>NW_023601653.1:28589235-30087800 GCF_014898055.3 Talpa occidentalis
TGCCCAGTGGCCTAGGTTCAAGGACTAGGAGTGCTTTGATGATGGGGTTAGTATAGTGACATACATCTGAAGAAATGTGAGCCTAGTTCCCTAAAGCATACACAGCATTATAAATCAACGTTACCTCAACAAAGAGAGAAAGGCAATTAGGTTCAAGCACATTTAGAAGAAAAAACCATTATGAATCAGCTGATTAAAGACTAAGTAAAAGTGCTGTGCTAGGCTCTGAGAAGTAGCAATCAAGGACTAGTCGTTAAAGTAGAAAGACAACAGATGCTACTTTATTTTTTTTTTAAAGATTTATTTATTTTATTTATACAAGAACTGGGGTACAGGCCAGATGCGTGGGAGGGTGAGAGGATTCACCAGAGACAGAGCAGGGAATAGAACAGGCAGACTGATGAAATACACTGCTGAGGGGAGCAGCGGGCGCGACAGGAGAGGTCTGCAGTGCCATGTGGGACCCTCGCCGGCGACCGGGGATCGAACTGGCACTGCAGAGGCTGTGGACAGCTTCACAGCACTGTGCTCAACCACCTGTGCCACGAGGGAGGCCCTTCATAGATTTTAATATATAATATAACCCCTCCACCCAGATAGTCTCTTATTGATCCAGGGCTGTACATATCCTCGGTATCTCTGTTCCCAGCACTCACCACATGTCTTGTCCATAGTCCTTTTTTTTTTTTTTGTGTCTATCTGTGCCTGTACTATAGAGTCGCTTATATCCTATAGTCTTACTAATTAAAGAAACTAAAAATAAAATAATCTGTAAGCATTGACATTAATAAGGTTTCATGGAGGGAGTAGCTCATGATCTGGACTTTATAGATGACTACAAATAAAAAACCACTTAGCAGAGGGAATAGTGTCAGTAATGCTAAAGTCAATTAATATAATATGACAAATGAGTGTTATTTTGGCCATCACTGCCTTCCATTGGGAAGGCAGAAAACCTCTGCATCATACCTCCTTGTATCACTCATAAAACAATCCATTTCTAGGCATCAAGGCATATTTGCCATGTTCTTATATGTGCAGAATGTGACTCTCGAGTCCCCACTTCTCTCATATTACCTGTATGCCTATGTAGAGGTTACTTCACAGAAGAGTTAGTTTCTCTTTGAGGCAAAGGGACTGGATTAAGTATCTAGAGATCTTTCTAGCTATGTAATTATTGTATCAATTTTAATTATCCACAAAGCATGAAACTGCTGAGAGCTCTGATTCTGAAGCCATGACCTAAATGTTTCAGAGTCATACCCTTACCCCTGTTAATTCAGCTTCTCTGTCTTTATAGGAAAATTAATACTGCAGATAAAGCTTTAGGTAGATTTGACTTAAATGCTCACAGTAAGATTTAAGTTTAGATGCTTACTTTGCAAGTTCAAAGGGTGACTTTAATCCCAGAAGTCTAGAAAAACAAGAATATGAAAAGCCATATTCTCTTTAATAACTCAGTCCACATTTACATTTAAATGAAATAGACTTTGAAGTGTTTTCTTTTACATTAAACTATTCAACAGTTCATTTTATGAAGTAGGTTTCTTTTAGTTTAAGAAAAAAGAAACTGATTAAAAGTTTTAATCTGTGCTGGGAAATTCATCAGGCCAAAATCCTAAGGCTTTCTAAATGTGCCAAGTGCCCCTCACCTTGTGTAATGTGGCAATTCGTGATGCTCTCCTAAAGCATCAAACAAAATGCTCTTACTCTATAAGTCCTTAAATGAAGAAAGAGTAAGACTGAATGTTTTAACTAATACTAGTGCTTAAGCAAGATATTCCTGATTTACTGGCAACGTATAATTTGCTAATTGGTTTTGTCATCATTAGGCTCTGCAAAAGCAACCTATGTGTGAACTATACAAAGGTGGCAGCTGGTCCTGGAGTGGTGTTGTGCAGTTATATTTCATGGATAGCCTAGATTTATGCCTCTGGCTCAATATCTCATTTTATTTCAAAATTATTTTTTGATGTGTGTTATGAGTAAATTGTGAATGAGTCGTTACAGGACTTCGTAACATTTACTTTATTGACGAATTATTCCTTTCTATACTTTAGGATACTTGGCATGTTTATGAGTGTGTGTGTGTCTGTGTGTACATTTTAGGGCCCTTTTTTTCAACCTCACACCTGTGTAAATAGATAGAAGGTAATTATCCTATGTGATAGGCCCAGGGAAGCCAACGGATAAAGGCTTGATAATAGCAATGAAACACACCAGAAGTAAATCTAGTGAACTGTTGCTAATTCATACTTAATGGTGAGGTTCCTTATCAGTAGAGCCACATTTCTCAATTCCTATTCCACTACTAGCTTTAGCCTATTAAACCCAGAGGAAAGGTTGAGTCTTCAGACATGGCTTACTGAGTACTGGCATGATTATGACTTATTCCCTAACGGCTGTTTGAAGTTACATATTCTTCCAGTGTCCTATTTTCCTAGCAAAGAACAGTGCTAAAGGAGAAAGAAACAGTAGGAAGGGGTTGGAAGGAGGAGAGAGGACAGAGACCTCAAGAACTCATCTGAATAGGGATGGCAAAATGAAAGTAAGATGGAGAAAGAGAAATGTAAAAGTAAAATGATTTTTAGCCTTTACCATAATCCTTTCAACTACAATTCAAAGTCTTCCAGTTACAAATCTTTACATCTATTGTTAACTGCCTCACCTTCACATTCCCTCACATGGTCAGCATGACATTAGTAGCGTAAAATTATGATCTGCAATACCAGTCACATCTGCTTTTCTCTAAGTGACTGGAAAATCATACCTAATTACCCTACACAGCCTTCAAAAAATAATAGAGAGCTTTAACTTTCAGAGAAATAAGAATTACCTAGGTATCTCTGTTTATCAACATTTTAACGAGCTGTCTTAGTATAGAATTTTCCAGAAAGTGTTTTTTGTTGAAAAGTTTTTTGAAAGAGAATGTGAATTTATAATTATTGCTGCCTTCTTTACCAGGCAATATATAAACTCTTCTTCTTAATTCCAGTTTGTAAAAAGCTGCTAGTATAAGAATATGGCTATTCTATTTAAGTAATTGTTCAGCATGACTTACCTTAATTTACTTATAACCACATCTCTTTTCTATGCATCACGATGGTTATGTTCACTAAAAATACTACTGCTAATTGTGACTCTATGATACTCCTGTGCAATTTCAGCAGTTTAAGGTATATGATTCATTATTATTAGTAGGATAAATATTGAATTTCTTTTCTTTTTTTTTTTAATTCAAAGGCCATAAAGGCAGTTTCTCAGGAAATAAATAGTAGGTAAGAAAGAGCAGCATCCCTACTGTTCTTTCTCCTTTCATAAGCCCAAATGTGTCAGACTCAGCAGTCCCAGGCAAAGAATTTTGGAAAAAGAAGTTCAAATTATAACTACAACATAATATATTGATCAAAATGGTCTCCCTTTTAAAATTTACAAGACTTAAATTTAGACAGTCTTCTTCCTGAATCAAGACTTTTGATCTTTTTTATCATTTACTTAATAAAACTTGTAATTACAAAATCATTCTCCACTCCTTCAAAAAGTATTTTAAATTTAGTCAAGCTGAGGGAGACCATCTTGATTAACATATTATGTTGTCATTATAATTTGGATTTCTTTGTCACAGTTATTTGCCTGTGGAGACCTGGGTATCCATGGTGGTAGGAGGGATAATGATATTATATCTAAAGTATGACCCTCCACCTCTGATTCACATGCAGTGGTGCATTTGCAACTGTGTGGTCAAACAATGTTACCTTAATAAAATAATAACATAGTAGCATAGAAGAAGAGTGCATGAGCAAAAAAAAAAAACAAAAAAAAAACTTCTTGTCAATTTTATAAAGTTTTTCTCAAAGACTTGGTAGCCATCCTTCTGAAATACAATCAAGGAAGATATTGATAGTAATCCTATCCCCCAATATCTTTGGGAGGGAGGAGCCTAACTCTGATGGGCACCTTGCTTTAACTTGTTCGACTATTAACTTTTTTTTTAAAAAAAGATTTATTTATTTATTTATACAAGCACTGGGTACAGTCAGAAGCACGCAGGGTGAGAGAATTCACCAGAGCCAGAGCGGGGAGCAGAGCAGGCAGAATGACCGAAGTACACTGTTGAGGGGAGCAGCGGGCTGCAGGAGAGGTCTGCGTGCCATGTGGGGCCCTCCTCCGGTGGCCAGGGAGCAGCTGGGGATAGAACCAGCGCTGCAGAAGCTGCAGGCAGCTTCACAACCCAGCGCTCAACTGGTGTGCCACTGGCGAGGCCCGACTATTAACTGTTTTTAAGATAGGAAGTTTTCTTTTCCTTCAGGCACAGACAACTGGCAATTACAAGTGGCATAAAGTCTCTGCAACCCCTGTACATTATGCCTTCCTGTTTTTTGTTTCAATGGAATAGAGCTCAGATTGAGTTCTTACCTCTCTTCTAATGCTATAGCTCTGAATCTAGGCTTCCCCACTTATTTATGAAAATGGAGGGACCAGGATATATTCAGTGAACACTATTGCCCCACTATACTAAAAAATAAAGAAGTCACATTTTTTTTTTTTTTAGTGAAGAAGCAAACTTATGTTTAGTTACAATTTTTCTTATAAATATCTTCTAATACTACTTATAAAAACTATTTAATCAGTGAGTAAAAGAAAACAAGCAGGCATATATGCAAAGTGAATCTGTTACAGTTATACTGAAAGTTATTTGAAAGGTGTGATTAACAAGTAATGATTTAAGAAATGTTAAATAACTAAGGTCTAATTTTCCAATTATATATAATGACAAGTGTACAATTCATCATTTGAAATTGACTCCTTAGAGTTCAAGTTTAGAGATAATACTGATTCAACTACCATTACAGATAAGGAAACATTACAGCTCCAGTTCCTTACCTAAGTAAACATTTATATTTGATTCATCAGCTAGCCTTTTCTGCATTGAAAATTTCCTTTTCAGTTGTATATTTTTGAAGACAAAGGTCAAATTTTCCCGAGCTATCCAATTTAAAAGAAGTGAAAGTGGGCCTCCCTGGTGGTGAAGTGGTTGAGAGCTGGTTTGCAAAGCTGCCCGCAGCCTCAGCAGCGCCAGTTCAATCCCCGGCCACCGGTTGAGGGTCCCACATGGTGCGCAGATAACTCCTGCCGCCCGCTGCTCCCCTCAGCAGTGTACTTCGGTCATTCTGCCTGCTCTGCTCTCCTCTCTGACTCTAGTGAATTCTCTCACCCTCCGGCGCTTCTGACTCTACCCAGTGCTTGTATAAATAAATAAATTAAAAAAAGAAATAAAAGAAGTGACAGAGTAAAATGCAATAATTGATTTTGGTGATAATATAATTTCTTCCATTATTTTACATCTGTTATATCGAAAGCATTGCTTGGTTGCTATATCTCTCTACTTCAAATGAAAATTTACTTTTTATACTTTAAAATATTTTATGAGATTGCCAAAATGATGTTTTATATAATTTGATCAAGATGGCTTACTCTGCTTGGAGACATATATAGCTAAGATGGCTTTTTAAATGGCTTTATAGCAAATTTCTTACCTCTAACAACCTGGTAGACTAGGAAGTATTGCCTCTTATTTATTTTGACTTACACAGATTTCTCTTACATGCTCTCTGAAAACCCTCACTGGCAAGTGACAAGATCAAACTACTTTATATTAGGATATTAGGATTTCTCCACATTTTCACTTATCCAGCCTGAACCTCCATTTTCAGTGTCTATGCTTGCATATTATGTAAGAGTCTTAACTCCATTCTGTTCTGTAGTAACATTTAACCTCCCTTCTCTTACCAAAGAAAGAAAGTGTAGGTTGCACAAAACATGAGCCATGCCTGTAAGGTAGTGCAGGGGGGATTAAATACTCCCTTCTTCATCACAGGAACTCAACAATTTGTTAATTGAATGGATCATTCAGTAAAACAATTAAATCCAAAACTTGCCTCTCAGAAGCTTATCAGCAGAGAGTCAGCTTCGAACTTAGAGCAACTTCATGAAAAATATACGTAGTGCCACCAGGGGATGAGACGTCACTGTTATTATAAGAAGCCTAATTGCTCCCTAAGGTTGCTCCTCTGTTTAAAGATAAATTCAGCATTTTCTAGATCCAGTATGAAATACCTTTAGAAGTTAAATTTTTAAAATTGTCTGAGGTCCAGTTTTA
This sequence comes from Talpa occidentalis, assembly GCF_014898055.3. Lineage (NCBI taxonomy): Eukaryota > Metazoa > Chordata > Mammalia > Eulipotyphla > Talpidae > Talpa > Talpa occidentalis. Next base: position 28,595,396 of record NW_023601653.1, read on the forward strand.
GTCTGTTTAGGCCCCTGTCCTTCATTCATGGGAAACAGATGCGAGCAATTCAAAATTAATAGGTACAACAAGATTCTGTGGAGTACAGTTCAAAGTATGATCCTTTGCATTTTACAACTCACTTACCAGCATAATATATGCTGGTATGACCTGTGAGAATCTATACATTGAATATAGTATTTACCTCTAGAAAATCTTGGGAAATAGCAGCTGTTCTCTGTACTTGTAAGAAAGAGTTATATGCAAACTCCATCAGGAGGAGAGAATCTAGGCTTCTTTCTGTGATAAATTTCTGTGTGTTTTTACCATAAACATCTTGTACTAAATTTATATATATGTATTATACACACACACACACACACACATACACAAACATACAGATTTTAGGTTTTTTTCAAAAATCTAGGTTTTAAACATAGGCATGCAATCCATGTTTTGATTTGTGACAGGTCTTCTCAGTTCCAGATGTGAAATAATACTTCTGCTTTTAATACTTTAATTTCTGTTTTCCAAAGAGTCTTAGGTCTTTCATATGTTTAATGAACTGGTGCTAAGGGTCAAAAAGTCAATTACCTACAGAACTAAAAGGGAACATAATAATTTTGTATTTACTCAATTGAGAAGCCTGCTGTGATATTCAAACAAAATATTTCTTTACTCAACAAAGATGTATTGACTACTGTTTCTTAGAAGAGACTCTGACCAATAGGACAGTTACTGAATAAAAATTATTCCTCTCTTTCCCCAAATAATTGCTGTGAATAACTTTTTGTATATCATTTCAAATATGGGGTAAAATATATATGTATGATTTTCTGTAATCCTAGAACTTTTATTTACCAATCTTAAATTTTTTCTTAATACTACCCTGTAATTGGCAAATATTCGCTTGAATCATGTTAATAACAATATAACTTAACTAGATATAGTTTGAGATAGTTTACCAAATGTCCCTCTATGTTGGTCCCATATTAAGTGGGCACATGGAAGGTTCTGTTATATTCAACTACAATATTCAGATTACAAAATAATGAATTAGAACAATTATGTTCAAATAACACCAGATTATTTGACAGAATTGAACAGGTAACATTTTGTTTTATTATTCTTCATGAAGCTCAGAATTTAATAGTAACTCTAAGGTCTGGGATTTTGAAGGACATTTTTGGTTCTTTTTTATGCTGGTAGTATTTCATCTTCAGCTTCATAAACATTTCCTTTTTATTTCCTTCTTACACAGGAAATTTTGGATCGAAATTATTCACTATACTTCCAAATGTTCACAAGAGTATTTAAATACTAACTGTCATATTCTCTTTCCTTAAAATGGATATATGTGCAAAATTAGGATAATTCCTGGTAGATAACCCCATGTGATTGGACTCATGATTCACAATGCATTAGAATTCACTATTGACATCAGCACAACTATAGATAATAACATTAGATGTCTTCCTGAGATTTTTCCATTTGTTGTGTCATTTCTATCTGTCAAACTCTGTGATTTAAAAAACAAGTTTCTTCTTGTTTTTGTTTAGTGAAGTCACAAACTTTTCAAAGGTTATGGTTCTTCTCTACTTCTGAACATATATCTAATTTACTTTTTATAAGTAACATTGAGTCGGAATATATTATTTATTGGCTCTAAGGATAAATAAGTCAAGAAATAAGTCCCTCTCTATATTAATCCAGTTTTACTATCTTTAAGAAATGATTAAATAAAAGGGTGATGACTTATGCTCTGAGGTGAAATGTATATGAACTATTCTCATTGAATGAGTCAAATATTTATACCTTAAAATGGAGTGTCAAATGACTTATTACAGTAGTTTATAATGATATTAGCCAAGAAGAGAAAATGTCCAAAACACTATTATTGCTGATAGAAGTTATATTTTTTGAGTTATAACTCCTCCATCTTATAGTAGAATTTTTTTTAATTTGTTAATTAGTATTATTTACTTAAATTTCAAATAGATATTTTTGAATCTCAGCAGAGGAAAATGGGGGAGAAATACAGAAAAACAAGCTACCAGGCAATCCACAGATTGAGTAGAAGCATATAGAAAAGCACTAGAAAAGATAAATGGAAGTGCAGAAAAAGTATCCTTTTATAGAGGTGTGTTACTGCACTGTAGATGTGTGACTGGCTAGAGGCTATGAATTCTTTTTGCTTAAAGATAATTACAAAATTAGGTGAGAGGAAAGCAAACTTCTCTAGCAATAAGGGTCGTAAATGTCTGATATCTACTGGAAATTTTATTGTAATAAAACTGGAAAAGTGAATATTTTTCTTTGCAAAAACGCTAAGCTAATTTCTATTTAATGCTTAATTCAGTATAGCAAAGAGGGGTTGAGATCTTAGCTAGTTGGGAACATACTCTAGACATTTGGAAAGGTCATTTCAAAAGGGCCAAGAAAATGTAGGCATGATCCCTGGTAACAGTTACGGAATTGGACATAACTCACAATGGAGATGTAAAATAAAAATAATGATCCACAATAATATTGTAAAATTTGTAGTTGAGAGGGTTAGAGGATTGAAGCCAATGTCTCATAAAAATAACCTTACTTAAAGACTGTCTTTCCATATTATTCCAAGAAAATACTGTGGTTCAATAAGCAGCCAGACACATGCAATATGCAGCATCCTGGATGATAATTGGAAGTTTCTCTATTTCACCAGAAACAATGACAACGATAGGCATATAAAGGATGCATGAGAGGTCAGACATGAAATCTCCATAGGGGTGGGGATGTACAGGAATAAGTGGTTTTGGAAACCCTCTCCAGGCTCGGAGAACACTTGGCGTCTGAGAGACTGCTGTGAGCAGAGGGCTGTTATATTTACCTCATTTGGAAAAAAAAAAAATATTCAGAAATGTGAAAAGGGGCTTCTAAACAAAGCAATAAGCATCTGTACATTGCTTTAAAGAAATCCCTGGTTGAAATGTAGATACAGTAAAGTCTCTAAATATGGATAGGCATTTTTAACATATCTTTACTATAGGACCATATATTAAATTTTCCCTTCAAATCGAGATAACATGCTTACTATTTCAACCAACCCTGGAAATATATGCAACGTGTAGTTTAACAATTCTAAGTTCACATCAAAAATAGCGAAAATGTATTTAACCTCTTGAAGGAGTTTGTCATCGCTGATGCATGCATGGTTGTTACTTTTTTATCTTGAAATATCTTATCTCTGTTTGCTTTTGTAAATGTTTTAAGGTTCAGTTATTGTCATTTATGAGTGCTCTGTGCAGTTTATTTTTTTCCATCGCTTAGTAATGAGCTCAGGAAAAGTAATAGTAAAATTAAATGTTTCAAAATTTAGGAAATTCAGTAATTTTAATGCATGATCAAAAAAATATATGTGGGTGTTTCATTAAGAATATATTTCTCCCATTGGAAGAAATACATCAAATTTGATCCAGAAATTTTATTGCATACATTTAAACATGAAGCAATTTGTTTTTTGACATACTTATAGAACATCACTAGCAAAGTATACACATTAGAATCACTAGTTAAGTATGCAAAGAGTTCATGAGAAAAATGCAGCAATATTAAATGTCTTCAGAAAAAATTCATTAAAGAAGTGCATGAAAATAAAAGTGATTCTAATGATGTAATGCTCCCACCCTTTCTCTTTGTGGAGCATGACTTAATCTAGAAAACTTATCAGAGTTAGTTATGCATGTAATCCACTCATTTCTTCAGACATGCCTCAGGATTCTTTATTTGTTTCACTCTAATCTAACCATTATAACCTTCATACAGAATTATAGCTCTTTTCACCACATTTAAGGCACCTCTGATTCCGATGTTTTCTATACTACTTCTACTATAACATTATGCTTATCAAATATGCAGTAACCATATTCTACTTTTTAAGGAATAAAACAGCCAGTAATTCTTAGCTAGAAAACCAAACACAATAGTGTTTTGTAATCAATTGTGATGGAGTATAAATAACATGTTACAAACAAAATCTCAAATATCAAAGTTTGAGAAGAACTTTAATCACTCATTTGTATTCCAACCTGATTTCATGGTCAGGAGGAAAAGCTATGAAGTGTAAAAACAGGTAAAGCATATTATTAGATGATTAGCTAAATCAGAGTTTATAGGATTTAAGTGGATGGTAGGTAATATGCAGAATCTAAACATTTATAATCTTATTTCTCCAAACAGTATTATGAAGGGAGGGTGAAACAGTATTTCTCTGGCTATAATTTCTGGTAGAACTCTGACTTTTGGAAATGTGTAATGTTTCACATATTTAAAACAGGAAATAAAAAAGACAAGATTGAGGAAGAAAATACAATTCTAAAAATATGAAAAGAAAAATAAGAATAGGGTCACATTTCAAATGAATAGCACAACTACATCAGGTGCAGAGTAGGGAGAATATTTGTATAATATATCCTCAGTTGGAAGACAGAATTCCACATAGTACTTTTTCCAGATTCAAGGGTTATTTTTAAAGTATTTCCTTTGTATTCCAGGAATAATGACATTGGGTATATTCAGGGTTGTATACTGTATTCTAAGGTAGAACAGGGAAATATATTGTAAATCTATATTATGAATGCAGGATGTTTTGTCAGAGAAATGAGTTATGCATATGGTATGAGGGGAAAAGAATGTTGTTGGTTGGAATTGGAGAGTTGAAGTTAGGACTTTTCAAATAAATATGTACAAAGATCGATATAAATATATACTTATAGATATGTAGTGACATACACTCATCTCTTTCTTTCTATATTTGTGTGTATCCTTATCTGTCAGGTTCTAGAAGAATTGACACCCAGCAGCAAAAGAGCATACCTGACCACCATTTGTTTCAAAGTGCCTGTTTTCACCTAAAGAAATCTAGGCATTATGATGAAATTGCTGATTCATGGGCTAGCTAGGAAAAGTAAAAGAAAAATATGAACCCTCCTCTTGTGTCATCAATTAGGAAAGTACTCAAAGAATGGTGGAGTTATGTCAAGAAGATATAGGGGCAAGCCAGTGGACAGTCCCTCTGATAAAAATCTGGGAACATTTGAGCATAAAAATATGATTAAAAATGATTATAAGCTCAACTAGCAGATGGTTTCCTGGTAGAAAGAACCTTGATAAAGTGATCACAGTTAATATCACCACATAGGGCAAGTGGTCCTCCACTGCCAACCAATATGACAGCAACGACAAAGGGCATAGCACTCCCAAAAGTACACAATGTGAATCTACTGAGGAGGAAACACTGGACGAACCTGAAATGGAAGATACTCTATATACTTACAGGTCTACATCATTAAAAAGTTGACTGTTATGAAATACAAGTCAAGATGAGCAAAGGTCTCAGAATAAAAAAGACTAATGAGGGCCTCCCTTGTGGCACAAGGGGTTAAGCACCGCAATATGAAGCAATAGCAACCTTTGCAGCATGAGTTCGATCCCTGACTGGCCAGGGAGCAACCCACATGGTGAAGCAGACCTCTCCTGTCTCGCCCGCTACTCCCCTCAGTAGTGTGTTTCAGTCAGTCTGCCTGTTCTGTTCCCCACTTTGTCTCTGGTGAGTCCTCTCACCCCCTGAATCTCCAGCCTGTACCCTGGTTCTTGTATGCATAAATAAATAAAATAAATCTCTAAAAAAAATAAAAAAAAAAGACTAAAAGACATGAAGATTGAATGCAAAGCATAAGATGGCATATGCTATGGACATAAAATACATTATTGAGACAATTGCTGAAATGTGTATAAGATTTGTAGATTAGTAAATGTAAATTACCTGATTATGAAAAATAATATACACTTACATGTTTTGTAAAGGAAAGGGGTATAATACCTACAAATTAATAATCAGAGAGAAAGAATAAATACAAGGGAAGGACTCTATTAACATTTGGGAATTGCAAGTTACATGTATACAGGAATTCTTTGTGCTATTCTTGAATCTTTTCTGTCACTCTGAAATTATACCAAATAAAGGTATTTAAAGATGCAACTCAGTTGTTACCCTAATTTTTGTGTAACTCAACTCTGTGCGCTGAGTCACATATTAAGTGAGTACTAGATTCAAGATCTGAGCTTAACAGAGCAATAAGGACAGAGAAAGAGATCAAAGGACTCCAAATTGGGAAAGTAAAACCATCACTTCTTACAGATGCATGATCTGCTGACCATATATATAGAAAACCCTAAAGACTCCACTAAAGGTCAAAACAAACAAGTATTAGAAACACTACATCAACAAAGTGGCAGGCTACAAAATCAACATATACAAATCCATAACATTCCTATATGTAAACAATGAACTAGAAGAGAAAAATCCAGAACACTCTATCTCTTTTTGATATTGCAATATATGGTACCTAGAAATAAACCTAATAGGAAATGAAAGATTTATTTGATGAAAATGATGACATTGTTAAAATAGAAGATGACACGAGGAAGTGGAAAGTTAGAATATTAATATACCTCAACCCCAATAAATGATAAATCAGAAGTCCCTAAATACCCATTCCTAAGAGATATGTTGTTACATATGTAGGTATGATAAGTATTCTCTCTTTTCCTTATCATTTGTTGAATGTCATTACCTCATACAAAAACTGAGTGGCAGGCACTATAACTTCTTCGTGACCTTGTAATATATCTTATAGAAGTACAGTGAACACTGTTATTAAATGTTGTTTCATGAGTAATTGTCACTATATTATTAATCTAATTATTGGTTTCCATGACTTTCATTTAGTTTATAATTTTCTTTCAAATCTATTAATCTTTCAAATCTATTAAAAAGAAAACAGACTCCTACATATCGCTAAGAAAATAAACATATTAATGTATATTTTTAAATTTGGATTTTGGAGCTCATTTAGTAATTTATTTTGCCTTAGAAGATTAAATATCATAGTTCTCTTGAAGAAAAAAAAAACACCCTGATGATGCTCTGCAGTATACTGATACTTCTATATAGTGTCTGAAGTTGGCAATGCCTGTGTAAATCAGTTACTATAGTGATCTTAAGGAGACTATACTTTTTATGGCTGAGCAACATAATGCACGTTATTGAAATGTTCTAGAGTCTTAAGAATTGTAGTATATGCAATTAGACTTTCTTGTACCAATAAGATAACAAAATATTTAAAAGTACTATGTGAGGATCTAAGGACTTCCAGAAGAGTATTAACACAGCATCCCATTTTAACCTTTGATGTAAAAAAAAAAAATTCACTACTCTTTAGCATCCAATAATCTCCCTCTACTGAGAGAAGTGATAAAATCTCAAAATAGGAGGTGTGTGGCTACCTGAGCCAAGAGAAGCAGAGGATAGACTCTCAGGACCTGGAGACACGGACATAAGCTATGAGAATGGGCCAATATTATGCACCATCCTAATTAGGATTTTTGAATCTTGACAAGTAGAGTTAGTGATAATTACAGCCTAGGGAGTAGAGCGTCAGAAAACTTAACGATGCAGTCTTAAAGGTGGCAGTAAAGAGTTCGAGGCAGGACATTCTATTGTCTGAACCAGCTCTGTATTTGTCTGTCCTGGCCTCCCTTGGTGTACTGCTGATCTTGTCGTCTCTCCCAAGCTTGGATCCAGTCACCTGAAGATTTGGAGAGTTCTTTGATAGCTTTCTAATATCCTTTCTTTTTTGCTCAAGTTCCTCAGTTACTGATGTTCATAATCATGAAACTTTATTTTTATATGTTATAATTGAACACATTAAATGACACATATTTTATTACCAAACTTGTAACTTTATGCTTGTGTAATATTCACATAACACATACAAACTCAGAGATTAAAATAATCACTAATTATCAGTAACTCTACCATCTAAAGTAAATCTTTAAAATTTTTGGTTTATAATCTAATTTCTTCTAATTTCTTCTGTTTCTGTTTCTCAGTCTATTGTCCATAAATACATCATTTCTTAATAGTAAAATGCCACTATACAAACGTTGAAATTTGATTTAAAGTAACTCATTAATATCTTATGGAAATGTAAAAGGGTTTTCTTTATCATTACCATGCATATTATGATAATTGTTGGTCATTCAGACTGTATACTTATCTTTTTCCATTATAAATAATTCTATGAGGAATATCTTTTACATAAAATTTAACCCCAACTACTTTTTCTCTCTGTTGGTTTTTTTTTTTTTTGTGTAGGTGGTATGTTGATGAATGTTACATAATAATATTACCTATAATATGGGCCTTTTGCCCTGTTCAAAGAGCACTGTCAACCTAGGAGATGCAGCCTTTTCTATGTCAACCTAGGAGACGCAGCCTTTTCTATACATACCAATAGCTACATCTCCCTAACTTGAAGAGGGACCAAAATGTAACCAGCTCATATGTCCACAGGGCAATCCTCTTTTCCCAGAGTCTACAACTTTCAATTCTCTCAGTCAGTCAGATCCCAACCAAAAAGCAAATCACACAGGCATACCGCATGGACTTATAGTGGCAGTTTTACAGGTAGGGATGGGACTGTGGCAGAGAGCCTGCCTGAAATGGATAGAACAGATGGGGAAAGGTCTTCTTACATGACTTTCCTGGTCTCTTCCCTGGTGGCATCAAATTCACTCAGAGCATATATGATGCAGAATCTGATTTGAGAAAAAAAAATCTAGTGTACAATTACTTGTACATTTCTAAGCTAATTATTTGATATAGGATTGTATATGAGAGTTCCTAAGACCTCACAAATACTTAAAAATCTCTTAATAATGCATGCTTTTAAAATTCCTGAAAGATTTGTTCAATCTAAACATGAGTTAAGATTTAACCTTTTTTTAGTCGAACAACTCGTCCTTGAGTTATTCAGGGCCCAATTCTAGTTTGCTTTAAATTTCATTGAGCTAACATTATAAAAACAATCATCTTAAAAGTTAATCTGATCAAGCGGGTATGTGTATGTATGGCTGGAAGGTGAGGGGTGTTAATGGAAATATATTCTCAAGAACAAGGTTAGAGAGGATTCTACTTTACTCTGATGTTCAGGCTAATGCCAGGCTCCTGCAGTCAACTCTGTGTACACAGACTAATTGGGATACATCCAGAAGATAGGATGGTAAAGAAATCAAAGCTATGACTCATAAAAAATTGCCTAAAGCAGAGATGATGTAGGAGGATGAATATAACCATCTTCAAATACTTGAAAGGCTGTTGTGTGAAATAAGATTTGTTCTGTAGAGCCACAAGGGATTGAGCTATAGGTGGAAATATAAGAAAACATTTCAACTCAATATAGGAAGGAACTTTCTAATAAAGCATTGGACCAGATGTAACTGCTTAGAGAATTCATACTGAGAATGTGAACAGAGAAGTTTCCAAGTTTATATTTTGTAGAAAGCGATGAGGCACTAAAACAAAAATTAAAGACTATGGTTTCATAAATATTAAGCACATAGATTTAAACTGAGGACAGAATTCTAGGGTTTTCATAATTTGAATGGACACAATTAGCCAAGGCAATTATAAATGCTTTGCTCAGCGTCTACATGTATATCAGTAGAAAGAGAAAACTATGTAGTCTCAAGTGAACAGATCACTAAGCAAGCAACAAACTATATTTAGTGACCAGTAAACAAAAACGGAGATTAGGAGGGAAATGCATGAGTTTAGGTTGAACTTTGCAATGAAAAGATTTTTGTTGTCAAAGGAATGCTTCAATAACCAAATCTGAGCCCTCCTCAAATATTCTTTATTAAAAAAAGTTTGGAATGACTTTTTTGCAATTACTTTTAATATCAATTACTTCTCATAAAATCTTGATTTTGACACAACTCTAATATTGTTTAAAGAAAGCCATATATTTGACTAAGCAATTTATTCAAACCTTTCAATGAAATTAAATAACAGAAAATCTTGGCTCAACAGATGGTCCCCATACATGATTTCAAATCTTGTTGGGCAGGCTCAGCAAAAGAGCTGAGCTATTTTACATTTACAGAATCAACAACTGAAACCTGAATCTTCCATTGGGGTTCTTTTCTCTTAGCTTTTCCCACATATTTTAGCATAGTGTACCATTTAATTAAAATAAGACTGGATTTCATAAGACCCAGAAACATCTGATTAAACTCTAGAATAAAACATCACTATGAACATATAATTGCATAGTAATATGTTAAATGTATATTAAAATAAATCAGTTTATATACTTATGCATTTGGGAATTTCAATAAAGTGTTACAGAATTGGGATGCAAACTGGTAAACAAAGCCAAAATATATTTTGAACATAATGGCTTGTTTTCTTAATAAGCAGATATAATTCTTTCTAAAAATATCTTTAGAAGCACGTAATTTTAATTATTCAGTGCAACTGTAAAAGGATATAAAATTTTAAAATAACTCAAGAATTATAGTGAGCATAAGTAGAAGGAAGAAACACCTATGAACTTATTTTGACAAAAATTTTTGTGTTTTCAATGAGAAAAAAATGACAGGAAAATAGAATGTACATGCACTATTCAAAGTAGTAATAAAATGAGACAGCAAAATTTTTATAAGTGCATTGTACACAGTGCAAATAAGTAAAACTTGTCATTTTGAATGTTAGGCATTTAATAATAACTAAAATGCCTTCCATGTCATTTCCACATTTCTTTCTTTCTTTTCTTTTTCTTTTTTTGGTCCCTGTGTCTTGCTCTAATTCCAATTTCTACTAATGAGGCCAGAACATTGTCATTTGTCATTGCAACCTATGGTTCCTAATCTTGGTTATGCATCAAAGTGTCTTGGTGGTTTCCAATATTATTTCTGAGGCCCTACCTAAGAACCATTAAATCAATCTCAGAAGGGGCCTAGAAATGTTCTGTTTCTTAAAAAAAAAAAAAAATCTGTTTTGGGGCATTTGCGTTGTTTGCATTGCTTACCTATTGTAAATAGTGCTGCAATAAACATAGGGGTGCAGGTGCTCTTTAGAATTAATGTTTCTGTGTCCTTTGGGTAAATACCTAGGAGTGGAATTGCTGGATCATATGGAAGCTCCATCTTAAGTGGTTTGAGGAATCTCCACACTGCAGATATTTCTGTAGCAGAGGACTCAGTGGTTGGGAACCATTGATCTATTATTAAAATGGTGACATAATTGCTTTTTAATCTGTAGAGTCATGCTGTTTTCTAATCAATCTGGATCAAGCTATCACTTCAGTCTTCTAAAACATTTAATGATAGTACCTTTCTATTCTAAGACCTTTAATAGCTCATAATTGGGGCCTCCCTGGTGGCAGAAGGGGCTAAGTCTCAGAGCTATCAACCTATCAGTCACCACTGCAGCATGGTTCAATCCCCGGCCAGGGAGCTAACCCATATGGTGCAGCAGTTTCTGTCTTACCAGCTGCTCCCCTCAGCAGCGTATTTCAAGTAGATCCTCCTGTTCTGCTGCCAACTCTGTCTCTGGTGAATTCTCCTACCCCCTGCACCTCTGGCCTATATCCCAGTTCTTGTATGCATAAATAAATAAAATAAATCTTACAAAAAATACCTCAACAGTACTTTGTCTAGATGCTCACCTTCAGTACCTGTGATAAAAGTTATCAGTCCCTATTTGGAATCCCTACATATTCTATATTACTCACCTGGTAGTTATGGCCTTCACTTTTGTTTATAATTACCTCTACATCTTTTATTGTGTTAGATTACATATAAATTGATGATACAATGAAATGTTAATCACTGTATACGTCACACATATCTCACCAAATATCTTGAACTGTAATACTGTATACTTGAAGCCCATTATTATACACCAGTTTTATTTTAATGTTTTTTAAAAAAATCTACTGTATGAATTACTGCATGAAAAGATAGAGAAAAGAACACCCTTACTCAGAGTTAAATAAGATATTTTATAAGAAAAAAAAAGGTTTCCAATACAGCAAATTGGGCTGGATGTGTCTTTAAGCAGACATCCATGGTATAGGACCCGAAAGTTATTGCACATCAGGCTTAGAGCTGTAATTCATATGCCTATTTAAACTTATGTAAATGAGGACATTAAAGTGGAAAGGTATATATTACCTATAATTTGTTGCTGTTAAAGTAGGCTTAATTCATTAAACTGCTTGGTAGCTAGGGTATATGGAAACATCTGGTATAGACAATCAAGCTATTATCTGAGTAGATTCCAGGAACAAAAATCACTGTTTTCATCACACGTTACACATCTCACACCTCAATATGGCAGAACCCTTATCTTTTTTAGGGTATCTTCACTACAGTCTCCACTTCCTCAATGTCAAAGTTCCTGTCACTACTCCAAAATCCCTTTGAAAGCAAACCTATGTATATCTGCATCATTGAATTTTACTGTGACCAACTTGATAGGTGTACAAAATAATGATTAATTGAAGATTAATGCCATCTTTCTACTTTGAAAAAATCATATACATACACAATTGCTTCTCGGCCTTTTGGCTAAGATCAAGTGTAAAAAGTCATACAGATACCCTAAATTATCATAATGTGTAATAATATTTACCTTCAATATTTTGCAAATGAAAAAAAAACCCTACCACAAAATAAGATAAACCTGTTTTTCCCAAGGTAAATCTACTTTATTGCCCCTTCCAACATGCTTTTTTCCAAAAATATTTAATGTTTATGGAGACAAAATCTTAAAGACAGAATCTTTAAGACACAATCAATATTTTGGATAGGAAGGTATAGTTATACTACTCCCAACCACCTCACATGTGATTAGTACTCCATAATGCTGTTAACCTATGACCTTTCAGATCACAGAAAAATTTACTCATTTTGTAGCCCAGTCTAAATGGTTAAGTTGCTTTCAGATCTTAGAGCATAAAAGTAAAAACTTGTTAAAGCTTTTCTTTCATACTTGCTTTTGCAGACACAGCAGAGCTGGAGGATTACTGGCTAAACTTAAGATGAGTTTCAAGGATGGCTCCAGTCAGGAGAAGGCAAACACCAAAGACCGTGATAATCAGGGGTGAGAAAGCCCACCAATAGAAAGTCAAAACTCCAATTGTCTAAAGAAAAGCCTTCTAATATGTCATGTATAAACTGCCCTATAACTAGCCTTTGACCTTCACATTTCATTGTTCTTGGCCTATTCGCCAATAAAATTTAATTCCTTTGTTCTCAACATGGTCCCCCCAACCTATATAATTTCATTCCCTTACTTAATTGGGAAGGCATGTATTACTTAATCTGTCTCTTTGGCAGCTGATTCACATTAAAAGTTTTCTTAAACCCTGATGTCATGGTATTGACTTTTACACGCATCAGGTAGCAGGCCTATTGTTCACTAAAAGTTCCATGTAAACATCATTGTGAGTGAAATATGTGTTTTGTTAGGTGAAGGAAATATTGCAATTACATAATTTTGCTAGTGAAGCAAATATGCAAATGATTTGAGTATTAATTCAGCAAAACAATCCCCACCCAAAAAAGTAAACCTAACAACTCACATATTGGGGAAAAAAAAAAAAACATTCAGAATGCAAACAGGCACATGAAAAAATATTCATCATCACTTATTATTAGAGGAATTCAAATCAAGGGCACAATGATATAGCACCTCACATCTGTGAGAACGGCTTATATTGAAAAAGACAAAAGCAACAAGTGCTGGTGAGGATATGGAGAAAAGAAAACACTCCTACACTAACTCATTTGGAATAAAGGAGAAATAAGCTGTGGCAAAAGGATTTCCCAGGAGATACCAACATAACAATCACGAAGCCTTAGAGAGATTAGATTTATGTAAACTTTACTTCATTTTAACTTCCACTCACTTCTTACTCATCATTCTAGCTTCTGTTCCCATGACTCCAATGAAGCTCTTGCTGAGATTACCAATGATTTCCATGTCATTAAATGTCATGAATATTTTTCACATTTTAGGTGATATCATAGCAGATTTTTGATGTAGTCAGTGTCTTCCCTGCCTCTCAAAACACAGTTTTCCTTTATCTTCAGTCACACATTTGCCAGATTACCTGGTAGTCATGGCCAGGTGTTAGCTTGTGTTAGCTAACATCTTGTGTTAGCTCATTCCTTGTCAGTTGCAGCTCATTCTTGTTCGGATAGACATTAAAATGCGGAGCACCTCAAGGTCCAGACTTAGACTCTCTTTATTTTTATTTTACGGTTTCTCATATATGCACAGCTTGAATTATTACCTAAACACAAATGATTTCTTCTGTAACCTAAGGCTTTATATTCATTTTCCTGTAAGACATCCCTCCTAAGATTTATTTTATTTCCAAACATATATTCATGTCCAAAATCAAATTCATGATCTTCTGACATGCTCACTGTGTTTTATACCTCAGTGAATAACACCCACATCCATTTAGTTGTACCAGCCAGAAAACTTAATGGAGGATAAACCAATCTACCCACATCCACCTTATTTCCCCTTTATTTCACTCCCAACATGCAAGCTTGGGTGACTATGTAAAAATGCTATTCCAATCATTCTCCCTAGTTTAATAACCATTAGTAGCCTCCCATCACTCTTAAGACAAACCTTGACTTTAAAAAGCCCTATAGAATCTAACTATCTCCATCTTTTTAATTTTATAACACACTTTTATGCATTCTCCATACTCAGTACAGTGGCATTCCAGTCCCTTGTCAACTCTTCAAAGAATTTGTCTGGATTCTCTCTCCCATGCTCAGCACCTAGTTAATTTCCAGTTTGTCCTTTAGATTCAGCTCATGGTTTGAAAAAAAGAACTAACTTACCCAATAACATAACATTTCTTTATTATGAGTGCTCAGAACACTATACATTACTTCCTTTTGTAGCATTTTTCACAGATGTAATTTTGCAATTTCTGTAATTTTACAATTTTTGTGATCATAAATTACTCTTATTTTCCTTTTTTAACCTACAATATTTATGAAGACAAAGGTTTATGTCTGTTTCTGCTTCTCTTTGTAGGCAGAAAGCTCAGCACACAGTAGGAAGTCAATACGCACCGAATGTTTTTGAAATCTCTGACTTTCTGTCATTTGTCCAGGGGCACAATGACATCTAATCTGCATAGGAGTCATTATACAAAAGTATGTGGTCTTCGCATAAACATGGAAGAAAAAAAAAAAGACTGTAGTGTGGTCTCTGAACATATCTACTTATAATAAACTCAATAATTTTCTCCTTTTAGGATTAAAACATATTTTTCATATTTTCTACATAACAACGTGGCTACTGGGCAAACGATGCTAGATACTGCAGATTCTAGAAAATGGTTATACAAAATTCTTTCTCCACTCTATACCTGAGAGGTAATTAAAACTATCTCTCTCAGGCTTCCCCTGGTGATGCAGTGGTTGAGCCCTGGGCTGCAAAGCTGCCCGCAGCCTCTGCAGCGCTGGTTCGATCCCTGGCCACCGACAAGGGTCCCACATGGCACACAGACCTCTCCTGCCTCCCGTTGCTCCCCTCAGCAGTGTATTTCATCAGTCTGCCTGTTCTGTTCCCCGCTCTGGCTCTGGTGAACTCTCTTACCCTCCCACGCTTCTGACTGTACCCAGTGCTTGTATAAATAAATAAATATTTTTTTAAAAAGGTAGTTAAAAAAAAAATCTCTCTCAAAGCATAAGGCAGAGAGTTGGATCAATGTTTTGTAGAAGTAGCCACCTTAATCATTTTGCTTTTGTTAAGTCCCAAGAATTTGTATTTTTCAGTTATAAGACATAGACAAACTCATATATTATTTCATTTGACATAATAAAAAGTAGCTTCATGACAGTAATAACTGAGAGGCAGATCAGAGTGTTTGACCTAACTGCAGATGACATTTTATATTTTGACTTGAGACAGCTTGTCTTTGAAACTTCCATCAGCACATAAAAGGAGAATTTAGTAGTTAATGGTATAATAAGTATGCAACTTCTAGAAAAGGAGGACTACTTTGAGGATGCAAATCCCAAGGCAGCATCACCTAAATTTGATCACCTTATTTAAAAGAACTCAATCTCTTAGTTTTACAAAAGAAGAGTTGCTCCAGAAAACACTCAGACATTTATATACATACATGCATACATAAGTAATAGCCATCTCAACATAGTTTCCACATAATTTAATTGATTTTTCTATATTGTACATGCACACTCATGATGATATCATCAAGCTACAAAATGAATTTCTCTAACTTGGTGGTTTGTATTCAATATCTGCTGTGCTACTTGGTCACCCCATGTTCTTGGACATCTTTTTTTTTTCTTATCTTAAAAGGGGAATCGCTACCACCAAACTCATGGGAATATTGTACCGATTTCATGAAACAATATGAATGAAGCAGCTACTCCAGGCCTTGCAGAAGAATAGGCCCTCATAAACTCCATATTCTCTTTCTGATAACATGTAACTATATTAATCAATCAAATGATGAAAATATAATCCTTAAATAATTTATACAAAAGAGCTATACCAGTAGCTATATTAAGGTGCCAGAATTTAAGTTTTTGTGTGCAGTTATGAAGTCTTAATCTTTAAATTCACAAACATATTGCCTAGCATAGTAGGCACTAAAATCAATATTTTAGTGATGAGATAAAATGAAATGATAGAATGATCAATATAACCTAGGAATGCTATATGCTCTGGAAGAATGAAAATGGAGTCCAGAACACTGCTTTCTTCTAGCAGAACTATCTGCATCAAGATGGGTAAATAATTCTCTCTAATTGCTCTCATTTCACTTCTAAATCATTCCTCTTAGAGGATATTCACCATGAGATGGGCGGTCCAGGGACAACTCACACTCCTGCTGCTAATACGTTCCCTATTTTTCTTTCGCCATATCACTTTTACCATCTGGTTTGCTAAATATTTTATTTTTTGGTATGTCTGTCTACCTCAGCATCTGAATATAAACCCCATGAGGACAGACAATCTATCTGTTTTGTTTGTTGCTATTTATCTCCCACACTTAAAACAGAGTCTGGCACTTGGTGATTACAGCTATTTGTTTTACAGCTATTTGTTAAATGTGTGAATGCACTCCCACTTATAGAAAATTGTATTTTCACATCTTATTCTTGTGTGTGTATGTGAGTGTATATGTATACATACCCATAATTAGCTATCAACACTTAATATGACTGATGTTTTGCTTTTCTTTTAAGATTTTTAAAGACTCAGAATTACTAAAAGTCATTGAATTGATCATTGTGCTTTCTAATTTAATTAATCTATTTATTTTATCCTTATCTTTAATGGATAGATTAATTAAGTTTATGCTATAAATAGGGCTTTGTTTTCTTGAGATTCTTTGAACTACATGGTAAGGAAGAGTATTCTTAAATTATAAATATTTTTATAATACTTCTGGAAAGAAAACTCATCACTGTTTATAAATAGAAATATCTCTGTAAAAACATTTCTTTGATGCTACACTATAAGTAGTTAGAACTATTTTTCTGCATATTACAGATTTAAGTAGGATTTTTTTTTATATACAAAATGTTTAGTAGCACTGAAATGAGCTGTAGTTTTTAATTATTTAAATAGATCAAGAGTGCTGTCTTTCCTTGTCCAAAGTCATTTCTCTTAAAAAGAAGAGTATTCCTGTGTCCAGGTATTCATGCTTTCTTACTGAATCTGAAATTAAGGTAAATAACAGTAAGCCAAATCTAATGTATTGTAGAAGATATATATTGAGGTCAGGTGGTATAAAAGCAAATGTTTTACCCTTTTCTGAATTTTAGCCTTAAGAATTTTTCATGTACAGAGAACTTTAAAAAATGCTTTTAATAACATGTTTACAATTAAGAAAATATTCACAAATGCAGGGCTTGAAACATTTTATACTCATATCATGTGAAGCCTAGAAAATTTCATAACCAATTTTCAAAAATTTTTATTCTTTTAGCAAATAAACTTGAAGTCCTACAAAAAAAGATGTGTTGTTTTTGTGTGTTTAGTGTATTTCAACTTATGTGAATATACTCAGCAAATGAAAACCTGGATTTAAAAAATATTTAATGCCAAGTATGTTAGGGCTTATGGTTGGAAAGTACTGTCATAAACTTGTATATTTATGTACTTACTCCTTATTGTGTTCACTCTTTCTAAGACTTTACTATTGGATAGTATGTATATTGTGACAAAGGGTTAGGGGAAGCTATTCAGTAAACCATTTGACAAACTCCTTGCTGGCTCACAGGACTCACAAATTAAAACATTGGCCCACCCTGCCAAAAGAAAAAAAAAATTAAACAAAAGTATCTAGGTTTACTTACACTTAAAAAATGAAGATAAATGATACTTTCTGGAAAAATTCTTACAATTAGATATAATGATTACAGGCTTCCTTCAGCAGTACTTAGCAAAGTTTGGAACTCAATAAATTACAGATACAGGCTCTTAAGTGGAAAGCCATTGATTGCATGTCTTACTTGTTAGAGTGGAAACCCCTGAAGGCCTTTGAGTCAATTTGTTTACTACTCTATCCCCAGAAACTAGTTCATTGCCTAACTCATTGTGGGTTCTGACTAATTGATTCTGGGAATAAAATATGTGAAATGTTACTAATTTAGTCAAATGAAACAGGTTTGGATTTGCATTTCTTTTGAAGAGTTACAATATGAGAAGAGTGATGAGAGAGGGTTCAAATAGTAAAAGGAATAAAACAAACTATAGAAAATACTAGGCAGGGGGCTTTTGATATATTTGTCCTCAGTTCTTCATTTGACAATGTATTTATCTAGAAGAACATCCTTGTCTTCCAACATGGGATGAAGGTGTGGGTAAAAATGGATTATAGTGAAGGATTATTGGCACTTTCATGGTGGGATTGGTGTGGTAACAAACATCTGAAGAGATGTGAGTCTATTCCCCTAAGTCATAAGCAGTCTGTAAATCACTTTTAGCCAAAAAATACATTTTTTAAAAAGAGAACATCCTAAGTTTGCTCTAATAGCTCAATTTTTATTTTCGCATGGTGCCTATTTTCTTGAGATAAGGATATTTAACTGGAATAATACTTTATTTTGTATTCAACATAATGATTTGATATGTGTACATAATGCAATATTGTAAAATGATCAGTACAATAAGTTTAGTTAATATTCATCACTTTCATAGCTATAATTATTTCTTATGAGAATTCCTTTTTAATCTCAATGGTATTCTTCAAAAAAAAACCCCAAATATTGACGAAATTCATATGGGATCACAAAAAACTCAAATAACCAATGCTCTCCTGACTAAAAAGAAGGGGAATGGAGATATCACATGCCCAGACTTCAAACTATACCACAAAGTCATGATAATTAAAACAGTATGGTAGTGGAACAAAAATACCACACAGGCAATGGAGTCAAATTGAAAACTCAGAAATACAACCACATATATATGGACAACTAATGTATGACAAAGAATATGGTATGAGAATTTTTAAGGTATAATATCATTGCAACTTTCAAATATACAATACAGCATTGTTACTGATATTCACCACGGTATACTTTCCTAAGGAAAACACAGGAGGTAAGATCCTTGACATGGAATGGGTAAGGAATTTTTGGATTGGACAGCAAAAGCACAGGCAACAAAATTACATCCAAGTAAGTGGGACTACAACAATAACAAACTAAAAAGCTTCTGTACAGCAAAGGAAACCATGAACAAAAGGAAAAGCTAGACCACCAAATGGAGGAAAACATTTGAAAATCACATTCTCTGATAAAGTGTTGATATACAAATTATGTAAAGGACTCATAAAACCAAAGAGCAAAATAAAACAAAAAAATTGATAACAAATCAGCAGAGAACATTTTTCCAGAGAAGGCACAGATAGTTTTAATAGTTACTTATTATTCTTATTATCAACACTCTTTTTGTCTGTGTTTAAATTGAAAATAGAGAACAAGTGTTTCCCCTATTATAGTTCATCACTTCGTAGAGAAAGAAGACAATTACCATTACTGTGTCATTTCTGTTATATTATACAATATATCATTAGTGTCCAAGAGTTTTTAGAGAAAAACAAAAATTGATCATTTGAGGAATAGGTAAAACTAATCCAAAACAACTCCTAGAGGGCCTCCCTGGTGGCACAAGGGGTTAAGATGCAGCAGCATCAATTCCAAAGAGCACCTGCACTCCTATGTTTATAGCAGCACTGTTTACAATAGCTAAGCTTTGGAAACAACCCAAATGCCCAAAAATAGATGACTGGATCAAGAAGATGTGGTACATATATACCATGGAATATTACTCAGCATTCAAAAAAGATAAACACATGCAATTTGCAGCAACATGGATGGCACTGGAAGGGATCATGCTCAGCGAAATAAGCCAAAAAGAAAAAGAAAAATACCGGATGGTCTCACTCATAGCAGGAATCTAGAAAACTTAAATAAGGGACCAGGAAAATGAATATAAGAAAGTGAAAATCAAAATCAACAAAAAACTATGAACCAGAGACACTTTTTGGGGGTGGGGGGCGGGAGGGGAAGGATTGGGGTCAGA
Source organism: Talpa occidentalis (assembly GCF_014898055.3). Lineage (NCBI taxonomy): Eukaryota > Metazoa > Chordata > Mammalia > Eulipotyphla > Talpidae > Talpa > Talpa occidentalis. The sequence continues at coordinate 28,615,869 of NW_023601653.1, forward strand.
ATGGGGCGTTTGCAATTGTATGGGGGAATATAAAAATAAAATTTAATATTTAAAAAAAAAAAAAAAAAAGATGCAGCAGCACTATGAAGCTATCTGCAGCCACTGCAGAAAGTTTGATCGCTGGCCAGGGAGGTGACCCACATGGCAAAGCAGACCTCTCCTGACTCGCCCGCTGCTCCCCTCTGCACTGTATTTCAGTCACTCTGCCTGTTCTGTTCCCCACTCTGTCTGGGTGAATCCACTCACCCCCCCAACACACACACACCTCTGGCTTGTATTCCAGTTCTTGTATGCATAAATAAAAAAATCTTTTTTAAAAAATTTAAAAAAAAGAACAACTCTTAGAAATTTGCTTGTAGAATTCAGGGTACCAGAGGTGGAAGATGGGGAACACAAGGGTACAGAGGGCCCAATGGACTATGGTGATGGTAGATTTGATGTAGTAATATACATCTAATGAGCTGTGAAACTATACCCCCAAATCTCAGAAAGTGTTGCAAACTATTGCTACCTCAATAAAAGTTAATACAATTTAAAAAAAAAATACTCATATAGGTGGTAATTAAAGTCATGATGATTTTCATAAAGTAAAGGAGGTGAATAACCTGTAATCTCCTCTTATTACTTCATATACTATATTTTACAGAATTTTATGAGTATGTAAGGAATTTTACATAAAAATGAAAATGATTTCTTAAATGTCTTATAAGAAATTATTTTCAGTGTCTAAGAAAATATTAAACCACTAGTCAAATTTTGGGAAGTAAGATCTTTCAGTTGATTAAAATCAAACTGAATTGATTGCAATGTATAAAAGTCATCCTAATTTTGAAAAGTGCTTCAAATTTACTTAACCTCTGCATGTTTCATTTGCCAAGCGCACACACACACACACACGCACACACGCACACAGATTCACACACACCAGTCTTATAAAATGTTCTGAGTAATAATGAGTTCAGAACAACACTTGGCGCATATAAAGTATGCTCAGTGAGTCAGTAATATTCTTTAATATTTTAAGTTAAATGAAAAGCTTCTGCATTCTTTTTCTGAGAACATCCAAATATGTGTGGACTTCAGTACATGCTTTTAACATGAAAATTAAAATTGAGTAATTTTGGTTCCTATTATAGTATTGCACACATCTGCTAGCTTCTTTTCATCACATTCCTTTAGGATAATGAATAACATTAAATAAATGCAGTATGACAACATTTAAATTCACTGATTTGAATATAGTGAAATTCTTGAAATAGGTGTATTAATTAAATTCTTACCAAACAATCAAACTTTCATATATTTTACAAGATTAATGGTGGCCTTCTATACTGAATTTCAACTTGGCATTAATTAGCATTCTACTGGATTAATTTACATGTAAATTAATATTCAATTATCTTAAAGGCTCAGTCACATGCAGGTAATGACCAATTTGAAATTTTACAGTATTTATAGACAAAATAATCTGTGAGATTAAAATTTAATGCACACTAGCATTCCAGTTTGTTTTTCAAATTATATTTTATTACAAAAACATTCACAAACTTGATCTAGCTAAACTTTAGTTCAGTGGGATTTTGATATACTCTTATGTTGGACAGTCATTTTAATTGCCATTTTTTTACAGAATACACTAGTTACTTTGTTCCATTAATCATACAGAGCAAAATTTTACCATATAAATTCAGGACATATAACACATTTTGAGTTTCTTTAATAGGAAAATAAATGGGATATCATTTTGCTTCTGAACTCGAAGGACACAAGGAATTGTTTTTATTGAATATGGTAAGAAAGCTAGAAAATTGTTGAGATATTGGTATAAATTTATGTATTACTATTTATGTATACATTTTAAATTAAATCAAGTATGTGACATAAGGGGCTCTTAATCATTCAAGATTATGAAAATTTAAATATGTATATATATATATAAATTAAGTCCTCAGAATATCATGAAAAGTTGTTTTCACACATTTTGAAATGTTTTTGTGTACCTTTTTAACTAATAAATATTAACAAATGCAGAAAGAATAAAGAAGTGATTATATTCCATTGATAACTGTAATAGTAGACATTTTGATATACTTTTTGAAATGAAATGTGTTCATATTTAACTTGATAGATTTGAGATGTAACAATTTTATTTTACTTCCAGCTATGAAATATCATCCTTTGTTAATACTAGATATAATATAAATGACTGCTGTCAGTTCTCTGAGTTTAGAATTGATTTAGTACAAATGGTGCCAAATCCAGCTGCCTGAATATTTAAATCCAAATTAACTCCCAGAAATTATTACCAGGGTTGAAATAAGTAAGACCTGAATTTCACGGTTATGGCACAATCCCACAAATTATTTCCAGAAAACTGGATACAAGTTTTTCCCACTCTCTGAAAATAATGTTCCTAGTTGGTATGATCTGGTACATATTTCTGAGATCTGGGAACACTATTATCATTATTTATGGGCAGTAATTTTTGAGTGTTTACCAGGTGCCAAGAATTATCTGGTAATCATACCAAACAAAATGCTGTACTTTCAGATATGTGTGGAAACCTATATACCAGCTATTGTATGCTGAACACAAGCAATGCTTTTTTGAGGCTTCAAGTTATCAATACTGTCTTGTGACAAGTCTTTCAAGAACAAGCTACAACTTCCATAACCATCAAAGGAGAGAATATTTTTTCCATGAAGGATCAAGACCAAGCAAAACAACTAATTGCCAGTGAAATTATCGACTATCATTTTACTACTTTGTGGTTAATTTATAAGTGCCTATATAGATGAAAAATAAAGTTAAAGTATCCTTTGGATATATATTCTTGATATTTATTTGGTTGTAAACCAACTTCTGATCTTATACATTTTAGAAAGACCAAAGATTCCCCCCCCCCAAAATTAGTAATAGCAACATTCATTAATAGTATTGCTAAATTTCCATAAATTGCAGCTATTATAACTGATAATTTTCTTTTACTCTTTCATAATTTCAATGTCTCTGCCAGCTTATATTACCCATGCCATTTTGTTTAATATTATTCAACTGAATAACACACTAGGAGATGGGTGTACATAAGGTTTTAGAGACTATAGCTTGATCTAGAGGATATAGGGATGTCCCTTCTTTAATTTGACTACTGTTATATGTTGAGTCTGACTCCAATTGTCTTGTTAAAAATCTATGTAATGAAATATATTTTCATTTTTCCAAGAGTCAAAGGGCATATTATATACATAATGCTAAGATTAAGAATCTTTATATGATCGGTGTTAGTAAGAATTTTAAAGCATTTGGTTGGGATACATTTTAAAGATATAGGTAAAGAAGCAGCCAATAATATTTCTGCCTTCAAGAATACTTTCCATTTTAAAGATGCTGTCTCAAGCCATGTATGACAAATGTGATCATATGACTATAGTGACAGCCAAACAGTCAATCAATAACCAGTTGGTGCCTGAGAAGGAGAATTGGTTTGGCTTAACGATCACCATTTCATCCACAACTACATGAACAAATATTTGGACATGTTTTCATAACAGCAAATTATCTCTTCCAATTACCCTCCAATTTACACTTGTGTTACTTTTAATAGCTAGATTGTCCTTTCGTACAATAATAATGCCCTCAACCACTAAATCTAAAATAAAAGCAGGCACAAGCTTAGTTTTATTAATGCTGAGACAGAAATGTTAATTACAGAGGATATTGAAATATAAAAGAACTCCCTTTGCTGTCTCCAATCCCTTTTAAACTTCTCAGGGGTTTAAATATAGTGTTTGCTTGGCAGATATTCATGTCTGGAAAATAAAGAGAAACACTACACCAAGACAAAATCTTAAAAATTCGTAACCAACACTAATCTTCATCAATCAAAAAAAGACTATCTCCTTTTATGAAAAATCCTTTTAAAAGTTCTATCAGTTCAAACTTTGATTCTGAAAAACATATAATTTTGTCCTAAAAATATTGATGGTTTAATATTTGAACTGAAAAAAATTTTTTCTGACTATTCTCTAAAATTATTGTCATGGCTGTTCTCTCCAGTTAGAGAAGTTATGGTTTAATATCAAATCAGCTGTATTTAAAAATAATATGTAGGGCCTCCGGGTGGCGCAGCGGTTGAGTGCTGGGTTGCGAAGCTGCCCATAGCCTCTGCAGCACCGGTTCAATTCCCGGCTGCTCCCCGGCCACCGGAGGAGGGTCCCACATGGCGCACAGACCTCTCCTGCCGCCCGCTGCTCCCCTCAGCAGTGTACTTTGGTCCTTCTGCCTGCTCTGCTCCCCACTCTGGCTCTGGTGAATTCTCTCACCCTCCCGCGCTTCTGACTGTACCCAGTGCATGTATAAACAAAAACAAACAAACAAATAAATAAATAAATAAAACATGACAAAAAAAATATGTAAAGTTTTTCTTTATGTAGGAAGGGTATAGTTAAATGAATGCATTGGATATTGTTTAATTGAAACATAAAATAACTTAAAACACCTTTGAGCAAATAGATAAAAAGGAAAATACTTTGCCAAATGATTGTAATTGCCTTCTAGTGTTCTAACAAACCTCATTAAATTAAGAATCATGTGTGTTTGGACACTGTTGATTATTTCAATTAAGAAACAAGAATGTATTGCCAACAGGAAACCTAATTCATAAATTATAAGGAGTATAAAACAAATTTTTTCCACTTAGAGGAGTTTTCTTTCTAAATGGAAAATAAGTACCTATCACAAAACTTTCCAATTCTTTAACACATTTAGATTACAGTCCAAAAGTTCTCATGGTCTCCAAGGTCATAAAGGGCATTTCCTTACATTATCTCTAGCCACCTCTCCCCTCTTTCCTTAGTTCCACGTGCTCCTGTCAAAGTGCCTTCTCTCTGTCCCTCACACACCTCAAGCTCATGTCTCTCCCTTAGGCCCTTAAGCTGCTGCTTCTGCCTAGAACATGACACTACTCTCCCATGGCTGGCATCTTGTCATTTAGGTCTCAGTTCACCAGAGACTTCAATGACTATATCTCTTTACAATCATTCGCTAGCCTGTGTTATTTTCTTCCGACACTTAAATACACCTGATTTCACCAAGTTTCTTTACCTTTGTACTTAATGTCTAACTTTTCCTCTTGAATATAAATTCCATCGGAACAGTATTTTGTCTGGCTTGTTTGCCAGTCTAACCCTAGTAATAGAAGGGAGGGTGCCGAGCAAAATGTCCAAATTAGTGTTTATTAAGTGAAAGAATACTTTTTAAAGATATTTTCAGTATGCCCCCATCAAACTGTCCATTTAATTAGAAAACTACTGAAATGCAGTTATTTTTAGCCACTGGCACTCTTAAACACCACCAAGGGATCTATTAGCAACTTTCAAAGACCACTTACGTGATTGACTTGTTTTGCCACATTAGTGTTTGGTTTTACTGTACTACAATTACAAACTGATAAACTTAATTTAGATAAGAAGCATATCTGTTCATGCAATTTTATTAATTTGTATGTCTAAAAGTACCTTAGATAAAAACTAGGAACTAAATTTAATTATATAACAAAATTAATGACTTCCCTCAAAAGGTCTTCATATTGAAAGAATAATTTGTTTTACCTATAAAAACAGTCTAGCTATAAAATTATTTTGGAGTTTCACTAAAAAGCATTGTTAAGAAATATAAAGCACATTGAACTAAATGTATTAGAGGGAAAGTTTTAACATAGTGTTTTAAGAACTAGGTTCAGAAAATCCAATTATATTGAGTGTGCAGATTAAAAAGAATAGAATATTTTTTTAAGAGCTACATTAAATTTCATGAGAAAATTCTTCTTGGATGACAGAAACAGAAAAAAATAATCTCTTCTAGGAGGGAAATGTTAATATTTTAAAATTTTGTATGGTGAATCTCCACCTACACGTCTATCTCTACTCAAACAACTTTACCATATGTTAATAGATTTACTGTATATTTTTAAATATAAGAAAATAAATCTGGAGAATATCACATAGATTTTTGAAATAATTTTTTTGGCAGATTTTGTAACTTTTCATAATTAGCATTATTCCTCTAATTGAAATCTGTGTTATTTGGATTTCACATTTATTCATTCAATTATTTATTGCATAGCACTATTAACTTATGTCAGATACTGTACTAGCTCTAGAAATATATTGAAAGACAAGCAAAGTCTGACACTGGAAACCCTCCTGAGGAACTCATCAATAACCTCAAGTATTGAGAACAAAACAAGAACTTGGAATCTCAAGTTTTATTTGAGAGTGTGATATTTGGTAAGAAATATTTCCTAGTAGCAACAATATCAGAGCTGAACTTTCTAAATCAATGTCATCAATAATGAATTAATTGATTTCAGTCCCATGCATTCACAATGGGTATCTTAGGCACTATGTACTGAAAAGATGCATGCATAAAGAAATAAATGAAACATTTCAGTATTAACAGCTATGTCATTGTCTATCAAAACTGGATCTGCAATTAACTGTTGGAAAACATGCTGTCTTATAAATGCTTGGTTTTAGCTAACAATTTTCAGCATCCATTTTAAAAGAATGTATTGAAAGAAGAACATTTTTAATGTTAAAGAAATAACTTCACTGCATGTGAAATCACTGTTAAAGATATTCTTCCTCATTGTAAATTGTGCTTGAATTGGCCTGCAGAATCAAAAATATCTGTACTCCTGTTCTCCAAAACCCAGAGTGCAGTGCAAAGCCAGCTGGCAGGGCCCGTTGGCAGTCTGCCATTCTCATCTGCGGTTGCAATGCAGTCCTTGGGGAAAAAACAATCATGAATTCTGTTTAACTAGGGCCATAGAATAGCATTTGTTTCTTGATGGACTGTGGGTCTATTACCAAGACAAACTAGATGAAAGCCATTCAAATCCTACTTTCTGTGACTCAGGGAAGATCAGAGGGCTGAGGAAGTTTTGAGATGAGAGATTATGCTGTTTGTTATTCTTTGACACAATGATAAAACAACCAAACGGAAAGTAAGCATTCTGGAACAAATTCACTATTTTGATTGATCCCCATCCTCCCATCTGACTAAATTGTTTTGGTATAACTTAGAAGTAACCTTTAATAAGAAAAATAATAACAAAAAACTGTAACAATGATAATTAACATGTTATCTTTTCCTAGACATTATTTCAAGAACATTTGTGTCTATTGTCACTTAAACACTCCCAACAAATCTGAGGTAGTACTTTTCCTGTTCTAATTTTACAAGAAATATGAAGCAGCAACGTTAAGTAATTTGCCCAAAGGTGTGCAGTTATTAAGTACTGTGTTAGGATAAGAATGACTCCAGGTAAAACATCTTCAAACATATAGACAGAGTAAAAGATTTATAAATGATAATTCTGACATGCAAGCGTTCAAGAATGCCCCAAGAAACTTTTAGTTAGTAAGGGTAGGTATTTTGTTTCATAGGTTTTTTCAATCTGAGATGTTTCACCCCTTTGGGAACTGAACCAAGTGGGGCTTATATTCAGGTCATTTCTTACTTTGTATTTTCAGCTCTGCCCAGGCCGAAGTGTTGGGTGCACTAACCCCATAATATCAAAACTGGTAAGATTGTTTTTTTTTTTTCTTTTTGTTGAGTTGTATTTCTTTGCAGATCTTGTATTTTAGTCCCTTGTCAGATGCATGATTTGCAAATATTTTCTCTCATTCCCTAGGGTGTCTTTTTGTTTAGTTAGAGTCTTAAAGAAATGAAGCATCCAGAGAGAGAGGGGTGGAAGGATGAGAACAAAATGGAAGAGAGCACAATAGCTAGTATGGTGGTGGCCTATGGGTGCTGTCCTTGTGGGTGCACTACAGCAACTCAGTGAAGAACCTATATTTCCAAAATACTAACAATATAAACTAACATTTCCTCAAACAAGCAAACAAGCAAGCAAACAAACAAACACAATGAGAACACCAGAGGTTCAGCACTATATCCCCCGACCAACATAAAACGTCACAATGGGAAACAGCCACCCCTCCACTGTATAATTGTGATGCAAATTTATTAATAAGTCAATTATGATTTTTGTGAGATGACAAATTTAAAGTCTTAGCCTACAGTGTTGCACTTAATAAACTATGTAAATCTTTGTTAGTTGTGTACTGCCATTAATGGATGAGATCTAATCTAATATAATCTAATCTGTGTCAAAGTATCATATTTCCAGTCTTTTTCTAAAATTATTTTTAATTTTTTTTATTTTATATATTTTTAACATCATTGTTCATTTTTGTACAGTGTATGCATTTTCATCTTGGTTATAGTCCCCATAAAATTCCCACCATCCTTGTTATGATCCTATTCCCTTCTTCCCCCCTGTAGTGTGTCTCTGGTTTATAGTTGCCTGTTGATTTTGATTTTTACTTTATGTCTAGTCTTTTATAAAATGTCCAGTCTTTTAAAGGATCAGGAGAAACTGCTGAATAGGTCTCCATACAACAGTCTTGTGCTGTCATTTTTTTTTAGGCTTACAGAGGTTTAGACAATGATGCAGACCCACCTCCAAGATTTGGATAGTGGCCAAGCCCTGGTCTAATAAAAGGCAGTTTAACTTCTGCTCACCAAATATTTAATCCTTAGAATCATAAAGTAATCTAAGGATAGTTTAAGTAATATTTCTATGTTGATAGCATTGAACTACAAAGGATGTAGCTTTTCTCTTCAGTTCAGAAAGCATTAATACTATCCTAATATTTGGAGTTTGATAAACATAGTTTGATTATTTTTCACTGATATTTTAAGGAAACAGTATAAAAGCTATTTCATGCTACATTTTAGTTTTATCAATGTGCAAGTATTACATATTTTAATGCATGGTTGTGGTTGTCTATTTCTGCAGTCTAAATATAAAACTGTTTAAAATAAAATTTGAAAAATATATTTTGATTAACTGGTGACATCACCATAAATTTATTGAGATACATAAGTCAAAAGGACTTGTGAAAAAATTGTATGTTTATGAGATTAAAAGAATATAAAATTTCTAACTAGAAATTACCTTTATTCTGTAGAAGAAATTAATTTTTCTGTAGAAAATTATTTGCATCTTGAAATTTAAAATTTCTATTATCTTCTATAAAATATATACATGGCAAATTTAAAACTATATTTTTTTTCTTTTTGAACTCAAAGGAGAAATGAAGATAATTCAAAGATACTTTCTTTTCACACTTTTTTTTGTACCTTTAGATTATATTTTATGGTATTTTAAATGATTAAATGACTTTGGTATCTAGATTATAAATAATGAATAGAAATATAACTGACTCTTAAGTAATGCCAAGTCTCCATTTATGTGAGGATATATAATTTGGGGTAATTTCCCCCCTTGGGAAGGGAGTTTGTTGTCAATTTCAAATTTCAGGATATGTTGGTTCTCTCCTATATTAAAAACAAGTCTCAGACAGAATTTTGGGTGGCATCAGACAAATTTAGCCAATGGATTTATACTTGTTTCATTGGCTATTTTCTTGTTTGTTCAACAAAGAAAGGTAGCTAAAATGTTCTCCTTCATAATTTACTCTTAGGCATTTTCTCTGTTGCAAATGTCCTTTATTTCATTATCTCCTTTCTTTCAAATACATTTTCCAATGTACTTTTCTTATAATTCCTGTGAAGACCTTATTCATGTTTAATACAGTTGTAGAAATATTTATTCAAGTAAGGCAGTAGATAATTTTAGTAAAATAGAATAAATGCAGATCTAACTTTACACTAAATGCTGAGGAAAAAAAAATAGTAAAGTCATTTTGTGATACATCGTTAGATTTCTAGAAACAAATTCATTTATTCTTATAGTAAAGTCACAAACTACATGCCAGAAGTAACTCTAGGTATTCTGTGCACTAAGGGATCTGTTTTACCATTGAAATCCATTTAATTATTCCCATTTTACTTTTGAGGAAAGGCTCAAGGCTTCTGCAAATGCACTAGCTGAGTTTACTTCCTATTTTGTGTTTCTTTGTCCATTTTCTTTTTCCTAAACACAGCATTTTTCATAAGGTCTTTGCTATAATAGGAGGCCTGATTTCTATAGATTGGAACTCCAAGTAATCAGAGTCAATAAGCTGCAATTTAGCCCAGAGATCCAAATATGGAATAAAACTAAAGAAAGCATTTGACATTGTTGCTGTTGCAGCTTTTATTAACTGTAATAAACAAGAATTAACTCTTATTATTAAAATGCTTTTCATATCTCACATTCATTACTGTGTCCAATGCCCTTCAAATATATGCTCCTATTTTAAAAGTTTTTGAATTTAGCAAAATACATGAATCAACAAGAAAAGGAGTATTTTTATGGAATATTTTCAGAAATGTTTTAAAAACAAGTCTGAATCACAAAGAAATGAAAATGTTTCTATGATAACATATTTTATTTTTCATGTGAAAATGCCATAGTTCAAGTCATCAAATGTGTTTTTTTAGGTCTGTTTAGTATGTGGGAAGCACACAAATGCCAACTCTTTGGTAATTGCTAAAACAAATATTATTTTACACTAAGTATTTAACAGAATAAATATTACACCAAAGAATTTTGTGGTATTTAATATGTTGATTATATAAGCCTATAATCCTAAATGTCATAAATTATTTTTATGAGGAGGCATTTTTTTTTGCCTCATGCTACTTTATTTTTCAAAATGATCCTATATTTTAAATAATCAATTATCTTATGAAAAATTCATTTCATGCATATTTATTTATTTTCAAGATCTTTTACAGGATTCTATGGAAATCTGAAAGGGGACACATAAATTCTAACTTAAATATTCATTATTTTAAGAACCAGCTCATAGTGAGTTTCTACAATTTTTCAAGCTTTTCAATAAGCTCTTAATATGCACCATCTCCTTAACTCCTGACAAGTTCTTGTTTGTACTATGGTTGTGGTGCCCATCTGATAACAAGGGAACTGAGACTGACAAGGAATAAAAGAGTAAGTGACTTGTCTGGTGTCACACAACACGGAAGTCATGAGTTTTGGGATTGAACCTTGGTCTGTTTGCTGGACTGGAGACAATTATCGCTATACTATGCTGGTGATGATAGACAAGAAATACCATAAAGAATCATAAATTAAGACTGAATAAGACTGACTTGAAAATAGGTAAAATCAAAGGGCTATAAGCAAACCAGAATGCCTGCATAGAAAGGGTATATGGGATAGCCTTAAATGTTAGCATTTTAACAATGGATGGGGAGTGGCACAAGGAATGGTCCCAGGTATTGAGTTCCCTGACACCTGTACAATTCTGAGGGCCCTTTTGAAGAAAAAAATAATCAAAGCAATGAAACTACAATATTAGGCAGAGAGAAAAGTTCTCTCACTAATGATTAATATTTCTTACATTTTACCAAAAAAAAATTATATATCCACTTATTAGCATTCCTGCAAGACCTTGGAAGGGTTTGTGTGATTGAGGGGTCCTAAAACTTGAAGACCTGAGGAGAAAAACAGAGGACCCTTTATTATGATTTATATCATTGCTTTAGTTAAGACAAGCATGTGTATCTAACAACTTGCGTTAAACACATTCAAACTTATTAATGTATCATGGTTCTTGTTTGTTCATTTGTTTTGCTAATCTATATAAAAGATAAGTCCAGTTTTGAGTGTGACCTTTACTCTTAGTTATAGTCTAGATGCTTCATAACTCTATTGTCAATGTTAATTATTTTTATATTCTGATCAAAAGTATCTGGAAAACCAAAAAAAAAAAAAACCCACAAGAATTATTATTAGTAGATTTGAAAAAGCAAGATTTCATACACCATTAATCACTCTTTCTATTGATGCTGCAATTTCCTGCAAATTCTCTGGAACTGTTTTGTCTTATTTTCTATGTACATGCTCAGTATATCGACACTGATTGGAATAATGGCAATCATCCATTTGTGTAAATGGTTTTGATGGCAGTAGCTACGAGCAAATCAAGTTAGTTGGGAAATTTAGTTACTAGTGAACCCAAATTATGATGTACTTACACAAGCTATTTTTTCAATTTTAGAATTTGATTGTCTCTTTTTTTTTCTGTTAAAAGGACTCTTCATTCAACTAGTATTCACACTGAATTATCTCAAAAATACTGTAAAATTTAAAAAAAATACCTCTCCCCCTGCATTTTGTAATCAAACCTTTTTCCTTCAGATAATTTTGGGAGAGAAAATATGTTGCTAAATCAAATACATATTTGCATCATACAAATGCCAAATTGATTTTGACTTTCCTTTGCCCAATTTCTTAGTATTTCTTTTATTGAATTTCAAAATAGAATGCCAGAAAAATTAAATGTCATTTTTTTCTAGTGGTTATATGTTGTCTTGCATTATTAATCAAAATTTGAAAGTTTTTGGCACTTATTTTAAGGTATGTATGCAAGAAAGTGTGGCGAAGGATTATAAAAGTTATTTAGGGTACATGATGGTAATTTTTTGTATTGCTATTTTTATATTTCAAGAATTATTTGAAACCTTTTATGGTTTTTCTACTAGAGGTTGCTGATACTCTAGCTTTGTTTATATAACTAAGCTAATTTTTGAGTTATATCACATACAAAACAACATTTATGGATAAAGTTATTTCTAAAATTACTGGTAGGTAATAGATAGGCTCTCTTCATATTAAAGACACAGAGAAAAATGGTATTTTCCATATTAGTGAGTCCAAGAGCTTTAAGAATTCACCTTTTTTTTTAAAATCAAAGCCTGCAAAATACTTTCCCATTAAAAACACTTCATATAGTTCAGCTCAATGGTGGATTCTCAGCTCTAGAGTTTCTGTAAATCATACAAGTTTTAGAAGGATACACCTAAACCATCAATTAGAACTAAGAAAAAAAATAACATTAAGAGGAAAAGAAATATGCTAATATATACAACTATGATAAAGTTATTACCTTACTCAAAGTTTTCTTAGGTCTTTTATCTCTTGAATATATGTCACAGGTAGGAGAATTTATTTGAATAATTCTCAGTTCATCAGCTTAACAGGATAGGCATTGAATTTGTGGAGATAAGCATGAGATAACATGCATCTCAGTTTGAAGTTAGTTTATTTTGGTACCACTACTTAGCTTGTGAAAATGCAGTAAATTGTGTCCTGCCTTCTGAGCACAGTTCAAATTGTCACTAACTTCCTTTTTTAATATTTTATTTTATATAATACTTACATCATTTTTCATCTTTGCACAATGTATGCATTTTCATTTTGATTATATTCCCCATACAATTGCACTCTCCCCCTTATTTTGACTCTCGTCCTTCCTATCCCCACCCCTCCCTAATCCCCCCACAGCTCCTGCCCCCAACCCCACTCCCCGTGTGTCTCTGGTTTATAGTTGCTTGTTGATTTTGATTATTACTTTGCATTGATTAGTCTTTTTCCTGGTCTTCCTAGGTATTTACCCAAATGACACAGAAATAGTAATTCCAAAGGGCACCTGCACGCCTATGTTTATAGCAAATTGTCACCAACTTCTGAGGACATTTATGACAAGGTTTCCTTTTACCCTTCTTGTTTCCAAGGTATCTTTAAATTTTATAACTTAAATAGCTGTTGAAAATGCCTCCTTCTATATATAAGTAAATACCATTTATCTCTTATTTCCTTACGGATACTTTAAAGTTCAGTTTCCTCCATAAATTCTGTTAACTATCCTGACAAATTTGTTCGAGAGCTATTTCCCTTTGATCAGTAGATATTAGAAACTATTCATTCTTTAACATTTGTTTATGAAATGCAAGGAAGCTTGGGAGCCTGGAAAGCAGCAATGATAACAAGGAAAGCTGGTTATGGAGCAAAATCATTCAGTTTAATACACAGCTATTTACTCATTTCCTGTTACAGATCAAATCAATTTCCTTATCTGTAAATTGAAGATGGTGGTATATTACAGTGCTACTAAATGAGAAAAATTTTCTGAAAAGGGTTTGCGTTCTGTATATGACAATGTATGTTGGCATTTCTTATAAAATTCTCTTCCTTCAAATCATGCCAATGTTTTAAAAAATAACTACATTTCAAGAGTCCATTTTGTACCTAATAAACTGACAGAATAAAGCAAAAAACAACAAAGCAAGCAAACAAAAATCAACAATAAGATCCTGCTGATTCTGGCATCAAAAATGTTCTAGTTCAGGTGGGAAGATTAACACAGCATACATGAAAAATCAGGGTACATTCTAAATGACACTTAAGAAAATGATATAAAATAGGGCACTACCTACATACCTAAAGTCTAGATATATTCATGTTAGGAGCATGATAACTACTGGGTGGTTCTTACCTAGAAACATTCTAGCTAATGTTTTTTCAGCTAAGCCTTGAAGGTAGATAAGTGTTTAAATTGATGCAGAGGAAACAGTGTCTTACTCTGGATAGGTCAGGAATAATGGAAATGCAAAATGAGTGGGAACTAAACATTAAAAAAACCTTCTCTGAAGATGAAGGATGAGCGAGTTGGAGAATGAAAAACTGATTGCAAGTGATAGAAACTGAAGCTCAGAAGGAAAGGAAGAGGTAAACAGTTGGGTGCAGAGTAGAACAGTCTGGTGTTAGATACATTTTGAGGTAGTACTGTCACAGTCACATAGAGATGTCTATTCTCTTACGCCTTTCAATTTGATTATTTCCCCCTTATTTCCCCCTTCTGAATAAAACAGAAGTCCATAAATGAAATGCACTGGAAATAAAAAAATGTAAATATTCAGTATATATTAGTGCAAACTGCAAAAATATAATATTACTGAAAACCATGTTTAGTGTCTTTGTGAAATGGACCACATTCTTTTTCTTAATGACATGTTATGCTGATTATTGTTGAGTTATTTTACAAAAAAAATTCTTAATGTTTAAGGTTTTCAGAATCTTAATCCTTTTTACTCTAACAAAGATCAAATAGGAGAAAAATTTCTATATATATATATATATATATATATAATATTCAACATTTTAAACCATGGAATTAATTTCAGGTTTGTCATAACTCTTTTTTTTTCTTGTATAAACCAGTCTCATATAAGACCCAGGTTCTTCATTATTTTCCTAACCACTCTAATCAATATTAATGCCAAGGTCTTGTTCACATTCTTCCCCACAGTACGGAAGTCCTATGAAACTTGTGAGACTTTAGCAAATACTTTTTGAAAACCTAAATCAAGTCCTAATTTTTTTCCCCTCGTGTTTTTTGGAGGTGACATTGATTTACAACACTGTATGTGACTCAGAGATATAGGATCATACCTCTTCAGATGCATGCTATCTCACTACATAAACCACCAAGGTACCCATAGTCTTCCATCACAAGTCCTAATTCTTTCCTCTAATTTATTACTAAGTGCTTTGTTTCTTCTTACCTATTGCATTGTATCCCACTTCACCTTAACTTACTGTATCAGTTTCACTTATATCGCAAACTCCTCAACCAGAGGAATATTGTCTTTCTAGAAAGTACACCTGAACTTCACCATCTTAACCATTTAAGAACCGGTTCATTCTCCAGAAAAAAAAAATATATATATACAAACACACACACTACATTTAGCATATACTGTCAGTGAAAATATCCTGAACCTTTTAGTAACACAGATGCCAGGATAAGATATTCTGAATTAGTGTTTAAAATACATCCCTGAATAAAGCAGGAATCCAATATATGTTTGTCAATGGATTAAGTATACATACTAGAATGATTTTGATTGGTTTAACAAAATTAACTGAACCAGGCACTCTGGGAGAACTAGGGCAGAAAATTGATAATAGTCCAAGGAGGGGGGAGGTTGGGGGATTTAGGAGAAAAGAAAAGCTTTGGCCTTAGGTATTAATCTAGCTAAGCTCTTTTTCTAGTAAGGATTTGTTACCAAGTACACATTTCTTAAAGAGAAGCAGGTAGTAAATCTGTGGATGTGGGAAGCTTCAGAATACAAGATGCCTTAAAGAACCTTGTGCTCCAAAGTAAAAATAGAAGTGACAGTGAGCAGGAGGAAGGAGGAGGATATGCTAGAATGGAAATCACACCCTTGGTTTCCTGATGAAGCATGACTCAGAAGCTACCAAAGATATTAACCAATCACCAGGCTGAACCATATAAAGTAGAGCTCAGAACTTAGCTGGAATAAGTACTCTCTGAAGCATCTCAAAAAGGAAACAACTCCAACAAGATTAGTAAAAATAATAATAGCCATTATAGATATAATTATTTATTGAACATTCCTCTCTGTCAAAACAATCTCTTACATGCATTATCTCTCAATAAATTGAAGATATGCTATTATCCCAGCTTTTAAATGTTTCATTAAAATTTAAAGAATGGAGATGAGTTTATTCATCTATCCAGGATATTATGCCAAAGATATCCAGGAATGAAGAGTCATGTGGGAAACATGAGTTGAATTATGAGCACCTCACCAACACTTGCTTTACGCAGTTAGATGTATCATCTCCTAGACACAATAAAAATACTTAATCTTGCCAAATCACAAAATCAAAAAACAAAGAATTTAAAAATACTTTTAATACCTGAGCTTCTACTAATTTATATTTCATTACTATTGTTAATTAATATTTCACTCTTCTCATGTACTAAATTTTATTATTAACCATAATCTCAACATAGCTTAAATGCTCTACTAAATAGTTTTGAGATGTGAAATTTAAGCAATCTTATTTGAAAATAAAATTTAGTTTCACTTATTTCCTTTTTGAAAGGTAAACTTTCTTTCATAAGCCAAGACTATCACCTTTGAAAAACATAATCAATACTCTCAAACAAGCAATAATTAATCTATTTCTCCTAAAAAAAGTTCTACATTGTTGAAATTACGTTTTACCATCTTAAGAGAAAACATATACTCCATTCAATCAGGAAATATTTAATGAATATTGACTATGTGTGCAGTATCGTTTGGGATATAAACACATTTTCACTACTCTGACTCATGTTGTAATAGGGAAGGAAAAAAATATAGGCAAACAACTATAAGGTAGGAAGTGCAAGTGTCATAGTAGATCATTATCGTCTCAATTCCACCAGCTCACCCCAACTTGTAACTAACTAGTACTTGGTATCTTGTTGGACTTAACCTAAAATAACTTTGCGTCTATTTATCCACTATGTCTTTTATATAAATATACATTTTCTTTGCTTTTATATAAATATATTTCTCATACTTTTCACTGAAAATATTTTGTGGATCTTTTTTAGACCTTTAAAATTATTATATTCTTTCTAAGAAGTTTTATTATTTTTTATTGAGGTTCTATCAGTTGTCAACACTAAATGATTTAGGGGTGTAGGTTCACACGTCTTCAGCGATATGTTACCACATGAGGGCCACCACCAAAGCACCCATAATTCTCCATCATAGTTCATTGAACCCCCTCCTTTCTTTTTTGTTACCCACCCTACCCTGCTCTGGTAGCCTCAATTCTGCAGTCAGATTTCAAGGGTTTGTTTTGGTTTCGTTTTACCTCTTTCTCTGTTTTGCTTCCCCTATTCCAAATACATCCAGTATTTGTCTTTCACATGCTGACTTACTTTTTTTTAGCATAATCCTCTCCAGTTCTAACCATGTGATCACAAATGGCAAAATTTCATCTTTTCTTAACTGAGTAGTATTCCATTGTGTGTACATTGTGTGTGTGTAGATAGACAAGTAGATAGGTAGGCAGGTAGGTAGGTAGGTAGGTAGGTAGTCAGGCAGGTAGACAGAGAGATGCCACATCTTAATCCATTCATCTGTCCTTGGGCACTTAGGTTGATTCCCTAGATTGGCTACTGTAAATAGTGCTGTAATGAAAATAGGAGTGCATAGCTGCCTTCAAATTAGTGTTTTTTGCATTCTTCAGATAGATACCTAGAAGTGGAATTGCCTAAATGTTACTAATTGAGATCAAAAGCATAGCAACAAATTAAGAAGAAAACATAGCTATGCCTCTAATAGCTATGATAACCTGTATTTTAGTCAGTTCATGCTCCTAGTGTTTTAGATACCCAGCAAATAATTTTCTATTGTTTACTTATTAGATGAGCATTCAGATATTCTAGATATTCTTTTTTAAAATTCTGGTTTTTAAGTGTAATATATAAAATACTATGTTTTATGGTATATAAATACAAATTTTACATTTAAGAATGTAAAAACACATGAATGTTTATCTCATAGCAAGCAGTAGAAAAATGTTTGCTGTGTACCTAAAGCATCAGTACAATACACTGACTAAAATATAAGTTATAATTAAAAGTTATAAGAATATTTTAATCCTCAATTTGTTGCTATGCATTTGACCATAACAAAGAACATTTTAGTTGATGATTAAATTTAGAGAATTTTATCAGATATCTTATAAATCAAAATCAACCTTAAGCAGAGTGGACACTATCTGGAATGTTGGTATGGATATATTTTTAATAAAAATTAAATTAAATGCAAAATATTTAAAAGCAAACACATTTTGTCTAAAAACAATTTTTCTTGAAAAGCAATACCAAGGTATTTTATGGAAGATGGCTTTTTGAACAATTGCACTTACACTATATTCTTCAACCCTTAACACGTCTATTATTCCAATGTTGAGAGTGCATTAGTAAGACTTTCAAGTGTAGGAAAAAAAAAAAAAGACTTTCTCTACCATTTTTCCAGATGTTTTAAAGTTAGCCCTGCTTTTATCTATTTGGCCCAAGAAAATAAATTAGATGAGAAGGTGGGTGGGAAACACATGTATAAAATGTTAAAAAATAAAATCAGTGTTATGATAAGCTCTAGTTTGTAAGATGAATATCAAATACTTTGAAAATAAACCTTCTGTATTAAGAGATTATTGTACTTCCCACTGCTCTACTCATGTACTGAGAGACCACAAAATCTGACAGGCAGGCAGAGAAGGTATGGAGCAATTCTGTTTCAAACATAAACCACAAAAGCAAACTTTCTCCTTGCTTCCACCTTGCCCCATTCAGTCTATTTTATTCAAAATGACCCTTTTACAAGAATCTAAGTTGGGCTGGGTTACCTTTGTTCTCGAACCCTCCACTATAGTCACTCAGCATCCTGCACCAGGTGCCCCTGTGCTAGCTCTCCAAAATAAGCTTTTGGTGCTTTCTTTGTCCTCTCCACCCAGTTCACACTGTTCACACCGAGTCTTTTCTTTTACTGAATCACCAGGCAAGGCACTGTCCCACCCCATACCAAGTTCAATTCCTCACTTCCTTCAGATCTCAAAGTGACCTTCATTGACCACCCTATTTAAAGACACATTCTGCCTGTGTCCTTACCCCTACCTGCCACCCCCCCCCTTCAAGTGGGCACTTCCTTCCCTGGGGTTTTTATTTGTACTGTCTTGATAGCACTTACCAGATAAAACATACTACCAGAAAAGTCTGTCCCTCCCTCCTGTCCATGCTTCCTTCCTTCTCCCCACTACCTTTCTCCCTCCTTTGCTTCCATTTTTCACTTCTTCTCTGCCCTCCTTAAAAGGCTAGTTCTTTGAAGACTGAAGATTCTTAATACTGAATAATTTTGAGCCAACAGGCAGTTTTGAGAGTTATTAAAGGAAAAAATGACCTAGTTCCTCTTGGTCCTAAAGTCAACCCCAGTCTCTACCCTGTCCCCTCCAGCACTGAATTCCATCTGCAACACTTAACAGCTTTGTGACCAAGAGCATAATTTTTCTGTCATTTAATTTTTTTCTTTCAAGATGGACATAAAAATAGTAAAAACTACACAGAGGAATAAAGTTGGATTAACTGAATAATGAACTTAAATATAAAGAATAGTACTTGGTCTGCAACTGAAGCCGTCAGTAAACTATTACTCAATTTTTAAAATTTTGTGAAGATGCATAAAGCTTCTTCAAACATCTTCTATATTTTTTCTCTTTGTTTTAAAATATTTGTAATATAGCTAAATTGTGGAAAATTGTTCTCAACAATTTAAATATTTTTGATTATTTAAAATTTTGAAATATTTAAAAGTCTTAAAATGAACATACTGTAGCCCCAAACCAAAGCTTTTTCAAATGTAACTATAAAATCTTATTTATAATAGTATCTGAGCATATACAGGAAATCAGAAATTAAAACATGTAGGGGAGATTATGCACTCTAATAATTATTATTTTTAAATATTTACTTATGCATACAAGAACTGGGGCATAAGCCAGAGGTGTGGGGGGGTGGTGAGAAGATTCACCAGACAGAGTGGGGAACAGAAGAGGCAGATGTACTAAAATATACTGCTGAGGGGAGCAGTAGACAGGAGAGGTCTTCTGTGCCATGTGGGTTGCTCCCTGGACAGCCAAGGATTGAACTTGTACTGTAGTGACTGGCAGTAGCTTGATAGTGCTGTCTTTAACTCCTGCACAACCAAGGAGGCCCTCTAATAATTATTGATGACAGGTAATTTTAAATAAGATCTAAACATTTTGAATTTTAAATAATTTTAAATAAGATCAAGCATTGTGTTAACACAATGCTTTGTAATGAGAAAAGTAGAATCCTTAAGTGTTACCAAATCTATATAATTTAATACATCTTATGTGTATTGTCACAATTATCATAAGTTATATTAGAAATACTTAAAATTAAGAAACTAGTTATAGCAAACTGTTTTGTAAACCAAATTGCAATATGCAATTAACATAGCTTATGTATTAGTGTTCATGTTACAGTAGCCAAAGGTAACATGTTACAGAAGCCAAAGGTAACATTAAAAAATCATATAATAACCTAACATGTGGCTAACTTTGTATATATAATGGAAAGTTGATTTTACATATGATGTATGCATATAATATTTCTGTTAGGAGATATAAGAGATTACTACAATAATTGTCTCTGTGAAGACAAAAATGAATATAAAGAAGATTTATTTTTTTAATTCACATAATCTTAGCAAATTATATTTTTAAATATTTTATAGAATACTGTTCATTTAAAAATGAAGCTAAAACATTTCTTTAGAAACACTTATTTTCATAAGCAAAAAGTTATAGTTTTCTAAAAAAATCAGTCTCACACCTACACTATTAAACATATAGAGATAATATATACAGGAAAAATTGTTTTTCAATAATAGAACACTTCTGTGCTTTGAATGCAGTAGATATTTATGGCATAATTGAGGGATGGTTACAAACAGGAAGGAAAAAGGAAGAGGAGAAAAATAAAAATAAAAGAACGATTATCTATTTCAAAGATAGGTCTCATTGACCCAAATAATCTAAAATAGTGGTTCCATTAAGTTAGAATTGGCATATTTTATTATATAACATGTTTTCATTTTAATTATCACAAAATGAATGTTTAAATTAGCAAACATTCATTTGGAATTTAATAGACTGCAACTTGGCTGATTTATTCCAGACAAGTGAAAACAGATAAGGGAAAAGAAGTTATATTTTACCTTGCATGAAAATAGACTCAACTATAACTAATTCCAGTTCATGCAGATTTTTATTACTAAGGCCACACATTAAGTTACTAAATTAGCTTGAAGAAAAATAGGAATGAGAGAAAAACAAGTGAAAAAAGTCAACCAGAATGATTCACCCAGCAATATCAACCAAAGATTTTTAAGTGCTTACTTAAAAAGTGCTAAGCACTGTTGGGTTCTTGGCAATAAGGGTCTGCAGGAAACAACACGGAGAAGGTTCCTACACTCAGAGCACTCAAGTGAATACAGGTTTTTTTTGGTATTGTGATAACATTAATTCTTCATGGGTCTAACTTTATAATTTAATGCATTGTTGTTGGAAGAAAAACATAGAAACGTACATGAATCTCATTTTGACAGTTATTCTCAAATGAGTAATCAGTAATTAGAGATTTTTAAAAATCATACCAGCCTGTACTTCTGTTACAGTCTCACTATTTTATCTTTAGCTAGAAGTTTTTTTTTCACTGCATTTTTCAGATATTTTCTGAAAATGTGTTTTCGCACCCAGCGGATGTAAGATCAGAGTGTTCCTATTTCAAAGAAAAGAAACAAACATGAAAAAAAAATCTGTGACAGCATGATTTTTAAGAAAACACATTATCAAAATTATTGGGAAAAATGCTAAGGTTAAAATATCACATATCATGTATACTTACAGATATATTGTATATAGATATAAAATATGACATAAAATACTTTTCTAGATCTCCTATAGGATTTCCTCCAACTAAATTTAGTCTTACCAGTCTTTTCATATATAATATATGACTACATTTTTTTCTTAAAAGCAGTTAAGTATTCAATGTCTTTATACTTAAACTCTACCTGGTGTTTCCCCCAATTTTTTTTTTTTAAGTTTCAATTACTGGTAAAATATTTTTCTATCACACAGAGATAGAGACAATTCTGCAGGAATTTCGAAAAGTAACATATACGTTTCTTATAATATGGAAAATTGAACTTCTACCTACAGATATAAATAATAAAATTTAATTTTAAACACCCATCCATATTATACTACTGCATTTACATCAGTCTCTTCTAATAGTAGATGTATCTACAAGTACTCTAAATATAAGGAGCAGGATGTGCTAGGTCCCTGAGACAAGAAGGGATTTAGAATATTAAAAACAGGCCTCCCTGGTAGCACAAAGGGTTAAGACACAACCTATGAAGCTGACCGCAGCCACTGAAGCACGAGTTCGATCCCCGACCAGGGAGCAACCCACATGGAGCAGCAGACCTCTTCTGCCTCACCCGCTACTCCCCTCAGCAGTGTATTTCAGTCAATTTGCCTGTTCTGTTCCCCCCTCTGTCTCTGGTGAATGCTCTCACGGTCCCCCCACCCCCGTACCTCTGGCCTGTACCCCAGCTCTTATATGCATAAATAAATAAATCTTAAAAAAATAACAGAGTACTAGAAACTTGATAGAAGGAGAGTGTGGCCAGAACACGAGCATAAAGGATATGAGAAAGGAAGTCTGTGCATAGGAGGGTTCAGATAATGCACGGGCTTGAAAGTTTAAGAATATAATTGGGAAGGTAAATTGGTTTGAATTAGAGTATGACAACAGACGTAGAGAAAATTAAGCAGATTCCAAAAGAGATTTATGAATTAAAGAAATGATCAGGGCACCATGTAGTCTGGGTTTGGAGTAAAGGATGAAAGGCAAGTGAAAACCAAGATGATTTCCAGGTTTCTAGATAACAAAATTAATGGTGCAATCATTCACTAGGATCAAATACATTAGGGAAGGGCAGACTTGTTAGTGAAGATAATGAGTTTAGCTTTGCACATGGTGAAATTAAGGTATTTAGAAGACATCCAAACAGACCTGCCAAACTGGCAATTGTATTCCATACTGGGGGTCCTAGTAAGACATAAATGATTGTTTATCCTCCAAATTTTTTAGGAATGCCAAAATTCTTAACCAAATACATATCCATTATTTAAGATTCAGGTAAAGAAAAGAGAAACTTTCATTAAATAATGAGCTGAGAATCAATCATGAAAATATATGTATCACCTACCCTGTGAAGCCAAGACAGCCTTGATGAATTGATCATTCACGCTCACATGCTTCCAGAAATCTGTTACTTTACTGTTTTAACTTATAGAAGAAGCTTTAAATACTTGGCAATATCCTCTCCTTCCAAGCCCCAACCCCTTGTGGTTATAGACCATGCCCTTGTATAGACCCCTTCCCATGTTCTTGTATTACAGGCCATGTAGACTGGATTTGACTAATAGTGTGTGAAATTATATTTGTCTCCTATAGGCACAGAGTAGTTAATTACTGATGAGAAAACTTCTAGTGTTTTGCTCTCTGTTGCAACAAATCCTTAAATGTTATGTTGAGATGACTGTTGTCAGTGAACCCATACCAGTCTGGGTCCTGGAATGACTACAAAAATCAGAAGAAGGGCCTCCCTGGTGGTGCAGGGGGTTAAGGGCGGCAGGGGGTGAAGCTGTCCTAGGTCTCTGCTGCCTGAGTTCTATCCTGGTCTGCCAGGGTGCTACCCACATGGCGCAGCAGACCTCTGTGTCTTGCCTACTGCTCCCCTCAGCAGTGTATTTCATTAGTCTGCCTGTTCTGCTCCCTAGTCTGTCTCTGGTGAATCCTCTCACCTCCCCCCCCAACAGCTCTGGCCTGTACTCCAGTTCTATATGAATAAATAAAATAAATCTTAAAAAAAAATCAGAAGACCCCTGCACTCCCACCACATACAACACACACTTATTCACATGGTTATGTAATAGGAAGAAAAATTGTTTGTTACCACCACATATTCTGCCCTATCTTAAGTATTTCACCGCCCACATCTGAGTGTATTATCATTTCTTGCTTATGTTGTTTCTCTTGTACTATTCTATGGTGCTGGGAATTTGTGTTCTTTAAATGTTTTTTTTTATAATTTTTTTTAAGATTTATTTATTTATTTATACAAGCACTGGGTACAGTCAGAAGCACTGGAGGGTGAGAAAATTTGCCACAGCCAGAGAGCAGAACAAGCAAACTGACAAAGTGTATTGCTGAGGGTAGCTGCAGGAGGCAGGAGAGGCCTGCGTGCCATGTGGGACACTCGCCCAGTGGCCCGGGATCGAACCAGTGCTGCAGAGGCTGCGGGCAGCTTCGCAACCCAGCGCTCAACCACTGCACCACCGGGGGGGCCCTCTTTAAATACTTTTTGAGATTACTGAATGACTGAAAGATCCAGGACAAAATTTCCAAACTTACCTACCATTATGAGAAAACCTACATGAATGGTAATGAAGTCAAAGGAGTATCCCTGTGCTGAGCCACTCATTTGTCAATTATCTTGAAGGAAAATACTATGGTCAACAACAGATCCTCACATTAGCACTAAAATGTGTCAGAGATATCATCCAGTAAAATCCTCATATCATGGAATCAGTGAGTTTGAGGGGTTTCATATTATTTGCCTGTTTTTAAATTTGAACAGAGAATTCTAAATACTTATGCTTGGTCTTCATCTTCAGTTGGCGCCATAAACTAGTTCTCTACTCACTAATTTAAGTAACAGAAATAATCTCTTATCACATCTGTGTATATGCTATTCTAAAAGGAAGTTTATCCATAATTTTAAAAGTGGTGCAATGTAGTCACACCAGTTCAACAATAATTTAAAAAAAAAAACTTACCAGCTCTTAACTCTAACCAATAATGATAATATCTTTTAACTGAATTACCCAGAATGTAGGTAACAAACACAGATCTGCTTGACTGAGAATGACTAATAACAATATTGGTGCCATATTCATTGTGGGCTTAACAAAAAAAGAAATATTTCATAGATGTTTTGTTAATATCATTTCTGTGTTTGATGCTTTATTGGGTTGATATGTCAATCAAAAATAAGAAAATACTGACTTAGGGCCTCCCCGGTGGCGCAGCGGTTGAGCACTTGGTTGCAAAGCTGCCCATAGCCTCTGCAGCGCCGGTTCGACAGCCGGTTCGATCCCCGGCTGCTCCCCGGCCACCGGAGGAGGGTCCCACATGGCGCGCAGACCTCTCCTGCTGCCCGCTGCTCCCCTCAGCAGTGTACTTTGGTCCTTCTGCCTGCTCTGCTCCCCGCTCTGGTGAATTCTCTCACCCTCCCGCGCTTCTGACTGTACCCAGTGCTTGTACAAATAAATAAAAATAAATCTTAAAAAAAAAAGAAAATATTGACTTAGTGGATCCATTTACTCTTTCAATAAACTCAGAGATGATAAAAATTGTAATTGCAGAATCCTGAAAAATTTACATTTAGTGGCGAGATCAGATAAATTTAATATATCGAAGTACACTCTATGTTAGTACATACATACTAAACCAAAAATATTTAGAATACAGAAGAGCCATGCTTCCCCAGATAAGGAAAACAGAGCATATCATGTATTGGCCCAATAGTCAATTATAATTCCTGCTATATTCACATATGGGTAACTTTATGTGACCTCAGCAAATAAAACTCCATTTTAAAGCATGTTATTATCATGTATACTGTTTATAGGAGTCATAGGGGAAAAGAGAGAGACATTTAAGATTGACGCTTTAATTACTACTTCATTATTGCTGCATCATATTGAGAGGTACACAGTCTCACAAAACTTAATATGCTTCTGTAAGCACCTAGATTACTGTCATAGAGTGACCTAGGTAGACTTAGGTTATTGAGTTCTTGATACCAGGATATGAAACTAGATAGAGGAAAAATAATTTCCGGTTAATGCTCTGAGATCTGTGTTGTCTAAATGACAATCGACACAAAATGATTTGTTTCATTATGTCTTCAGTATTTATTTACTTTTGTTTCAAATTCTAAATTAGAATGTTATAGGATATAATCAAAAGGAAATTACATTGAAAAAAATCATTATTGTGATACAAAGCCAATGTGTTCAGTTAAATTCAAAGAAATAATAAAATTGGGGTTAGATCATGTGTTCATTTTCTTCAGAAATGAGGGCAAAAAGAGAAAGGCTATTAAGATTTAACAAAAGATCTACATAAAGTGTGTAAAGAATAACTCCCATAAAAGAAAAGTAGTTATTCTTATTCCAGAGATGAAAATATATTCCTAAAAGACAAAGGAGATACATTTTGAAAGTCAGGGAGGAAATAGCACATATTTCATGGTTGTAAACATCAAAAAAAATGTAAGTATTTGAACACAGACTGGAAATGCATTGCAGGGATGAGATACCATAGATATTTAACTAATGTTGAGGTCATGTGATTATTTTGAAGTAATTTTGAAATTTTTATTAATGTTTGTAGATTGTTTTTATTTAAAATACTAAAGTAGGGTGAAATTCATGTCATGATTCTTTACAGTTCAGCTACACTTGTCTTTTGTCTCTTCTGTAAGAAAACCAAACTTATTCCCACTACAGGACTTTAACACTGACTATTTCTCCCGTCTACACCTTCTTCCCCTTATACTTAACATAGCTGGCTCTATCTTCTTTTATGTCTGGACTTACACATTTTTGGTTGACCAGATATTAAATGTTGTTGCTGTTTTTTTTTTTATTTTACAGTATTTCTCACATTTGAAACTACTTTAGATTTGAAACTACTTCAGTTATGTTTTGTTACTATTTTATCTACTTTCCTAGGATGTAACCTCCCTGAAAGCAGGGAATTTTCTGGAATGTATGCATCTCTGAATCACAGCATCCCAAACAGTACTTAGAATATAAGAGGCACATCAAGGTACTTACTAAAGAAATACACTATTCCTAAATAATTCCTTTTAAGTTTAGGATCTAGAAAGGGGAAAATGCAAGCATTTTTATGCAAATGTATTTTGTTATATCTGTAGCAATATATAGGTAGTTAGGGAAATTATAAAATAAAACTTTATAAATTACTAGAAATAACCTCACACACAAATATTAAAAATTTGAAGTATATACTGGTGGCCCTATCACATGTTTTTAGTTGACTGCTTCTGGCTCTACTCAGCTTGAAATCTAAAAATCCTTAAATCATGTAACAATCTGTGGTCTGCATCCAAAAAAAGGAAGCTAAGCCATCAAGGCAAGGATTGGACTACAATTAAGACTCTCAGCTCAGCCTCTGTCTTTTTCCATCAACCCTTTCACACTGGTATAGTCATACCGGTTGTTGAATTATTGAAAGTGTACACACGTATTAGTAAATGGTCATTGCTTTAAGCCCTCCTCAGTTACTCATTTCTATATTCTCAACTATGGTAGTCTTTTCTTACAGATCCCCAAATTTTCTCCTGCTGCATCAACCAGTGTTAACAGCCTGTAATAATAGGGACCCAGGAAGCACTTTCAACATTAGAGCCAGATGACATTCCTTCTGATGGATCAGTCACTACATCATATGAGCTGAACATCTGAGGCTTTTCCTGCCCTAAATTTAGTCATTTTTAATTCTTGTAGCAGTAGACCACTCTTTCTATGCAGATGGATGAGGCTATACATACCCAAAGCTCTCAAATCCAGAGATGATACAAGGCCCAGTGTATATAAATATCAATACTTCCAGCCCTTACCATAGAGATGGGTTCAGGCTAAACAATACAAGTTTATCCTGAATATTTTTTTGGGAAAAAAACAGACATTGTTTTACATGAATGTTTCCTAGGGTAGGGGAGGATAAGCATGGTCCTGATCATGTGGTTACTTTCCCACTTTCAGCTATGACCAAATCTAGAATATTCCTCGGCATCATGATAACATGAGCTCTAAATCCCTTTTCTTTCACAAACCATTTTTGAGTTTCACAGCATTTTTACAAGTGAAAGCATTCCCTGACTAATAAAAAAATGGGGGCAAGTGTAGTTAGCTCTGCAAACATCATTACATTTCCCTTTTTGAGAAAAAGAAACTTTCAGTAGTGAAATACCTTATTGAAGCTTGCCATGACAGACAGGTAGTTGAACCAGGTCTAAAAGATTCCAAGTTTCATGTTTTTATCACACTGACATGATGGTCAAACTACCGGCTTTAACAATGAAGTTGATAAAGTTTGCCTATGACTTTTCAGTTTCCCCTAGTCACCTCTACGTCTTTGTCACTATCTATTCCTTTTCCTTTGCAGCTGAGGAACATAATGATTAAATGCTTATGGGTGAGTATTGACTGTAAATAGACTTCTTGAGTCTGAATCTATATCCTACTACGTAAGTTGTGTGACCCTGGATATTTAATTCTTTTTCCAATTTTCTCATTAAAAAGGTACAATTAGGGCTTCCCTGGTGGTGCAAGGGGTTAAGTGTCAGCACTATGAAGTTCTCAGCAGCCACTGCAGCAGGAGTTCAATCCCGAGCCAGGAAGGTGACTCACATGACACAGCAGACCTTTCCTGTCTCATCTGTTGCTCCCCTTAACAGTGTATTTCAGTAGCTCCTCCTGCTCTGCTCCCCACTCTGTCTTTGGTGAACTCCCTCACCACCATCCCTCCCCCACACCTCTGGCCTAGACCCCAATTCTTGTATGCATAAATAAGTTTTTGAAAAAGAAGTACAATGAGAGCCAATCTCATATGTTATTGAGAATATTAAATGGAATGAAACATGAAAGTACACAGAAAATATCTGGCATGTAAGTAGTAAGGACACAAAGATATAATTACTCTGTGTTTTTCGCCACCCCTGTAAATACCAATCCTATAATCTAGATAATCTTGCATTCTTCCTATAGGTCTTTCCAAATTAAAACTTCCATTTCCTTATATTAGATCAGCTATGCAGTCAATTATATGGTCTACATTCCAATATATACGGTTATTAAGCATTGCTTACAAGTGTTTGACCCTTAACACACACACACACACACACACACACACAATGTCAATTGGTGGACTACATATAAGGACTGGCTGATAATTGGGCTCTGATACGTTCCCTTAGAGGACACTGTTCAGCTCTTTCTCCTTGTAACTGAAGAAACCACCAATAGATTCAATAACTTCCATTAATGTTAGATTTAAGAAACTGTGAAAAGCTGGATGTATGAGTACCAATGAAGAAAATCATAAGAAATGAAGCTGGGAGCATGTGGCAAAATATTTTAACTATTCCATTCATATTTCTGTGCATTATGGGAGGTGTTTTAGGACTATATATTTTACAAATGAGGAAATAAATGGGATTTAATATCATAGTGATATTCAGAAATCACTAAAGGCCAAATAAGCCTAGTAACTAGAAAGCTTTCAATAATTCCAAACAAAAATTTATTTCAAAGTTAGAGTCATAGAAGCAAGCTAGTATAGTAAAATTTCCTTTGCTTTTCAATGAAAAGAATAAAGATTATGTATCCAATAGTTAATGAAGATGAAATTTTTTTTCTATGTTAGATAGAAAGCTGGTTCTTATGTATTAACTTTTTTTTTCTTTATTAAATGCTGAGGCAGTATAATTTAGTAGGTAAATATTCTAAAAGACTTCCTAAAGATTGTAATTGCACTTAGGTAACTTAATATCCGAGTATCCTATATTGTCTCTGTTAAATGAAAAATATTGTCAAAAACAAATATAAAACTGTATTTAAAAAATACATGTCACTAGAAATCATGATTTAATTATTATCATTGGAAGAGTAAAATAATTATAAAAAGTAGAAAAGAAGGAACCTGATATTACATGCCATTTGCTTGGAATTTTAACATAATTAGTCTGTCTCTTTGCAATCAATGTTGGTATAGAAATTACAAGTAGGCTAGTCTTTACATGTTAGATCTAAAAAAAAAACCATTCATATCATGACATATTCCATTTTAAGTATGCCAATTACATAGAGAAGCCACTCATACGTACATATATATATATATATATATATATATATATATATATATACACATACACACACACACTTATATGTATGTGTTTTGTGAAGCTAAACTAGAATGTAAACAAACTAAGAATTAAATTTCTTGGCTTCTGTCAAAAAAACAATCCTGCTGATAGAGATTATAATGATACCTAGAGTACCAGGATTCCATTAGTGATTCTATAGGAAGATAATTTAGCAAGATATAAAAAAAGAAAAGGCAAGGAAAATAAGGAGTGGGTAGGAAGGGAAGAGATGAGAAAGAAAATGCTACAGAAAGAAAGGAAATGCCAGAGGATTACTACCTTTACTCTCTCAGTAGTGCTCATGAACAAATACCTTCCCTATGATAGTGAATAGTAAGTTGCTTCAACATATACAGGTATAAAAAACCAGAAGTCAAAAGAAATAAAACTGTTGCTTTGTGTTCAATATATATAATGAAACAGATTCTCAAAGACATAACAGAACTTGTCTACTTCACTTTTTTTTATGAAGGAGTCTACTCTTTCCTATCATCAGTATTCATCTAGTGGTGAATGGTTCAGAAATTATCAATGAGTCTCATGAAAAATAAAATTGGAAATTGCATATCAGGTTCTTTTTTTATCATTTAAAAGTAGGGCAATTTGGTCAATTTAAGAGTATTTTGACTTTTTGTTAAAATGTCATTTCTTGGATTATTAAACTCAGATGTATCTCAAGGTGACGACTTTAAGATTATAATTTCATAAAAACACTAAAAATAGATGCATTAGTTGTAATGTCATATTGTTAAATAAGCTTTTAACATAAAAAATTCCTGTATACAAACTCAAGCACTTTTAGACATATAATAGCCTGATTTATACTTATATTTAAATATAAAACCCGTGGCCTTGAATTCTGGACATTGGTTAAAATAGGATGGTGATGCTATTCTATTTATAGAAGAGGTTCTGATGCTCCAGAAATGTGCTCTAATGCCCAATGGTTCACTTTATTCATTCCCCAAATCTGATGAAAATGCTAGGGATTAGGCAGAAAGCCAGCCTTGTAAGCCAGGATCTGGCAGAAACTCCAAGTCAGAAACAGATTCAATGCTTAGCTACCTTGTCTTTCTCCTGAGAAATTGTGTCAACTTTTCTTCTTAATAATCTTGCTAACTCAAAGTCTGACTGCTACAGGAGCTCAGGTAGGCTGGGGTAAATTGTGTTATACCACTTGCCCTTATTTCAAAAACCATTAAGTTATCTGTCTAAAAAAAATTAGTTGATTTTTTTTCTCAATATAAGAAGATTTTGTGTAATTTCCACACTTTATAAATGGTGAACAATGACCTATTCACAGTTTGATAGCATAGAATACTTAGTGAGAGTAGTCTACTGCTCTGATGGTTCTATTGGTGCTTACACTTACAGTAACACTCACATAAACTTATGTTAGAATATTAATCTATTGTCAGATATATCAGCAACTTTATGTGGTGTTTCCTAATAATTGCCAGAGATTTCATAGAAAATCAAACCAGTTCTCAATTATCTATAATTATGAAAATGAGATATGTGAATGTCTAAGGGTCTCCATAGTAAGACACATATTTGCGAAGATTTGGGAAAGACTAAAGCTAATCCAAGGATTTGAAATTCCTTTTAACAATTTCCACTTTTATCCATTTGTATTAAAAAGTAAAAAGGCTGTACTGGTTCATGGTTTTATTAACTCACCTTCTCCTAGAATCACTGGTGAGTAATCAAAAGAAATTCCATGGAAAAAACTATGATATTAATTATACTAAAACTTCTGTAAGATTCAGGATCCCATTTGAAAAGTGTTTATATTAAATTTGCTATAGCTGTGTATGTTTTGGCTGAGTGTATCTTTTGCCTTCACATTGATGAAAATATGCCAACAAATCTCAAAGTAGCAATTAGTAAATCCAATTATCTGCTTCCAAGTCAGACTAAGGATGGGGTGACATGCAAGGAGGCTGCTACAGAAAGGAAATGGGCCTCATGCAGAGACAGAAGACAGTTCCCTGGAGGCCACACCCAGGGAGCTTATCACAGAAATCTGAGGTAGGTTTGCCTATTTTCCCCAGGATTCCCACATGACTAAGAAGATGGCTGTAGTAAAGAAGGGTGTAGGGGGAGAACCAGATAAGAGTACAGCTCATTTAAGCAATTGCAGTATAATGCTATTTCAAATTTAAAACTCTAATTCTGTTTATGTTAAGTACCTACGTGCATTTTCTCCTTGATTAACTAAACAAATTATTTAGAAAGAGAAAGAAAATATTTATCTATTGCAGAAAACAACCCACAACACTTCTTACCTACACAATATCCTCTGGCAAAAATAAAAATTAATTACATGAACTCTAAGCACTTGAGAATTATAAACAAAGTTGCATTTCACAAATAGAGAAACAGGTTCAATAAGACAAGTTAAGATCAAGTGTCAGAACTAGACCTGAATTAGATTATTCCAATGAAAGATATATTCCTGACTGAGCACTCAGCTAAATGTCTTAAGCACCATACTTGTAGTTACTGTAGCATGGTTGCAATCTGCCTTGTCCAATTAAATGTTTTTTTGCCAGGGCTGGCAGGAAAGATAGGAAATCATATACTAAAACAGTTTCACCAGATTCTTATACTTGTTTAAAAAGGCCATTTTCATTCTGCATGGAAAATTTCCAGTTTCCATTTTGTATAAATAGATAAGAAATGGAAAGTATTTATTACTTTCATCTGCTTTATAAATTTCCAGAACCCCTCTCTAACAAAATCATCCCTTATATTACAATATGTACAATAGACTGTACGTGAGACTAATATAGGAAGGCCCATATTTTTCCTCTTTATCTCCATGATAGCAGTAACCAAAAAAGATGAACTTTGACCTCTTCAGTTATTAAAAGTACATTTTACAAACCTGTATGCCACATCCTTCCCAAGCATTGGTACTCGTATAAAGCAAAACCAAAGGAAATAGAACTAGTTCTAAACAATTACAACCTGTAGTCTCACTAGACATAAAACTTATGAAAATCAGAGAGACAAATTTTTGAAAATAAATGTATTTTTCAAAGATGTGGCATAAATTTATTTCTAACATTATCATAAATATGCTAATTTGACTAACAGGCTTTCTTGTTTTAGAACTCTTTTAAATGTTTTCAAATTAAACAACCCTAGATAATTTATAAGGAAGTTTCTTTGCAATAGGACCTTTAAAATTGTATTTAAATAGCATCTTGGTGCTTACTATTTCTATAGGATAACAATATTTTTCATTGTACACTTTAAGCTTTTTTTAAAAAAACAGCAAAGTTTAGGGTATTATTTACATATAGAAGGACAAGAAGCTCTCTTATTTGTAATAGCTATTTTACATCATTTTGTAAATATATTTATGGTACATTATTCTATTACTAAGACTTGAGTAAAATGACATTCATATACTCTGCTACCACAGTTTATCTGATAGTCAATATAAAAGTACTCTTGGAAAATTCCCTTAAAATGACAGAAACTACTATTTCCTTCAAAGTGAAAAAGATCAAAATTGTGCTTTAAAAAATAAGCATACTTAATGGAGAGATCTGAATCAAGTTTACAAAAATACTATGAAAAATACTGATTATTCCTAGTGGAGTAAAAGATACCAATCTATATCCACCTATCTAAAAAAGCAGTGATAATTATGCCACTCAATTATGTAAAAGATTAAGAACAAGTTTACCTTTAGGCAAACACTAAGAAACAACCAATAAAAGCATTAGAAAGAGAGAAATTTTATCACCCTGTTATGTCCAAATCAAATGAAAATATGATTTCAATTTACCTGTATGTAGAAGTGCATCTTCTTAGACTATGAGTATTTTTTATTCATGAGTCATACAAAAACACTTATTCCTAAAGTCCTAAAAGGGAGAGATCTAAACTCTCATTAATTTTCCCTTTGTTTATTCTTAGTCTTTCAACTAAAGAATTATTTTAAAAAGCATACACATTATCATTTTTCTTTGAAAGGTACTTTTTACAGGATACTCCCCAGTGTCAGCTACTGTCTCTTAATCTAATCTTTTTAGAAAGTTACATAATCTTAAAACATGTATATATACATATCTGCACATATATATTCTTAATGCCAGTTGAAATAGTTTATTACTTTTGACTATCATATGGTTTATTCCTATTCAAACAGCGTTTGTCAATTTCAATAGAAAACAAATTCAACCAGAAAGTAGCTCTTATCTATGACTTTGATACAAATGTATTTATGACAATTATGAAATCATTTATAAATTGAAAACAAATAAAATGTGGAATAGTTATTTAATTTTTGACTATAAGATCTATATTATACTATGGCAGAAATTCTAATTTTGGTCTTGCTTTTTGTAATATTAGACCAAATTTGTTTCATTATGTAATCAAACTGTTTATTTTTGCTTTCCCTCCCATAAATCACTTCATTACTGCTATTAGGTAAAGAAATATTATGTTCTAATTTGGAATTAATGATATTTCTTACTGTCTATTGCACAAACTGGAAATCACAACAGCTAGAAGTATTTTGAGCTCATACAATTGTCTATGTTATGTGTGAATTTTCTAAAATTGGCCGGCTCTAAAAATCTGTTTTGGGACTTTATTCTAAAATTGATTTAATACAGTAATCTTGAAACGCATAAATTATGTCATGGTGTCATTATGCTAATAGGAAGTTCAAGTTAACTTTCAGATTTCTAACCCATCTCCTTTTTATCAATCTTCCAGTCTTGCAAATAATTAAGACAAGTTACAATATATTTTTAGTTTTATTTTCAGTTAGCACTAAACCTAATATGCAAATCTTATAATGTAAATATCATGTTGCTCATTTTCATATTTCTTGATAAGAACTATATGATTATTTGACCAGTGGAATAACTAATATTCTCCAATATGAACTGGAAGTTCAAAACTGTCCTGCAGTAACTCTTTTTTTCTGTGTAATTTTTTGTGGAATTAGTATTTTAGGATTTCCTCTGCAGAGTAGCAATCTTTAGTTTTCACAAAAGTACCTTGAAGTTCAATTACATATTTGCTCTGAAATGGTAATAAGATTTACTAAAACAGTCTTTTAAAAGGAGACCAGATAAAGACTGTATGAAATTCTTACACTAGAACATTTTTGTAGGATGACAGTTTAAAAATTCTATAATACATCATTTTAAGTCTATCCCAATCCACTCACTATGTATTGGAAATAGTTCTGACTTCCAGTATATAAAGGCTCAGATTTTCTTTATATGTGAAAAACTAAATACTCACATACATCTCTTTCATAAGTCATTGCTATAAATAACATTTCTAAAGAGTCATGAAAATAAATGTCACAAACCAAGCCCAAACTTTTTCCTTTCCCTAAGACCATGGAGCAATAAGCAAAATCTTATTTAGTTCACATGGAAAGCAATTGGTTTCTTTTTTGTACATCTTTTCATGTCTGAACTTGTTAATTCAGTTATACACACACGAGGCAATTAAGTGATTGTCCTTTTGTCCTTGTAACCAAAAGGTGGCACCTCTAAAAACTAGAGTTAGCTTTCAACAGATATATTACATTTTAAAAAGGCATTTAATTGTCAAAGCCCTAGAAGGAATTCTTGTATTTGTGACTCCAGGTAGTTTTACTCAGATAGAAAAGAAAATTACCTCCAATGAAAAATGATTAAGAATACATCAATGATGAATGAATCCAACATATTCTCCAAGTTGGTGTATAAACTTATGCACTAACATGCATGTTGAAAAAATGTTTTCTGGGGTATACAAATTAATAGGGAAGGTCAGACAGAGTTGAGAAAGAGAATTATTTATTCTTATCCCAAGTAGACATGTAAGAAATAAAACTAAGATACAGCATTTCCCCTCACAGATAAAAGGAAAGGATTTATCTGGACATTCAAATCTACTGACTTCCCTGAACTCATGTAGGACACACATGCATTTCAACGAGGAGCTACCTTCTTCCACCTGACAGTAATGGCTTAGCTGTCTCTGATGAATAACAGCAAATGAAAGCTTATATCACTGATGATGGAATTAGAAATTGCTGAAGATGCCGTGAAGGCTCTGTCCAACAAGTACTTTTTCCTTGACCTATTATGCAGGCAGCCAGGACACATGGTTGTTTATCTTTTCTCTTCTAAGATGCAGGAACAAAAATATTTTTTCTCTTTAAGATTTTTTTGAAATTTGAGGTTATCATCCTACCATTACTTTCTAAACTTTGTGCCCGTGTAAGAGAATTCTTGGCCAACTGAGCTCTCATGTGCCTTGTAAATGAAGAAGGGAAACTGAATCAAAATCATGTTTACATCAACTGGATATTGTTATTAAAATAAAACAAGGTGAGGCATGAATTTGACGTTCAGGCAATTAAATACAAACAGATAGTGGAAAGATAGAATGAAATGACAATTCAGTGCAAATAGAGCTTTAAAGCAAAAGTTAAATGGTTTCTTTATCTCACCAAGAGGTTAATACTCAAAGTGAAAATCAACATGTACACAAAGCTAACTAGAAGGAAGATTAGTTTCCTCAAAGTAGAAATCCAAGCCTCCTGATAATAGTGGTGTCACATGTTTTGAAACTTCTCATTTTTTTTTGCTCCCACCCCACCCTAAAGACCATACCAGAGAACCTCAGGAAAGTACTAATCTGTTTTTAATTTTTTTTTTTCTTTACTGGAGAAATCCCTCAAAGTTCAGCCATTACCACTGATGTGCAATACTAAATAGTCAGCCCCACAGGACAGATGGAAACAGGAGTAGTCAGATGGTTGGCACTTAAAAGCAACAGCAATTAAGCAGTTGAAAGTGGGTTAGATTGTTGGTTTATTTTTGTTCCATTTGAACAAATCAAGTGAGAGACATAGCTCTTGCAAGGAGAACAAGTCAAACTTGATGCTTCCCCTCTTTGACAGCCCAGGCTGGAAGGTTGTCTACTCTCCTTATTCAGTTTAATTGCTTTCTGTACTCTAATTTCCACAAAGGTTGTATTTTATCTTGTTTCCCCCCTCCCATGGCAGAAAAAAAAATTCTCCTTTCTTTACCTCTTCCACTGCACCCCCACCCCCTATGCTTCCCTCAGAGAAAAGGCAATCCTCTCTAGGAGAAAAGGAAACCTAGTGCGTGATTAGGGTGGAGGAGAGTGAAGATAAAAGAAAGATTAAGGAGGCGAGGAGTGAAGAGAGCCTGAGAGGGGATAGGGGCGGGGGACGGAGGAGAGAGAATTAGACAAGGAAAGAGGGAGCAAGAAGATGGGGGATGCCAAACATTAACTCCAGGCTCTAAATCACAGGCGCTGTGCAAAGTGCTTTTCCAAGAGATGCACATGTGGTCTTATTCTATTTCTCACAATAGGCCACCCGGGGCTCCCTCCCCAGGTCTGTCTCCCACTACCAAAATCCAAGTGCACCTAGAAGACTATCAAGCCCACGGATTCAAGCAAATAGGCACCCCAGAGGTGGCCGCGCAGCGAGTCCCAGTCCGGCTGTCTTACCTGGAGGCAGGATCTGGAGGTGGTGCCGGTCTGGGTCTCCACTGCTCTTGCTGCGGACCGGGCGTGAGGCACACGTCCTCTCGCTGCCTCTGCTCTTGGAGGGGCAGCCTGCAACACAAAAGGGGTGTGTGGGTGTGGGTGTGTGGGAGGTTTTCCAGGGCCACCAGCTGGTCCCAGCTGGCCGCCCCCACCCTACACACACCCCTCCGGGGCGCTGAGCCCCCCTCTCAACAGAGCACCACCCTGGGGGGCTGGCCCAGGGTGTAGCCTCAAGTTGCTTCTAAGTGCTGCTGCAGCTGCTGCCACTGCAGGGAGAAGAGGTGGAAAGACACTGGGGCTGTACTCGGTCTAGAGCATCCCCACACTGCAGCTTCTCCAGGAATCCCTCCAGTGAGGAGGCGGCCGCCCAGCATCTCCCAGCCCAGGCTGCCTGATTGGTTCCACCTCCGGTACGCTGCGCCCAGGAGCCAATCCGGACGCACTAATAATAGGTGGATCCGCTCAGCCAACATCGCCCATCCCAGTTCTGTTAGTGTCTCTCCATCCCCACAGCGGACAGGGACCTGAAGGGGGGGGGGTCGAAGAGGGGATGAACTAAGAGGGGGACAGATCCCAAGGAGACCCAATCAAGGACATGCAATGAACCCTCTGTGTAGGCACAGGGGTACCCCACAACCTGCTCAGCAAGCCATATGCACGAGAAGAAAACAGCATAATACAAAGCTATTTTCTTTCTTTCTTTCTTTTTTTTTTTACTTTCAATCAAAAGCTGCTCTGATACTGAGCATGCCCAGACTGCAACAGAGCTCTCGGAGTTCTGCTGTGTGGGGTTCGCCGGCTGTGGATTTTTGAAAAGGTGGGAGCCGGGAAGGAGAGGCAGAAGTTTGTCTTTGGCCATTTGACCCAGCGGAGTTGTGAAAGCTGAGCAGGGCGGGGAGACGAAATGGTTCTACACAAGTGTCCTCAAACTGAGCCACAGGGAGGTGGCCCTTTGGGATATAGGAGGCTAATGATATTATTCTGTCGGGGTACAGCTGTGGAAGCTGCGGGGTGGGGGGTAGAATGGGCTGAGCCTTGTTTGATGCCTGCAGACTTTCCTGAAGGGTGCGGTGGACCGGAGAAGCGCTGTCCCAGAGGTGGGCATGGGGAGCATGACTCCACCCAGCAGCAGCAGCTGCCTGGCAGTGCAGAGTGCACTGGGAGTTTCCATTACAGCGACCAATAAGTTTGTAGACTTGAGCCAAGAGCGACATTGTTGGGGGTGCTGATTCTGCCGAACCCCTCCCCCATCTCTCTCCACCCTTGCCAGCGCAGTGACGAGTAAAGCAGTAAAGCATGGGCTTTCTCCTGTTTCTCTTCCCCCTGAACCATTGTGCTAGGAAGTAAGAAGCTTTTTCCCTTGTGAGGGCGGTGCTGACCTGATTGTCTCTAAGCTCTGGGGCAATTTATAGCTTGGTAATACTAAGAGATACCAAGCTGGGAGGTTCAAGCTGTTGGGGGAAGGGACTGGAAGCTTGGCTGACTTGCAGAGCCTAGCTCCAGGTAGAGCGAGCCCATTCTCTGCTCCACAGGTGAAAGGCTTTGAAATGCAAAGTATTTCTCTTTCTCACTCCCTTGACCCCATTTAAAGGACTCTGAACCTCTGATTTGCTTTATTTAGAAACCCTAGAAGTCGGTGAATAAACTTGATCAATAACTACAAATTGAAACTCTCCTAACTGGGCTCTTTATTTTACTGAGAAGATATATCATGGAACCTCAGGTAAGGAAATAAATAGCTATTTCAATTCTGAAAGCCATCCACTTTGAACTGGAGTTTCATTAACATAGGTTTGCAAAGGTAACTGTAGCAAGAATTCAATTAACACTAACACATTTCTTCAAGTTTTAATTAAATCCCTCCTATTTATGTAATGTTTAAGATTGCGATCTTTATTCTAAGTGTAGGAGAAAAGTCTGGACACAGGTGGATTCTTTTAGTGACAAATACTTGAGTATTCCCCAAATTTTAACTTTATATAAACATTCACCTTGCATTTTTATAAGATTCCTAAAATCTCATTTTAGAAGAGTTCCCTAGTTAGAGAAAGGAAGTAATTGATTTTAATTTAAAATCAATATTAAATATTTGATGAAGGAAAAGGAGAAGAGGAGGAAGAGAAGAATCTATTATCCCTTTCACAGTGTTTTCCAATAAGTGTCTTTATACGAGAGGATTAGCATAATATCCCCCTAGTAGAGATATTTATTCTAAAAATACTCCTAGCACCTTTTGTAGATTCCAGTAATTAAAAACATATTTAATAGCTGCACCCAACACTTGCATATAGAAACAAGTAAATTTATTTTAGAAATTAGTAAGTAGAATATAAATCCAGATTAGTCATCTCTGTTCCAGACTCTAATCCTATTATCAATATTTCACCTAATTTCTCTTCCTATCTTACATCCTACTCAACAATCACTTTCTCCCAGTGGTCAGAATCATAACCAATATGAATGGTGTTAGATGTTTGTGTTCCAAAATTCCTTGGGACTGCTGGCTAACTAAGATAGGTTTTACATGTATATTGTGATTAAACTTAAAATAGCGTTTCTATGGATCAATAGTAAGAATATTTACATACAAAAGTAGATATATTTTTTTTTTTTTTTGCTAGACTAAGATGTTTATTCTTTCCTGTTATGTTTTCCTCCGACTCTGGAAGTGAGTCCCAAGAACTCCACCTGGTCCTACTGCATTGATTTATATTTCTGTTTTATTCATACTCTTCTGATTTATACTCTTTTGTTCCAGGGTGTAAATTGCCTTCTTGCCCTTTTAACAGACTATTTTCCATTTAAAGAAACAGCAAGCCAATCTCTCACTGTTTTCACCCCATTTCTCAGGTACTTTTTAATCTAGAATCACTACTACAGAGACTTAACACCCCGGTTATAGGGCATTAGAAAAAGCATTGCTTGTTTTCATATATTTATTTAATATTTTTCTCATTCTTTGTTTAAAATTTTTTTCCCACATTTTTGCTTTGATTGAGATATTTTCTTTATTCCTTTTTTTTCATTAGATTTCTCTGCTTACCACCATAACATTCCTTTCACCATCTATTTTAGACTGCAGGATTCAGAATAGAAACTAAATTGTATTGGGGCGCTGAGAAGAAAAGTGTGTCTTATGGCAAGAGAGGGAATTTGAGTTTAGAAACTAGAAATTCATTAAGTACAAACTTAGCTAAGGTTTCTGTAGACCACAGACGTAATGCCTATCTGAGAGAGGGACTAAGAAAATTCTCGATGTTAGTAGAAAGATATGTATTTACCAGTTGATCAGTGTTACCTAAGTTCCATTTAATCAAGACTCTCCTATATCATTAAAGATTATATCTTCAATAGCCACACAATATGGTCAAAATTGTTCATTGTATCATTACCCAGAGCTGTGAAAAAATTAACAACTTTTCTAAATTTTGCCGATTCTTTCTATAGATCCATATGTTATGTTTTTTATTTTATAATTATACTTTATCTGCCATTGCCTTTCCAGATATTTTTCTTTCCGAAGGATGGATTGTTTCTGGGATGAAAATTTGTTATAGAATTACAGCTATACCACTGTGTTATCTTGAAAAATGTACAAAACACCACTAACAATCAGTTTTCACATCTATAATATGTATATTAAGACCAATATATATTCTTAGGTATTTAGTGCAGATTAAATAAATCAGTGCACATAAAGTGCCATAGCAAAGGCTTAATATTATTGCTATTAAATATCATTATAGTTGCTGCTACTACAACTACTATTTTTTTGTTTGTTTGCTTAGATTTCTAAGAGATTGGATGTTCTTCCAGCATCCAGCCCATTTAAGCCAATAGTGAGGTGTACACTCTGCATCTATGAGCACTGGAGTTAGAAGAATATTAGTCCATGTTATAAGAACTTGTCTAGGCATCGAACATCAATACTACCTATGTGGAATGTGTTAATCTTAAGCTGTAATCTTTAGATGAATGATTTGATTTTTAGAAAATGTGTACATAAGTATTGTTTTATAGTAAAATTTAGTTTTTAATTATTCTTTAAACTTAATTCCAGTGGTAAAAAAAATTAATGAACATGTGATTTTACTTTCTAGCAAACAAGGGGGGCTACCTACTTGTTTTAAAGACACTGAATGATAGCAGAACCATTCATTTTGGTTACCTTTCTGATCATCTCTCATGATCAGTTAGCCTGGCAGCATTGCTAATGATTTTATAGGCAATCAGTAAGAAAAAAAATGAGAGCTTTCTGTATCAGAAATACATAAAAAGAAATTAGCCACATGGATTTTTAAATGGGACACACATGGCGCTAAATAAAGACAACCTAGAGTTGAGAAAGGGAAAAAAGAAAATGGATACAGATGGGAGTCAAGTCTCTAGGGCAGAGAGTAAGAGCTCTGTAATTGAACTACAATACTTTACAATTTCCAAAGAAAAGAAAATAAAGAGCTAGCAGTATTCAATGTGGCTTTACAAAAGCTTTTTCTTAAAGTTATGGCTAAGAAAATATTGGAATAGAAAAGGAGGACAGTGACTCAAAAAGTAATATACTGTGTCAGGCTGTTGAGGTTAGCAAGGAAAATATTATTTAGGTGAATCTATCTCAAGGGCAAAATAAAAGTAGTCGAGCTGATGTTAGCCAAAGGTCTTAGAAAGAAAACAAATGATATATTTTTTCAAATACTCTATTATACAATGACTATACTGTGGTGAAAACAAGTTTTCTAATAAAGCAAGAGGAACATTAAATTTTATATTAATTCTCTTTAAAATCAGACAGGGGGTTTATATTCAACTCAGTGTATACAGAATCATAGTTTGATTGCTTCATTCACCTTATGTGAAAAGTATGTCCAGAGAGATTTATTCACTTACCAAAACCATAGCCATGCCTCAAATGGGGAGACTGTGTGGGACTGATATTCTGTGTTTTGAACAAGCTGAAATGTTGGATCTCATTTCCAAAGTATTTTAAATTTAATTGTATTTTTTTATTGAGATGACATTGATTGGCAACATGATATATGATTTAGGGAGCAGGTTCACATCTCTTCAATGTAAGTTATAACACCATATCCACTACCGAAGCACCAATAATTCTCCACCATAATTCATTGGGCTCCCTGTCTCCCACCCTCCCTCCCACCCTCCGTCAATAATAGCCTCAATTCTGCAGTCATATTTCTAGGGTTTGTTTTATTTAGTATTGAATGTTCCTTTGTTTCTTTATATTCCAATTTGAGTGAAACCATCTAGTCTTTCTCCCTTGGACTTATTTTGCTTTGCAGAATTCCGTCTAGTTCCAGCCAACCAACAGTGTATAAGGATTCCTTTCCCTCCACATCCTCAACAATTTTTTTTAAATGGGCTATTATTAGAGGTGTGAGGCTATCTCATTGTGGTTTCTCAATTCATAATTTTCTGATAAGGAAAACTGGCATTTTTTCACATTCCTATTTGCCATCTGTATGTCTTTTATTGGAGAAGTTGTTATTTAGCTCTTGTGTCCATTTTTTGGTCAGATTATTTGTTTTCTGAGTTATAGAAATTCTTTGTAGATCATGGCTATTAGTCCTTTGTCAGATGTATGATATATACATATTAACCTATCACTGTTTTCAGACAACATGATAATGTATACAGAAAACCTTATAGCCTCCACTAAAATACTCTCAGAAACAGCAAATTAGTACAGTGACATGGCAGGCTACAAAATCAATTTACAAAGATATGTTACACTCCTATATGTAAGCAACAACCTTGGAGAAAGTAAAAGAAAAAAAAAACCACATTTATAGTCACATGAAAAAAGAAATAAGTAACTCAGAATAAAGCTAACAAAGGATGTG
This sequence comes from Talpa occidentalis, assembly GCF_014898055.3. Classification (NCBI taxonomy): domain Eukaryota; kingdom Metazoa; phylum Chordata; class Mammalia; order Eulipotyphla; family Talpidae; genus Talpa; species Talpa occidentalis. The sequence goes on from NW_023601653.1 coordinate 28,659,584, forward strand.
GAGATATCCAGAAGAAAACTATAAGATATTAAAAGAAATAGAAGAAAACACAAAGAAATGGGAAAATATTCCTGGCTATGGAGTGGAAGAATTAATAGTTAAAACGGCCACCTTACTCAAAACAACATATAGATTGAATGCAATTCTTTCAAAATTTCAATGACATTCTTCAACGAAACAGAACATTACTGAAATCTACATGGAACCACAGAAGACCCCAAACAGTAAAGCAATACTTATAAAACAGATGAACAGACATGTCACATGCCCAGACTTCAAACTATACTACAAAACCATAGTTAAAAAAATTATATATATATAGACCGGGCGTGCAGGGGAGCGCGTCTGCGGCACCGGCATTTTGCAGCAGGGACCTTTCTTGCTGGAGACTGTGTGAACCCAGCAGAAGGCTCACCGAGGAGACAGAGGTTAAGCTGGGAGGCTTGCCCACACCGGCACCTTCTAGCCTGCAGTTCCAGCCCAGAGGGGAGCAGCACCCACCACTGGGGCAGACCGGGCATGCAGGGGAGTGCGTTCCCGCATCACCATTTTGCAGCAGGGACCTTTCTTGCTGTAGACTGTGTGAACCCAGCAGAAGGCTCACCGAGGAGACAGAGCAGGGACCTTTCTTTGCTGGAGACTTGTGAACCCAGCAGAAGTTCCCCAGAGGAGCCAGTGGTGAGCTGGGAAGGTCGCCCAAGATGCCGGCCACTACCAGCAACACAGTGTCACAAGGAATACAGCAAATTAGAAAACAGGCAGTAGGGAGTAGAAAAACCACATGCAAGCCAGCAACTCCTCAGCAAAAAAGCACACCGCAAAAAGAAAACCATCTACCAGATTGCAACGACAGTAACTTGGAAGAACTTCTGAGCCTTCCAGATAGAGAATTTAAAATTGCTGTGATTAAAAAACTGACAGAAGTCATAAAGGAAAACAATGATAAGGGGAAAATAATTAATGACCAGAAGAATGAAATTGAGTCCCTAAAGAGGAAGTAAAAGAAATGCAGGAGATCAAAGAATTAATGGCAGGAACAGCTATACTCATATCAGATAAAACAAATTTCAAACTTAAAAAGATAAAAAGAGACCCCAGTGGTCATTACATTATGATCAAGGGGACAATACTTCAAGAAGAAATAACACTCATTAACATATATTCACCAAACGAAGGAGCACCAAAATATATCAGACAACTATTGGCATCTCTGAAAACAGACATCAGAGAAAACACATACGTAGTGGGAGACTTCAACACACCACTATCAACAATGGATAGATCAACAAGACAAAAAATAAGTAAAGACACTAAAGCTCTAAATAAGGATCTAGAGTGCTTGGGCTTAACAGACATATATAGAACACTAAACCCAAAAAAATCTGAGTATACATTTTTCTCAAGTGCACACGGATCATTCTCTAGGATCGATCATATACTGGGGCACAAGACAAACATCAACAGATACACCAAGATTGAAATCATACCAACCATCTTCTCTGACCATGAAGGCATCAAACTAGAAATAAACCATAAAAAGAAGGCAAGGTACTCTCCTACCTCATGGAGATTGAAACCCACACTACTGGAAGTCCACTGGACTAACGAGGAGATAAAAGAAGAAATTAAAAAATTCTTTGAATTGAATGACAAGGAGGACACCAATTTCCTAAATGTATGGGATGCAGCAAAAGCAGTAATAAGAGGAAAATATATAGCAATAGATGCTCACATCAAGAAACAAGAAAGAACTCAAAGAAACAACCTAATCTCGAAGCTCAAAGATCTAGAAAAAGAACAACAAAAAACCCCAAAACCAGTAGAAGAAAAGAAATAATAAAAACCAAAGCAGAAATAAATGAAATTGAAACTAAAAAAACAATCCAAAAGATCAATGAAACCAAGAGCTGGTTCTTCGAAAAAATAAATAAAATAGATAAACCCCTTGCCAGGCACACAAGGGCAAAAAGGGAGAAAGCACAAATAAACAGGATAATAAATGAAAGAGGAGAAATCACAACGGACACAGCAGAAATCAAAAGAATAATTAATAACTACTATGAACAGTTATATGGAAACAAGTTCAACAATCTAGAGGAGATGGACAAATTCCTACAACTCTACAATCACCCAAAGCTAGATAAAGAAGAAATAGAACACCTAAACAGACCAATTACAATTAGCGAAATTGAAATGGTAATCAAAAACCTCCCCAAAAACAAAAGCCCAGGACCTGATGGATTTACAAATGAATTCTACCAAACATTCAGAGACGAATTGGTGCCTATCCTTCACAAACTCTTCCAAAAAATTGAGAAGGAAGGTATAATACCTAACACGTTCTATGAAGCCAACATTACACTAATACCAAAACCGAACAAGGACAACACAAAAAAAGAAAACTACAGGCCAATCTCCCTAATGAACACTGATGCAAAAATCCTCAATAAAATTTTAGCTATCAGAATCCAACAGTGTATCCATAAGGTAATTCACCACGACCAAGTAGGATTCATTCCAGGGACACAAGGATGGTTCAACATCCGAAAATCAATCAACGTTATCCAACACATCAACAAAAAGAAATATAAAAACCATATGATAATATCAATAGATGCTGAGAAAGCTTTCGACAAAGTGCAACACCCATTCATGATAAAAGCCCTTGAAATTCTTGGGATACAAGGAACGTACCTCAACATCATAAAGGCCATCTATGACAAGCCAACAGCCAGTATCATTCTCAATGGTGAAAAGCTGAAAGCAATTCCATTAAGATCTGGAACAAGACAAGGATGTCCACTTTCACCACTGCTTTTCAATATAATACTGGAAGTCCTAGCCAGAGCAAAAAGACAAGAGAAAGACATCCAAGGAATCCAAATAGGAAAAGAAGAAGTCAAACTATCACTCTTTGCAGATGATATGATAATATACATAGAGAACCCCAAAAACTCCACAGAAAAACTAATTCAACTCATCAATCAGTTCAGTAAAGTGGCAGGATACAAAATCAACACGCAAAAGTCAGTAGCCTTCCTATATACAAACAATAAATCTGAAGAAGAAAAAATCAAAAAACCATCCCTTTTATTATTGAAACAAAAAAATCAAATATTTGGGAATAAATCTAACAAAAGAGGTAAAGGACCTATACAAAGAAAACTATAAAACACTGTTAAAAGAAATAGAAGAAGACACAAAGAAATGGAAAAACATCCCCTGCTCATGGATTGGGAGAATAAACATTATTAAAATGGCCATCCTACCAAAAGCAATATACAGATTCAATGCTATTCCAATCAAAATTTCAATATCATTCTTCAAAGAAATAGAACAATTATTGATGAAATTCATATGGAATCACAAAAAACCCCGAATAGCCAAAGCTCTCCTGAAAAAAAAAGAAGGGAATGGAGGCATCACACTCCCAGACTTCAAACTCTACTACAAAGCCATAATCATCAAAACTGCATGGTATTGGAACAAGAACAGACATACAGACCAATGGAATCGAATAGAAAATCCAGAAATAAACCCACAGATTTATGGTCAACTAATATTTGACAAAGGAGCAAAGACTCTGCATTGGAGCAAAGAAAGTTTGTTCAATAAATGGTGCTGGGAAAACTGGGTCGCTACATGCAAAAGAATGAAGCTTGACCACTACCTCACACCATACACAAAAATCAACTCAAAATGGATTAAAGAACTAGACATAAGACCTGAAACCATAAAATACATAGAAGGAAATATAGGCGAAACACTATGTGATTTGCATATCAAAGACATCTTTACAGACACATCACTCAAAGCAGTGATAGTGAAGGCAAAGATCAACAGCTGGGACTACATCAAATTAAAGAGCTTCTGCACAGCAAAAGAGACAATAACAAAAACAAAGAGAAACCCCACCAACTGGGAGAAAATTTTTTCACACAACACTAATGATAAAGGACTGATCACAAAAATCTGCAAAGAGCTGATGAAACTCAACAACAACAAAGAAAATAATCCAGTCAAAAAATGGACAGAGGAGCTAAAAAGAAACTTCTCTGAAGAGGAAATGCGAATGGCCAACAGGCATATGAAAAAATGTTCAACATCACTTGTCATCAGGGAAATGCAAATCAAAACTACCATGAGATACCATCTTACACCAGTGAGAATGGCACATATTAAAAAAACTAGCAACAACAAATGTTGGCGAGGTTGTGGAGAAAAAGGAACTCTTCTGCACTGTTGGTGGGAGTGCAAACTGGTCCAACCACTATGGAGAGCTGTGTGGAGATTTCTGGACCTACTAAACATAGAGCTTCCACAGGATCCAGCAATTCCACTCCTAGGTATTTACCCAAAGAACACAGAAACATCAATTCCAAAGAACACCTGCACCCCTATGTTTATAGCAGCACTGTTTACAATAGCTAAGCTTTGGAAACAGCCCAAATGCCCAAAAATAGATGACTGGATCAAGAAGATGTGGTACATATATACCATGGAATATTACTCAGCATTCAAAAAAGATAAACACATGCAATTTGCAGCAACATGGATGGCGCTGGAAGGGATCATGCTCAGCGAAATAAGCCAAAAAGAAAAAGAAAAATACCGGATGGTCTCACTCATAGCAGGAATCTAGAATTCTTAAATAAGGGACCAGGAAAATGAATAACTATAAGAAAGTGAAAATCAAAATCAACAAAAACTATGAACCAGAGACACTTTTTGGGGGGTGGGGCGGGAGGGGAGGGATTGGGGTCAGAATGGGGGGATTGCAATTGTATGGGGAATATAAAAATAAAATTTATTAATTTTAAAAAAAAATATATATATATATATATATATATATATAGTAGTGGGATTTAAAAAATAGACACACAGATTAATGGAAGAGAACTGAGATGCAGAAATAAATCCACACTTATATGGATAGGTAATTCATGCCAAAGGAGTCGTGACTATACAATAGAGGAATGAATGTCTTTTCAACAAATGGTGTTGGGAAAACTGGATTAGCAACGTGAGAAAGAATGAAACTTGACTACTATGTCACATAATATACAAAAATTGTTCTCAGAGCAGAAATGCAAATCTCAAGAAGTCTTTCTTCCTCTTAATAAAATCTCATAAATCTTTTCTTTAATTTTTTTTAAAGATTATTTATGCATACAAGAGCTGGGGTACAGGCCAGAGATGCGGGGCATGACAGGATTCACCAGAGACAGAGTGGGGAACAGAACAGGCAGAGCAAGCCAGGAGAGGTCTGTTGCATCATGTGCGTTGCTCCCTGGCTGGCCAGGGATTGAACTCATAATGCAGAGGCTGTGGATTGCTTCATAGTGCGGTGCTTAACCCCTTGTGCCACCAGGGAGGCCCTAATTTTTGTTTTTTATCTCCAGAGTGATTGGTGCTGCCTCTTCTCCATTATAACCAGCTGCCTGGCTTTAAACACACATTCTTTCCAAGCTATGGTAAATCTCTAGAATGTATAGTTTTCTCAAAATATTTTATTATTTGGGAGAGAAGTAAAACAAATACTAAAGACCTCTGCTTTCAGATTTGAGTCTAGAATGTGCCTTAGAGTTCTGATAAAGACTGGAAAGATACAGATCAGTCTCATTCATTCTAGGATACTCTTGAAATGCTTTTTTGCAGAATGAATACATGGATTTGCTTTAATAATTTATTGTTGGTCCACTTGTCCCTAATTCACTTAATACTAAATTAGGCATCATAAATTAGTAGACTCTTGAAGGAAATAAGTCATTTATTGGTTATTGAGGCAAAAGACTATTGAACAAAAGACATCAAGGTTCTCTACTTTCAGTCCAACAAAAATACATTATCAAGCTGCGCTGCCTCCTTTCAGATATTCAAAATTTATGGCAAAGGTGAGACAGGGCCCTCAATGATTTATCCCTTAATTTGTGATTATGCTTCCACTCCAGGTGATTGTATTCTCTTGTAGATGCAATAATAATGACATCCCTTGGATCATGGTGATCCTTTGTGGGTGTCCTTTTGTTTTCGATCTTAAACACGGATGGAAGAATTGATTTGGGTACATGAAAAATAAATATTTTTGAGAAAATTGAGACAGAAATGCAAGGTAACTTCATTATCAAACAGGAGGTAAGTGCTTCACTTTTCACATCTTAACCCCTAGTACTTGACAATCTTAGGAGAAACTTAAGATACATTCAAATTTATTAAAATTATTTTAGGCATATGAATCCTAGTTTAGTAGCTTTAAAACAAAAAGAGTAACCAGAAAGATTTATAGATGACTAACTTAAGTAACATTTATTAATCAATTATGTCATAATCACCAAGGGAAATTTATGAAACCAGAACAGGATAATTTGCCAGCCATTCTCCTTAATCAGCAAGATTACTGAGTGTTAGCAATTGAATTTAGAACTCATAGTAATTTTCGTTATGAAAAAATATGAATGGTTAAAAAGTTTATAGTAAAGTTACCAGCAACACCCACCATCTAGCTTCAGAAATTTACTATTAAAAATTACCTTTGTCATCACCCATGTGCTCTCCCCTACCTGATACTCCTTCCTACCTGCACCACCAAAGAAAATTTATCCTCTACTTTTCTAGTCTCTATAGTTTTACCTCTATTTTGCTAGTCTCTATAGTTACATATATATGTTTAGTTTGTTTTTTTAAGGATTTTGCAAATAGAATTTTCCTGTAAAATATACTTCTGCAACTCACTTTCTCAGTTTAAGAGTAGGTTTTGAGGGGCCTCCCTGGTGACTCAAGGGGTTAAGCACAGCCCTGTGAAGCTATCAGCAGCCTCTGAAGCACGGGTTTGATCCCGGCAGGCCAGGGAGCTACCCATATGTTGCAGCAGACCTCTCCTGTCTCCCCACTGCTTCCCTCAGCAATGTATTTCAGTCAGTCTGCCTGTTCTGTTCCCCACTCTGTCTCTGGTGAGTCCTCTCACCCCCAGCACCTCTGGCCTGTACCCCAGTTCTTGTGTGCATAAATAAACCTTTAAAAAATTACTGAGAGTTTCCTATGGTTTAATCTAAAACTTTACTTGTTTCTTTTATCATTTAACTATATAATCCATCTAAATTGATTTTTATGTATGCTGTTTAGTAGATTTTTATGTATGCTGTTTTTCTCCATGTGGAGTGGATATTTAGTTTATTTAACAGAATTTATTGAAATGATTTGATCTTTTATCAGTTGTATTGCAGTTGCAACTTACATCAATTAAGTGACTTTAAAATAGGCCTTTTTCGGAGGTGCTTCTTGCAGCAGGTAACACATCAGACTCATAAAAAAGGTCGTTTTCTGAACTATCTATCTGCTTTTACTGACTTACTAGCCTATTGTATGCCAATATAACAGTGTATTACTTAGCATCGTTACAGCACAGATCTTGAATTGAATAATATCTTCCCACTTTTTTCCCCCAAGACTGCCTTGACAATTCTTAGCCTTGCTTTCAATGTACATTTTAGAATTAGCTTGACAATTTCCACAGAAAGTGATTTCTAGGATTTACTGAGAAATAATTTTATTTCTAGATCAATTTCTGGACAATTTATATTTTTTAAATGTTGACAAAATTAATTTTGGAACACGGTTATTTATTCATTTATCTATTAATTAGGGTAGCCACCTATTTTATCAATATTTACATTTTTTTTCAGTATATAGAACCTTCATAGATATACTGTCATATAGTTACTACTGTTTTACACTAAAATTACTTCTATAGTTTTAAATGTATTTATGTGCATAATCATTATCTGTTAACAATGATAAAATTTTGCCTTCTTTTTCATTCGAAAGAACTCATTCTTTTTTTTTTTTTCATCTTAATGTATTGACAATTCTCGCAGTGGTGACAGAAGGTATTTTTGTCATATTCCTAATCTTGGAAGAAATTGTTAATAATTTAGTGTTAGTCATGATATTTTAAAAAGTTTTCTCATAGCTAAATTTATCAGAATCAGAACATTTCCAGTGTTCTAGGAATGTTTCAATCATAAATTGGAGAATGAACTTTATCAAATGGATTTCTTACAGCAATAAAAATATTCAATATATATAATTTTCTTTTTTTATTTTGTGTATTATACTGATTTTAAAATGTTCAGTCATCTCTGCATTCCTGAAATAACCATGATTTGTTTAGACTTTACATTTTGCTGGATTAAATTTACTAATATTTTCTTTAGGATTTGCATATTTAGTCATGAGAAAAATTAGCCTATACTTATATTATTCATGGTTTATTTTCAAAATTATAATAGTTTCATAAAATAAGTTCAAAATACTCTCTTCAGTTTCCTTTAACAGTTGCATAAAATTTGTGCCATTTCTTTTGCAAACCTTTAGATATATTTACCAGTGATCATTTCTAGATCTAGAATGTTGATGAGAAATTTTAGAGAAGGATTCTGTTTTAGTAGTGGTTATAGAGCTTTTATATTTTCCATTTATTTTTATATCAGTTTTGTATAGTTATGTTTTTCTTTTTTTTTAAGTTATTTTTTATTAATACAAGAACCGGGGTATAGGCCAGATGTTGGGGAGGGTGAGAGGATTTACCAGAGATAGAGCAGGGAGCAGAACAGGCTGAAGAACTGAAATACACTGTTGAGGGGAGCAATGGGCATGACAGGAGAGATTTGCTGCACTATGTGGGAATCTCCTTGGCCAGCCAGGAATCAAACCTGCACTGTAGAGGCTGCAGACAGCTTCACAGTGCTGTGCTCAACCCGCTGTGCCACCAGGGAGGCCCTGGATAGCTATGTTTTTCAAGGAATTTGTTGATTTAATCAAAATTGGATTTTGCTTTAATGCTAACCACAATATTTCCTTAACGTCATTTGAATTATCAGTAGGATCTTGACCGATATTCCTCATTTTCATTTCTGGTTGGTAACATTTCGCTTCTCTGTACTATTAACAGTTTTGATAGATTCTTGTGAATTTGATATTTTGAAAGTATTTTTTTTGTATTTCTAATACAAAGATTTTATCAGTTTTTTATTAGATTTTGAATTGCTGGGTTTTCCTTTTGCTTACCCTTGAAGTACTTGTTTAGATCATTTATTTTCAGTGTTTAGTTTTTTCCAATACATATGTTCATGAGTAACAGTTTCCTTCTAAGTATCACCTCAGGTACATTCTCATGCATTTTTTGTTTTATCATTATTATGGTATTGAGGAAAATATTTTATGATTTCCTTCTGATTTCCACTAGGATGGCTATATTTTAAAAAAATGAAAATAAGTCTTGGCAAGAATGTGAAGAAACTTTAACCTTCACACATTGATGATAGAATGTCAAAAGGTGGATTTGCTGTGAAAAACAATTTGGCAGTTCCTTAGTAAGTAAAACATGGATTTGCCATATGACACAGCAATGCCACTCTTACAGCATCCTCTTTAAAATTTATCATTCCACATCTTTGAATTTTTTGTATACTTTAAAAATGATGATGTCCAGCACCTGCACAAACTCTGATTACAGCTAAGTTGTTCTTAAATGCAAGTCACAGTTTAGAACATTCACTTATGAGCTATTTTTAAGTTATTCTTAACTCAATTACAATCCTTATGGGTTAACAAATTTCAGCTTTACATGATTATAAAGATGGATTTGTTAAGATTCAGGAAAAGACAGAGCAACATACATATACCCAATTCCCTATGTAACCACAAGTTCATCTTTAAGACATCCATTATTGTGTCTTCTCTAGTCCATCAAAAGTCATATTAATGATTGTACTGAAGAGATTTAATTGCTCTAAAACATATAACACTGCAGGAGTTTACTTCTTTTGCCTTTGATTAAATGGACTGTGGGCAGTGTTCTGAATTACAATATTATGAAAGTATTTTCTACTCTATTATCTTCAAGCATGCCCTTTAACAAGTTCTGTTTAGGTTGTATTTTTGTTTCTCTGAATATTAGGAAGACTCTGTTGTTAAAAACATTGACGTTAAAAACATTGACAGGGTTTAATTTTATTTCTGCATTGTACATATCATTCACAAAAATGACCATTCCGTGTTTCTCAGTTTAAAAACTGATGCAAATTATATGACTAATTAACATTTTCTCTTTATTCCATAGAATATAAATGCTCCAGGCTCATAATACCTAAAACTGGGCAAAATAAATTTAGTCTCCCTAGTAGATAAAACCTCCACTATTTCATCAGGTAGAAGCAATAGTAAAATTATGACTTATTATGTATCATTAAGTATTAATAATTTGCAAAATTGATAAAATATGCAAATTTAACAGCTAATAAAATATCAACATGTAAGATAAAGCACTAGTATATCCCAAACTGGAAGATACTGATGATTATAAAGTATTTAAGATTGATAATAATAGAATAATAAAGTCATGTCTTTTATTTTTTTTTTAAGATTTATTTTATTTATACAAGAACCAGGGTACAGGCCAGATGTGTAGGAGGGTGAGAGGATTCATCAGAGATAGAGCAGGGAACAGAACAGGCAGAATGACCAAAATACACTGCTGAGGGGAGCAGCGGAAGAGACAGGAGAGGTCTGCAGCACTATGTGGGTTGCTTCGCGACCGGCGGTGATCAAACTGGCACAGCAGAGGCTGAGGACAGCTTCACAGTGCTGTGCTCAACTGCCTGTGCCACCAGGGAGGCCCAAGTCATGGCATTTTAATAGGTGTTTGTACTTGAACTTGAAAAACTATCCACTTATAATTGAAAATACAGAAATTAAAAAAAAAATAAACCTGATATTAACTGACAATTAAAACCCCCTTAATAACACAATAAATGAGAGATACTGGTTAGGTTGCATGCAACATGGGGGACAGGGGTATTCAAAATGAATGTTAGCTTAGGAAAGGGAAAAATAATACTCAGGATGAATTTGGAATAGCAATAAAGGAAATGTTTCAGCCAAATATAAATAGCATATTTCCAGATTTTTAAAGGCATATGGTACTCTAGATATTTCAGATAAAGTTTAAATGGGTGCTATGTCGAGGAAGAAAAATAATTTCTTAAAGCCACTGAAGCATGCTTTGGTTTTTTCTTATATAGCATGCTTTGGTTCTAAAATATTTTAACCAGAGCTGCTTTAATTATTTAAAAATTGTATAAATCAAACAAAATGATTCCTCCTGAAATCAAAACTTTTTTTTCCCCTCTATAGATAAAGTGAGGAATTCACTTATAGATGGCAAATAACCTTCCTCTGTTCAGGAAGATGATGCTACAAGAAACTAAATTTAAGACTCCTGAATGTCACTAAAATTTTTGGGCATTATCAACCAAGACAAAGCAATAATTCAGAAATAGAATTCTGAACTATGACTTTTGTAAAAGTTAAGTTGGATAATTTTTTGAGGTAAAGTTCAAAAATACAGTGTAGATAGTGATTTTCTAAAATTATCTGGAATTAAAATTAAGCAAAAAGTTACATGTTAGTTTTTAACATATAAGGTGACTAAAATAATATCTAGCATCTTTTCCAAGCACAACCATATGATCAGAAATCAATTATAAAAGGAAAAACTGGAAAATTCAGAAATACCTGGGAATTAAGCCATATTCTCGTGAACAACAGTGGTGAAAGAAGTTAGAAGATAAATAAATTTGAGACAAATGAAAATGGAAATGCATAGCATGCTAAAACTTCCAATAAGCAGCAAGAGTAATTGGAAGTGGGAAGTTCATAAAAATCAATGATTACATTAAAAATGATAAAGATCTCAAATAATCTAACTAAAAAAAAAAACCTAGGAAAAAAGAGAACAAGCTAAGCCCAAACTTAGTGGAAAAAAGGAAATTAGAATGGAGATAAATGAAACAAATATTGAAAAGAAAATAGAGACACTCACCACAGCTAAGAGCTGATCTTTTAAGAAGATGAACACAATAAAAATTTAACTAGACTCACCAAGAAAAACAAACAAATTACTCAAGTAAATAGGATTAGAAATAAAAGAGAAGATAATGCAAAGGATGCCACAAAAATACTGAGGCTATTAAGAGACTACTATGAATAATAAACACCAACAGATTGGGCAGGTGCTTTTGTTGTTCTTTTTTTTTTTTTTAAAGATTTATTTATACAAGCACTGGGTACAGTCAGAAGCTCCGGAGGGTGAGAGAATTCACCAGAGTCAGAGCAGGAACCAGAGCAGGCAGACCAACGAAACACACTGCTGAGGGGAGCAGAGGGCGGGGAGCAGAGGGCGCGGCAGGAGAGGTCTGTACACCATGTGGGAGCCTCACCAGTGGCCAGGGATCGAACTGGTGCTGCAGAGGCTGTGGGTAGCTTCACAGCCCAGTGCTAACACTGCGCCACCAGGGGAGGCATGCTTTTGTTGTTCTGTGCAAGTATAGGGAATGTGAATTGTTGATATCAATAGATTTCTGATACATTTTGTGCTTTGTTCATAGTTTCTTTATACACAGTTATAATTTAAAAGTTTTTAATTAGGGGGCTCCCTGGTGGCGCAGCGGGTTAAGCACAGCACTGTGAAGCTGTAGCAGCCGCTGCAGCGTGAGTTCGATTTCTGGCGGGCCAGGGAGCTACCCATATGGTGCGGCAGACCTTTCCTGTCTTGCCCACTGCTCCCCTCAGCAGTGTGTTTAAGTCTGTCTGCCTGTTCTGTTCCCCACTCTGTCTCTGATGACTCCTCTTACCCTCCAGCACATCTGGCCTATACCCCAGGTCTTGTATTAATAAATTAATCTTTAAAAAAAATAAAAGTTTTTAATTAGAAAAAAATTCTCTATTTCCCAAAATTCTTTCAAATGTATAATTTTTTTGACTTCACTTCCCATCCAATGCAATGAATTCCAGGAAAATAAACCAGTAAATACACAAGGATGTATGTATAAAGATTTTCAGTGCAGATATTCTTTTGTAGAATATTGGAAACAAAGTTCATCAAAAGAGAGAAGGTTAAATAGTCTTTGGTATAGCAACCCACTTGGCAAACTATACCATAATAGTATAGAATACAATTGTATGATTTTATATTATATAAAATACTATGTGCTAGCTGCTTTACAACAGTTACATGGGCTAGGCAGTGCTACTATTTCCCAATATAAAGGTGCAGTTCAACACAGTAAAGCAATTTGCCCTGTGCTCTACAATACTACAGTGTCAGCTCTTGATGAGAAAACTGGCAACCTGACTCTACAGACAATGCTTTTCCTCACACAGTTACTGGTATATATATATAATTTGTAACATTGACTTATTTCTTAACATGTTTTAAATGTACTACAGCTATTTGGGATATAAATTGGGAAAATTAAGTATCTATCTTAAAATATTTCCAGAAGTTATGTCTGAGAGCAAAGATGTATGGTAATAACAACTTACATTTTCCTTTCACCTAAATTTTCTATTTGTGTTTCATATAGAAAACATAAGATAGGGGCCTCCTTGGTGTCCTAGTCTCAGTGCTATCCCCACTATGGCCTGAGTTCAACCTCAGCCAAGGAACTAACCCCCATATGGTGCAGCAGACCTCTCCTGTCTCCCCCACTGCTCCCCTTAGCAGTGTATTTCAGTATATCCACTTGTTCTGCTCCCCACTCCAGTGAACTGGGAAATCCTCTCACCTCCTGCACCTCTGGTCTACACCCCAGTTCTTCTATCCAAAAAAAAAAAAAAAAAAAAGAGAGAGAAAACATAAATGAATATAGAGTATTCTTAACATATTGGCAAATGAATACATGCATGTTATGGGAAAACAGAATGAGAATATATATATTTATATAAATGTATCTGAATGGCTCTTAACTAAACTATTGTTTATTTAATCGCTGTATTGCAGGAAACATTTTCCTAAATCCCTATTTGTATACGTATATTCTATGTTCTTTAGTCTCAATATATTACATAAGCAACTAAAATGTAATGAAAATTTAAAATAAAAAATGGTAAACTTTGGGCCTCCCCAAACCACTGGTGGCGCAGCGGTTGAGCACTGGGCTGCGAAGCTGCCCACAGCCTCTGCAGCGCCGGTTCGGATCCTGGGCCGCCGGTGAGGGTCCCACATGGCGCGCAGACCTCTCCTGCCGCGCCCACTGCTCCCCTCAGCAGTGTATTTTGTCAGTCTGCCTGTTCTGTTCCCTGCTCTGGTTAATTCTCTCACCCTCCCGCACTTCTGACTGTACCCAGTGCTTGTATAAATAAATAAATAAATTTAAAAAAAGAAGAATCTTAAAAAAAAAAAAATGGTAAAATTTGCTTTGCTTGCATTGAATACCCAGTTTTTATAGGCAATGATGGTAGCAGGTTGCAAACATAACTGTGAGCCTTTCAACCCCTACAGCAATGTAAACTATTTAAGTAGTGCACAGATAATGTAGGGATGATTTAGTCGGTGTTCTGAGAGTAAGCAATTTTCATTCCATTACCACAGCTGCATAAAGTATAACTCTCAACCACCTGCAGAAATTTCCTTAAAATATTTCCTAGGAGAATCACAGCTTACAGTTTAGCAGCTTTTGCTAGGACACAAATCAGGTTAAATTATTGAGGTTCTTTTGCTTTCACTAATTCAATGAATCTGGATGTATGTTTGACAGAGCAAAGAGAAACAGCCATTCACTGTACATGAGGTCCTAAAAACCTATATCCCAGAGGAATGCCATTTTGAAATTAGGTTAAACTCAAGATGTTCCTAGGTGGGTAATAGGAACACACGAAGCTAATAAACAGAATTCATAAGCAGCAACAATGGTCCACCTAGTACACTCTTAATTCCAAATCAAATCCTACCTGTTCTATCTATATTTTATTAGGAAAAATCATAAAACTGGAGAATTGCAATGAAGGAAATGAAAACTTTAGCTAAGTAAACAGCTTAATTGTTTAAATCTTGTTAAATATGATCTAGTCTATATTTGCTTTGTCCTTTTTTCTGGCTAACAGTAGAAAAATGAATTAATAATGTATTTTGAGTTATTTCTCAGAGGACTGGAATCCATGACTTGAGGTCTGTTACTACACAAAGTCAAAAATGTCATTGACAGTGATTTTGATTTCACAATATTCTTGATTATCATAAAGTTTATTAAAAGTCCATTAAGAGTTCATCATGCTAATTAAACTGGGAAAGTCTAATAGATTGTCATTGGATAGCTTCCACTAAATGAATGCAAAATTTATAACCAAAGCTGTAGCTATTGTCATTATGAAGTAAATAAAAACTGTAATAATGTGCTGTTTACAAGCAGAAATCTATATAACATCATTAATGAGTAAAATTAAATCTTTTGCAAGATAAAATTTAGTAAAAAAATTTGGTTCTCAATTATTTTTCTCATAATTCATTAATATTTTGGTTGCAGCATTAATAAATGCATCTCACTCTTTTATACTTTAGACTTGTAGACACTAATTTGGAGGGTTGTAGAGGTACCCTTATTTGTGTCTTGATCCTTCTGAGAGTACTTCACACTCCTCTGGTAGCAAGTTCTTTTGTAAGGTGTCTGACCAGATACAAAAGTGCCCATTTGATAAGTCAGTCAATGGGTCTCATGAGCAAAGGCATCTTTATTCTCCCAATGCATCCTATCTCTTAACTTTATTATAAATGAAATAGGTAGAGTTGGCTCCTGAACAACACAGGTTTGAACTGCACAGGTCCACTTACAGGTGGATTTTTTTTTTTCTATCTTCAGTGTCTGCATTATTAAGTTGGACCAACTGTGGAAGTAGATTGGTGGAATCCCTACATGTAGAATTTACATGGGGAAAGGATGTCAGAATTCCTAATCCCTGTGTTGTGAAAAGGTGAAAATGTGGTTTTCTACCTAATGACCTTTTATCAATTTGTCCAGGCAGGGAAGAAAGACAATCTTCGACTTCCTCAAGAAACCTGTCTTAGAACATTTTCTGCATGGGATGAGTCAAGATGACCATCCCACATTTGTCCCATGGGGAATATTTCATATTTAGGAAAAAGATAGAAGAAAAAAATTTTTTGTGAAAGAATATATAAGTCAATTAGTTAATTTATAGGACAAAAGTCTCAATAGTATATGATTTACTAGCATCAATCCATAAGCAATGGCTGAATGCCCTGCATTTTATGAAATACAAGCAAAAAACAAGAAAAATTGGATTGATGCCAGCAAGATAACAGAATAGGAGTCTTGGACCCTTGTTTTGCTCCTTCCTTCCATGGATATCAATTCAATGGCAATACACAGATCAATCCCCTTTATGAGGAATCCAGAAACTGAGGGGCTCCTGCAGCCTGAGATAATGTAAAACCAGCCATGCCAAAACTGGTTGGAGAATTGGAAACATTCTCTTGCCATCACTGCCACCACTGACACAGTGCCACACAATCAGGAACAAAACTCCACTCCCAGCCTATTCCTGTGGAAAGAACTAAACCACACAAACAATATCCCAACTTACTTTGGTTGCTGCTAAATGGACTTAATCCTATCTCACCTATCTCGGAGTGATGGCAGGAACAACACATGCTGGACTTCGAGATACACAGAATAAAGGCATAAATTGGAACTAGTATGTAGGCACTGACCACAACTCCTCCTCATGCTTAACACAGAGTCAATGAGAGGAAAAATTAAAAACCAAACAACCCAGCTTCTATCTTTTCCACAAATGCTTTGGTTGGCTTGTCTGGTGAATATTATCTTTTGTATGGAGGTCATTTTGTGAAGGCTGAGTATTTGCAAACAAAGTATCACATAATTTCTGAAATAGATAATGAATTTGTACAACTAAATAACCTGATTTTAAAAACAGGCTAAAGACATAATAGGTTTTAAAAAGAAGGCATACAAATTGCCAACAGGTATGTGAAAAGATGTTCAATATTACTAATGATAGGGGGAATGTGAATAAAAACCATAAAACCATTGGAATAATTAGTATAGAAAAAAATGACAATAAATGTTTGTGGTAATGTGCAAATATTGGAACTCTTCTACACTTTTGATGGGAGTTCAAAATGGCATGGATTCTTTGGAAGCCATGAGTTACAGAGGATAAATAACACATGATTCTGCTTTTATGAGCAACCTAGTCAAACTTACAGAAGCACAGAATAGAATAGTGGTTGCCAGCTCTGAAGGGAGAGAAATTTGAGGGATTATTAATATATAGGTCTAAAACTTCCATTATTCCAGATAAGTTCTAGAGATCTGCCATGCAATATTGTGCTATAGTTAATAGCACTGTATTGTGCATCTAAAAATCCATTAAGGGTATATTTCAGGTTAATCTTACCTCAATGAACATTTCTTGCAAAATAAATATCAAGAGATGTCAGTAGTAGAGAATCAAATTATGTGAACTCATGAGTAAATAATTTTCTCCATAAAAAAGTAAAGCTAGAAACCAATTTGTGTGGTATTATGGAGGTTTAATAAGACAGTTGTAATTGAGTAGATTCCTTTTAACACATTTTTTTCTCCTGATTTTTTCATTTTTTTTAATCCCTCCTGTTACTTTACTGATCTTCATTTTTTTTTGTTTTTGTTTTTTTTGTTTTTTAATATTTTATTTTATATAATTCTTACATCATTTTCATTTTTTCACAATGTATGCATTTTCATTTTGGTTATATTCCCCATACAATTGAACCCCCCCTTATTTTGACCCTAATCCTTCCTCTCCCCACCCTTTCCCACCCCCGTAGTGTGTCTCTGGTTTATAGTTGCTTGTTGATTATTTTTTAATTAATATTTTATTTTATATAATTCTTACATCATTTTTCATTTTTGTACAATGTATGCATTATCATTTTGGTTATAGTCCCCATACAATTGCACCCCCCCCTTATTTTGACCCTCGTCCTTCCTCTCCCCTTCTGCCCCCGCCCCTGCCATGTGTCTCTGGTTTATAGTTGCTTCTTGATTTTGATTTTTTAGTTTGTATTAATTAGTCTTTTCCGAAAACTTATATAGGTTTTCTAAATTCCTGCTATGAGTGAGACCATCCGGTATTTTTCTTTTTCTTTCTGGCTTATTTCGCTGAGCATGATCCCTTCTAGCTCCATCCATGTTGCTGCAAACTGCATGTGTTTATCTTTTTTGGTTGCTGAGTAATATTCCATTCTTCTTCCATTCTTCTTTTAATTCATATTCTTTAACTTCTAAGAAGTGATATCTTCAAACTACTCTACCTATTCCATGACTGATTTGCTGAGTCATATGGTAGATTTACTTTTAATATTATGAGAAACTTCCCTACTAGAAAAAGAGTCTTTGACAGTGCCAGCTTCCAGTTCCTAATGCTACTGTGGGAAGGACAAGTTGAACATCCATGCTTTGTGTTCTCTGAGATATGTGCATATCCTAAGAACAATTTCTTTTTAATTAATTTCTTTTTAAAGCAACCTAGTTGTAGTGGGATTGTATAACTTTCAGTCAAAAGAATCTTGCTTTGTAATTTCACTTTTTTGCTTCTCTCTCTCGATCTTTTATTGTCCCCTTTTCTCTTCTGACATAGCATTCAAAAAAAAAAAATCAAGGCCAGACAATCTTCTCTATTCATGTTTATTTTTTACTTCCTTTCTGTGTTGACAATTTCTATCTATGTTTCATCTCTTCCTGCCTTCTCCTTTTCATACTTACCATTTTCTGCTTATTTTTAACAAAATTCTCTTCCATAGTCACTATTTCTGTCCTTGTATCATTGCTTTTTTCTTTCTTATTCACCACTTCCCGTTCTTGAAACTGATGTATTTTCAATTATATATGTGCCTAGGTCTCTGCTTAGATTTTTTTGAGATCTGCACCTTCCTATCCATGCAAAATTGAAGGCAAAAGTGCTGTTTTACAAAAAAAAAAAAAAAAAAAAAAAAACAACAAAAACTAAAGGGAAAAAAGTCTGTTTAACTCAAAATATACAAATATACAAAGAATGGGCATATAAATATTGTATGAATTTTTCTCACCAAGACAACTTACCAAATCCATTTCATTTTATTTTTAAAGA
This sequence comes from Talpa occidentalis, assembly GCF_014898055.3. Taxonomy (NCBI): domain Eukaryota; kingdom Metazoa; phylum Chordata; class Mammalia; order Eulipotyphla; family Talpidae; genus Talpa; species Talpa occidentalis. Next base: position 28,678,574 of record NW_023601653.1, read on the forward strand.
TTAATTTATACAAGTGCTGGGGTACAGGCCAGATGCGCAGGAGGGTGAGAGCATTTACCAGAAACAGAGCCGGGAACAGAACAGGCAGACTAACGAAACACACTGCGAGGGGAGCAGAGGGTGAGACAGGAGAGGTCTGCTGCGCCATGTGGGATTCTCGCTGGCAGGCCGGGATTGAACCCGTGCTGCAGAGGCTGCAGACAGCTTCACAGTGTGGTGCTCAACTGTCTGTGCCACCAGGGAGACCCTAAATCCATTTCATTTTTTTCCCTTTAGTCAAAGAAAATTAAACTACCCTCAAATGCTTGAGGTCAAAGTGTCATGTTTTTATTGTAGCATACAGAGCAAAATTATCAGCTTCCACTATGTGAGAATCAGATAAGTAAAGTTTAATCTTGTCCTCAATTAAAAACAACACTACCTAATTGTCATTCAGTAGTTTCCTTACAGGGGCTAAAAATATGCATATGAGTGAAATTTCCATAAAGGTGACATTTGTAGACATTTCTGGGTTAAAATATAAGATTTATTTCACTTTATGGGAATATATTTTCTGACATTTGTCCTATTGCATTTATCTCAAAGGTCTGAGAGTTGAAGGTGGGAATTTTTCTAGGAAAAGACTGTAGGTGATTATGCAAACTTGTAAGCAAAGGCAACGTCCATAATGCACTTCAACTGACAGCAATGCTTTGCAGGGTACGTATTATAGAACATAACATGTTCTGTCTACTGGGAATCCACAAGAGATTTTTAGATTGCTTTATAAGTTAAAAAAAAAAGTATGTATGAATGCTGTTGCCAATAATGTGAACCCAAACATATGAGCTTGTTTGAACCATAACCATGGATGTTGATGAGTTTCTTTTATAAACAGATATTAAAATGTTGTTGACAAATACAAAGTCAAATTTGGTTTTCAGTTATGCTTATCTAGCCAGACAAAAAAATAGGCCAGAATAATCATGTGACTCTCCAAGCTATTTTGAACCTCTTGTTCATCAACCAATGAATCAAATATACTAATATTGATTTGTTAATAACATATGGTATTATTGATGTTTTATATCTTAAAAGACTTCTAAAGTGTGATTGTAGGATATTGCATTGATTTACTTAGGATTTTTGCATTTATGGATTTTTCATTTACATGTGAAGATAAAAATATTCAAAAAGTTTTGCAATAAGTTTCATGTACTAAAATTTTTATGATTTAATCATATTTCCATTCAGGTATCAGGTTTCATATATGTCTCCTCAGAGAGTTTTTCCAAATTTAGCTTGTCTAACAGAGAACTTCCTTATCAGTTTTTATACCCATATCTTGTTTTAGTACTCTTTATAGCACCTCATTCTTTTATATGTATTTAGAGATTATCTGTTCATTGCTCCTTCCTGAGTTATAACATAGCTACACAAAGGTCAGGGATTCTGCATGTTTTTTCCCTATTATACCCTCTGGCCAGGAATAAATCATAGCATTAACTATAACAATAAACAAAATTTGACTGTAAAATAAATGATATACAATTGGCAGATTATTGACTAACTGAATATATATTCATAATTTAGACCATCAAAATTGTATCTATTTCTTAGTAAAGTGATGTTTGTGTTGTAATCACATGTGAGTAAGACAAGACTTATGCAATATGATCAATATATGCATATTTTAAAAAGGACAGAAAAAAACTCAAAATATTTATAGTGAATATTCAGACAGAAAGATTGTGGATTTTCTTTGTTTCTAAATAGTTTGAGTATGATAGGTAGATCAGCTATCCTGCTAAGGTACCATAAATATGAAAACTTAAATTAACAGTATATGATTATTTTAGTATTATGTGCAAGTATTATTAAAAGTACTTTACAAAAATGGAATTGTCTATTTCTCATAACCACTTAATGAGGTCAGTATCAATATTACGTCTATAGTACAGATATAGCCCGGAGAAGACACACTACTTTCCAAGTTTCCCTAGCTAGGGGGTGGTAGACCTGGAACTTGAAGTGTTGTCTGAGTAAGGGTTTATAGACTAAGTGGATCAAGAATTATGAAAAAAAAAGTGTCTTTCTGACACAAGAATAAAGAAAAAAATCTCAATAAATTCATCTTAATTATTCAACAACAAGAAAGTAGTATCAATTGTTTACTATTTAAAATGGCTCATTAGGAGTCAACAATATAGAGCAATCTTGAATATTTGGAAGAGTACAAATTGCTGATAGAATGAGAATTGGTGAATTACAGAACACATACTATGTCACACATTATTATTGTGTTTTGATGATTTACCAGGCTACTCTGGCCTCGACAATTCAGAATTCTGTATAGAGAGAAACATTAAATCTCACTATTTTTAAATTTAGATATGTGTATAATACATGCCTAATACTTAAGACTAGATGCCATTTTGAAGTGGTGTGAAAACAATTCTTCCCATACTAAAATTTATCATATTCACAATTTCTATAAAAATTAAAAAGTACCCATAACTCTACCATTATATTGTGGAAATATGAGCTTTGCAATTATATTGGTTTGAGTTTGAATCTCAAATTAGTATTTCACTGTATGATAATATTCATGAGGCACGACATCCAGGTATGTGATTTATAATGGAAATTCAGGCAAAAGGTTTTAAAATTTCTTTCATGTTTAGAATACAGGCTATTGCAGTTTCACAGAACTAAATAACCCAATTGTCTTTTTTGAAATTAAAAATCCTAGGTATTTACTATTTATTAATTATAACAGATTAATTACAGAGCTATAAAAGTGACTGAAGTCACAACTGACAGTTTAAAATGCCTTTACAAAACAATATACCTGATTCTGTTCTCAGTGAAAACAGATGAGGAAATTTAATTTAGGATGCCAGGTGGCACAATAGGTTATACATTAACTTGTCCCCTCTGGAAAATTAAATTTGAATTTGGCTCTGGTCACAAATGAAATGAGTCATTTGGTATATGCCACTAAGGATACTCACAAAGCCAAAATGACATTTCATTGAAAAATCACCTGTTAAGAAAAATGTCTGTAGTCACTGGGGAGTTTTCAAGAAAAATAAACAAGTGCATAGGACTCTAAGAAAGGGATCTAAGGAGCTATTGCAGATTATGAGCTTTTAAGTTTAGAGGAAGGAAAGTGCTATAAAACTTATGAACACATATTCAGCCTAAAAGTCTTAAATTTTAGCCTGTACCTTCTATTTTTTCCCCAGTTTTAGGATTCTAGAGGATTATTCAATTATTTTCCAAAGAAAATTAGTTTTTTCTCCTTGTCAAAGGTTTAGCCAAATGTCAGTTTTATCAAATTATCATGGATTACTGAACTCACTGCAAGGAATCATCCAACTGTGATTTTGAACCATATGTTTAGCTTTTTCTCTTCTTCAGGTAAATAAATAATTTTAAGTTATATTCCTTCCTCAATCTGGGTTGAAGAAAATGTATACCCGACTTAGTTGGCAATTACCAATTGTTCTTTTTACTGGTACATCTTGTCCATATAATAATCACATAGCAAGCATTTAGACAAAGAGATTAATGGAATAGCAACATTCCCAAAATAAGCAATAAAATCCCTCTTCTTCCATATTCACTATTGGTGAAACACTGTATGCAAATATTAAGATCCTCCTATTTTTTCATAGTTTGGGTGCTTTTTACTGGATTCAAAGTAAACTGTGAATTGTTTGGAGGTTTCCAAATTTGAGGGGACTCTGCTTTCTGAGTCTGGCCTGACTCATTTTATATTCTGCTGAAAGTAACAACCAGACCATATTTAGTGATTCCATGAGTAGTTTCAAGCCTCTGTTGTAGGGGGCTATAACAGCTGAGCGTTGCACCCATGGGCATTCAGGACAGTCAGCCTTTCCAACCACTCATGTCTGTTACGCTCCAAGTTGGAGGAGGCCAGTGTCATGGTCTAATGTCCTGAAAAGTAGATTGCGAGGAAGGGGACAGAGTAGAGCAATAATGTTTGTGAAGCCCCTGAGAGCAGCAGCAGCAAATCTCTGTCCCACCTTGCTAGCACCTGTAGCTATAACTCTACCTGGTACTATATCAGTCAGTGATTGGACCTTCTCCCTCACCATCTATCCTGTTGGTTTGTACTGGTGGTAGTCAGTGACTGGACCCAAAACAAGTGAGAGAGGTTCTGAATCCATTAGCGTTTGTAAAGCTTTTGCTAGATAATATGCTTGCTATCTTCAGGTTCTGAGTGATCCTGAGCTTCTAAGCTATCAGGGCCTGCTCATTCTGGGCCAAAAGAAGGTAGATACAACCTACAGTGTTAACTCAACAGGCAAATTCCAGACTATTCCAGTCAATAGCTGAAGAAAGTCTATGAGAAAGACTTATGACATGACTAAGCAATGTTAATGACAAAAATTTATTCAAAGCAAATGTGGATTTTATTCCCAGCAGTAATTGCTAGGTAAAAGTCCTTGTTTAGCAATCTTATTAGATCTTAAACAAAGGGACAAATCTCATTTTAAGTAGATTAAGATGATAGGTCATGTAGCAAGATCTACAATAAAAAAGGGGCATAAGATTTGCCTATGTAAATTCATTCTTCATTAGTACAAACATGCAAATGTATTTTTACAGGAAAGAATGTACTGACCTTCTGAAAATCTTACTTAGAAACAAAAGCCCAATATTTATTAATATTCTCTATTTACATAGAAAGGAGATGTCATAGCAATTGAGATAATTGGGGAAAATATAATAGTAAGTCATACTAATCATGTCTACATATAAGTTAATAGATCCAACTCTTCTGATTTAAAAAAAAAATATGAGCGTGTGTTGGGGGGAAGGCAGGAAGCAAAATGCTTTATAAGCAGTTTCTGTCTTATATATGGCCTAGAAGAAAATTACCTTCTTTGTATTCTGTTGTCTTTTATTATCTTGGGAACCTTAAAAACTAAAATTGATAGTTGGTAGATTGTTAAAACATATAGTCCTATATTCTCTAAGAAGGGCTCTGGTTATATCAATAATCAGCTCTCTACAGCAAGTTTTAAATGTAATGGGTAAAATTGTCACTTTGCTTTATTTTTGAAAATGTGAATCAAAGATCCAGTTAATTATGGAAAACGATGAAAGACAAAGTTGGCAACATGTATCTTCTCACTTCTAAGACACAGGTATTGAATTTGAGTCATAGTAAATAAAATTTTTCTTAGGCCTCGGCTTGATCACATATTTCTTTTTTTTTTTTTTAAAGATTTATTTATTTATTTATACAAGCACTGGGTACAGTCAGAAGCGTGGGAGGGTGAGAGGATTCACCAGAGCCAGAGCGGGGAACAGAACAGGCAGACCGATGAAATACACTGCTGAGGGAGCAGCGGGCGGCAGGAGAGGTCTGCTCACCATGTGGGACCCTCCCCGGCGCCCGGGGATCATGCGGCCGGGGATCAAACTGGTGCTGCAGAGGCTGCAGGCAGCTTTGCAGCCCAGCTCTCAACCGCTGCGCCACGAGGGGAGGCCCTTGATCACATATTTCTATCTTACACATTCTTGGGGGCAAACACTAGTTTTCAGTGATAGGTATAAAAACTTTCAATTTACTGTCCAAATATTTTTTCAACTACTAAATTGAAAAGCAATTGGCAGTTTTATTAAACATTAAACCCAGTCAGTTTTTCACAGCTTGTTACCTTTAAAACAGAGTTTCAAAAAGTTTGAAGATATTTTAAAATCAATACTGATTAGAAAAAGCACTGTGGGACTTTCAGAATATATTTCTTTAGTCATGCTATTATAGCAACTGCTTCTAAAGATTGGAAAGAATGGTATGTGGGTTTGGATTTGAGTATAGCCTCAGAAAGAGAACACAGTATCACTTGCATTTTTCCAGTATTTAAAATTCTGAGATTTATGACTCAATTTTTAGCAAACACTGAGTGAGACATTCTATTAATATTCTTTTTAATCTGTTTGTTCTAATGGACTTTTAATATTTTTAAACCCTAGTTTTGTAACAGTAAATAGAAATTTTATTAGGCTTATTTTGATAGTAGTGAATCATGTAATTCTTGTACTTAAACAACTCCTCTGAATCCCTATTGATTTTGAGGTTCGAAAAAACATGCATACAGGTTTTTCTTTCTTCCAGAGATCTTGGTTATCAGTACCAAAATAACAGACTAGTTTAAAAAAGAAATGTTAAACTTATCGGAGGGCACTCACTATAATGGGGAGTTAATGGAGAATTTGGAAGCACCAGGCAACAAGTGCGGAGGTACAGCCATCAGAAAGGACATCATCTTTCATAAATGACAAGCTGTAGAATCAGTATTAAGAGTATACACTATGAAATCCACTTAGCAAATATGAACTCATTGAGGAACTTCTATCAGTCACTGTGCTCTTTCACACATAATTTTCTAGACTTATGATAGGATTGCACTCCATAATGTTTCTTTGGTTGGGGTAAAACCCTCGGTTTGTTGCTTCCTACTATATGAACTGTTGTTAAGTTACTTAACCTATCTGTGCCTAAGTTTCCTCTATAAAGGAATAACAGTACCTATCTCTATTAGAGGTTTCTAATACTAGGAAAAACTATGTTCCTGTTGCTGGGAAGCTAATCCCTGGTCAGGGAACCAAAAATTGATACTAGGAATAATCGAGATGTACTCAGGGACCCAAACTGTTAAGGGAACAATTCTAAGAGTTTGTACAACCTATATGAATAAAGGCAAAGGAAGCAAACTTTTAGTGTGCTCCAAGATTTTTTCAATTTTTCAATTGGTGAGGGAGAAGAAAAGTTTTCAAATAAAAGACTCCAGATCAAATTCCAAAATCAACCAACCTCTAATAGACAAATAGCCAGCTGATCAGGCAGGGCCCAGACCTGTGGAGTCACCAGGAGAACAAGTTCAAGACAACTTCTGGCAGGCAACCACAGGAAAGGGGTTAGGCAGGTCCCGAAGAGATGGAAAAAAGGATCAATATGCACTGTACAAGCTGAATCCACCAGAGTCAAGGCAGAGTTTGAAGAGCCCACCCACCAAAAGCACTTACAAGACAAAGGGCCAGGAGTACCCGCCCCAGGAGAAAACTCCACAGGGAATATATCCCCCTCTCCTCTCTTCCATAGCAATGTATGTTCACCTTGCTCCTTCCACCTTCCCAGCTGCCCCCCACATCTTCATTCCAGAAGTCCAGTTCATAGAATGCTGAGAGTTATAATAGAGTGTATGAGATGTTGGCAACATGGCAGAGGGGGTAGGGGAGAATGGTGCCAGTTCCTGGGGTCATGGTGATGCTCCTCCCCCCCTATTCCCTAAAAGTAACATATGCAACCTCTATTGACAACTCACTGGCTCAAACTGCTCATTTGGTTATACCCAACTTGAAGGATATCAGGGGATAAAATACCACCATGAGTCCAGAATATTTGGCAAAGGACATAATGGCTACTGGAAGTTTGTAAAGTAGTTAATATTTGTAAAACATTTAGAATTGGACTATGTATACTTACTAAACAGAAGAGTATTTATGAATTTGGATATAGTCACAGCTAACTTGAGTATCATTTTACTGCCTTTACAGCTTTCATTTCAGATTCAATAGCCAAAGCTGAGCTCCAGATATTTGCATGTACCTCTGCTGCCATTAGGTACCACTTCTCTCCTTTTTCAAGTGGTAATTGGTACTAATATTATATTTTTCCCTTTTTTCTGGTGAAAGGAAAGCTCAATGCTGATGGTACCACAAAGAATTAAATGTTTATGCAATTACTTCTTTGGCTATCTCATTTCTTCACACATCTTTATGCCAATAATACATTTTAAAAGATAATATTCTCCCAGAACACAACCAAACTTAAATCCCCAAACATACCCAATTCTCTCCAAAAAGGCAAATGATTCAAATCTCATCAGTTATTGAAGACTACTGTTAAAGAGTCTAAATGTCTAAGCCAGACACTTCTAGTTGACATCTTTTATTTCCTTAACACCATTATTATTCCATCTTAATTAAAATAAGTGCTAAGTGCCAGTAGAGAAAAGGGAAGAAGAAAGAAAAATATAAACACAGACATTTGCTCTCTCTTTCTGTTGGGATAGTCCCCTCTGGGGATGACTGCAGACATTACTTCTTAACTCTATTGCCAATTCATTCGTGCTTTTCACCTTTAGTCTGAACCTTGACTATATTTGTTTTGCTCTGTGAGCTCAGAGTACCATTACCTTACCTGCAATGGTGATCCTACCTGTAATAAATTACAATACTCTTTCATTACTTTTTGTCACTGCATAGGGGACTTTAGGGGAATCTCAGGTTCCATTCAATTCAACTCAATATATATCTGTTACGTGACTGATGTATTGTAACCACGGTTCTATATAGTTGGATGTTTTGGAGGACAAAAAAAAATTGTCCTTGAGTCACATTTAAGCATGAAATGATGTGCAGTAAATATTAAATACCTATTAATAAGTAAATTGTATAATGTTAGAATGCAATAATTATGAAAGAAATTAGGTAGAGATGCACAAGGAGAACTAGAATTCTGGAACAAGAAATGTAGCCCAAGTCCTCCCTGGTGGTGCAGGCGGTTGAGCACCACACTGTGAAGCTGTCCACAGCCTCTGCAGCGCGGGTTCGATCCTGGCCGGCCGGCGAGAATCCCACATGGCGCAGCAGACCTCTCCTGTCTTGCCCACTGCTCCCCTCAGCAGTGTATTTCATCAGTCTGCCTGTTCTGTTCCCTGCTCTGTCTCTGGTGAATCCTCTCACCCTTTTGCACATCTGGCCTGTACCCCGGTTCTTGTATAAATAAATAAATCTTTAAAAAAAAAGATATGTAGCCCAATTTTACATAAAAAAAATTATTTCTTACCCACAATATTCCTATAACCTTCCATTAAGAATAGTTCACTAAGTGTCATGAAGAATCCCAATGGCCATGTATCAGAATCAACTTTTAATTGGTGGATGTATTGTTTCTGGTACATTAACAAACCAAGTGAATCATCAGGCTTCACAAGGGCATGTGCTATGTCGAACTTCACAGTAAGAGACCTGACTCGTGAGTCCTGGCTATGGGAGAAAGGCAACATACATAGAGACCATTTACCATATCCCCTAGATATAAGTTAGCATCCAACCTGAAAATGATTTGACTTCCTGTTCTGGAGAAATTAATCTTTTTAATCGCAGTTTAATTATTCTATAATACCAGCTGTTTCTTAATGACCAGTAAACTAAATAAGATCAATGAATCAACTTTCAAAGTTTTGCTTTTTCTGTACCCTAATTTCTTTGGTCCAAGCATGATATCTTCATAAGAGGAGAATGGATAGGGCATTTAGCAAGTCATGAACGTCAGTGCTAGTATAATACGATGAGCAAAGAAAACAAATCTAGATCTAAGTATTTGTCTCTCCCATTCCTACTATATAATGGAAAGTGTCCAATGTCAAACTTACTATCAGTCATCCCCTTGGCTGCATCCTTTGTGATACATTATTGAATGGGAAACTCAGAGGTGGTGGCTTTTCTTGGAAAATTGGGTTCTTACATGTGGTACTGCAAGGTTCAGCAGTGATTGAGTGAAGGAATGGAATGTTGAACAGAATGAATATTGTTCCTTATTAAAAATGATCACTTTGGTAATCCACTGAAGTTAGGTGATTAGAATGAGACTTAATGACACATGGATACTAAATGAACTAGTGTCCTTAGTTAAGTTTCTTTTCAAAAGAGGGGTTTTTTGTAAATATTCATATAGAAAAAAGTCTGCTATCTAGGTCCACTAGAAATGGTAGAAGAACATCCTTCTTTCTCCAAAATGTCTCTTAAAAGTTTTCCTCTTCTGGGCCCCCCTGGTGGGGTAAGGGGTTAAGCACAGCACTATGAAGCTGTGCACAGCCTCTGCAGCATGCGTTCGATCCCCCCACCTGCCAGGGAGCTACCCACATGGCCCAGCAGAACTCTTCTGCCTCACCCACTGCTCAGCAGTGTATTTTAGTCAGTCTACCTGTTCTGTTCCCCACTCTGTCGCTGGTGAATAATTCTCTCACCATCCCCCCACACCTCTGGCCTGTACCCCAGTTCTTGTATGCATAAATAAATAAATCTTAAAAAAAAGTTTTCCTCTTCTTTATTTCAAAGACCCTGTTGTCCAAACCCATTGTTCCTTCTCTGATGATGGAAATATTTTCTACAATTGCTGTCTAAGATGGTGGCTACTAAACACATCTAACTACTGAGCACTTAAGTGTAAGTGGTATGACTTCAGAGTTACACTTTGACGCTAATTTAAAGAGATATATGTTCACTGCAGCATTATTCACAATAACCAAGAGTTGAGAACAACCTAAGTACTCATTGATGGGGGATGAATGGATAAAGAAGATGTGATATATATACATTATGGAATACTATCACCATGTGGTACAATGTGAGTGAACATAGAGGGTATTATGCTAAGTTAAATAAATCAGAGTAAGATGAACACCATATGATTTTATTCAGAGGTGGTATATTAAAATAAAATAAACAAAACAAAAATAAACAGATTATAGGAACAAAACAGTGGTCACCAGAGGGGAAGGAGGTGGGTATGTCAGGCAAAAGGGGTCGACTGTGTGGCGGTAGATGAAAAGTACATTCTTGGATGCAAACATAATATGATGTATACATATGTTGGTTTTTAAGGCTGTGCACCTCAAACCTATATATTATAAATCAACATTGCTTCAATAAAAAGCTAAATTAAAAAATATAAGCTCAAATACTAACATTTAGCTAGTGGAGACTGCACTGCAGAGTGCAGCAGTCATTCCTTTAACTAGATATCTTGTTTATATTCCTATCTCAAGCTTTTTAATTTATCATAGGGAGTTTTACTCCACCAGAATGAGCTTCAGGTATCCCCTGTTCTACCCTGACATATTATTCCTTGTTAAGTGGAGGAGCTCGTTACCCAAGGTTTATCTACCCAAGTGATAAAACCAGAATCTGAACCTAAGCAGTCTTTTCTTCAGAGATGTGCTCATCATTTAGAGCAACCTTGCCTCTGACCTAAATTGCTTCAGTCATAATATAGGGAGCAATCCTGACCCTTCTCTGTCTCTCATATCCCACCTCCCCTTGGTTGTATGTTTATATCAATTATACCACCTGACATCTTTCCAACATTATAATTCACCCTCTACTCTCACTACTTCAAATACAATTTTCTCCTGAATTTAAAAGTAGATATCTCTTCATTTATTTGCCAGTATCAATTATAATTGACTTGGTCCATAGGGGCAATGGATTCATTCCTACAAATGCTTTGTTAATGACTTAACTGCACTATTGCTTCATGCCTAGTTCATACACCTGTTACCACACATAATCTTGTGTAATAAAAGTTGATAATTTATCATTCTGTAATATATCATACAAGTACTTATCTAAATTCCACCATGTCACCTTCCTGGAATCACTCTCTATGACTCTTTCTTGATTCAATCTCCCTCTTAATCAGCTTTTTAGCTGTTATCTGGAACCAGATAGGAAGCTATACTTAAGACAGCCAACGCCATTTATGCTTTTCATTACCTGGAACATCCTTGACTACTCTTGCACCTAAACTCCACAAATTATCTTATGGCTAGTGACAATTTTCAAATCTATGTACCAGACTATTGTCCTATATTTTAAATTCTTGCAACAAACCTTTGTGGTAGGTATAACTCCTTAACATATATGAGAAAGTTGAGGTTCAGACAGTTGATATCATGTGCCAATGTTCACACAGCAACCTAATAAATTTGAATATCTAGCACAATAAGAGTCCCTTTTTGGGGCTACAATTATTTTAGATAATGACTGTATGGAAATTTTTCTCACATGTCCAAGTTTGTCTAAATTAGAAAGTATGCTTGTCTGTACTAAGAGGATGTTCAATGTTTTCTATAGAATTTTGCTTCTTTTTTTATAATTCTATTACATTGAATAGCAATTCCCTTTTTTTAAATCTGGAGAATATCTTATTAATCTTTGTGTGTTAGGCCCATAGTAAAAACAAATATTTGAATAAATGGAGTTCATAAGGTCTACCTTCCAAATTAGCTTCTTCCTATTTTTAGATATGAATTTTTTTTTCTAATGTTTCTACCCTGTTGAATATTTAAAGGTAGAGGAAATATCATTTAAACCTTACATTGCATCACTTCATTTACCTTTTTACATGAAACTTACCTCTTTTAATATTAATTTTCTAATATTTTGCATTTCTTTAATTGATGAATGACAAATTATCAGCATTGGTCCATTTGGTTTTCCAATGTCTGTTTATAAAACTAGAAATATAATTTTTGCTTTTCTCATTCTTTGAGAAATGTAATTAAACCTCTCTCATTTATTGAAGGATATTCATAGATGGTTACATAAGTGTCAACAAGAGCTAAATTAAAACACTATTTCCTTAGGAGTACAGTGGAGATGGCGTGGTCCTTACATAGCAACCCTTTATAGACTTAGGTGAGCTTCATGACAAGATCCAGAAGTTGACTTCGGTAGATGTCAGGAAGCTCCCTGTAGGAGCCTAAGGGTGACCTGCTATCACAGATGTCCTATAGAAATCAGTATGGCTGTAGTAAGATCTCTAAAGGGGAATAAGGACCGAATCACCATAGCAAACCCCTCACAGATGTTTGCACAGCCTTAGTAAACAACAGAAAGAGGCCTGGGGATGGGCCCACCATTGGGTCCCACTATAGACAGTAATGCAGCCTCAAAGAGCTACATTTTTCAGGAAAGGCCCTGTAAGTAGTCCTGGCATAGCAGACCTCCCCCCATTCACTGAAGACTCAACTACAGATTCGTTCTCCCTGACATATAAGACCATCAACTGGCAAAGCAGAAGTTTTGCACAGTTAATAATTAGAAATCAAGTAATGGGGAATGAAAAACAAACAGCAACTTTACTCCTGAGGGGACTATCACACCACAGAATGTCCAGAACCCAATCACAAAGGCATGGTAGAACATTTCTTCCTATCAGATAGAGAGTTCAAAATTGCTATGATAAATATCTTCAAAGAAATGGAAGAAAACATAGAAAATCCAATCAAAGCTGTAGAAGAAAACTCAGAAAAGCTAATACAACTCTTGAAAAATAAAATATAGTGTATAAATATTATTTTTGTGCTGTCATTTCTGCAATGATGTTTATCTAACATTTTTGTTAATGAAGCAAAACTCTAGGTCTAAGACTATACTAGTGAAATAAAGACACCTAGATGCTATCCTCAGGAGTGTTGAATTCCCACTAATAAATCCACATTACAGTATTGGACTGAATAAAAAGAGTAAATGATAATAAGAAGAAATTAAAAAGCAAAATTAACAGACAACTATAAATCAAAGACATTCTGCATGGAAGGGATTGGGGGACAGGGTAAAACAGGGGAGAGAAGAGCACAGGGGACTGTGGTGATGGTATATGGGTGAATTGGTGGTGGGAATTTTACAGGGACTGTAGCTGAGAGGAGAAAAGAAAGCATTGTACAAAAATGAACAATGATGTTAAACATACAAATAAATATATTAATAAAAAGTATCACATTCAACTATAGTAAAAGGAGCCCATTATACATAAAAACATAATAAAATAATATAAATTAAAAATCAATTTTTCAGAAAAAGCTAATCCAGCAAACAGGAGTGCTAGTGTATAACATCAAATAAATCCATACTAAATAGTTTTTGTAGATAAGGTACATCACTTCAGAAAATTAATTGAAGTAAAACAGAAAATCAGGTCAAATATTAAAATAGAAATTTCTGAAGAATAAATATTGCTAGATATATGGTAAGAGTTAGAGAATATGAGTGTAAAAAAAGCTAGAAAAAATATGAAAAGCTATAAAAGGTAAGTATAAGAGAGCCAGCAAACACACAGTTGAATTTGGAAGACAATACAGTTCAATATGATTAACTCATGAAGAAACAGAAGAGTTGAATAAACCAATTACAATCATGGAACTTGAAAATGTAATCAAAAATCTCCCCCAAAATAAACTCTGGGGCCAGACAGTCTTTGAGAAGAAATTATACTCATCTTGCTTAAATTACTTCTAAAAATCCAATAAAGGGAAATGTTCCCTAATACATTTTATGATGTCAAGATTATCCCAACAGCAAAGCCAGACATAAAAAGCACAAAAGAAAATGACAAATCAGTATCCCTGATGAATATTGATGAAAACATCTTCAACAAAATACTAGCAAATCAAATTCAACAATACATTACAAGGATCATGATCAAGTGAGATTCATCCAGGGATGCAAGTATAGTTTAATACATGTAAATCGATCCAATGCTCATATAATGTAAATCACTGTATCAAAAAAGAAAAAAATGATAATAGATGCAGAGATAACATTTGATAAGGCTCAGCATCCAATGATGGTAAACACTCTAAGCAAGATGGAAGTAGAACAAACCAACCTCAATATGATAAAGGCCATATATCACTAATCTATAACCAGTATAATGTTTAATGGTGAAAAACTGAAAGCTCTTCCCTTAAAATCAGGAACAAGACAAGGATGCCCAGTTTCACTATTTCTATTTAATGCAGTATTAGAGATTTGAAATAGAGAAAATAGAAATAGGAAATAAAAGGATTCAGTTGGAAAAGTAGTGTAAATCACATTTTGCAGATGATATGCCACTATATATATAGAAAAATTCTGAACATTACACTGAAAATCTATTAGAAACAACAAATGAATATAGCAAATAAGTAAGTTATAAAATGAGCATATAAAATCAGTTGCTTTTTTTATACACAAACAATAATTGGGAAGAATAAAGAATTAAGAAGACTATTCCATTCACAATTCATCTAAAAGAATCAGATAACCTAGAATTTACCTAAAGAAGGATGTGAAGGATTTATATGATGAAAACCATAAGGCATTATTCAAGGCTATAGATCATGGCATAATTATAGAAAGATACTCCATGCTTATGAATGAGAGTCATTATAGAAATCACTGTTCTGCGAAAAGGGATACATTTAATGCAATTTGCATCAAAATACCAACTATATTCTTTAAAGAAATGGAACAAAAATATTAAAATATATATGGAACCAAAGTCTTGAACAGCAAGTGCAATCTTGAGTAAAAAGGAGAGAAATGGAGGCATCATATTACCTGGTTTTGTCTTATAAAGCAAAAGTATCTTAAGCAATATAGCACAGCAATCACACTCCTGGGCATCTCTCTGAAGAGCATTTATTCATCAACTCAAAAATTTATACACTCTACAAAGTTTATTGCAGCATTATTTACAATAGGTATTATATGGAAGAAAACTAAGTGTCCTCTGACAGAAGACTGGATTAAGAAGATAAGCCATATCCACACAATGTAATATTATTCAGTCATTAGGAAAGATGGAATGCTGCCATTTACAGCAAAGGGAGTTTGAGGAATTATGTGTAGTAGAGCAAGTCAGAATGACAAAGACTAATATTGGATGATTACATAACACAGGATTTGACAAAGCAAAATACTAGTACACGTTAATAAACAAAGTGAGTCTTCTGAGGTAATGACAGGGAGGGAAATAAAAAGCATCAAAAACATATAAGATATTGTTGTGGGATGGGAGGAGAGGGTTTATCCTCAAAGAATAAAAATGAAAATGGTAAGTAGTGGTGTAAAAAAAAAAAAGCCACATTCCAACTGGAAATATGTGCTTGAATAAAGTCACGGGAGTAGGTATAAGTTTGGTATGTTAATAATTGTGTGGTAAAGAGAAATACTGTATTCAAATTGGAGAAAGGGAGGAAAACATGAAATCCTAACATTTGCAACAAAGTGGGTGAAATTAGTGGGGTAATATGCTAAGGGAAATAAGTCAGACACAGAAAGATATAGCAATCACACATTGCTTGACTTCACACATATATGGATCATAAAGAAACATATATAATGAACTAAACAGAACAAACATTCAGATTATAACCAAAACAGTAGGGGTCTTGGGAAATCTATAAAAGGGATAGCATATGGTGAAAAATTAAATTAAACCCTTAATAGTGAGCATAATGTAGTAGATACAGATGTTAATTTATAAGGAAGTATACCTAACCTATGTAAGATTATATGTGAATGATATTTCATTAAAAATTTTAAAGAAGGTTCATCCATACCAATTTCTTCCTTTTATAAGTGAACTTTGTTTTGTTTTGATGTAGAAGCATGGATTTTCCATTAATTTTACTTTGACATATTTTCAACTTAAACCTTCCAGGTTAATCTTTCTAGCTACAAACATGGAGTCTCTTAAAAGAAAGATTAGTTCTGCTTTTATTTCAAGAAAAATTAGTTCATTTAGTTTTGTGGTCCTGTTTTGTTTCGGTTTTACATCTTCCATTTCCAACTGTGTGTTTATTGGATCTCTTCTACTTATCTTTTATAGCTTTTCATATTTTATTTTTTTCTAGCTTTACTTTTTTACACTCATATTCTCTAACTCTTACCATATATCTAGCAATATTTATTCTTCAGAAATTTCTAAATATTTGACCTGATTTTCTGTTTTACTTCAATTAATTTTCTGAAGTGATATAACTTATCTGCAAAAATTATTTAGTATGAATTTATTTGATGTTTTACACTCATACTCCTGTTTGCTGGATTAGCTTTTTCTGAAAAATTGATTTTTAATTTATCTTATTTTCTTATATTTTTTATGTATAATGGGCTTCTTTTACAATAGTTGAACTTGATACTTTATTTTTATTAATATATTTATTTATATGTTTAATGTCATTGTTCATTTTTGTACAATGCTTTCTTTTCTCCTCTCAGCTATAGTCACTGTAAAATTCCCACCACCAATGCACCCATGCACCATCACCGTAGTCTCCTGTGCTCTTCCCTCCCCTGTTTTGAACTGTCCCCCATCCCCTTCTGTGCAAAATGTCTTTGATTTATAGTTGCCTGTTAATTTTGGGTTTTTTTTATTTATTCTTCTTCTTTTTTCCTGATTCCTTATTTGGTTCCCCTATATTCCTCCTATAAGTGATAATACTTTTTAGACCAGAAACACTGAATTATTCTGTGAATAAAGAATTTGGGTGATTTTGTCTATTAGGTCGATTTTACCTTTTTCAGAGTGAAGGACGGTTTGTATAATAAATGGTGTTTTGGAAGAGGTTGTGTTTTATATTTTATACGACCCAGTGAGCTCATTTACTCCTCAGTATATTAGGTATTTGTCAAGCCAATACCAGTTCCAAAGACCTGAAGGAAGAGAGAAGAAATAAATGATCCTTAGGATGAAGTCCCAGAGTCACCAGAAAACCACAGAAATTCACTCTTTAATACCTGGGACCAGAAAAGCCTTTATTCTCACACAATCTCCCACAGAGAAATAATAGCATAAGGTACTGATTAGATGATAGTTTATCAGTAAATCTACAAAGGGAGGAGTAAAGAAAGGGCCTAAATTAAATTCTTAAATGAACAGGGCTTCAGATTTTACTCAAGACATCTGCTGACCAGTGCTCTAAATCACAGCAAGACAGGCACTGTTTGTCCCAGGACAATCGCAGGGCAAGCAAAACAAAGTTCCAAGAGTTTTCTCTTCAATCATGCTGTAAATTGCCAGGCCACAAGACAATTCTATTTCCTATGCTCCCACCCCACCCTGACATAAGACACCCACTAGCTCAAAACAGAATCTTAGAAACCTTGTGATGATTTTTGACATATATATATATTTTTTCCATTTATGAGTCAGCATTGCTCTTGTGGGAGGAAACCAACCAAAGTGTGAACTATGTTCTTAGTAAGTTAAGACATTAAGCACCTGTAATATTTTTGAAGGAATTCTACTACTAACATAATTGTGAAACTGTAATGAGAGTAATTAGAACTTACTTTAATAAAAGAAATTGATGATAGAGGTGCTCCCTATCAATTCTATAATTTCTAGATTTCAGATGATTTTAGATTAAAAATAGATCTTTACCTCAAAATATTCATTTTCATGATGTTTTAAATTGTATCTTCCATCAGAGAGTGAATTATGGACTTAATTTTTAAAGTACAATGAGATATAGGAAAAAAATGATTTCTGGTGAAATTAATAAGGTCTGTTTTACTGAGGGACTTAATGAATTATAAAGTAACTGCAATTTCTCAATATATAAAATCTCATATAACAAGAAATTTTGAATGTGGATCAAAATTTCAAACATAAGAATATTAGGGAATCAGAGAAGCCATAAAGACATATATGTAAAATCAACTATTCAATTGCAATTTTCATGGCATCTTAAAAGGAAATTAATTGTCCTATCCTTCATTTGTTTGGATGCTATTTAACAGACTTAAATCCTTCATTTTCAAAATCAAACAATTAGAGAAAAACATAGTAAATGATGTGGCATAAATTTAACATATAGGCACATGTAAGTTTCCACTTATACCCATTCATGTTGAATGACAAAATACTATTAGAGAAGTAAGTGGGTAAACAGGAATCTGGCATTGATCCAAACAATGTACTAGAAAATGTATCCAACCATTCAGAATCTCAATGTACATAATAGAGATAAAACCATCTCTAAACCTCCTGAGTAGAATTTTTAAATGGAAGATTTCATTAAAAACAAGAAATCTGAGCATCCTCTTAGAAAACTCCTCAAGGTCAGTTTAAGAAAATTATATTTGAGTAAAACAGGATGGGTTGAATCTTTTCAACAAGGTGAAATTTATTTCTTTATGCTTTCTATTCTGAAATGGAGAACCTTGATACGCTAAAAGACTGGAGCAAGCATGGAGCTTTTATAGACCATAGTGTAATGTCTGCTACCTTGAAGAGAGCCATACATCTCTATTTAATAATCCATTCTCTGAGGGCCTTGGGATTCAGATAAATTTAAATAAATCAGTCTTGATTTTTCAGACAGAATTAGAGAACCTCTGATTTATGGGCCACTCAAACTTGTACCTGTAATAGTGTAATGACAAAGAAGGAGACAATTTTAGATAAATGCCAGCTAAGATTACAGTTAAAACTCATGCTCAATTGGGTATGTCTGTACGATAGGTTCTTGGTAGCTTTGTTTTATCAGTGTATCAAGTGGCACTTTTATTTTATAGAACCTTTCAACATTTATTACTTTCTCAAAGGAAAAACATATATAAAAATTGAAAAAGTTCTGTGGACTTATTTAAATCCCATATTAAAGGTTAAAAGATAAAATCAAAATATAATTCTGTCTTGTGCTCTATCAACCCTGTTTAAAAAAATACACTTGTTTTTGCTATAGAACTAGAAACTAGTAATGAAGATAAAATTTTTACTGACATTGTCTTCACATTAACTCTGAAGTTTTTTCAATATTGTTTTTTTCTATTACGTATGTGCAATTTTTAATAGGTGATATAATTAAGAGAAATGAGTAATGAATTTCTCCTCAATTAGTAATAGGTTAAATACATATCAATTATAAAATTGATATCCACTATAGAAACTTAAAAAAAATAAATAAGGAAGAAAAGCAATATTATCTTTACTTTCAGCTTCTAGCTCCAAATAATGTCAGCATATGCAAATTTCTTCATTGTATTAACCTACAGCACTTCTTAATGTATACTTTTATTTAAATGTTGAATATTATGATTAAATAAATTTTCTATCATGCTTTTGTTACTTTTAGATTATTAAAATATTTTCCATGTTATTAAATATTCTTCCAGACCTTTACTATGCATAACAGTTTATGATACATCTATAGTATTATTTATTTCACTCTGCTCATTTAAAAAAAAATGATTCTCCTTTACTTTGTAGAGAACAATATAGGACAAAATGGGAATGCCAGTTGAGAAAGTAAATTTTGTTGTTGGAGTGTTAGACGTCTGAAAAAATAGTATTAGAGAATAAAGAAAGAAGAAAAATCATTGGAAAACAACAGCTAGAAGAAATCAATGGTGGCTACAAAGAATTCAATTTAAAAGTCCTAAATTAAAGATATGAAGGTACACATCACTGAAGTGAGTTAAAGTTGATTTTTTGTATTCTTTTTATGTCCCACTCTAAAAAACTTAACTACGCTTGAGCCTTACATGATTTTTGTACTTCAATAGTGCACTTTAGTACAAATAAGAGTATATTCCTTAAGAATGTACAATTTATACTGCATTCTAGATGTGACATGCAAATTAACATTACTTCCACATATACTGTCTGAAAAATAAACTACATTTCCCCCCCTATTTTGTAGCTCTCCTAGAAGGGTGAAAATTTTAGGAAAGACATTTAATAAATCCTTTCCATAAATAATTTCTGTCAATTAAGATTGTCCTTTCAGTTAAATGACATAAGGGGATAGAAACAGTAATTGATCTAAAGCATGCAAATTCACTCATAAAAGTGATTTGCAATACAGCTGTGTGTGATGGAAAAGAAATTAATCTGGTGCTGAATGACTTAAGAAGAAAGACTTCTTATACATTTTATTAAAAATTTCATTGGATGTTGATTCTTATTTGTTTTCTGAATTACCAATACATTGGATTTTGAATAGCAAAATTGTACTTTCAAAGTCTTAAAAGATCTATATAAATAAGACAGATGAAAAAATAAATTTATAATCTCCACTAGTAACCACTGAATACTTTCTCCTTTCAAGTTTTCTTATCAATATTTTTATATCTTGAATACTTCATGTTAGGCATTTATATAAATCTCCTTTTTATATTTTAAGATAGCCATAAGTATAAGAGGTAATTTTCAAATGTAAATATGTTAAGAATAATATGCGGCTTTACAAACTGTACTCAACTACAGGAATCTGGAATTTTGCTAGACAAGATGAGTATATATAGGGAATATTGACTTCTTTAAAAATTACTTTATAAACCTTATCAGTTTATTAACTGATCTACTAAGTGAAAAAATCCAAGGCTCAGAGGAGCTGCAACTGAGACAGCTGGATTGAGGATTTCAAAGCATGAACAGCAATCTGAATTCTATGCCAAAACTACAAGAATACTATTTAGGCATATAGAATTCCAAAATCAAACCTATGTCTCTGAGCCACCTTGTACATGTATAGACATCTTGGACCCAATTTGAGTCAAAGTATGTGGATTCCTCCCTACATTAACGAGCAATTATCAGATACTAGCAGGGTATCTGAGAATGCAACTTGATTCTGATACTATCCACCTGGAAATAACATCAGATTTCACAGGCTAAGGGCTCAGTCTCACAAGAACACACTCTACTTCAGATGTTAGTCTCAAGCCCAGACTGTTACCTGTGTCTCTAAGTATAAATCAGAATTTTCTAGAATCCCTCCTCAGGGTCCATTAATTTGATTGAGTAGCTCATACAACTCATAAAACCCACTTTTTCACTAGCTGACTAATTTATTACAGAGGATGTAACTCAGGAACAGTCAAATGGAAGAGATGCATAAGGCAAGGTATGGGGGAAAAGCATGGGGCTGCCATGTCCTTTCCAGGTATGCTATCTGCCTGAAATCTTCACATTTTCACCAACGCTGGAGTTCTTTAAAGCCCCTCATTTCAGGCTTTTATAAAATTTCATTCTGTAAGCATTAAAATCATTGCCTATTGAAAACTGAGCTCAACCTCCATGTTTTCTCCCCTCTCAAAAGGTCTGGGTATGGCCCTACAAATTCCAACCCTTGAATCACATGGTTTGTTCTCCAGGCAACCAGACTCTGTCTTTAGAAACTGCCTTAAATATCACCTCTTTAACATAGTAAGAGACAACATTATTGCTCTCAACACTTTGGAAAGCACAATGATTTGGGAGCTGTGAGCCAGGAAAAATATATAAAAATAGAAAATATATATTGTGAAATATATTTTGGTCGCCTAAATCATAAAAATATTTATTTCTTATAAATAACAATATAATAGTACATAAAATTGCATTGTCCTCATAACTCCCCAAACTACATCTCAGCAATGCTGGCCAGTTGTGATGGGTTGAGTAAACTCCTTCTCACATGTTTAATATAGTGGATACTTTAAAATTCTTATCAGGGCCTCCCCGGTGGCACAGTGGTTGAGCGCTGGGCTGCGAAGCTGCCCGCATCTCTGTAGCCCACATCTCTGTAGCTGCCCGCATCTCCATCCCCAGCCGCCAGCGGGGGTCCCACATGGCATGCAGACCTCTCCTGCCGCGCCAGCTGCTCCCCTCAGCAGTGTATTTCATCAGTCTGCCTGTTCTGTTCCCCACTCTGGCTCTGGTGAAGTCTCTCACCCTCCCACGCTTCTGACTGTACCCAGTGCTTGTATAAATAAATAATCTTAAAATTCTTTTTTTTTTTTTTTTAAGATTTATTTATTTATTTATACAAGCACTGGGTACAGTCAGAAGCACGGGAGGGTGAGAGAATTCACCAGAGCCAGAGTGGGGAGCAGAGCAGGCAGAAGGACCGAAGTACACTGCTGAGGGGAGCAGCGGGCGGCAGGAGAGGTCTGCGCGCCATGTGGGACCCTCCTCTGGTGGCCGGGGAGCAGCCGGGGATTGAACCGGCGCTGCAGAGGCTGCGGGCAGCTTCGCAACCCAGCGCTCAACCGCTGCGCCACCGGGGAGGCCCAATAATCTTAAAATTCTTATCAGTTGTGAAAACTGTGAACAAATATGGTTTTGGAACTGAAATTTGCTCGATGACAGCTGAATATGACTTGCACCTATATCTATAGGTAAGTTGACTACATAGTACATGAACAATCTATGGATAACCTAGCTTGGCAAAACCTGAGCCAGTGACCCAGGCAGCAGCCTCATATTCAACCAGTGAAACTAACCAGCATCCACTCTAACCTTCTGGCATGTAACTTAAATTGTATTATTCTGAGCAGCTTAAAAGGTAAATTTTTGATCATTACAATAATGTCTTTCCATATGACAAATGAGTGTTATAAAATTTAGGGGGAAATGAATGTTTTCTTCCAAAGGGTAAACTGTCATGTGTTGATAAAAAATGTTTTTGTATCTTTAGTTGTTTACTTGTTTCAGAACATCAGAGTGTAGGTT
Organism: Talpa occidentalis; assembly: GCF_014898055.3. NCBI lineage: Eukaryota > Metazoa > Chordata > Mammalia > Eulipotyphla > Talpidae > Talpa > Talpa occidentalis. The sequence goes on from NW_023601653.1 coordinate 28,701,651, forward strand.
AACTTAAAATTCAATTTATAGCAACTTTTAAAGTACAATTAATAATTTAGATTTGAAAACATTTATCATATGTGAAAAACAAATTAGCCTAAGAGCTCCCCAGCCCGCACTTCATCTGCTCAGTAGAGAGCCTGTTGGCATCAGTTCCTATGGATGGTTTGCAGAAGACCTTCCTCCTAAATCCCTAGCAATCATTGGATATCCTCCAGAATCTTCCTTAATTTAAGCATGAAGGAGAATTAAAGCAGAGGTTTCCTCCAGCTCCAAAGCTCTGAGCTATTTAATCACTGTTTTGGCTTTGCCCAGGGCAATCATCGCATCAGAGCAGTGACTCATTCCTGGGTGAGCTGGTGTGGACCTGGATGAGATGAGAGCTTAATTATATTCTGTCTCTGTCACAGTAGGAACAACCTGTGTATTTAGTCTTTTCTATTGCCTGAGATCATATTTGATCTACTGACCTGAAGATGAAAAACTTCCAGTATGAATCGCTGAGTCATGCAATACCTAGTCTCTTCATCTCTTTACATTCTTTATTGATTGAGGTTAGGACCATATCTCAGACAACTTTTGACATTTTTACTTTCACTTCATGGAAATAGGACTGTTTTTCTCTCTGGCTTGGTTTTTCTAACATCTCAGATTTCTTTAATCTCTGAGCATGAACAGATTAAACTTCCTTGTTTTCACTGCTTATCATAGTTGATACTAGAGAACAGTTAGTTTAAGTCATGTAACTGTCAAGTATATCTATTCTTTTAAGATTTAGTAATATCAGTCCCTGGCCACCCTGAAAATTTTGGCACCGTTTATTAAGAGATCTGTTTATTGTCCAATAGTACAATGATCAATGATATTTTATACTGAGTTCATAATCAATCTGATGTTCTGTACTGAGATTATAAATTAATTGTAATTCAAACTTTATTTTATGTGTAATAACAGCAGTATCTTATATGTACTAAGCAATATTCTAAAAAACTGGATTGTATTATTTAAAATACTCCCAAAAATTCCTATAAGTTTTTGTCATCTCTATTTAATATATGAGAAAAACAAACACATTATAACTTTGTGAGATTTGTCCAGACCCAAAGAGCAAGTTAGTGGCATAATAGAGAATGAAATCCAGGTTCGCCTAAATCTGCATTCTCTGATCTTAACCAGTAGTACATGCTACTTCACCCAAAAAAAAACAAAAAACAAAAAACACCCTATTGATGAAAAACTGGAAGTATTTAGATAGACTTTCTTTGAAGTAGCTAAGTACTTTGAAACTGAAATATATTTTCTGTGAATCTGAGATAATATGTTGAGATTTTTTAAGGATGTAAATAACTATAAAGTGTTTCACATGAAGTGGCAGATCTTTAACAGAGTCAAATTTTATCAAAACCTATGATAATCTGATGATATTTAATGCAACTAAAATAATAAGGCGTGCCGAAAAAATTTAGCCTGCATTTGGAAAACTTTTGTCAAATGTGAGACTACTGTTTTCTAACATAAATATGGCACTGGGATTATTTCATCCATCATCAAATGGCAATCCTGTGGATTTATTATTTCCCCGGTCATGAGCGCTGGGTTGCGAATCATCAGGGTCCCAATGGCGCAATCCTGCCGGTGAGCAGTGTACTTCGCTCCTTCTGCCTGCTTTTTCTGGCTCTGGTGAATTCTGACTGTACCCAGTGCATTATATAAATTTATTTATTTATTTATTTATTTATTTATTTATGCAAGCATTGGGTACAGTCAGAAGTGCGGGAAGGTGAGAGAATTCACCAGAGCCAGAGTGGGGAGCAAAGCAGGCAGAAGGACCGAAGTCCACTACTGAGGGGAGCAGCGGGCGGCAGGAGAGGTCTGCGTGCCATGTGGGACCCTCCTCCAATGGCCAGAGAGCAGCAGGGGATCGAACCGGCGCCGCAGAGGCCGCAGGGAGCTTCGCAACCCAGTGCTCAACCGCTGCGCCACTGGAGAGGCCCCTGGTGAATATTCTATTTATAAGCTTTCTCAATATAAGTTTTCAAGATATTAAGAAGTCTAATTATTTTCTAAGGCAGATACATGCAGTAATAGCAATAGTAGTATAATTTTAGATAGGCTATTTTCATAACTCTGTAGCATAGATGTTTGGCACAAATGTGGAATTTGTAAAAACACCTAATCAAAAATGAGATAGGGTGGTATCCATATCCACACATAATGGAGAAGTCCCCAAAGCATTCTAAAATGTCTACCTGGTTGGATATTTTCTCCCATGAATAATAATTTTTTTATTCTATCAATTCCATACTCTGTTTTTTTTTTTTTTTGTTTGTTTGTTTTTTTGCCTTAACAGTTAACAGTATCCTGGATGAATTAGATGCATATCCAGTTTGACTGCTTTTCTGTATTTATATTTACCTGTCCTCTTTCCCGAACAGTTGCCCTCTTTTTGTATGTAAGCTTTCACATTCACTAATGGGGAAGAAGATGCCAGAAACAACTGGTAATTCTGTTTAATCACACAGACCAGAGACACAGACCCTGGCTAGGCTGTCACTTCTGTAACTGGCTTAAGAACCAAAAGAACTGGAGACTTGAAAGCTTTCACATTTTTCCATCCTACTTCATGTATAACTCAACTAAAATAATGACTGATAATAGTAGATTGTCCTATGAAGAATAAAGCTAGAAGCAAAAACTAGTGTTGCTGTAAGCATTCCTGTGTGGGAGGGCTCACAGAACTTTCTATTAACAATAACCTATCTGACATCAATTGTGTCTAAGAAATACTAAAGACAGCCTTTCCACCAAGCCCTCAACAGTCTACCTTGGGAATTGTGTGTTTACAGCTAATTGCAGCCAGGTATAGAACAGGGGGTTGGGCTGAATTCACAGAAGCAGACAAAGGGGATTTAAACATTTGTGTAGTTAAAGAAAAGGGCAAGCTCATATACTGATAAAACAAACAGTTCAATATTTATCCAAACCAACCAAAAATGCATTTGCACAACTGGACTCTTCATGTCATACCAAATTAAAATGCTACTTCCTGTATTTTTCACCCATTTCTTTGGAGGAAGCGAAAGATTGAAAACATAACATTTAGCCAAGCATAATCTATTATTTCATTTTAATTATGTAACAATTTAATCATGACTTGCACTGGCAATAGACTGCTTAAAACTGTTACTTTTAGGAAGTAGATTATGACTTCCCCCTAAGCCATTTTTTGTCATCACTTCTTTATTATTTCAATGCTTGAAATTCGGATACAAAGATGCATTTTTAAGTGTTCTTGTCCTTGGAAAAATATCAGTAGGCTTCCAGTGAATCTCTTAAAGCAGTGAAACTGCATTCATATTTTGCATTAAAATGTCAGATGAAAGGAGACAGACACCGATGCAGTCTAGAAGCAAGGCAGCCAGGTGCTTAGTAAGGATTATGTTTGCTAATTTAAAAAGGAGAAGAAAAAAATAGGCTGTGCGCATCATCAGTCTCAAAACAAGAACAGAAGCACTGTTGAATTCAAGCTGTGTCATTTATCCCATCACTGCTGTGCATGTGCCACCTTCCCCTCCTCTTCTATTTTATTCCTCCATTCCTTCAGATTCTGCCCACATGGATTGTTGCTACCACCTATTCTCTTCCAAAGGAGAGAAGGGAGTAGACTGGCAGCCTCAGCTCCCTGGAGAGCTGGTGCAGCTACACTCTGGAAATCAGTTCACTGAGTCCTGGATACCTTCTGAGTACAGAGATTATACACTATGCTAACACACTTGCAGTTCCACATGTTAAGCTCTGTGTGATTACAAATGTTTAATAGGCTAGTAAGATCACCCACAGGAAAATGTTTGTAGAAACTATATTTCAGAATGATTTTTAAATGCTGTTTTGTTTTTTTTTTAATTCCTTTCTACAATTCAGGGCAGGATTGAGAATCTGTTCATTTGTAATGGATAAAGGCAGAGAGCTGTTTACTTCTAAGGCTTCTGGATCAAGCTTTTAAGGAGAGCAATTAAAAATGTATCCACGGCATGATAAGAATATACACTAATAGTGCCATGGCAGTGACTGTTTTTTTTTTTTCCTTTATCCTTTAGATATGAATGAGGCTCCTTGTACTGTCCTCTCCAAGGGCCTTTGAAAGGTATTCTTGCAATTGCAAAGCACCTTTCACAAACTTAGAAAGTGTGACAAAAATAATAAGGACAATTATTAATAAATAACATGATTGTTGATCTTCCAAGAAACTGTCCTGGGAGGTTTTATGTTTTGATTTCAATGATGCTACATATTTCAGAATGCCTCTTCTAAAATTGTGTTCAGTAAGACTGTTTTACAAACGACCTTAAAAATGAATTTCTTAACTCTGTGGTAATACCTTGTCCATGCAAACTGCTATGAGGGCATTTACAATGAGTTTAAAAATGGAGAAGGCTTCACAACCAGGTTGAATTCCATGGTATAGCATTTTCCATTGGTGGTACTTACCAGTTTGATTTTTAAACAGAAACTCTCAAGTATTCATGAACTGCTTATTTAATTTTCAACAAGCAGGTCATGACTTGTTCAACATCTAGCAAGACTGATTAAATAATATCTAAGCCATTTCCATAGAAATGGTTTTTTTTATTATTATTATTAACTTCCCCTATTGTCACATGGCAGGTCAAAAGAAAATCATGTTGTAAAAACACAGGAAGAAGTGTGACTCATGAGATTTCATAAGTTCCAGAAAATAAAATTGTCACCCTAGGGTGAAAACTGACATAATACACTTCAAAATTACTTAAATGAGGAAAACTAACAGAGTATAATTAAAAATAAAATGGTGACTTTTAAAACATAATAACAAGTGGAAGAAATTAAATTTGATTTTTCAGTTTCATATGAAGCATTCAATCATGAATCAATCATTAATCATGAAATACATGCTTCTTTAAAAATCATGCCGGGCTTCCCCTGGTGGCGCAGCGGTTGAGCTCTGGGCTGTGAAGCTGCCCGCAGCCTCTGCAGCACTGGTTTGATCCCCGGCCGCTGGGCGAGTGTCCCACAGGCGCGCAGACCTCTCCTGCCACCCGCTGCTCCTCTTAGCAGTGTACTTTGTCTGCCTGTTCTGTAATCCGCTCTGGCTCTGGTGAATTCTCTCATCCTCCTGTGCTTCTGACTGTACCCAGTGCTTGTATAAATAAATAAATAAATCTCAAAAAAAAGGTTAAAAAAAAGACTTCCTCTGTTTAAAAAAATAAAAATAAAAATAAAAATCATGTCTATGTTTATTGTTGAATAATTACTGATAGTAACTGGACACAATTCTTAAGAGCCAGGTTCACTAAAGTACTAATATAATGTAAAATCTCTTCAAATTATTTTAAAACATACTTTAAAATATTGTGCCATCAGCTATTATCAAGTACACATTGTTCTAATTAAGCAAAACTTAAATTTCTAAAGCACAGGTAGTATAGGTCATGAATAGTTAGATTGTAAATGTTTATAAATGAAAGTTACAAAAATTAACTCAGTATACTGAAGATATGCAGGTGAAAAGTAAATTATTTTATGTACATTTAATCAAGCTTTTGAGCACCTACTTGATATTTACTAGGTACTTACTAGGCAGATGTGTGTGTGTGTGTGTGTGTGTGTGTGAGAGAGAGAGAGAGAGAGAGAGAGAGAGAGAGAGAGAGAGAGAGAGAGAGAGGGAGGGAGAGAGGGAGGGAGAGGGAGTGAGGGAAAGACACAGAGAGTCAGACACACACACACACACTCATACACAGAGAAGGGGATAGACAAATATCCAAAACTTTTCGGATTTAGCATAATGCAATGAAATAAGCAATCCCATTCAAACATTCTCAGTTTCAACAGGAAATAGGAAAAATTATGTTTCTTTGTATTTTGCCGTTTTGCTTAGTAACCAACATGGCACTTTGATCTATGACATAATAGACATGAATGACCAAACCCTACATGAACTGATATAGAAACCATACATAAAGGTCTGTTAAGACCCAAGAGCTTTTCCATTATACCCTCTGCTCTTGAAAGGAATGGTATGGTAAATTCTTTTCATTTCCCATTATTTTTACTTACTTTATGATTGATTCCATTGTATAGAAGTATGATGATAAATGTAGTTAATGCATGCAAAGATTTGCCATATTATAGTGGGGGTAAAAACAGGAGAGTTTATTCTTTCTGTAATGATTTCAAATGTTAAAATATCTTAGTATTCAATTTTCTTTTGGAACTTGCTGCTGAAATTTTGGAACATAATAAGCAACACACGCATTACCTTGGAGTTTGTTAGAGATAAGGTATATCAGACACACTTTGACCCATCGAATCAAAACCTGTATTTTGACAATAGAGTCAAGAGAATCTTAGGCACCTTATTGTTTGAGATACACTGCCACAGAGTTTGGTTGTGAATTTTGGTTCTACTTCTTAAAAACAATGATATTTGCCAACTAAAAATCATATTCCATAGCCAAACAATGGAAATAATATTTTTGTAGGTATTTTATGTACATCTCTTAGCACTTAAAAAAGTTTCTTCCATCTCCTACCCTGGGTGACCAAAAAAAAGTTCTCCGTATCTTTTGGGATTGTTTACCTGCACTATACCACAAAACATTTTGTCTGACAAAACTGTGCCTCATAATCAAACAGAGTTATAATTTTCTGAAAGACACAATGCAAATGTTAAAATTTAAGACATAATTAAAGTGAAATATTTAGCAAGGTTTTTTTTGGAACATAAGAATTCAGCAATGTTTTCCTCATGAATATGAATTTGTTCTACAATAGTAGAGTGAAATGAATGCTAAATTATTTTATTTGTCTAAAACCAATGGAATCCAATTCTAAGATCCAACTCATTGACTGAAGTTTGATGAGATTCTTGGAAGCATGTTTATTTTCTAGAAAGCTGGAATGGTATAGCAGCTATTCTTTTGCATACATTGGCCATGACATCCTTCAGAACTCAAATATGTGATTCCTTACGTATATGGCCACAACAGTTAAGGTTTTTTTTTTTCCTCTAGCAGCTATTCTCATCCTTACCCATTAATTGAATCTCCTATCTCTCCAATGTTGCTGGGTTCATGAATTAGATAAAAAATAAAATTAAGAAATGAAATCACCAATAAGTAAGTTTCTGGTACTAAATAAACTTTCTCCAAATAGTCATATATTAAACAAGAGTATATTTCTTAATCCAAAGTTTTATCATTTTTATATTTTTGTAAGGCACACACATGTATATTATAAAATGTATATTCTTTTATTAAAAGTAATTATTGAGAGCCAATTATATCCCAGGCACTTTTCCATACAGCAGGGATTTAACAGTTTAACATAGAAGGGGAAAAAACCCTGCTCTGCTAGAACACTGGAGATCTATATGCAAATAAATATGAATTTACACAAAGACCTTATACTCAATACAGATATTAAATGTAAAATGAAAACTATAAAATTTCTGGGAGAAAATGTAGGAAAATATTAAGTGATTTTGGGTTTATTGCTGACATTTTAGATATAATACCAAAGGACTCTATGAAATAAAGAATTGATGAACCGGACTTCATTAAAACTTTCTGCCCCTTGAAAGACACTGTAAGATAATGAAAGGGCAGTCTATGGACTGGGGTGGGGGGGAAATTACAAAAAACACATGTGATAAATGACTGTTACCTAAAATATGCAAAGAAATATAAAAGCTCAACAAGACTGCAGCCCAATTAAAAAATGCATGAAAGAACAGACACCTCACCAATGAAGATATGAAGACTGCCAATAAGCATTGTATTAAACAACATATCAATGCTCTGCAAATTAAACAATGAAATACCACTACAGATCCATTACTAAAATGGTCAAATCCGGAACACTGATAATACCAAATGGTGGTGAAATGTGCAAATACAATGTGCAAATACAATGTTGGTGCAAATGGAAAATGGTTCAGTCACTTTGTAAGACAAACTGGTAATTTCTATAAAAGTTTAACATGGTCTAATACTTTGATCAGGATAATCTGTGTGTCACAAAAGACTAAAAAGACCAACTTTTGAATAGATGTCCCTGAGTCACTGGTCAATTTTTAAGAGTACGTCCAATTCAGCTAATCTCCTATATTCATTCCAGAATTTCACCTTACCTTTTTAAATCCCAAGACTCTCAGGGGTTTGTTTTTCTGACATTTCCTTCATTTTCCCAATCAATTAACCAAATCTATTTTAAAGAATGGTCTACCAATTCCTAACTCAATGTCATCTATGGGTCTTTTTCTATTGTCTATTATATTTTCTGTTTGGCTTAGCTGGAATTTTCTTTATTCATATATGATTTTTTAAATTAATGATCAGACATTGTATATGAAATGTTAGAATCTAGAGATTCTTTAAAGATTGTTTAATACTTCTGTTTTCAGACATGGACCATGGACTGTTACTATGATCCAATTAAGGCTGGGGTTAAGGTTAAAGTATTAAGGTTTTCTTTAAATTCAGCTTACCTATAATCCTTGAATATAACCCATAAGCTACATTTGTGGTGTTCACTAGTGAGTACTGAACCCTAATCCTGGTTCTCATAACATGAGGAGCCCAGTGAAATTTTTTTTTTTAATTTCCCATAGTTTGTGCTAGATTTATTAATCTCTTGCTCAAGGAGATTTAAAAATTGGCAAGTATCTTGAGTGAAATTGATATAATATTGATACCTAATTCCTGTCATCACACAATTTACTGGGTTCTTTTCCTGCTAGTTTTATGTGTCTTTCTACTTCATAGAGCTGCTAAAAACTAGTTTTCCAACCTATTAGTAGAAACCTTTTTCCTGAGTCAATGTTGCATTATTCAGTCTCCTATTCTGTGTTTTGATTCTTGAAAGAAAGACATAACTATAAAATGCTGGTTTGTTTAACCTGAGTATGTTTTGTTCTCAGGGAATATGTCCCTGAATTTCTCAGCAGTACTCCAAAGTCTCAGTATTTTTACAATGCTTATAATTTTTTTAGGCATTTTAAAGTCATATTTCTTTTTTTATTCTCTGGTGGAGCAATTGTATGTTATAAACTATTCTATTTTAGTAAAAAGGAAATCAATTTTCTGGGTTTTTTTTTTTTTTTTGCTATATATGTTTGCTAATTTCCCGTCTTCCCCTTTTATATTATAAACCAATAGGAACAAGGACTTAATCTGCATTGCTTATTACTGTATCCCAAGTACCTGTCATTAGTAACTGTTCAGTAAGGACCTCACTAATTTCACATTGAATAGATAACTATACAGAGCCCGCACAAAATACATATGTCCCAGATAAAAACCATCTCTTTCTTTCTTTACTTCTATTGTTGGAAGACAGTAAGACTTGGAGACCAAACCTTTTTATTTTGGGAATAAGAAACAAACCATGTTATATTTATCTTTTCTAACCATTAAATATCATTACCCACAAATGTCTTTATTCTCTCACTTGCTTTTTCCAAAAATGAAATGACACAATATTTGTGAAGAACTTTTAAATCTCAAAGCAGAGTCAACCATCAGTTAAACTGCATTTTCCCATATCACTGAGTAGCAAACATACAACAACTGTTCTACAATCTGTTTTCATTGAAAAGTCCAAGTTAATTAGAAGAATGAAAAGCAAAAGCAGAGAGCAAAATATTTCTTTCTTATTTTTATCAGTGATTTCCACCCCTTACCCCATATTTCAGCTGTTGTACTTAGTCCATAAGAACTTAAAAAGAACTGTTTTATAATGATTGAATTAGATCACTTGTGCAGTGGTAAGGGAAAAAAATTGATTAAGCCATTCAGAATGGTCCACTGAATTTTATAAAATAACAAAAGCCCTATTAAAATTAGTGACACTTGAGAGATTTCTGATTTTAATCATGATGGGTGATCACAGCATACTCAGTGTTAGAATTCAAAATCTAATTCTTCTACTTGATTGCTGGAAGGTCCTCATATTTTTGTTTAGGTCATTGTCAATCTTTAAAGAAGGCATAGTTTTCTCTCACAGACTTAGAACCATTGAGATGTATATTAGTACATGATAGGAGTTTACATTCAGTTTATACTTCTGCTGCTAAAGACAGCCCTTAATGCTAATATATATATCTGAAGAATTAATTTTCAAGAGAGAAATAGATGAGTCAATTAAGAAAATATGGTGTATATACACAATGACATATTACTAAGCTATTTAAAAAAAAGATGGAATGTTGCCACTTGCAGGAACATGGATAGAATTGGAGAAGATTATGCTAAGTGAAGTAAGTCAGAAGGAGAAAAACAAATAATGCATGATTTCATTCCTACGTGAAATACAGAGCAACAAATCAAAGGAACAGATAAAACAAATTCTATAAATCTGAATGCAAAATTGAGGCTGCTAAAGTGGAAGGGTAAGGGTAGAAGCAAATGGAGGAGTATCTAAGTCATACTACATGTTGTGAACTAATATTGCCTAAATATAAAAAGAGGAACTGTTATGTTCACTGAATTGAAAATCACAGTCAAATTATATGATCTAGGTATTAATACATACCTAGATATGATCTAGGTATTAATACATACCTATTATACATAATAATAATATTGTATCTTAATTATATGATCTAGGTAATAACTTCTAACTCTTAAATTAGAAAATTAGTCTTTTTTGAAATAATATATTAACATAAAATTTTTGTTGACAGTGCTTTAGAAACATCTGTCATTAAAATATACTCAGTTGATTTTAATAAGTGCATATTCATTCTTTAATTCAACAAAATTTTATTTAGAATCTATTACACCACAGTAAAACTCAAGATAAATGAAAACAAAAGCAGGAAACAACTGCCTTAAATAACACATTAGACCAAATGGATATGATAAATATATACAGAACATTCCATCCAAAAGTAGAATGCACATTTTTCTCAAAAACACATGGAGCACACCCCAGAACAGATCATTTTTAGGCTGAAAAAGTCTCAATAAATTTAGAACATGGAAATTATATCAACCATATTTTAGGACTACAATGGCATAAAACTAGAAATATAACAAGGAAACTGGGGAAAAAAATCACAAACATGTGGATATAAAATAGCATGTAATTAATGACTATTGTGTCAAGAAAGAAATCAAAGGAGAAATTAAAAATAATCTTAAGAAAAATGGAAATGAAAAGGCAACAAAAGAAAACTTATGGGATGCATTAAAATTGTCCTAGGAGGAAATTTCTTACTGGTAAACCTCAAAAAATTAGAAAAAATTCAAATAAGCAATCTAACTTTATTCCCGAAGTAACTATCAAAAGAGCAAAGTACTAACTTAGTATAAGAAAGGAAATAGTAAAGATCAGAGGAGAAAAAAACGAAACAGAGTCTAAAAAGACAACAGATCAATGAATCCAAGAAGTATTTCTTTGAAAAGATAAACAAAATTGACAAAACTTTAATTAGAGGAAGATTCAAATAAATAAAATCAAAGAAGAGAAAATTACAATTCACATGAAAGAAACACAAAGAATCCTAAGAGATTACTATATATAAACAATATGCCAAAGAATTGGATAACCTACAAAAAATAAATTCCTAGAAACAATTTGTAAGGATAAAATATAAAAAAATAGAAAATTTGAATAGACTGACTACTAGTAAGAACATTCAATCAGTAATTGGGATGTAGAGAAAAGGAACCCTTTAAATTGTTGGTGAGAATGTGAACTGGTTTAGCCCCTGTGGTAAGTAACATGGAAGTTTCTCAAAAGATTAAAACAAAACTACCATATGACCTAGCAATTCCACTCTGGAAATAAAACAATGCAAAAAATTTGAAAAGATGTATGCATCTTTATGTTTATTGCAGCATTATTTATAACAACCAAAAAATAGAAACGGGGGGAAAACTGAAATACAGAGAAGATTAGTGGTTACAGAGGGAGAGTGACTGAGGAGAGGGCAAAACGCGTGAAAGATATCAAAAGGTACAAACTTCAAGTTATAAAATAGCTGTTATAGGGAAGTAATGCACAGCAGAGAGATTGTAGTCAATAATAGGCATATTATGAATTTGAAAATTGCTAAGAGAAGACAGTAAAATGTGGTGGAAATTTTATAATATACAAGATCAAATCCATGCTGTATATGTGAAAACAATTAAACATTATCCATTATACTTCAATAAAAACTAAAAGTAAGTATCTGACTCAAGTCTTGAAAATTCTTCAGGAAAAAAAAATCATATGTAGTACTATTAATGTGACCCTCATCTTAATACCTCTTGGGTAATGCTATTACTTGCTAGAAAAATAATGCTTTCTTAAAATTTAAAGTATAAAAACATTTTTCACTATTCTCTAAACTCAAAATTTCAAACCATATAGTCTTAGCTATAAATTGAAAAACATTCATTGTCAGTATACTTGCCTTGCTTTAAATACTGATATACATTTAAAATACCCTAATTCATATATACTTTCCAGTATTCACATTTACCCTTGATTATCTTTCTAACATTTCCTTAATTATCTAAACTCTGTGTAAACTGATGATTCAAAAATACAATCTCCAATTTAGAAAACTTTAAAAAATAATTTTGTAGAACTAAATTTATTTTCTAAACATATTTACTTTCACCAGACATTTAATTTAACAAGACTTCTTTATCTAATGATTGTTCAGGGTAAAATTAGAATAGCCTCTTTTGATTAATATTTTTTCTGTGTGATAAAGTTTAAAATTACTACAAATAATATAGAGCATCAGACCAAGGATCATTTGAAATCTTTTCAGGCATGAATAATACTGTTAGATAAAGAGCTGCAAGTAATGACAATAATTGGAAATTTATCCCATGATGTATTTGTTCAGATGAGCATACTTTCACTGAATATTTTTGAAGCATATAGGGGGATAACTGGAAAAGAAACAATAATTTTCATATGAAAACAATGAGCCCTGGGAGATATAACCCAATCTTGATAATGAACTATCTCAATTCAGGAGGGATAGCATAAGATGTAGTTGATTTGAATTGAAGCACTAGGGATTCAGTGAAATATAAATATATTTCCTAATAAAGAGGATTACTAATTATTGGGTTCTATTCCTAAGAGTAATTTTGGGATTCCCACTTTTTTAATGGGCACTAATAATAAGATATCATAAAAAATTCCCAATAGTAAACCAAGAATAGATTTTTCTCTTACTATGAAGAACAGTCAGCATCATATCTAAATGCAATTTTGAAAATATTGTTATTATAATTTGGATTAGGGAAAGAAGAATTACCAGTCTGATGTTTGATTAAGTCAATAAGCAACAAATCAACAATATTGGTTATAGTTTTTTAAACCTAGTATCATAGTCACAAAAAGTTATAGACAAAATATTTTCCTAGCTATTAAAACTAATGACAAGGAAAAGTATCTTGAGTACAAACAATAGCAAAATAAACATTACTTGTATAATAGCCAGTGCAATAATATATATTCAAAAAGTTCTAAAAATAGATGTGATGAAACTATATTATGAATATTATGAAAAAAATAAAATGATCTGAATGAAATCTTAAAGGGCCTCCCTGGTGGCTCAAGGGGTTAAGCACTGTACTATGAAGCAATCCACAGCCTCTGCAGCACTAGTTCGATGCCCAGCCAGCCAGGGAGAAACCCACATGGGGCAGCAGACCTCTCCTGTCTCGCCTGCTGCTCCCCTCAGCAGTGTATTTCACTAGTCTGCCTGTTCTGTTCCCCACTCTGTCTCTGGTGAGTCCTCTTACCAACCACCCCCCCAGCCATCTCTGGCCTGTACCCCAGCTTTTGTGTGCATAAATAAATAAATCTTTAAATAAAATAAAATAAAAAAGAAATTAAGCCACAAGCCATCATAGTAAGAACAAAAAATACAAATATTTAAGTCTTCCTCAGCAATTTTGGTCCGAAACAATTTTAAGCAAAAATCTCACATGGGAAATGGTTTCATTTTTTTGGCAATGCCTGTATTTGAACATTCTCAATTTCATCCTTAAAAAGATAACTTGTGCTAGATAGTTATATCTATTTTGCTAGTTTAAACATATATGTTTACTTGTTTGCTTTTATATTTTACTGTTTTCTGTTTCATTTTTTTATTTATGTACTTATTTCATTTTACTTTTTAAAATGGATTTATTAGTCTACTATATAATTTTCTAATATTTAATTATTTTAATTTCATATTTTTAATGCAGGCATTAATATTATGAATTTTACTTTGAGTTCTACATTAGAAATATCCCATAGATAATGACAAATATTTTTATTATTATTTTGAGAAGTTTTCCAATTTAATTTTATATTTACCCTTGGCATAAGAGGTTTTTTTTAAGATTGATTGATTGATTGACTGATATATACAAGCACTGGGTACAGTCAGAAGCGCGGGAGGGTGAGAGGATTCACCAGAGCCAGAGCGGGGAGCAGAGCAGGCAGAAGGACAGAAGTACACTGCTGAGGGGAGCAGCAGGCGGCAGGAGAGGTCTGCGCACCATGCCGGACCCTCCTCTGGTGGCCGGGGAGCAGCCAGGGATCGAACCAGCGCTGCAGAGGCTTCGGGCAGCTTTGCAACCCAGCGCTCAACCGCTGCGCCACCGGGGAGGCCCAAGAGGTGATTTTTTTTTTTTTTAATGAGTTTTTAGTTTATTTTCAAGTGGCAGAGGCTTTTGCTTCTGTTTTTCTCCAATTTCTTTTCCCTAATTATCCTTATTATACTTATTTAAAAGTCTAACACCTGAGGAAAGAAAGCAAACATTGTAAAAAAAGAAAAGGAAAATTATGTAAAATATATAAATAAGAAAGGTCTAAAAATGTAAATGATACAAAATATCAGATATGAAAGACAAAGGAGAACCACAAATTATAACTGCAGATGAACAATAAATAAGAACAGAAACAATATGAATGATAGAAATCAAAAACTATTTTAATTAAATAGGAACTGATTCAGCCAGCTAAAATCAGAGTCGGGCAAGTTGGTGGTGGAGTAAAGAGGCCGAGCTTGTCTCCTCCAGATACTCATAACCAGATCGCAGTAAGACAAAGTAAAAAAACCTGAGGGGAAAATGAGAGCTGACACACACTCAGAGTAAATGTGTGGCAGAAAGGGGTAGGAAAAACTTTAAGTGAACTTTGTTTATAATAATAACAAGGCAGTGCAGCCCACAGGAAGAAGGCAGCTGCTGTGCAGAACACCCAACGGTCACTGATTTAGGTGCATCCTCCATACTGGAGATGCCTGAAATCCACAGCTGCATGGGTATGGGGAGATGAGAGTTAGTACCTAGGTTGAACTGTACTAGACAAGGGAATATTAAGGTTGGTACCTAGGTTGGAGGGTGCAGTGCTGGAAAGATGCTAGTTTGTGGGTGCAGAGTGAGGATTTCTAATTTGAGCCAGAGACTTTCAATATAGAACAGCTGGAGCCTGAATTGGAAGGGAGAAACAGATTAGAGCACTTGGATATCCTTGTACAAGAGGATACTACTGGAAGCCAAGACTGAGATATTCAAAATTTCTACCACTGCCCCTCCACCCTATACCCAAAACAGAAATAAAAGAATGCTAAAGCAAACTAGAGCTCAAGCTCCTGTCAATAAAAGAAGGAAACACCCCAAGTAAAGGGTCTGATGTGGAAAAGAAAAGCAAATTCCTGGCCTATCACCCTATGTCAACTACCATCTGTGCTCAACACAACACCTAGTGCTTAAAAATAGCATAGAAGGGAAGTGCACATGATACTATAAGAGGGACTAAGACTGAGGAGCTGGTCTCGAGGAAGAAATGTGGTGGATTCCCATGACACAACTCTGGCACCCACCCAGCATAGTAGGAATGCTGACTTTGAGTTTATTGGAGGTGATCATTTGGTGCCCTACTGGCCCTTTTATATCTATTACCTCTAGTCAGTACACGTCTACAGATTATTTCAAGTTCAAGACAACAGACTGAAAATATATCCCTATTACAACCCAGGAAATAATTGAAAATAAGGAGACAGAAGAACACACACCAAAAATACCAGATCAAGGAATTCCTGAGAGGAGCCCTGGTATAGCAGAACTGCACATGTGAGCAGAGGGGTTCACAATAACAGTCTTTCAGTGCTTCTCGAACTGAGAAACACAGAGGATATAAAACAACAAAATAAGGATAAAGGAAACATGAGGCAGCTACTACAAAGCTCAGAAACATTATAATTAATTTAAAAAATACAACTTGGGGCCCCCTCTGGTGGTGCAGCGGGTTGAGCACAGTGTTGTGAAGCTGTCCATAGCCTCTGCAGTATGGGTTCGATCCCAGCCAGCTGGGGAGATACCCACATGGTGCAGCAGACCTCTCCTGACTCAGCCGCTGCTCCCCTCAGTAGTGTATTTCAGTCAATCTTCCTGTTCTGCTCCCCCCTCTGTCTCTGGTGAATTCTCTCCCATCAGCATACCTCTGGCCTATACCCCAGTTCTTATATGCATAAATAAATAAATCTTTTTAAAAAAAGATTGGTGTTCCCTTGTTGGGAACACAATAGACTGTGGGCACCAATCAGACTGTGAGCAGACCCTTCAGTAGGAGCAAGCATGGAGTAACCGTACTTATAGTACTTAAAAAGTCTTCCAGACCAGAATCCTTTACCCAGTAAGATTAACATTCAAGACACAGAGTAGAGTAAGGAGCTCCACTAAAAAGTAAAAACTAGAAAAAACATCAATGCCAAGCCTCACATTAATGAAATTCTAGAGGCAATTATAAAACACTAGAAACCAATGTAGAGGTGGCACCTAAACCACTTACTATGGAGGAACAGGTGACAACGTGATCTATCAGAATGTGTCAGAGATCAGACCATCCAAGGGGTTACACAACAGCTCATCATATGTGAACCTTAGTAAAACACTGAAATAAAAATTAATAGAATGCACAAGGTAAGAGAAACAGAACTTAAACAGAGCATAACTATAAACAAGAAAAACAAAACCAAAAGCCAATATAATAATAATTGGAGCAAAAATAAATGAAATAGACATCAAAGAGCCTAAAAGATTAATGAAACAAAAAGCAGTTTCATTAAAACAATAAGCAAAATATACAAACATCTAGCTAGACTCAGTAAGAAAAAAAGGCAGAAAACTCAAGTAAATAGGATCAAAAATGAAAGGGAAGTTATAACAAACCGCATAAATTCACAGAAAGTTGGAGACTACTATGAACATTTATATGCTAACAAATTCTATAACTGAGAAGAGATGGACAAATTTAGAGTTACATAATCATCTGAGTCTGAATAGGGAAGAAATAAAAATCCTGGACAAAGCAATCACCAGCAAAGAAATTGAAACAATAATCAAAATTCTCCCAAAATGTAGAAATCCAGGACCAGATGGCTTGGCAATTGAGTTCCACCAAACTTTCAAAGATGAACTAATACCTATATGCTCAAATTCTTCCAAAAAATTTAAAAATAAGAAATACTTCCCAACACATTTTTTGTTTTTTTTTTTTTTGTTTTTAATTTCTTTTTTTTTTTTTTTTTATAAATTTTATTGTTATATTCCCCATACAATTGCCGCCCCCCATTCTGACCCCAATCCCTCCCCTCCCGCCCCCGCCCCCCTAAAAGTGTCTCTGGTTCATAGTTTTTTGTTGATTTTGATTTTCACTTTCTTATAGTTTTTCATTTTCCTGGTCCATTATTTAAGTTTTCTAGATTCCTGCTATGAGTGAGACCATCCGGTATTTTTCTTTTTCTTTTTGGCTTATTTCGCTGAGCATGATCCCTTCCAGCGCCATCCATGTTGCAGCAAATTGCATGTGTTTATCTTTTTTGAATGCTGAGTAATATTCCATGGTATATATGTACCACATCTTCTTGATCCAGTCATCTATTTTTGGGCATTTGGGTTGTTTCCAAAGCTTAGCTATTGTAAACAGTGCTGCTATAAACATAGGGGTGCAGGTGTTCTTTGGAATTGATGTTTCTGTGTCCTTTGGGTAAATACCTAGGAGTGGAATTGCTGGGTCATATGGAAGCTCTATGTTTAGTAGGTCCAGAAATCTCCACACAGCTTTCCACAGTGGTTGGACCAGTTTGCACTCCCACCAACAGTGCAGAAGAGTTCCTTTTTCTCCACACCCTCGCCAACATTTGTTGTTGCTAGTTTTTTTAATATGTGCCATTCTCACTGGTGTAAGATGGTATCTCATGGTAGTTTTGATTTGCATTTCCCTGATGACAAGTGATGTTGAACATTTTTTCATATGCCTGTTGGCCATTTGCATTTCCTCTTCAGAGAAGTTTCTTTTAAGCTCTTCTGCCCATTTTTTGACTGGATTATTTTCTTTGTTGTTGTTGAGTCTCATCAGCTCTTTGCAGATTTTTGTGATCAGTCCTTTATCATTAGTGTTGGGTGCAAAAATGTTCTCCCAGTTGGTGGGGTTTCTCTTTGTTTTTGTTATTGTCTCTTTTGCTGTGCAAAAGCTCTTTAATTTGATATAGTCCCAGCTGTTTATCTTTGCCTTCACTATCACTGCTTTGGGTGATGTGTCTGTAAAGATGTCTTTGATGTGCAAATCACGTAGTCCAACACATTTTTTGAAGTTACCATTACTCTAATACCGAAACTAAAGACAACAATACCAAAAAGAAAACTGCAGACCAATTTCCCTAGTGAACACAGATGCAAAAATTCTCAATAAAATCTTAGCAAACTGAATTCAATAATGCATTGAAAGAATCGTACACCATTGCTGAGTGGAATTTATTACCAGAGACATAAGGTCGTTCAACATTCAAAAATAAATCAACATAACTCATTTTATCAAAAAAAGGACGCAAAAACATATGATCATAATAATAGAGGAATCATTTACAAAGATCCAACATCCATTATTTTTTAAAGATTGATTTATTTATGATTACAAGAACTGGGGCACAGGCCAGAGGCACGGGTGAGAGGGGGGTGAGAGGATTCACCAGAGACAGAGTGGGGAACAGAACAGGCAGATTGGCCGAAGTACACTGCTGAGGGGAGCAGAGGGAGAATCAGGAGAGGTCTGCTGCACCATGTGGGTAGCACCCTGGCCGGGGATAGAACTCGTGCTGCAGAGGCTGTGGACAGCTTCACAGCACTGTGTTCAACCCCTTGCGCCACCAGAGAGGTCCCAATCCAACATCCATTTATTATAAAAAAAAACAAAACCTTCATAAACTGGGGATAAATGGAACTTAAAGTAATAAAATCCTAAACAACAAATCCACAACTAACATCATTCTCAATGGTGAAAAGCTAAAAGTTTGTCTACTAAAATCAGGGGCAAGACAAGATTGTCCACTCTTACCACTACTATTCAATATAGTACTGGAAGGCCTAGCTAGAACAATTAGACAAGAAATGATTTAAAAGGAATCCAGAATGGGAAAGATGACATAATAATATACAAAGAGAACTCTAAAGATTCACTGGTAATCAGATTTGTTGTTTCCGTTAGTTTTACAAGATGGCAGGTTATAAAATCAATACACAAAAATCAGTTGTCTTACTATATTCAAACAATGAGCTAGAAGAGAAAGAAACCAATAAAGTTCCTTCAAAAATTAATTGAAAAGAAGTAATCAAAGATTACTAAGAGATTACAGGAGATGAAAAATGGAAGAATATGATTTTAAAAGATTTGAGACAAAAGCAATAACTTCAGTCTAAAATTTAACTCCAATGACTGAAAATGTTAAGATTAAAAATTAAAAAAAAATAAAAATTATTCTTTAAAAAATAAAAAAAGTATTCTTAATAGGAAAGTAAATAATTAAAAAATATTAATATAGTTTGAGGATTACAGCAACAACAGAAACTAAATGTATGCAGAACATTATACCAAACCTGTCACTTATGAAAACAAATGGATCTGGAGTTAAACATATAGGTATGCATATTAAAACTTGGCAGTCGATTCATTGAACAAAATAAACTTGTGGGAATGCAATTATAAAACAGACTTTTTTCATACTCCTGTACCTTATAACCATCTAGATCTCATTGATTTCTGTTATTCTAAGATATTGACTAAAAGCCTCATTTTCTAAAGTCTGCTTTGCTCTAAGTTGACTTTTACTTTGCTTTCAAAGTTTCTTTCCTCACAGATGCCTGACACAAGCCACCAAGTGGAAAGATGGGTCCCAAGTTTACCTCCTGCCTCCTTCCCGCTACAGCAGTCTCAGCAGAAGAAATTAACAAGCATGCAAAACCTTTTCTGACATGTGTCATTGCAGTCCAACAACCTGGATCACTTTGTGTTAGATATTTTAAACATCATTTTGTTTTTTTCTGCCTGTGTGTTATTTTTGTAGACTCTTGGAAACCTCTGTCACTGAACTGTCTCACCTGCAGCATCAGGATGTGGGCAGTGTTTCCTTGGTGACCAATTGTAGCCCACTCTGGCATGACTTAAACATGGTGTCACCACATGTACTCAATCAACTGCTGTTGCCTTTTCCCATCAGGCTGAATACCACCTAGTTCTCTGTTTTAGAAGCATTCCACCAGAAAACTCACAACATCCTTACTCTGAACCTAAAGCCTGTTTCTGACACATCTCTTGCACATCTGCCATGCAAGGCCCCTGCAACAATTTGTGGTCTTCAAGTACTTTCAGTCTTGAGGTACCAGTTTTGTGCCTTTCTAATCCCAGGACACTTGTCAGTTTTTCTAAACATTCTCTTGGAAGTTTCGTTTCTTGGCTAAAAGGAGTGACAGAGGAGGGAGGAAGACATCCACACTCCCTTCATAGAGTTCTTTATTCTTGTCATAGTAATCATTCTCTCTAAGGCATTCTTAGCTTTTGTTCATCTAATATTTTTGTGAGAGATGAATTGTGGCAGAACCAGTTTGGGATACTGCTTTTGCATTCTCTGCATAAAAGTTCTTTAAGTAAGAATGACAGCTTACTTCGTAGTGATTGTTCTTAAGTTTGAGACCAGACTTCATGACAGGTACTGTCTTACTTTAACATTCTGTTACATGGTTGACTCAGTCTGAAAATCCAAAAGCCTGCCTTATCTAGCTGTTGTCAACCCTCTCACATTCCCACCTGCTCCACGCAATTCAGCTACCACGACTTTCTTTCAATTTCTGAATCTTATGCAACTGCTCTTTCCTCTGCCTAGAAGACTATTATCTTTCAGATCTTCAGAAATTAGCAAATGCTACCTACTCAGAAAGTTCCCTGTTCACTTGTCTAGAATACCTCATACCCACTTCAGCTCATTCAACTGCTTGCTTTAATAGCAATAACTAATAGCTTAACATGTGCTCTGTCTCTCCCTACTTCAAGGTCAATTTCAGTGAAGTAGCACTGGAATTTTAAATTTTAAAATGGAAGACAAAACATCAAAGTATAGGCAAAATTTTTACCAGTCAAGTACAAACTTAAGGAAGTAGAAGTTGCAAATACTGAAAGTTGATATTCTACACTGAATGGACCTATCAATATAAAGGAGGAGCCAAAATTGGTCCATAGATTTCATTACCCTTCAGGGTCAAGCATTAGAACAAAGATACCAGATATCAAACTACCATTAAACTAGAAAATAAGTTCAATGAGAGCAGGAACTTTTGGACTTGTTATTTTTTTTTTAAGATTTATTTATTTGTTTGTTTGTTTCTTTATTTATACAAGCACTGGGTACAGTCAGAAGCGCGGGAGGGTGAGAGAATTCACCAGAGCCAGAGCGGGGAGCAGAGCAGGCAGAAGGACCGAAGTACACTGCTGAGGGGAGCAGCGGGCGGCAGGAGAGGTCTGCGCGCCATGTGGGACCCTCCACCTGTGGCCGGGGAGCAGCCGGGGATAGAACCGGCACTGCAGAGGCTGCAGGCAGCTTTGCAACCCAGCGCTCAACCACTGCGCCACCGGGGAGGCCCTCAGTTATTTTTCTTAATGAACACACCGTTACGACAAGTTCCTGAAATATATTAATCAGTGAATATTTGTCAAATAAATGAATCATTCAACCAATCTAAAGGAAATCACACAAATTCAGGAGTAACTCATTATATTTGAATAATTCAAAATAACCGTGTTTAGGTAGATCAATTAGGTAAAAATAGATTAAGTTGATAAAAGTTTAAAATAATACAACTTTTATCAATTATACTATTAATTTGTAAACACCTTTAATTCTTTCATGTCTCTCTTATAACATTTTACTCACCAACCTCAACTTTTTCATTTGTATTTTGAATGGATGTTATATGAATGTTGTTTTATTGTTATATATATATATATATATATATAAACACTTCAATAAGCTCCTAAAAATGGGATTTATATGGTATAATCTCTAATTACAATGTATAAAACTGATATTAATGAAAAAAGCTTATATGACAAAATTTACTATTAAGAAAACCTAAGAAACGTGGGAAAAATTAAGAAGTTTCAAATAATTACTTAAAACAATAAAGTTCCACAAAACTTGTAAATCAGAATACAAATCTATAGTTAGGAACTAATTCATACATATTTTACAATGCTGATTTTCTTGAAATTGCAAAGTATAAAGAAATATGAGGTCACATTTACATCTGTATGTCAGTGCTACTGAGCTATTATCTAACAAACCATTTTTTTTTTACAGTATTCATTTATATTTATAGGCATGTTCTTGTATGGTAGTAAAAGTACCAGTGTTTAAATATGTTTGAGAAATACTAGGTTAAGCAAAAATAAGATGCTTTGATGCTAAGGTTTTTTCAGAAGAGAAGCATGTTATGGACTAATAATTTGCATGTGGTAATATGCAAATTAACTTTCTCAAAGAATATTATGTTCTTGCCATCTATTAACATTCCTAAATCCAATCTCTCAGAAAAACTCAATTCTTGGAAATGTTACTATATGCAGAGCCATTAAAATTGGTGATTTTTTTCTTGGAAAACCCAAATTATCAAGCATGAATAAGGAAACAATACCAGAAAAAACAAAAACTTACCAAAAACTGCAATCAAAAATTAAAGCAGGCAATGTCCCAAGATCCTTTAATGAGTAACTTTTTAATTGAGAATTAACAATTACCTGACAACTGACCATTATCTGACAATATTCCAGGTAATAGAAAATACAGGGTTGTTTTCCCAGTTACTGATACAAAAATCTATTTATTTGGCATGGAAATCCAATGCCAAATAAAACATGCATCAGTATAATAAAATAAAAATTCCTTGACTAAGTCACTTATCATGCATCCAAATATTACCTATATTTTATGAAGTCCATTTATGTAAGTCACTCTATCAATGATACAGAGAAAAATTATTCCAATATCACATTTATTTAATCTAGCTAAGAGCAATATCAACTGCTATGTAAAATTATAATTCCTGTCTATTTCCCACACTTGGTACATTATCATGACATAAACTACTTTGCAGTCTGCTTTGATAAAGGCTTCATTTATTTTCCAAAATTATGAATGTGAAGTATGAGTAATATTTTAAAATTAGGAAGTTACATATGAAAAGGTTAGTGAAAACTTTTCTTCAGATACTAAGATCCTCCATCTCCTTCTTTATCTGATCTCTCATGTCACTTCTAAGATGGGATGTAATTTAGCTTTGTCCCATAAAGCACAGCAACTCATATTCATGTGTGATAGATAATAAAGTGAAGAAGGATGTGAGTGAATAAAAAACCAAAATGAATATTCACTATTTCTTGCCACTATAAGTTTACCCACTTAGGGATGATAACCGAGAAACATGAGAGTTAGAAGTTTTACGACTTTCTGATATTATCATGATTGTGGCTTTTAAGTTTAAAAATTAGTAAAAATCTTTTTTTCTTTAATTTTCCATCTTAGTTTTTTGAGATGGATTTTGCTCTTTCTAAAATATATCAAAAGCATTTGTCCGAGGAATCATAAGAGTTAATCTAAAGTTCATGCTATGCAAATAATGTGCATATCTGGGAAGGTAAAGCTGTAAAGTTCCTGTTGAGATTAGCATGGTCCCAACATTTTAGAGTCTAAAGAAAGCTAGGAAGCAAGAAGACTGAACTATAATAAATATCAAAAAGGTCAGGTATAAGCCTTGATTCAGTATTTTTCTGGGCCATTATTGTCCCAACTGGCATAATAGTAAGTGAATGTCATTTCAAGTAATGGGTTTTGTTTCCAAAAAGGAAAGCTATTATTTAGGATGATGTGTTTTTCTTCCAATCCATTCCTCTATCTGTCCAGCCAGTTAGTCTATTTGTGAATGAGATACAGACTTACACATAGAAAGAATATGATTGAAATGCAAAAAGAAAAAAAAAGCTGGAGTATTTATAAGCAATTTTAAGGACACAATATTGCAGATCAAGGATACCATATTAACCAATATTTTAATAATGAAATATAATAGTGTAAAGAACACTTACACTGAGCTTCAGAAGTTATAATTATGTTACTTGAGGAAACTATATTCTTGTTTTAAAATAAAAGCACTATCATATAGCATGCTGAAAAGTAATGACTGTCAGAAAGTGTCAGAGAAAAAACTCATTGTTGTTCAGCCCAAAAAATTAACATTGTCTCCCTAAACAGTTAGATTTTCTGTTAATATTATGGACACTGTTTTCACTTTTCTTCTCTCCTTTTTTCTAGGAAATGTACAGCCAAATTGCAACTCCTTTAACACAGTCTTTTAATGGTCCGACCTCAATTTTATTTCTCCTTAACCTAACTTAATAATCTATTTTTATTTTATGACAGTATCACAGTTCCACAAGCTTTATATGCAAGAGGATTTTGAAATAAAGTTTGCTAAAATAAATAAATGCATTGAATCAACAGAGCCTTTCTATTTCTTGTGCTCCAATTTTCTCTATTCCCACATGATTATGTTTTTTGCACTTTACAATATCTCCACACTATAATGTCTCCTTCAGTAGGTTTTCTTTTTTATCATTCCCCTTAACACTACTTCCCATTATCATGTGATTTATTCACTTACCACTCTGATATTTAATATCTTTTCTCACAATTTTATTGCTACAGAATGTAATTTCTAACATTCACAGTGTTCCTAAATTATCTTTCTAAATTGTTTTTTAACCAACAATATACTCCATTGAAAAAATATGAAAAAATACACAAAAGTTCAAAAATTGAGGTACATTTCTATTACACTAGAGTTAAAATATTTCAAGGAAATAAACAATATTTTTATGAATATCAGTTATTAATCATTTTATTATTCAGTATGATTGCTAAGTGATAAAAGGTCCCTAGTTAACACTTCTCTTACCCATTATGTAGTAATTTGTACCAGACTTGCCCTTCCTGTATAAACAAGTAGAAAACTAGACAGAATATTTGTGAAAATTTTTATAGACATGAGCTGGCTATATGTAACTCTGAAGCACAAGGAAGGGAGAAATACCAGGTGACCTGCATGCACATTTACCCTTGCTTTCTGCCTGTGGTTCCTTTTCAGCTTATTCTGCAAGGAGACAGAATTCAAGAGAGCCCATAAATCTAACTAAACAGATGCTACCGACGTAGCTGGAAATTGCTGGGCAGGGCACCAAGATAAGAAGGTTGCAGAGAGAGGTCAGCATAGAATTCTATGTAGAGGTTCCCCACGTGTGCCTGCTTGAGATCCACAGGACCTATGCAGAAATGAATAAAAAAAAAACACACACACACTACATTCAGACAAGTTAAAATTCATTATTTGATTGATTAACTGATCTCCCTCACTAATACAACCTGATAACCTTTTAAGGAAGACAACATTCAACATTGCATTTGGCATCACAGCATCAACCCTAATGTCCAGCATATAAATTAAAAATAATATTAGAAGTGTAAGTAATTTAAATACGGCATAAAGTAAAGACAAAAGTAGTTAACAGAGAAACATCACCAAGACGGCATAGATGTTAGCATTGGCAGGGAAAGTCTATAGTATAACTATTACATGTATGTTTAAGGACATAAATAAAAGATGGATATAATAAACAGTAAAAATCATTATGGGAATAAGAATCCTAAACAAATGAAAATTCTAGTAATAAAAATGATAACTGAAAAAAATTACAATGCCAAATTATTCTTTATTGGGAAGTTCCTTTGCTTAACTTGCTGACACTCCATGTAGCTCTGCTGATGTCATCTCTGGTGTCCTGAGAGTGGCAGAACCATCAAGATTGTAGAGCTCCATAGAGAGATGGCTAATTCTTAGAATGGAGCAGAAAGCATAAAAGACACCTAGAGCATCCAGTAATTCTAGAAAGTAAGAATGTGCCACAAAAATCAACAACAACATAACTATGAAAGTAAATGAAAGGGATATAGGAGACTCCTAGAATTATCCATGAGCCCATAGTAATATTTATTAGATAATAAAGTAAGCAGATATAAACTTTCAAATTATTTATGTAGATCCTTTGGTCTTATGAAGATATAGCATTAATTTCCTACTTTTTAAGTATGGAGTGTGCACAAACTTTTTCTTTCAAAGAGTATATTGTAGAAAGACATAAAATTCCTATCTCAAGCTGGTGATCAAGGTTACTATGATGGCAGTAAAATGGCCATCAAGAGGTTGATATACTAATCTGGAGCATGTGAATATGTTATGCTACATAGCAAAAGGGAATTAAAGTTGCAGAAGGAATTAAGGTAGAAAATCGCTTGACCTTCAGATAGGGAGTTTCTACTGTATTAGTCAGATGGGGTCTAATATAGTCAGTCTCTTTAAAAGAAAGAGGGAAACAGAAGGGAAAGTCAGAGGGAGAGTCACTGGAAGAAAGAACAGAGGTCAACCACTGTTGACCTTGAAGGTGGAAGAAAGAAACCAGGATTCAAGGAAGCTGTGCAGCCTCTGTAAAATGGAAAAGGCAAAATACAGATGCTATTCTCGAGCCTCTGGAAAAAAGCCAATTCCTCTGACATCTTGATTTTAGCCTAGTGAGACTCTGTTGAATTTATAACCTGTAGAACTATAAGGCTAAGTATTTTTTTTTAAAACTCCTACGTTGTAGTAATTTGTCACAGCATAATAGAAAATGAATACAAGCAATATCAATAGTGAGAAGTCATATTGATAATATGTACCCTTGACATTTTATGAGAATGACACTTTATCTCTGTGACCTTCCTACAAAACAAATCATTTTAGTCTAATCATGAGGAAGACATCAAACAAACCCCTGCTGAGACATATACAAAATACCTGACCAGCAATCCTTAAAACTGACAAGGTTATTAAAAGCAAGGAAAGTCTGAGAAACGGCTGTAGCCATAAGGTTTTGGGGAGACATACCCAAGTTGCTAATGTGTTTTCTAGGATGAACTCTTCAAACAGAATTAGGGTAAGACAGAATCTGAGTTATTATAGACATTGTTTCATTAATTGTGACAAATGCACTATACTAATGTAACTTTTCTCTATTGACAGATAAACTGTTTTGAGGTATATAGGAACTCTATAACAATTTTGCGAATATAATTTTTTTTGTTATTAAACAAAAAGTGAATTTAAAAAACAAAGCCTTTGAGATGATTCCAGTTCCAGTCACTGTCTGAATTCAATTACATGAGATCCTAAGGGCAAGACTGACAGAAGACAAACTCAGAACTGTGGGAGAAAATAAAAAAAAAAAAAAAAATGTTTTTGATGTCACTGAATTAGTTGGTCTGTCTTACAGCAACATGTGAAGTCAACAGTCTTGAGAACTAAGACATCTTCACACACCTTTCCTTCTTCCTCATTACGTTGTTTTCCTTTGCAAGCATGGCCAGCCTACACCACGATTAACTCTTTCCAAAAGGCCTGAACACTCCTACTCAGCACAATATCCTGTTTGTTTTTTTTTTTTCTATTCTGAGGTAAAAGTTCAATACACTAATAAAAATCATTTCTACTGTTCTGCATGGTAAATTTTAATTTTTTACTAAATATTCTGCTTTGAAGCCTAAAGAAAAGTCATTATCTTCTTAAATATACAAAGGTAGTAATAGTAAAAGCCTCACAAGACATTTATTTGAGTGCTTATTTTGAGCTACATCTAACTCTCAAAGCCTTATATACATCATTCAATGCTACAACTTTATGATGGGCATGCTATGTTGATGATCTTATGGATAATGAAACCAAGATTTAGATATATAAGTAATTTATTAAAGTTGCTTAGCTAGTAAGCACAACTGGAAGATCTCTAACTAGGTGATTTGACATCATAATCCATTCATCTAACTATACAATATACTTCCTACCATAAAGAAAACCAGCAAAACCATTTGGATTTCAGAAACACTAGGTGGGGGAGAAAGCAAACCAGCCTACACCTAATTGTTGGATACTATCTCACATACCCCCTTGCCTGATCCCTATCCTCTGTTGTAAACTCTACCCAGACATTTCTAGTTTTTCTCTTCCTAATCCATTTTTTCATTGTTCTCTTTCTATCCAACTTTTCCTTCTGGCCTCTATAATGATGCTTGATGGGACACAAACTTTATTATAACCTCAATTACATCAGTTTGCTTACTCCAGTTTCTTTGGCTGACTAATTACTTTCCATATTCTTGGCTCAATTCAGTCCAGTTTCTCCCACTGCTGATCAGTATTTAGTTGGTGATGAGGATTACGGCAGTATCAGTAGTCATTTAGTTTCTGTCCTCCATTGTTGATTTGCACTTTGATGTTAAGAAAACTTCTCTTCTGAGATTTGTGATATCCCTTGATATAATCTTGTTATCTTTGTTACCCATATTTACCAATCCGGTCAACTCTTACCCAACCCAAAATGTGTCTCTCCATCATTAGCTCCAACACAATCCTATGAGACTCTGGCACCTATGTGAATATGTTTCTAACCTTGCATTTCTCGGGGATTTCTTGATCTCCTGTCGACAAGTCATCTACTCGTCTTCACTGAAATTATCCATATCTATGGTTAAATACTGGAAACTGCTTATTTTCCTCTCTAGTCTATCTCCAAATTTTGAACTATAATATTTCATTCTTTTAATTATTTTTGTGATTTCAACATACTCTTGCATACCTTCAAGGATTCTGTTTCTTTTTGACCTTTTTATACCTACCTAAAACAAAACTTAACAAAAGACTCCAACAATCATACTTTAATCCTGAATAATTCCAACATTCTATCCTCTCTGACTCCCCCAGGATTCTCAATATAGTTGAAAAAGTCACTTCATCGTGTCATCTTCTGTTACTGTAAATTTACAGACCCTCAAAAATCTTTACATGTAACATACTTTGGCTCCCTTTTCCATGATGTAGTGCTTAATTATACCTAGATACAAGCTACTGGTTTTCTAGGGTCCTCTAAGTTCCTCTAAGCAGCTAGTCAAAATGTTACAGGTGCTGACAATTTTGATAAAAAGCTGCCATCCCTACTATTCACAAAGGAGATGTGATGTCTAAATATATCTGGAATAAATGATTCCGGTAACTTTTTTTTTTTTTAACTCACAGATGGTATTTCCAAACATCGTCCAAGTACTTTAGAAAAAGTCATTTAATGGCGCATTGAGCGCGGTTGCGAAGCTTGCAGCCTCTGCAGCCGGTTCGATTTTTGGCGCGCAGACTCAGCAGTGTATGGTGAATTCTCTTCCACGCTTCTGACTGTACCCAGTGCATGTATCAAACAATAAATAAATAAATAAATAAGACATTCTAGAAAAAAAAAAAAGAAAAGTCATTTAATTATCCCAAGAATCCATCAAGATATATACATCATTATTATCATTTTCATAAGAGGAAATATGCTTTGAGACAATTACTTAGGTCACATAGAGAGTATAGAATCAGGATTTGAACCCAGTTCTAAATGGAAACTTTGGTCCACCACGACTCTTGCCTTGGCAATGTCAGACATACTATGCAGTGTATTTTTTCTATTGGTCACTCCAATACACAATTTGCTGCATTTCACTGCAACACAGAGTGATAGAATTTGCAGGCCTGGGGGAAATCATTCTGACATTTAAAATTTTCAGCAAAGTTTCACACTCCATATTTTGTTTCTGTGCACTCAGAAACTTATCCACTGTATTCGTTTGAGCTGCACAACCAAATCAGAAGAGCAGAGGCTAGAAGATTGTGATAGCCCCAGGGAGGCTCGTATCTATGAAAATCTGACAGGAGACTGACTTTTTGAGCTGAGCAATACTTGCCTTCTAGTCCCTCCTGTCCCTTATTATTTTGTAATACCCTGATGATTTAACTAGCATTATGGAAACCTCATCAGTTAAAGTTATAAGACCCATGGCAATTATGGGTCATTAAACCAGATGTTACAGATTAACAAAGACTTTCCCTAAAATACATTCTCATGGTTATTTAACTTTATAGGCTATTTCTGAGAAGACAGGTAGAAATTCCACATCACTACTGGGAAAAGTTTAAATATTGGGAAAAACCCTTTCCATAAATATCAGATGACATAGATAATTAATGGAAATGTCTATATTGCACATGGACTCTCAGTTTTATTTGCCTCAACATATAAACACTTCAAGTATGTGCTTTCTTGAGGTAGATCTGTTTATTTTATACAAGTTTAAAGGGAAAAAAATCTATCAATGGTTACAGAGAATCTCAATTAGCTTTAGATGCAATTATCATTTTTTAATTCATTAACAATTTTGGTACATTTTTACTTACTTTCTGAATATATTATTTTGACATACATACGAGGCTTTTTTCATATATATCCTTCATATTCCAAACATTTACAAGACATTAATCTCATTTTCCTCACAGAAAGCACACCTTAGTTTGTGTTTGGCATTCTCTCATGAGACTATAATAGTTTTTATTTTTCATTAACTTCACTTTGCTGTATTGAGTCATTCCAATTTATTTGCTACTATGTTCCTTTGTGTCAGTTCTGATCCAACCGATGACATGCAAATTTTAACAAACTAGAAAATAGTAAATTCAAGCATGTACCAAAGAAATAGTTTTTATTATTGCTATAAAATTTTATTTTTTATAAGATTTATTTATTTATACGAACACTGGATATAGTCAGAAGCGCGGGAGGGTGAGAGAATTCACCAGAGCCAGAGCGGGGAACAGAACAGGCAAACTGACAAAATACACTGCTGAGGGGAGCAGTGGGCACAGCGGGAGAGGTCTGTCGCACCATATGGGACCCTTGCCAGTGGCTGGGGATCGAACCAGCGCTGCAGAGGCTGCGGGCAGCTTCGCAGCCAGCTTTTAACCGCTGCGCCACCAGGGAAGCCCTGCTGTAAAATTTTAAATTACTTTTCCAAATTGGTACAGAATGGTTTATTTACTAACCCTGATTATCAAAGTTCAGGGTACACAAGAAATGTTTGTGGAGGTTGTTGAAAATCAAAGTATAGAGATTCCTCAAATATTTAAAAATAGAGCCATCATATGCTCTAATAATTCTACTTTTCGGTACCTTAAAATATGAAAATATTAATTTAAAAAGATATATGCACCCCTAATTACACTGTAGCACTATTCACAATAGCCAAGATATAGAAACAGCCTAGTTCCCAAATAACAGATGAATGGATAAAACAGATGTGATATATAGAGATGAAATTACTCCTTTTGCAACAATGTGGATGGACTCTGAAGAGATTATGCTAAGTGAAATAAGTCTAAAAGAAAGTTAAATACCTTATGATTTCACTCTTATGTGGAATACAAAGAAATGAAGTAAATAAAAAACAAAGACCATTAGATTCTGACAACAGAACAGTATTGACCAGAGAAGAAAAGAGTAGGGTGTGGAAGGAAGGAGTTGAGGAGTCTATTGAATTGTGGTGGAGGTAAGTTTACTGGCTGACATGGGGAGTGGTAGATACATTTGTTGAAGTGTAATGTCACATCTGAAACTTACATGGTGTTGTAAACCAGTGCAATCTTTAAAAAAGATAAGAATATAAGTACTGAGACTTACAGAAACTATTTATGTTTAGAAATATACGTAGGTCGTTTTTGTGGCACATGCAATCTGAGATCCAGTACACTGTCAGATTTTAAAAATTAACTTTCTTCTCAACGACTCTTGAGTTTACTTGTCATTTTCATTATAGTTTTCGGCAAATGCATGAGAACATTAAATTCTATGACAACTCTTAGAAAACTTTTGCCCAAGAACAAAACTTTTAATGTGAGCTTGTCTGGACCATTGCAATGGTTAGTCAACTGACAGTAACACATAGAAGAAAAGTGACTGACAAAATTAATAGGGAACGTTTTATTAAAATTATTACTCTATTGCCTAATTGATGACAACATATAATTTTCTTCTTTGTAGCCCTCACTATAATTTGTTTCATTTCCACTAAGAGGAAAGTTATATTTCTGTGATCACTGTAGCAACATCAAAAGATGTTGCTTTCATGTGTTAAGAATTTTAGAATGCCAACCAAAAGGTACATGCTTAAAAACAAAAAGAAAGCAAAAGGTTAATTTCAATTATGATCCCTTCATTACTTGTGAACACTTGACTGATCCTACTCAGATCATACAGGGTATGCAAAATACACTCCTCCTCCTACACATGCCAAACCATGAAGGAGGTAGCCTGCTCTTTAAATGTTCCAGTCCTTAAAATAGATATTTCTGAAGATCAGCCTCAAAACTCAGAATTCACAGTCCCAACGTTTTTGCATATGAAAAAAGAAAATTAATTTTCAATCTATTTATTTTTCCTTGAGTTCTTAGCATTTCCCTTGGCAATGGTATGATGTCATGCACTGGTTTCTTTATCCCAAAACTCTGGATTTCTTCAAGAAATACATATCCCATAAAAACAAAGTTTATTTCTGATAACAGGTTCTCAAGGAGAGGAATACATCTTTTAATTCTCAATCTGGCCTTAGCATTCTCCAATTTAAAACTAAGTACGATCTCTGTAGGATGAAATTAAAGTTACATATTATGTTTTAACCCTCTCCACAGTCTTGCTTCTTCCTCCTTCTCCAGCTTCAGTCCTTATCCTTCCTGCCTTCCTGGAGAATATGACCACACTAAATTGCTCCCTGCATATTGTTTTGTTTCTCTTTTCATTGCTCATATTATCTTTCTAGTGTATCTTCTTACTTCTTATATGGAGTCGTAGGGTGTAATGCTAAGTGAAATAAGCCAGAAGGGGAAAGATAATGAACAGTGTCACTTATATGTGGAATAGAGAGAAACTAAATTAAGGGTCAGGTAAAGACAAGCTAAAAATCAAACCCTTGAAAGATGACTATAGAACTGAAGCATCTAGAAAGGAAGGGGATGGGGCAGGGTAAGAATAAAGATGGAAGGGAATACAATGGATCATGATGGTGGATATTTGATGATTTGTTTGTGGGAGCACTGAGGTGGCTACACCTGAGGGGGAGCACCTATACTTACAAAATACCAACAATAAAGTAAGCCAACATTATAGCAATACTAATTTGAAAATAAAAATTCAAAAAACTGCTATGAACATCTTCACGTAGGTTTGCATGTACATAGACATTTTCAAATCAACTGAGAGAATACCTAGAAGTAGGTAATGGTGGTTCATTATTAGTCAGTCACCATGTTCTGCATTGTAAGAAATTGCTAGTTTTCCAAAGTAAGTGTACTACTGCATTCTTGCACAAGCAATGATTTAGAGTTCTTGTTACTTCACATCCTTATCAACAACCGGTATTGTCAGTATTTTCCTATCATTTTAGCCAATCTAACAGATGAAATATCTTAACCCTGTTATTTTAATATTTATCATATTAAATATCTTTTTGAATATGATTTAGCCTATGATATTGAATATCTTTTCATAGGCTTATTTGCCATATTTATATTTCCTGTGGTGCGGTACCTATTAAAATATTTTCCTATTTTTAAAGTGGGTGGTTTGCTTTCTTATTGAATTTAAAGCTTATTTATATCATTGAATTTAAAGCTTATTTGTACAAGTCTAATATCAGATATGCATTCGCAAATATTTTCTCCCTGTATAAGCCTTGCTTCTTTATTCTCTTAGCAGTGTTTATCAGTTTACTATAGCTTCTCTACAAATTACCAAAAATACTTTAAATAACAGAAATTTATCCTCTCTCAATTCTGTAAGTTTGAAGCCTGAAATCAGTTTAACTGATTAAAACCAAGATCTTAGCAGGGAAACTATCCTTCAGATGCTCTAAGGTAAATCTGTTGCTAGCCATTTCTGGTTTCTAGAGACTGCTAGAATTCCTCAGCTTGTAGCCACTAGTCCTTACATCTGGGATGAGATGGTATTCTCTCCTGTCAATATCAACTTCTTTCTGTATCTTTTTCATAGAGACACGTTGTTGCATTTTGAGCCTACCAAATAATCCATAATTCCTATAATAAGGATATCTGTGAATATCCTTTATCTATCAACATATTTACAGACTGAAGGGATTAGGACCTTATATCTTTGGGGAATCACTACCTTGCCTTCTACAAATGTCTTGCAAAACAAAAAAAATTTAAATCAGCCCATTTTTCCCATCAACAAGTCAATACTAAATGCAAGATCACATAGCATATAGATGACATTTTTTTCCTAGATATTTTATAGGTTAGCAGTGTTTAGGCATACCATCTATAGTCAATCAAGTGGTTGAAATATCTGTCTTACTTTCCTCTATCTGCTGTCACTGAATCTCACCTGGAGGCTAGAGCTTAAGACATTGTCAGGTATTTCCTGTGCATGCAAAGTTTGTAGTATGTTCACAGTACTTATATGACTTTTTTAGAATTCTAGGAATATGTTAGAGGCTTCCAAAAGATCTTATTATTCTCCACAATTTTCCTTGAAGCTTTTCAATGTGTTTATTATTTGCCCCAACTGTTTTCTATCACTACAGATAGCTATGAAGTTAAAACCTTATAACTATCCTCAAGCTCCTCTGGAGATAAAGGTTTTTGGCCCTTGGGGATATTCTTTGTCAAATCAAACACAAATTTTCATGCAAATAGGGTCTTCCATTGAACTAGCAAATTGGTTAAATAAGAGTGTGAAAGACCTCTAAATTCTGTTCCCTAAAGTGACTTCCAAGCTGTACTCCAATTTGGGTGGCTATTTTTAAAGGTTTCTGTACAGTTAGAGAGAGAAGATATTAGCTAGGCAAGTTAAAATGCCACAAAGCTCAACTGTTATTATCAAGATTTAGCTTTTTTTTTTTTTTTTTTTTGAGTAAATGCTTTCTGGGTTTAAGAGCTTGCTTAGTCCTGGCAAAGTTAATTCTAAAAAATTTTGCATTTTTGTGTGTGTGGGATGAGGGCGACAGTTGTTTTTGTTACTTTTATGGAGAGAATTTTCATAGGCTCTGCTCCAGTAGTTTCAATGATATCAAACTTTTTCAGTTTTTGCCTAAAACATTTTGTTGTTAGGTGTATATACAGGATTGCTGTGTCTTCTTGGAGAATTGACCTGTTCATAATTATACAATGCCAATTTTTATCTTTAACAATTTTCTTTGTTCTGAAGTCTTTGTGAAATTAAAATAGGTGTTCCAACTTATTTTATGTTCATATGGAATTTATTTTTCTCTTTTGAGTCTTTAATAGTTAATGTGGGTTTCTGATAGGTAACATAATTGTCATTACATATAACTTTATTAGCAATAATTGTTATTACCAGTATTTTTATATTTTATGTTTTGTTCATTTGGAAAATCTTTTAATTGGTGTTTTCATATATTAAGTGATTATTGCTTTAGTTGGATTAATACCTACTATGAAACTGGTTTTTTTTTGGTTCCCTCTTTTCCTGCCATTTTCAAATTGAAATAACATTGCATTGTAACAATTTTTTAGGTATTTATCATCTGTTCCTTGGTTTTCAATGAGCATTTTCTATGACTCAATTTCCTCTCCTCTCTTAATTAAATATAATTCTGTAAAATACTTTTTAATGGTTGCTCCTAACAAAATAACGCGGAGATGCATTAAGATTCAGAGCTTTAGGTCCAAGCCTTACTTATCAATACAGATCACAATAAGGCCTAGGAATATGATTTTTATCAGATTGATACATTTTATATTTATATATATACATATATATACACACACACAAATTTTTAGAACCACTATTTTTAACATTCTTTCTGAGCTTTTGCTATTACCTGTAGTAAGTCAGTATCTAGCTGTACCTTTCTCCAAGGAAATGATTTTTTATATAAGTATCATTTTGCATAACTAAGTGATAAATGTAACCCAAATTATGAGCTGCATGAATCACCAACACAACACTTATTTTTAAAAACCTTTAATGTTTTAAAGATACATCCCATGGAGCTGTTTATTTCTTTAACCAGGGCAGAGGTGTGAAAGCTTTCTTCACAGTTCTTCTAATTATACAGTCACACTATCAACCATGTAGAATGGAATCAATACTGTAGAGCTGCTGCAGTACACTGCTTTTGGGAGAAATGCATTATGAAGCGAGGCCATGTTGTCAATCTTAAAACAAAATTGAGCCTAGATTGAAATGAAACAGAGCATCTCAAAATCAAATATAGAAGATATCCCACTGTTTTTTCCTTCTGCTATCATTTTTTAAAAGATTTATTTATTTATTTATACAAGCACTGGGTACAGTCAGAAGCGCGGGAGGGTGAGAGAATTCACCAGAGCGGGGAGCAGAGCAGGCAGAAGGACCGAAGTACACTGCTGAGGGGAGCAGCGGGCGGCAGGAGAGGTCTGCGCGCCATGTGGGACCCTCCTCTGGTGGCCGGGGAGCAGCCGGGGATAGAATCGGCGCTGCAGAGGTTGCGGGCAGCTTCGCAACCCAGCGCTCAACCGCTGGGCCACCAAGGAGGCCCCCTTCTGCTATCTTGAGAGAGGGAGATAAAAGAGTTTAAATGGTAACACCCAGCATACTTTCAATATTCAAATATACTTTCCTTACATCTTAGTGCGAAGTTAACACCCAATGTTCTTATCCCATTACAATATATCTTAAAAATGGATCCTTGGAGTTTTACATCATTTTTCATTGCAGTTTTGGATATGAATGTAGGTAAATATGAATGTAGGTAAAAAGTGGGTCAAAGTGTCCTCTTAATATTACCTCATCTTTCATTTTCCCATCCCAACTTTCTTTTCCCTGTGATCAATCAAGGACTGTGTGGAAATAGTGTAAGAGTCAATGAAAGTCATAACGAAAATTGTTCAAAGGGACACAGTATAGATAGAACTTTGTTGACAAATAACATTTATGAATTGATATAGTTTATTTCATGGATAGAGAAACTGGGTTATATGGAAATGGAAAAACTCTGAATGGAAAAGTTCTATTGAACTAGACATGATTTCATTTGTAATTGATCTACAACTGGCCTTTAAAAGGCAAGAAAGAATCCCACATTTATTGGTTAGAATTTCAAGATAAAGAACTTTCTATGATAAAAGATTAAATGGCACAGAAGAGCCCTATTAGAAAATTTCATGTTTCTCTGATATCTAACACTTGTTTTCAATGTGCTATCAATAGAACTTTGGATATAGGAGAAAAGTAAACTGTCCTTATGAAGTAATGCAAAATGCTATGTGAACATGTGATATACAATTTTTCCAAAAGAGTAGGGATATATTAGGCAGGAAAGATGGCATATATGTTGGATTTTATATTTATTAGATACTTACTATGTATCAGACTCATTGCCGGTGCTTTATACCAATGTTTAATTGTACTGCTATGCCATTCTGTTGAAGTAATTATTATCATGAAAAATTATACAAGGATGAATCTATGAATCACAAAGTCAGTAATTAGCATGGAGATGATAGGACATATCTGCCTAAATCTTAAGTGCACCATAAGGTTTATCAATTTGCACTCACTCTGATCTCCATGGTGTCTAGACTTTTGTGTGTCCAAGGCTCAATAATTCCCACAACCAACTTACTAATTTTATGTTTTATTTTCTTTTTTCTCATTTCAGTATTTAGTAATTTTGTTGTATACAAAACTCCTAATTTTAACAAAAACAGTATTATTCCATTTGATTTATAAATCACACTGACTAGAACAACAAAGTTGGTAATTAATAGCAATAGAGAGACCTGAAATATTGTTGTGTTTGTAAAAATGGTAAAAATGTTAACAGATCCTTAAAATCTCCATCACACCTAATTAAATGCTTGGACAATCTTGTTGGTCTAGCGGATATAATGAGCCTATAACTATGCATAGGTAAAATGTGTCTATGATGCTACAAACATAAGCCAGATAGTCTTAACTGACCAAACATCCACACTAGTGGCAAGACTCCTCCTAGATCCTCCCCTAATGTGTTGACTCAGCAACTGGAAAAATTAAGTTTTGTATCTATAAAAGCCTGCAAAGACCAAACAAGTAATCAAATCAAGTGTCACCACGGTGTCACCACAGCAAAAGTAAAAATAGTTCAACTCTTCAAGCTAAAAGCTATTTTTTTAAACATGAAAATTTAAGGTAGACAAATGGATAGATAAAAAAAATATAACACATCACAATTTGTGATCTCAAGGGAATATGACACCATAGGGAGAGCATAACTCTCTAGACTCCAATCACCAAAACATGGAATATTACATGTCTCTATAGGACAGAGCTCAATATTGTTGCAATAAACTCGGAGAGATAGAAGAAAACTCAGAAAGACACATTAAAATGACACCAGAGATCTCAGAAAAGCTAAAAAAGAGATACACAAAAATTCAAAATAAATTATCTCAGAATTAAAACTGACAAGAAGGTAAAAAGAGAAGAGATTCATAATATAAGGAGCTCAAACAGTGAGATCAAGAACTGAAAAAGAAAGCTATGAAAGCAGTATGGACAAAATGGAGGATAGAAAAAGTAACCTTAAAAATAGTGACGCAAAAAAGACCCAGGTGGAAGAAGAGAAATATGATGTTAAAAAAAAATGGGGTCTCCCTGGTGGTGCAGCAGTTGAGCGCTGGGTTGTGAAGCTGCCAGCAGCCTCTGTAGTGCCAGTTCGATCCCTTGCCACAGGGCGGGTCCCACATGGCATGCAGACCTCTCCTGCCACCCGCTCCTCCCCTCAGCAGTGTACTTAGTCAGTCTGCCTGTTCTGTTTCCCGCTCTGTCTCTGGTGAATTCTCTCACCCTCCTGCGTTTCTGACTGTACCCAGTGCGTGTATAAATAAATAAATAAATAAATAAATAAATAAATAAATAAATCTTTAAAAAAAATGAAGACAAATTTTTAGAATAGACTACAATAAGAAAGCAGTGTGAGATAATGGGCATATCAAAAGGGGGAGATAGAAGAGGGGGACAGAAAGATATTAAAAGTAAAAATAGAAGAATATTCCCCTACATGGGAAAGTACTAAAAATATAAGTCCAGGAAACTAAAAAAGCACCTAGTTATAAAAGTTCAATCAGATCTCTACCAAATCATAAACTAGCAAAACTACTAAGAGTTTAAGACAAAGAGACAATATTGAAGGTGGCAAAGGAAAAGAAAAAAAAAAAAGCAAGAAGCAAATCACTTATAAAGGTATTTCCATCAAATATTCTTCAAATTTCACAGCATATTCTCTACAGAGAGAGAATGGAATGACAAATTCAAAATACTCAGATAAGAACTACCATTCAAGAACACTATATCCAGATAGTCTATTGAGGCAGACATAAAGACCATCCAAGACAAACATCAAAGCAGTTTCCAGCTCTAGAACTCCCACACAAGAAATGTTGAGAGGAGATAATAGTACCCCACCACACACATACACATATACCAACACACACACATACCCCAACAAGGAAATAAATAAAATGAAAAATCTAAACAAAATGGCAGTAGAAAACATTAATACGTCAATTATCAACCATAATGAAAACAGACTAAATTTATCAATCAAGAGGTACAACATAGCAAAATTGATCAGAAATGAAACTCAGTTGAGCTCCAGACATGAAACTGAGTTTCAGTGTCTACAGAACTATCGTGGCAGAAAAACTCATAAAACATCAATGCAATTAGCTTAATTCATTCAATATTATTTTCCTATACACATCTGGACCAACAAAGATAATGTTTAAAA
Source organism: Talpa occidentalis (assembly GCF_014898055.3). NCBI lineage: Eukaryota > Metazoa > Chordata > Mammalia > Eulipotyphla > Talpidae > Talpa > Talpa occidentalis. The sequence goes on from NW_023601653.1 coordinate 28,741,744, forward strand.
GAAAGGCTTAAAAAAAGCAGGGCAGACTTTCAATAGTGTATTATGATAAACTTATAATAAATCCATTTTATACTTACTTCACTATTTTATTGCTTCCTCTCTATGACAAAGAGAACTAACTCAATTGGAACATTTATTGAATTAAGTTATTCTACTTTTAAAGGTTAGTAGGGAATTTCTATGTTGACTTTATACTTAATACTCAAAATAATGAGAATTCCTCTCAAGCGTATAAAGAATGTTTGTCTATAAAGAGGTAAATATATTAAATTAAGTTTAGGGGACTCAACTGACAAAGGGGTCATGAAAATTTCCTATATTTTGATAATTAAAAGTGTCCTTAAAATACTTGACATTATTTACAATAGTAGGAAAAAGGACATATTTTTACATAAAATGAAAAACAATAAATCATTGACAAAGGAGCAACATTTGAGGTTCAGTTTTTAGAGGAGTCTTTCCTAAAATGGTAGCAAAGAATTTGTTACTGTACTGATGCCAAAATTGGATAACATAGGTTGGAACATTAATAATCTCTTTATACCTCAGATCTCTCATCTCTAAAAGTGGGGAAAATGGTGATCAAACACTGGAGATAGTATTGAGTAGTTTTCACAGCATAAAGATAGTATTCAATAAAATGACCTCAATTAAAAATTAAAAGAAAATAAAATGCTTTCAGGAGCCATGTTAGTAGAGAAGCAGCGTGGGTTATAAACTGAGTGTGGTATAAGAAATCCTCGCCTGGACCCATGTCACTAAAACCCAAAGTGCTGATCTGATCAGGAGCTCCCCTCATCACTACGCAAGTCTGCTCACTTCGCTAGTCTTTGATTTTCTCATTGAAATTAGTTAACTTTGTTAATTCCATGACATACTGCTTTTTGAACACTGGGAATAAGATGACCAAATCATAATCTGACCTGTGTGCCATCTTTATTCTTAGAATCTATTCTTAGAAATAAATTTGGAAAATCATGGGATTATACTAATTAGAATTATATTGAGAAAAATGTAATCTATCCCCTGATGGAAGCTGAAATCTATTGAATATTGAATAGAAATAAATTGTATGTTTTTATATGGTTCGTCATCAAAAATAGAAAAACAGGAGAGGTATAAATGTGCAGTATGGGATATCAAAGATTATTTCTTATCATGGTTCTCTTTTAGAAATAAACAACTTTGTAGCCAAGTAAGAAGACTAATTAAATTTTGGTATTGTTGCTAAGTGGAAATGTCTTATTCTGCTTTAAATTATGTTGGGAGATGAGATCTACAAACTGATTATAGTAAACTGACAACATTTTCCAGGAAGGCCACTTAGGAATAATGTAAAGAAAAACACATTTAGTATAGATTTCTAAAAAGCCAGCCTTGTTCTTGCATATATGTTTATGTATTATTTCCATCCTGCTACCAAATTAACAATTATATGAGCCAGAAGAAACTATCTAATTAAAGAACAAAATGTAATCTGTGCTGCTACACTTCCCTTGGTTCTATTATAGAATTATCTGTGAAGATGATGAAATACTGCTCACTACTAAATGATTTATGCCTATATGACCATTTATCATTAGAAATAATTTCAGCTTAGCAAAGAGCCCTTAGTCCTAGAGTAATGCTGTATTAGCCAGGGGTCTTTGGGATAGTTCTGTGTTATCCTGATAAAACAACCTTCCTTATCTCCAGCCTCCTTCTCCCTACCTAATTGGAGACTTTCTATTTTATTAAAAGGAAACATCTATTCAGACGCACAAGTTGAGGATCTGAGAATCATTCCTGACACTTCCCTCCCTTTTATCACCCTACCATTACCCATCTTACCACTAAATCTTTTTTTTTTTGAAGATTTATTTATTTATACAAGCACTGGGTACAGTCAGAAGCACGGGAGGGTGAGAGAATTCACCAGAGCCGGAGCAGGAAACAGAACAGGCACACTGACAAAGTACACTGCTGAGGGGAGCAGCGGGCATGGCAGGAGAGGTCTGCGTGCCATGTGGGACCTTTGCCAGCAGCCGGGGACTTGACCAGTGCTGCAGAGGCTGCGGGCAGCTTTGCAGCCCAGTGCTCAACTGCTGCACCACCAGGGGAGGCCCCCACTAAATCTTTTGTATTTGATCTCTTAAATATTGCTTGAATGTTTGCTTTTCTCTTCACCTCTAACAGTACTGTCTAACCCAAACTGCCACTGTTTGTCTCCTGTCCTACTTCAAATGTCACCTATAACTTTTTCTTGTTTCATACTTTCCCCTCTTCAATCTACTGTTCACCTTTAAATTATTTTCTTTGTTCCTAGGCTCAGGGACTATGACATTAACATGAAAAATTCCCTCTACTAGACTATTCTCTATCAATTCTGCATCAGATATACAGACTGAGGAATGTCTTCCCATTTGGTATTTTCCTTTAGAATATTTATCTCACAATATATTCATGTATTCATTTATGTAATTATTTCATTAATGTGTGTCTCTGTGTTACTATGCAAATTCTCTGAAAGAAACCACAGCTCCTGGTTTTACTATTGTTTATCCAGTACAAAGTACAGTGCTTCTAGCACAATGCTATTAAATGTTTTTTAAATGAATGAGTGAATAAATGAAGGAGTAACAGTCAATATTTTAAACAGCTTCCTGGTTCCTCAGGCTTAAGACAGATATTTTACACCATTTAATTTAGGGTAAACTTTGGAGAAACAATGGAACATAGATCTAAACAATCTATATAAAATATTTCATGTCATCAGATTAACTTTGGAAGTGACATATGGCAACATAATTAAGTGATTCTGGTACTTTTCATTATTTAAATCTATTTCATATTATTTTAATGTAAACAAAGTTTCCTCCAAAGTTGTGAATTTTAATTTAAAACTTCCATAATGGCATTATTGTGCTATTTTATTGCATATTATGAAGTGTTAAAAAATGTTATTTTTACCTAGACCTGGAATAAATACTACTTTAATTTATCCTTCAGGGTTAAATTCCTTTGCTTTTCTAACATTTGTAATGGGAAGCTAACACTAAAAAGTCAAATTTTCACTAGTTACTTCATATGTGTTCCACACACAATATTACTCACAAACTTTCAAATAGGCATCTATTTTTTGGATGCAAAACTCTAATAGAGTGTCTAGTCAAACCAAAAGCTAAATTTTCTCTCACTCCTTATTCCTCAGAAAATCTGCTCCCTGAATCTCTAAAGCCCCTGCAAGTCATTTCAGCCCTAAACCTACTTAGGATACAGACATGCCTCTCTATATAATTTATATCTGTAAATATCTATAATTTATAGATCTATAAATACAATATCTATAAATAGCTATAATTTACTATTTTTCTCCATCACTCTGGGCATTTAAGTTACTTTCTCTGAATCCCTTATAGTAGTTGAACCCTTTCTCTTGACATATCACAGCAGCAACCCTGCTTTGCCACTTGCTGGCCAAGCACCTCTGTTATGGCTCTGGCTTAGTTTTCTCTGTAGATATTAGATATATCTACAGTATATTAGGAGAAGCCATGAACTAAGACAATTTGAGGGGCCCTTTTTCAAAACTAGTGAAGCATATCTAAGAGTAAAAATTGGCACACTGTGTTTATTTATTGAGAATAAACAGGGAAAATAAAACACAGCTTAAGAGTTGATTGAGATCACATTATCACAGAAATGAGAAAATAACATTTGTATTCATTGACTTTTTTTAAAATAAATTTTATTTTTATATTCTCCATACAATTGCAACCCCCCCATTCTGACCCCAATCCCTCCCCTCTCGCCCCCCACCCCCCAAAAAGTGTCTCTGGTTCATAGTTTTTTGTTGATTTTGATTTTCACTTTCTTATAGTTATTCATTTTCCTGGTCCCTTATTTAAGTTTTCTAGATTCCTGCTATGAGTGAGACCATCCGGTATTTTTCTTTTTCTTTCTGGCTTATTTCGCTGAGCATGATCCCTTCCAGCGCCATCCATGGTGCTGCAAACTGCATGTGTTTATCTTTTTTGAATGCTGAGTAATATTCCATGGTGTATATGTACCACATCTTCTTGATCCAGTCATCTATTTTTGGGCATTTGGGTTGTTTCCAAAGCTTAGCTATTGTAAACAGTGCTGCTATAAACATAGGGGTGCAGGTGTTCTTTGGAATGGATGTTTCTGTGTCCTTTGGGTAAATATCTAGGAGTGGAATTGCTGGATCATATGGAAGCTCTATGTTTAGTAGGTCCAGAAATCTCCACACAGCTCTCCATAATGGTTGGACCAGTTTGCACTCCCACCAGCAGTGCAGGAGAGTTCCTTTTTCTCCACACCCTCATTGACTTTTTCCTACAAGATTTGGCTATGAACTTTCTGATTGTTTTTTCCTATGACCACAATTCTGCAAATTATTTTCTATAAAGAGAATTTTTATAAATCTTTGGTTATGCTGTGAGAGTAAGTTGAATTATTTCATTGATAGTTTAGAAGTGATTGGTTTAGATTTACTAAGCACTATTGGCAATAACACATATTTTTAGATTTCCATCTAATATGGGAAACTTCAAGTTTCTTTCATATATGAGCAATAAAATTGGAAGAATATTTACAGACTAACGCCTGGTCTACCTTTCAAACCATGTTTCTCTTTTACTCTCCATATACTTCCAGGGTTGGGAGTTGTGGGAAATATTTGTAATCTGAAAACATCTTTGTTCCTTCGTGCAGGATAATCTAGATGGGTACAACCTTATACTAATTCATAAGTAATATGTCACAAATAAAATCAATCTACCAGATATTTTAGGGCAAATAACAATTGCTTCTATATTAACAATAAATATAGTAAAGTAACATACCGTAACACTGTCAATATATTTCACCACATTTAAAGACTCACTGAAAAAAATGTAAATGAGTGTTTGCAATATTATGATGACTAAATCAATAAAGAGAATTTATCTAGAGTGCACTGTGTGATAGGCACTCTTCTAAGCACTTTATACAACTAGTAATCCTTTCTATCCCCCTATATGGCATATGGTTTTCACATTCCTATTTTATATACGAGGAAAATGGGGCACAAATGAGTTCTTTTCTATCATATTTAGTCTCTACAGTGCATATATATATATATATATATATTCTCCTTTAAAGTACAAATTGTAAGAATTTTATGTACTATTTTATGGTGAAGAAAATTGGCAAAAATCCACCTGAGATAATTTAAGAATATTTTCTCATAGTCAAGTATATAGATAAAAGGACTAAAGATGCTTTTTTTTAAATTTAAACTTCTCTAGAATATTTTACTTAAAAATAACACTTATAACATACATCAAGTCATTTAAGAATGAGAGTCCTGGAGTGTGCTAGTGTCTAGTTGTAGTGACACTCCAGTAGACCTCTCTGTCTCTTAAGAAACTTCTTTTCATTTTAAGATTCAGGCCAAAGATTTCTTCTTCTTAACCCATTCTAATCTCACATATAGTTGGTTGATTACAACTCCATTAAACTATCACTTTATCTTATATAAGCAAAATTCCATATAGTTATTTTCACTCAGCCATAGAGTTACTTGTTTATTTTTTTCCTATAACAATATATAGTGCAAAAGTTCAGGAACCTCTTCTATTTGCCTTTTTATCAACACCATTCTTGCTATGAAACAGAGATCAAAAGTAGATGCTAAATGAGCAAATACTAGAGAACAGCTTTAGAATTTGTTCTTTGTAGAGCATAAAACATTGCAGATACAAGAAAATTTTGTGTTAAAAAGAATATGGACTTTCACAGGAAACTTTTCTCTATTCTACCCATCCACTGGGATTTATTCATGTATTCTTATGTGACAAAAGAATTCAACCTGCAATTGAGATTTAAGTAGAGTAAGTTTCATTAGAATAAGCATACAAATTTGCCGATTTTTTCAAATCAATTATTATTGATTTGTCATGCATCTACATAACTACTTGGGAACACTTCATATCTCAACATGTGCACCTTTTCGATCTCCCCCCTCATTATTTCCATTTCCAATATATTCTCACATGACCCTCCCATTCAATCTCCCTCCCTCCCTGTCCAGTACCCACCATATTTTGCCAGTTTGCTTTTTTATTTATAATCCATAAATGAATGAAGCTATCTAGTAATTGTCTTACTCTCTGGCTTATTTCATTTAGCACAATCATCTCAAGATCCATCCATTTTGTAACAAAAGTCACTATTAATAACTGTGTACTATTCCATCGAGAAAACAGCTCACAATTTCTTTACCCAGTCTCCTGTTAATGGGTATTTAGTTTGTACATGTGCATATTTGAAGATAGAAAAGGATAAAAATAGCACTCTACTATCCTTAAAATCCTGTGCATTTTAAGCTCTTTCATTTGAATAGCAGTATTCTAGAAACAAAGAATATAATAAGCTGATCTATTTGGGAGTCAGGGTCATATACCTAACAGGTTTAAATCTAATGCATTGTTTTAAAACCTCTTTGGAAGGGGGTCCAGTGGACTAGTGGAGGATTATTGATGCTTTGATGGTAGGCATGGTAGGGCAACATGTATCTGAGGGGGGGTGAGCCTATACCCTTACATTATGAACAGTATTGTAAACCAAAATTACCTCAATAAAAAGATACATATTTTTAAGAAATAAAAGCATCTTAGAAGATCATTTTATGTGCCACAGATTAGTAATTAATAATTTACCTTCTCTTAAAAGCCATCCCTTTTTTTTTTACATATTTACAACTTATAATATTAGCTTTTAATTTACATTTTAATTATTCATTCTTGTAAACAGATGCTATTGACTCAAAGTATAGAATAGTCACATTACCCACTTCCATTTAAAAAATGTATAGTGCTATAATCAGTTAATGAAAAATATTAAGCACATAAGCTGATTAGTCGGTAAAGGTCATCTGGCAATTGTGTGGAGGAGAAAACTAGAGGCAGAAAGGCCAGTTATGAGACTATTTAAAACTGAAGCTAAAGGTGATGAGTTTTCAACCACAGTTAGCTGTGGTTAGAGTGAAAACTTAGGATATTCTTAGAGATGTTATCAAATAAAGACAAAAAGAATAAAAGATTTAGAAGAGAATCAAGGAAAAGGTCTGTTCAAGAAATGCAATAATATACAAGATTACCAGATACTGCACTTTGACAGAGTGACTTGAGAGGAGAAATTCTGTGTAGAAAGAGACTCAAAAGCCCACACTGTTTGAGTCATGAGACTCAAAAGCCCACACTTTAGGTGGGGAAAGTGCAAGCTAACTCTCAGGAAAGAGGGGAATCGAAACAAGGGTGGGAGGACTTATGTGTCAGGGATAACTCTGAACAACAGGGTCTAAAATCTCTAACTCAGAGAACTCTTTTACTTCATAGCAGATTAAGGTCTTTAACCTATTGATCTCTGTTGGCCAGAATATTGGGGTGAGGGTTTATGAAATATACACAGTAGACAAATTTTATTACCAAGTTGCTTTATTGGCTATTTTAAAAATAATTGAGTATGTGAAGATTGTAGTTTGGTGCTGGTGGACTTTTGAGTTAACAGATCTCAGCCTGTAGTGATGAAATAAAATTAAGGAAACCGAAGGGCTAATGTGCAGAGGATATGTCTGATTCATTGTATAACCCTTTGTGACCAGTTAGCTGCAAGAGGAAGGGAGAAAAGCTTCAAGGTTTTTGGTTTGGATTTCTATTTGATCACAATACAACTTTACCAGCAAATTAATAGTCCCTCATTGGTGCTTAAAAATAATTGTGTGTATGTGGATAAAGGAATTATTAAGAGACAACACTGATAGTTTCTTTCATGACTTGTAAAAGTATATTATATATCACATTTACCAGAACTATAGCAAAATAGGAATTATAATTATATATACATGTATAATTTTATGGATTTGGATTATATGTTCTACTTATCAGGATTTCATCAGAACCCAAGATGGCTAAGGTTAAGTTTCTTCCCTATACTCTCCATTACCTCAGTAATGGAGTTGCCGGTAATTGGTTTATTTATGATCCATACACTAGTTATTATGTCTCTAGAATACAGTTGATTTACTTACAATCTATATTTCACCTATTTTAAAAGATCTAGCCACTCTGAATCAGTAACAATAGTAGCTATTATTGAGAGATTACTATATATTTGGCATAGTCCTAAGAGCTTTTGATATAGTCGCTTATTTAGTCCTCAAAACAGCTCTATGATAGACACTATTATAATTTTATTCATGTATGTGAAAGCTGTGGAACAGAAAGGTTAACAGCTAGTCATTTATGGAAATAGATTTTGAACCCTAGCAGCCTATTCTCTTGAGTACAGTTTACGAGGTCCACACATAGCAACTAGAATAATAAAAGAGATCTTAGCAACCAAGAACAAGATGACAATGTATTATAGTTGAGCATGATTAGAATTCATCCAACTATTCACAGATATTGATGTGCTTAGGTATTACACTTCATATATCATGAAGTGAGAGTTATGGAAAATATGGTCCTTACCACATACTTTCAATTGAGTGGGGAATCTTGACTGTTACAAAAACAATAACATGGTGTAGTCAAGCTTATTCAAGTACATATTATGGTCCAATCAATTATAAAAAAATTCTTCTTGTAATTACCTGCAACCTCATTCATCATTTGGTCAATAAAAATTTATTGTCCATCAACCACAGGTCAGACATTATGTTGATGGTGGGTACACTAAGATATATATGAAAAATTTGTCCTTTAAGCCTTCTTTTCCACAAGTAACCAGAAATTACTAGAAACAATTTCTACTATTTTTATCTTTATAATATGCAATTTGAGATCCAAAATTTTATGAAGATTTCCCAGAATTACAAAACCTTCAAGTGGCAAGATTAGGACATGAATCAAGGTCACTCATCTTTTAAAAACCCACATTCATTCAGTCAAGATATATTGAGAACTCACTGTTTCAGATGATGGATACAGCTGTAAATAAAATAGAGGAGATAGACATGGATCCCATCCTCTTAATGTAGGACAGATGGAGCTTCATTGTTCCATACTCTAAGCACCACCTAGATGCAGAATGAAAATTTAATACTACAATGAGGAATTTAATATAGGGAAGTGGCTAAGCATAAAACACTGAAAAACAAATGGAAGATTTGAAGCTGTAGACTGGTACCAATTGCTACATCAACTATATGTTGCTAGACATTGTTCATGAAACAGACAACAGAAAAGAACAAAACATAGTCTTTCCTGAGCTTTTGGACTCTGCTGCTACTGACTCCTATTGAGGGAAGATATTGTAAAGTAATGTAAATTCAGTAAAAATCAGTAAAAGAAAATAAACTCTTGGCTGTGTGTGTGTGTGTGTGTGTGTGTGTGTGTGTAAGCTACAGGAAACCAGGTGGCTAATGAGAAATGTGGTTTGCAGGTCTAGCCTTGAACATTTCACAGAGTGGAAAGATTGGAGCTGAGCAACAATAGGTAAATGACATACACATCTTTTCACTCAATGTCACAAAGAATGTAATTGAACTTTATAAAGATTTAGAGCTAGGAAATACAGTAGAAACTACCTGGTCTGACTTATTTCATTTTCAAATGAGAAAAATAAGGCCCAAAGGAATCAAGTGTCTTTTAAAAGGTTATAGCACTTCTTAAGTATTAAAGCCAGGACAAGAATCTAAATTTTTCTATTCTGCCTTTCATTGAAATTCTGTTATATTACAACTTCTCAGCTTTTTGGCTAAGATCAAGTGAAATTTCTGTTATGCAATGCTATCCCTAAGGATGAAGAACAAATTAAGAACAATGTTCTCAAAGATGAAAAAAGATTTGCAGAGAATGCAAAATATGAAAAAACTTATATAATGGATGCTATCCTTCCTAGATCAAAATAAATGATTACTTGAAGACTTTATTTAATATGAGGGCAAATTTTGAGAAGTAAAAAATATGGTAGAGGGGCTCAACAGTAGACAAAGAGGCAACTGGTTGAATAAACAATCTTGAACATATTATGGTAAAAAGCACACAAACAGACCAGGAAAAAGAAAAGTGAATTAAACAGAACAAAAATAACATAAGAACCCTATGGGAAAAATTAAAAGACTAATATTTATATCATGGGTTCCTAATAGGATAAGAGAGAGATGGGAGAAACCTTAAAGAAATAATAGAAAACCAATTTTATCTCAATTAAAAAAACCAGAATGTAAACAACAAATGTTGATGAGGATGTGGAGAAAGAGCAACAGTTATCCATTGCTGGAGGGAACGCAAATTTGGTTCGGTCTTTATGAAAAATAGTGTAGATATACCTTAAGGAAATAAAAATGGAAATCTCATATGATCCAGCAATGCCTCTGCTAGGTATTTAAAATTAGTGTGTAAGAAATAAAGACACTAATACACTAATACAAAAATATTCATTTACTCCTATGTTCATAGCAGTATTATTCACTGTTGAGAAGTCATGGAACTAACCTAACTGCCCATGAAAAGTGATAGATGAAGAAATTGTGGAATATATGCTGAATGGAATCTTACTCAACTATTTAAAAAGATGAATTAGTGTCATTGGGACAAAATGAATGGAGGTGGTGATGCTAATTGAAATAAATTATATAGTAAAAAACATCAGATGGCTTAACATATCTGTGGAATATGAATAAACAAAAATATACATAATGCAAAGCATAGCTAAACCTTAGACATAGGGGAGGGGGAAGAAAGGGAATAAATCACTTGCAAGGGTTTGATGGAGGGTAAATGAAGTGTATGCATATATGGAGAAATAAAAATTTAAATCCAATGTTATATAGACATGTAAAGAACAGACAATAAAAGAATGTGTTCATGGAAAAAAAGCAGTTATATTAAACAGGAATTGCCCTGTAATGATTAAATAAATTAAATTGTTAACAAAATTATAAAGAAATAGATGAGAATCTTCTTAACTTGAGAAAAGACATAGACACCCTGATTCAAGAGGCCCAATGAGTTCCACACAAAATAAATGCAACGAGAACATACTCTAAGCCATGTTATAACTGAATTACTACAAAAATAATAAGGGACGAATACTAAAAAATCCAGAGTAAAATGATTTATATGTAAGGGAATCCCTATAAAATAGTCCATGGATTTCTTGGTGAAAAGCTACAGGATATATTTAAAATCCTGACAAATGGATTTTCAATCAAGAATACTTTAATCTTCTAGATCATCATTCAAAACTGAAGGAGGAATAAAAACATTACAGAAAAACAAAAGTCAAAAGAATTCATCACCAATAAACTGACCTTATAAGAAATGCTAAAGGGATTAATAAAATGAAAATTCTACTTAGAAGAAGTATCACTCCAAAACATAGAATGTGGAGGAAGAAGAGAGTAAAAATGTGGAGCTTCAGAATGAGTTTGACATCAATTTGCTCACAAGGACAGAACTTTACACATAAACCTCAGGATCATGTTGAAACAAAAGCTTAATGAAGAACACATAAGAAATTGGAAAATGAACTTAACAAAAGGGAAGATGTTGACTCGCCCACTGCTCCCCTCAGCAACGTATTTCATCAGCCTGCCTGTTCTTTTCCCCACTCCTCTGTCTCTGGTGAATCCTCTCACTCTCCCACACATCTGGCCTGTACCCCGGTTCTTATATAAATAAATCTTTAAAAAAATAAAAAAGGGAAGATGTCAAAGTGGAAGAGAACAAGAGAAAAAAGAATCAAGACCAATTATAAAAGCACCAAAAATAACAGCAATACTTATATTTCCATAATTACCTTAAAAGTAACTGATTTGAATTCATTAATTAAATGAGTTGCCAAATGGATCCGACAAAAATTCTAGGTTTTGCTATCTTTAGGAAACAACTCTTCGCTCTTAAAACAAATAAATAGATTTCCAGTCAAAAAAGGTAACAAAAGAGAGAGAGGAACATTAAATTGTGATTAAGGATTTAACACAACAAAAAGAAGTAACACTTATATTTATATATGAACTAAATGCTTATGCATGAAAATTTATTACCAATAGAATTCAAGAGTGACAATGACACACTAATAGTAAGGGGTTTTAACACCTTACTTAATCTATGGGCAGATCAACCAGAGAGAATAAATAAGGAAATAGTAACTTTAAAATCATGAGCTATCTTGGATTCGATCCCGACTAGGGAGAAACCCACATGGCATGGCAGACCTCTCCTGTCTCTCCTGCTGCTCTCCTCCACAGTGTATTTCCTCAGTCTGCCTGTTCCGTTCCCTACTCTGTCTCTAGTGAATCCTCTCACCCTCCTGCACATCTGGCCTATACCCCAGTTCTTGTATAAATAAATCAATCTTGAAAAAAAAGTTTAAAATCATGAACTATCAATAGATCAGATTGGTTTAATACACATTTATATAACATTGCACCAAAAGTTAGTAGAATTTACATTTTTCTCAAGTGGACAGAAGTCATTCTCAGGAATACAACATATGATGGGTCAAGAAACAAATATCAGGTGCAAGAGATTAAGATGCAACCTATGAAGCTGTCTGCAGCCTCTGTAGCATGAGTTTGATGCCTGGCTGGCCAGGCAGCAACCCACATGGTACAGCAGACCTCTCCTGTCTCGCCCACTGCTCCCCTCAGCAGTGTACTTTGGTCAATCTGTCTGTTCCATTCCACACTTTGTCTCTGGTGAATCCTCTCATCCCCCACACCTCTGGCCTATACCCCAGCTCTTGTTTGCATAAATAAATCTTTAAAAAAATCAAATGTCAATAAATTTATGAAAATTGATATTATACCAAACATTTATCCAATCATAACACCACAATACTAAAAGTTAATCACAAAGAGAAAAGTGGAAAACCACGTACACATGAAGATTGAACAATATTTCTTTCAATAATCACTGGGTCAGTGAGGAAGTTAAAAAAAGGGTGACAAACATAAGCAAAAATATACATTATCGAACATATGGGATGTAGCAAAAGCAATACTAAGAGGTAAGTCAATCATAAAACAGTCCTACATTAAGAAGAAAATGTCAAATTAGAAGGTTGGCTTCATGGCTAAAACAACTTGAAAAGGGTCTCCGTGAATTACAATCTGTTAGAGTAGCCTAGATATGTTTAGTCTCGAAGGTCTGTGAAAAGGTTTTACAAACATGTGCAAGTTTTCTATTGGTTGTTTTCACAGACAAGCTATTGAATAAAACACCTAAACTTCAACCCCTTTTAATCCACTTTATGTAAATTAAAAACCTCCACAGTGCAATACAATACTACAACATGTTTTTGTCTTTAGCCAGGGTTATTCAAGGATTTACTGGCTAATATTGTACATGCTTTTATTTGGGCACTTTTCTCATTGATTCCCTGTAGTCAGTCTTTTGTTTAATTTACTTAATAAAAGGTGGCTTTTCTTTCCAATTATTTGACATGAGGATAACATTTAATTTTAGCACTTTCCTGTCTTACCATAAAGCTGAACTTTGGCAGTGGAAAGAATGTATTCTTTTAAAAGGCAAAAGATACCTGAAATTTAAGTGGTTGTGCTAGTTAATTTCACTGTGAAAATTATACAACTGTACATGGATTAGCTTTGGGGGAGATGAGCAATAGTTAACTGAATTGGGGAAGTTTCACAAGGTAGACTTTTACCAAGAATAATGATCATTCATAAATGTACTAAATATTCCGATAAACCTGGGGGGAAAACATATAATTTTAAGAATACAAAATGTTGATTATTATAGGGAATATGCTGTATCAGTAAATCAACTTAAAGTTTGCATTTGGTTTTGATTTGATTATTTAGCTCTATTATTTTGATTCTCAAACAAAAGAATCAAATTAAAAATAGAATAATTTATATAACACTATCTCTCATCGTAGTGTCTCCAGAATTTTTTTAAAATAAAAACTAATACTAAGAATCAGAAAAAAAACAATATCATTTTCACCTTGACATTCAAATCTTTTCCCTTTGGACATATTCTCCTGCTTCTAATTTAAAACTTATATTTATTACAGAGAGATGAATTATTTTCAGCAACATCAGAAATCCCCGGGTTGTCAAAATTATTCCAAAAATAGAAAAGAGCACTAGTTACTATAGAGCACCATTAGGTGTTTGGAACTATAGAAGAGATTTCTATGAGTAAGGGAAGAGAATAAGAAATAAAGCAAAGTAGATAAGTAACTATAGATGTTAGTGACATGGACATGCCAGCTATGAATGAGGTAAATCTTGACAACTTCATTAAATAAGCTGTTTATTATCAAGTAAATATCTTGTTAGGTGATCTCAACCTAACATAGTTTTTGTAATGTGTGGATATCTCTTCTCTTATTTTAAACCTACTAAAAACAGAACTGCTATCTATGTTAGAGATGACTGGATTTTTCCACTTTGAAATTAAAATATCATTCTGTTCCTGTTTCAAGTTATTATCAGTTTAATGAAAGAATATACTGAGATTACAAAGTCTACTTAAAACTTTTCATCAGCAAAACTTAAAGATAAAATGATGGTTTTCCTTATAAATGCAAGACAAAATATTGAAAATTGATTTTGAATCCAAGGTTCATGAACACTGGTGCCTATAACCAGTTAGTTGAAATTTTTATTTTACTCAAAACAGCTTCAATTTTTTCCCTAAGTTTTTAAACAATATATTACATCAGAAGTACAAAATATGGTTCTTTAATAAGCCTCTTGGGGTTATTAGATATATAGTTACATCCACAAAATATGGTTCTTTAATAAGCCTCTTGGGGTTATTAGATAAATAGTTGTATGAGTCAATTTGGGGGGACAATGATTTGGTTTCTGAAACTATAATTTTTTAATACAGTTAAAGATTATGAAAATATATTGAAGTAGAGTCACCATGGACTTTTCCATTTAAATGTCATAGTTGTTTATTCAGTTAACAAATAGCGTAGTTAACTAAGTGTGAATTCTTGAATACAGTTTTGTATTTATTAGTACTATAATCTTGAAAAAGTTATTTGGTTTTTCAGACAATCATGTTTAAAATGGGAATGGCATATCTTATATGTTACCTAGTGGAATGCAACAAGATGCTCAAATGTATACTTTTCTTTCAAGACACAGAAAAGTAGAACAAGTATGGAGTCTGAATTATATCTAAATTATTAAGTGCTATACTATTTATATATTTTGTTAAGTTAAAGGTGATTTGATAAGGAGTACTCTTATGCAGAAATATTTTCATCAAATTGAAGGATAATTCATTACACATAATGAGTGTCATGCACTTTTATATGTGCTTTACATTAATTATAAGAAATTCAAACAAAATAATATATAGTGGACTTTCCACCAGGTTCCCTTGATTTTCAAAATATTAATAAGAATTATGACGCCAATCAACAGAACTTAAACAGTCTAGAGGTCCCTGTTGTTTCAAATGTTCACTAACCATAGATTATGCTACGCTGGGGGAAATACTGAGGGCACTCAGTGTGGTAGTTCTTTTTCCACCAGTTATTCACACATTCTAATATCTGAAACATCTGGCATAGTGGAAATGTGCATATGGGCTCTAAGAAACAGTCCTACTTTGAACACATATCATTTTTTTGACATTTTCTTAATTGAATACATACCATTTAGTCACAAATATGAGAAAAAGCTCATTATGTATATAATTACATAGTAAAGAGTAACAAGGGCTTCATTTTGGAAACTCAGGTGATGCTGCTTTTGAAAGATTTGAAAAAGAGGAAGAAGAAAACTCTTTCATAAAAAATAAAATTGCATAGGCAGGCCTGCCATAAAGAAAATATACTTTGTAAAGGCTCCTTGGAGATACCAAAACTGCAAATATGTTATGAGAAATACTGCATCCAAATTTTTTTTTTGCAATACTAGATATTTTAGAATGTTTCTCTGGACTCATAGGAACTATAAGTAGGCTTGTGTGAGATCAATTATTTGTTTATGACCACATGAAATCTAAATAAAGAAAATCATTGCTATACGATGCTGGTTATTCTGTGATAAAGTTCAGTATCCTCTGTAAAAGGAATTTTTCTAATAACAGTCTGCTTTAAAATCAATGTTCCATTGAGACATAACAGGCATAACATAAAACTTACTACAGCAACATTTTGTCTTCTGATTTAAGAGACAGATGGTAAAAAGGTCTAAGGGTAGAGCAAAAAGAGATCTCTGTATCAATTAGAGAAATTAAGACTATTAATCATATAATGCTTTTGATATCAAAGAGTAAAAGACAAAACTAACATTTTGTGTTAGCTTAAATATTTTAATCATATAGTAATGTATGTTATTATAAAAATTAATCCTGTGCAGAACTGTATAGAGACTGCACAGAATTAACTAAAGTTAAAATAACTGCATCCTTTCCCCTAGGTGCTATGCTCCTTCCCAGAGAGAGCATCTTTATTACTCTGTCACTTTTATACACACACACACACACACACACACACACACACGCACACAGATCTCTCTCTCTCTCTCTCTCTCTCTCTCTCTCTCTCTCTCTCTCTCTCTCTTTCTCTCTCTCTCTCTATCTATCTCTATCTCTCTCAGACCCAAAAAGTAAAAGCAAATTATTGTGGAAATTTAAAGAAAGCACAGGTAACATTAAGATGTCAGAGGTGCAAAATCTAGGCGCAAATAATGTAGGCCTTTGTCTTTGTTAAAGATAAAGATCAACAGAAAAAGTACAATATACATGGGATTGGCAAAAATACCATTGCATATTGTACATTTTTTTCCAAGTAAATTTTTGAAAGTAAATAAAACATCTAGTATTTTTCACATAATAGCAATCTAAAGAGCCTCTGCAAACTAAGTTATTACTCCTTTTTTATTGATGATGAAACTGCAGTTTAGAAGGCATGCTGACTTTTCTCAAGTTTGCAGTCAGGACCAGAAAAAACAAGTTTTGCGTTTCTGTTTGTCTAATTCCTAACCCAATAATTTTTACAATAAAATATGTGATTTTCTTTCTAATTTTAACAGAAATGGTTAGAAAAATATTTTAAAGTTACTAAATAAATTCACAGGTACAAAAGGAATTCTCATTAAATTATTCTAGGCTGAGAATTATCAAGTACATAGAATGTTAATGTTAAAATCATTCAATTTTATTTTAAATAGCAAAGTAATTTCTATTATTAGTGTATGCATATTTCTTTTCCACTTGTCCCTAGACAGCCATGGGTCAGTTTTACAGTCCAATGTTTATCTTAAGATAATAACTTAAAGAAAATTGTAGTCAACACACCAGAAATATTAAATAAAAGTAGTGCTATGAGAGTGAAGAAACATTTCTAATACTAGGAGAAATGTAAAATATAATGTTGCATAGGAAATTGGACTTTTGTGCATATGGTGAAAATTTCTATGTTGAGTCTCCATGAAATTCTCTCTCCTTAAAAGTATCCAGAAAATAAATCTTCCCTGCCCTCCTCAACTCCCTTACTTGGATTATATCATAAGTAGATTACAGATTCAGAGGGAAAGATATTGTCTTCAGTGATTTTGTGGATATAAGTATTCTGAGGGAATTCTTATAAAAACAGTTAATAGTATTCCATGGACTGTCCAACAAATTTTTTTTTGGGGGGTGGGTGGTTGGGAAAGGAGGTCAAATTGATACAATTTTTTAAAAAACTGTATTAAAAGGGGAAAATCAATCTTATCTTTTGGGCAATTAATAATACAATTAAAAACAGTTGCATCCATTCAATCTATAAGGGGATTCTAATTAATATTACATTGAGTTGTGTCAGATCTAGAAATAGAATATCCTCAAATTGAAATTAAATGTTTTTCTAGAGAAATGTGTAGATATAGGAGAGAACCTTAGTGTAAAGTTTGACGATATTTGACCAACAGATATAATTGATTATAGTCACACTAAAGTAACCATTTCACCAATTCCCACAAGGAGGCATTGGAAATTACAATAGACTTGCATAATAAAGATATGTGAGTTTATATGCAATTACTAAATTAGGCTTACAGTAAACATTGATGCTGCTGTTATATTTAATTCTATTTTTGTGTATGTGAGAAACTCATCCATTTTGGAGGAAGATATGTATTCTGTTGGTTTTATATAATGAGGATTCATTCTATCAATTCAAGCAGAAGGAAGCAAGCACAGAAAGTCACCTCAGGAGTTGGACAGTCACTGGATCTCACTTCCAGTTCCCATGACTTGAATTTGTACTAGCTACTTGGAGAATACAAGTAAAATGATTTACTATGATTCAGGCTAAACAACAACCCAATGACTCTATCCCATTCATTTTCCTTACTATCAAGGACCCCTGTTTAAATCTTTATGAATAACTTATTTTAAAAATCATGAGAGAAAATACAAGTGATTGACCTTATATCCATCCAATAAGGACCACACATCTCCAATATGCTTGGTGTGGGTAATCCTCTCTAGGGATGAGGTTTTGTTATAGGCTGACATTTTTTATAGTTTCCACTAATATTTTATGAATAAGATGACAGTAGAAGACTACTGAATATTAGGATATAAAACTGATGGCAAGAACAACATCTATTCATAGTATAGAAGCAGCAGGGCCTGTAAATGCTTCATTCTTAGCACAATGTGATTTTACTGTGTGTCCCCAAATATAAAATAATTGTTATTTTCAGTAGTTATTTTTATTCCATTGTCTATTTTAGCTTTTATCCATACGTTATTTATATTTAAACATGTTTAGACTTAGCATGATTTTCATTTACATATTTTCTTAGTATATAGTTGCTGCTCATCATTATGTCAATTATATGTTCACCCAAAGGTTCACAGTTAAGAAATCTTAATGAGGGCCTCCCCGGTGGCGCAGCGGTTGAGCGCTGGGTTGCGAAGCTGCCGGCGACCTCTGTGGCGCAGCGGTTCGATCCCCAGCTGCTCCCCGGCCACCGGAGGAGGGTCCCACATGGCGTGCAGACCTCTCCTGCCGCCCTCTGCTCCCTTCAGCAGTGTACTTCGGTCCTTCTGCCTGCTCTGCTCCCCGCTCTGGCTCTGGTGAATTCTCTCGCCCTCCCGCGCTTCTGACTGTACCCAGTGCATGTATAAACAAAACAAACAAATAAATAAATAAAAACATGCCTCTATAAAAAAAAAAAAAAAAATGTGTTCAAAGGAAAAGAGCCCTTTAAAAAAAAAAAGAAGAAGAAATCTTAATGAACTTGAATTTTAGTAGAAATTTTAGGAAGTGTAGTTCATTTACAGAGGGGCAGGTTGCTGTGCTTTTTGAATTGCTCCTTTTCTATCCATTATCATAACTATAGTTTACCACTTTAAATTTTAGAACCTCAGTATCCCCAACACAAATGTTGGCTTATTATTAGCTTCAATAAGAAATGAACTGGATAAAAATGCATACATTATGCAAAAATGAAAAAGATGTAAAAACTATATACAATAAAATAAAATACAATATATAAAAAAAGAAATGAACTGGATTTCTTAAGGAAGGGGTTTTGTGATATAAATCAGAATTATTAAACCAAGAAAGATTACTGGCGCCTCTCCTATTTCAAAACAATAAATTTTCCCTTGATGTAGAAATGTGAGGATTTTTACAGGTAATGGCTAAATTATGGTAAATGGATTGATGGATCAGTTTAATTTCCATGGGTTTCAATATACTGAGCCATTTTTAAAAGTTTAGTGCCTGTCACAGGTCATTATCTGTCAGGGAGGTTTAGTATTTAGAATAAAGCTACATCCATGCGAAAAAAATAAAAACTACTGGGAGACAATTCTCTGTGTTTTTGCATGTCTTGATATCAGAAGCACTGCCTTTTCGAGACTATTTTCCAGAGTACCAAACAACTTTGAAAGATAAACACAGTTTTTCTTTCCAGAACAAAGTTCAGGCTTGCTTGCGAGCTGTTGTAAAATATTCTGGCTCCCAAGACCCAAGGTTCCTCCCATAAAATGTAACCCACTGCAAATGTGGATGTCAGTTGGTCCTCTTCATCTCATCCTATCAGAATGGAGGCTCAAGAATCAAAGCAAAGGGCCTCCCCTGGTGGTGCAGTGGTTGAGCTATGGGCTGCAAAGCTGTCCGCAGCCTCTGCAGCGCAGGTTCGATCCCCGGCTGCCAGCGAGGGTCCCACATTGTGCGCAGACCTCTCCTGTCACGCCTACTGCTCCCCTCAGCAGTGTATTTCGTCAGTCTGGCTGTTCTGTTCACCACTCTGGCTCTGGTGAATTTTCTCACCCTCCCATGCTTCTGACTGTACCCAGTGCTTGTACAAATAAATAAATCTTTAAAAAAAAAAGAATCAAAGCAAAAACAACACTCTCTATTGTTGTTGCTGTGAAAAATAAATTGTCATTAGTTTTTGAGTCAGGAGTCTTATTATCTCACACTTACAAAACTGTGGTAGATTAACTTGTTACCTTTTAGGAGGGCAAACATCTTAGATTCATCATGATTTTTGATAAATGCACTTTTTTACTAGAAATCTCCTAACAAATGCTTTCCCTGAGTGGCCCCTGATGTTTCTTAACATGTGTGGTTGATATACATTATTGGTTTATCAGCAGGAGAATAGTTCTAATATTATTGATAAAAACTGTAAATATACATCTAGTGGAAATATTAAACTTTACAAAATGTGGACTGTCATTAATATACATAGTACTATAGCTTTTAAAAGAATGGCCTGAATGATAAAAAACTGACATTCTAACATTTGCCTTAGTGTCCTTTACCTGGGGTAATAATTATCTCCATTAACAGCGTCTCTTCATGTTAGACTTTGTGGAGAATATTCAAAATAGTTTCTCAATATGAGTAGACAGATGGCTTGGAAAGACAAAGATACAATTTGTCTAATAAGTTAAACTTAATTTCTGAAACTTAATGAAACTTCTGAGAGCTAGAGCTTTAAAAAAGACATCTACATTATTATAATAAAAGTTCTCAACTAGAGTATCATAAATTACTGATAATTCACACTTTTACTTTAGCTTACTGCTTGGGAATAAAAAAAAAATGAAGTTATTCTTCAGTCCCTTGATAATTAGTTCCTGTTGCCAATTTGATAAAAAAAAAAAAATCCCAAATGTCAAGAGCCATGGAGTCTGATAAATATGGATGACATTTAACAAGCAAAGTTGGTAGTATCTACAAGAGAGGGTAAGTGTTTTATGATGCATTTATTAATAAAATACCTTATAGCACAAATAATTATTTGTTCTTTGATATGAATGGACCTTTCTATGTATGAAGAATGATATAAATAACCCCTGGTGTGTATTTTAAATGCTAACAAGTTTACAAATAATACCTTAGATTTCAAAAGACTATTCAAAAAGAAAATAGAATATGTCTAAGAAAATCTATTAATTATTTAGAGTTCCCTAAATTACCAGTTTTACCCTAAATTTATTCTATTTACTAATGAGTTCTTGAGATTACGTCAGTGCATATTCATTAACTATTACAATGTATGGTTCTGATGTGCCATTTGGGTA
The DNA here is from genome assembly GCF_014898055.3 of Talpa occidentalis. Taxonomy (NCBI): domain Eukaryota; kingdom Metazoa; phylum Chordata; class Mammalia; order Eulipotyphla; family Talpidae; genus Talpa; species Talpa occidentalis. Next base: position 28,763,262 of record NW_023601653.1, read on the forward strand.
AGCAGTAACTTCATGCCAAATCAAAGGCCTGATAACCGTTGAGAAGTATACTGCTAAACTGAGTGATAAAGCGGCAGACAGAACGCCTACATAAAACAAAGAGAAAACGCCAGTTGTAAATTTTTAAATTATCACAGAATTTAACAATTTATTTCTCAAAGATATTCACTGGCTCTACTCAGATTCCATTTTGATCAGTGGTTCTTTATGTTAGCTTCTCTATGTTGATTTTGATAACTCTTGGTAGATTTTTTTTTTTTTTTTTTTTTTTTTTTGGTGGGACCCTCGCCAGCAGCCGGGGAACAAACCAGCACTGCAGAGGCTACGGGCAGCCTCGCATCCCAGTGCTCAATCGCTGCACCACCAGGGGAGGCCCCAGATGTTATTTTTTTTTAAAATAATAAATTTTATTTTTATATTCCCCCATACAATTGCAAACCCCCCAATCTGACCCCAATCCCTCCCCTCCCGCCCCCCACCCCCAAAAAGTGTCTCTGGTTCATAGTTTTTTGTTGATTTTGATTTTCACTTTCTTATATTTATTCATTTTCCTGGTCCCTTAATTAAGTTTTCTAGATTCCTGCTATGAGTGAGACCATCCGGTATTTTTCTTTTTCTTTTTGGCTTATTTCGCTGAGCATGATCCCTTCCAGCGCCATCCATGTTGCTGCAAATTGCATGTGTTTATCTTTTTTGAATGCTGAGTAATATTCCATAGTATATATACAGATTCAATGCTATTCCAATCAAAATCTCAATGGCATTCTTCAAAGAAATAGAACAATTATTGATGAAATTCATATGGAATCACAAAAAACCCTGAATAGCCAAAGCTCTCCTGAAAAAAAAAGAAGGGAATGGAGGCATCACACTCCCAGACTTCAAACTCTACTACAAAGCCATAATCATCAAAACTGCATGGTATTGGAACAAGAACAGACATACAGACCAATGGAATCGAATAGGAAATCCAGAAATAAACCCACAGATTTATGGTCAACTAATCTTTGACAAAGGAGCAAAGACTATGCAATGGAGCAAAGAAAGTTTGTTCAATAAATGGTGCTGGGAAAACTGGGTCGCTACATGCAAAAGAATGAAGCTTGACCACTACCTCACACCATACACAAAAATCAACTCAAAATGGATTAAAGAACTAGACAGAAGACCTGAAACCATAAAATACATAGAAGGAAATATAGGCAAAACACTACATGATTTGCATATCAAAGACATCTTTACAGACACATCACCCAAAGCAGTGATAGTGAAGGCAAAGATAAACACCTGGGACTACATCAAATTAAAGAGCTTCTGCACAGCAAAAGAGACAATAACAAAAACAAAGAGAAACCCCACCAACTGGGAGAACATTTTTGCACACAACACTAATGATAAAGGACTGATCACAAAAATCTGTGAAGAGCTGATGAGACTCAGCAACAACAAAGAAAATAATCCAGTCAAAAAATGGGCAGAAGAGCTAAAAAGAAACTTCCCCAAAGAGGAAATGCAAATGGCCAACAGACATATGAAAAAATGTTCAACATCACTTATAATCAGGGAAATGCAAATCAAATCTACCATGAGATACCATCTTACACCAGTGAGAATGGCACATATTAAAAAAACTAGCAACAGCAAATGTTGGCGAGGTTGTGGAGAAAAAGGAACTCTCCTGCACTGTTGGTGGGAGTGCAAACTGGTCCAACCACTATGGAGAGCTGTGTGGAGATTTCTGGACCTACTAAACATAGAGCTTCCATATGATCCAGCAATTCCACTCCTAGGTATTTACCCAAAGGACACAGAAACATCAATTCCAAAGAACACCTGCACCCCTATGTTTATAGCAGCACTATTTACAATAGCTAAGCTTTGGAAACAGCCCAAATGCCCAAAAATAGATGACTGGATCAAGAAGATGTGGTACATATATACCCAGATGCTATTTTTTAAAACAGTTTTTAAAACATTTTATTAAATGTTTATAGATGTTATTTTTTAAAACATTTAGCAGTTGCCCAAGCTAAATGGAAGTAATTCAGTTCGCCATAGATAAAAATTTTCAAGTCTTTAGATTAACATAGTAAAGGAGCATGCACATTTAATTATAATAGATCCATAGCTCTGAGCCATGAGTTTACTATTTTTTCCTCTATTTTGTTGGCTGGATTCCAGATGTTTCTTCCCATAAAATACACCAATTCAAAAAAATAGATACAAAAGTAGATGTAAACCTGCAGACCTTTTCTTGTAGCATGCCCTACTCAGAGATGACACTGTTTGAGATATAGAAAATATACATATATGGATAATAAATATAATTTTATTTCCACTATATAAAATTTACATATTATATATAAACAATATAAATATATGCAATATATATGTGTTTATATAGTTATCTCCATAAGCACATCTACAATGGAACATTCAGCTTTTAGAAAAAAAAGATGAAGGGCCTCCCTGGTGGTGCAGCAGTTTAGTGCTGGGTTCCAAAGCTGCCTGCAGCCTCTGCAGCGCCAGTTGGTCTCCGGCCCCTGGTGAGGGTCCCCCATGGCTCACAGACCTCTCCTGCTGTGCCCGCTGCTCCCCTCAGCAGTGTAATTCTCATTGGTATGCCTGTTCTGTTCCCCGCTCTGGCTCTGGGGAATTCTCTCACCCTCCGGCACTTCTGACTGTACCCAGTGCTTGTACGTATAAATCAATCAATCAATCATTACCCCCCCAAAAAAATTAAAAAAAATGAACTTTTACCATCTGTGACATGATATATAGAACTGGAGGGGTTTATACAAAGCAAAATAAACCATAAGGAGAAACACAAATACTGAATAGTTTAACTCACATGTGGAGTACAGAGAAACAAAACAAACACCACCCACCTGAATATGAATACTAGAAACCTGACTGTAAAATTGATGATATCAGGGGGTTAGCGTGAGGGTGGAGACCAAAGTTGGGGAGAAAACATGATACACTATTGAAACAAGGGCTCCATGGCCCAAGCCAAGCAGCTTAAAAATCCTTTAATCCGTTACACTCAATTATATGAAGATAAAAATAAGAACATATTTGCTCTAGTGTTTATAACTACTTACTATTATCTCAAGTTATTTTCCACATATGGAGGTAGTAGTGGACAGTTAGTCTGTCCAGGGTCACTGAGCAAAAACAAACCGAAGAACTATGATTCAAACCAAATTCATTGATTTTACTGATACTAAAATTTCAGGACATATATTCTATCATCATACCACAAGTGACATATATATATATTTTTTTTAAAGATTTATTTATTTATTTATATAAGCACTGGGTACAGTCAGAAGTGTGGGAGGGTGAGAGAATTCACCAGAGCCAGAGCAGGGAGCAGAACAGGCAGAATGACGAAGTACACTGCTGAGGGGAGCAGCGGGCAGCAGGAGAGGTCTGCGCGCCATGTGGGACCTTCTCCCAGCGGTCAGGGATCGAACTGGTGCTGCAGAGGCTGCGGGCAGCTTCACAGCCCAGCCCTTAACCACTGCGCCACCTGGGAGGCCCACCACAAGTGATATTTTTTAATTTCAACTTTTATTCCTCCATAAACAAAAGTCTATCAAAATCTATTGGCCCCTGTACTTTTTCTATAGAATTATTTTTTTCAAAGGTAGGTAGGCAACTTTAATACTTGGCTTAAATTTCTTTTTGTTTATCTATAAGAAATGAAGTATATGAAACTTTCATGTCTGTAGAAATTCTGTTGCTTAGTAGTATTGATTATGTAGTCCTGTTTGATATTAAAAGATAAATGAATTTTTCAAAATTTAAAAAATACAATTTCCTACCAGTTTAACTATATATATGATACCTTTAAAGCATGCACATTTGGAAAGATATGTACACATACCTTTCCATGAGAAAGTATTCTATTTTTCTTCAATATAAATAGAACATTTTATTGAAATTTATTGCCAGTATATCAAATAGAAAATTAAGGAGAGTTATAATATTTAAATATAATCAAGTTGGGCCTCCCCTGGTGGCACAGCAGTTGAGCGCTGGATTATGAAGCTGCCTGCAGCCTCTGCAGCACTGGTTCGATCCCCAGCCACTGACCAGGGTCCCACATGGTGTGACAGATCTCTCCTGCCGCGCCCGGGGCTCCCCTCAGCAATGTATTTCTTCAGTTTGCCTGTTCTGTTCCCGCTCTGGCTCTGGTGAATTCTCTCACCCTCCTGTGCTTCTTACTGTACCCAGTGTTTTTATTAAAAAAAAAAGCTAGAAAAATAAATAAATAATCATGTGTTACTCACATTATACCTAGTCATAGGCACTAGATGGTGATGAGGGGGAAGCAAGTGATTAAGAGATTCTTTCCATGGGATACAATTACAATACAGAAGAGGACAAAAAATATAATAGACAAAGGCTAGATATTACAGTAATATAACTAAATAAATGCCAAAGTAACTCAGAGATGAAAGAGTAAATATATGAGAGCACAGGTTAGAAAATAAACAGTAAATTTTACTGATGACATATGGAAGTGGAGCCTGCCATCACTGATATTATTAATAAATTATTACATTGATTTTTTTTTTTTGACCCTCGCTGGTGGCCGGGGAAGGAACCGACGCTGCAGAGGCTGCGGGCAGCCTCTCAGCCCAGCACTCAACTGCTGCGCCACCACAGGAAGCCCAATTATTACATTGATTTTAACTAGCTGTTGATAAAAAATTGCGTATCAATTCCATGAAAGATTAGAAGATTGCATTATAAAAATAATGTAATAATTGGGCCTCACCTGGTTGTGCAGCGGTTGCTAAAAAGAAACTTCTCTGAAGAAGAAATGCAAATGGCCAACAGGCATATGAAGAAATGTTCAACATCACTTGTAATCAGGGAAATGCAAATCAAAACTACAATGAGATACCACCCCACACCAGTGAGAATGGCACATATTAAAAAAAACTAGCAACAACAAATGTTGGCGAGGTTGTGGAGAAAAAGGAACTCTCCTGCACTGCTGGTGGGAGTGCAAACTGGTCCAACCACTATGGAGAGCTGTGTGGAGATTTCTTGACCTACTAAACATAGAGTTTCCACATGATTCAGCAATTGCACTCCTCGGTATTTACCCAAATGACACAGAAACAGTAATTCCAAAGGGCACCTGCACCCCTATGTTTATAGCAGCACTATTTACAATAGCTAAGCTATGGAAGCAACCCAAATGCCCAAAAATAGATGACTGGATCAAGAAGATGTGGTACATATACACCATGGAATATTACTCAGCAATCAAAAAAGATAAACACATGCAGTTTGCAGCAACATGGATGGAGCTAGAAGGGATCATGCTCAGCGAAATAAGTCAGAAAGAAAAAGAAAAATACCGGATGGTCTCACTCATAGCAGGAATTTAGAAAACTTAAATAAGAGACCAGGAAAAAGACTAATCAATACAAAGTAAAATCAAAATTAACAAGCAACTATAAACAAGAGACACACTGGGAGGGGGGAGGGACGGACGGGTAAAGGAAGGACTAGAGTCAAAATAAGGGGGAGTGCAATTGTATGGGGAATAGAACCAAAATGAAAATGCATACATAGTGCAAAGATGAAAAAAGATGTAAGAATTATGTAAAATAAAATATTTAAATTAAAAAAAGGATTAGAAGATTGCAGAAATAAAAGGAAAAAAGTTATTAAAATTTGTCATGTAGTAAATAATAGCACCACATTATCTTTGTTTTAGTGACTCAAATAAAAAAAATCATTAAAATCCATCTTTTTATATTTTATTTTATATACTTTTTACATCATTTTTCATTTTTGCACAATGTATGCTTTTTCAACTTAAAATACATTTTAGAAGAGAGAGAACATGGTGTTTCAGGCAAAGGGAAGTCAGCAAGTCATTTCATCAATTCTTTCTTTATAACTCTCTAGGTTGCCATCTCTTCCTGTCTGGCTTATTGCAATAGGCATCTCAATGGCCTTGCAGTTGGTAAACACTCCCGGCTTCCAATTTATTTTATTCATAGTCATTCTATTAATTTTCCCTAAATACCCATTTGTTGATGTCAATCTTTTCATGAAATGATCTAAAGCGTTTTTAGGAGCTGTTAACTGTAGTTTGGGTGATATTAAAAGTTATTCCTCAAAAAAAGTTTTGCAGTCAAATATATTTAGAAAATATTGCTTGAAAAACCTATATATTTATATGTAATTTCTTAAGAATTTAATGGAATAATGCATAAAATGATTATTCAAAACAAGGGATGAGAAAGAATGTTGCCCGAACTGATTTTGGAACATTGAGTTGGAAAAAACTGATATAGGACAGATTGTGGTGAATATTTCACAATTTATACATATATTAAATCATCAAGTTGTGTATCTTAAAAATAAACAATTTTAAATTGTCTACTTTATTGCAACAACTCTGGGGAAAAATGCATACAAAATCCACACAAAAAGTTGCAGGGAATAAAATTCAATCTAAGAAAATCATTATCTATATACTAGTAAAAAACAAAGCTAATACAATTGACTACTACTAACAGTACTGAAATATGAAATACTAGCATGAATCCACACAAATATTCCACCATTAGCCTCCAAGTTAGAGAATTTAATAGCACCCTTTGATGTTTCCATTCACTTTCTATACTCTATGACAATTAGAATATTAGGTAATATTTGTCAGATTGAGGAGTACTTCGTGTAAGAATAAATTGCATGTTATCTAGCAGGAAACCTTTAGAGTTTGAAGTATGGTTTTATTGTTTCTATTGAGTTTCAGAATATATGCAGATTATATTCAGTTTGTGGTTGTTTTTGTTCTTAGAAAGAGTTTGAAAGAGATTAATGCTTAGTGCATTTTACCAATTTCCTTGGGAGTTTTCCCAAATTAGCATTAAACTTGCATTCAAATTTTCTCTGTGCAGCAAATAAAACATTTGATCAATTCATATGAGACCTGATTACCACCCATTTACCTAATCTCTTTTAATAATTTGATAGGTAATAGCCTCCTAACTGGTCTTTCTGCTTCAACTCCTGTTCTCCTCTTCTTTATTTTCAGCAGTCAGAATTACTCTGTCAAAATGAAAGATCATGTCACTTTTCCATTCAAAATCCTTCAATTCCCTCCATCTCATCAAGAATAAAATCTGAAGTTCATACTATGAATTACAAAGACCTTTCCTTCTTTACTTTTTTGAACCTTACTCTTAGATCCTTATTCTAATTAACACCGATGAGATACCTAATTTGTTGTCTTGAGTTATGTTCCTCCTCAAGCTCTTTGCATCCACTTCCCATCTTGGCCTATTCAGATTAAGAATCGGCTTCTCAAAGACATATCTGGCATCCCTATCCAAAATTTCAGCAGCCTGTATTTCCTATACTTTTCCCCTGATGTTTATGTGCCTTTCCTATTGTTTAAATTCTGTGGCACTTAACCACTATCTAATAACTAGAATTCTTAGCAAATGTCTCATAGCTATTAGATGTTAATCAATCATTAATTATTTAGTTTTGTTCAAGGATTTACAGATAAGTAAAGACGTGTCCCCAAGCCAAATAGATATCTCTTTGCAAACTACTCTGGTGTAGAATCTTATTTTCAGACGAACAAACCTTATTCATTCTTTAAATTTTATAGGGAATGAATACATTTTAACCATCAAAAAATTAAAAAAAAAAATCAACTGCTCCTGATGTTCCTAAATCTCTCAATGTTCATAGGTGCCTTAAAATTAAACTAGCAGGGCCTCCCCTGGTGGTACAGCAGTTGAGCGCTGGGCTGCGAAGCTACCCACAGCTTCTGCAGCGCCGGTTCGATCCCCGGCTGCCGGGCGAGGGTCCCACATGGCGAGACAGACCTCTCCTGCCGCGCCCACTGCTCCCCTCAGCAGTGTATTTCATCAGTCTGCCTGTTCTGTTCCCTGCTCTGGCTCTGGTGAATTCTCTCACCCTCCCGCACTTCCGACTGTACCTGGTGCTTGTATAAATAAATAAATCTTTAAAAAAAAATTAAACTAGCAATCTGAGAGTTTTTGGACTTTTTTTTTAGGTAGGCATATTTTCTTTGCCTAAAAAAAAAAAAATGTCCAAAAACTCTTTATTTATTTATACAAACACTGGGTACAGTCAGAAGTTTGGGAGGGTGAGAGAATTCACCAGAGCCAGAGCAGGGAACAGAACAGGCAGACTGACGAAATACACTGCTGAGGGGAGCAGTGGGCGTGGCAGGAGAGGTCTTTCTAGCCATGTGGGATCCTCGATCATGCTCAGCGAAATAAGCCAGAAAGAAAAAGAAAAATACCGGATGGTCTCACTCACAGCAGGAATCTAGAAAACTTAAATAAGGGACCAAGGAAAAGAATAACTATAAGAAAGAAAATAGCAAAATGATCAAACAACTATGAACCAGAGACACTCTATGGGGGGGTGCGGGGCGGGGAAAGGAGGGATTGGGGTCAAAATAAGGGGGTTGTAATTGTATGGGGAATATAAAAATAAAATTTAAATAAAAAAAAGAAAATATGCCTACTTCTAACTTTTGTAGTGAGCAGTGTCTATAATCACACAACCAAAGATTATTGATAGAATAGAGGTGTAGTAAATCATGTTATACTAATTTATCTGAGGAGCAAGTTGAAATCTTAGTAGGGTGTTTTCACAATGGGTGTCAAATAAGCAATACAACTCTTAGGTTTAATCTAAATCCTATTATATTAATAATAACTAACAGCTATATACTTCTTAATTACTTAGTCCAAAACTAAAATCATTTACACGTAAGTAGGCTGTTAAAAATTCAACATATCTAACAATGCTTAAATGCAAGGAAATATGCAAGCAGTTGTGAGTGAATGTCCAATGAATATCTATTTTTTTAAAAAAAATATTTATTTATGCATACAAGAATTGGGGTACAGGCCAGAGATGCAGGGGGTGAGATTAGTCACCAGAGATAGAGTGGGCAGACTGACTGAAATACACTGCTGAGGGGAGCACCAGGCAAGGCAGGAGAGGTCTGCTGCACCATGTGGGTAGCTCCCCAGCTGGCTGGGGATTGAACTTGTGCTGCAAATTCTGTGGATAGCTTCATAGCTCTGTGCTTAACACTTTGCACCACCAGGGAGGTGCCTGAAAAAGTATCTATTGCATGCAAGTACTTTAAGTAAAAGCCCACATGACTATGCATAAGGATGGCTACATGTAAAACATGAGGATATCACATCACTTTTACAAATTAAATTTTTGCCTTCAGATGCAGAACATCATCCAAATTAAATTGAAAAGAAATATTTTGGTTGACATACTATAGTAGAATTTTTGTATAATGAGTATATGGTAAAATCAAAATCATAATAATCAAACCTCTGTATCTTCATGTGTTCATCAGCAATTTGACATTATAATTTTTTTTTTTGTTTTAACTAAAATTACCCATTTAAAAAAACAGTACATAAATAAGTGTGAAGAAGGTATTCTAGGTGCCTATTTTTCATTGATCACACAATCCTCAAATAGAAAGCATACCTATGCCCAGTTGACATCTTGCAAAAAAAAAAAAAAAAACAAAACACTCTGCTCTTTATCTATCTATATAAGAACTATAATTGCCTCCAAATTTCATGCTGCTGATTTCTCTCACTTGCTTTATTTTTTCTACTTGTGATTTTCTGTTTGTAAGACTTGGTATGCATAGCATAGCAGTGCCATTAGAGAACACGCAACTCATATGAAAAGGAAATTGCTCTAACTCTGGAACTGTTTGGCAAAATACCTTACATGGGAAAAATTATGTTCTTTTATCAGGATGTCTGAATAATAAAGAGTAAACAGCAGTCATTGAGTTATAATTTTTAAATGGAATCACTCAATATATTTCCAATCCTTTAAAGCACCTTGGAAGGCAGGCTGATTTCCGGGTCAGAGATTTATTTATTTATTTTCCAATCAGCAGATATCATTTACTATAATACCCAAATTGATACTCAGTAACACCTCATCAAATAACTTTCACATTTTCAGTTATCTATATAATGTTGTCAAGCCTAAAGTCAGCTGGTTAATTTTTTTAATTTAGTCACATTTTATATCAAGTAGGTGTAAGTATATTTCTATATGCAGTAATAGCACTTATGCATGATCCCTGATTGAATCCCAGTTCCCTAGCATCAACTTCTTCCTAGATTAGCTGAGTGAATTGGGTCTACTGAGCCATTAGCTATTACTGAAGGGTATATGAATATCAGCCCCTGCAGAATAGTGAATTTGCTCTTGCCTTGTAGCAAAGCTTTTTCCTGGTTTCTCTTCACAATGGGACTCCTTTAACTGTGCCTTTTTCTAATGCAACAAGAAAGTAAAGCGGCAGCCAGAGGAAAATGAAATCTATTGAAATAAAATCATCAAGTGGGAATGGCTTTAGATTTTCACAGTGGGGTGATGTGATATGATTAATCTACAATGATAAAGGTGGGCTTTGGAGTTCCATGGCAATTTCTGTACGTATTGAAGTGTGTGTGTGTGTGTGTGTGTGTGTATTATACAATAGAAATAGTAATTGTCAATTCATAAAAAGACGTTAAAATTACTGAAAAGGATTTAAAATCTGATAAACGAATCATATGGTAGAATAAAATGTTCCTCACTTTTAAGGTAAGTTACACTTAGTGTTTTTTTTTTTAGTACATTTTATTACTTTAAGACAGAAGGAAAATGTGAAAGATACTCTGCATAACCCTACTTTCAACAAATTAGTAACTACTTTAGAAGTGATAAGTAAACTGTTTAACTGGTTGCCGTCTTGCCTAGAAAAACTAAGTTTCTTATTTTATTTTGTAAAATAAATGGAGAATATATGAATGTTTTTATGAACTGGATGCTGGCAGAAAAGCAACATTCAAGATACATACTTCAAAACAAAATGTTAAAACACACCACCAGGTAAGAGGTAGAAGATCTGAAAGACATTTTCTTCCATGGTATAAAGCCAAAATGAAAATCATCTCTCTCTGAGATTAGACAAAAAGCAGAATTTACAAAGAAATGGTGACAAACTGATTTCTAGGGAGAAATCAGCCTTCATATAGAACTTGTAGATAGTGCCTAAAGAAAATGTATAGGCTAGAAAAGAAGAAAGCTCTAAACTTTTTGGTCCAAATTTCCACTATAAGACACTAGAAAAAGACAACCAATGAAATCCAAAGTAAACAGAAAAGGGGAAATAGTAAAAACAACAGCAGAAAACTATGACATGGAAGACAGAAGAGAAATACCTTTTTAAAAGTAGTGTTTGGAAAAGACAAAATTAATAAAACTCCAGCCATGATGAACAACAACAAGAGATAAAGCATAAATTGGCAATATCATGAATATAAAGAAAGTATTCCTACATGGGCACTCAAGCAGTAATAAGGGAATGTTAAAAACTTTTAAGCCAATATATTTGACAATTCAAGTGAAGTATACAAACTCCTTGAAAGAAACAAATTACCAAAGAATAATCCAAAACAAATAAAAATCTTCAATATGTGCATATTTAAGGAATTTGAAATCAAATTTTTAAATATCATAAATAAAGATTAAATCCATGTAAATTCACAGGTGAATTTTATGAGACATTAGAAAATTGAATATGTTATTGTAATAGGTAAACAAACACCATTTGATCTACTGATATATCCAGTAGCAATAAAAATTCTCAGTGAAAAAGCGTTAAGGAAAAATTCTTAATCTGATAATTTTCATCTATGAGAAAACATTTACTTAATTGCATACTTAATCATTAAATTCTTTCCTTTGTAAAGATGAAACCAAACATGGCTGTTCTCATTATTTCTAACGCTATAGTGTAGTTTCCAACCAGAGCAATAACAAATTAAAATCATAAATATTAAAAAAGGAAAAATGAAATGTATTTTCTGTAGACAACATTGCTGTGCTCATTATAAAATATCTACCCAGAAAAGAAATGCTAGAACTAGTGAGCAAATTAACCGGGTTACAGTTCAAAAGGACAATATGCAAAGATAACTGCATTTTTATAAACTATGAACAGTTGAATAATGAAATTTATAAACCAGTATCACACCTGAACTCATGCCAATGGGGATATACTTAGTAAAAATATTAATGCTCTTTATAGTGAAAACCTACTAGGCACTGCTGCATGAAAGACTATTAAATAGAAAATACACCATTTATTTGCCAGTTTATTAATTGGATGATTCAACAATGTGAGATGCCAATTCCATCAAATGGATCAATTCCAATTAAAGTCCCAACAAGCCTTCTTCCCTTTCCCTCTCCTCCCATTCTCTTTTTTATTTGGTAGAAACAAAACAAGCTTATCCTAAAATATGTATGAAATTATTAAATGCAAAAGACATCAAATAACCAAAATATTTGTGAAAGAACAGGACTTAAACTACTTAAATATCAAAAATTATCAAGTTACAGTAATCAAACCAGTATGTCATGGTTTAAAGACTGAAATGTATCAGTAGAATATAATAGAGTCAAAAAATATATGAAGAGGGCCTCCCCTGTGGCGCAGCGGTTGAGCGCTGGGTTGCGAAGCTGCCCGCAGCCTCTGCAGCACTGGTTCGATCCCCGGCTGCTCCCCGGCCACCAGAGGAGGGTCCCACATGGCACACAGACCTCTCCTGCCGCCCGCTGCTCCCCTCCCCTCAGCAGTGTACTTCCGTCCTTCTGCCTGCTCTGCTCCGCACTCTGACTCTGGTGAATTCTCTCACCCTCCCGCACTTCTGACTGTACCCAGTGCTTGTATAAACAAACAAACAAACAAACAAACAAACAAATAAATGAATGAATAAATAAATAAATCTTTAAAAAATATATATATGAAGAAATATGACCAATGGATTTTTAACAAAGTAAAAAAGTTCAATGGGGAAAGGAAATTCCTCAGTAAATTAGCTGAAACAACTAAGTAGTCAAAAGAAAAATAATGAACCCTAACTCTTATCTCATATATGACAAAAATTGATTCAAAATTATTAGAATATATTTATATTATGAATATAGGCCAAGACTCCTTAGAACAAGAAAAAAGGAGACAATAATAAGCATCATCAAAATTTTTTAAAAGTCATTCTTCAAAAAATACTAAGGAAATCAAAACAAAAGCCACAGACTCACAAAGATAAATCTATAATTTACATATTTATAATTTATAATCATATGTAACATAATTATTTTTGTATGTGCATATAATCATGTATTTATAAGATAATTATCCCTCTTATGACTCAAAGTTACAAGAATTTCAACAGAAAGTCAGCAAAAGATTTTAAGAAAACAGTGCACAAAAGAAGTATATTACTGACAATAAGCACATAAAAAATTATCATTTCTACTATTAATTAGGGAAAACACAAATAAAACCAAAATTAAAACTCTACAGCATGGCTAGAATTATAAACAGCAATTCTGAGTGTTATGAAATGTGAGGCAACTGGAATTCGTATAGACTGTTGGTAAAGGAGTAATATACTAGTCTGGAGAACAGCTTGACAGTCTCCTGTGAATTTAAACATATAATGGCCATGTGAGCAATCAATTCTATTCCAAAGTTTATACCCAAGAGAAATGAAAATTATCAGTATAGAAAAAATCATATATTCTCACTGCAGCTTTATCTATTATAGCCAAAAATATGGAAGTGGGTAGGTGCAGGTGAAGAAGTCCATCAACAGGTGAATGCATATACACATTCTGGCATATTTATATTCATCCAATGGAATATTATTGATCAATAAAAAGTAACTTACTATTGATACACTCAACATCTTGGCTAATACTTTAAAGTATGAAGAACAAACGAAGTCAAACACAAAAAAGTGTGCACTGCATGACTGTGTTTTACATGAACTCAAGAGCAGGCAAACTAATTTATGGTGCTGGAAATAAACAAAATGGTTGTTTGGGTGGGAGTTACCTTAAAGCATATGAAAATACTAGGAAGCTAGATATGTTCTATATATTTATTGAGATCTTGATAATGGTGTATGTGTCAAAATAGATCATATTGTGTACTTAACAACTATGTATTTACTGTATGCAATACCACCTCAATAAAAAAAAATATGCTGGTTAATATTGTTACCTCTTGTCATCTTCTACTATATCAAATATTATCCTAAATTATTAAATTCAAATTTAACAGTGAGTATACAGTCAGGTATATGCTCATAGCGCCCCTTCCAACTGCTTTTTCTTTTATTATCTAATTGATAATTTAATCAGTGTTTAATATGTGCTGGGCCTTTATTAAATACTCAGTATTGAAAACTCATCAATTTATGATTCATATATCCAGAAGTTTAAGGTCTGGAAAAGATATTATCTACTCTACCCTGCTTCCACAGGACTGCGGATTCCAACTAACATTACTGAATCGAGGTGTCACTAAATCTTTGGATCCACAGTTAATAACTCCCAAATAATGGGTCACAATTATATCTAGTACCTTTGTCTCTGGAAATAATTTTGTTCGATAGAAGGAGTATCTCTCAAGTGTAAATCTACATACTGCTTGAATCTGACCACTGTATCTCGGTCAGAAACTGCCCCATGATCTTAAGTTTGAAAATTGGGACCACTGTATACACATTCCAGAGACTAGACAAAGAGACAAGCACAGAATGTGACACGCCTATGTAACTAGACCATATATTTTAATTTTATCTCAAAAGCTATGGAGACCATTATAGTAGTGTATGCGTATGTGCAGGGACATTACAGCTTTTAAACTAGCGAAAGATCAATTCCACTTTGCCTGAGAGACCTTTATTGTCACAACGTGAGGAGAGACAAAAGGATGAGGATATTAAATGTAGGGATATTGGCTATTATACTCACTGTCAAGAAGTCATGAGGGGCTAACTAGAAACAGGAGAGTGGTTTGGAGATCTGAGAATCAATAAGGAAGAATACACAAGAAGTGATAATGGAACAAAACAATTATCTAAAATGTTTCTTAAATTCCTGGCTTTAATGGACAAGAGAGGCATTTTCTAAGACAGAATATAGGAAAATGATTTTTTTTTCTTTTTAGCTGGGTTTGGTGGTTAATTCAGCTTGGGATGATGAGTTATATATGACTGTAGCATATTCCATAGATGTTTATCAAAGCAAATAGGACCAAATAGAGGAGAAATTTAATTTGGAGATAGTTTTATGTTGGGAATAGCTTACTTGTAAAGGGTAGTTGAAGCTATAAGGTTATCCAAGGGGAATTTAGTGCACGAATAGCCATGGGACAAGAAAACTCAATGACTTGGACATGCAAATAAAGGAGATACAAAGTACTAAACCACAATAACCATCTTAGAAAGATCAACCGATAAAGTAGGGGAGGGTGGAAACAAGAAATGCTGTAAAAGCTAGGGGAGGGTGGAAACAAGAAATGCTATAAAAGCCACAGGAGGAACATGCAGAGAAAAAGTTGATGTGGCACATGTCTGATTAACCTTCCCAAAGGATATCACAAATCAGTGATCATTCAGACCAGATCAAGATCAGCACTTAAAGGATCACTTGGTAGAAACTGATATTTGTTAAACTGGAAATAGTGGTATATATAATTCTTACCATGGCTAACCGATATCCCACCAAAAGCCTTCTATTTCTTTCCTTAATTCTTTCCCCTTTAATATGCCATTAAGTTATGTGTGGATGAGTAGTCCTCCATAAACCTCTATGACACAACAAAATGGTTACTTGCTACCTTCAATTTATAGAGGACTGAGGCTCAGAGAATTTTAATAAACTGCTTAGATTTGTCAGAGCTGTTACAGAGCCCCTGGAACCTAGTCCTTACTTGTTAGCTTACCTTCCCATTATTAAACTAATCTGGTCCCTGTATGCTACCTTTGTTAGAACACCCTGCTTCTCCATTTGCCCTTGCCATTTTTTTTTTATTTTTTATTTTTTGTATTTATTTATACAAGCACTGGGTACAGTCAGAAGCGCAGGAGGGTGAGAGAATTCACCAGAGACAGAGCGGGGAGCAGAACAGGCAGACTGACGAAGTACACTGCTGAGGGGAGCAGCGGGCTGCAGGGGAGTTCTGCACGCCATGTGGGACCCTCGCCAGCAGCTGGGGATCAAACTGGCACTGTGGAGGCTGCGGGCAGCTTCGCAGCCCAGTGCTCAACCGCTGGGCCACCAAGGAGGCCCTGCCCTTGCCATTGATCAAGGAGAATTAGGAGAACCATAGAACTAGGAGAACCACATATGAGAACTAGGGCTCATATGCCTCAAAACACTGCTGACTCAAGTGTTAAACTCCCTGATGTCCACTGCTTAAGTTCTTTTTCTAGATTTCATTCACCATTATCGAATCGCTTTTATATTTAATTATATATAAAAGAAGCAGACAATGATGGAGTGGATGGAGTGTAGAACAAAATGATGAAGCAGACAGACTAAATGAAAAGATAAACAAGGTCAGATATTTTGCCTGGAGCCTTTCTGGCTTAAACAGCTGCATATAAGAAGGCCATTGCAGAGTTCAGGCCTAGAATTGAAATTACAATTCTAGCTGCTAATGCACCCAAAAAAGTAAAACTTTTTTTTCTCTTTTTTTTTTTTCTCCTGCTTAAATTTCCTAACTGTGGGGGCATACTTATTTACATTAATTTAATATTCTGCTTGTGAGACTGGATTTTTGGCAAACCATAGCTAATTACCATTGGTCTCTAGGAAGCAGAAATGCAGAGCCCATAGCTTACAAATTTCAGTTGTAAAATAAAAGGAAGCTCATGAAGTTTAGCCAGTTGTTTTTAGTTAACTAAGGAAGGAAATGGTCTAATTTGCCAAATAAGAAAACATGGTCTGTCCCTTCGATGTGTATCTGCTAAGAGCATGAACAAATCCTATTACCAGCGTTCTGAACATGATTTAGTTCTATCCATTATGCATTTCTTCATATTTTTGGTTATTTTGGTTATATGTGATGCCATGGAAAGCCAAAAGGACAGATGCCAAGCATATCAGCAATATTTTGTGGATCTGGAACTGACATATAAAACTATATCCTTCACTTGAGAGTCTATATTTTTTAAGAAAATCATTGTATATCACTCAAGAAGTGAAGATGAAGACTATATTGTATTTGTTGTAATCATAAAGCAGTAAAAACATGATATAGCAAAGATGCTGCTTCCCCTCTATAGCAGGACTTTATTTGGTAAAATGTGTGTACAGAGGCAGAAAATATATTCCCTAATCAAAACTATTCTCTCCCATAATAAGCTTATGCTCCTTCACTTATTCAACTATATTTACTTAGCTATTAAAGATAGTGTTTCATTTGCTGCACCTTCGATATCTACCATATGGCCAAGGCTTCCTGGGTTACACAATAAATATATAGAAGATGGTCCTTCCAGTGAGTGGCAAAGTCTGTGAACTCATTGTAAAACTAGACAAAGGTGCCCAGTATCCGTCCTATTATTTTCTTTTTTTTTCTTTTAAAGATTTTATTTATTATGCTATAAGAGATGGGGTACAGGCCAGAGATGCGGGGGGTGAGAGGATTCACCAGAGACCGAGTGAGGAACATAACAGGCAGACTGACTGAAATACACTGCTGAGGGGAGCAGTGAGTGAAACAGGAGAGGTCTGCTGCACCATGTGGGTTGCCCCCTGGCCAGCTGGGGATTGAACTCATTCTGCAGAGGCTGCGGATTGCTTCATAGTGTAATGCTTAACCCCTCGCACCACCAGGGAGGCCCTCCGTCCTATTATTTTCATAACTTCTCTTTAGAGACACATTTTTTTGCTCCATCTAAACTGTTATTATTGTTAATATTACTGTCGATGCCTGTCTTTACAAAAACTAGTTAAAAATACAATGTGAAAAATAAGTGATTCTAACTTTAAAAGTGGTGATTCAGTACTAGTGGTTCACAAAGAATCCTTGTCTTCCTCTGTTTAAAATCCTTTTTTGGCTACCTATTGAACAAGATAAAGTTCAAATTCCTTAACATGACATCAGATGCTTTTTATAATTTATCTGCAACTAACTCTTCAAGTCTAATCTCTTCCATTACCTCATAAGACCCTTGACTGCAATTAGAGAAAACATCTGGCTCTTTGTTGAGTAGATCACGCACTTGTATTACCCTGCCTCTGTACACACATTTTACCAAATAAAGTCCTGCTATAGAGGGGAAGCAGCATCTTATGATGATTAAGATCCTGAGTTCCATCTTCAGACTGCCAGGGTTTAAATCTTGGTCCTATCACAGACTAGCTTCATCCAAGTTATCAATCATCTGCACCTCATTTTAATGATCCATAATTTAGGGAAATAAGGCTTCTTTCTCAGCATTGTTCAGAAAACATGTGACATTAATTCAGAAGAAGTTCTTTAGAAGGATTAGGGTACTTCCCCCTCTGAGCTGCTTTGTCTCAGTTAATCTCTTGCTTTCCCTTTATTTTATTCACATATCTTTTATGACATTTTAATACATTATTGTATTATCACAATTTATATATTAGTGTTTATGTATTGACAAATTTTGTATCTACATCATCTAAAACTGATGTCCTACCACTATTTCCTCCCTCAAATGAACTTACACAAATCATGTTATTTTTAACATGATGTAATTTCACAAATAATGTTATTTTTAAGAAAAAATAAAAAAAAATAGTGCTTCCATTGTACTATTTAAAATATGAGGGGAGCCTTCCTTGGTGGCGCAGCAGTTGAGGGCTGGGCTGCGAAGCTGCCCACAGCCTCTGCAGCACCGGTTGGATCCCCGTCTGCCAGCAAGGGTCCCACATGGTGCAACAGACCTCTCCTGCTGTGTCCACTGCTCCCCTCAGCAGTGTATTTCATCAGTCTGCCTATTCTGTTCCCCACTCTGGCTCTGGTGAATTCTCTCACCCTTCCACGCTTCTGACTATACCCAGGGCTTGTATAAATAAATAAATGAATCTTTAAAAAAATAAAATAAAATACAAGGGGTGGTATGGCAAATACCAGTAGTCAAACTATTGAATTTTTTGTATTACAAATTATTAAATTATCACAAAGTAATGGGATTATGAGTGACTTTTATTTTGTTCTTAATTTTCTATAATTTATAGTACTGTTAATATGAAAGTAGCATAAACATTTTAAAATTTTGAAGTGATTTTAAAAAGGATTCGTGTTAAGAATATTTAACATGAAATCTGCCATCAGAACAAATCTTAATGTTGTATAATAAATCTTAGTTTACTCAACTTGCTTAAGTAAAATTTTATAACCATTGATTAGTAAACTCCTCATTTACCCTCTCTACAGGTCAAAAAAACTACCATTCCACAATTTGATTCCATGAATTTGACTACTTTCTATACCTCATTTGAGTGGAATCATATATTATTTGTCTCTATGATGGTTTATATAATTTGGCATAAAGTTCTCAAGGTTCATCATTGTTGTCCTATATAGCAGTATCATTTTTCATGGTTGAATAGTATTCCATCGTGTGTATCTACAACATGTTCTTTATTCATCTGTCAGTGTTTTTACATCTTGACTATTGTTAACAGTGCTGCAATGAACAAAGAGAGTGCTAATATGAGGAATGGATAAAATATTTGCACACCATAATGTGATAAAAGGTTATTCTCCAAATATGTAAGAAAATAGTCTCTAAAATTTTGACTGATTAAAGTTAAATCAGACTCAAGTAAAAAGAGGCTAATGAGAGAGATGGGGGGGCAAGTGTAATCTTCTTGGAAATAGTATGTAGTCATGATTATGTCTATCAAATTTCAAAATGCTTGTCCTATTTCTTGAAGCAGTTATTTTTACTAACATGACAATATACCTCATAAACCATAAATGAGTAAAATTTAGACTCATGAATGTAACAAAGGAGAAACCATCTAGACCAATTAGAAAAAGGAAAGTATTTTTGTAGGTAACTGAGGAAGATAGAAGAGGTATGTTTATGGGGAGATATGAAAATTTAAGCTAGAATGGAGTGATGTTTTGTTGTTTTTACTTTGTGGTTTTTTAAAATTTATTTATTCATTTACACAAGATCCGGGGTACAGGCCAGAGGTGTAGGGGGTGAGAGGATTCACCAGAGACGGAGTGGGGAACAGAACAGGCAGACTGACGAAACACACTGCTGAGGGGAGCAGCAGGCGTGACAGGAGAGGTCTGCTGCACCATGTGGGACCCTCACTGGCTGGCCGGGATTGAACTGGCACTGCAGAGGGTGAGGACAGCTTCACAGCAATGGAGTACTGTGACATGCACTTGTCTCTACTTACTGAATGTGTCTTATTTCTAGTTGCTGCCTTTCTTTAATGGCTTGCTCTTTGGTTTTCACTTTTTTTAATTCATTTTTTTACTTTGTTTTCTTCATGGAATGTCTTGACCTTTTTCTTTTTTTCTTACTTTGCCCAATATTTATATTTCTCCACTCTCTTCAAATCTCTGAATCCCCCTCCACACACTTTCAGCTAATGTCATTGAATAACTATCTTGACTTGTGGTCATTTATTAAACCTTCCTTTATCTATAAATGTATGTTTTTTCTCATAGTTACAATGAAAGAATGAAAACAAATCATCTAATTTTGTTTGGAAATCTACATTTTCTCAAAAACTTTCTCTTTTCACACTTGATTCTTCTATTAACCCTTACAATTAGCATTTTAACTTAATCACATTTAATCCATATTTAAAAACAGATTTAAAAAAATCCCTCATTTATCACCATGGTCTTTTTCCATTCACAGTTCTATTTTTTCATTAATAATCAAGTGTAGCAAAAACCAAAATGTTGCGTGTGTTCAGTGTTTCAGCATCTTCACTTTTCATTTACTTCTCAGTAGGTTTCAATTCAGCTTTCCCTCTTTCCATTCCAATGGAACTGTCTTACTGAGCTCACCAGTGACTTCTTCTATGTTATTAAATCAAATGAGTTTCTTTGAGGACTCATTTCCATGGCTCAGGAACATTTGAAACAACTAATCACTCCCACTTACTAGACATACTGTCTGCCTTTGACATTCAAGACTCCACCTCTCCAGATTTTTCTCATCATTCTTACTTATGAGCTGTATCATTAAATGTTAGAAAACATCAGCATCCTTTTCGATTGGTAGGAAAAGGATCATTTCTAAATGCTTTCACCTAGAGAATGTCATGCAGTCCATGACTTTACTTAAAATCTGAATGCCGTATTTCTAGAACTCACATTGCTTCTGATTTCAAGATTCTCATATCCAGCCATCTGTTTGACATTTGGATAGCTCACAAACATCTCAAATTTAATATGTACAAAACCTCTATTCACTCTGTAAATGATACCATCTTCTACCCAGTTTAACTCAAAATCTGACAACGTCCCTTCTCTCTTCTACTCACATCTACTCTAACACCTACTACTTCTGATTCTACTTTATAAACTCTCAAATCCATCCACAACACATTTTATGCACTGCTAATTATACTTCTTAAGTTACATACATTTTTATTTTATTTCTATAATAGCCTCTAATTGGCCACCTTGATTTTTCCTAACCTGTTCCTTCTTGGGTATTGCCCAAGCCCCCACTACTTCCATTAAGCACAAAATCCTACACTGTGCTAAATACTGTGCCAAATATTGTAGAGATTACAGTGAATTCAATTATAGGTACAGGTTAATTTATAGCCTCACTAGGGATACAGAGCAGAGGGAAAAATGAAGACTGACCAATTATTTGACTAATAACAATTTCACATCTTGTTCAATGTCTCTCATGGTTCTGAACCAAATAACCAATGGTCTACAGGCAATTTTAGTTTTATCTTAATGTCAGAAATCATATTCATTCTCATTTCCAGATATTCTAGTACCAAAATATGTATTATCTTAATGAATTTTATAATAACCTTGAAAAAAGGAACAATTATCCCACCTTTTCTAGGAGGAATTAATGTGCTTAATGCACAAGATTGGAAAATTAGCCCAGTCTCATTTGACACACGCTACAATTGTCTTTATTCAGAACAAAAACCTACAACTTTTGTGTGGGTGGCATGTGTGGTAAGAGGAGGTTCACAGATGGAATTGGAGGCTGCTGTATGTAATGGGTCATTTGTACTGATAAACCTTATAGAAGCTGGGTGCTCATAATTTTGGTGGTGGCTTGAAATAAATTAGTAAAATTTTAAAGTTAGTGAGAATATGGAGATTACCTGATCCAATATTCCATTTGGAAAGGATAAGAAATTGAAGAATTATATCAGTTACTTGCCCAAGATTAAGCAATAAGCTGTTTGTAGTGTTGTGAGAGTTAGGACCAAATTCTAACTCTTTTGTTCCTCAGCCCAATGATTATTCTAATACGCATCGCCCCCTATTTTCTTCCAGGCTTCCTTTCCTTATAAAATCACTCTTCATACATTTTTTTTTAAATTGCGAAGTTGTCATATGAGCTATAAATAAATTTAAATGTAAAATCCAACTTGAAGTAGCTTATTTAAATTTATCTTGGACTTAGATGTTTATAAATGAGGCAAATGATAATTGACAAAGTCTTCCTAGGGTGTCAGGAACAGACTAATGATATTAATAAAATAAAGAGAGTCAGGAAGTGATTTTGAATGACAAGAATCTGGCTGGTGCTGCTTGGCTAACTAAATCAGGTCCAGGCTTAAGGCAAACAAACAAAAGGCCAACTCCAGAGACAGAGCACTAAGTGGGTTAGATATTCTGACAGAAAATGCACTGCTCTGACTTGCTCCCTGAGAAAGAAGCATTAAAGCACACTGAAAATCTCAGAGAACCTAGGTAACTCCATGGGTCCTGTCTTCTCTGATACATGTTTGTAAAAGTAAACATACCCTTTTGGTGCCAGATGGAATATTTCAGAGTTTGTTCATTAATAATCATATTAAACAAGCCCAGAGGATGTACCCCTTGATTATGGTAATTACACTGCTAACAATTTTAGAAAATGGGAACTGTTGATTAAGTTATATCTATCCAATCTCTTTTCATTGGCTGCTTCATCTCCTGGAGGATCTCTCCTTCACAGATCTGAAGACAGAATTTAGTCTAATTTGCCTCTGCCCATTATGTCTTCTTTCTTCAACAGATTGGACTAGAGATCTAAAAATGATTAAATTCAACAACAAAAATAAATAAAAGGACCAATCAAAGACCAGTTTGTCTTTCACTAGATCTCCTTGACAAACCAGATATGCAGTTGTCTTCTGTTCCATGATTTTAGTTTGTATATTTTATATGCATATATGGCTTGAGGTTAGAACTATACAGTATTCATTAAAGAGGGGATTTACTCATGTTCAAGTATTTGAAAAAATAATGGGAATATGTTATTGGTGCCAGACATTTAAAGTTTAAAGGTCCCAGAACTGATTGCCTTCTCAATGAGGACAAGCATGACAGATTGTGTGTGTGTTTGTGTAAGTGTTTAAGTGACATTTAACATTTTTCAAAGGATACTATAGTCAATCTAAGATGCTAATATTTTCATTAATCTAGTGTAATGGCCATTTTCCTTTGTATGTGACTTAAGTCTGAGTCAATAATGATTTAGGCAGAAGTCAAATTTGGTGATCTGTGTACATTTCAGTTACATGCTAATTTGCCATTAGAGTGATCCTTCTCATTGATTTAGGGATGCAGAACACAGAAGACAGTGACAGTGATCCAGTCTGCAGGATCAGGTAAGACTTCTAGAAGGAGGTGCTACCTCAGATGCTTGGGATTGTGAAAAAAGGACAAATAAATGCTATTTTTGGTAGATGAATGAGTCAAACCATGTTGTACACTGACAATAGCAAATATCACAATTCAGTTTTTAATAGGTCAAATAAGAATTCTATTACTAAAGAGAATTTGAATTTTCCTTTTATTCATAATAATAGGTTTGAAAAAGGGTTTGACTAAAACAAGATGTGAACTTGGAACTTGGCCAATAATTATTTCAAGAGATGGTAGAAATGGGAAATGTTGTGAGCAAATGGTCATGATCTTGTATTTGAAATTTGCTTCCCTTATCAAGGGTTTCTCCAGAAAGAAGAGGGAGTCAATAGCTTTAAAATAACAAAATTAGATGTAAATGAAACCAGTAATCTTGACTGAGTAGTAGAGTTCTAGCTCTTCAGTTAGGTATATATATGCTATAAATATGAAATTCTGTCCTACTTTTACAATATATTGGCCCCAAAATTGGATAAGACTGCTAAGCAAAAATTATCCACAATAGTTTTTCAATTATTTAAGCAAATCAAAGTCTTTGGATTTGCTAGTGAACTTTTCTGGGTCAACATATATGGATTTTCTGACTACCTAATGTTAAGATATTAAAGTGAGATGATGACAGTTACAAAAGTGATGATGATGGTGATATCTTACTATAAAAATTTCAAATCTCAAATTTTTAATTTTCTATGTAGTAAAAAGTAACCAGACTAGTTCAAAATGAAATTTATGAGCTAGATATTATGATGGGGTTCAAGGAAATACTTAGCATATTACAGCTATTTATGATTGGGCATTTATTGAGTAGGTCATGAAAAGTGTGATATCTAGAGTGCTGATTGCAGATGATAATTATATTAATCATTGTTACAAATGTAATTCTCAGCAGCACTCACTGAAATAAAAGGTCGTATATTTTTCATCATAAAATTTATCCATACAAGAGACTGTAATAAAAAAAGATAAAAGCAGCTATTTTCACATCTCACAAAAATAGACATAAGAATTGATGCATATCCTGGTTTTCTATATAATACATTTTCATTTATGCTATGTTTAAGTATTTATGTTCATATACTATTAAGGATTTAGTGCACTATTTTAAAAATTTGTCTACCATAAGGATTTCTACATTATGATATTTTGAATGAATATGGACATCAATTTTACAGTTGTGTGAGATAATCTCAAGAGGATTTTTATCCATTTGGCATTGTTAAATATTTTGCCTGCCATATTTTATTTGTGTAAGTGAACTTAGAAAAAATATCTACATAATGCTTCTTTTACATTTAATTTTTTGGGTTTATATAAAACTTCCTTAAATTGTCAGGGCAAAAATTAGAATTTAAATACAAGTATTTAAAGTAATCACTAAGATAACATTTTTTCTAACAATATGCAGAAAGCTGTTCAATTTTGCTTGTCATATTTCTAGAGAATGATTAGGTATATCAGAATTACATGAAAAATAAAGTATTCTTATCTCTTACTTTCATGAACAGTTATGCTTACTATTTCTATTTCTAATCTTATTCATACTATGACAGAACTGCCCAGATACTGTTAGCTAAGGTATAGACAGGTATAGTGATGAAAGATAACAGATTTTGGCTTAAAACCTGAATTTTAAATGTAAATATGATACTATCACAGAAGTCTGACCAAACTATACAACACAATGAATTTAGGTCCTTTGTGTCAAAATAATAATATTAGTTTATGTTAAACTACTGGTGTGTGAAGATTAGTACAGGTCTTTGTAAGAAGCTGACATGTAGTGGATGCTCTTAGGTGGCTACTTTTATTATCTTTTTTTTGCTGTTGCCATTGATGCTTCTATCGGGGTAGCCACAAAATATTATAGGGTGACAACGTATTAACAAAGACGTAGTTGCTTATGAGTAGTTACAGCCAGGTTTCCAAGCTCTTCCCTCCACACACGACTCTTGCATCTAGGAGAGGACAGGTCATGTGGTACTTTCAGGCTTGGCCCTTTCAAATATTCTATATATATAGTCCACGTGTACTCTCTTACCACTGCTGATGTCTGGGTGTGAATGCTTATTTCCATGGGGAATCTGGAAACTACATGAAAATAGCATGACCTGTTGTGCATCCTGTAAGACTAAGTAAAACTCCCTTTTTGCTAACACTTGACTTTAACTGGAGTGCAAAACTGAGTTACTGTATTAACCCCAAGACTCTCGGATTTATTTGTTGCACTTCTAGTATTTCCTTGTACTGACAGAGAAACTGTTGTCAGTATATGGTGTCATAAAACAAAACTAAAATATGTAGCATTAGCTGAGTACTTTGGGTAATGTATAACAAAGAAACTGGCATTGGCATCTGAAAGCTATTGATACATGTCATGCAAGGACAAAACATTGGATCACTTTGTCACATACAATAATTGGCAGGGCAGGCAGGACACTTAACCCCTTATCTGTGGCTCTTTAGGGATGACAGAAAGTGTTACAGGATGAATTTAGTAAGTATGAGATGAAAATAATTGACTATCAAGAACTGGTAAAGTTTGTACATTTCATAAAATTCAAATGTTGCAGGTGGCTGTGGTAAGGATTTCAGCCTCCCTGGTGGCGCAGGTGGTTGAGGGCAGTGCTGTGAAACTCTCCACAGCCTCTGCAGCGTCGGTTTGATCCCCATCGACTGGGGAGAAACACACATGGCACGGCAGACCTCTCCTGTCTCGCCCACTGCTCCCCCCCAGCAGTATATTTCGTCAGTCTGACTGTTCTGTTCCCTGCTCTGTCTCTGGTGAATCCTCTCACCCTCCCGCACATCTGGCCTGTACCCTGGTTCTTGTATATATAAATCTTAAAAAAAAAAAAAAAAAAAGAAATCCAACTAAAGGAGTTTACCATCTTCTATACATGGTACAATTTCCCTGGACCTTGAAAGTTATTGAGGACAGAAAGACACAAGACTACAAATGTGACTTTTTTTTTTTTTTTTTTAAGGATATGACCAGCAATGGGATAAGTTGCTTCTACCAACATTCCACTGTTCAAAACTCAATCAGATGTCACCTTTGATTGCACTGGGCTATATATCAATAATGTGTATATATATACACATAATCTTTCTAATCAAACCACAAAAGAATATTCTACTCTCGGATAACAGGAAAAGCCTGTACCTAGACCAT
Source organism: Talpa occidentalis (assembly GCF_014898055.3). Lineage (NCBI taxonomy): Eukaryota > Metazoa > Chordata > Mammalia > Eulipotyphla > Talpidae > Talpa > Talpa occidentalis. The sequence goes on from NW_023601653.1 coordinate 28,790,201, forward strand.
GACACTCAGTTCCAAATCTCTGACCATGATATTTAGCTTTTTTATTGACTAGAATTGAGATTCTTTCTCTGGATATACTGCCTTTTGTCAGTCTTCAATAATCTGACAGCATATTCATGCTCGGTTTCTACTTCTCTATTTGAACCATTTATTTTTTTTTTTTTTTTAATTTTTTTATATAGGCATGTTTTATTTATTTGTTTGTTTGTTTTGTTTATACATGCACTGGGTACAGTCAGAAGCACGGGAGGATGAGAGAATTCACCAGAGTCAGAGCGGGGAGCAGAGCAGGCAGAAGGACCGAAGTACACTGCTGAGGGGAGCAGCGGGCGGCAGGAAAGGTCTACACGCCATGTGGGACCCTCCTCCGGTGGCCGGGGAGCAGCCGGGGATCGAACCGGCGCCGCAGAGGCCGTGGGCAGCTTCGCAACCCAGCGCTCAACCACTGCGCCACCGGGGAGGCCCAATTTGAACCATTTCTTATAGGTGGTACTCTTAGTGGGATTTTCCTTGGACACCTATACTCAGATTTGTTTAGGATTTAGTAACTATACTTGAAAAAAAGGCAAAAAATTGCTAAGTTCGGGATCTATAAAGGAAACTAGGCTTACAGAGTATGTGTTAACCATGGAAACTCAAGTATCTTCTTTCAACTTTGTCAAAGAAATTCCTTTCATTGGAGAAGAAAATTCCATTTGGTACTACTGGCTTGACAAATTTAATAGTAATTGGTCTACATTCCCTTCTTTTTTTTTTTTCAGGAGAGCTTTGGCTCTTCGGGGTTTTGGGTGATTCCATATGAATTTCATCAATAATTGTTCTATATCTTTGAAGAATAACATTGAAATTTTTATTGGAATAGCATTGAATCTGTATATTGCTTTTGGTAGGATGGCCATTTTAATAATGTTTATTCTTCCAATCCATGAGCAGGAGATGTCTTTACATTTCTTTGTATCTTCTTCTATTTCTTTTAACAGTGTTTTATAGTTTTCTTTGTATGGGTCCCTTACCTCATTTGTTAGATTTATTCCCAAGTATTTGATTTTTTTTTTGTTTTGATATTAAAAGGGATGTTTTTTTCATTTCTTCTTTAGATTTATTGTTTGTGTATAGGAAGGCTACTGACTTTTGCGTGTTGATTTTGTATCCTGCCACTTTGCTGAACTGATGGATGAGTTTAATTAGTTTTTCTATGGAGTTTTTGGGGTTCTCTATGTAGATTAACATATCATCTGCAAATAGAGATAGTTTGACTTCTTCTTTTCCTATTTGGATTCCTTGGATGTCTTTCTCTTGTCTTATTGCTCTGGCTAGGACTTCCAGTATTATATTGAAAAGCAGTGGTGAGAGTGGACATCCTTGCCTTGTTCCAGATCTTAATGGAATTGCATTCAGCTTTTCACCATTGAGAATGATACTGGCTGTTGGCTTGTCATAGATGGCCTTTATGATGTTGAGGTATGTTCCTTGTATCCCAAGAATTTCAAGGGCTTTTATCATGAATGGGTGTTGCACTTTGTCGAAAGCTTTCTCGGCATCTATTGATATTATCATATGGTTTTTATATTTCTTTTTGTTGATGTGTTGGATAACGTTGATTGATTTTCGGATGTTGAACCATCCTTGTGTCCCTGGAATGAATCCTACTTGGTCGTGGTGAATTACCTTATGGATACACTGTTGGATTCTAATAGCTAAAATTTTATTGAGGATTTTTGCATCAGTGTTCATTAGGGAGATTGGCCTGTAGTTTTCTTTTTTTTGTGCGTGTTGTCCTTGTTCGGTTTTGGTATTAGTGTAATGTTGGCTTCATAGAACGTGTTTGGTATTATCCCTTCCATCTCAATTTTTTGGAAGAGTTTGTGAAGTATAGGCACTAATTCCTCTCTGAATGTTTGGTAGAATTCATTTGTAAATCTATCAGGTCCTGGGCTTTTGTTTTGGGGGAGGTTTTTTTATTACCATTTCAATTTCGCTGCTTGTAATTGGTCTGTTTAGGTGTTCTATTTCTTCTTTATCAAGCTTTGGGTGATTGTAGAGTTGTAGGAATTTGTCCATCTCCTCTAGATTGTTGAACATGTTTCCATACAACTGTTCATAGTAGTTACTGATTATTCTTTTGATTTCTGCTATGTCCGTTGTGATTTCTCCTCTTTCATTTATGATCCTGTTTATTTGCGCTTTCTCCCTTTTTTCCTTTGTGAGCCTGGCTAGGGGTTTGTCTATTGATTTTTTCAAAGAACCAGCTCTTGGTTATATTGATCTTTTGGATTGTTTTTTTTTAATTTCGATTTCATTTATTTCTGCTTTGGTTTTTATTATTTCTTTTCTTCTACTGGTTTTGGGGTTTTTTTGTTGTTCTTTTTCTAGATCTTTGAACTTCGAGATTAGGTTGTTTCTTTGAGTTCTTTCTTGTTTCTTGATGTGAGCCTCTATTGCTATATATTTTCCTCTTATTACAGCTTTTGCTGCATCCCATACATTTAGGAAATTGGTGTCCTCCTTGTCATTCAATTCAAAGAATTTTTTAATTTCTTCTTTGATCTCCTCGTTAGTCCAGTGGACTTCCAGTAGTGTGGGTTTCAATCTCCATGAGGTAGGAGAGTATCTTGCCTTATCTTTATGGTTTATTTCTAGTTTGATGCCTTCGTGGTCAGAAGAAATGGTTGGTATGATTTCAATCTTGGTGTATCTGTTGATGTTTATCTTGTGCCCCAGTATGTGATCGATCCTGGAGAATGATCCGTGTGCACTTGAGAAAAATGTGTACTCAGATTTTTTTTGGGTTTAGTCTGTTAAGCCCAAGTGCTCTAGATCCTTATTTAGAGCTTTAGTGTCTTTACTTATTTTTTGTCTTGTTGATCTATCCATTGTTGATAGTGGTGTGTTGACGTCTCCCACTACATATGTGTTTTCTCTGATGTCTGTTTTCAGAGATGACAATAGTTGTCTGATATATTTTGGTGCTCCTTCATTTGGTGAATATATGTTAATGAGTGCTATTTCTTCTTGAAGTATTGTCCCTTTGATCATAATGTAGTGACTGATGGGGTCTCTTTTTATCTTTTTAAGTTTGAAATTTGTTTTATCTGATATGAGTATAGCTGTTCCTGCCTTCTTTTTTGGTCCATTTGCTTGTAGGATTGTTTTCCATCCTTTAACTTTGAGTCTATTTTTATCTTTTGCAGCTAAATGTGTTTCCTGGAGACAGCAAAAGATTGGGTTTTGTTTCTTAATCCAGCCTGGGACTCTGTGTCTTTTTATTCAAGAGTTTAGTCCATTTACATTTAGAGTTAGTATTGATATGTTAGCATCTGTATTTGCCATTGTGTTTCTTTCTTTTTGATTTTATTTACTTATTCTTTTAATAACTTTTTTTTTTTTGGCCTTCATTTGTTGTTATTCGTCCCTCTGCGGTTCTGGCTTTAGGAATCCTTGTGGTTTTTTGGAGTGGGGGTTCAGTCGTAATGAAATTCCAGAGTTTCTGTTTGTCTGGGAAGATCCTTATTCTTTCTTCATAGAGGAAGGAGAGATTTGCGGGATAGAGTATTCTTGGTTGGCATCTGTTTTCTTGGAGTCTGTTGACTATGTCCCTCCATTCTCTCCTTGCCCGTAGTGTTTCTTCGGAGAAGTCTGATGTCAGTCTGATTGGTTTTCCTTTGAATGTTATCTGTTTCTTCCCTCTTGTCAGTTTCATTATTTTTTCCTTGTCTTGGATTCTCGGGAGCTTTACTATTATGTGTCTTGCTGTATTTTTCCTTTTGTCGTGGAAGTTTGGTGTTCTTCATGCTTCTTGTATATCAATTTTCAGCTCCTTCTTCACATTTGGGAAGTTCTCTTCAATTATCTCCTTGAATATTTTCTCTGTTTCTACATCTCTCTCCTCTCCTTCTGGGATTCCTATAACTCTTATATTTCCTTTCCTCATGGAGTCAAATAGTTCCCGAAGTCTTTCTTTGGACTTTTTCCTTCGTACTTCTTCCTTTTTTGTTTTAGTTCTTTTTATTTCTGTGTCTTCAAGAGCACTTACTCATTCTTCCATTTCATCTATTCTGCTTTCATTGCTTTTCCCTTAATGAAATTTTATACTTCAGGTTTCCTAAAAGCATAGTGGAAAATTGAATGGACGCCTCCATTATATTAATCTTGCCTCCACTAAATATATATGTAATATATATGGATATATGTGTGTATATATGTGTAGATATTTCATCATTTTAAAGTGTTGATTAAATATATGTCACATTTCAATTTGTTGAAAATATGGTATAGAATTAGTTAGGAAATTGATATCAAAAAATATAGAAAGACCTCTGACCTTTCCAGTTATATATTTAACCTTATCAGTATTTTATTCTAAATCCTTGAATCATGGCCTTTATTTAGAATATTCTTTATTCCCCTCCATTTGTGCAAGTGGATATGTCATATTGGCGGTCAATATCAGAATATAGTATAAAGTGAGTTTATTTTGTGAAGACTGATATTTTTTCTAATTTAAACTATATACCTCATGAAGAGTGGTTCATGAAACATCTTGAAATATCATTTGCAATCTTTTCCCCTCTTCTAATAATAGAAATATGGTACTATCACACCTGGGGATATTTTATTACTTTCTTTAATTTTCATTTTTCCACTATTCCCTTTAATTTTATGAGTTGCTTTTATTTTAATCTTTTGCTGTTGTCTGTATTTGTCTTTCTTTACATTTCATGCTCATAGCATTCTCCAGGGTAGTGATAGTTACTATTCTCATTTTATACTCAATAATGATGTTCATTTTCTGTCAGTCATGCATGTCTCTGGAATACTGTACCATAAGCAATGAATACCCAGCTTCTTAAATCCAAAAGTGAATTCTAATTCATAAAGCTGTCATTTACCAGAGCAAAATATAAGTCTTTTTTCTGGAATAAAACAACAATTATTTTTATCTGGAATAAAAGAGGAAAAATAAGAGTTTTAACTCAAGTTTTTTGAGAAAATTAAATAGAATATTGAGTAGCAAGTAATGTACAGTGCTAATTATTTTTATTACTATTGAGTTCAAATAAATGGTTGTGTTATAGGTGATATGACCAGAAAGGTCTGAATTCGGGGACTGAACTTATAGATAGGCCAACTATTCATGATTTCTGGGATGCTGAACTGTGGCCAGTATCCTGAAATATACTTCTTCTTCCTGCTCACTGGTGCCTGAAATTAATTCCCTAGAGTGTCATTATTTTGACTTAAGTTTCTTGGCCTCTGTTAACATGCAAGCAGCTTTGGAGTGTAGACATATTTATGCTGTACCTGCATGTGTCATTTTCAGTACCTCTCTTGTATCTAGTTTTTATTATTCAGGAATTAAAGCCTTGAAGGGACAAAGAAGGTTCAGGCCAATATCAAGTGCCCGAATATTGCTATATTTCAACAGGGATATTTACTTCTTAAGTTTAGGATCCTGTTTCCTAGCGACATATATATATTTAATGCCTGTAACTCATCATTGTACCCTCTGGCCACTAAACAGCACAGCAATCTAATTAAATGGATCCCAGTAGCATGTTAAGGCATTTTACCATTTCTTTAAGCTGAAAAGCAAACGTTCACTTCAGATGCTAAATTGTGACAGACATTTCTAGTGGCATATGGCTCTTTGGAAGGCTTCCCTGGTTGGGAAACTGGCAGTTCTGAAATCACCTCTGGTTAGTCATATGGTTAGTTTGCTGATGGGCTGTCTGAAGCTTCCAGCAGACTTTCACAATCATCAAAACATTTGATTTATAGCAAATCTTTGGTGTCACTATAACAATAAATTGCAGTTACTTTCTTCCTCTATCAAAACTGACTAAGAGTTGAATATTTTGCACCTATCAGAGCCCTCCACCCCAATTTCCATTAAGCGTCATATATCTGAATCTTCCTTTGGATGGCAGTATCAAGACATATTTCTCACTCAACTGGTATTAATTGGGCTGAAAATGACTTTCCTCCTGAATCATCTCATGTAAGGATCTAAAACCTTTCTACTTCTTCCCAACTCACTTCAAGAGCTTTTCACAGCTGTGTGGCTTATAAGGCCCTGGGGATTCAACTACACAATATGTTCAGTTTCTTTGTGCAAAGTACATTTGAGTGATAGAAAATTCTGAAAAGCTTAATGTTGGTAACAGCCAAAGTATTAATGATATAGGATGTTTCTTAGAGGGTAATTTGTAAGCAGGTCAAAATCCTTACTTTTGGAAACAGAATATGCCTGTTCTCATTTGCACCAAAGTTATATTTTATAATTTGCTTTATAGCTAACTATTGAGCTGAATAATTAAACCAAAGAGTAGGACAAAGGTTAGTAGTGGTACATATAAAACAGTGTAGCAAAATTGTATAATTACAAATTGCAAGCATAGCTTTTTTTTTTTCTTCAGGTGAGTTAGAAATGAAGCTTTATTGTAGGTGAAAAAACATGCTCAGCGAATGCAGGCAGATTAAGAGGAGAATCTCCTGTTTTCCAAAGAAAGTATTTTTCATGTGTATAGTTCCCCCAACCCCCTGAAAAGTTTTAATAGTTTTATAGCACTAAAATTGGTATAGGTCCTAAATCTGGCTTTTTGGGTATATTTTAGATTACATAAATATTAACCAATGAAGCAGTTGTAGTGGAAAGGATCACTTTAAGGAATAATAAGCATTTTTTCTGAATTTTTCACTTCTTTGCAATGCAAATTAATTTTGGATAAATTGTGTGACTTCCCTAGACCTCTTTATGCATCCTCTATTGAAATATTAACTCAGATTTCTTGAACAAAAATGAGATTAAAGATGTAAAAGTAAAGTTTTTTGTGATATCTGAATACATGTATTTAGTACAATTAAAACAGTAGCAAATCACTTTTCTTGAGTTTTAAAATCAAAGACATGATTAGTTATGCCTCATATAGTTACACCTCTTACATAGTCATATACACCTTATATAGTTATACACGCCTCTTACATACTTATATATGCTTTATATAACTTATATATATAGTTATATATGCCTCTTACATACTTATATAGTTACAATATAGTTACGCCTCATATCACACTTGATCTGCGTCTAGCCTATGCATTAAAAAAAACCAAACATTGATTTGGAATCAGAAATCAAATTATAGTCCCAATAGATCTGTTTCTACCTCTACAAAAATACCAAGACTCGCAGCACCAGTCTCACAGGGGTATTGTTGGTATTGAATGAGTTCTGAGTTGGCGTAAAAGCACATATACATTCACATTTTGTAATTTGTGAAGTGTTATGTTAATCATAATAATTATACTACCCATTATACTTCCAAAGCACCCACTCCTCAATATATTCCAGGATACCATGGTGAGAGAATAATGGATAGAAAGCAACAGCAGCAGTTGAATAATATTAGCCTCTGGATAACCGTAGAGTCTAGTTTTCTGACAATATTTCATTTTTGTCATATTTTAAGCCTCTGGGTTTGAAAATCAGAGCTCATTTACACAAATGTTCCAAATTACTCTGATCTTGAAAATGTTTTATTTTAAAATCTCACTGTAAACTACAAACACACAAACAAAAACACTTGAAGTTACTACATTCAAAGGAACTATCTTCATCTGAAGTACATTCTTAAATATACTTGTCTGATTGCAAGACACTGCAGATTAAAATCTTCAACCCTAGTATGGACAGATATTTCCCTATATGTATTTTCGAAAAATATTAACTGCAAATTTCTAATGCCCTACATAGATGTTTAACCACCCCCATCCATAATCTCTAGCTGCATTCCTTAAAGGTAAAATTCAATACCGGGTTTTAATGTAAATACTCTTTAAAGCTCTGTTAAGAAAGTGAGAAAGTAGATGAGACTCCTGTCAATGACAATTATAAAAGATAGGAAAAACATATGAAGTTTCATTTTGTAATCACATTTTCCCCTCATTTCTTTATGCTTAGCTAGTGAGTAAAATCTATGATTTCCTTATGAAGAATTTTGCAAAGCTGAAAAGCAACACTGTTTTAGAAGACAAAGAATTTTCCTTAAAAAAATCTATTCTCATTCTAAAAAGAAAATGCAGTTATGGAGCTTTAGGCACATGGAAAAGTATGTTTCATCCTGTGAGCTCTAACAGATCAGCACAACTGCTATGACACCACTATGTATCCATCCCACAGATACAAAGGGGGATGGAGCCCCAGCCCCCAGATATGAATGAAAACCTAAACAGACAAATTACTAGCAAAGACTTGGTGCGGTGGCCTCCAAAGCTCCTGATGGAGCAGGTACAGCTTCCCCCTCACTCCCTTCAGCCTCAATCCAGCTAGCTTTCTAGTTCAGTGTAGAAAAATATTTTTTTTTTTTCTTTCTGGTAGGCTAGATGCACAATTTATTATAGAACATCACCTTCTCCAGGTAAGGAGTGAATAGATAGTTCCTTGTATTATATGAGATAATACTTTCAAAGGAGAGGTCCATTAAACAGTAAATTGGATATTCCTGAAAGGACGATTTGTGATGGGAAGTGGAAGTTAATACCACAGAGAATGGTTCATGAGAATCTCCAGAAATCTCATAGCCACAGTACTTTCAAAAACAGTTTCTGAAATACTGATATAAAGAATTAGTAGAACTCAATAGCAAACCAAAATTATGCAGTTAAAAAAAAAGTGAACGGAGAATCTAAAGATATATTTTTTCCAAAGAAGATATACAAATCACCAACAGGTATAAGATATGTAATATCACCAATCATAAGGAAATGCAAATCAAAATCACAATAAGATATGACCTCCCACCTCCCACTTACCAGAAGTAACAATTGGTAAGATTTGGAGAAAAGTATACCCTGGTGGGAATGTACACTGGTGTAACCACTTTTGAAAAGAGTATGAATATAACTCAAAAAATTAAAAATTAAAAGTACCACATGATCAGTCAATTCTACTTATGGCTATTTACCCAAATAAAATGAAAACACGAAGTCAAAAGTATATATGCACCCCTATGTTAATAACAGCATTATTTACAATAGCCAAGATATGGAAACAGCCTACATATATTTGTATCTACTTATATAAATATATTTATACATATATGCACAATAGAGTATTGCTCAGCTCAGCCATAAACAATCTCTTGTCATTTGTGTCAACATAAATAGACATTGAGAGTATTTGGTAGGTGAAATGTCAGAAAGAAAAATGTGGTATAATCTCATTTATCTGTAAAAGTAAAAAAATATTTTATAGACATAAGTAACAAAACAGATGGGCAGTTGCAAAAAGCAATGGCAGGTGAGGGGGTAAGGTCAATGACATGAGTAAAGTGGGGCTAGAATGTACAGAATTTCAGTTATTAAATAAGACATGGAAATGTATTGTTTAACATGATGACTGCTTTTAATACTGTATTATAAATATTTGAAAGTGGCTAAGATTATATTAAGTCTTTATTACAAGAGCAATTTTCTTAAAATATTACAAATAGATTTGCCATGTGATCCAACAATCCCACTCAAGTTATCTACCCAAAATACAAAAATATTAATCCAAAGGGTTATATGCACTCCTGTGTCACTGCAGCACTATTCACAATAGCCAAGTTACAGAACAGCTTAAGTACCCAAGGGCAGATGAAAAAATTAGGAAGATATATATATATATATATATATATATACACCTTATCTTATTCATATGTGTGTATACGTGTGTATACATATATGGAATACTACTCAACCATTAAAAATCAAAGAAGAACTCTTGCTATTTGCGATGACAAAATGGAAGGGGTAAATAAGTCAAAAGGATAAAGACAAACATCTGATAGTTCAATTAGGAAATACAGAGAAACAAAATAGAAGGATCAGACAGAATCAAACCCATAAAATACCATAGAAATCTGACTATGGAATTGAGGCCATCAAAGAGGGAGTGGGAGGGCAGAGATTAAGATGGAGGGAAAGGTGGGGGCCTCCCTGGTGGTGCATGGGGTTAAGCCCCACACTATGAAGTAATCCACAACCTCTGCAATTTGATCCCCTGCCAGTCAGGGAGAAACCCACATGGCGCAGCAGACCTCTCCTGGCTCGCCCGCTGCTCTCCTCAGCAGTGTTCAGTCAGTCTGCCTGTTCTGCTCCCCACTCTGTCTCTGGTGAATGCTCTCACCCCCCCACCCCCGCTTCTCTGGCCTGTACCCCAGCTCTTGTATGCATAAATAGATAAATCTTAAAAAAAAAAAAAGATGTAGGGAAGGCTCAAAGGACTATGATGGAGGGCTATGGGTAGCTTGGTTGTGGGGCTAACATTTGAAAGGTATGATCTTAAACCTCTGAACCACATACAGTGTTGTAAACCAATGTTACCCCAATTAAAAAAAATGAAATCTAGAAAATAAAAATTTTGCGACTGTATATGGTGGCAGATGTTACTGTGATGAACATTTCATGATAAATGCAAATATTGAAATATTTATATTACCCACTTGGAACTTACATAGTGTTATATGTCAATTTTACCTTAAAAAAAAACAGTTATAGCCACCAGACATCTGTATGTTCATTTAACAAATAATTTTTAGAGGTTTAACTGAAATCATTGATATAGATTAATTTTGCCTTGTTCTCAAACATTGTCCAAACGAATCTTGCTACAGAAATGTTTAATGCATGTTTTTACTATTTTTCTGAAAATACAGGATATTAGCTAGCTTACTAATTCAAAAGTAAATTGCATATGTGGAAGGAAGCTAAACTTGCTTTACTATATCTTATAGTTTGATAGTTGAAGGACAGATGAGGATGTTATCATATGTGAATGGCAAAGAAGTCTTTCAGGTTTTCTTTGCCTTTTGTTTTAGGAAGAAAGGTGTTTATGAAGCATATCAACGGGAAGTCACAGAGTGAGACAGCTTTGTTTAACATCTGTCTGTCAGCTAAAGCTACTGTGGGGAGACTGGCAGAGTCTTTTGGCATTTAAGCAGGTGTCTTTCTATTTGTCAAAAGCAACTTCTATGACAATTTTCTGTGCAACATAAGATGCAAACATTGCACAATTCAGACACAATTCTTCCTATGATTATCTTTTCACTTTCCCTTATTTAAGAAAATGAGGCAAATTTTATTTTTATATTTACAGCTTATAATTGAATTTTTTCATTTCCCTTGTTTATTAAGGACACTTGAATATTACTCTGTTGTTTTTAGTATATTTCATTTTTTAAATGGATACAGTATTCAGGGGAAAAAAAAAAAGAAGAAACTAGAGTATTCCACAGGGAAAGATGCAAGCATTTGTCAGAACTGGCAATAAAAACATATATAGAATAAAACTTTTGTTTGATTTACCTTAAAAGTAGTATGTCCACTTACTTTTGGGTAGTTTAATTTTTTTTTAAATCCTGTTTGAACGTTTATGAAATTCTACCATACTTAAGTACTAACTTGAAATCAGTTACTTCATGATTCCACTTAATTTTATCAGTATCCACATACCCAGGAAATAGCTTTTAATTGGAGATTAAATTTTAATGGACACAATATGTACCACTTATCAAGGTCAAGATGGAAGAAAACTAAAAAAAAAATGATACTTTTTGAATAATCACAACTATTTCAGATTAAATTGAGCTGTGGTATTATTTTAAATTCCTTTACACAAGAGAAAAAAGCATTATATGTAAGTTATTTGTTATAACTTTCACATACTTATAACCATTTAACAAGAGAATTATTTTTAAGAAGTATCATTGCTAACTTTTGCCATATTTTAAGAAGCATCAAGGCCTCCCTGGTGGCGCAAGGGGTCAAGCATTGCACTATGAAGCAGTCCGCAGCTTCTGCAGCACGAGTTTGATCCTGGCCAGCCAGTGAGAAACCCACATGGCAAGCAGACCTCTCCGGTCTTGCCCACTGCTTCCCTCAGCAATGTACTTCAGTCGGTCTGCCTGTTCTATTCCCCACTCTGTCTCTGGTGAATCCTCTCACCCACCCCCACCCCCATATCTCTGGCCTGTACCCCAGCTCTTGTATACATAAATAAATATTTTTTAAAAAATATTGACTTTTACTCTACAAACACACAAAATCAGTATGTGGTTTTGGAAAGCAGACTATGGAAAATCTTGCAGAGTTCCATGCTCAAGCAGCAAACAAGTATGTATGAAATCAGTTATTGAATTGTCTTTCTAAAATGATTGCCTTTGGTTCCAGTTCAAGAATGTGAATGTACCTCCTCCTAAGGGCACATCAAATCTACAGCTACATATGAAACATCATTCTCTGAAATTGAATGAAATTCCTTCATATTGGACAAACAAGAAAATACATCAAGGAAATAGGTAGGAAAGACTGAGTCCATTGCCATAGGCGCTCATAGATACAAAGAACACATTGGTGGCTGTCACAGGCAGTGGCAGAGGGAGATCAAAAGGTGGAAACTTCCAACTATGAAATAAGTGATGGGGCTGTACTGTACAGCATAGTGATTATAGTTAATAACACTGTAGTCTATATTTGAAAGCTGTTAATAAACCATAACAGTTCTTAGGATAAGAAAAAAAATTGTAACTATAGTAATGGAATTAACTGAATTTATTGTCGTACTCTCATATACAAATTTTGAAGCATCATATTTTACATCTGAAACTAATACTATGCTAGTTGTCAATTATAGCTCAAATTAAAAACTTACTCTTAGGATTTGGGATTGAGTAGTAGAATAAATGGTAGAGATTTTCACTATTAATAAAGCAGAAAAAATCTGGGAGGAAAATGTTAGAAGGACGTAATTAGAACTTTTTGAGATGCTGACTAGCCATCCACGTGGTAGCTGGTTAAATGAATCCAAATTTGAAGAAGTTGGAGACTGAACTACAGGTTTGGACCCATCATATTTTTTAATAGTACATTTTATAATTATGGAGTTAGGTAATATGACCCAAGGTTTGAGCATGATAAAAGTGTCTACAGATATCTCTTTTAATGAGTTTTAGTGTAAGAGCAGCTCTCAGAAGAGTAGTTTTCGAATCTTATTCATTGTATATCTGTGATGGTGTGATGAGCTGGATATACTGAAATAGACCTCAGATGATAGGAAAAGTGTGCTAAAAGACCTTTTTTTGGTAAGGAAAATAACATCCAAAGTCAGCATCCCCAATTATTGATTTCATCTAATTATATCACACAAGATTTTCTAGGCAAAATCAGTGGCTTTGTTACGGAGCAGCCCGGATATAAAAATGGGTTGCCTGGCTATGGGTCCTCACCAGCGTGCTTAAAAGGGACTTATTAATACTCCACTGCAGGCACACACAAAAGATTAATAAAAGGTTTATTTACAAGGAAAAGGGAAATGAGGAAATGTACAACTCAGGGAGAAAATAGGGAAATAAAGTCTTTAATGCGTCCTACCCAATCCACAGACCTGGAAACCCAAAGGCACTCTGAGAGCTGGCTGGCGCTGCCAGCTGGTGGAGAGCCAAAAAAAAAAAAAAAAAAAGGGAAACCCCCAAAGCCCACGTGTCTGCTTTTATACCAAACCTGGCTGCTTAAACTCACCCTCAGGTCCCAGCAACCTTCCCTTTGGTGGTGATGGGATTTGTCTCTCCCAATGTCTTTTGGTCTGGAGTGGGGGTGGAGTCCACAAAGCCTGTATGGAATTAGCTTTAGGACATACTTTTCCCCCTAACAATTTCTTGTTCAATATGGTTTCTGACTAGAATATTCTAATACAAACTCTCTAAACACCACAACTTTGAAGACTGTCAGAAAATGCAAAAACTAGAAATGGACATCCTTAAGGAGACACAAGGAGAGCAGGGAACACGCACACAGCACAGACTGACTGTGTTTCAGAGCTCAAAATTAAAAACAAAATAGATCAGACTTGAGAACTCCAGGAGACAAAATAACAACATAAGCAAAACTCAGCCTAATTTCCTTAATATAAATGAACTTTATCTTGCAAATGCCTCTGATAATCATAAAAAAAAACTCAAATCATCTTTCTGAAAATTATGAGATACTTTTAAAAAAACTCCCTGTTATCTGGAAACCACCACTGCAATAACCATTCACAGTAGAAATTAAAACTATCAAGTCTTAAAGAAAACTTGAAAGATTAAACTACAATTTTCACTTTATAACCTGTCCTGTACCTTTAGGCCCTTGAATTTCATATCATCTTTTATATTTGAAGATTCCCAGTTAAGAAGCTTTCTTATAAGTGGAATAAACTCTTAATAAGTGCCATTTATTGATTGGGTCATTTTAACTTTGCTATTTCTGGATTTTTGACACAAGAGAAAAATAACTTGATAAAAGAAATTTCTAACTACACATAGTTAAAGATGGCTGAGGGAAAACAAGCATTTTAACTTCCTTCTCAATTCTTACTAAACCTGCAGACTTAATTTTATTTAAGACTTAAGGCCAAAAGGAAGAAAATAAGGCAAAAGATTGAAACAGCAGCAAACTTTTAAACTGAAATATAACAAAAAATGCAACTCACTTACCAGATCTCAGAACTCCGTCAGGATCCCAGGATCCCAAAACAGTTGCAAGGAAAGGTCACAAACAGCCCAATTTACATCAAGACCCTTGGGCATTAACACCTGATAATCTTAATTGAATACTGGTGTTACCTGGGGTGGAGGTGGGGCTACAAGGAGGAATATTCATTGCAAGTTTGTTAAAGAAGAAGTGCCTTAAAGTCATCCCCAGACAGCTGGATGTATTGCCTTCTCCAAAATTGGCATAAGAGGAAGATTTGTTCCTTGAAGATAGTGAAACACACATTCTTCACACCAGCGAATGTCCACACAGTTAAGGGCAGGAGTTACATAGTGACCACAGGTGAATCCAGTGAGTATTCGAGCAGCCATATCCCTACAATGGAAACCAGTGCCCCCTACCCCCTGTGTTCTCACCCTCACCTTCCTCTTCCACTAGCCCTAATTCTAAAGTGATCTGTCTAGGCTTTGTTTTATAGCATATTTATTTAACAGAGTCTTTGAACGTCAATTCAACGGGTGAAGTGGTTTTATTTTTCTATTTTGTTTCATTTTATAAATTTGTTAGCCAACAGAGTTTTTGGTATATGGATTGCCAGTTTACTTAATGGTTGTCTTTTTTCTCAATGTTATTATTTTAGAGTGAGTGTGTGTGCATGTTTATGTTGTGAGAATATATTAATTCTGGACAATGTTGTCTTGTTAGTTTTGTGCATTTCAAATATCTTTTCACTTACGGCTTCTCATAACTCTTCATTCATTATACAATAGCCTTTTATTTAAGTGAAGTAAAATAAACAGCCTCAAAAAGTATGTGTACTATTGGAACATTTTTTTAAAAGAAAAAAAAAATCCCTCTTGAATCATATTCTCCATTCTAAAACATTCACTCTTTTAAAAAAAAACTTTTAATCCAATTAGAAGTTGTGTGTGTGTGTGTGCGCGCGCGCGCGTGTGCGCGCGTGCACGCGCAAGCACTACATATAAGCACATCTGTTTACTACAAGGTCAAATCTATGTCATTTAACATTTTTTTCCATTTGGATAACCAACTACTTTGACACCAACTTTTGAGTGATTCTTTCCACTCTAATCTCTGGTACTATCCTATTCATACTTCAACTTTATATATATATATATATATATATATATATATATATATATGAGGGTTTTTATTCTTTTTAATCTGACCCTTCATTATAACTGCTTATATAAATTATCTTAATTACTGTGACATAACAATTTTGCAGAAAAAAAATCATTATATTTTGTTGTTTTTCAAAATTACCTTATCTATACTTGGTCTTTTGTACATCTCTCTGCTTTTTTGTGGGTCAGATTGTTCTGTTCCCTGAAAATCCTTGAAATTTTGATTGCAATTACACTGAATTTATAGATTATTAAAGGTGATTTGCTATTCAAGGCAGTGAGACTTTCTATTTAAAAACATTTTTTAAATTATTTTTATTGAGACAATGTTGGTTTATAGCACTGTATATATTTGGGGATATGGGTTCACACTTCTTCAAATGTATGTTGTTATACCAAGTCCACAACCAAAATATCAATAATCCTCCACAGTTATTCACTGAGCCTCCTTCCCCTTTTGGTCTCTACCCCTACTTTCCCCCTTGATAGCCTCAGTGCTTGTATTGGCAAGTCTGCAGGCAGGCAAGGCAGTGGGGAAGGAGGCTCAGGAGGCAACTGAGCTCCCCAGTCCCCTGGGAATCTATTGGCTCTTTCTTCCTCTGGTCTCTGGCATTCTCTCCTGGTCTTCCCTCTTCTTGCCCTAGTTTCCAGGCCCAGGTGTGCACACTCACGCATGCCCATACCATACTCCAGCTATCCATCCTCAGACATCCCAAGCTCCCAAGCACCTTCTGCATTCAAGGCCAAAGGTGACAGGCACAGAGGCCAGCTGTGCAAAAAGCCTGATTCAATCACTTACCCAAAGTGCTGCAGTCAGGGTTTGTTTTGACTCAGTTTTGTCTGTTCCTTTGCTTTGTTTCAAAAACATTTTAATTTCCATTAATTGATGTTTCTTGCGTATTTTTAATGTTTTAAAAAACTTTTTCCATATAAAATTACACATATTGCTAGATTCATTTTTGTATAACTTAAAATTCTATGAACAGTACTTTTAATGATGTTTCCCGGTTCGACACTTACTGGTATATTGACAATTATCAATTTTTATATTTTAATCTAAGTTACTTTAATCTAAAAAATTCTTGCTGAAGATTCCTATAATTTTAAGTTTGTGTAAATATCCCTGAATTCCTATGAACACAAGTAAAATACAGTTTAAAGTTTTACCTAATCATTTGTATTACTCTTTTAATAAATGAGTTTATTCACACTTATATTATGATTAATTATATATTTACTTTTTCTGCCATCTGGTGGCTTGATAAAATCTTGTCACCTCCATCCCATTCTGCCTTTCACCTTCTGCTCCGGGAGTTATAGATTATACCTTCTACATTTTTGTTACCCTTTCGAAGCATTCCTACTTAATTGTAAATTGTGGAATTATTTTACATTTTTGTAATGTAAGATAACAAGATCATTTTTGAAAATGTAGTAAAAAAATTAAGCTATATTTCTTAAGCTTAAAATTATTTTCTATTTCTGGGTTTTACTTTTTTTGCATAAAAATGTGTTTGGGGGCCTCCATGGTGGCACAAGGAGTTAAGACGCACGAGTTACATCCCCCCCCTCCACCCTGGCCAGAGAGCAACCCACATTATGAAGACCTCTCCTGTCTCCCCTGCTGTTCCTCTCAGCAGTGTACTTCCATCAATCTGCCTGTTCTGTACCCCACTCTGTATCTGGTGAATCCTCTCACCCCCCATGCCTCTGGCCTGTACCCCGTTCTTGTATGCATAAATATATAAATAATCTTTTAAAAATGTGTTTGGGTACTTTTTGTGAGCAAATTTTCCAGTCTGAACACTGAAATATTTCATTTGTGAACATACCTTCAAATTTATCAAATTACAAAATTTTAGTCTTAAATTATTGTCCCTCACCCCTTTAACATATTTCATTCTTTTTTCTGATGAGATACATGTTGACTGTCATTTTATTTGTTAGTAATGTGAATTTATTTACTCTGTTGGTTTTCTTTCTTTTCTTCTGCAACAATTTTTTTTTTGAGGTAACTTTGGATTACAACAATTCTCACCTCTTCAGATGTATTTTACCACACCACAGCCACCAAAGCACAGAAAATACTCCACCACAGACTACTAGGTACCCTTCCTTCTGTTTTCCCTACCTCCACCATCTCTCTGCAGTAGCCTCAATTCTGTAATCAGATTTCTAGAGTATGTTTCCGTAAAGATGTGATATAAATACGCAATAGAATACTACACAGCTGCAAAAGAGAAGCAGCGCATTTTTTCTTCTTTTTGTTTTACATTCTGGGAGGGTTTCTGTACTTTATTTTGCACCATTAATATATTTTTTCTACATCATTCTATTTATTGCTATTATTCTTTTGGGTTTTTTTGTATTCTTGCTTAATTTTGGACAACTGCTTTATCACCTCTGAATCACCTTAAACTATTTTAATTTTTTTTTGTTTTTAAATTGCTCTCTTATTCTATATCTTTATGCTAAATTTGGGGATAACTCCTACTTGATATAATTGTTAAATGAGAGAAACTACATGAAATAATATCACTGTCATATTACTATAAATTTCAGTGCTTACTTTTATTAACACTATCATCATTATCAGAATCATCCTCAATATCCATACAGTTAGTAGAAATACTAGCTGAATTTAAGTTTATGATGTTGTCTTACGCTTAGTATCCAGTACTATTATTAGATATGTGACTTTAAGTATGTTACTGCCCTACTATATAGACTTTTAACTTTTTAATTGAATGCCACATTTTCAACTAATATACATATTACTTGAATATATGAATATATATATACATGAGCCAGGTGGATAAGTCTTGTACAATAAGATCTAAATGGAGGTTGCTTTCTAGTTTGTCTTTTTTTCACGTAAAAATAAGCACCATCTTTTAAAATCTGCAATATTTAGATTTTTTATTTAGATATTTTGTTATTTTCCACTAAGCTCATGAATTAACTGATCCAACAACTTCCATGGTACATATAAACTGCCATAAAGAATCATTCCACTAAGGAAAAAATATGGACGTTTGAATCAGCAGTGCTGTTTTTCTGCAGAGCGTGCAGGACCATAGGTCGCTGACTGTGTCTCTCAATGATGTACCTCCTCATCAGCTAGTCAATATTCTTTCCTGGTGCTTATAAAGCATTGATTTTACATTTACTTTTTAGACACCTAATACCAACTTAGCCCAGAAACCTCCAAAAGTTTCTTAGAACAAAATTAAACATACAAAGCAACAGTGAATCTAACACACTAACAGTACAAAGGAAGACAAAATAGTAGCAAAGTGGCATTAGGAGTGAGAGAAGAGGAATAACAGACTGACCCCAAAGAGGTACTATGTAATGTAATGGAGTCTATTAGCTTCTAATCATATCAGCTCATTATCTTGCATTACAAGGTATTTTAAAAAGCTATTTTCTTTTTGGATAGACAGTAGTGCTTTCACTGAATTCCCTTTAGCAGCCTCAGAAGTGCAGGTGCATTACTCTGCATAAGGGAGAGCATTGCAAATAGTTCACATTGACTGATGATTAGGCTTACTTGTTTTTCCCACGTATATTGTAAATATTCTTCATTTAAGGTATCAGTTTTCCTATTTCGCTGTTCATTAGCATTCTTTTAATGTTGAATATATACTATCTTCCCATAAGCAAAATACTCTTTTAAATATTAAGCCTTAATATTAATGTTGATAAACTAAGATCCAGTTACATATTTAGCGATCCAGAAGAATATTTAATTTGTGGGGGACAAAAATAATCACTGTTGACTGTTTGATTCAATAACCAATGTTTTAATGGGGAAAAAATGCAGCTGAAACATGCATACCATTATTTCTAGTTCATATTTATAATAGTCAGTGTTTTGGTGAAAATTTTGATTTAAAAGATATTACAAATCAGAGAACTGGAAAAGAAGACTAATAGAGTTATATCCTGAAAAAGACAGTATTTGTTATTTAAAATATATTCCAAAAATACTTAAATAATAATCAACATTTCCTGTGACACTATATTTAATAAAGAAGATTAATGAATGAATCAAGATTTGGGTTTCAGGTATAGAGCATAGCTTTGCCTCCTGATACTATTTTTAGATCATTAACTTGTGCCCAAAGACTCTTTCACATCCCTGTATGATGCCCTGTGATTTAAAATGTCAATGTTTTTGGGTTGCTACATGCAAAAGAATGAAGCTTGACTACTACCTCACACCATGCACAAAAACCAACTCAAAATGGATTAAAGAACTAGACATAAGACCTGAAACCATAAAATATATAGAAGGAAATATGGGCAAAACACTACATGACATGCACCTCAAAAACATCTTTATAGACATATGACCCAAAGCAGTGATAGTGAAGCAAAGATAAACAGCTGGGACTACATCAAATTAAATAGCTTCTGTACAGCAAAAAAGACAGTAAACAAAACAAAGAGACACCCCACCAACTGGGAGAACATTTTTGCACACAACACTAATGATAAAGGACTGATCACAAAAATCTACAATGAGCTGATGAGACTCAACAAAAACAAAGAAAATAATCCAGTCAAAAATGGGCAGAAGAGCTAAAAAGAAACTTCCCCAAAGAGGAAATGCAAATGGCCAACAGGCATATGAAAAAATGTTCAATGTCACTTGTAATCAGGGAAATGCAAATCAAAACCACATAAGATACCATCTTATACCAGTGAGAATGGCACATATTTAAAAAACTAGCAGCAACAAATGTTGGCAAGGATGTGGAGAAAAAGAAACGCTCCTGCAATGCTGGTGGAAGTGAAAATTGGTCCAACCACTATTGAGAGCTGTGTGGAGATTTCTCAACCTACTAAAGCTAGAGCTTACATATGATCCAGCAATTCCACTCCTAGGTATTTACCCAAACAACACAGAAACATTAATTACAAAGAGCATCTGCACCTCTATGTTTATAGCAGCACTATTTACAATAGCTAAGCTATTAAAACAACCCAAATGCCCAAAAATAGATGACTGGATCAAGAAGATATGGTATATATACACAATGGAATATTACTTAGCAATCAAAAAAGATACACTCATGCAATTTGCAACAACATGGATGGAGCTGGAAGGGATCATGCTCAGCGAAATAAGCCAGAAAGAAAAAGAAAAGTACCCGATGGTCTCACTCATAGCAGGAATTTAGAAAACCTAAATAAGGGACCAGGAAAAAGACTAACTATAATAAAGAAAAAAATCAAAATCAACAAGCAACTATAAACCAGAGACACACTAAGGGGAAGGGGTGCGGGGAGAGGAAGGATTAGGGTCAAAATAAGGGGGTTGCAATTGTAAGGGGAATATAACCAAAATGAAAATGCATACATTGCGCAAAAATGATAAATGATGTAAGAATTATATAAAATAAAATATTAAACAAATAAAATGTCACTGTTTTATAAAGGGTTCAAGTAGATCCCCATATCACTAGGAAAACTAGAGAAACACTCTTCAACTGACACATAGGGAATAAATACTCAAACAAGATTCAGCCACAAATATGTATGCTTAATGTGGCAGAGCATTTTATACCTTCAATTGTCTATATCCTTATAAATACACACACACATATATTACATATGTAATATATACAATAGGTAATATCATACTCTTGCCATGGTCTCAGGATAGAAAGAGTATATTTCTTAGTCTCTTGACTTTGGGCTTGGACACATAATTTGCTGTGATCAGTGGGATTATAATGAGCATGCACAGCAGATGCTTGGAATGTGCCTCGAAAGTTCATGAACCAGCTATCCCATGACCCCAAGAAAAAACGAGACATATGGAGAAGGCCTCAATATTAACCATGGCCTAAAGCCAAGTCCTGCCACATGCAGTCTAGAGCAATTGAACCCCAGTTAACATGCAATGCATGAATGAGTAGCAAATGATTTGTGTATGCCACTGAGATTTCTGCGGTCATTTGTTGTGCAGTAAAATTTAGTAGTATAAGAAAACAATCGCCTCAATACTAATAAAAACTGGCAGGCAAAGTTGTTGCTGTAAATAGCAACATCTCTGCACTTTTGTGATTTTCCCCCATGTTTCAAATTCACAGATGAAAATAGGTAACTACACTTTAGCTATCAAATGGTCATATTAGATCCTTTACTTCCATAGTGGTAGGTAATGGTCAATCTCCCAAATATGTAAGAGTTACTCCAAAACATGGAGGGTATTCCAACACTGGTTACCAAAACCATAAACATCCACTGTAATACTCAAGTGAAAAAGTAAAATAATGGAAGAAGTAGAATCTCAACTTGGGAAATAAATACTAAGAGAGCAAAAAAGTTCCCATTTGTTTATGGAGTAATATATTTCCACCCTTTAGATAAGTAACACTCTGTGAAAGTTGGCCACATTCTATGTCTTCCACAAGTGAAATGTATCCTTCCCCATACTTTTGTGTTTCTATGGCATCATAATTATTCACTAGTGCTGCATTTGGCATACTTTACTGTGGTTAAGTATTCCATGAACATATTCTATACTAACTTGTTACTCCTTTGAAATATCATTTTTCTATCTCTAACCTTAACACCGGACAAATGTGGTTAGCCTCATAAATGTTCAGTTACCAAAGGGACAAATACCCCCTGGCTGGGGAAGAAGTGTATTTTATATTTTTTACTGGCTCACTTTTCAATGCTGCTGTTGTGGGTTGCTGGCTGTACTTTAATGAGGGATGTGACATTTTGGAAGCATGTGGCTCTTAGTAGATAGAAATACCTAGAGAGTGTCATAAAGGACAACTGGATATTCTGCAAAAGGTGTCTGTCAGTTGTAAAGTACCTGTCTTAGAAGCTAGAGAGTCACTTTTCATGCTCCCATCTCCTTTCATATCATCTTTTACATGTGTCACCTATTAACCAAGGAACACCTGAGTAAACCTAGAATCAGAGTATGGTAAGAGACTGGCCACTACACTACAAAACTTTCATATCTCCATGTGTGTCAACATCTGCCTTTTCAAAGACCTATTTCCATCTTTCCCAATGTGTTTTTGGTCACATTTGCTTAGTGGATGTCAATAGTTGCTATTTTTTTAACCTATTTTGTAATTAAATTTGGAGAATGAAAGATAAAATTAAACAAGGCAAAGCAAAATAAAACAATAAAAGGTAGGTTTCCTGAAATAGGGCTTTTTGGAGTCTCTAATATACAAATTAACACCAAATTTTCTAGAGAAATAATATGTACTGTTTTCCAAAAAATTATTCATGGAAGCTTATTATTTTTAACTTTTATTATTTAATTGTAGGTACTGGTATTTTGAAGAATACACTTTATGAAATACGAATCAATATTATTGAATTTTCTCTTCTCTTAGGTATCCTCACCAAATGTTTCTTACTCATATATAAATCTCTTCCACGATTCAGACATTGAGAACAGCTCAGGAACATTCCTCAACTGGTACTAAAAGCATTTTACAACATGCCACATGAATATTCTTTCTTAAATTAAGTTTTAAATGAATGCGTTGGCTTAAAAGTATTTGGCGCATGCACAAATAAAAAATGATATGGTAATGTACAAATTCTAAATCTCTTATATTAACAAACAAGTTTGTTTGTTGTTATAGTGATCATATTTTCTCCTTTTATTTCCTGGTCCTTTCCAAAATCAATTTTTCTATAACCTTAAGAATATCCTTATCACACTAAAAATAGAAAATCGTAAATATGAGGTTCAAATTAATCAATGTACAACAATCAAAAATTGAGACTATGCTTATGCTAATGTACGAAAAATAATTTTAGCTAAAATCTTAGCTTTTGTCTAATGTCTCAATACACAGAGGAGGTAAATGAAAGCAATTTCACAATCCTGCTCTGTGAATGGCAATACATTTATTCCCAAGATGCTATGTTATTTCACTATATGTAATTCTTATGTATTGCTTCTTCTGGGTAAGGCTTTATATTCATATAATTCTGAGATTGTTCCATACCGTTTTTGTGTTATGTTCCAGAATTAGTGGCACATAATAAAATAAAATGGCTGATGTAGTGAGAAAAATAAGAACATGACTAATTGCCAGAGATAAATTAAGAAAATAGATACTGATAAGTAAGAAAAGATTAAGCCAAAACCCATATCTTAGATAATGCACAGATACATGTTTGAATGTGATATGACCACTGAAATTTATTGATAATGTCAAAAGTTTTCATTTGTAAACTCATATACAAGAGACTGGTTATTTCTTTAACATAAGGTATATCTTCTCATATGTTTGAAGTTATTTTGTAAAGGAATAAAATTATTCTCTAGTGTTCTATTTTTAGAATTTGTCATAAATTAATAACCTAATGTGTCAATTTGAGATGCATGAAAATGTTAATATAATTCAAACATGGATTTTATAGAATCAATCTTGAAATTAAGTTAATATGTAGGTATCACTCTATTTCCTCAGATTTGCTAAATGCCCATAGTAAATTAAATTTTAGTAATTTTTAGTCCAAATATTGGCCTTTTTTTTTTTTTTAAAGAAATGTGCTTACAATCTTACAAACATGGTTTTCGGCATCTGTATTGATGAGAGTGAAACATTTCCATTACAAATGAGTAAGAGGCAGAGCTGTTCATATCCACAGCTGGAATGGATCTGCTTCTATAAAAATGAGAAGTAGCAGCTGCAGGGAACATAAATTGTGCAATTGATTTGATTTTGCAAAGCAAACACATTCCTCTTGTTATGATTTAGCTTGCTAATTAGGGTTCACATAATCAAAGGAACTTTGGAAGAAAATAATTCTGGATTTTCTACACCTTCTGAGATCGCCTTAGAACATTTTCCACATTTTCAAGACAATTATATCTCAAATTTGAACACCTTCAACAACAAAAGACTGATTTACAAATAATGTCCCACTGAGTGAATGTGTCCAGTGTCAGATTCCTATTTCAAGTGAATAAATGGAGAAGTTAAACATAAGACTTTCAATGGATCTACAACACAGGGGTCTCAACAGTTCTGTAAACCCAGAGCATCATATTATTATTTTTTTTTATTTTGTATCAGGAGTTAGCAAAGGTTTTCTGTAAAGGGCCATAGTAAATATTTAGGGTTTCTTAACATGCACACCATGATAAATGTACTCAACTTTGTCTTTTAAGGAGAATGCAGCCACATACACTGTTAAAAAAATAGTGACTCTCTACTAATCCTCAAGCTGGAATGATGTGGGAGATAAGAAATTTTAAAAGTAGGTTAGGGCACAAGTGGGAAAAAATCCTTGAATTTAAGATAAGAAAGTTTTAGTTTGTTCTGCAACCAGTTGATATTGATCACAGAATCAAGTAATTAAATGCTCTTCAAGGTGATTACTCCAGCCAGAGTTATGTGATGAGCTCAGAAGCCTGCAGAAGACAGTGAGACTGGCTGGGAAGTTGGTTCCAAGATGAGGTAAGAATGAATGAAATGTCTTGGTGGCAATACCAGTGCAACTAAATATATGTATCACTGAGTCTAAAGGAACTATCATAACACCTGGCATTTCATTTACTGAACACAAAGTTAGAATTTTGAACCAGAGGATATGCTAAGCAGTGGCATTTTTACTTGAATTCACATGTTTTATCCTATACTCGCACACACACAAAAAGATAGCACTTGAGAAATGATTGGTACTTTTACTTCTACCATGTCTTTATGTCTAGCGTGTATAATACGTGTGAAGTGTCTAGCATAACACACACCAGTAGGTGTTTAAGATAAAACAACCCCCTAAATGACAAATACAGCTGAGACTCAGGCAAACTGGAGAAATGATAATACAAAATTCTAAAAGATTATTTTAAAATTGGACATCTCAGAGCTGTTAGTATGTTGTTATGTGTACTGAATCCTCAGGAATACTTCTGACTTAGCATCAGTATTATTTTCTTGAACTAAAATCTTCTTTTTCTCGTGAATTTTTGCTCATTTGACTCACTTTATGTAGAACCCAGGTCCTCTGAGGCCTCTCTTCTTCACACATCCATTCTCAGCAAGTCAACTTCCCTTATATTTTCTAATCATTCTTCTTAATAGTATATATAACATAATAATCATTTGTTTCTTGACTTTTCCGTAATCTCTGGATGATAATTCTTTGAGATTGGAAAACTTGCCTTACTTGGTCATTGCTGTATCTGTGGCAAGTAAAATCAAATTTGATCCACAGGAAACACTCAGTACTCATTAGCTGACTAAAATATTAGTGAATAAAAAGAAAAAAAAATAGTGAATTAAAATAAAAGAAAAATTAGTGACTTTATTAGTGATTAAAATAAGAATTATTGTGCATGCAAATAGAATTAACCATTTATGCAAATAGAATTAACCATTTCCCACTGGCAAAAAACAATTGTCTAAGTACTCATCACTTCTTAGATAAGTTAGCATAAATGTATCTTCTCTCTTTTTATTTTTGGTGTCTTATTTTTTTAAAATATTTATTTTTTTATTTATACAATAGCTGGGGTACAGCCCAGAGGCTTGGGAGGGTGAGAGGATTCACTAGAGACAGAGCGGGAAACAGAACAGGCAGACAGACAGAAAGAAAGCACTGCTAAGGGGAGCAGCGGGCTAGACAGGAGAGGTCTGCCGTGCCATGTGGGAATCTCCCTGGCTGGCTGGGAATCGAACCCGCGCTGCAGAGGCTGCGGACAGCTTCACAGCACTGTGGTCAACCCATTGCGCCACTGGGGAGGCCCCGATGTATCTTCTCTTGATCTTCCAATCTCCCACTACGAACAACCCTTGCACTCAAAGACACATTAAAATTACACAACACCAGGTCAGTTTGTGGAAGTAAATATCTCCTCCATCTTCTGTGAGACAAAAATAAAATTCTCATCTAGGAATTCAAAGTTCTCAAGAATCTTACTCTACCTTCATCTATCCCCCTTCATTTTCTAAGAGTTCAAAATACTTTTCTCAGTCAGGCCTCTTGAGGGTTGACTCCTAACTCTACACTCATTCTTTACTTTGTGCTTTTATAAGGACTGTTCTTAATGTACAGAAAACACTTTGCCTTTCAATCCACTCATGAAAACACTACAAAACATGCAAAGAGCATCTCTGACCTGTTATACATTTTGTCTTCCTCCTTGAGTTAAATTTATATTTTAATGTTTTCTGTTAACAGTGGTTTAGGATGACACTACACATGCTTTGCTTCCAGAGCAAATTTATAAACATATCAAGAGAATCAATCTTTGGGAATTATAAGAAAAATACTTCTCTTCCACCTTGCAAGCAATCTACCACAATTATGTGTGTTTATTTATAACTACTTAAATTCAATTGCAATTTATTTGTTAATATTTTTAAACTATAGTTATTAATCTGCCATCTCCTATATCTCTTTGTCCCTTTTCCCCTCCCATCTCTCTCAACCTCAGTCTTCATTACGTTTATTACTGTCTTCTAATTTATGTAAGTGCTTTACTTTGTCAAATCGTCTATTATGTAAATGTCCAGCATTTTTTTTTGTCATTTTGACTTGCTTTTCCACATATAAGTCCCTCCATTTTACTATATTAGCTACAAATATTACTGAGTAATCCTCCAAAGTGTGGATATACCACTTCTTCTTGATTCAATTGTCTTGATGGACATTTAGGCTGCTTCAGTATCCTAGCTATTGTAAATAACATTGCAATACATATTGTAGAACATATAGTTTTTTTGCAATGATGCTTTCATTTCTTTGGGTAGATGTCCTGGGGTGGGATTTCTGGATCACACAGTATTTCCAATTTTAGATTTTAAAAATGAATCCAAATAGTTTTCCATAATGACTGGACTAATTTTCATCTTCACCAACAGTGTTATAGGGTTTCTCTTTCTCCACAACCTCTCCAGCATGTGTCATTGTGGGTCTAGTCAATATGCAACATTCTCACATGTGTGAGATAACTAATTGTGGCTTTAATCTTCATCTGCCTTGCTGGAAGCACAACTACTGGTCTTCTGGATGTCTTCACTGGTGAATTGTCTGCTCCTATCTGCTTCTGATTCATTAACTTTTTATAGTTGATTTGTTTAAGTTTTATATATTTTTAATTATAGACACACTTCTATATGAACACACATCTATATGAGCACATATAGAAAGTTAAAAGTGATCTGTAGTTCCCAACTATTTTTTTTAATATTTATTTATTTAATTTATACAAGCACTGGGTACAGTCAGAAGCATGGGAGGGTAAGAGAATTCCCCAGAGCCAGAGTGGGGAGCAGAACAGGCAGACTGACAAAATACACTGCTGAGGGGAGCAGGTGGCACGGCAGGAGAGGTCTGCGTGCCATGTGGGACCTTTGCCGGCAGCCGGGGATCGAACTGGCGCTACAGAGGCTGTGGGCAGCTTCTCAGTCCAGGGCAGCTTCACAGTCCAGCTCTCAACAGCTGTGCCACCAGGGGAGCCCCTTAGTTCTCAACTTTTAATGCCTACGAAATATTCCTTTGAAAGTTCTACCATAAAGATTGTCCTTTGGGGGCCTCCCCTGGTGGCGCAGGTGGTTGAGCACAGTGCTGTGAAGCTATCCGCAGCACAGGTTCAATCCTGACCAGCTGGCGAGGGTCCCACATGGTGTGGCAGACATCTCCTGTCGTGCCCGCTCCACCCTTCAGCAGTGTATTTCGTCAGTCTGCCTGTTCTGTTCCCCACTCTGTCTCTGGTAAATCCTCTCACCCTCCCGCAAATCTGGTCTATGCCCCAGTTCTTGTGTAAATAAAAATAAATAAATCTTAAAAAAAAAAGGATTGTCCTTTGGGTTTGCATAGATTTTAGGATCTGCCATGCTTGTATATTTGCCTCTTTGCCCCATTTTTTTTTAAAATATTGCCAATATGGATATATTTTTTTCTTTTTCTTGCCTTTTTTTTTTTTTGGCCATAACTTCCAAACCTATGTTAAATAATAGTAGTGAGAGTGGGCATCCTTGCCTTATTCCTGATATTAGGGGAAAAGCCTTCCATTTTTCGCTATGGCAACTCAGAATTTTGATTTGTATGGCACTGAAGAACTGATTTCCTCTCTAAAATGATGAGTTTTACTACCCATTAATGTGATATATCTTCACTTTTAAAAGTATTTAAATATATCTTCACTTAAATACTTTAAAAGTATTTAAATATATCAGTATTTAAATATATCTTCACTTTTAAAAGTATTTGAGCATAATTTACGTTTATTCCTTAATATCTTATTTTTTCTAGTGTGACCTTTAAAAATATATTTTCTAAAAATTGTACAGAAAAAGTGTGATTCTTTTTTATCAATCTTATATCCAATTACTTTTCTATATTCCAATTTTTCTAATGTTCTTTACTGATTCTTTGAGCCTTTCATGTGGACAACAAATTATATATGAATAATTACCTTTTTCATTTATAATCTTTATTATCTTTCCCTACTCCACCTTTTTATCTGTGCTTACCAGAATTTTCATTTCCAGAATTAAAATGATAACAATATACATAATTGCCCTCTCTTTAAAGAAAAAAATGTTACTACCAATTTAAGTAGTTTTCCTTTATAAAATTAAAGAGTTTATCATATCTTCCTAATTTGCTAATAATTCATTAATTTTTATCATTTTTTTATCATTAGTAATTTTTGGGTTTTGGACAAGATCAGCATAAAATTGGTGCATGCTGAGCAAAGCAGCTTGCATCCCAAACATGGGTAGGCTTCATCTAATCAAAGAAGACTTTAATAGGACAAGACTGACCTTCATTCCCAAAAGTAGGAGCCAGCATTTGGATTTAAACTCGACATTGGGGGCCTCTCTGGTGGCGCAGCGGTTGAGCGCTGGGTTGCAAAGCTGTCTGCAGCCTCTCCAGCGCTGGTTTGATTCCCGGCTGCTTCCCGGCCACGGGTGGAGGGTCCCACAATGTGCGCAGACCTCTCCTGCTGCCCGCTGCTCCCCTCAGCAGTGTACTTCGGTCCTTCTGCCTGCTCTGCTCCCTGCTCTGGCTCTGGTGAATTCTCTCACCCTCCCGTGCTTCTGACTGTACCCAGTGCTTGTATAAATAAATAAATAAATCTTTAAAAAAAAATAATAAACTGGACATTGGCTCTTCCCTGGGTCTCTAGCTTATTGAACAACCCTGGACATTTTGAACTTGTGAGTCTCTATAATAGTATGAGTTAATACCTTAAGATAAATTTATCTGTCTATCATCTACATCTCTTTGTGTGATCACACAAGTGTGCATGAATGCACACACACACACATCGCCTATTGTCTCTGTTTTTCTGGAGAATGTTGACTAATAGAGTTTTCAGAATAGGGCCATCAATTTAAATATCTAACACCAACTTTTAAGTAAAGACCCTCTGATATTTATATTGCCTAGGTCATAAGAGGTTAAGCTACTTTTGAACTTGATCTTCAAATAAACCATATGAAGGAGGGGGAGTGAGTACAATAATTAATCTGTTACTAGAAACCTCTATTCACCTGTACAAACTAAAAGATCTAGATACTGATACCCTCATATTTCAATGTATTTTTTTTTCTAAAGTAGTTTGCTTCTCAATAATAATTGCAATAGCAGCTTTGTGTTATACTATATATGATCTGGTCAAGCAATCTGCTCTAGAATGTATGCCAATCACGGAGAAAGTAAATCTCCTTTAGCTGAAGATAAATTAGCCTTGATTCTCCAACTATAGTATAAGAAGGGATCTAAATAATGAGTAAGAGCAGAAGCAGGGCCTCCCCTGGTGGCGTAGCGGTTGAGTGCTGGGCTGTGAAGCTGCCCGCAGCCTCTTCAAAGCAGCTTCTGCAGAGCTGGTTCAATCCCCGGCTGCCGGCGAGGGTCCCACATGGCATGACAGACCTCTCCTGCTGCGCCCGCTGCTCCCCTCAGCAGTGTATTTTGTCAGTCTGCCTGTTCTGTTCCCCGCTCTGGCTCTGTGAATTCTCTCACCCTCCCGTGCTTCTGACTGTACCCAGTGCTTGTATAAATAAATAAATAAATCTTTAAAAAAAAAAAAAAAGAGCAGAAGCACTGGGAAGTTAGTGACTGGATCTGAAGAGTGGATATTGAATTACCGTGACAAATCATTTGTCTTCTCAGAGAAGGTACAAGTAGAACTATGCAAAGATGATTTTGCTCCAAAGATCCAGCCTTGCTCCATGTTTCCTACCCATGATTGCTGACACCCACGGGTGCAAAAGAAAAAGCTGCACATAGTGACCTCACCCCACAGTATGGACCAATCAATACCTCAAATTCTTATCAGTTAATTTACAATTTCTTCTCTTTTGAGGGAGTGTGAAACTGTCTATGTATATACTGTCTTCTAAAGTACATAAACAAATGAGAATACAATGAGAGGAAATAAATGAATAAGTTATAAACTATGGAAATTCCTTACATTCATAAATATTGGTGAGGAAATAAGACATTCTTTTATAAGGAAGGCAAGGGATGAACCAGGAATGTGCCTTGAAGCAAGAGGGTTTAATGAAGATGTGGTTACTAGTCAGCGGCATATTTCATGTTGTTGAAAGGTTGAGGGTAATGGGGAAGAGTCAATGCACTGGTGATTATATTTCCAAATTTTATGACTCAAGGAGGGTCATAATATTTATATAGTTCCTGAGATCACCAGGTAAATTCTAAATAACTCTACAACATGAAATACCTATCATGGTTTCTTCTTAGAGGAAATGAAATTTTAAATAAACTTGCATTCAGCAAATTTGCCCATGAGAGAGAAAACAGACTGTGCTAACTTGGAGTTAAGGTTGAGGCTTTAAAGAACCACATTCATTTCCTGACTTCCCACACATTTTTTTTTATTACTTTATATCAATGAGATTCTTGATCTTGTTTCTTCCTTTCCCAAAACTCCTAGTTATCGCTAGTGTAATCATACAGAAATCTGTTGATTGTGCTTTTGGAAAGTATTGCTCTGTATTCAACACAGTACTTTGATCTTAAATCACATAGAATTTAAGTATTTGGAACTTTTTTAAATTGAGATTTTTAGCAATATACCTAACATATAGTAATGAAGTAATAAACACTTATTGAATAAATAATGAATGCTGAACAAATCACTGGGAAAACAAACATAGAAATTTCTACCCCTAATATTTTCATTCTAGTTTGGGGCACTAAATTTATAACAGTGAAATTCACAGTACAGGATATACTCTTAGAAATAATACAAAGTATGAACTGAACAGATGGATACAGAATCAAAATTAATAGACAAGGAGTATGGTTAGCCAGGGAAGATTCCTGAGGGAAGTCAATTTCAAAGACAGTCATAGAGAATTCAACAGGCATAGAGTAAAAGCATATGTGGGAGTGTTAACTTTGAGAATATGGAGAACTTTCAAAGCTGGAGGAGAATGAGGGGCAGAATTCTAAGGAAAATTTCTATTAAAAAAAAATTATGCAGAGAACAGCAAGCCAATATATTTGAATGGACTGAAGAGGGCCTATTTGCTGGTGCAATAGAGGCAAGGATCAGTTGAAGAGGACTGCTGGGGATGCCAGGATGAAGAGTTGGATTTAATATGGTAGACACCAGGGTGCTCTTCCCTAAGGGTGCTTGAGCAGGAATGACATGATGAAAATGGTGCTTGAGAAAGATTATTCGCGCAGCAGGGGGTCAATGGCCTAATACTATAAAGGGAAACATTTGCACCTAACACATTCACCAAAACATTACACTCTGCCAACCTAAGAGTCCTCAGTGATTACAAGAGACCTTTTTTGAAAGACTGTACTTTTGGTGGCATATTTCATTCATGCACTTTGCCAAGGGATTTTTTTTGTCCCTTTTCTTTTATCTTTGTACTTTAACAAATGCCCTGTCCCTGGTACAGATAAGAACCACAATCATTTGTTTTCTGGAGCCTGTGGCAGACTGATGAAAACAGTTACATTTTAAACTACTTCTCTGTGTTTCCTTGAGATGACTTCAGCTGTGACAGGGGCATTAACCTTAGGGGTGAGGAAACAATTCTTACTTCATGCTTTCTTAGTTTATTGCTGCTCCTCAGCAGGGAGAAAGCAAATCATGTACATTATTGGAAGCAATTTTCTGATTTATCCACCAGGCAGTGACCTACAATCAAGTGAACTTTGCTTACCACCTCCAAATGGATTCTAACTGCTGTTGCAGGGTAAAAAGAGACAATTCATGGAGCTACCTTCTCAAAAGCAAACTTTTGAAAAAAATTCTGCTAAAAACCAAGAAACACACTATGTCTTTCACCCTGAATTGCCTTTGAGTCTGTTTCAAAGATAGAGTAAAATTTCATCTTCTTTCTTAAAATCAGGTGTCATTTGTAAAAAAAAAACCAAAGTCAATGAGGAGAAGACTGGAGTTCACTTTTCTCAAAATTTATGTTATAGGCTTTACACCATTGTGATTTTATAGAAAGAGGTGAAAAGTTAACCAATATCAAACTAAATCTCATCCCTGGCCAAATGAATCTTACAAGAGAATTTGAACTGAAGATGTTTAATCCTTGATTGTGGATTGAATCATCATATATGATTCAAAGTATATATTTCTGCTTTAGTGACAATTTAGTTGAAAACTGATGAATCAATTTGATAAATTTAACGATTAATTTTTACTAATACATTTGTAATGAGAATATGTTTCTACCTACTCTGCTGTCCAAAGCGATGGTTTATCCTTTCTGGTATTGCACAAATTTAACACACACTCTTTCATCTCATATCAATCTTTCTGTCTTTCTCTACAAAAGAATAAATAACGTGAATTGAAAAAAAAATTATTTTGAACTTAAACTTTTTTTTTGTTTCTTTAAGGATGATACCTATTAGGATATCATATTACTGGGTTGACAATCAGGGCCCCTAAGAAGTGGTATATCTACTTCACAGCAAGATGTTTCTGGGCAATGTGTTCAGAGGCTGTCATTTTCAAAGGGTGCCATGTGGAGTAGGGCCTGGCAGGCAATGGATGAAGAGGGAATCAGCTAGGAAGGCAAAAAGTGACAGCCATGTAATCCAGAATGTGATTGCTTTTCCACATTGTCAGTGGTAAATTTTATGACCACCTGAGTGACTGGATAAACTGCTAGATAAATGAGGACTTAACAAGAACAGAGAGACTATATGTAGAAGGCATACCTCATTCTTAACACTGCCAGAACGAATCATTCATGTCTAAGAATTGTAATCAAAGGCCCAAGATTTGGAATATTTTCATGAAGTAAAAATAACAAGTTAACAATTATTTAATCTTACTCTCTGTCTGATACTGTTCTAATTGCTTTACATGGATTATAATTCAATTATTCCAACCAAAATATGAGATAGATATTTTATTAGCATCAGTTTTTATATACAAGGAAAATAGAATACCAAGAAATTGCCCTAAGATCACACAACAATTAAGTATTAGAGCAAGAATGTAAAACCAAATATTGTAAAAATAACATGCAGACTTTTACAATAAATGTATGTGTGTATATATGTTATCATGTATGTGTATCAAAATAATATTTGAAATGTATTGATAAGGGAAAAAGAAATTGTACACAGTATTATAATATTTATGTGCCAAATATGTATATTTAAATATGTAGAAAATATATATTCTTGTTATATAATGGCAAAAATTTTAGCTGAATCATTTTCTATTGTTGGGCAGACAGTAAATTTTATTTAATGAACTTAGATATTTAGCTGAGAGGATTTCCTAGCAAAGTGTTGAAGATGGGAGTCTGGTTTTTTACTTGCTGCTTATAGTAAATGTAAGAGAAAAGAGGTGAATTTAAAAAGAAGCTATTAATGGGCCTCCCCAGTGGCACAGCAGTTGAGCCCTGGGCTGCGAAGCTGCCCGCAGCTTCCCCCCCGCTGCTGGCAAGGGTCCCACATGGCGCTCAGACCTCTCCTGCCATGCCTGCCGCTCCCCTCAGCAGTGAACCTCGGTCCTTCTGCCTGCTCTGTCCCTGCTCTGGCTCTAGTGAATTCTCTCACCCTCCCGCACTTCTGACTGTACCCAATGCTTGTATAAATAAATAAATAAATAAATAAATAAATCTTAAAAAAAAAAAAAAAGGAAGAAGCTATTAAGCAAAGGGACCAAAATTTGATGATATGGTAAATTCTCATTCTCTGCAGATAGCATGGTCTGAAATAGGGACAAGGCATGACTACACATTTTTTTTGCTAGAGAGATTAGCATGTGATTGTCAGGTTCAATCAAGCATTAAGCAAAATACTACTAACTTGTACTTAATGAGACAGATTTGGTGAAGACAGATTTAATGAAATGATGAAGGCTCTTGTATTTCTGGGACTTCAAGAGCCAGGGGCCAATAGTGCTCCTCAGCTATGAACTGTGTTATCCTATAAACTCAGCTTTAAAAAATGAAATTTTGTCACTTGCAGCAATATGAATGGAACTGGAGGGGTTTATGCTAAGTGAAAAAAGGCAGAAAAAAGACAAATATGAATGATTTATTTTATTAGTGGAATATGGGGAAACAAAACAAAGGATCAGACAAAGCAAATCCAAATGAAATCTGAGAAATTTGATTGCAGAATTGAGGCTCCAGTTAGGCAGGGTGGGGGTGGAGTGGACTATGTTGGAGAATTATGGGTGCTTTGGTGGTGGGGTGATATGATAGCATATAAAGGAAGAGGTGTGAAACTAACTCTGAATGATATACAGCGTTATCAACCAACATTGCCTCAATTAAAAAATAAATACCAAAAAAATGTTTTCAATGCTGTCTTCAGACCTGGTCTACACACATATCCTAATGTGACGCTCCATGTACTCCTCTGGTTTACTACTGGGACATAAAGTACCTACTGAAATACATTATGGCCTCAGAAGATGAAATGATGTGGCCATAGCTGCAAAGATCTCAGGTCTCTAAATGTCTTTACAGAGCATAATCTTTCCTATGTCATCTGATCCATACTAGCCATCCATGTAAAAAAGAAAATCCAATTGCATTATATTAGGTCACTGAGATTTTGGAATCATTGGTTACAACAATTAGCATATGGTGACTAAATGTACCTATTCCATGTGGATCAATTTTTAAACAACAATGTAATCATGTTTTAAAACAGGTAAGGTTGGGGTCTCCCTGGTGCCAGAGGGGTTAAAGACACAGAGCTATCAAACTATCTCCAGCCATTGCAGCATGAGTTCAAACCCAGGCCAGTCAGGGAGCTACCCACATGGCACAGCAGACTTCTGTCTTGCCTGCTGCTCCCCTCAGGAGTGAATTTCACCAGATCTGCCTGTTTTGCTCCCCACTCTGTCTCTGGTGAATCCTCTTATCCCCACACCTCTGGCCTATACCCCATTTCTTGTATACATAAATAAATAAATCTTTAAAACAAGTAAGGTTGACCTTAAAGGTAATTATATAATAATTATAAGGCAAATGAAAGGTGTTTTCTGTTTCGCTTCAGTGATACTGAAAAATATGAAGTGAGTATAGATGGATAATGGGATAAAGGTAATATCCATGCACTCAATACAAAACAATGCTGATTTTAAAGATAGTGGGCAATCAATAATTTAAAATTACTTGAGAAGCTGATTGACTAGAAGTAAACGGTTTCTGATAAGAGGTTAAATATATGTTTACAGTTATTTGAATGTTTTTATTTTCTATCATTTTATTTAAGTTTTGGTTGTCTTGTTTGAGCTGGTAAGAGTTTTTATTACCTGTGAAAAATATGAACCACGAGTAACGTTTACAAAATTCTATAACTGCCCTTTCAAAGGACTGTGGCATTCTCAGAATTACATTGTCACTTTTGTATTCCTAGTAACTTGGTTATTTCTCACTTTTCACAGGAGTACACAGTTTAAATGTTGAGTTCTTACTATTTGTAGCTTGTTTTTGCTAGCTTGCAGTATTGCATAACACTCCAGTATCCATACCGAGGCAAGGATAAGTTACCTTGAAAGGGTATGTCGGTTGTATGTGTCCCCACAGTGACAAGGTCTGAATCACATAGCCTTTTAATTCCATGATGCTTAAACATGTAACACAGAGGGGTTCCTGGGATACAGTCTGTCTGACCCCTAGGACACCGGGATCCCTGGGATACAGTTCCTCCTGAGAATATCATAGTAGAAAGCAGTTTGGGTCCTCACAAGTCCAGCTGTAGTGGTTTAGAAAGGGCACTCGAGCCTCAGTTGAATTTACTTGCATATAAACTTGAGCAAATTATTATCAAAATTTTTTAGTTCATAAATTCAAGAGGCCCAGATAGGTGTCAGCTGATTTTGTCCATGTGGCTTAGGGAGGGAATCCACAAGAATGGGAACATCTTGACCACCTCTTCAGTCCCGAACAAGAAAAATTTTCATCTCAGATAAAAGCAGGTTCCTCCCCCAAGAAGCAAGAGCCTAGGCACTGAACTGTAAAATCCCCCTTTATTCAAGGTGATCCCCAGCTTGTAGACATTCATGGTCCCTGCTTTCCCACTTTGCTCACTGTGCTGTTTCTACTGGAATGCTCCCTTGCTTTCTTACCTGCAAGTCCTATGTATCCTTAAATTTAGCTCAAAGACTATCTGCTCACATCATCCCTGATTATTCAATTGAATTAATAAATCGTCATCCCAGCAATACCATCCCTTCTGCTGGCACCTTTTATATAGCACTTATTATGCTACATTGTATTTTATTTATTTAAATACAAATGTCACTTTTCCATTCCACCACCAACCACTTCATAGCAGGATTCAAACCTCATTCTATGGAGAGCTCCTTGCATGTGCTAAATAGGTTCTAAAGTAAATGAATACATCATGTAGTGTTTCAATTATATTTCCTCTTTACAGACACATCACCCAAAGCAGTCATAGTGAAGGCAAAGACAAACAGCTGGGACTACATCAAATTAAAGACCTTCTGCACAGCAAAAGATACAATAACCAGAACAAAGAGAAACCCCACCGACTGGGAGTAAATTTTTGCACACAACACTAATGATAAAGGACTGATCACAAAAATCTACAAAGAGCTGATGAGACTCAACAAAAACAAAGAAAATAATCCAGTCAAAAAATGGGCAGAAGAGCTAAAAAGAAACTTCCCCAAAGAGGAAATGCAAATGGTGAAAAACAGGCATATGAAAAAATGTTCAACATCACTTGTAATCAGGGAAATGCAAATCAAAACTACAATGAGATACCATCTCACACCAGTGAGAATGGCACATATTAAAAAACTAGCAACAACAAATGTTGGCGAGGATATGGAAAAAAAGGAACTCTCCTGCACTGCTGGTGGGAGTGCAAACTTGCCCAACCACTACGGAGAGCTGTGTGGAGATTCCTCAACCTACTAAAGCTAGAGCTTCCATATGATCCAACAATTCCACTTCTAGGTATTTACCCAAAGGACACAGAAACATCAATTCCAAAGACACCTGCACCCCTATGTTTATAGCAGCACTGTTTACAATAGCTAAGCTTTGGAAACAACTCAAATGCTCAAAAATAGATGACTGGATCAAGAAGATGTGGTACATATACACCATGGAATATTACTCAGCAATCAAGAAAGATAAACACATGCAATTTGCAGCAACATGGATGGTGCTGGAAGGGATCATGCTCAGCGAAATAAGCCAGAAAGAAAAAGAAAAATACCGGATGGTCTCACTCATAGCAGGGATCTAGAAAACCAAAATAAGGGACCAGGAAAAAGAATAACTATAAGAAAGAAAAAATCAAAATCAACAAATAACTGTGAACCAGAGACACACTATGGGGGGGCAGGGAAAGGAGGCATTGGGGTCAAAATTAGGGCGTTACAGTTGTATGGGGAATATAAAAATAAAATAAAAAAATAGCTAAAACCTGAAAAAAAACAGTTTCTATTACTAAACAGGTTATATTTAAATAGCTTCTCAAAAGAGAAAACAGTCATCTCCCTCTCTAGTACTAGTTTATCTTATATTTTCCTTTCTTTCTAATGTGGAATTGTGTATATACTTAGTGATTGAAATTTTCCTACCATCATCACTTCCTAAATTATCCAGTAATCTCAGTTAAATTTATAATAAAATACTTTTAACACAAACTTTTGATATATGGAATTTTGATCAACTAATATAATGAAACTTAACCATTTATTAAATTAGAACATAACATGTGTCTTCAAATGAAGGCTTTGGTAGTCAGCATTTTTGTTCCTTTTTTAAGTCTCTTTCATCTGATATAAAAAATTTTTAATGAAGAGACATGTTTCACAAAAAGAACTCGACACCCACATTTTCAGGTCAGAAATAAAAGAGATTTTCTTCACTTTGCCTAGTGTATAATCAAGGCAGAAAAGAACATTTTGCTGCTACTTTATGACCTTTAAAAAATTGGACTCTCCAAGCAACTTTGCTAAAGTAGACTTGTTTTCATGAAACCGCCTAGGCTTAAATTCATCTACCTCACTTTCAAATTTGTGAAACAAACAGATTTCTAGTAGAAAGTTCTGCTTTGTCCCTCTTTCTAATCACCTTTACCAAGCAAGATCTGTGAAAGAATTATTTTGTGCTGTTATTGAATTATAACTACCACATATATCCTATTCCTGTACAGGAGAATCCAGGAATCCACCTTGTTGTGCGTGCGTGTGTGCATGCATGCATTTGTGCATGTGTGTGTGTGTGTGTGTGTGTGTGTGTGTGTGTGTGACTTTACTATATTCTCCTGGAACTCTAGGATGGAAGAAAATCACAATAAGATAGAAGAGATTTCTCAGAGGATGAGCGCTCCTTTAGACATCTTAAGATTTGAGTTCACCAAGTAGGCCTGGTCAATTGTTTGGAAAGAAACAACATCATTATCACCAGAAGGAAAATGAGGCAGAAAGATAAAGTGTTTTTCTGGAAATTGACTGAAATGTTATGGTAAATAGCTCGCCACAAAGTGGGAATCAAGTCCTGCATTTTTTAGACAACAAGTAAATTACATAATGCCTAGAAACATCCATTTCTTCAAAATTTCTCCATTTCTACAAAATGGATATAATTAGGTCACTAAAGGGTGGTACAATAAAAGGGTATTAAAAATGTTATAAAGTGCTTAGCAATTTGTCAAGTTTTCTTGACAAATTATTCTAAAACTATTAGTGTTATAAATATTTATAAATTAGAACTTAAGCACCTTGCAGTGGACACAGCTGACATTGCATACCACACCCACAAAAAGATCACTTTATGATTTCCAAACATATCATCAAATTGTATACATTTCTACCCTCTCTTATAATATCCATTTGGTAGAGAGAATTCTGACTACACCTCTCAACTCCAAGAGTAGATTTGATTGATGTAAAAGTAAAACCCATCAAGTAATCCAGTGCTGGTCTATGGTACTAATTTCTCCTTAGAGGCTAGCTGGAGGCTTCTGGGACTAATCTTTCTCTTTCACGAGATGGCTACAGAAAGTCCCACTTTTCATACTTCTGATGTGACCACGAAGGCTTGTAACCTTACTTCATAAACAAAGTTGGTCTACAACATGAGGATTTACCAGGGAACCAGGTTTGGGATGAAACCAAGATTAGAGCACATCGATGGAGAACATAAGGTCATTGATGACATCCTGACATCACTGGATCAAAAAACCTTTTCTACCACTGTGCTTTCAGTGATGTGAGTCAAAACTTTTTTTTCTATTAAAACTATTTTGATTTGACTTTCTATTCATTGGAGCTAGAAGAGCTCTA
Organism: Talpa occidentalis; assembly: GCF_014898055.3. Lineage (NCBI taxonomy): Eukaryota > Metazoa > Chordata > Mammalia > Eulipotyphla > Talpidae > Talpa > Talpa occidentalis. The sequence continues at coordinate 28,830,626 of NW_023601653.1, forward strand.
ACTCACATACTCTGGAGAATGGACATCTATTGTTTTATGTCCGTATAGAATTTCACTTTTAATCAAATATACATAAATCAATTCAATGATTTTGTTTAAACATTTTAAGTTTTTAAGTCCATTTCCAAATTGAAGCCAGAGTAAGGGAAGCTTATACTTAGTTTTTCTTGAAAGTTATATTGTAGCAGGAGGAAATCTGATGGAAGAGACAAATCAATTGCATACCACTTTGCGAACATATATCCCTAATAATTTCACTGTATCCTTTAATCATATACTATTCATATAGATTTCCTAAAGTCATTTACATGGTTGTCCTAATATTTAAGAAATGTAACTTTCTTAATGTTATCACTACTTGATTTTTCCTAACTGTTCCACAAAGCAAAGAAAGCAGTGGCATTTCCTCACTCCACATGTATAACCTCACCTGTCCCAAAGCCTTGGTTAGCATTTATACTCATTTACAAGTGTTATTTCTGACCCACACTTTTTTTTGAACTTCAAGTCACATATTTAGTTTCCTCCTGGAAACTTTTACTTTTGATTTGGCAACTTTAATGTCCAAAAGTGGGTAGCATTTTATTCTCCAACATCTAATCTCTTTTCCGTTCTCTTCTTCATAGTGAATGCTATTATTATTCATCTAATTTCTCAAATTAATCTATATTCCTTACAGATTCTTCCTTGCCACTCACCTCCAATGATGATCAAGCATTACTATTATACAATTTATTCTCTCTCCTAGTTATCTCTTTTCCTTGCATTTCTACAGCGTCAACTTAAGCCAGCTTTTCATTATTTTTGACTTATCTATCAAAATAGACTTCTAATTTGTCAGATTTCCTCTAGTGTCTCTTTTATGTCTTTTATCATCCACTGTGTTGCCAGAGAAAACTTTTTATTCATCAGACCATTTGCCATGCTGTTTTCTGTGCCCCTCTGCCTGTTGGAAATATGTACATAATTACAGGTTTTTAATTGATTTATTCATGTGTAGTCTGGCTACTTCAAATCTTATAGTCCTTAGCATTCATCTTTCACACCTTTCTTTGCCATGACTATTTTTGACTAGATCATGAAATCCTATTTGGGTTGTGCATGTATCATGTAGCTGAATAATGGCATGAAAGAGGTGGTCCCATCTTGTTCATTAAATTAATACTTGAGGGCTTCCCCAGTGGTGCAGCGGGTTGAGTGCAGTGCTGCGAAGCTGTCCACAGCCTCTGCAGCACGGGTTCGATTCCCGGCCTGCCAGATTCCCACATGACATGGCAGACCTCTCCTGCCTCACCTGCTGCTCCCCTCAGCAGCGTATTTCAGTCGTCTGCCTGTTCTAAGCCCCGCTCTGTCTCTGGTGAATCCTTTCACCATCCCACACCTCTGGCCTGTATCCCAACTATTGTATAAATGAAAAAATAAGTCTTAAAAATTAAAGAAAAAATAAATTAATTACTACTTGAATGAATGGGAAATTACCAACATTTCAGAAATTGTACAAAACCTACAGTTAATCAACTACAGATAGAAAAATCTGTGTATTGCCCAAATAATGATGGAATAAATTGAGATATCTAGACAGTACTTGTAGTTATGAAGACATTCTGAAAGGGAAGTTTTCTTTTTTGAACACCAAAATCTTTACTATAATTCAGACATCTGATTCTAAGAACATATTTTGGTTCTTTTACTCAATGCTTTATATAGGAAGAAATCAAAGAAATGACAAGCACTAGTGGTGAATACATGGAGCACTAAATAACTAATTTATTGTTTATTGTCAGATCACTTCTTTTTCCTTTTGTGTGGGATTTAAAAACTTCCCTTACAACTATGGATTTTAAAGATTAACCAAATGTGAATATCAGACATGAATTTTACAGAATGTACTTATGAGAACCCACATATGCAAACGACATTTGTCTATGAAAGAATATAGCTAAGTTACTTTGCTTACTACAAAAACTATGATGTTCCTTTTTCAAATAACTTTCACTGATAAAACGCACACCCTATGGGAACCAGCACTACTGCTTATTCAAATGCACATTTCTCTGATCAGATATCATACTCATTTCATTCACTGTACAGATATTTGTCTATTCGAGAGAAAGCTGGGTCATATTGATTTAACAAACATCAAAAATCAATAAATTTATATTGATTGATTAAAGTTTGGCGTCTCTTTTACAATGAAATTTGAATTACTGCTATTATTCAACTCTAGTAGTGGGCTTGTTTATTGTAATAGTACTTACCATGAGTTAGAGAGTTAAGAGAATAATTGACTATTGACATTTTGTCAATTTCTATCATGCTATATAATCACATTATAATATAATAGGTTGAATACTTATTAACTTTGACCTTTAGGTAATAAATTCAAATATTTCACTTAGAATAAGAACTTATTTTCTGTACAGGTGACCAGTGGTAGGGGATGAAATGTGGGTATTATCAAAGTATTTGCCGGCATGTAGTAATGGGAAGGTATGCCAAAGGCTTGGCTGTCTTGTGGTCATTATTAATTGCCTGTCTAATACAGTAGTTGGTCCTTTAACTGTGATTGAGTTAACAATTAATTGTTTGGAATAGCGATTCACAGCTGACTTTCTCTATGCGTTTGAATTTACCATGGAAACCAGGAATTGATTTTGTGATTGTGTTGTGCATTGCTTTACAGTAAACCATTAAAATGGTGGGATTAATAATTGAATGGCAATTATAAAAGCCGTACAGCTTATGTTCTTTTATCTTGCTTATTTTCTGTTTATTATGTATGCATTCATATACACCCTATAACTGTCCATCTGCCTATCCCCATCAACAAAGAAATATGTTGTATTAATATGAATGTCAATTTCTTATTTTCATTATTTTTAGTATGAGTATTTGAGGAATTATAATGTTGAAACTACTCCTTGTGTATATTTATATAACAGTATTAAGAATTTTAGTTCATTTTACTTTGACCACAATTTGTTACTTTTTTTTTTTTTTTTTAGAGGCATGTTTTATTTATTTATTTGTTTGTTTGTTTGTTTTGTTTATACATGCACTGGGTACAGTCAGAAGCGCGGGAGGGTGAGAGAATTCACCAGAGCCAGAGCGGGGAGCAGAGCAGGCAGAAGGACCGAAGTACACTGCTGAGGGGAGCAGCGGGAGGCAGGAGAGGTCTGCGCGCCATGTGGGACCCTCCTCCGGTGGCAGGGGAGCAGCCGGGGATCGAACTGGTGCTGCAGAGGCTGCGGGCAGCTTCGCAACCCAGCGCTCAACCGCTGCGCCACCGGGGAGGCCCCAATTTGTTACTTTTCACTTGAAGGTAAAGCAAATTTATTTTGACATATCACATCAACTCATATATTTATTTTTTTTGTAAAACAGTGAAACTATCCCCACTTAATAAGCTAGTAAGTAAAGGATTAAACAATTTATGTTATTTGACCTAGTCTATCAGTAACAGAGCAAAGAACAAAGTGAAACCTTGTTTGATTTACTTCTGATTTACCCTTTGTGAATTTTGTTCTGTCGGAACCAAAAGGGTCACTTTTAGGTCATAATTTTTATCACTTTCATTACCTGTTCTTAAACTTTTAATGACTTTCCATTTTCTATATGATTTTTCCTAGTCTTCCCTCAGATTCACTGCCCTACCTAATCTGATGGGTTTTTGGAATTCTAGTTATTTTTTAAGTATGTCTAGGTTAAGTTTTACTTAACGCAAAATATGGGAAAATATATATTCTAAAAATAATCCTTCATCAATGTGGAGAATGAATCAGAGAATGAAATTGAGACAAACAAACTGGCTAGATTCCACCATTAGTTCATGTAAAAGATAATAAACTGGTTTTAAGGAAGCAAAATAAGAGACAAGGAGAAAGCCTGTGGGGTATGTCTGTAATAGTTTTCAACTATAAAGTAGACTTCTTTTTTTATTATTAAAAAAAAAAAACGTATTCTTTTTAAGATTAGCTTATGACACTACATATTAAATAGGGATATATATTTATACCTCTCTAGGTAGGTGTTACCACACTAGGCCCACCACCAAAGCACCACTACACTCCTCTTATAAAGCCTCAAATCTGAGGCAGATTTCTAGGGTTGGTTTTGGTTTAGTTTTATCTTTTCCTTTGGTTTGTTTCATAATAGTCCACACATAAGTGAACCCATCCTGGGTTTTGTCTTTCCATTTCAGACTTAATTGTCTTTGGTTAATTTCTCCCAGTTCCATCCAAGTTATTATAAATGATATGATTTATATTTATAACTTAGCAGATTTACACATATTCCTCATTCATTATCTGTCCTTGGGTACTTAGGTTGGTTTCTATAATTTGGACACTGTAAGTAGAGCTGAAATAAACACAGAAGTATATATATCCCTTTGAATTGGTGTTTTGTATTTTTTGAATAGATCCTAGGTTTGGAATTTCTGGATCACATGGTAGATCTATTTTTAATATTTTTACAAACATCCTTATTATTTTTTACAGGGACTGAAGCAGTCTACATTCTGCCAAGAGTAAATGAGGGTTTTTTTTCTCTATAACCTCTCAAGATTTGTTGCTTCTGGTCTTTCTGATATGAGCCATTGTCATGGGTGTGAGGTGCTATCTTGTTATAGTATTGATTTGCATTTTCCTGGTAATAAGTGATGATAAGCTTTTTTTTTTTTTTTTTTTTTTTTTTTTTCATGTGTCTGTTGGCCACTTGATGTCTTCTTTGGAGAAATGTCTATTTAATCTTCTGCCCATCTTTTTGATTGGATATTTTCTTTCTTGTTGATGTATGACTTGTTTATTTTTTTTCGGTACATCTTGGATATTAGCTCCTTGTCAGATGTAAGAAATGCAAATATATTTTTCTCATCAGTAGGGTGTCTTTTTACTTTTTTAAAAAGATTTATTTATTCATTTACACAAGAACTGGGGTACAGGCTAGATGCACGGGAGGATGAGAGGATTCACCAGAGATGGAGCAGAAACAGAACAGGCAGACTGACAAAATACACTGCTGAGGGGAGCAGGGGGCGTGACAGGAGAGGTCTGCAGCGCCATGTGGGACCCTCGCCAGCTGGCCAGGATTGAACTGATGCTGCAGAAGCTGTGGAGCGCTTCATAGTGCGACGCTCAACCACCTGTGCACCAGGGGAGGCCTGGGTGTCTTATTACTTTAATGATAGTTTTCTACAGTGCAGAAACTTTTTGATGTAGTCTTTCTTGAGATGTAGTCTCATTTGCTTATTTTTGCTTTTCTTTGCTTATTTTTGGTTTTGTTTTCCATGTTGTTGTCGTTGAGTCCCTGAAGCCATAACAAGCCAATGTAGCAGACTGTTTTGGCTGTTTTCTTTTATGTATTTTATAGTTTCATTTATGACATCCAAGTTTTTAATCCATTGTGAAACAATTTTTGTGGATGATGAGAGGAAATGATCTAGTTTCATTATTTTGCACATGGCTATGTCCCATAGGTTCTGGTTACCTCTGACTTTTACATTTGTCTCCAGATATTTTTAAATTTCATATTTGATTTCCTCATTAATATAATAACCATTATGTAGCATATTTTTTAGTTTTCACATATTTGAGATTTTTCTTGATTTCTTTTTGTGGCTAATATCTAGTTTCATAATATTGTTTCCAAAGAACATATAGGATATGATTTCATTCTTCACAAATGCATTAGAACTTGTTTTGTGACTCAAGTGGTCTATCCTTAATAATGTTCCATGGGTACTGAAAAGAACTTGACTCAGCTTTTTTTGTGCTTCAGTGCCCTGTAACTCTCCATTCAGTCTTTGTGGTCCAATTCCTCACTTAAAGTTATTATTTCCTTATTGATTTTGTGTCTGGCTGGTCTGTCTATCCACTGATGAAAATGTAGTGTTGAAGTCTGTTTCTGTAATTCTGATGCTAAGTCCTGTTTTTAGGTCTGTTAATAGTTTACATATTTTGATGTTCTTCATTTAAATATTGTTGCATGTTATGTTCTTATGATGCACTTATCCCTTATTCATTACATAATGTCCATCTTTGTCTCCTGTTAACATTTTTAGCTGGGGTTCAATGACATAATATATAAATATTGCTGTCCCCTCATTTTGTAGGGTACCATTTGCTTGTAGGATTGTTTTCCAACCATTTTCTACGAGCCTATGCTTTCCTTTTGTACTCACATGGATCTCCTGGAGAGTTCAAAAAAAAAAAAAGTTGCATTCTGTATTCTGATTCAATAAGTTACTCTACATTTTGATTGTTTAATTCAGTCCATTTCCATTAAAGGTCATTATTGATATAGGAGAATTTGTTACTGCCATTTTGCCTTTATTTTTTATTTCTATAAATTTAGATTTTTGTTGATTTAGATTAACTTCTTTCAACATTTCTTGTACTGGAGGTCTATTGTTGGCAAACTCTCGTCTTCTGTTTTGTTGGGAAGGTCTGTATTTCCCCCTCAAATCAGAAAGATAGTCTACAAGATAAAGTAATCTTGTATGTCAATCTTTGAGTATTTTGAACATGGCATTACATTCTCTCCTTGCCAGTAGACATTCTGTTGCCTTCTATCAGTACGGAGGTCTTTTTATTGCTGTGCTGACTCAACAGTTTGGGGGAGGTTCTTGGAGGAGCCCAGATGCTGTTGCAAATGTGCTTAAGCAACTTGGCTTATGTTTTTGGTACTGCCGATATCACTCTCTGGTTCCAGATCTGATACTCAGCATTTTGCGTACATTCAGTGCTCTTTTCAAGGCCAGTACAAGTCAGAAAGTGTAGGGGGCAGAGAATGCAATTGAGTGCCTTTTTTGTTCATTTTCTTATTTGGGATCTAACCTGTGTGTAGCACCTCAGCTCCTCATATGGGTTTCTCCTCTTTCAAAGGTGTGTGCCATTTCTAATCTTCCCTCCTCAGGGCTCCTGGCTGAATAAGTTGCCTTGCCTTCTGTATCCCTTGCCTTATGCTGCATACCCACTTCCTGTTCAGTGAAGTGTGAATCAATGCCATTTCTCCCCTGTGCAGTCGGTGTTGGCCTCTGATATCCCAGGGATGCTTCAGTTTCACCCTGAGACATGGCACTCTCTAATGTGTCCCTTCAGTTATTAGATGTTTCTCTCAGGGTTGATGCACAGAAGATCTACTGTCACCATCCTGATGATGTCCCATACTCTCAAAGGCATTTTCAGTATAGCAAACATTGAGTTTTCAGATGTTATAGCTCACTTTAAGGGAGACATAACCCTGTGGTCACTTTATAGCTGGATCCTCTCTGTTCTATGCTAAAAGACCATCTCTATAGATGCAAGTCACCTGATAAGCATATGTTGATCATCAAAGATATTACATAAGAAAAATGTTAATACACTTTATTATAAAACCCAGAAAAATAATTCAAAATCTTACTATACCTTCATTGGTCGACTGTATTAGAATCATATTTTGATTTAGATTGTTCCACATGTATAATGTCAGGTGGGCAATTAAAGAATTATACCTAAGAAATCATGTAGGGAGCTCCATAAATAATTCATTTTATTTAAATGCACGTCAGCATTTAAACTTATTCTTGAGGGTCAACTGCATCAATGGCAAGAAGAATGGTTAATGGAACTACTTTGACCTGGAAAAGGAGATTCCCAGTTAAGGGGGCTGGATGTGTTATAACTCCAACTTTTACTTTCTGAAAGGAGTAAGCATTCTTTTTTCTACTAGATCGTAAGTGCAGAAGTGATGAATGGAACTTGTCCAAAGGCATCTGTTAGCATAATATTAGCAGAAAAATAAAACTAACAATTTAGAACAACCTAAAATGAAAAGGTGATAATGTGCCATGTCTTTTTAGATCAGCAAAGGAATAGTCTTTTTGGAGTTGCTGTAATCTGGATTCATATATTGAGTGGAAAGTTAATCTAAATAATTTCTAGGCCAATCCTATATATGGTAACATGGCATAGAAGAGAACAAAAAAATGGAATTTGAATACCTAGTTCATATTTACTAGCCAGTTGATTAGGCCAGAAAATTTAAACTTGAGCATTAAATTCCTTTATATCTCTCTCCATTAAAACATTTACTTCCTTAACAATAAATTAAAGTTATTGTATTCATACCTGACAGAAAAAAATTCAATTATCAAGAAAAAAATACACTCAAGAAATAAAGACTGGGACTCCGCTGGTGGCACAGGCGGTTGACCACAGCGCTGTGAAGCTGTCCGCAGCCTCCGCAGTGCCAGTTCAATCTCGGTGGCCAGCGAGGGTCCCACATGACGCAGCAGACCTCTCCTGTCATGACCACTGCTCCCCTCAGCAGTGTATTTCGTCAGTCTGCCGGTTTTGTTCCCTGCTCTCTCTCTGGTGGATCCTCTCACCCTCCCGTGCATCTGGCCTGTACCCCGGTTCTTGTATAAATAAATGAATAAATCTTAAAAAAAGAAAAGAAATAAAGAAGACTAATTTAGACCTATCTCCAAGATGATTTCTTAACAGAATATTTTTTATTATAGCTCAATTATTTATAAACAGATGTATGAACATTTAATGTAAGTGACAAGCAATGGAATTATTACAAAGTTTTTTTTTAAAGCAATTGGCAACTGGGCTATCAAAAGATATTCATTTCTGGACATTCAATTTTTTAATTTCTAGAAAAGTTTCTTATTCTGATGAAATATAAAGATAGTTGGTTTCTAGGCATATACCCATGTAACTCTTAACTGGATTTCTCCCTCAGGGTTCTCATAAAGCATCAATTAAAAACATTAATCACCTGATCTAGGCTGCATCTGAGGAGCATGGAATTAGATTTTGCTCAAGTCCTTTACTTAACATTTTTAGAACTACATTGATCTCTGTGGATTTATTTTGTCAAAATGGGTGTGTTATCTCTGTGAGTAACTCAAAGTAACACTTCTATTAGGTAATTTTATATGAAAATAATAATTGTTGTTTATAACAGTCATTGAACTTTCTACTCCTCTGTTCCTTGGTGAGATCTTTAAAAAGTATCATTGGATTGCTTTAATCCCACACCATTCTCTAGGAATTGAGGGGGTTAATTCCAGAAATAAACAGCGTTTCTGACAGTTCATTCCCTGTTGCTTCTTTCAAGAAATGAGTACAATACTTCACTGCTAAAGAAGAAAACTCTGTGTGAATAAAAAGCAACTACATTTTCAAATGTGGCTCTGATGCCATCTGACCTAGGAACAAGCATACAGCTATTGTAACTCTCCATCCCGATCCCATCAATGAGCTCTCATCTCCTGCTGCTCTTACTGATGTGAAGATTAAGGATACTTTTATACTTTTTTGAGTGGAATATTTTGCATGGAAATTACACTGAACTTCACTCAAACTCATTCATCTAGTGCTACCAAGTGAATAAGATAGGACTCAGATAAGAGTGACATTTGAGGCAACTATTTGTTAACAACTTTTAGCAACTCTTCTATTACGTGATCGTTGATATAATTAAACTATATTTCCAAATATTTGAAAAGCCAAGTTTTACAGCTCTGTATTATTAATCAATAGATAATACATCATAACCGTGTGTTTGTCCATGTGACTTTTTCTATGTTATTACAAGTTAAGCAAATTGCAATGTTTTTAGTGATTTAACAGGATCTCAATAGCTGAATTTTTAAGACTGAGAGTCTGAGGAACTTAGTAGCTAAATTAATCCAAATCAAACAGCTACTTAATAGCTGAATGATGACATTAACAACTTTGCCAGTAGCAACTGATATGTATTTTTTACCATATGTGAAGCCCTGGCTACATATTCTGATTTTTGGGTTGTATCAATATTTGATAATGAGATTTTGGGTGATAAGTTGCAACATATGCAATCATTAAAGATAGTACTAACTGCTGGTTTTGACTTTGAGTAAATATAATAGTTCCATGCTAGAGTATCGATATATATGCAATGCCTACCTAGAAACTAGGAAGAAGACATAGCAATAAATAAATTTAATAAATGGTGAACAATTTTTTGGGTAGCATGCAGTACCATCTTATAAATACTCTCTTTTTTTCCTTTAAAACCAAGCTTTTAAAGAAGGATCAGGACCTCCCCATTGGCACAGCGGGTTAAGTGCCATGCTGTGAAGATGTCCGCAGCCTCTGCAGCACCAGTTCGATTCCTGGCCAGTCAGGGAGATACCCTCATGGCACTGCCGACCTCTCCTTTCTCACCGGCTACTCCCCTCAGCAGTGTTTTTGGTCTGTCTGCCTGTTCTGCTCCCCACTCTGTCTCTGGTGATTCCTCTCACCCCCCACACTGCGGGCCTGCACCCCAGTTCTTGTATAAAAAATAAATCTTAAATAAATAAAGAAGGATCAACCTTTATTTTCCTACCTTCAGAGCTAGCACAGCTTGTATAATTTGATGTTCAGTGCACTGCAAGGTTTACTGAAAATACAGATTTTTCCCATCATTGGAGAAAATTCTGTCAGGGACTTAAAGGTTACTTCCCTCCATACCACCCCCCCAAAAGACATTAATAATACACAATTTAGTTTAAGCTACAAGAAAGGAGGCCAAAGGGGGAAAAAAAGAGAAAAGTATGCAGTGCCTTCTACAGTCACTATCGTTGTAGCCCAGCACCAGACAACAAAAATAATTCAACATTTTATTTTAGATGGTATGTATTTGCCATCTAAATGAAATTCACAAGAGCAACACCCTATTGTCAGTAATAATTGCTCAATGTCACTGTATATATGGAAATTTCTGTGCTAATTGAAATGGTACTATCTCTTTTTCTCTCAATGAACTCCATCTTGTCAGTGTACCCCAGCAACACAGCAAGACCAACATATCTGCCACAAGCCATGTGAAAGTAGGTATAGGAACACAGGGAAAATGTCTTGCTTAACATTGACCATCAGGGAAATGGAGATTCAAAGAATTGAATCCCTTGATGCCAAGTGAATCAATTTAAAAAAAAAAATAGGGTTTTGTGACTAAATAGAGATAATATCTCTTAACAGCAGGGGGACAAGATGCAAAACATGCAAATGCAATTATTTTCCAAAGTATAGCTATCATACTTTGATTATAATGTTTTGGAATTACTTAAAATGACTTTTATAAAATGCATAAAAATTATAAAGGAATAATTCATGATACTTGCCCTAAGGGAAATAACAGCCCCAAAATTGAGTCAGATATGCAAGCCTTAATCATTAATGTGATAACTTAGGTGTTGTAATAGAGTTATCTGTAGGAGTCACTGAAGGCAGGAGAGGGAGTTGATTACCTAAATGCCTCTAGGCAGGAAGGATAGCAGGGAGGGTTTGAGTGAGAAAGAAGAGCTTTAGTTGTTTGATGGATGCATGATGATTTTCCAAGTGATTGAGAGAACAGCATGTGTCAGACAGTGAAAGCAAATGGCACAAAGGCATGGGGGCACTTAAACCTCAAGAAAACACATGAAGTTTGAGATCCTATACCTCTAAATCATATACAATGTTGCAAACCATTTTACCTCAAGTTAAAAAAAAAGAAACATTTGGGGAACTCCACTTGGATTTATCCAGCTAAGGCTAAGGTATGAACACAGAAGAAAGAACTTGAATTTTGAAGTCAGGTGAGCTCACAGCACTGTCCCGCCACAAGTGACTGGGTGACTTTGAACCTGTTAATTTACTTGTCTGAGTCTTATTTATTATAAGAGAAGCATAATGATTGCCCTGTAGGATTTCTGTGAAGACTGAATGCAAACAGGTGTTTAAAAAAACATCAGAGTGTGTAGGTAAATATGCTCAGTAAGTGATAGCTCTTCAACTCCTTTTCCCTTCCCCCTCTTCCCTCCCCCTCCACTTTCTTCCCCCCACCCCCACCTCCTCGCCATGTGGTCATCACCATTGCCTTCAGATTGGAAAAGAATGCTCCTAGAAGGCCTTGTGTTCTATACTGAATATATATATATATATATATATATGAAAGAAGACTGTTAAATAATTAAGCCGAGGAAAACAAATTCAAATTTGTATTTTAGAAAAATCAATTGAGGGCCTCCCTGGTGGTGCAAGGGTTAAGCACCACACTATGAAGCAATCTGCAGCCTCTGCTGCAGGAGTTCGAACCCCGGTTGACTAGGGAGCAAATCACAGGGCACAGCAGACCTCTCCTGTCTCACCTGCTGCTTCCTCAGCAGTGTATTTCAGTAGATCTGCCTGTTCTGTTCCCCACTCTGTCTCTGGTGAATCCTCTCACCCCCCAAACCTCTGGCCTGTACCCCAGCTCTTATATGCATACATAAATAAATCTTAAAAAAAAAGAAAAAGAAAAATCAGTTGATAGCACATTAGGAAGGGAAAAACCGAGTATAGAATGAGGGAAAACAGTGAGAATGCAGTGAGAATGCAGTGGCAATAGCTCTAGAAATATGAATGAAGACTAGGACACAAAATGTTGAGATGAAGTGAGAGGATGTTTTCATGTTTACATTTCCTTTTGTCCCTGTCCCCATGCAAAGTTAAGTGGTTTATGGAAGGCTTTAAGTACTCAGCCACAACTGAGGTTGCTGTGGTTACAGTGGAAGAGAAGAAAATACTGTGGATATTTTCTTCTTGTCCCATTCCTAAAAGAGTAATTTTATCATATTGTATTTCACAATATTGTATTATAGTTAATCTTCTGCCAGGGAAGTTTTCTGTTCTGCCTCTCAAAGTAAATATAAGATAAACAGAAAGCCTGTTCCTCAAATCTTACCCTTTGCAATCATCCAAGGCATTAAGATTCTGTACATAATGTTAGACAAAATGAGTTCAGAGCCATGTAGCAGTGGATAAGAAACAGTCAAGCAAAATATGAATGTGATTGTGGGCACTGCCATTTTCACTTTGAGCATCATAACTACAAATTCTCTGATCTAACCAGGGCTATTTCTTGTCAAAGGGGTTTAGGTTTCATGAAGAAGCAATGTAAGAAATAATTTAAAGGAAACTGATTCATATTTATATCTAATTCTGCTATAAATTTTATTTTGATAATTCCAAGATTTTTTTAATTTCACAGCAGTTTTTGTTAATGTATTTCTATTCAATGGGACACATGGTTAAAACCATGGCCTAAACACATTGTTAGGTGTCCTTGAGATAGACTTTTTATATATATATATATATAAGTCTTTGGTGTCAGAACACTTGTGTTCTAATAGGGAAGACCACTAATAACTGAATATAAGTATAGCAGACCATGGTAGTTACACCCTGGCTACCTAGTACCCTTCAAAGTCACATTCCATACCTGAATGATTGATTTAATTAGATGGAGGTTCAGTTATTCTAAAAGCTTTCTATAATGCCAGAAAAACATAGCCTCTGCTTTGTAGTGCTTTATAAAGTGCTTTCTCACCCATAAGTTCACATATTTCATGAATAAATATTTATTGATAATTTATTATATGATAGATACTGATCTAGAAATATAGCAATGAGTAAGAGTCTAGCATTTTTACCCTATGGAGCCCACATTCTCATTCTCATTGGGCAAGACAATGAGAGTATATAAAAAAGTGATGAGTACAACCAAAATATATCAAGCAGGGGAAGGAGATAAGAAGGACAGAGAATTTCCAACTTTCAAGTGTGAGATCAGAGAACAAAGATGTGAAAAGACAAAGGAAAAAGTACTGCTGTTATCTAGAGGAAAAGCACTGTAGGACACAAGAGTACAAAGATGAAGGTAGCAATATGTTAAAGAAATTCTCCAAAGAGCAAGGAAACCAGTGTAGATGTTTCTTTCTCCACAAATGAGAAAGAAAAAATGTGGCTGCAAAGTAAATCCTAAAATTAATTCCAGGCCTGATTATGTAGGGTTGTTTTTTTTATTTTTTTATTTTTTTAAAGATTTATTTATTTATTTATTGATGCAAGCACTGGGTACAGTCAGAAGTGCGGGAGGGTGAGAGAATTCACCAGAGCCAGAGCGGGGAGCAGAGCAGGCAGAAGGACCGAAGTACACTGCTGAGGGGAGCAGTAGGTGGCAGGAGAGGTCTGCGCACCATGTGGGACCCTGCTCTGGTGGCCGGGGAGCAGCCGGGGAGCAGCCGGGGATCAACTGCTGCGCCACCGGGGAGGCCCCTGATTATGTAGGGTTTTAAGAACATTTCAAGGATTTTACGTTTAGCATTGCAGTTGACATTGGATGTATATGATGACTGCAGATTTTAGATGGGGGAAACTCTGGATAATGAAGCGATGAGAGAGATCAGGAGTTCCATTTGGGCCTGTTTTAGTTTAAGATGTATACTAAATAACCAACTGAGGAGTTCAAGAGGGGATGGAGACCAGAAAGAAAAAAAAATTGGCACTCATCACCCTATAAATTGTACTTGAGGAGCTGGTAGAGGGTATAAAAAAATAAAACATTGTAATTGATTGTGGTCACCAAAAGGGTAGGTGAATTGAGAAGAGGCCCAATAAGTGACCTCGGAGGCACTCCAAAATTAAGACAATGGAGAGATGAGAAGGAAGATGAAATTATATTGAGAAGAAACATCAATGTAGGAAAGAAGCTATGAGAAGTTGTGTCACAACAGTTACATAGAAGCGATTCCAGAAGGAGAAATCAACTATGACAAATGGAGATCTTTTGAGTTGAGCAATGTAGGTTATCATTGCAATAAGAGCGGAACAGTCTTGTAGAGGGTGGGCCAGCCTCATTGGAACGAGTTTAAGAGAAAATGGAAAGTAACCGAAAGTTATAACTATAAAAATCCTGTTCAGTGGTTATTGCAGTAAAGTGGAGTAGAGAAATGACAAAGTAGTAGAAGTGGAAATGGACTAGAGAAAAAGCTTTAGCTATGATGGGAAAAAGAGGGCCTCCCCTGGTGGCGCTGGCGGTTGACTGCAGCGCTGTGAAGCTGTCTGCACCTCTACAGCACTTGTTCTATCCCAGCCGGCCAGCGAGAGAGTCCCACAAAATGCGCAGCAGACCTCTCCTGTCTCGCCTGCTGCTCCCCTCAGCAGTGTATTTCAGTCAGTCTGCCTGATCTGTTCCCCACTCTGTCTCTGGTGAATCCTCTCACCCTCCCACGCATCTGGCCTGTATCCCAGTTCTTGTATGTATAAATAAATAAATAAATAAATAAATAAACCTTAAAAAAAAAGGGAAAAGAACAAATTTATATACAATGTTCAAATTAGCTATCACATATTTACTTTGGTGAGGTGATATCTACAGTTTTTAAATAAGTTTCAATTGAAAGAGGAATGGCATCATAGAATATATTCTCACATGGCTACAGATATCTGAGGTTTTATCTATTTCTTTAAAAATTAACTATATTGCAACTGCATTCATGAAAAACTAGTTAATTCAGTTTCTTTCTCCAACACCATCAAATTAGGTTACTCTGCTGGTGAGGAGTGTGAATTACCAAAGGGAAATAATTTTGAAATGGTTTACATGCATGCTTATGAAAATTAATGACTAAGAAGAAAAACATGCTTCCAGCAAAGAACAAACACAGAGATAGAGAACATTCAATAATATAAAACTAATATTTATGACTCACATTCTTACATTTGAAGAGTATTTCAAAGCTTGATAAAGGATGTGTTACCAATTAGCTTTTTTGAAAAGTATAGTCAACTGAAATTAAACTGTCAAACTGACAAAGATTATAAATATAGAAAATGTTCATTTAATAGTGGGTATTCATTGTGATATGGCTAATATTTTCAAAATAATTTCAAATATTCTATCAAAATATAATCAGTCTGAAATACTCAATGTATTAAAAAAACATGTAGAAAAAATAATTATTTCCAGTTTTCTTTTGACCACATGAATGATATACATGTATGTGTATACAAATTTAAGCATATATTTAAATATCTTGATTTAAACAATAAACGTGAAATAATATAAAGGCAAACCTAAACACATACATCCTTTACTTCCTTTCTCATAAAACTGTGAGACAACCATAGTTAAATTTTCTCATGTGCAAAGAATTCAGTGGTCTTGCGGATATGAGGGTATAGATAGTAGTTAAAGAAAGACAAGATCACTATAAATTTGAGTGGCCAGAACCCTAAAAGGGAAGGTACTTCACCAGTACGGAATTTGGGGGTTTTGCAAAGAAGTGCTTTTAAGTCTGATCATAAATATTGATTGGCACATGATTGAAAGGGAACTACCTTTGCCAGGGAAAGGACAAACTGAAAAATGTTAGGACTCCTATAGGATTTGTAACAGTTTACATTTACACCAAAGTCAGGAGACATATAATACACAGACATTAAAGAAAGTCCATAAATAGTTTTTACTTAGAAACAGAGCTAAATATGGTCTAAAAGTTGCTTAGATTTTCACTAATAAATTCTGAAAATAGGTCTCAAACTTTTTGTTAATTTCAAGCAATTTAACTGTGTCAGAGCAGAATACAATTGTTAAAAGAAAATTAATTTCAACTATCACAACATAAAATTACAATGTCCATCATCTACTCAAAAGTTACTAGGCATTCAATGAAGTAGAAAAAGTATGACCAAAAACTAGGAAAAAAACAATCAACTGAAATAGAACTCAAAATGACAGAGATGATAAAATTAACAATGAATGTAAAACAAAGGTATAATTGTACATCACTTATTCAAAAAGGTAAAATAAAACATGAACCTGATGTCAACAATAACGACAGATATTAAAATGATAAAATTGGGGTACTAAAATGTAAAAAATAAAAATTCTACAATGGAAAAGTCACTGGTTAGGATCAATAGCAGATTAGACATAACCGAAGTGATCAATGAACCTGAACACTTGGCAATAAGTAATATCCAAATGAATCCTACTGCAGAGAAAAAAAGAAAATTAAAGACCTGTGGCATTTAGGAAAAGACTAAGTGTACTAAATATACATAACTGGAAATGGAGGTGAGAGTGAGGGTTCCAGAAAAATGCTTGAATGGAATGTCCAAAAATTTCCCAAATTTTTGGAAGAAAACAACCAACCCACTGATACAAGAAAACTGATGAATTAGAATGACAGCAGTCCTTTTTTCCTGAGACAATGTGGTCTAGAGGGTTATGGAACATTAAAATGTTCAAAGAAAAATTGCCATTAAAGTGTCATGCTTGGAAAAAAAACATGTTTCACAAAAGAAAGTAAAATGATAACTTTTTAGATAAAAATAATCTGAGAGTATTTATTGTCTCAAAAAATTCACTACAAGAAAAATGAAAAGAAATTCTGTAGACCAAAGAAAGGTAACCGCAGGTGAAAACTCAAAGCAAGATAAATCAATGCATACATAAGCATGCAGATAACTACAAATAATGGTTTCAAATAAAAAAAATAATAATATAATAATAATAAACCATTTGGATTTTTAAAGTAGATGTAATTAAAATATAGTTAGGAGTTTATATATGAGTAATGAAAAATAGATGTTCATAGCAGCAGAGGATAGGGGAATACAAGTATAATGCTGAAACTTTCACAAAATAAATGAATTCCTATAATCTATTTAAAGGTAAAATGTGGTTAATGAAAACTTTATATTATAGGCTCTAGAGCAGCCATTAAAAATTAAAATAAAATCAGGGCCTTCCCAGTGGTGTAACAGGTTGAGCACTGAGCTGTGAAGCTGTCTGCAGCCTCTGCAGTGTGGGTTCAATTCCCAGCTGGCCAAGGAGATTCCCACATGGCATGGCAGACCACTCCTCTCTCACCCGCTGCTATTCTCAGCAGTGTCTTCATCCATCTGCCTGTTCTGCTCCCTACTCTGTCTCTGGTGAATTCTCTCACCCTCCCTCGCCTCTGGCCCAGTTCTTGTATAAATAAATAAATCTTAAAAAAAAAAATCAAAATTAAATCTGAAAGCAAAAAATTTACTTTAAAAAAGATTTCTTTGAAGAAATTTAAAAAATGGGATTTAAAAAGCAAAACACAAATATCAAAAATTTAAAACTCCAGCTAAAATAGTACTTTGAAGAAATTTTTATTATAAATACTGTATCAGAAAATAGAAAATGTCTAGCAAGTAGAAGTATACCCCCTCTCTGGTCGGATAAAGTACTTGAAATTTGGGATTTATTTGTTTTTTAAAAGATGTATTTATTTATTCATACAAGCACTGGGTACAGTCAGAAGCGCAGGAGGGTGAGAGAATTCACCAGAGCCAGAGAGGGGAACAGAACATGCAGACAGATGAAATACACTGCTGAGGGGAGCAGCGGGCGTGGCAGGAGAGGTGTGTCGAGCCATGTGGGACCCTCACCAGCGGCCGGGGATCAAACCAGCCCTGCAGAGGCTGCAGGGAGCTTCACAACCCAGCACTGAACCGCTGCGCCACCAGGGAGCCCCAAAATTTGGGGTTTCTAGCCACAATTCTCACAAGTTTATTTTGAAGAGGAAATGAGATGAGCTGATTGTGATAAAATACAGAAGAAGGTGTATATTAAAAAGGTGAATAGAGTCATCTATGATTATGAGTTCACTGCTTTTACTGCTGTCACTGAAAAGTCCCAAATGTTCCTATACATACGAACAAGCATACCCAGGTCTGTCTATGCCCACTCCTTGAAACTATATCTAGAAGAGAGACCCAGTTTTTGACCAGAGGCTCACCAAGTCACATTAGCTAACCAGTGATGCACCTTTGCACAAATTTCAAAAAGATATCCTTGCTTGAATGACAACCCCCTTAGACAAAGTTTATGTTTTTGGGCAAGCAAACGACAAGCTGAAACTGACTGCCTATATGCTCACTTTTATGGCCAAGTATCTTTGCAGAAGGTAAGCATTTCATAAACAAACAGATGGTTGAGTGGTGGCCCTGCTGGCACAACTAGACAATACGGGTTTAAAGAAAAATTTTACATTAGTCACTGCTTCACTTTTATGTGTGCCATGATAAAAGCAAAAGGATCACTTTCCCTTTTCATTTGAGCACAGGGCTTTTTGGCAAAAAGAAGCTAAAGTTTCCTGTGGGAGGAAAGGATTTTGCCAAGTGCAAACTTTCCCAGAAGGAGCCACATTCTCTGACTTCTGAAGACTGGGGGCAGGGGTGGGAGGTGTCAGGTATTCTTGAAGGGACACAAATTCCTCTTGCTAGCTCTTGTGTCTAGTACCAGGATCGATTGAGGGGCACAAGAAAGAGCGGGTAAGGGTTCTGAGACAGAAAGAGATGGTAGGGTCTCTGTTTATATTATAGTTCAGTAAATCTGAAGGGTAAATGAAAATTAAACATCATATCTGAAGCTTAATGATGCTCATCTAGATTACAATTTGTATTTTGCTTTAGATAGTAATATTTGTTTACATAGAACTTATTTGATAACATAAATTTCAGACTTTCACATTTTATTGTTTCTTAAAGAAAACATGCACATGATTCTTAAAAGTGAAAAGTACCTTATTTTCTTGCACATCTATTACTTTGATGTATGGTTCATCTACTGATAATGCTAGACTTTTAAAAAAAAGTGACTCTTTTTGAAAACTGTTAAAATGACACATATTATTTGATTTTTAGTTCCATTAGATATAAAACTAATATAAGAGACCATCTGTGTAAAATCCAGAAGCATAGAAAACCTGGGGCCCAACAGTTCAGGTAGTGTCTTTCTCCCACTCTAGAGGGTGACTTTGAGGTATCATCACCAATATCCTGCAATAGGATTCTTTCACCTAGACCCAGCTCTCCCTATATGCCTGAGGTAACACATTGACTACTTTGGATTTGTTTCAGTTGGAATATGATTTGTCCCAGTCAACCTCTTTCATTTTTTCCCCCTTACTTAAAAGTCTCCTGCCACTCCATCCTATCTTATACCACTATCTGTTATTT
This sequence comes from Talpa occidentalis, assembly GCF_014898055.3. Taxonomy (NCBI): domain Eukaryota; kingdom Metazoa; phylum Chordata; class Mammalia; order Eulipotyphla; family Talpidae; genus Talpa; species Talpa occidentalis. The sequence continues at coordinate 28,850,446 of NW_023601653.1, forward strand.
TCTTCCCTATTACTATCCACATTTACTTCTTGTTACCATGGCAACCAAACACTTTTAGTAAAGTCTTTGTTACCAGGTTCCTCATTTTCAATTGATTCTGCACTGTATACTTCCCCTCCCATTTCAGACCTCAAAATCTCACATTATCCAACTAATGCTTCTCTAATCACCAGAACATATTTCTTCATATTTTAAACTCTTTCTAGCAATCACATTTGTTTAAAAAATAGCATTATGTTTTTAAATGTAACAAAGCAGAATCCTAAATGCTTTCACTTTTTGATTCCGGAAAAATCAATACAATGAAAAAAGAGTACATTTTTTTCCCCCTAGAAACACAATATTTTGTGGAAATAATGCATCTCTTTATATTCAAATAGCACTCAGACTTTCAAAACTACCATCAAGAATCATTTTGGGTTTTTAGTCCAGTAGTTAATTGCATTTCTCTGCTATGTCCATGTAAAAACAAACGACGAAACTCGAGATTGAACTGCTTTGTTGCTTGTGGTTCAATCCAAGACTCTGTAGGCTCTATCTAATCAGGGATACGAAAATTACCATTCAAGTTGGAGAGTCACTGTGTCCTGTTATTTGACTGACAAGCTAGGGTTTCAGTAGTTTTGTTTACTAAGAAGTATAACAGTTAATCTTTAAACAAAGAAGAGACAAGCAGAATCTTTCAAGAATGATGTGAGCTCTCAAAGCAAATAGCTTGCCCTGAGCAAAGGTTTATATGGACAAGTGAGATGATTGGATGATTGGATTTGTACAAAGAACTATGAAAGCATTTACCATAAAAGAGAAAAAATCAGAAGCTTAAGGAATTTTTAGAATTTAGGTTTAAATGATAATACATAAAGGGTAGTGATATAACAGACTAAATTCTCACAAAAAGCATACCCTATAAACTAGGATATGCAAACTTCACAATGTTTAATGTTTCTAAAACTACAGATATTTTTAAGAGGTAGAAAGTTATTGTGAATTTACAAGTATCTATTATATCATAAAAACATCCTAAAACACTATTTCTTAAGAGTTTAAAGAGAAATTTAGACTAAATAATGACCAGGGATCTGTATTATTTTTCAGATCAATATTCCAGAGTTGCTACATAATACCACACAATCTGAAGTTTACAACTGCAATCAGGTATGGGATATCTGTATGTGGAAACTACCTGTCTTATCAGGCCAGGGGTCCAAAACAGGGAACAATGGGATTTTTTATTCTTAGTTTTTATGGGATCTACTAGTCTAAGAGATGACTTTCCTTACCTAATCAGTTACTCAAACATTAACCACTAAGGATTTGGGTATAACTAATGTATTTCTATATATTTACACTAATATATACTAAGAAAAGTCTGTGTTATTTATATTATCTTCTTTCCAATAAAAAAATCACTTTGATCATTTTAATCGGTTTCATGTTAGAAAATTAATATATATTTATAAAGAAGCCCAGATTTTCTGAAGTAAAGCCAGACATGGTTATATTATGATAGAAGGAGAATGACCTTTGAAAATAGAATGCACAATGAGGTACACAGTTTAGCACAACTAGTTTTCTATTTTACTTCTTCAAGGACAAGAGGGGTGCTAGATATAGTCTAGAAAAAGTATGGTTTCTCTCCAGAGGCTCCTCCCTTTCCTGTTTCATCCTAAAAGAGAGAAATATGAATCTGGTGGATCACATTTCCTACACTGAGATGGATGATGATTGTGAGTGGTGGAAGTTTCAAAACTCAAAGGACCAAGAAGTAAATAGTGATCAGGTAAAAGTGGTCTCTTCACTTCGATGTGGCTGGAATAATAAACACTTACCATCTTCTTTCTCTCCTTTGGGAACACTTCTCTCCTATTGTGACAGGTAATCCTTTCACAAACATATGCTGTTCAGTAATGACTAGACAGGAAAGATTATGGTTGAATGTTCTCATCAATGTATCCCCAATGGAGATATAGTTAGGCAGGTAGATAAGTAGGTGCGTAGGTAGATGGATAGAAAGAACTTACTGAGAGCTTTATTTATGCTTTAGTGCTAGCCTGAATTTCACTACATTAGGATTTTAGCTCCATTCCTATTGGCTACAAGAATTTCCTCAAAGTGATACACAGGAGGAAAAAAGCAAAGGGAATATCTGAAAACCATCAGAAATCTTGGAATTGATAAGAAAAATGTTTTCTATGACCATTTTCCTGATCATTTCCTTTCTTTCACACTTCTTCTTAAAATATTTTTTGAGTTCCTACAAGGTACTGAAATTTTCAATGTAGTAGCTCTCATCAACTTTATGATTCAGGCTATCAATCAATCAATGAAAAAGAAAAACATGAATTGTGATTGTGAATTGTGTTAATGAAGCTAATGTACAAAGAAAATGAATATAAACACAGTGGAAACCTCTTAGCTAAGGTGCTCAGTAAAAACCATTATGTGCACACTTGGCGAACTAAGCCAGAAAGAAAAAGAAAAATACCGGATGGTCTCACTCATAGCAGGAATCTAGAAAACCTAAATAAGGGACCAGGAAAAAGACTAATTGCAATAAAGTAAAAATCAAAATCAACAAGCAACTATAGACCAGAGATACACTACAGTGGGGGTGGGGGGCGGAGAAGGGGGATTAGGGTCAGAAAAAGGGGGTGGGAATTGTATGGGGAATATAACCAAAATGAAAATGCATACATTATGCAAAAATGAAAAATGATGTAAAAATTATATAAAATAAAATAATTTATTTTAAAAAAAACACCAACAACAAAAAACCATGATGTGGCTGTGACACTGCACCAGGCCTGAAGAATTCGAGGAGAGAGTCAAGCAGAGCAGGGCAGGAGTATCCCTGATAGAAAGATGAGCCTGGATAAGGTAAGTCCAGAAAGGATCAAGCACCTGAAGGCTCATGCAGTTGAAGTAAAGTGTTCCCAAGCAAAGTGCAGGAAGCAAGTTGGGAGAGGAAGTTCTGTTAAGGACTGTTCTAAATGCAGTGAGATAACCATGATCACTTTTGAGAGAGTTATAATTTTTTTTATGGTTTAATAAAATCATACATACACATACAATCAAATTAAATTGGTTAAGTCCTTACATGCAAAATGCTGGAAATATATCACAAAATAGCTTAGACTATAAGAGAAAATAAATCTAGACATCAAAAATTATAAATAAATGAATAAATTATTTGACCATGCTGTTTACTTATTGCAATACTAATACAATAGTTGTGTAGCTTCCATAGCAAATTTTACCTTTCTTAGAAAATCTGAGCTCCACTAACCTGTCTTATTTATCTTTAAATCCAAAGACCTGCTACAGTGCTTAACATACCATAGCATCTCTATTAGACATTTGCTGAATAAATAAACAAACAAATGAACTACTAGGTAGTGTCAAATGTCACCTCTCCCATCTACAAGTATATCATTAAGGAAAACAATTTTAGCAGGGAATTTTGCAGACTTTTTATTTTCTGCATCAATGTTACACTCCATCAATGAAAGAAAAAATGTTAATATTTTTATCTATTTGTGTTTGATGTAAAAATACTTCAGTCATTGATAATATTTTATCGATAGGACCATTTTACTCTATGGTCCTAAATCTTCTCCATGTTGGTCTCTGGCTTTACTCTATGTTCAAGTCTCCTGAGTAATTTCTAGAATGCTAATCAGGACCACAAATAATATTCTAAGCCTAACTGTCATATTTTACATGGTAGTACAAGTTATAACAATAATTTTTAAATAGGACTCAACAGTTTGATTAAACTCTTCCTACCAGTGTTTGCGATTAAAAAGACTTTTTACCTGCTCAAACAAGCCATGTTTCTAGGATATTTAAATCCTGTTTATTTAAATCTTGAATCAAACCACAATGAATTAGTCTTTCCAAAATGTTTTCCCAGACTGAGGTGGAAAAACATCTACATAGTTTAATTGAAATGTCAGAAGAAACCCTCCGATGAAAGCAGTAGATGTACCATGTCTCAGCAGGTTACAGACCCTACCTAATTGTGACTTTGTAATAATGTGTTAAATATAATTAAAAGCTAAAGTAAAACAAGTAAGAAAAATAAGGACTTGGAGTGAGGATCTGAAAAATCCCATTTTTTATTGCTTCTATCTGATCACATTTCCCAACAAGTAGGAAAAACATGAAATACTTGAGTATCTCACTGTAACGTTAATAAATGATGTTTCAAACCTTGTCTCCTGGGAGGCCATTCAATCTTTACCATTGAATAGTTCTGGTTTTGTCAAATGAAAGCAGATTGTTAGATGATTAAATGAATGTGCGTGCCTGCACCCATGTGGGTGATTTATATGTGTTTTGTTTCCAACCTTCTCTGAACCCTTTTACATAATAGAGGCAAAACAAAACACAGTGTAGTCCCTCTAGACCATCCCTAGCACTCAATATGGACACTTCCCTTTTCTAAGAAACTAGAATGCTGTGAGACTGATTTGAACCATTATTTGACCCCTTTACTGAACAACATATCCCCTCAGGCTCCTCTTCATGTAGTCTGTGCTTAGCTTGTATTTGGCATTTAGCTAGGGCAGGTCTAACCTGCAGAGAATTGGATAGAGAGCACTGTTTTTTAGAACCCTATGGCTGAAGAATCTCGATTTGGCTTTGACATTTGGACCTTAGTAAAAGAAGCAAATTCCGTATCTTTAGTCTCATCATGAGTCATTCGATACACATCCCTTTAGACCTGGTCCTAAAGAAGCCCTGAATTAAAGTTAAAGACAGATGCTTTCCTCACATCTTACTTGACTGCTTTAAAAAGGATTATTTCACACAAAGGTTGTTTGGTTGAAATAGATCAATAAATAGGATCAAAAAGTTATCTATTCAAATCATTAAAATAATTACTATGGGGGACCTATGACTCCTTTAGACACTTTTTACTTTGCTTTACAGGTCAAGAGAGAAGTATAAGTATACAAAAACTTTCATATTCTGAAGAGTAGGAGTCCTGCTTTGTGCTGAATTGGCATAGAGTTCATAAAAAGTTAAATAGCAAAAGATTGCACTGTGAAGCTATGCAGAACGTAGCTGTCTCTTAGATAAAAATTATACATGAGAAAGGAAATAAGATCTGCCGTCCTATTAATACAATAGTAGAGTAAGGCAATTCATTTAAGAAAGTAAAAGTCTGTTTGGAAGGTTATATTTGGGACGAGCCAATGGATAGAGGTGTCATTTGAGCAGAGGAAAAATGCATCTCTATTTTATGTATTTATAAGCTGTTTCCTTTGATAGCTTTGATTGTGTTTTGTAGCAAAATTAGGCACCTTATGTTGTTAAAGTGTAAACATAGAAGAAAGGAATAAACAAGGAATAAAGGAAAAAAGGAATAAACAAGGAATAACAAGGAATAACAAGACTGGAATTTGAAATTTAAACAGACATTTCTCTTTTTAGTAGATCTAGAGGTTGATCAAATCGCCCCAGATCTAGTTTCTAAAACTAGAAATTAATGAGGGTTTCAATTAATGATTACCAACTGCAGATGAAGTTGATTTGTTTCTACTGGTATTCAAAGTTTTTATTTACTTCCTAAGGTAAGATAATCATATGCTGTCTCTCCAATTTTTTTTTTTAAAGATTTATTTATTTATACAAGCACTGGGTACAGTCAGAAGTGCGGGAGGGTGAGAGAATCCACCAGAGCCAGAGCAGGGAGCAGAACAGGCAGACTGATGAAATACACTGCTGAGGGGAGCAGCAGGCATGGCAGGAGAGGTCTGTCGTGCCATGTGGGACTCTCTCCAGTGGCCAGGGATTAAACCAGTGCTGCCGAGGCTGTGGGCAGTTTTGCAGCCCAGCGCTAAACCGCTGTGCCACTTTGGAGGCCCTGTCTCTCCAATTTTGGCCACATAGAATATATTTTGTTCATTATCTCCTCAAAAATTGTTAGAAGACCTACTTATGAGGAGGATAGAATGGTAAATACTGATGTATTTATATTTTTAATTAAAAAAATTGCCAGGAAATATCTAATATGTAGAAGTACAATTGCAGGAACTGCAGATTCAAAGATGAGGTCTTATATAATAGTTCACAATCTAATGGAGAGCTGGAATGGCCTCATTTAGCGAGGATTAAGTATTCAGGAATTTTACTCAATTCAACTTAAGAAAGTAGTATTATTTTTAGGATTTTTTATTATATGATCCTTATTATATATAATATATATATTTCTTATATATATTTACATGTAACATATACTGCTTTATAGTTTTTATACTATATGTAGTGTATATATAAACATATATATATATATACACACTATATATCTAAAACCAAATTACCTCTGTTTAGATATGATCTGTTTTTCTCTCTGCCCCAGCCTTTCTTCCCTCTCTCTACTCTCTAAGCACATGCTTTTTTATTCACCTACTGTCTACAGAGCCTCTCATCTATGTTTCTTTCTTACCCTGTCAAAATTCAGTTTTATGAATTGTTACATTCATTTATATACTCAACAAACATTTCTTGACTATATGCTTTGTGCAGGCACAGTATATAGGATGTTAAAGAGAAATTGCACTGCTTACTTGCTAAAAATGGCAAGTCAGATATCATTCAAGTTACTGCAGTAGGGGAGAAGACTTCAGTATAGAATTAAACTCAACTTCATTGAAACAAAAAACAAGACTTTTTAAGCACTGGCTTGAACTAGTGAGAAAATGCTAGAGGAAGTTAGTCAATGTGATTTGGCCATCTGTGTTTGCTAATTGGTGCTTACTGAAGACAAGCTCCTACCCTCCTACAGAGACTGGGAGACAGGGATTCTATTTTTCTAGATGATTACATTTCAGTGAGATAGCTCCCAGGTCTTTGAGAAAGACATCTCTAGGTTGTAAAATTGGCAAGAGGCTAGTATAAAATTTACATCTCTAAAGGATAGAGTAAGAATTTATAATTGTACATTTTCTAAAGTAAATGCTGGGAGATAAGGAACCTAAACATAATCAGAAACAAACTTGTCAAAAGTTTAGTCAAATTGAGAGAAGTATTAAGACTGTACTAGTCAGAGATATAATAGCCAAAATATGTCAGACAAAAAATCCCTGCCCTCATAAGGTTTACATTTTAGAAGTCTATAATAACAAAAAGAAAAACAAATTAAATGTAAGTAAATAAGCAAACAATTATATCTGATTAAGTGCTATAGTAAAAAAACAAGGCGGGGAAGTGGGCATGGAACACAGTAGGTTAAAACAGTTCAGTCATAAGATGGGGACCATGAATGTTCTCCCAAATATAGCAAACTTTGAATGAAGTTCTGAGGGAATGAGATTAGGCAAGGGAATATCTAAGGGAAGAGAATTCCAGATAGAGTTTAAGAATAATTATATAATCTCTTAGTCAGGAGCATGCTAGGTGGGAGTCCCGAGGCCAGGAAAAGATAGTAGGATATGGTGTTGGGCAGGTCACAGAGGAGGCAGACCAGATAGTGTAGGAAAGCTTAGGTCACAGCAGTGACTTTGACTTTGTATGAGAGGGCTGAAGAGGAATAACATAGTCTTTGACTAACTTTATAATACGATTATTCTGACTCCCACACTAATGAAACTGTTATTGGGAGGGGTGATTGCAAAATCTAGGAAAGATACAGGTGGGTATCTTTAGGTGGTATGTGAAATCTTACATAAAGAAAGTAGTGTGAGGGCCTCCCCTGGTGGTGCAGCAGTTGAGCGCTGGGCTGCGAAGCTGCCCGCAGCCTCTGCAGCGCCGGTTCGATCCCCGGCCACCAGCAACAGTCCCATATGGCGTGACAGACCTCCTGCCATGCCTGCTGCTCCCCTCAGCAGTGCATTTCGTCAGTCTGCCTGTTCTGTTCCCCACTCTGGCTCTGGTGAATTCTCTCACCCTCCCCTGTTTGACTGTACCCAGTGCTTGTATAAATAAATAAATCAATCTTTAAAAATAATAAAATAAAGTTCTAACTGTAAATGTTTAAAAAAAAAGAAAAAAAAGAAAGTAGTGTGAACTAGAGGTTACAATGGATATCATCACTGTATAAATGTTATGTGAAATCACCGAAATGGATGAATATAATCGACCAGTATAGGTAGAAAACTGAATTGCTTTATTGCATGAAAAACAAGGAGGAAAAAAACCCAAACATTTAAGATGAAAAATTACAGCATAGTTGTGTGCTAATATAGAAAGCTTTCTTAAAGGAAGTACAGGGTGATGTGGGATAAAGAGGAAAGAACAGCTAGACCAATGTTTTTGAATAAATGAGAACTGCTAGGATTAAATGTACCAATGCAGAAATTGGCCTTAGTGAATAAGGTCAATGAGTGCATTTGTGGTAAAATGGGGAAGGCATAGATTTAGGCAGGTGAGTAGACGTGGAGGTAGGGACTTGTAACAGTACCATTCTATGTTCTTTCATCTTCAGGTTATGACTCAGTTCTTCCAACACAGTTTGCCAAGATATTCTGGACAATCTAGCTCAAATGTTCATACGGGATCACTGGTCATAAGTCATAAGTCACTAAGCAACTTTTGGGTTAGCTGCCTTCATTCATTTGAACATTCCTGGTCAAAGAGAAGTGTGATGTGTTCCAAGTCACAGAGGGAGAGAGAATAGTTTTCCTTGGAAGAGTTTATGACAGGTTCTGTGTCTATGTCTTAGAATGTGAAGGAAGACAGAAACACAAACAGAGGTAACAAAGTGCTGTGGGCTATGACATAAACATTACAGGAAAGAGTTTAAAAAAACTTAGGAGAATGATATCAGAGCAGAAAAGATTTCAGTTTGGAAAGCTTAGTAAAATTTTCAGAGACACTCCAAGAATAAAAAAAAAAATGGAGCCATAAAATATAGATCTATCACAATCTAGCAATCTAGGAACTGCAAGTTGCTCAACAGACCAGGTGCAGAAGGGCTGGGGTGGGGCAGAGGAAATGAAATGAGAAGTCAGTTTAGTGAGAAATAAGAAGGTGAGAGTGTAAAGAGCCTTAATAGGCCATGTAAAAGAATTTTTACTTCATCTTGCATGTGACAGGTAGCTAAAAGCATTTTTAATCATATTTACATTTTAATGAAGATCTTTCTGGTATCATAATAGAGGTTCAATTGTAGGAAAAAGAGGCTCAAAACTGTTTTAAATAGTCCAGGAAGGGCAAGCAAGGATCTAAACTAAAATGGTAGTAAAAAGGATGAGAGTTGAAAACTAATGTAAGAGACATCAGAATATAGTTAATGAATTTCTTAATCAGATAGAAGACAGAGTATAGACTGTCTACAGTAGTGACACAGTGAACCACATATATGTGCTTAAAATGTAGAACTTCATAGAATAAACACAGTGATAAAAGTATCATATCTGAAAATATTCATGTACTCAAAATAATTCATGCAAGATACAAAAAAATCACCCAAATAAATTGCTGCCTAGACTTTATGGCCTTCATATAAAAATGCAATACATAAGAAGCCCTTATAAACGTGACAGTTTTACAGGCAGAAATCTAACAAATTATTTTGATATTAAAACAGGAATTATTTCATCAATGGGGTAATCCCTCAAAAGCATTTGGTAGTAATGATTACACTTGCTATTTTGAATAGTTGTATATATTTTGTCATTCAATCCTAACATTATTTCTCTTGGGGTAATAGAAATCTATTTACAGATGAGAAATCAGAAACAGAGCAGTTAAAAAATTTGTTTAAGTTAGTAGGGATTTCCTTTCTGCTAGAGATATTAATAAGAGAGAGTCCCAGTTTTTGAGTAACTAGCTCTGTAAAAGGAACATACAGGTATATAAACAAATAAAATTATGTACAGTCAGTGCTAAAAATAACCATTGGGTTTATGAATGAAGGATTGGATAATAATATACTAATAAAACATTTTAAAAAGATTTGATGAATCTTAGCTCCAAATGAATCTTTTAGAGGACTTCAAAGTAGAGAAGAAATATGAAAGAAGCTGAAGATAATCAAGAAATTGAGAATCAGGATTTTTGGGAACCAAGTGTGAAGACACAGAGATCAGATGTGCAGGGACAAGGGAGGCTGCTGCTCCTTGTAAGTGGACCATACTAAAGGCCAAGACAGCAGTTCTCAAAGTGTATTCTTTGCACATCTGGGGTCTGAAAGCTTCTTTTGGGAAGCATGTAATGTTAAAAGTAGTCTATAATCCTAAAACATATTTGACAGACATTTTCTTGAAAATGAAGAAAGTAAACTTGTCACTATATGGTAAACAACTGACAGCATTTGTTGCCACTGACAAAATTCAAGTTTTCAAGAGAAAATTAGATTTTATGAAAACCTGTATCTGCTGCTGTGAGTTTGACAGCTTCCTAGTATTTAACATATTTTTATGAGATCTGGGGTGATACCAATGAATGTGATTTTTTGGTACTGTATAATAAAATCCATCAACTTTTGGAATAGCTGTATAACTCAGTGAATCAATATTTCCCATATAACCAAGGCAGGATATTACAAAATCAGACATAGGTAAAAGTTCTTTTAAAGTTCAATTTAGACCAACAGATTTTACAGAGTAAAAAAGTCATTGATATCATCTGAGATCACATATTTCAAATACCCTGTAAGATAAAAAGTATCATTTGTTAAGATTTGGTATGGTATCAAAGAAGGATATCCACAATGGCCTGAAAAAGGCTATATAATATATTCCTTCCTTTGTCAACTACCTATCTCTGTGAGGTATAATGTTTTCCATGTGTATCAACCCAACAAAATATTACAATAGATTGAATACAGAAGATAAAAGAATTCAATTGACTGATATTTTAAAAAGTTTTAAAGAAATATAAACCATGCTGCTCTGCTCACTATCATTTAAGGTTTTGGAAAATATATGACTATTTTTCTAAAAATGCCATTGCTGTTATAAGAGAGCTGTTGTTAACTCTCAGTGTGCTAAAATTTTTCATTTCCATTTTAGTTTTTAATACAGTAAATGTAGATATATTTAAACTATATAAACAAAAGCATTTCGAAGTAATCAATAAATGTTAGCTACATAAAAGATTCTGGAAACCAAAAAGCATGTAAACCATTGTACCAAGTAAGTTGTGTACTTTTCTCTAGGGCGATGAGCAGACTAACAGATTTGTATTTAGAACATGACTCAGGCTGAAAATGGGCTAGGACACTGCCACTTTGATGAAAGCTTACGGGGGTTTATCTTGTAAGTGAAACTTGGAGGAGAGGTTATTTTCTAATTTCAAAAGCTAAACAGACTTAAATTAGGTGCAAAATGTTCCATGCTATACAGATTCCTACTCCAGCATAAATGGTTTCTGAAGGTTCTAATATATTCATTACACTTAAGAAAAAATAGTTAAGTAACAATAAAAGTTCATTGCAGATGCTCAACTGGGAAAGAGGCGAAGACAGGCAGAAACTGTCTTCAGATATCTTAAGGGTGTTGGTGTGGAAGAAGGAATTAAACTTATCTGCTCCAGTGAACATAATAAGCTCCAATGGTTGGAATTTATAGCCAGGCAGATTTCAGAACTTTGTGACAATTAGAAAGTTGAACAATAGAATGAGCTGTCTTATTTGCTTACTAATTCTTTGAAAAGAGCTACTATTTATAATGCTAACTCTATGCCTGTCAGGCTATTAGGCACTTGACTTGATATCACTCCATTTCATTCCTACAATAACCCTAAGTGATATTTTATAAATTAGCAAATGAGCTTACGTTTCAGTCTTTAATAACTTACCATACTCATTCAGCAAGCAAAGATGGAGCCAGAATTCTGAGGTTCTGTGATTCCCCTACTTAGGCTTTTGCTTCTAGTTTTCATATGAAGAATGGGCCTGTAACTGTAAAGAAAATTGTGACAGAAAGAATTAAAATCTCTCCACAATTTCTTTAAAGTGCTAAGATTTTTTGAACTTAGTGTTTTGGGATGGGTATTCTTTTATCCCATTGGGGAAGGGATCGCCTATTTATATTTTTAAAGTTTTCACAATTCCTAGAATAGTTTGTTTTCAATAAGCATATGTTAAATAAATGAAAATTTATAATTACGAAAAAAGAAATGGAAAGCACTGTTTAGAAGGACTGTTAGTATGCTATTTTAAATCACTCTAGCAATCAAAAATTATATTTAATATAGATCAATATTAGTTGGTTTGACAAATTAGAAAATGAGTGAAAATCACTATTGTTACAAATCTTTAATTCATCATTTCTGTATAGAAATAACCTTGGACCCAGGGAAAGTGATTCTTTTTTTTTTAAGATTCATTCATTCATTCATTCATTCATTCATTCATTCATTTATTTATTTATACAAGCACTGGGTACAGTCAGAAGCGCGGGAGGGTGAGAGAATTTACTGGAGCCAGAGCGGGTTGCAGAGCAGGCAGAAGGACCGAAGTACACTGCTGAGGGGAGCAGCAGGCGGCAGGAGAGGTCTGCGCCCCATGCGGGACCCTCCTCTGGTGGCCGGGAAGCAGCCGGGGATCGAACCAGCGCTGCAGAGGCTGCGGACAGCTTCGCAACCCAGCACTCAACCGCTGGGCCACCGGGGAGGCCCGGAAAGTGATTCTTTAAGACTTTTATTAAATTGTTTTGCATGGTGACCTGATACAATTGAGTTTGCACATTGGACAAGCCACAGAGGTTTTGCCCTCATATATTTTTGTAAGAATAATAAGCCGTTGGCTATTTTTAGCTTCCATGACATTGCTCAGACAGTTCTTACGGGATTAAAGAGGGAGAGATTGACTAAATACTTGTAATATGATGCGGGTTTCCTCCAAATTATTTATTTTTTTTAACAACATGAAATTAAGTTTCTGCTTAATTGAGGCAACTCTGTATCTGACTTAGAGACACAGGGTCATATTCAGGTATATGCTAACAAACCACACCATAACTAAGGCAGCCATAGTCCTCCATGTCCATTGTGACTAATTTTTTTAAAAATTATTTATTTATTTATACAAGCACTGGGTACAATCAGAAGCGCGGGAGGGTTAGAGAATTCACCAAAGTCAGAGCAGGGAACAGAACAGGCAGACTGACGAAATACACTGCTGAGGGGAGCAGTGGGTGCTGCAGGAGAGGTCTGCACGATATGTGGGACCCTCGCACAGCGGCCAGGGATAGAACCGGCACTGCAGAGGCTGTGGGCAGCTTCGCAGCCCAGTGCTCAACCGCTGTACCACCAGGGGAGGCCCTCCATTGTGACTCTTCCCCTCTCTGTTCTTCCCCAATCTTCTACTCTGAGATAGTCCTTTCTATAGTCAGATTTCTATGGTTTGTTATTGACTTGGTTTAATTTGACTCTGTTTTGTTTCTCTCTATTCAACATGTAAGTGACACCATTGGTAGTTTTCTTTCTCCCTCTGACTTTTTTTTTTCTTTACTTAGCATAAACCCCTGCAGTTTCATCTATATTGAAACAAATGACAAGAGTTCATCTTTTCTATAGCATAATCCACTTATCTGTCTTTGGACATTTATGTTATTGCCCTACCTTGACTATTGTAAAAAATGCTGCAATGAAAATAGGAGTGCATACAACCCTTTGAATTAGTGCTTTTGTTTTCTTTGGGTAGATACATAGATACGGAATGGCTGGATCATATGGTGGATCAATATTTAATATTTAGAGAACTCTCTATACTGTTTTTCCATATGGGGTGAATGAGTCTATAGTCCCAAAAACAGTGTAAAGAGTTTCTATTTCTCCACATCCTTTCTAACATTTGTTGTTTCTGGACTTTTTGGTGTGAGCCATTTTTACAAGTATGAGGTGATTATCTCTTTGTGGTTTTGACTTGCATTTCCCTGACAATCAGTGATGATGAACATTTTCTCATGCCTACTGGCCAACTGTATGTCATCTTTGAACAAATGACTATTTGACTCTACTGCCCCTTTTAGCTGGAAATTCATTTTATGTCATACAAGTCTGGATATCCTGCCTTTCACATATTAGAAACTTTTCTTCCATTTCTTGAGTTTCTTTATCATTGCAATTTTGAACTCTACTATAGTAGGATGAAATATCTTTGTGGTTGGATTCTGGAGATTTGATCTCTGTGTGGTGAAATAGTATCTTCAGTACTCAAAGTGCCATGTATAGTATTTTCCATTCTTTCCATTTCGTAGCTTTCTGCAAAATGTGATCTCTACTCTCTCCTCTCGAAGACATTTAGAGGCTGATGCCCTGTCTGTGGTTGGCCTGACTTAAAGTAATGGGAAAAGAACTGAAATATAGACATTTCTCCTATCTTGTTGCTAAAATTCCCATGCAAGCAGTAGGCTTACATCAACATCTGTTGAAATAAACAAAAACTCCTCATGATAAAGAGTATTAAAAATGAATTATTTTAAAAAGTACTTAATGATGCTCGAGGACTTGATTACTCCATTGAGTATGTTTATAAACATATTTTAAATTGGTAGATATTTTCTTAGTTTAGACAGGTTCTATTCTAATTAACAAAACTATTCTCATTAGGATATTTACCCCCAATATCAAATCAGAAAGCATTGGGCAGACAGAGGAATAGGGTTCGAAATTTGTCCTAAATTAAAGCTTGAACATGACTAAAATTGTTATTGAATTTAAGGCTATATCTACCACAGAATTCAAATGCAGTGCAAAACTGCCATTTACTGTTGAATGACTCTGCCTCAGTAGCTAAGCAAAACAGGCTTGGTTTTAAGCATCTCATTTCTTAACTTTTAATCATTCTCTCCTCTTTTTATCTATTCCCAAAAGCTCTTTATAACATAGGGTTTGGTGACTGTGCATACTTAACATTAAGACTACTACCACTGTCCTGGTATTTGTCTGCCATCCCTGCCACATGAGTCTACTTCCTTGTTTTTGAGTTGATACCTTTGAGAAGATCCTCAAATGCTAAAATATCTGAAAATCCTTCAAGATCATATAATGCAAAATATTTTTACAATACCTGCAATATTCAATCTTCTCAGTTCTTGGGAAATATTACTTTCTCATTAGAACATGACCTGAATTTATATAGTCTTAAAATTTGTGTACTTAATTTCCAGATATACAAACATTTTGAAATTACTAACTCCCTCCTATTTCTATATTAACTAAAATACTTAATATTTGTATAATTGTGTATATATAGGCATGCATACACATATACATATTTATATATTTATTTCACTTACATGTACATATACATAGGTGTGGAATTGCTGGAATTTCTATACATGTGCATAGGTGTGTATATAAATACATACACAGATGTAATTTTAAAGTACATGCCCTAATTATCTAACTAGGGTTCAAAACACACTTAGAAGTGTTTTCAAATGTAGAAAATGAAGCTTATTTCAAAACTGCTGGGAGATTCATGGAGTGATTTGGCATTCAACTTCTTTTCATTCTCAAACAGTACTTTTGCCATCATAAAAGAAATACTGACTTATTTTCAGTGGATGATGTTGCATAGAAAAAGGCTTCTTTAGACCTTCAAAGGGAATACAATGTGTTGTATATTGAATCGCAAAGACTATTTAGGAAATAATTAATGGTACCAAATCAAGAGCTTTATAGTCATCTGAAATAATATTTTCAGAGGGCATCTGATTTCTTCCCAGTCATTTTTCATACATTCATCATTTAATTATTGAGCACCTCCTATATGGCAGTTACATTAGCCTGCCAATAGAATTTATTGAGTTCATAATAATAATTGCTGCTATTTACTGAAAGTTTTAAACACACCATATCACTTAATCTTACCTTTAGTAAGGTAAGGTTGGTCTATGAGTCAGGTTTCTCCAAAGAAAAAAAGCCCTATGTATTACATGTATATAAGTAGATAACCACACATATACACACAATGTAATGGAGGAGAGTGAAATAAATGTTAAGGATTTGGTTTACACAGTTGTGGGTCCTGATAGATACATAATCTCTAGACCAAGCGAGCAGGCTGGAAATCCAAGGGCCCATGTTCCTTATCTTGAGTTCAAAATCTGCCTGCTAGAAACCCAGTCAAAATGTTTGTGTTTCAGCCTAAAGGCAGGATTGTTTCTCCTTCAAGAAAGCTCATTTAATCTTCATTTAATCCTTTAGCTGATTGGATGGGGCTACCAATATCATAGAAGGTAGTTTGCTTTACTCAAAGTCAATCGATTTAAATGTTAGTCACATCTGGACCTCCCTGGTGGGGCAGACGGTTGATCGCAGTGCAGTGAAGCTGTCGGCGACCTCTGCAGTGCCAGTTCGATCCCCACCAGCCTCGGAGCAACCCACATGGTGATCAGACCTCTCCTGTCTCGCCTGCTGCTCTCCTTAGCAGTGTATTTCGTCAGTCTGCCTGTTCTGTTCCCCGCTTTGTCTCTGGTGAATCCACTCACTCTCCAGTGCATCTGGCCTGTACCCCGGTTCTTGTATAAATAAAATAAATCTTAAAAAAAAAAGTTCTGATATTTAAAATAAATAAATAAATAAATAAATAAATGTTAGTCACATCTATCCATAAAACAGACCTTCACAGTAGCCACTGAATTGGTTGGTGTTTGACCAAACAACTAGTCATTATACTCCAGTCAAGTTGACACATAGAATTACACTTCACAACTGATATCCCTAACTATATTATACATGAAGATATTGAGGCTTAAAAAGATTTTTTGGGGGGGATTTACTAAGATAATAATTGAGAACTTAGGGATTTGGGCCAATTTTGTCCTAAATCCAGCATGTTTTTCTCTACATTACCATCATGGTGGTATATTACAAAGCCAGATATAGATTTTACATTTTAAGTGCTTGAATTATTTTTGATTGAGGATGTCAGGTTGCAATTATTAATTCATTCATACAGTAAATATTCTTGGAAGTCTACTATGCATAGGATACCACGCCAGGAGCTAGAGATAAAACAGACAATGGTCCTGCCCCCTAGTGGGAAAAAAGACAATAAACAAACATCAGAGCCAACTGTGTCAAATGCTACATAGGAAAATGAAATCTTGTAAAGATGATAGGTGTGATCCTGTGGTAGTATTTGAACAGATGAGGTAGAATTTGAACAGTGATCAATGAAGGGAGAGTATAAATCATGCAGATGGATAGAGAAAAACATTATTTTCAGTTAAAAGGAAAATCAAGAGCAATGGCTTTGCAATGGATGAATGTTTGGTGTGCCTTAGGCACAGTAGAAAACCAATGTAGTCAACAAGAAAAGACTGAAGCAGGTTTACAGTGTAATAGATTCATGTAACACAAATACAACATAACTGTTCTAAAGACACAGGAAATATATAAGTGCTTAGTTTAGGCACCCTGAGTAAAGGAAAGATTCTTGAAAAATGAATTCTAAGTAGGATATTCAAACTTAGCATAAAAGCGGCCTCCCTGGTGGCACAAGCATTAAGACGCAACCTATAAAGCAATCCACAGCCACTGCAGCATGAGTTCGATTCCCAGCCAGCCAGGGAGCAACCCACATGGCTCAGCAGACCTCTCTTGACTCATCAGCTGCTCCCCTCAGCAGTGTACTTCGGTCAATCTGCCTGTTCTATTCCCCACTCTGTCTCTGGTGAATCCTCTCACCTCCCACACCTCTGGCCTCTCACCTCCCACACCTCTGGCTCGCTCTTGTATGCATAAATAAATAAATCTTTCAAAAAACAAAATTAGCAAACAAATAAGCAAACATGAAAAATGGGAATGACTTAGGTAAATTCACTAAATCTAGAGGTATATCAGATTAAAATGGAGAAACACAGTTAAGTATAATGGTTTCACAGAGAATATATAATCTGGAGAAGTTATGCTGGTGATTGGAGGTCAAGGGATCTTAGAGGACACCAAGTAAGTGTGTTGCAGGCAGAATGTGTGTATTTAGGCAGGTGACAAAACTTGGTGTGAACTGGTTAAAAGGAAGTTAATGGAGGACTCAAGTATAGAAGGACGACATGATACTGGGGAGTAGAAGATCTGGAGGAAATAGGGGTTGGGGGAGTGGACATCATCAGCCATTGATGGAGAGTGAAGCTGTTACTCTTTGGCACAGGAGTCCTGCAGAGCAACAAAACTCCAAAACCTTAGCAGTGGATGATACCAATTTCAGCTGTGTCCCCTGCAAAAGCGAACACCATCTGCCACGGAGGCGGAACAGTGGTGGATTGGAATAGCAGTCCAGACTCAATTTTGAAAACTTGGCTATGACTTCAGATGGCAATGTGACTAAAGTTTGCAGGATGGAAAAGCATCCTGTCATAGCCAACTTATCGTACGTTCTCAAACAGAAAACAAACAAACAAACAAAGCCCTTGCCCAATTTTCAGATGTCCTGTGGTTTTATGCTAAGACAAAGCTCTTCAAAACAATAACTTAATTTCCAAATAACATATTTCTAATTCTGTTTCAGTAAGACTCTATCATACAAAATTAATTAGTGGGTTGTAGGTGTGTCAGGATAATGGGGCATTTGGAGGGGAAGGCCTGACTCAGAATGTTGGTAGCCACCATCTGTTTCATGGTAGACCATTAAATAGGCCAATTTATTCTTTAGCGTTTAATTCTGGATTTGGAGTATCCGACAGCAGAACAAGCTATAATAAGTCATGCATTCAAACGTAACGGAATTTCATGAAAACTATTTGATCTTGTTTCTTTAAGATAAACCCAAAGGAACTGAGGTATCCATTTAAGGCAAACAGCTGCAAAAATAGATTAAATATCTATTTTCCTGCTTTCTGTTCTTTAGAGGGATAACCAAGAAGTATTTGGGGGGACTGAAAAGGGGCCTTGTGTGAGATACACACCCTGGGCAGCCAACACTGGCTGGCTGAAACCCCTGAAGTGCCATTTGAGCAGAAGGAAAATTCTGCTTGTCTTAGAAACTACTCATCCATCCCTGGGGCTTAATTGCCCCAGGTGTTGTGGCCATCTGCCAGACTTATTTACAACAAATGTTTGCTTTAAAAACAGGATATTGAAATCTCACAGCTTCTAAGCTTAGGGCATGGTCAAAGAGCATATGGAATTAAAATTAAAACTTGGCTCTTTATCTACCACACCTACAATACCTGCTATTCAAGGGACAAGAGAGATTGATTAGGCAGGGTGAGCTGATGACATAAACTGAAAACAGGCGAATGTTCCAAGGTTAGAAGGTGAAGAATTCAGAGAGACACTGGAAACTGAAAGCTTAGGAAATAAAAATCCTCAGACAGAATTATTCCTTCAACAATCGTGATGAGAACAACTGGTCACTTAGGTTTACACTAGTAAACATTTCACAGACAAAAACAAGGAAGAGGGTGGGATGTTGATTAATGAAAAGAAATACACATTTTTTAAATAACTGAAGATCTCATAAAATGTATTTAGGATATTGTGCTATAGTGCTCTGCCTCCAGGAGTGTAAATGCCTGCAACATAATTAACAAAAAATGTCATTTCAGCAAGAATAGGGTATTCGGTCATTCATGAATAGGCAATTTTAGAATCAGTTTCAATCTGCTTTAATAGAGTGAAGAAAACAAATGCAAACCCAGCTATTTTCTATTTAAAAAAAATCTTTCATGGTTTAAAAAAGAGAATGAAATGAAAATAAAGAAATACAGTAAAAATTAATAAGATTAAGGTTAAAAATAAATGTTGCAAATATCTAATTCTATTAAGCAATTAGGTGGTGAACAATAAAGATAAAATCCTAGCACTTTAGTACCAAATATTTCTAAGGGAGAGTTATTGTATTTTTATTTCTTTCTTTACTCCAATATGCTCCTCAAGCAGCACACTTTTCTTTTTCCATCTGAAAACTGAAGATGCAGTCATATTTCAATGCCAGTGCCACTTGACCTTTCTAGTATTTCTATTTCTTACTCTTCATGAACATTTTAAATCTCTGTCTTCTTCTCCATGTTACTTAAAACACAAGCAATCCACATTATCACCTCCATTTTATTTATTTTTTATTTTATTATATATATTTTTAAGATTTATTTATTTATTTTTATTTATTTATGCAAGCGTTGGGTACAGTCAGAAGCGTGGGAGGATGAGAGAATTCACCAGAGCCAGAGCGGGGAACAGAATAGGCAGAGTGACGAAATACACTGCTGAGGGGAGCAGCGGGTGCGGCAGGAGAGGTCTGCGCGCCATGTGGGACCCTTGCTGGTGGCTGGGGATCAAACTGGCGCTGCAGAGGCTGCTGGCAGCTTTGCAGCCCAGCACTCAACTGCTGTGCCACTGGGGAGGCCCTCACCTCCATTTTAACATGACCTTTATAATATGTAAAATTCTAACTTGGTGAAGGGGGAGGGGTGAAGTTCCCCTGATAACTCCCAATTTTGTCAAATTATGTGGACACTGACAGCTCCTCCACTGCTAGTAAAGAGTTAATTTTTTCTCTTCCTCCAGCACATGCATTCTCAGTTCATTAACTTGTATTGATTATTGGTCTTCAGTTGATCAATAATTCATTTTGGCTGTTGATCAGTTGACTCCATTCTCTCTTAGATATAGCAAACAGACCTTGTAAGGTAGCTTTCTGCTACAATTTTAGAGCATATTCTAAGAGTGTACTCTCTCTGTTAATATCACACTGGTAACTGCAAGTAACTTATCCTTTTCAGGAAAACAGTTAGTGCTTAGGGTTGCCTAGGAAAATGGCCTGTTGGGAACTATGAGGTGTGACCCAACCTTCCCACATTTCTTTCTCTTTGTGCTTTGTCTTTATAACCATCAAAATTCTCTAACGATTTTAAAGACAACAATGATCAAATGTAAAGTATTCTCTTAAATTATGTGGAGACAAGAAATTTCAAATGAAACATAGTGACTATTCTTAGAGGAGTGTAAAATCTAGTTGGTGTGAAGACAGATATGCACACAATTAATTCAGGGAGTAAGGGAAGGTCATAGGAGAGGAATTATGGAATCTAAAATTAATTCATCTCAGTTGTCCTACTGAAGTATTGTGGGGTATATATTTAGTAATATAATACTTACACATAATATATAATAGTATAATACATACAGCCTTCGTACTGTAAACTTTTCCATGAGACAGGAGAGCAGATGCAGAGGACACCTTTATATTCTATGCCAATAGCATACCAAATATTAAAAATCTAATTTGGATCTGGGGGTCACGACACACCTATCATTTCTTCTGACAATTTTTGAACTTGAATATCCAGAGAATTTAGAGTCAGTGAATAGTGAATATAAGCAGACATATATAAACATTATGACTTTAAAATATAGGGATATTGTTATTTAAATAACACTCTAGAAGTGATATACCCAGATGGATGTTGGAGCACTCCAAAGTAACACAGTTATAAGACCGAACATTGACATCAATTCAAATAATCCTACTCAAATTATATCTTTAAATAACTCCTTCAAGTTATCTTTAAATTCTATACTGAAATGTTTTGTGATAACCAATTCCCATTCCATCCCATCTGTCCATGTCTGCTCCAGCCTCATCAATAAGCATCCTAGGAACAATAATCATATCTCTTCCTCATACTAAGAACCACAACTAGTAGCATTCCAATGTTCCTTTATAATTCCCTCAAAGGATAAGAATTGTTTTGCCAATATTTCCCCCTTTCTAGTATTAAGGTGGCCTCCCAGATTTGTCATAGCTATATTTCTAGAATTTGAGAAACACTGTCATACAGAAGTCCTATTCCTGTGTGCCTTCCTTTTATGTTAAACTACTTGAAAGTTGACAGTGACACAGATATGTCATGTGTTAGGTTTTCAGTAGTTGGCCTTATTAATTTAGAGTTTGGACCTTTTATTTAGGGGATAGCAAGGTGGTCATTGATGGTATCATGTAGATGGACCCTACTGGATATGGAACGCTGGGAGTGAAATAGATTTGGTTCAAGTAATAAAAAGTATTTTGATACATTTTATAAATAACGTATGTGATAGATCTTGGTAATGCAATTTCGGGTCCCAAATATGTTGTTATAATATAAAACCTGAATTTCGGGCCTCTCCTGTTGGCGCAGGCAGTTGAGCGCCGCGCTGTGAAGCTGTCCGCAGCCTCTGCAGTGCCAGTTCAATCCCCGCCGGCTGTTGAGGATCCCACATGGTGCGGCAGACCTCTCCTGTCATGCCCGCTGCTCCCCTCAGCAGTGTATTTCGTCAGTCTGCCTGTTCTGCTCCCCGCTCTGTCTCTGGTGAATCCTCTCACCCTCCCACACATCTGTACCACAGTTCTTGTATAAAATAAATAAATAAATCTTTAAAAACAACAACAAAAAAACCCTGAATTTCATTTATAAGTATGATTCTGAAAACATTCCCTAAGAAGAATTCAACAGTTTACATTCCCAACATGATTAAAGATTAGTTTTCAATTTAGAAATAGATTTCCTTTTCTTCCCAAAACATAAGCTTTTATTGTCATATATATTCAAAAATAAATAAGTAAGCTCATCCTCGTGACAATACCATTAGCTTTATATTCATTACCTCTATATATTTTTGAAACTTTTATAGATCATGGCATGTTCTACTATATATTTAAAATATAATTTCTTTCCAAGTTCATATACTATTGAATATACCAGAAGTATGAAATCAGTGTTTTGCCTTTTCCACTGCTACAAGAAATTTATAGATTAAATACAATTATGAATATATATATTAATAATTTACATAATTTTAGCTTCAGTAGCTCACATTTTACTTTAGAAAGTATCAATATATGCAAATTAGAAGCTACTTTTCTTTCAAAAAACAAGATAAAATTCCTGTTTTCTTCCAAAGCTATGTGTGCCCTAATTCTGTCCTACTTTTTGTAGAAGGAGGATAATTTAGAATTCCTACCTATTAATTATTAGATTTGTTTTGTGGATACAGCCTTCAAGAATGCAACCAGGTATTAAAAGTGTGATGGTTGCCCATGATCGTTTCATCACTAAAAGACCTAAAATGTGTGACAAATGTACCATAAAAAACAACCTAAAAGTCATCCTATATTTTAATCAGTACTCTGACTCAATGTGCAATCGGCATATACTCAACAGTTCTCATTAGCTTGGGAAGATCTACCCTTTATAAAATCCTCTTTAAGGAATTCATTTCTTGCTCTACAGACTCGGGCAGTGATCTGAGGGAATATGGCTGCATGAAAATAAATACAGCCACAATCAACTGGCGGTGTGATCTATTTCACACTGGCAAATGATTTAGTTATTCCTTTAGCAGGTGTTCAGAAAGAAAACTAAATTTACAACATTAGTAGCCAAATCATCTCTTCCTCAAACCCCATGGTATGCCATGATAATTGAAGCCCTACAAATAATTCAGGCTCGATCTGCTACAATGGCAGCCAGGATTCAATTTAGCAATATTCCAGGGAGCTAAGGGAAGTCAGAGCTCTCCGTTCGCAGTGCAGGGATCAGGTCCTTTGCTGGCAGCAGCAGATGACTTAATTCCTGTCCAATGTGCACACCTGCTGCATATCAAGGCAAAGATTATTGCTTTTTGGAAACCTCTGCCAAAAAATCTTTGCCTTGATTCTTTGGCCATGCTTTGTTAGCACTCTGATATGGACTGCATTATTCCCTGCATCAGTTTCTTCAGTTGTATAAACAGAACACTTGGTGATGAGTTTGTTTTCAACATGTTGTATAGATGATCAATGTTTTAAAGATTGGGATTTCTAAATGTATGTATTGTTTTGGTTCAGATGTGACCTGCATGGTGGTAGATTATTACTTCTGCCCATTCTTCTGTCTCTATTCTAAAACAACTGGGGATGCATTTATGTGGCCTACCTCTATGGAGTATGAAGTTTTAGAAAGAAAAATACTGAATTTCTAGAGGTAAGCCCATCTATGAATCTATGATATTGTAACGCGAAGTTTCACAACAGCTATTCAAGTCATTTGTGCATTAATTTGGACATGTCTATCAAACATTAGAAACTTAGAGAAAACCTGCCTGCTGTTACAGTGCCTCTCACAAGTCAGACAGAACTGATAGAAAGGGAATGTACAGAGCAGGAGAAAAAAAAGATATCATAGGTAAAAGATATAGTCGGCACATTTAAAGAGATCTGGAGAAAGATATACCTCCTTAGGAATAAAATTGGTGAAAACCTTGTAGAGAAAGTGTAAAACTGAGAGAGAAAAACAAACATTCTCGACTGGCATAAAAGGAAATAACTATTCCAATGTAGACAGTGGAATGACACCAGCATCACAGGAGTGACAGAGGTGATTGCAATTCT
Source organism: Talpa occidentalis (assembly GCF_014898055.3). Lineage (NCBI taxonomy): Eukaryota > Metazoa > Chordata > Mammalia > Eulipotyphla > Talpidae > Talpa > Talpa occidentalis. The sequence goes on from NW_023601653.1 coordinate 28,874,702, forward strand.
ACCCAACTGGGGTGGGGAATGTTAAGGTTAGGAGTAGACTTAGGAAGATATTTAAGATAGTGAAAGTACTTTGTGTGACACTCTAATAGTGGAGACATGTCATTGTACTTTTGTCCAGGTCCATAATATATACCAGCAAGAGTAAATCTTAATATAAACTATGGATGTTGGGTAATAATAATGTGCTGGTATAGATCTGGTTGGGGGGAGGCTATGCATGTGTGGGGACAGGAATAGGGATTCTCTGGGAAATTTCCATACCTTCAAGTGAATTTTGCTATACATCTTAATATGCTCTAAAAAAAAGTTTTATTAAAAACAACAAATATACAAAAAGAAATTTTAAAAGGAACAGACAGTGGAACAAGCAAGGTTACCTGTGACAAACTCATTTTCATTCTTAAAACCCCATGAGATCTGCCATCAGCAAGGTAATCAATGATATCTTTGGCACTAAATTCCAAAATTACTTTTAATTCTTGTTTACATAATTTGATTAAAGAGAACTTTCACTTTGTTAAAGAGAAGTGCAATTTTCTTTATCTACCCTTAAGTTCTAGGGTCTCCAGAGTTCTGACCTATGTCCTCACATCCTAAAAATTCTCCATAGATTGCTAACCCCCAATAGTTGCAATTACTATCTAAATACTGATAACTCCCTATCCAAACATCCAGCAGATAACTCTTCCCTGAGTCCAGACTGATGCCTCATACTTATTATGATATAGTTCCATTACAGTGTTTCGCATGTGCCTATAACAACCGTTTTTTTTCACCCACGTCCAACTTGTTCCTTCTGTGGTCCTCATCCTGATGAATGGTGTTGCTTCATTCTACTAGCTGTTAAAGATTCTGTGGCACACAAGACAGATATTTTCCCTACCATGCTATAGTTTCAATCCAACAGTGAAAATAAAGCTTTGTAAGAATAACAACTACTAGTATTGTTTCAAAAGGAAAAAGTTCTTACAGCATGTAAATGGAGTCTATAAAATTATTTGGGTGGGAGTAGGTCATTATGGACTCCCTCTTGCTTAGCCCCCATATCTTCACCACCTCATAAAATTCACAGCTTCATGTATATTTAAATCCTTTTATTCCCTCTAATCTGACTAACCCTACTCTCTCAGGCCACCATGACCTTTTACCTAGATAATGACAAGTAACTCCTTAAAAAGTCTCTTTTCTTCTTTGTCTCTTTTATGTTCTGGAATAGAGTAGAAACACAGAAAATGATCGCCACTGTTGCTATTATTTATACAGAAAAGCTATTTTTTTGTCGTGATCTCTAATCAGAGAACCATTCTAAGACATTTTTGTCATCTGAGTGTACAGCAAATGGCCAGCTGTTGACAGATAGCCTGAGGAAGCATCTGTTTTGCAGTGTTAACAAGGCAGAGCACAACCTTCTCTGCCACACAAGCAATAAAGGAGAAATACTCAGCTGGCAGGAAGGCAACTTCATACACCCACAAAGTTGTCACGTTATCTATGTCTAATTAGAAACTTAAATCCAGAATAGCATGAAACAAATTAGATTTCCCCATCTAAAGATGTCATGGTTGTCTTGTGTTTTAAAAGCAGCAGCACAGAAGTTAGTTGTGAGATGTATCCAAATAGAGGGAACACCTACAGTTTGCTATATACAGGAATGCACGGAAGGAGCAGCTGCTCGTGTCTGTGCTCTAAATGTTCCCATTAAAGCCAAAGGCACTCTCCAATGTTGCCAGTGGAGCCCTGCAACTCAAAAGACAGATGGGCAGCTTGCCACTCAAAGGAGGACCTGGTGTTGCAAGTGGGACCTAGCCCTGACTGGCTAGTGTGCCTCATGGGAAAATTCACTATGCTAAATCCTTCTCACCTTACTTCCAAATGGAATAGTTCATCCATTTTGGGCCTTATTTTCCTCTCTGCATTGTCCATACCATGAGTTTCAACAAAACACATGCTCTAGAAAAACACATCTGTGATGTTTAACTGGGTTTACTGAGGTTTGATTTAGTCAACCTGATTATAAGAATTGGAAAATAAAGCAACAGAGCAAGACACTATTCAAAGGATATGTGATTTCTAGTCAGACACCCATTTTCAAGTTCACACTCTTCCCATTAATAGTTGGGTTCTCAACTGTTATTTGAGCTACAATTCATTCCTCATTTATTAAAAAGTAAATGATAAGAAATAAATTGTAGCAATTTGATAAAAATAGTTGAAAGATATAAATAAGCACTCAAAGGAACACAAAGATGGCTAACAAGCACGTGAAAAACAGTTTATCATCTCTTATTGGGGAAATGCAAATCAAAATCACAATTAGATATCACCTTAAACCTATACAATGGGTATTATCCTAAAGACAAGAAACAAAAGTGGTAGAGAGGATGTGGAGAGAATAGAAACTTTGCACTGTTTGTGGAAGTGTTATTGGGGCAACTGTTATGGATAGCTGTCTGGAGATTCATCCAAAAATTAAAAATAGCAATTCCATATAATCTATCATCTCATTTCCAATAGCCAAGAACTGAAAACAACTGAGGAGCCTACTGACAGATGATTGGATAAAGAAAATATGTCATGTATACACAATGGAATACTACCCAGCTATACAAAAATGAATTCCTGCCATGTGTAACAACATGGTTGGATCTAAAGGCATTATGCTTAATGAAATCAGACAGAGAAAGTGAAACACAAGATGATTTTACTTCTTTGTAGCACATAAAGAAACAAACCAAATAAAATAAATGAAATAAATTTTAGACTATTTAACCAAATTAGAGGTTATCAGAAGGGAAGGGAGAAGTAGATAGATATATCGGGTAAAGGAGGTCAATTAAATTGGTGAGTATAGAATTGGCTTTTAGAATTAATGTAGTATATACAGATGGTGATTTTAATGATACACACCTGAAACATGTTACAGTGTAGAATAATATTACTCCAGTAACTTAAAAAAAAAAAACTGTAGAAAGGTAAAATGTGACTCAACATGTGAAATTATTTTCCGACCTATAAAATGCTATAAATATATTACTATTCCATGCCCCTGAGAACTCCTTGGGAGCAGATACCATGTTTTGACATCTTGATCTGATTCCTTTCCTTAGCAATCAGACCTAGCTTACTAATGGCATGGAACAAATTTCAAATTTCAAAAAATAAATTTTTTGAATAGTGAGAAAAGTAAACTTGTTTTATCTTTGTGTAGAATTTTTCACAAAATTTTTCCTAAAAAGGGAAACATGCACGTAAGAAGCATGAAAACTTTAAAACTGAGCTTAGCACATTAATTAAACTCCTGAGAATAAAAAGAGGTGAGAGAAGGAAATATTAAATTCAATAAGATCTACTGAAATATGTAGTGATGGCTCTTTGGTGGTGGTATAATAAAAAAAAATAGCAACTTGATTTTGAGGCTCTTCTCAGCACCTGCCTTTGGCAAAGTTGAGAATTTGGCAGCTTGGTTTTAATTTTTCTCTTAAAGTCTGCAGCCACTTTCACCACCTGGAAATCATCCCTTCATCTGAAGGAGACTGGAGTTTGCTTCCAGGTGTCTTCTTAGAATCAGCATTCCTAAAAGTTTCTCATTTTCTCTTAACAGCCCCTTCTTTTCCCCTCAGTTTTATTTCTGTCTTTATGCTATTTTTAGCAAGTTATGAAACAAAAACTTATATCCATCATTTTAGGCAAAAACATCTGTTAGAAATGTAGAACCTATTAGATTTTAGGAAACCCAATATGGTAAGATACTTCTTGATTTGAGGTAGCTCACAGCTGTGTTAGGTATAGACTAACGATGATACATATTCAGACAAGGGCATTAAAATATACAAAAGCAAAACATTGTGAGAACGTCAAGGAATGGGCAATTAACCAAACTGGAGCAACTGAAAAGGCTCCACACAGGAAGTATGGCTTAGTCTTAAGAGGATAGGAACAAGTTTGTCAGATAAAGTCTGCAGTGGGCAGGAATGGAGAGAAATGTACATTTCGGGCAGGAAGAACTGCAATATAAAAGGTCTAGAAGTAGAAAAGGGTACCACCCGACTAAAGGAAAAATAAATATGGTTTATTTTTTATAGTCAGAAAATAAATATGGCTGAAAAATTGGAAAATGAGTCTCACAATCTATTTCTTACCCTCATAGGAATTTTTGTTTTGAAAAGTTTTTGAACTCAGCTAAGTCTCTCTCTAACAATAGTTGAACATCATGCTAGCATGGGGATGTTTAAATTATGTGCATAAGGAATATTTTTGTTCCAGGGGAACCTACAACATGGATAACAACTTCAACATATTCCCCCAAGTTGACTAGTTTATCCATCCCCCCAATTCTGGTCTGAAACTTGTCTCCCCTGTCAATACATTCTGACTTCACAGTTGATCTTACATCTTGTTAAATGCATGTGTGTCTCTTTTATTTAAAATATCTCATCCATCCTGTCCTCTTTAAGGTGCTAGCACATTTATAAACATATAATAAAGTGAACATAGTATATGTCATTAATTAGAATCTAACAAATATGTATTGGCATTTAATGTACCACTTATGTTATGCTAAATAATACCTACTATAGTGGGATTATTATCTTTCTTATTGGGTAGCTGAGTAATCTTGTTCTTTGTATAAAACTTAATGCCTAATCATGGAAATGCTATTATTTTTTTTTAAATCTACAATCTCAATTTATTTGAAAATAAGATGTTCTTTTTCAAATGTATGAAATGACTCTGTGTGTGTTTTGGAGTGAAAATGCTCTTTACTATACACATTACATTAAATGACTCCTCCAAAAAAGAAAATAAATGCAAAATTATAAAATGATCACACATTACAAATTCTTCTGTGTGTGTTCCAGGAACTGTGAAACACCTGTACCATGTAAACAACTCAGATGGTGTCTACTGGCATACAGAATAATAGGTATCAAAATATCCAAATGCACGATTTGTTGTGACCCGTCTACAAAATTTCTTGGATCAAAGGGTGCAAGAATTTCAGGGCTGTGTCTCTCCTAAGAGTTGTATTCAAGTCCAGAGGTTCATACCTCTTCTGCAATATGCATTTCTGCAATGTTTCATTGCCTTACAGAGAACATATCAGTATGTCACAATTTTATCAATAAGAACCACCTACCTCATTTTTTTATTGTTCAGGTTTCAGATTAATGTTTAGGTTATCACAGAAAAGAAATTAATAAATTAATAATAAATAATAATAAATTAGAATCAGCATTCCTAAAAGTTTCTCATTTTCTCTTATCTGCAATATTTTTCAAACTGTGAGGGAAATCAATTTTTTAATCCTAATTGCACCTACTTAAATGTAATAATCTTTATATTAATTATAATTTGCACCCATCTATTTGCTGAAACAATTTGCTGTATAGAATAAATGTACTGTTCCTTTTACCATCTTTTTCTAGGACCATATTCATTACATTTTTTATTTATTGCATCAAAAATTTTTATAGAAAATATAATTCCTTACGACACATTTCCTCAGTTACTGAAGTAGAAGAGATACTCTTGCTCTTGATGTAACTTATGCAGAATTTTATGGAATCATCATCATTATCCACCTTAAGAGTCAGGTAATATCTACATATTCTTTCAATAATGTCATGAAGTCCCTGTTACCTAAGTCCAGTTAATTATTTTATACAACTTCTAAAACTATCTGGAGAATTTCTAAAAAAGTCTATTTTTCTCTTAGGTATGTTTCTTATACCCAGAACTTTATTCTATGGTATTGAGAAAGAATAAAGTATGTTTATACACGAAACATGATGAGAATCTACACAAATTTGAACAAATAATTGAAACAATTATTCTATGGATTAGAAACTGAATTCTAAATCAGTTTAGGAACTTATTAGAACTTAACCAAAATATTGCTATTTTCTAAGTCTAATTGCATGAAAAAAATATTCACAGGTAAATATCTACATGGAATCTTAAAAGTAAAATGGACTTTGGAGTCTTCTAGTATAAAACAAGAGATTCTCCTTATGAAAATCTTCCAACTGGTAATTAGCTGTTACTTAACTATTTTCTGTAGCTATAGTTGGTGAAAGGGAACCCAATGCTTTTTAAGATGGTCAATTCCATTTTAAAATTATAATTGCAAGAGATCCTTCTTTAGGTTTAATCCAACTTACTGTAATTTTAGAGGCAAACTACATGAGATGATTCTATTGCTAGGTATGAATGAATGAGAACACCTTACTTCCAGCACAAAGGTAGATTACTGATAACCTCAAAATTTATTTATTGTGATGTTGTTATTTAATACATACACCTTCCTTATCTTAAAATACTATATACCTTATTATAATGATAGTCCAGGGATCATAAGTTTATTGACTGATATTGCAGAAAAATAAATAAATCACATTTAAAATCTTGACACAGTTAAGAAATTAATAAATGATAATAGATGCACCTCAGGTCAATGGAGGGGCAGTCACTTAGTGAATGGACTTGGAATATACAGCTAGCAATCTAGAAAAGTCTCAGCTTGGTTATTCATATAAGATTATATATCAAATACATTGACTTTTAATTTAACACTCAAATGTAAACACTAAACTTTAGCCATACTAGAAAATAAATACTATAAAAAAAAGTCTTAGACGAAGTAAGAGGAGAAATCAGAGGAAATTATCTATAGGTTCAAAGGCATAAAAAATGCAAATTTCTGTATGCAAAAACAAAAACTTAAATTAAAAGCCAAACAGGGTAGAAAAAAAGTGGTAGCATATATCATGGTTTAGTACTGTATAAAAAAACTCATAAAATAACAATAGGAAAAAATTCTTTCAAAAGATAAATGGGCAAATATACAGATACTTTCCAGAAACAGTAACACAATAAATAGAGAACTGTTTATTCTTACAAGTAGTTAGACATTAGTCAAAAAAATATATACTTGTCTATTAGTAATAATAACACATAAAACCTAAGGTAATGAGAGCCTTTACTATACACTGTTAAAATTCCTTTAAATTCATATTTAACACTATGTACCAAAACAATAAATATATGCATAGCATGGGATAATTATTCTGTTTTGAGATTATTCTAAAGAATAATATAAATAATTAAAATATAATATGCTTAGTTATGTCTATTAGGAGGATGACCAAACTTTAGAGTGAGAGCAATTTAAAACAATCTAAAATAAACCAGCATTAAAAGTAATTTTGAGTTGGTTGTTATCATGATGCATAGCAGATTAAATATAACTATAAACATATAAGAAACAATTATAAAAGTTTACTAAAGCCCTATTATATGTAAAATATTGTTCTAAGTATTACTCATAGCACCTCTAAGAGGATAACCAAACTTTAGAGGAAACTTAGAAACAGGTTTAAATTGCTTAGCCTAGAACATAAAAGTGGTAAAGTAATTATAGACACTGATTCCAAGGCCTGAGATCTTTTTGTTGTTGTTGCTGTTTTTAATTGCAGTAACTTTGGTTTACCACACTGTATATGATTTAGAGATACAGGATCACAACTCTTCAATGTATATTACCACACAATACCCACCACTGAAGCCCCCCAGTTTTCCACCGTAGTCCATGGAGGCTCCTCCCTCTTTGCTCTCCATCTTCTTCTTCCTGCTCTGGTATACTCAATATTAAAGTCAACTTTCTATTTTTTTTTTACTGGTGTTTCTATTTTTTTTTTTCATATGCATTCTATACATGAGTAACACCATCCAGTTTTGTCTTTCTCCTTTTGGCTTATTTTGCTTGGCATACCATGCTCCAGTTCCATCCACGCTGTTTCATGAGAGCTGAAGCTCTTGTGCTTTTCAAATACTTTCTGGAGGTGAAAACCACTCCACTCAGTCATGATGCTGATCCTCTGTCTTTGAAAGACATTTTCAAAGAAGCTTGGTAGGTACTTGGACACATTGGTTCTTTTCCTCTTCACTCCACATCATAGAGATCCCAAGCATCTTGTTCAATCAGTTCATAATCAATGACAGAGTTCTCATCTGCCCTTTTACCCTTTGTGAGGGAAACCATCAGCTTACAGAAGTCACCACAAGTGTTGGAAATAATGTCCTCCAGATCTGGCTTATATATTTCCTTGTAGACTCTTGATTTCCTGAAGCTCCAGGTTTGTTCTTGAGCAAATGATCTCAGTGGGGGACTTCTCATCAGTTCCCAGTCCTTTCATGGAGGCTTAGAGCTCTGAAACACGGTCCTGAGCAGGTGTTTTCAATAAGCCCCAAATCATTGTCTCTAGGTGACCATACAAGGCTGACTTCTGTGCTGATGCAAGTTCCTTTTAGGTCTGTCTTTGGTAGATGAAGGCAATACCCCATCTCTGTTCATTGTTCTGGTTGGTAAAAATGTTGATGATGGTAACCTTTGTTCTTGATGGCTGTTTTAATGTTCAAAGTATCCTGCTCAACATTGAAGCTGGGTATGCTTTGACTTACCTGTAAGCATTTGGTGGGGTGTAATCACCTTCCAAGCTGAGCTTGCACAGAATTTTGTAAACAGTAGACATTTTCAAAGAAGCTAGGTAGGTACTGAGAGCTGTGTGAGTCCCTTACTTATTTTTAAATTCATATTTTTAATGTCAATAAAAATGTAATTCCTTCATAACTTTTGTTACTTTACTGTATAAATCAGCCTTCTATAAGCTCAGTTATGTGCCAAAATTTCCAAATTATGCCATCTTAGAGTGAATTACACATCATCAGTGTATAATTGGGTTCATGTTATATTTTCACTATAAAATCATATCTGTAGAACTGATTAATATCACAAAGCAGAGTCCTACAGTAATTGGACACAGTAGTGGTAGTCTCAGGTTAGGCAAGTTGATGAAAGGAAAACAATAGATAGACAAGAATCTGATGCACATACATGTGAACACAATATATAACAGAAAATGCATTGTGGATGTTGGGGTGCAGGGGAAATATCTTAATCCTCTGGGTTGTTCTTGGGCTTGATGAGTAATCAAAACAGCATAAGATGGATTAACAAAGAAAAGACAATCAATTTAATGCTGTGCATAAGGGAGCTACAATGATTATGCAAATCCTGACATCTGTCAGGGAGAAAAGGAATAGTTTGTTGAGGGGCCTGAGAGGGAAGGGCAAAAGTTCATTTGACAAGGAGGGAATGACTTCATCTTTACACAAGACAAGGAGCAGATGACTTTATCTTTACTATGAGAATAAAGACTCAGATAAAGAAATGTTTAGAGATAAATCTTCACCTGGCTGATAGGCTCCCAAATGACATTACAGTAGTTATCACAGTAGTCATTAAGTGTGGAGCAGATAGAAAAAATGTGTCTTCAGAAATTAGTCAACAGATTGCCTATCACTAAATGGGGAATAATGGTTACCTCCTCAATCAGGAAAGGGCATATATTTATGGAGTGACTCAATCTCTTACTATATTAGGGAAGGGTAAAGGACTGAGATAGGTAAAAATAAATTTATGATTTTTGTGCTTGTGTCCAAATCTTTAGCACATTTTAAATTAATTTTTGTGTATGGAGTTACATATGGGTCTTGCTTTATTATTATTATTTTTTGTATATGTCTATCAATGTTTCTCAGAACCATTTACTAAAAACGCTATCTTTTCTCCATTGTAAGGTCATAACTCCTTTGTTGAAGATTATCCATTTTTATATGGATTTATCTCTTGACTTTCAGTTCTGTTTCATTGGTCTGAGTTTCTGTTACAGAACCAAACTGAATGTCCTTCAACAGATAAATAGAGGGAGAAACTGTGGTGTATATATTCAATGGAAAATTACACAGGTATAAAGAAAGATAAAATGATGGCATTTGGGACAAAATGAATGGATCTTGAGGTGATTACATTGAGTTAAATCAGTCAGAAAGTAAAAGAGAGATTTCACTCATCTGTAGAAAAAAGCTTCTCTTCAGCTTCCAGAGCATTCATTGCTTTTAGATCAAGATAATCTGCATACCAGATTGGGACATTTTACGGAGACCAATAATAAGAATCTTAAGGTGGTCTGATTCCAAAATCTTCATGGATCAGTGGAAGAAAACAGACATTTCCATAAATGTTCTGGGAAATTATGCACACATATGGAAGAAGGATGAAATTAAATGTTTACTTCACACTTTACACAAAAATCAGTACCATGTGGATTAAAGACCTAAATGTGAATGGCCCATGAGAATTACAGTAGTCATTAAGAGTGGAGCAGATAGAAAAAAAATGTGTCTTCAGAAATTAGTCAACAGATTGTCTATCACCAATCAAGAAACCCCAAATTTCTCAAATCCAGATTAGAACTAAGTAGGTCATTTACAAAGACAATTGAGGAAAATCCTTACAAGGTTTTTTAAAATGTGACCCAAGGCAAAGTGTGCCTACAGGATTCCTGAATACACTTTCAGAACTTATTTTGAGGGCAAACTAATTGAACTTAATGTTCCTCTTTTCCCTGTAGAATCTTTCTCAGAGATTAAAATGCAAATTGAAAATGACAGACAAAACATTTGTAGTCACAGGTAAGTTTACACCAAGGATGAGAAATTTCAAATCTGATCAGAAAATCAGAAGACTCCTTAAAGAGATCCTGCTTCTGGGCTACAAAGCAGACTTAACATTTGTAATTTAAATAAAATCAGTGCTGAGACCCACTGTGAGTCTGACTCCTCCATCCTATCTGGAAGGACTCCCTAAGTAAAAGACTCAAAAGATCTCGATGGAACATACTATTTCTGACTTAAGCATTTTGGAAATTGACAGTGACTGGATCCCAATGGGACTCACCTAAATTTTCCCAAATTTGGCAAACTCACCAGAGTATTATAAGACAGCCTATTTTTTTCTTACAAAAGCAAAATACACTAAAGTCACAGTAGTAAGGGAAAATATCACCTTAGCAAGTTTTTAGCATCAATTCATAAGGTGGCAGTCAACAGAAGAGTATGCATAGGATCTTGGATCTTGCATAAATAGTTTAAATCAAGCCTTTAGAATCGAGGAACTGATTGGATTGCGCAATCTATGGTATTATACTTCCAGATTAGTCAACACACCAAAGTGATGAATAAATCTTAAGCAGGTATCTCGTTTTTTTTTTTTTTTTGCATAAATGTTTTGAAGAAACCTGTAGTGTTATTTGTTGGGTTATAGTTTTATCTTTTCCTGCACAAATATTTCCTGGAAAAAACAACTAAGTCATGTTGACACATCCCCTACCCCTACTGGCTTCTTCTAGGTTTGTGAATAACCAAACACTCATCAAGCAAATTGGCAAGAGAAAAATCCAAAAAGAAACTGAATAATAACAGGTTTATCTCCTGTATACATCAGTGCAACACAGCATGATTGAGTCATTTGTCTGTTTGCTATTTTAAATAGCTCAACTGGGCCTCCCCAGTGGCGCAGCGGTTAAGCACTGTGTTGCAAAGCTGCCCACAACCTCTGCAACGCCAGTTCGATCCCCCGCCACCGGGTGAGGGTCCCATATGGTGCGCAGACCTCTTCTGCCGCCTGCTGCTCCCCTCAGCAGTGTACTTCGTCAGTCTGCCTGCTCTGCTCCCTGCTCTGGCTCTGGTGAATTCTCTCACCCTCCCGTGGTTCTGACTGTACCCAGTGCTTGTATAAATAAATAAATATATCTTTAAAAAAAAAAAAATAGGGCCTCCCTGGTGGCGCAACGGTTGAGCGCTGGGTTGCGAAGCTGCCTGCAGCCTCTGCAGCGCCGGTTCAATCCCCGGCTGCTCCCCGGCCACCGGAGGAGGGTCCCACATGGCGCGCAGACCTCTCCTGCCGCCCGCTGCTCCCCTCAGCAGTGTACTTTGGTCCTTCTGCCTGCTCTGCTCCCTGCTCTGGCTCTGGTGAATTCTCTCACCCTCCCGCACTTCTGACTGCACCCAGAGCTTGTATAAATAAATCTAAAAAATAAATCTAAAAAATAAAAAAAAAATTAAAAAAAATTAAATAGCTGAACTAAAACAAGAGAGGTTGGAAAGGCTGGGAGAGAAGAAAGATCAGTTAGGGGGATTATGGGAAAGCCACAGGGGGGAAAGAAAGTTATGTTCATTATTTTTTTGCCTTCTCCCTTGAAAAGGGATAAGGAAATTATGTGTTTCTGGCAGAGATCTTTACGGAGAAGCTTACACATAAGAAATATAAGCAAACTCCACCCAGTCTTCAGAACCTCTCCCATTAAAATAGCCTTTTGACAAGAAGACATATTTTAGAGTGACAGATTTTTACTGTTCTACAACCATACTTAGTCCAATAAAAAATAAGTATGTAGTTTAGGAGTCATACATAGGTGGCAAAATTACTTCTAATACTAAATAATTAACTAGGGCATGAAGAAACAATGAGTTGATGTGGTAGGTTCTTCACAAAAATGGTATTATTGTTATTCATGTTTTTTGTGGAAAATGCAGCTAAGAAAGATAAATAATATTATCAAGTTTATTCTGGTACAAAAAACTGAAGAGATGGGGATTGCAACTTAATTCAGACATCAAATAGAGTATAAGGATATGATTTTTAATTTGGAAGTAGCATTTTAGTTAATTTAAAAATTTTAGCATAGTATCTATTCAGTAGATTATGTTAAATATAAGTACAGTTCAAATAACTGACCTAAAATCTTTTGAGAATTAAAGTCTATTGAACCCTTTTATCCTTTCAACATTTACTGAGAAGTAAATAAAGTACAAGACACTGCCAAATACTAGAGATGTTAAGAGAAATCCACACTTCTTTGTTTCTCTGCAATAAGAACTCTATGGAGCATGTTATTGTGTTAATTTTTTTTATCTGTTCCATTTGTTTTCTTGATTTAAGAGTAAATCTCCTCAGACCAGATTCCCAGGTCTATTGGATCATCCCTCCAAATTCAGTTGCCAAGATTTAAGTTTCAGCAATTATGAGTAGTTACTAGTGGATACAAATATATTTAACATTTATTTTATGTGACATATTGGACTTTATTCTACTAAGCAGAATATGAGAGACCTAAGCTTGCAGATATGTCTTAATCCTGTCTCTAAACTTGAGTGTTGCAGACCACTGAAACATTCCATTCACTAAAATTTTGATCTGCAGATGTGACACCAGTATTATCTGGGATTTTATTAAAATGTGGAATCTAAGACAATCTGTAGATATATGGATTCATAATGTGCATTTTCATAAAATTCTTAGATGATTTAAATGTATATGAAAATTTAAGAAGATGCTGTAAGTTACTTGAATCTTTTGAGCACTTCTTTGGAAATGATTAAAGTGCTTTTCTCTACATAATTATATTATTACTTTTAGTAAAAATAAAGAGAAAAAAAGAAATATTTGACTCTAGAGAGTTCAGTATTAGGTTTTGTTAGACACTACGTAAACCTCGGTTTCTAATGGAATGGTGGCAAAGAGAGTGGCAAAATCATTTAAAAGGTTTGCCATTTTATGCTCTTGTTGACATTATGAGAATGATTTCAAAACAATTTGAAATGTTCTTACAAGAAATGTAACCAGCTAGTGGGGAACCTTTTGAATACTTGTAACTAATTAATGTTCACCCTTTAGGCATGAAATGCAATTACCATACTCGTTGGGATACTATTTAACTTGAAGTTGACATACTGAATGCACAGAATATGACAAACAGTAAAGGCACAAAAAAGTCTACTTAAGGGAAATATCCTTCAGTTCAGAAGCACACAGGACACTGACCCACTGGCATGAGGCCTGAATCATATTGGGAAGTGGCTTACAATGGATTTAGTTTTAGGAACTTATTATTTTTTTAAAAATGCTAAGGGATTATGCTAAGTGAAATAGGCCAGAAGGAGAAAGATAAATACCAGATGGTATGACTTATATATGGAATATAGAGAAATCAAACAAAGGGTTAAATAAAGACACACTTTAAAACCAACCCTTGAAAACTGACCACAGAGCTGAGATATTTAAAGGGTAGAGAAAGGGAAGTATGTGTGTGTGTGTGTGTGTGTGTGTGTGTGTGTGTGTGTGTGTGTGTGTGTGTTTCGGGAGGCAGGAGCACAATAGACCATGGCAGACGACCACAGATGATTTGTGGCCAAAGAGAAATCCACACCAAATGGGAGAAATATGATGCTGTCAAAATATTTTTAAAAATGTAAAACAATGGCATTTCATTAATAAAACAATTTTTAAAAATGCTATGACTTTACTGGCCATTTAACCCCAAGAAAAATAATTTCTATTTCATCAGCTACAAACTTGGATATGGCTCTTCCTAGTAGTTCATTGCCCCTTGTTGAAGTTCAGCAATTATGAGGATGATGAGTGTATAGGCAAGTGCTTTGTAGACAGAAAGAAATGGGTTAATCTAACATCGCATTATTCATTAGACTTAGACAAGAGGATCTTATTCATTGTAAACTTAATTTTTCTGTACAACATCTCATTATTGTAGAAATGGGAGCTCAAACTAGGCAAATGTCAAGCAAATCTATGCTATTCTTTCTTCAATTCTGGAGAAATACATGTGCCCACAATAAGATTTTCTATATTCACTCAATATGTCTGCACTGCTTTTTTTATACAACTTCATTGCCTCAAAACACAAATAAGATTATTTATATGACACATAAATCACTTCCACCCACAAATCTCTTCACTTTTATATCGTTAGGCAAGTGTGATTAAAGTTCTCACTGTTCTTTTTTTAGAAATTTGAGCAAAAACAATAAGTATGTAATATTATAGTCATGTCTCCAAGCTATTAAAATGAATTTGCTGAAGTATAGTCTATTGATGTCATTTGGAGACATTCAAAATATGTTATTATTGTTAAACTATTAAAGAATTTATCAGAATTTCTTTTATTACTTTGCATGCATACATACCTATGCATATGTGCACATGAATATTACAGCTCAAATTTTCTTCTTGCTACATCTAGGTATTCAATATCAATGAGGCTGAGTGGAAAGTATGTCCAAAAAATAAAGTGAATGGAAACATTATCCCAAAGGATGCCAAGAGAACAAGTATTTTCATTTTTTTAAATTTTACTTTCTTAATTATTTTTTTTAATTTTTTTTAATATAGGCATGTTTTATTTATTTATTTGTTTGTTTGTTTGTTTGTTTGTTTTGTTTATACATGCACTGGGTATAGTCAGAAGCCCAGGAGGGTGAGAGAATTCACCAGAGCCAGAGCGGGGAGCAGAGCAGGCAGAAGGACCAAAGTACACTGCTGAGGGGAGCAGCGGGCGGCAGGAGAGGTCTGCGTGGCATGTGGGACCCTCCTCCAGTGGCCGGGGAGCAGCTGGGGATCGAACCAGCACCGCAGAGGCCGCAGGCAGCTTCGCAACCCAGTGCTCAACCGCTGTGCCACCGGGGAGGCCCTCTTAATTATTTTTTAATTTTATATATTTTTACATCATTTTCATTTTTGCACAATGTATGCATTTTCATCTTGGTTATAGTTCCCATACAATTCCCACCCCCCTTATTTTGACCCTCCTTGCTCCTCCCCACCCTACTGTAGTGTGTTTCTGGTTTCTGGTTGCTTGTTGCTTGTTGCTTGTTGATTTTGATTTTTACTTTATTATAATTAGTCTTTTTCCTGGTCCCTTATTTAGGTTTTCTAAATTCCTGCTATGAGTTAGACTATCTGGTATTTTTTTCTTCTTTCTGGCTTGTTTCTGAGTATGACCCCTTCCAGCTCCATCCATGTTGCTACAAATTGCATGAGTTTATCTTTTTTGATTGCTGAGTAATATTCCATTGTATATATGTACCACATCTTCTTGATCCAGTCATCTATTTTTGGGCATTTGGGTTGTTTCCAAAGCTTAGCTATTGTAAATAGTGCTGCTATAAACATAGGGGTGCAGGTGCTCTTTGGAATTGATGTTTCTGTGTCCTTTGGGTCAATACCTAGAAGTGGAATTGCTGGATCATATGGAAGCTCAATCTTTAGCAGGTTGAGCTTTCCATAGTGGTTGGACCAGTATGCACTCCCACAAGCAGTGCAGGAGAGTTCCTTTTTCTCCACATCCTGGCCAATATTTGTTGGAGAACAAGTATTTTCCAGTGAAATAATAATTAAGGGAAATCAAGTTATTAACCACTGTTGGAAAGAACTAGAAAATTTTCTTTTTACATAGATATAATTTGACAGTTAATTTCCAGGTTAAAATGGCCAATATTTTTGTCTAAAGCAGAAAATAATTGTATCAGAAAAGTGCATAGCAGGAGAAGGTGCCTGTTATACTGAAGACTTAAATCACCCCGATCATTTATTATCTATGCCAAAGGTTATAGCTAACCACGATGAATCCCAAAATGTCACTTCAGTTGTTCCTAAGTAATCTTTACTTTCTGCCCTCCCATCTTTCAGACCATGAAGAATTAGACTAAATGTTCTGTGCTCCATCATTAATGGTTTCATTAATTCCTTTAGTCATCAAGTTATTTTAAGTTAATGCTTTGCTGAAGAAAGTGTAAATGAAACAGGATAGAAAGAATTAAAAATCTATTAAATCTGTCAAGAAATAATGGGACATTTTTGGAAATTCCTTTCAGTAAATTTGAATTCAAGAGTAAAATGTAAATAGCAAGGTGATTATTGCAAAAGGAGATCTAGAAATAATAGTAAGGAATTAATAAGATTTGAATAGTAGTTACAATTTAACAATAGAAAGTATTATCTAAAATGAAGTGTAGATAGTCTTAAATTATAAGAGATGAGATTTATATTATGAGTTATAAAGATCATTTTTGATGATTCCAATATATAACATCAATTGTGATAGTCTTCTGAGAGAGATTATTATTAATAGATATTTCTTATTTAGGTATAGAAAACATGCATAAGGGGGCCTCCCAGGTGGCACAAGGGGTTAAGTGTCAGCACTATGAAGCTATCTGCAGTGACTACAGCATGAGTTCCATCCCCAGTCAGAGATTTGACCCACTTGGCACAGCAGACCTCTCCTGTCTCGCTGGCTGCTCCCCTCAGCAGTGTATTTCAGTACATCTGTCTATTCTGCTCCCCACTCTGTCTCTGGTGAATCCTCTCACCCCCCACACCTCTGCTTGCACCCTGGCTCTTGTATGCATAAAAAATCTTAAAAAAAAAAAAAAAAAGAAAACATGCATAAATCAAGCATCTCTAAAGCATTTTCCAACCAAATTTGTCAGCTATCTAATATGATTTCCAATTTTGCTCTCCCCATAAATATTCCTATTCTTAGAATACCTTGAAGTATAGTTGTATGTTTATTTAAAAAATAAACAAAAAATTCATTCCATGTTCTTCCCCAAAGAAATTCATAGTCCAGACAGTATTTCCAATTTCTCTTTGATTTCTCTACCTGGGTATCATAATTAAGTCAGTCTCAGATTCAATACATGCCAAACTTAAGACAATTCTCCAATCCTGTTTATCTTTCTGATTACCTTAATTGCATTACTGACAAAAGATAAAGTCATCTTTGATTCCTTCCTCTCTTCTAAATGGCAACCATGTCCTACTGGTTGTCATTCTGACGCTCATTTACTTCTCCTGTCCTAAGATTTTCACATTCCCTTTTCCTTTTCCCCGAAATGTTGTCCTAGTTTCTGAACTAATATCATTTGTATTCTCCCTCTCCTATTCCTGTCAAGATCTTAGTATCCAATTAATTTTATTGAAGCTCTACTTTAACCATATTAGTCCCTTGTTGAACAATCTCCAATGATCCTCCATTAAATGTAGAACAAACCCAAATGTCTTTGGCTAGCACCCACACCCAGGATTGCCTAAATTTATTTTTTGCAACATTGCTTTCTTTTATGCAACTCAGTTCCCCATAACAGCAAAATATTGCTTCCTATGCCTATCTGTTGATTTATTACCTTTATTGATCCACTTGTGTCTATAATGCCTGCCCTGTGTACCCAAAATTAATCCAAACCCAGTGTACCAAATTGAAATACTATTTCCTTAAAATTTTTCTTATACCCTATTAAATTGTACTCATTTGTAAAACAGAAATCTTTTCTCAATCCAGTGACACTTTTCATTTTTATATTTTGTCCAACATCATTACCTTCCTAGTTATTTGTATACCTATCTCACCCCCAGAATTTAAAGTCCCTTTAAGACAGGTACTTGATTACTATAATGGATACGTAGTAACTATTTACTTATTAAATATGAATTGATATGAGAGAATTACTTTTCTTCTCCTGCTTCCCACAAAATGTAGACCGTTATGTCATTTCAGGCAGCAAAAGTATAGTCATAAAGTAATATGACAACATAGGCATATATAGGATTTTAGTAGCTGCAAGATTTATGAAAAAGATGGAAATATTCAGCACCCCAACTTTTGAGGGGTGATATTACAGAGAACTGATGCAGTATCTCTAGTGGGTCAGAAGTAATCTGAAATGTTTGCCTTTTTGTTGTGTGATTTTATGTTCTTTCTATTTTGCCTATGGATGGAATGATATAATTCATTCTGGAAGAGACAATAAATACCAATTTGTTTTGGCTTAAAACAGAGGTGATAAATCTGATAAAACTGAAATTTCTGAGTGGAATCATCATTTCTAATACTTGAGTAGCAGCCATGGAACAATGGCCTCAAAGATGGAATCATTAACAGAAAGGAGCAGAAAGGGGAATGTATAGCTTCCAAAAGGGATTTTAGGAGATAAGGGATCAGAATGGGAGGTGTGCCAAAAAAAAAGTTATCTGGTAATTAAAGAAAACTTTTAGAAGCCAAGAGATATAGTTTCAATTTACAGCTCTGACATTAGTGACTATGGGTCTGTGACCCCAAGTTTTCTTATCTGTAGGAGTCTCATAAAGTAATTACCAAGTACCTAGAACACTAGAATGAAAACTAATTACTACTCTCTAGGTTGTTCTGAAGATGGAATAATACCAACATCTAGTTTAGTAACTATCAAATAATCATTGTTTAATTCACAGATGCTAATACTGTAGAAGTCAAGATAGCAGCAGTAAAGATGTTGACCTGGATTGATATTCTAATTCTTAATTCTATCATTGTGAGATGTGATTTTAGAAAAACACCTAACCCCATATTAAACCTCAAGTTTATCATCATCTATCCAGGGTCCTTGTGAAGAGTAAATTAAATAATGTATATTTCATACATCTATCAATTTCCCCTAGAAAGTTAGATAAAATTCACTAGTATACACATGAACAATCCTTTGAACAATACATTTATGTGTGCGCATGTGGGGGGGGGTGTGTGTGTGTATTTATCTACATTTTGGGGAAAGGAGAAGAGGAAAATGGATAATAGGGTCTTCTTTTTTAAGAATTTTTATGTTATTTTTTAACGATTTATTTTTTTAATTTTTTATTTTTTTAATTTTATTTTTATATTCCCCATACAATTGCAACCCCCTTATTTTGACCCCAAGCCCTCCTTTTCCCACCCCCCCATAGTGTATCTCTGGTTCATAGTTGTTTGTTGATTTTGATTTTTTCTTTCTTATAGTTATTCTTTTTCCTGGTCCCTTATTTAGGTTTTCTAGATTCCTGCTATGAGTGAGACCATCCGGTATTTTTCTTTTTCTTTCTGGCTTATTTTGCTGAGCATGATCCCTTCCAGCTCCATCCATGTTGCTGCAAATTGCATGTGTTTATATTTTTTGATTGCTGAGTAATATTCCATTGTGTATATATACCACATCTTCTTGGTCCAGTCATCTATTTTGGGGCATTTGGGTTGTTTCCAAAGCTTAGCTATTGTAAATAGTGCTGCTATAAACATAGGGGTGCAGGTGCTCTTTGGAATTAATGTTTCTGTGTCCTTTGGGTAAATACCTAGGAGTGGAATTGTTGGATCATATGGAAGCTCTATCTTTAGTAGGTTGAGGAATCTCCACACAGCTTTCCATAGTAGATGGACCAGTTTGCACTCCCACCAGCAGTGCAGGAGAGTTCCTTTTTCTCCACGTCCTCGCCAACATTTGTTGTTGCTAATTTTTTTTTTTAATATGTGCCATACAGACACATCACCCAAAGTAGTGATAGTGAAGGCAAATATAAACAGCTGGGACTACATCAAATTAAAGAGCTTCTGCACAGCAAAAGAGACAATAACCAAGACAAAGACAAACCCCACCGACTGGGAGAAATTTTTTGCACACAACATTAATGATAAAGGACTGATCACAAAAATCTACAAAAAGCTGATTAGACTCAACAAAAACAAAACAACAAAAAAAATAATCCAGTCAAAAAATGGGTAGAAGAGCTAAAAAGAAACTTCTCCAAAGAGGAAACACAAATGGCCAACAGGCATATGAAAAAATGCTCAACATCACTTGTAATCAGGGAAATGCAAATCAAAACTACAATGAGATAACATCTCACACTAGTGAGAAAGATTTATTTATTTATGCATACAAGAGCTAGGGTACAGGCCAGAGATGTGGGTCGTGAGAGGATCCACCAGAGACAGAGTAAGGAAGAGAACAGGCAGACTGACTGAAATACACTGCTGAGGGGAGCAGCGGGTGAGGTAGGAGAGGTCTGCTGCGCCATGTGGGTTTCTCCCTGGTGGGCCGGGGATTGAACTCGTGCAGCAGATGCTGCGGATTGCTTCATAGCATGGTGCTTAACTCCTTGAGCCACCAGGGAGGCTCAATAATAGGGTCTTATCCAATGTCATCAATAAGATATTTGTTGAAATTATACTTTCTATTATCTAAAATTCTTTTTAAAAACAGGTGAAACATTAAACACAAAAATGTTGAAGTAATAGATGACAAACAATCCTCTCAGGAAGGATTGAATTCAGGAAGACAAAACACTGGGAGAGATTCATCTTTTAAAGAATTAGCCTAGCCCAAGAGAAATGCAATGTATTATGGTAGAAGAAAGGATATTTGTGTTGAAGGTGGGAAGGTGGTCAATAAATATTCTGAGTGTAAAAGAACCATTTTTGTTGACCATGTATTTATTCAATGCTTATAAGCCACCAAGAGCCTGTTATACCAGAATAGAAAGGTGGAAACTTCCAAGACTGAGCCATGGTCTAGAAACCTCATCTATCTGTAGGAGAAGTACATTAGACTCATAAGCATCTATCCTTGAGCAAAGATGGGGGTATAGACAAGCTACATATTTGATACCATTGATTTCATTTCTTTTTTGAGCTCTTATCAAACAAACCAACATTTTGAATAGCTTCTGATTATAATATCAATGGATGTTAGTGGCTAACATTGAAATCTAGTATGGTTATACTATAGTTAGACTAAAGATCTACAACATTTTTTCTCTGGCTCCTATTTCTGACTTTACCATTTTTGTTTCTTTATCTTCGCCATGATACAGTCTAGTCCTCAACTCCACTCTTTGATTTCCAAGAAACAACTACTACCATAAAATGAAAATCAAAGCAAGCACAACCACTAAGAAAATAATGAAACTAAGGTTACTATGTAACTGAAAGTTTGAAGGAAATGAATGTGGTTTGAATCAGAATGAGAAAAAACATTTCTTTATATTTAAATTATTATCATTATAATTTCTTGTCCTTGGACCACTATAAGATTTAGTAACTCCATGTAACTCAGTCCTCATTTCTAATGACTTATATAAGAACCGGGGTACAGGCCAGAGGTATGGGAGGGTGAGAGGATTCACTAGAGACATAGTAGAGAGCAGAACAAGCAGACTGACTGAAATACACTGCTGAGGGGAGCAGCAGGCGAGACAGGAGAGGTCTGCTGCACCATAAGTGTTGCTCCCTGGCTGGCCGGGATCAAACCAGTGTTGCAGAGGCTATGGTCAGCTTCTCAGTGCTGTGCTCAGCCCACTGCACCACTGGGGAGGCCCCTCTAATGTCTTTATATTAAAAGAAAAACCTGTAATCACAAACCAAATAATGATACCAACAACAAGCCTTCGATTTTCTAATGCAGAACAATTTACTCACCAGCGTCCTGCTGTCAACTCAGATCAGCGTTTCCCTTTACATGTCCAAAACTTCAGCAGAAGCTTTGAAATGACTACTTTGAAGAGCCTGGTTAACTTCTTAGACCATACAAAGTTTTTTAATCTTTTTATTTTTACCTATAAGCATCAAAGATAATAGAGGATTGAAGTTAAAGAAGAGTTTTTACTTTGCACTCAGTCTGGTTTAAAAAGATAAATATATTAAATGGCTTAATTCCACTATTTTTCAATAAGGTGGGAGTTATTACTCCCACTTTGCTGTAAGGATGATGAAGTGTGAAATGATTAAGGAACTTGCCAATGTTACTTGACTAGAAGTGCACAGAAGATAGCATCTTTAGTCAAGATAAGCTACATTTTATGATAGTAGATTACCAAATTAATTCAGAATTTCAACAACTTGGTTCAAGAGTCCTTGGCACCAACTTATCTCAAATGCATATATATTAAGTGGAAATAACTTGTAAATAGAATGATAATATCAGAAAGTAAAACTGTGTTTAATACTGATTTTAAGAAACTGTATTTCAATTTGCAAGTCCTTGTTTACTTATCCACTTAAAAAAATAACTTTGAGATGATAATTTGTCTCCTTACCCAGGAGGTCACCTGATGATACCACATCAAAGTTAACTTAGTAGAAATAAATATTGTAGGCAGGATTTCAAAAGGCCAGGATTCAAGTTCTACCTTTTCAATTGAAAGGAACTATGGTCTTAATTATTTAACTCTTCTGGGCTTCAACTATCTCATTTATAAAATCAGGATAATGGCTTTCATCCAACAGGGTCATTAATTAAATATCCTAGTCTTTGGGGTACAATTTTTCTGGGTTCAAATTCTAGCTCTGGCATCTAAGGTATATGTGACATGGGGTGGTTACTAATTTTCTCTCTTGAGAAATGGTAAAAAGAATATCAACCTGAGTCTCAGAGTTATTGAAACTTAGTGATAAAATATAAAAAAAAAAACTTATGGTAGAACTAGTGACATATAGCAAGAAGTTCATGTGTGATTTATCTTAATATTTATGATTATCATTTCCTAATTTTTGTAGGCAGCAGAGCCCATGGTATTTCCAAATCTTTTCTGAGGCATTATTAATTACCCCTGACTTCAATCAGCTTAAATTTCATGTGAAATAAGCACACATGATTCATGTCCTCCCTTATATCACTTCCCTGACTCACCAGTGCCTTCTGCGTAACATTTTAATTTCTATTCCTAACATTCAATACATCTGCGCAGCAGGATTACAAAGCCACTCGCATTCCTTCCTATCAGTACATAAGTTTCCTGAACACAAGGAGGGCTCAGTGCATTAGTGATATAGTCTAGATACTACACAATTTACAAAACTAGTTCCTACAATCTGAATTTCTTAAATTAACTGCATTATCTAATATAGAATTGATTGTATGGGTTTCCTCATAATTTTTTTCTTGCTTAGATGCCAATGGCCTGCCTCCATTTTTCTCTACTGTCATATATTCTACAACAGTCTAAATTGGTATTGTTCTTGAGCTTAATTTAAAAAATAAGTATCTAGTTTATATAATTTATCCACATAAATAATACAAACTTGCAGTGAATTTATTGAAATGGGCAATAAACTCAGTTCACTCTCAACTGTGGGTGAAGCAACATTTTCCCTTTCAAAATATCAAATAGATTTCCTCACATCTCCGTTGAAGAATTTAATTAATATAAGGAGACAAGAACAACAACAAACTTTTGGATCTTAATTGTAATAGCAAAGAAAGGGAAGAATGAATATTGCATGCATGTGAATCTAGGATGTGTATCTTCAGAATATTACTTTTTAAAGAAAACATACAATTATGAAGATTTTGTGAAAGTATTACAGATTTCACTAAAATAGAAGGATATCATATTTGTTTTGGTCATTGTAGTAAACTGCACAGTGCTAATTTATTTATTCTTGCAACACATATTTTGAGTTAGGAATTAACTAATTGTTGGGCTAACAGAAAAGACTGTGCTTTGAAAAAGGGCTGCGGGGAAAGAAGGGATTATCAGGGAAGATGGAATAACTTTTCAAGTAGGCAAACCATTATGGCCCAAGAGTAAACCTGAGGTGAAGTTGGAATGGCAAATAGTGAGCTGATGCCCTAGAACTTTGTGTTGCATACTAAGAAACTTGGGATTTAACATAAATGAAATGATTCTCAAAATTATATAGCTGACAGGGGTTTAGAGAACCAGAAATCTCATTTTTAAAACAAAACTGGGCTATTAAATCAAGTATTTAATAACAGTAGTTAGCTCAGCATTC
Source organism: Talpa occidentalis (assembly GCF_014898055.3). NCBI lineage: Eukaryota > Metazoa > Chordata > Mammalia > Eulipotyphla > Talpidae > Talpa > Talpa occidentalis. Next base: position 28,898,977 of record NW_023601653.1, read on the forward strand.
AAAAAATACATATAAAAACTCATCTAATATCAACTTTGGTGTTTCTTCTGAGAAAATCATGACAATTCTAAGATATGAAGACTGAGAAGCAAGGTGAAGAAGTTATAAAGTATATTTCCAACATAAGGGAAAACACGCAATGGCCTGGACAAAGAAAATGTGATATACCTTAGGACTGCATTTATATTGGGGCTCCGTGTGGGATAGAGAACAGAAATTTGATGGGAGACAGGAGATGAAATGGGATAGGTGGGCCAAGTTTAAATGAGATAGGCTTTAAGTTACCGTAGGGATGGTTATCATTATTCTGGCTAGCATCAATGAGAACAAATAATGGCATATCCATTCCTGAATTCACAGTTCTCTTCTGCTTATACTCAAGAGAGACACGCAAAAACCACTATAACACACTGAATTTGCTTCAATACATAATTCTTACTAAGCATCTTCTTTGTACTAGGTAGAGTATTAGGCACTTGAAGAGCTGAGAAAATAGGCATTGTACTTCACTTTTTGTCTTCTATTTGTCCAGTTGTTTTTATTAAGCATCTACTGTGCAATGAGGGAAATACTGATATGCTCTGTTTCTGAGCTCTAATGAAATACATGTTACTATAGAGCGAGAGAGATGTATTGTGCTTTTCGGATACACAGATGATGAGTACCTAAAGATATTTCTATTTCTGTGTACTATCTATGTAAGCTGGTAGGTTAGAGATAAAAAATACCTTGAGGACAGATTTTCCAAAGATGAAAGAAAAAAGAAAGCAAAAAGCTTTACAAGGACAAGGGAGAAAGACCATGGGTGTGCAGGAACCACTATAAAGGATGTCAACTATACAATTGACTCTAGGACAAAACCTGTGAACAACAGAGAAAAAGGCTCCTGTTCAAAAAGGTTTCCTCTCTACCTCACCGAAAGGACAGATCTTCACTTATTAAATATAAAACTGGTCACATTAACGGACATTACTTTAAAGCAGACAGAATCTAGTGACTATAATAAGGGACATTCCTATTTTATTCTTAAATTACTTTATTTCTACATCTCTAACAGAGAGTAAATCATAGACTTATGATAGTTCTGCAGCTGGTAAAGGGAAATGTGATGCAGATAACTATTTTTATTTAAATCAATGTGTTGTATTCACAGAGAATAGGACAGAATGCTGCAGCTGCAAGTGGGAATTTAAAATTAGAGCAGCTTCAACAGTGCTGTGCACAATTTCATCCAAATTCCTGGACCTTACACTACAGTAAGCATTTCTTTTTCATCTGTGATGTGTGTGCATGTACTATCTTCGTGAAAAATTGAGAGACTATACTGCTCTAGAGTCTGAAAATCAGTTTGTGGGATGATTCTCTCTCTCTCTCTCTCTCTCTCTCTCCCCCCCCCACCCCACCATAACTTCATGGTTATGTCAAAAATGCCACCTTATAGCTGCTGTTTCTGCAAATAAGTGACATCATTCCATTTCCATTACCTGAACAGGTACCGTCTGTTCCACATACAACGGAATTATAAAAACTTTCCTCTGAAATAATTGCTGCATTTGAAAGAGTTACTTATGTAACCCAAATGTCCTAGATTTCTCCAGGTTTCAAGGGTCATTTCTATTCCCTTTAAAGCCTAAATAAAAATCATCCAAATCCTCACCCTGCTTGTACACAGGGATCTGGTATTTCACAAGGTTTCCTTCTTCATGAATATTTGGGAATCTTTACATATGTCTTAGGTTGGAAAATAATATTACATAACCCTGTTTCCTAGGTTATAGTCCATTTCAATGATAATGTATTGCTTTATATCTGCAGAGTCTTTTACAAAGCACTTTCTCATTCATCTTCTCATTTATTCTCTCATTATCATGTACACAATGCCACTTAGTTGCTAATGACACACAGATTTAAATGTGGCTTGAATCCATGGTTTAGGATTCCCAATCCTGTGCTCAGCAGCAAAAAGCATTGCCTCAAGTCTCGCGAGATTGCTGTAGTCAAATGAGCTAATACATGTGAGAAAACACTGAAAGAGAAAAACTGTGTTCCAAATAGACTGTTGTTTTATTTTTTTGTTGTGTTTGACACAGTTAAAGGTGTGCCAAGGCAGGCTCTCCCTTCTGTTCATTCTTGGGATAATGATCAGATTAATCTCTCTGCATGTAGCATCTATAACACTGCCAAGCATACAAGGATGCTTTATTCTGAAAATGCCTTTGCTTATCATCCAAAGTATTGCATCATGATAGTGTTTGAAATTTCTTAGCTCAAGGGAGAACTCGTGTGGTTTGACAATACTGGCTACGGTATACATATCTGCAGCCTGCCCAGCCCTCACAGGCAGCTGCCAGTATCTCTGGGGAGATGAGGACACCATTGGTAAAGTTAGCAAAACAACAAGGTCACTGATTGACTTAGGAAGTGACAAATGTGTCAGGATTCCCTTGTGGAAACTGTGGAAATCTGGCTTGTCCAAACATTCTTGGCAAACGTTACAAAGTTTTTTTTCAATTGTGGTAAGTTGTAGTCTGGCTGACAAATTCAAAAGGAACTCATGCATGGCCCAATTTTCTGCCAGCCTTGCACAGAAACACCCAATAATAAGCCCATGGTAGTAAGTAGCATTTGCTTTACAGTCTCACAAAGACCACAATTAGAATTCTTCCTTTGCTAATAATCAGGTGTACAGACTGAAGAACCAGAGAGTAAAGGGGTGACTTTTTGCAAATAATAGTAGCATCCCTAAATGGTTCAGGTCTGGAAAGATATTGAAGGAAGAATTAGTCTCCAATAAATGTGCACTTTCTTCACTTTATGCCAAACCATTTCCTCTTTTATATTCTTCCTCCCACCAATACAATTTCCTAGCAGTTCTTTAATATATTCACACCTACGTCCTTTCTACTTCTGACTCATGATTTTAGCCTCACTTCCCACCTTTTGCTTAAATGATGGCCTAAATAATGAAAACACTGTTCTGAAATATTTTTCACTACAGTTTTTGGCTCAGACCTATTCTACTTATATGAAAAAAATATATAAAACAACTGTTATTTATGTGCACTTGACTTTTTCACAAATATATGTAAAGTATTTAAATGAATAATGTATATATTTAAGAATCCTTGGTAAATACTTTATCAATGAGAACTATGAAAATTATATTTAAGAAGGGGAGTGAAAGAGCTAAGTGGAAAATATTATCTCTAAGTGAAAATACATAGCTCATAAATCATAACAAATTACCTACCTTGATGGTCATTGTATGTAAATACAATTGTGATTTTTACAATAGTGTATACACTTTTTAAAACAATATTTCACAATCATCATTTCTCCTTTTTATCGGTTGTAAATGAGAAAGAAAAGTATATTTTAATGTTTCTAGGAAGGAATACATATATTAAGAGAGACCACTAAATGATCGTATGACTTCCCATAGTATATCAAAATTAAGAATTTTGAGTTTTAAACTATAGCTGTTTGTAATCCTCAAAAAATTCTTGCTTTTTACCAGATATTCAACTATAATCACATGAAATCTATTCTCATTATCTGTAGCAACTGTTTTTTTCTGTCTTCTTCCTTTGTGAAGAAAAGTCCATGTTCCATGTTCCTTGAAACATTAGAGTATTCCAAAACCCAAGACAAGAAACAAGTGTTACTTATAATGTGGAGAAATAGGAACCCTCATATATTGTTGGTGGAAATGTAGACTCTTCCAGCCCTTAGGGAAAATCAGCAAGGAGGTTTTCCTAAATATTAAAAACAGATCTACCATATGATACAGCTACTCAACTGTTGGGTGTCTACCCAAACAATACAAAAACTGTAATTCAAAGGAATATGTGCACTTCTGTGTTCATTGTGGCTTTATTTACAATAGCCAAGTTATAGAAACAAGTTGTGCCTAAGGATTGATGATTGAATTAAGATGTGGTATATATGCACAATGTAATACTAATCATTTTAAAAACTGGACTTTTGCCATTTCAACAACATAAATGGAACTGGAGGAGATCATGCTAAGCAAAATAAGTCAGAAAGCAAAATACTGTAAGATGTCACTTATAGAAGAATACAGCAGAACAAGGAGTCAGGCGAAACCAAATCAAATAAAACCCTTAGAAATCTGACTGTAGAACTGAGACTACCAGAGGGAGGGAGGGAGATGGAAAGCAAATTGTGGAAGGTTACTAAAGGACTATGATAGAGACAATGGGTGTCTTGATGGTGGGTATTGCATGGTAACATATATTTGAAGAATTGTGACACTACACCTCCAAATCATATACCGTGCTGTAAACTAATGTTACCTCAAAAAAGCAAAGTGTCCAAAACCCTCCTATTGAGTGACAGTTATACTACACTATTATGACTAAATCTTTCTGAGAAAAAAAATCAATAATTAGGATTAAAGTAAAACATAAACACAAGGTTACATAACTCAGAACATAATCAAAGATTCTTAGATATAGTAGATGTTTGTTAGGTTTGGTTGCCCCCAATCATTTGTCTGCCAGTGAGTACTTGGGGAATTTTCCACATTCTGATTCCTATACTAAAGTTTATCCCAGGTTCATTGTGCCAGCTTCCCTCACTCACTCCAGGAAATAAGCAGATGACTCAGATTCTGCCAATTCTGGGGCAGCCAGAAGGAATAAGAGAAAGTTTCATGAGACAAACAGAAAAAAAAAAAAAAAGAAGAAGAAGAAGAAGAAGAAGAAGTAGGCATGTGCAGTGAGTAAGGTGGTAAAGAAACAAGACCCTCTGAGGGGAACAATGGTGGAAGTGGCCACTAGTATAGTTGGTACAAAGCATGTTAACTCTGAGAACTAGGTGATTTGTGCTGGTTAGGGATGATAGGGATTTTTCTCTACAACAGTTCACATAACACAATTAGGGATTTTTCCTGAATAGTCTTTAGCTCTCTGGGAGATTCTTTGGGGTACCTAATTAACATTTAATAAACTTCTACCTGGTTTTCAGAAGAAAGCATTGAATGACACACTATCCTATGTAACCATTTTCTCATTGCATTTAAATATAGTATCCTGCACATTCTAATCTCATCTTCTGACCTCTTAGTTTTTGTTCAGTATAATGTTAAAGTCATCATCCATGTGTCAAATGCAGCCCACCCTCTTCCAGATAACAAAAGCCCTCTTACCTACTCTTCTTCATTCTTCTTCACTGAACTTACCACCTTTAAACAAAGTACACGTTTACTATGGTTAATGCTTAATGCTTATCTTCTTGTAAACCGTAAATTCCTTAGTCTGTTTGGGATATTGATGTATCTCCATATACCTCAAAATCGTCAGGCACATAGTAGGAGTAAATACTTTTGAATGAATGAATTAGCAAAGAATATATCATTTCATTTTTGTATTTTTGAGGGCCTATGGCAAGATAGGTACTTAAGGCTTTTTTTCAATATAAATAAGTTAGAGGCAGTGTCCTCATTTTTCTCCAGATTCCTTGGCCTTTAGGTAAGCCCAAGAAGTCAGATCAAGTGAATCTTAGCTATGAATGACAGTGATTCCTCTCTTTTTTACTAATTTCATGTACTAAAATACTTTACTATTATACACATGTTCTCCTAAATATCTTATTGCTTACCCACCATTGGTCAATATAAAAATGCCTTGTTATCATTAAAGAAGTTTAAAGTATGTAGTCTAAAGAAATATATTACTGAGACAAGTACACTGTCATATTAAAATAAGTAGCAAGAAAAAAATGTGGAGTTGATTTCAAAACAACTAGAAAACATTAACTCAATAAAATCGACTGAAAGTAGAAAGCTATTAAGTATTTCAAAATTATATTCAGAAATGAAGTATATGAGGTTGAGGAGGTCTATTAATTTCTCCTCACTTATAAACATGTTATAATTTTCTTTTAAAATAGTTCACAATTGGATCAAATTTCTTTCCTCTTTCACTACAGAACAAAAGTATGCTCCAAGGAGTTAGAGAAGATATCCACAAAGTTTTCTTCTAAAGCAAAATATTGACAATTAAAGCCACTTATTTTCAAAGGATTTTAAGACTCTCTTGAGAGAGGGAAAGAAAAGGAAATGGAAAGAGAGAAAGAATATAAGAACATGTATTGAATATCACTATATCTCAAAAATTTTGCTAGGAACATTATGTTATTTCATATAATCATAATTCTAAGAGGCATCAATATTATTACTATAGTTACTATCATTATTATTAACAATTGAGAAAACCAAACTTATAAGAGTTGTTTAAGTCCATGAAACTAGTAAATGGGACACATACAAATATCTAACTTTAATAGATATTTGTTTGAAATGCACTGCACTCACTGGTATCCTAAAGATAAGGCTAATGGAAAATTGTCATTAGGGCCCTTCTTACCTCTTACTGATAAGAGAAATATTCTCTTACATAGACTCAAATACTTTGAAAGGATTTGGAGAATACTACTGCCATGTTTTAGAAATATCAGCTGTTATGACACAAGAGATCCTAATAAAAAAGGATGTTGATTATTCAAATCTTAAGAGAAAAAATTGAGCCAAAGCTTAAAATTTAATTAAAATATTTTTGTCTATGGCAGTCTAATTTGTATTGTTGGACTTGATTTATCTATGAACAGAAATAGAAAATCAGATAACATGACAAAGCAGTAAAGAGAATGAAAAATTGATATAAAGTCATGTCTTTATTTCATAAGCATCAAACCGGCTCCTAAAATTTCATTTCTTGATAAACAACCTTCTCCCTGATTTTATGAAGCACTGATGCTAAACAAAATCTTTATTTGACTAACAAGTTCTTCTCTATGAAATGTCCTATGTAAGTCAAACTAATTTTCTCCCCAGAGAGAGTTCTTGTTCCGTCATGACCTAAGCCAGATAATATATTCCTTTGGTCCCAAAGAGACTAATCAAACTACATCAATTTGAGACACACAAAATTTGACTTCCTCAAAAAACAATTTTTTATTTTGTGCTTGAAAATGTCATTAATATGAATAAAATTATACATTATAGTACCTTTTCACAACAACTTTAAGAAGTTATTGTAGACATTATCTTAATATTTGGGGAAAGACAAACATCATATACTTTCACTCGTATATGATACATAAGGAAACAATACAAGCAAATCAATGGGATATAACAAAAATAAACTTTTAGTTTATAAAACTAAATTGGTGGTTACCAGAAGGGAAGGGAGAAATGAGGTGGGTAAATGGGATAAAATGAGTTAATTGCATGGTGAAAAATAGATTTGGAACTTTAGTTGTAAACTTCATTAATATATACAGTTGTTGACTCATAAGGATGCACACATGAAATTTATATAAAGATATAATTTAATGTCCCTTCAATATTTTTTAATATTAAAAATAGTGTATCTACTATATGTTACTGTTATCATTTTGAAGAAGTTACTTAATCCTTTGAGCGCCAGCTTCAACTAAAAAGTTAAAATAATAATTCAGAACTGTTGTATTAAAAATTTACAAGGTGAGGGCCTCCCTGGTGGCGCAGGTGGTTGAGCGCCGCACTGTGAAGCTTACCTCAGCCTCTGCAGCGCAGGTTCAATCCCGGCCGGACACAGAGAAACTGTCATGGCACAGCAGACCTCTACTGTCTCACCTGCTGTTCCCCTCAGCAGTGTATTTCAGTTAGTCTGTCTGTTCTGCTCCCTGCTCTGTCTCTGGTGAATCCTCTCACTCTTCCCACACATCTGGCCTATACCCTGGTTCTTGTATAAATAAATATATCTTTAAAAAAATAAAAAATAAAAATGTGCAAGGTGAAAAGTTGCCTTGTAAAACAGAAAAGCTACACAAGTGTAAGTCTACATTAATATTTTTACATTTTCTTCTCATTAGTATTGCATACTAACCCAAGGAACTGAATCTCTGAAGACAGAATTCCATCAGAGTTAAGTCAGAGGAATGTTGCAGGTAGAAAACTAGCTGTCCCTCAAGCTCTTATTGTATTGTGGGCCATCTTATGTGTGCAGGTCCTGACCACAAAGATGTTTAGGTTAAGTATTGAACAATAGGTGCCATAAAATCAAATCGGGGGATTTCTTAAGAGAAGACAGGAGGAATATTGCCAGGATTTGTACCAAACCCTTTCATTGTTCCTGTAGACTCAATATCTCTTCTTCTATACTTTATGCAGACCTGCTAGTATTGTGGCAATTTGTTCCTACTTCATCCTCCACCTTTTTACTTATATTCCCTGAACGTTCTAGACAAGACTATCTGTTCTTCCTATCTCTCTGAAGCCTCTGGTCTTTCATGTTCGGTTTAAGCCATGCCATCTGTGATGTTTTTCTCTAAGAGTCATCTAGAATTTTTCCAGTTCATTCTGTGAATACTCTAAATTGTTCAGACAAAAAAAAAAAAAAAAAAAAAGCGCCCTTATTCTAGAAGCTGTAAAAAAAAACAAAGTCATGTTGCAGCTTTATAAACTCCTTCCTTAGTCCCCTGACTCTATTTTTTCTGTGGTGCCTACTCCATGATGTGTGATTATTAAGTATATTTTCTCAAAATATTCAGAGACGCTGCCCCTGTTGGTAAAAAGGGCATGTAACATGTGTGACTCATATATTGCTGATGAGTCTGAACACAGTTTAGGAAAAAAAAAAAGAAAAAGAAAAAGAAAAGATTTTTTAGGGCAACAAAGATTTATTAGTAAGCCCATTTTGACAGAATTTTGTGCCTGCAAGCAAATAAAGGGATTCATAATAAAGGTATAATCAACTGTAAGTTTGTGTTTATTAACACTGAAATCAAGCATCTATGGATTAGTATATTTTAAGGCTTATTATTAGTAGATTCTTTAAAGCTCATTTTTAAGAAAGATGAGAATCCATCATGCTGTTTTTTTCAAAGTACTAAAATTGCCCAGTTATTCTCTGTAGATTGATGGCTCATTGTTTATACCTGTGTTCATGACACAATATTTGGGTGGAAGAGAGGGCAGAGAGGTGAGGGAAAGAAGAGGGAATTATGCATTTTTTCAATAACTATTTTTTCAAAAGAGGTATCTGAGGGGTCCATTATAAATGGACACTGAATATTAACAATATGAGATGAATAATAATCGAGTTCAATAATCATCTTTGAATTTGTTGAGTTCTTTCATTCTGTGATGTTCTCATATACTTTACAAAGCCACTCTTCTGTGTCTTAATTGTAATCCTGCTAGAATCCAACTCTCACACTACTAATATATCTCAAATTAATTGCAATGAATCAAAGGAAATAAGGAGATTTAGTCATGGTGAGGCTTATGGGTGCCTTGGTGGTGGGTGTGGCATAATAATATACATATGAAGAGGGGTAAACCTATATACCTCTGAATTATACACAGTGCTGTGAACTGAATAATGCAATTAAAAAATAGAAACTGCAGGGGCCTCCCCAGGTGGCGCAGAGGTTGAGCGCTGGGCTGGGAGGCTGCCCGCAGCTTCTGCAGAGCTGGTTCACTCCCCGGCCGCTGGCGAGGGTCCCACCATAATAAATAAATAAATAAATAAATAAATAAATAAATAAATAAATAAATAATTAAATAAACCGCAGAATAAACTACACATTGACTATAACGTTATGTTCACTCATTCATCTCGTACAAATATGGTTCTTATATTCCAGTGCTTCCTTCCCTCAAGCCACATTTGCATACTCTGATTATTATACATACCTTAAAGTTAGCCCTAGCAAATTTGCTCCATAACTTTATCTCCCAGAACTGTCGCTTCTTAGTGCAACATCTGACCAAGACTTTCAACAGTGGCTTGCAGTAGGAAATGTCATATATTTCCTGCAGACACAGGAAAATAACTGTGCTGTGCTGTACATTTTATATAATGTGCTCATATATTTCTAGCTATTTATTTGTGTGTTTTCTGCCTACTTTCAAGATAGATTTCAAGTGGCCTTCACATGTGTCAATATTTCATTTTTTACAACAACATCAGTGGTTTGGGATCATAATACCCACTACATAGATTAGATGATTGATAAGTAGATAATTAAGAAAGAAAAAATCACAAAGACACAATGTGGTTGTGTCAGGATATGAAGCCATGCGTGCTTCCGTCCAAAATCCATTCCCTTAACAGGCACTCAATATATATTTGTTAAATGATTTTATAAATGAATAAATACCATCCTCCCTATAGAAAACTAGAGACAGCAAGAGGATTGAGAAAATGCATGAGTAATGGAGTGGAAAAGGAGAATAAATCGAAGAGAATCTCCACAGTTGAATGAAACTACGAGTGAGGGGGAGAAATAACAGAAAAAGAAAACAATATTAGGTGCTTCTCGATTAACTTACTATTTTCAATACTGTGTCACCAAACAAATCTCTTTTCATAGAGAAGAGCTGCAGACCTTTTGCACTGATTTCACTCTGTAGGGCCCTCATTCTTTAAGCAATTACCAGGAATGTTTTATTATAAGATAAATATAATATTACAATTATTTGACATCTGTGCTTATGTATGGTAAATGTTAACTTATACTACAGTTAATGAAAATTGCATCATCTTAAAGTGACTTCCTTTAATTAAAATAATCTCAGGAAACACATTATTGCTATTTATGTTTCAACTGGGCAAAAACAGATCTCACTCTGCAACCAATGTGAAATAATGAAGCTTTGTATCTGTGAGTTTCAGAAGGTTACACTGTTAGATAGCACTCTGATAGAAAATGTTACCAGTAAATTTTATGTACTTAACACTTCTGGAATTTTTCAATTAATTTAATGATCCTGATCCATATTTATTATTCACCCCTCAGCCTAGAATACATGGTATATACCATCTTATGAAATTTTAAAGACATTAAATAATTCCATTCGACAGGAGTCTAGTTACATGGTAAACAGAATATCAAAATTAATTTTAAAAACACATGACACTATTTAAGCTATTATTACATCTCTAAGGCTCAACAAATATGTGTTAACTAGCTGCTACATACACTATACTTTCACTTTGAGTACAAAAATAAATAAGAAATCCTATTGTAACTAGTGCTGCAATAAATATAGGTGTACAGGTGCTCTTTAATCCTTTCCTATATTTGTAATAGAAGGAGACAGGCATGTCACTATGTTAATAGACATAGTAATACATAATTCATGTTTCAATTATAATTAATATATACTTAATATTATTATATAAATATATAATAATTAATAGAAACTACTATTTATTGAGAAAGTGCTTTGCTTAAAAAACTATGATAATCACCTTAATACATTATCTAATTGAATATTAATAACTACAAATGTTAAGAAATATTAGCCACATGTTTATAATAAAGAAATTGAGACAGAACAATTTAAGTCCCTTGTTGAAACTGAGTAGCATAATGTCAGACTTAAGTGTTTTTCTTTTGAAGTTAGAATGCCTGATTTCAAATCCATTACCACATCATGCCTCAGGTTCTATATCGATAAGGCAGGCATGATAAGATAACTGACCTCACAGGATTAAGTATGAAGAATAAATAAGTCATCACTTATAACGTGCATCAGGCAGGACTCTGCATTTAGTAAGGACTAACTGATATTATTTCCCCAGCAAAGGCAGTGGAAACAAGGGGGTAAATAAAGATGATAAGATTGATGATTAATGTATAGCACAAGAGTCATGAAAAATTTAGCTCTTTTTCCCCTTAATAAATTATCAGGTAGTTAGGAGTGGCTGATACATAGACAGGGAGAAAATGGAAGAGGAAAGCATGAATGTACAATAAATTCATTGCTTCGAATAACTTATAAGATCAGGATGTGATGAGACTGGACTTTCTGTTTGTACCCTCCACTACTCATAACACACAGAATCAGCAGTAAGAATGTGGATAGCAGTTATAAATTCTACTTTATTAACATTTTCTTTTCCTAATAATAACACCACTGCTTTCACTTTATATTATCAGGAAAACTGCCTGTAGTTTATTTTCTCTGTTAAATACAAACTGAAGTCCAGAGACACACAATTCTTGATGTATCTTATGGCTCCTTATGAACAAATAAAGATTGCAATCAGCAGTGCCGTTTTCCCCATTAAACCAATTGACGAGTGACTATTTTATGGTCCAGAATTGAAAGATAAATATAAGCACACGATTTACAGAATTATTTCAAATGTGGTACTGAAAAGATCAATGCAAGTTTAATCCTTTAGGCCACTAACCCCATGGTGGCAGTCATTTGTTTGAATAAAGAGTAGTACAGAGGAATGAAAAAGGGTTTTAGTGCCAGACAGACCTGAGTTCAAATACAATTTTTAATCTTTACCTATGCTATGCTCATTATATATATATATGGCACCTATATATATATATTGCCCATATATATAGCACCTGTATGTGTGTGTGGTATATATATATATATACACATACAGGTGCTATATATATGGGCAATATATATATAGGTGCCATATATATATATATATGTATATTGCCATTTGTGACAACATGGATAGAACTGGAATGGATTATGCTAAGCAGCATCAAAATGATACAATACCAGATGGTTTCACTCATATGTGGAATAGGAAGGAATATAAAACTAAACAAAAATAACCCTAGAAATGTGACTAGAATTGAGGCTACTGCCAAAGAACTATTGGTGCTTCAGGAGTGGGTGTGGCGTGGTAAAAATGCAGAGTTGTGAACCATTTACAGTGTTGTAAACCAACTTTACTTCAATAAAAAAGACAATAAAATTATAAATATAGTACTAAAAAAAGACACACTACAAAGGTAATCAATTGACTTCTTTATATTTAGTCCATAGTAATAGATGACCATACATGTGTGTATATATACATATGTATGTGTACATGCATGTGTGCAGAGAGACAAACTAGAAAGGAAGAGGAAAAGAGGAGAAAAAGGAGAAAGAGAAATTGTTTCTATTTGTTTTCAATGGCTAGCAAAAAGGAACTCAAATTATAGGACACAAATTATACTCATTATGAAATATACTGATCTATCATTAACAAACTTTTAAAGGAATATAAAGACATCATAATCATCTTATTTTTTACTTTGTGCCTTACTATATATAATAGGAGTACATAAATAATCCAGAAAAATCATGCCTAGACTCCTTGGTTTTCAAAGTCTTCCATACGTATTTTGCTAATGATGCCTCATGTCCACTAATCAACACAAAGTGCATCATTTACTTAAATATTTCTACCTTCATTATAGTTCTACAAATATTCTATATTCTTCCTGGATTCTGTTTCATCCCCCTGACCTGAAATGTCTTGTGATTCTTCCCCCATTTACCAAAATCCAATTTGTTTGGGAAATCTAGCACATTGTGCCTACAAATCCATATTGGATTTTTTTTAACACCAGTTCCACGAATGTTGCTCCACGATAAATTTCATGAATATAAGGAAAAATGAGAAAAGCTTTTATTATGGTCAAATAATAAAAAGGCCTGACTAGTATTGTTTTAGGTTCATTATTCCTTCTTACAGTTCAACTTCAAAGGTAGGTATATATTTCAGGTTTTCGGGGACATTCTATTTTCAAATATCTGTTTACTTTCCCATTATGTCCCATTTAAAATATCTTGGAAATTTAATGATTACAGCACTTAAATTACTTTTTCCAGAAAGTTTCTTTCACCCTATAATGAAACAAAAATAATTTACTTGAACATGGGTCCTGATTATGAACATATGGCCATACATTTATATCACACAATAAAGCATTTAAAATAGACAGAACTTGAATAATTTGCATAGTCTATTTTAAATGTTTGCCAATTTCTACAGATTTTTTTGTATTGTCACCCCGGTGCATATTAAACTGTATTGTTTAGGAATCATCCTAGAGTTTATCTGATGTAAAATAGTCATACTTGCCGACTAGCTGGAATGATCCATCATCTGACTATACAGAAAAACATGTGATTTCTAACAAAGGAAAGCTTAGAAGGGTAGTGATTTGGTGAAGAGAGAGTTAATAACATGAATTATCACAGGTACAGTAACATAATAGAAAAAGATGAAACATAAATTTCTGTTTTGAATATTTTCTAAAGATATGGGTTAATGGTCCTCTCTAAAAATGTTGAAAACAGTGCTCATTTCTGGAGACTTCAAAAAACTTAATTCCCTCTGAACTAGGAAGTAACCACTTCAGTTTCTCCAAGGGTCACATCAAACTGATGATATACTATGCTTTTTGCAAAAAATAATTCCCTTGTTTTCAGGGCTACATCAGAAAGATTTCTTTTCCATTTCAAACATAGGAAAAAACATTGCCTAGAAAATTGTTACAAAGTGAAACTGTAAGACCTTTGTTTATGAGGAAAAAGATCAAGTATGTAATCCTCTTGCTTTGCCCACAGCCAAACAAGTTTGTGTGCTGAAAATAGAGGATTCCTCTCTTACATAAAATGTAAACCTTTGCACATGTGCCCTATTTAATGTCCCCTTGGGAGAGGGATGCCTCCACAGTCAACATGACCGTTTTCACTTAACAGCCTCCAATTATTTATATATATATATATATATTATAAATTCAAATCAGTTTTTGTATGTTAAAGCTCAATGTAACTTTAATTGTTATATAATTACATAAAGCTGCTTACAGTTTCCTCTACATCAACATATATTTGTTTTAATAATTAGTCCTTTAAGTTTTAAGAAATCCTTATCTTTATTTCAACAAGAAACTATATTGATTTGATGTAAGTCTAGGATATAGAAGAAAGAGCCTCTTTGGGAGAAATTTTAGGAAAGCAGTTTGGGAAAATTTCATATTAGGGATTAAGCTATGATATTTCTCCCTTTAAGAGCAATAGAAGCACTTGTCATTTATTTACATTAAGGGAATGATTACTCAAATGCTGAAGGCTTTAAGTCCTGTTTATTAGGTTCATGTTTCATATAAATATTAAAATTTATATTGTTCTCTTGTGGAGTTTAATAAGAACTTTATGATTAATACAACAAGGATAGCAGTTAAGTCATAAACAATATTAATCAATTAAATTGAACCAATTTATTATGGAAATTTTAATGAACTCTTTTCTTCTTATTGGACAAACAAAAAGTTCCTAAAGTTTTAACTAAGAAAAACAAACTGTTCCAGGTCTTATCAGAGGCCTCATGTGAAATAGTTATTCCCAGAAGATCCACGTGAAGCACATAGTCAAATTTCAACTTGGAAGCATGTCCAGCAACATATGGTCTGTGGAGATCAATGTTTAAATTTCACCTCATTTTGCCAGATTGATTTTTTAAAATGACACTAGTGGACTGCAAAGAGACTTTTTTTTTTTTTTTAAGATTTATTTATATATACAAGCACTGGGTACAGTCAGAAGCCCGGGAGGGTGAGAGAATTCACCAGAGCCAGAGCGGGGAGCAGAGCAGGCAGAAGGACCGAAGCTCACTGCTGAGGGGAGCAGCGGGTGGCAGGAGAGGTCTGCGCGCCATGTGGGACCCTCCTCTGGTGGCCGGGGAGCAGCCGGGGATCGAACCAGCACTGAAGAGGCTGCGGGCAGCTTCGCAATCCAGTGCTCAACTGCTGCGCCACCGGGGAGGTCCGCAAAGAGACTTTATTATTTAAAATTAACACAAAGCTTAATAGTAAGATTTTCCCCAAATTCAACCAGGCAGCAAGCTCTGGTAAAATACAAACTTTTGTCTCAGATGGAAACAAAAAAGTGAGGAGGCAAGAAAGAAAAAGAAAAATACCGGATGGTCTCACTCATAGCAGGAATCTAGGAAACTTAAATAAGGGACCAGGAAAATGAATAACTATAAGAAAGTGAAAATCAAAATCAACAAAAAACTATGAACCAGAGACACTTTTTGGGGGGTGGGAGGCGGGAGGGGAGGTATTGGGGTCAGAATGTGGGGGTTGCAATTGTATGGGGAATATAAAAATAAAATTTATTATTAAAAAAAAGAGAGAGAAAAATAAGTGAGGAGGCAAAATGATAAGTTTCAAGTGGTTTTCCCAAGGTTACAGGAAGATAGCTAATCCAGAAGCTCTAATTCCTTTCTCACAAAATTTTAATAAGTAGAAGACATAATAAGTTCAACTATCTCAACATCAAATCAGTATTTATTTACTTAATATCTACATTGTGTACATACTATCTAAAACAAAGTAAAGCAAAGCAATTAGTTGGAAAACGAATTAAACTTTCTAATGGTATTCAGAGTATTTCTTCACACCCTAAAATTGAAGGAGTTCTGTCTTGATTGACCTTTTCCTTGAGATAACAATAAGAGACAGGGATTTGCAAGTTAGAGAAGGAAAAAATAGAAATCAGGATTTGTTCACCTTACTTTTGTCTTCTATATCTAGGGAGGTATAAAATTTGCCATTGAGTTCTCATTGCACCACCTGATTAACAATTAGGGTAACAGTGGAATGAAAACATTATCAATATTTTCTCTATTTTGTGAGGCAACAATCTTACTAATACAGACATTTTTCAGCTTTCTGAGTGAAGTAATTATGTTGTAGTTAAATTTGCATAATTCTGCAATAAAAGAAATATATTACTAAAGTTAAGGAGTACATTAATTACTTTAAAGCCACTTGTATTGAAATTTATTTTCCTGTAAACCTTTAATTGTATGAAAATAGGCTTAGAAAGAAATCCTTAACTATCCACAAATATAGTGAAAAGCAACAAAGAAGGGAGACTATTTTATGTATTTATGATCACTTTATTATTGCTCATTTTAGTGCACAGAGAGCAACATTTCATTTAACCATCACACAAAGTAGCAGACTATTCCTCTGAGTTCCTCCGAGATGTAAGGTACATTTCTTGAAGCCTTTATTAAAAACAAGTCCAGGCAAAAATCTATTACAATACATAACTTTATTCCACCAACCCACAAGGTCACTTTTTTATTTCAAAACATTTTAGAAATAGGAATTGGAATAAAGACTACTGGATGCCAAGACAAATCATGAGGTATTCACATGAATACATAAGATTTGTTGCACTCAAAAAGTTAAATGAATTTAGTGACACACAAAATCCCTAACCATTCACCTTGTTTAATAATTCATAGGGTCAAAAATAGCCAAGATTCATGAAATCTACTCTATAATGTGTCTGATTCTTAGAGTCCAGATTTGAATGTGCCCATAGGGAAATTCTTTAAAGTAACAAGTGTGAATAACACATGTATAACATGGACCAATATGATTTATTCTTCCAAGGTATCTGAGTAGTTAACCTCTTGATAGCATAAAATGTTGGATGTATGAAATTTTACAATAAAAATAATTAAAATTTAAACTATATTCCATTTCTACTGCTTTCACTTATGGAAATGTTGTAGCTAGTTCATAGTTCAGTCAAGTATTAGAATTTGTAAAAGAAATAGAAATTTGTATATTTTAAATTATACAGCCTCATGCCTCCCCACACATGGAACCTGGTATTAGATATATTCGCTGTGGATTCAGCCTGCCCAGAATCTCTGTCAGGGATGATTGGGAAAGGACTTTCACAAAGTCAGTCTCTAAAATCTGTAAGAGGCAACTACTCCCTCAAATGAGCAAACAGCAGTGCAAACCTGTAAGTATTATGAAATATTTGAAAAATTTGACACTACCTAAGAATCATATTAAGCCTATGGTAACGTACCCTAAAAAATGGAGATTGAACTGTCTCCCAAGGATTTCAAAATAATCATCTTAAAGTAGTTTAGTGAACACAGAAAACACAAATAGATACTAAATAAAATCAGAAAGTCAATACCTTAACAAAATATGTTCAATAAAGAGATAGCACCCATAAAAAAGAATGAAAGTGACTTTCTGGAAATGGACAATATTATGACTGAACTAAAATGTTCAATAGAATATTTCAAGAGCAGACTCAATTTATCAGATGAAAGAGTCACCAAAATAAAAGACAAGGCATTTGAAGTTACCCAGAGAATGAAAAAAAAAAAATAGAATAAAATAATATTGTATAGTAATTCTTTGGATGGGAAAGCCAGATCAGAATCAGCACCTATTTATGATAAAAACTAAAGAAGATGGGACTAAAAAGAACATACCTCAACATAAGAACCATATATTATACATCAACAGCAAATATAATAATTAATGTTGGGAAAAAAGAAAGTTTTCCCCTTCCTACAATGAATAAGACAAGGATGCCCATTGTCACCATATCTGTTTAACTTAATATTAGAGGTTTTGGCCAAGGCTATCACTTCAAAGAAAAAATAGAGGAAATAAATGGAACCCATGCCAGAAAATAAGTTTATCATTATTTATAGGCAATGCATTACATATAGAAAATCCTAAGGACTCAACCAAAAGGTTATTAGAAACTAAAAGTGACTACTGCAAAATGACTACTGCAAAATATTTTTAATATACAAACAAGCAAAAGAAATCAAGAAAATAATTCCATATATAATTGCTTTAAATAACACAGAATTAACCTGATTAAGGAGGTAAAGAAACTGTACTATGATAAATGTCAGATTATTAAAAGACTAAGCATATGAAGATGGAAATATATCCCATGTTCATGGGTGAGCAGAGTTAAAATAATCAAAATGACTGTCTTCCCTCAAATGATATATAAATTGAATGCAACCCCCATCAAAATACTAGAAATATTTTTCAAAAGAAATTGAATAAAAACATTGAAATTCATATGAAACCATGTAGGCCTTGAATTGCAAAGGCAATCCTGAGAATAAAAGGAGAAAAATGGTGGCATAACATTACCTGACTTCAAAATTTACTATAAATCAATAGTACTGAAAACAATATGATTTGGGCACAAAAATAGATAAATGGATCAATGACAAGGACTCAGAATCCCAGAAAGAGGTCCACATACATTATCAGTACCTAAGTTACAATAAAGCTGCTATGACCATAAAAGAGAGGAAGCACTGTCTAAAGTGGTGCAGGGAAAATTGGAAAATCACACATAAATGAATTTTAATCATTCTCTAACTCACACACACACACACACACACAACCTGCAAATGCATTAAAGAGTTAGGTATAAGAATCACAATAATAAAATATTTACAAGAAAACTGGTAGCACAATCCATGGCATCAACAACAGAGATGTTTTGGGAGACTTAATCCCTAACTTAAGGGGAAAAAAAAAAAACATAAATAAACAATTGGGATTGCCTCAAGTTAAAAGGCTTTATACAGAGAAAGAAAATATAAGATTAAAAGTACATGTTATTGAACAGAAGGAAATATTCACACTTTATATCACCAATAAAGGGTTTATATCTAAGATCTATAAAAAATCTCAAACAATTCAACAATAATATTAATTCAATAATTAATAAGTTGACAGCAGATATAGAGACAATTCCCCATAGAGGATCTCCACAAAGTCAATAGACATATGAGAAAACATTCATCATCACTTCTGAAAAGAAAGGCACAGTTTAAAACTAAAATGAGATACTATCTCACACCACTGAGAATGCCATATATAAAGAATGACTAACTACAACAAGTGCCGGAGAGGATTCAGGGAAGAGTAAACCTATTATGCTGTAGGTGGGAATTTAAACCAGTGCTACCATTATGTAAAGCAATTTGGATTTACCTTCAAAAAAATGGAAATACTATATGATCCAGAAATCCTACTCTTGGGCATCTAGACCAAGAATATGATGCCATCAATGTGAAAATCTGTATGTTATACAATATTCATAACAGCATTATTTATAATAGCTAGGACAATAAAAGCAGCCTAAACATCCACAATGTATGATTGACTCAAGAAGTTATTTCACACCACAGGGTCCAAATTTATTCAGTCATAAGGACAGGTAAAATAGTCATTTTTAACAAAATGGAGATTGAGGGAATTATGTAGTAAAAGAAGCCAAAACAATAAAAATAAATAATATACATTTATATAGCAGAAGATTTTATAAAGTAAAATACTTATAAAAACTCCTGGTGATTAATAATCATTTGAGGGTTCTGAGGTTCAGGGGACAGAGAGAAAAGGACAAGGGGTTATAAAGGATGGTGGTGGGGGAAAAAGTCACACATTGCTAGTGTGGTGGCTTGTGTTTATGGATAAAGGATTCAATATTGCTAGGATGACAATGGTCTTGTCTTCCAGTCCAAGAACTCAAGATATCTTTTCTTGTATTTGGGTATTTAATTTTTTTTAACAATATATTATAATCATGGGGATTGGGATTGTGTTTTCTCTACAAATTTTATAGTTTTGGTCCTTGCATTTAGGCCTATTATCCAATTTTAGTTAATTTTTATATATAATTTGAGATAGGTGTCCAAATTCATTCTTTTGCATGTGGATACACAATTGTCTCAGCTCTATTTATTGAAGAGACAATTCATTCCCCATTGAATTGTTTTGTACTCTTGCTGAAAATCAATTGACCATATATGTATGGTTTTATTTCTGAACTTCTAACTAGTTCTTTGAGCTATCTGTTCCTTAATAAGGCAATACAATACAACCTTCAACCGTGCAATTGTGTAGTAAGTTTTGAAATTGAGAACTATGGATATGCCACAGCAAAAGATAATATATACTTTATCACAATTATAAACTTTTGTGGTTCAAAAGACACAAAAAAGTGAAAAGAGCCCACATAATGGGAGAATATATTTGCAAATCATATATTGATAGTTGATACTAGAACTAGTTGATAGTATCCAGAATAAAAAAAAAGACAACAAAAGTAACATACCACTTTTAATAGCAAATCATTCAGAAAGCCAGTGACCATCTTTGAAATGAAAGGCAAAATTTTTATAGGTCTTGGGAAGGAAGGAAGTCATCTGAATGTCAGTTTCAGAAATAGTTGATCAAAATGATTCTCACAAGAGGGAAGAGTTATTCTTGTTTAATAGTCATGGGTTTTGCAATTTGATTTATCAATATCATAAAGATGGAAAGGAAGGTTACTATGAATTTTGAGTGGCATTGGAGAAATAACTGCAGGTACCAAGAGCATATAAGAAACTTTGTGGCCAATTTTTAATATCTTCTTTGGTCTTTTGTTGTTGTTGTTAAATAACATTGGTTTGTAAGGTTAGGGGTATAGGTGCATAGATCTTCAGGTCTATGGTAACACACCACTCCCATCACCAAAATCCAACACCGTAGAATATGGAGCCCTTTTCTCCTCTTAGTATACTCAATTCTGCACTCAGATTTCTAGAGTTTGTTTTGGTTCAGTTTCATATTTTCCTTTATTTCTCCTTATTTCACAACTGAATGAAAACATCTAGTATTTGTCTTCCTTTTTCTGACTTATTTCACAGCATAACTCCCTCCAATTTCATTCATTTTTTTGCAAGTAATATTTCATCTCTTTTTATAGCTAACTAGTATTTTATTTTGTGTGCAGACATATAATACATATTTTTATCCAATCTCAGGCCTCTTTCAATTTATGTATTATAATCTTGCTATGTACCAATATTTACTATTTCCTTATTATTTTTATTTTTTTGCATTTATAATTGATTACCATGATAGTAGACTATTATAATTTAGGCAGTAATTGTAATTTCTCATTGTATTTTATTTTATAGCATATTGCAATTAAATATAATTTTTTCTAAAACATTTTTAAATTGAAGGAAGCTAATTTTTTTTCTAAAACATATTCTTGTAAAATTGAGATGCAACTTATATATGTCCCAAGCATTGTAAAATTGTGATGGTAGTCACTTGGTAAAAGCAAATTAAGTATAGTGTATAAAAGTCTTATTTAAGGGCTCAATTAAGATATGGGTTTTGAGGCATGGGAGGGGGAAGTAAGTAAAGATCAATATGTTAAAACATCTAGTAGAGGGTCTCCCTGGTGGTGCAAGGGATTAAGCATCAGCATTATGAAGCAATTTGCAGTTACCACAGCATGAGTTCAATCCTGGCCAGGGCGGTGGCCCACATGGCGCAGCAGACCTGTCTGGCCCACTGCTCCCCTCAGCAGTGTATTTTCAGTTGATCTGCCTGTTCTGCTCCCCACTCTGTCTCTGGTGAATCCTCCCCCAAGCCACATCTCTGGCCTGCACCCCAGCTCTTATATACATAAATAAATAAATCTTTTTTAAAAAAATCTAGTAGAAAAGGGAGGGAAAAAGGCAGTAGCAGTAGTAACGTAAGGGACCAAAATAGGAAACTGCTTCGGAATAGAAATGTCTACTCCTGTTGTTAGGTGTAGTGGCAGGAAAGGCACAGTGCAGGTTTTCTATGACCCAAGCAGAAGGGG
Organism: Talpa occidentalis; assembly: GCF_014898055.3. Lineage (NCBI taxonomy): Eukaryota > Metazoa > Chordata > Mammalia > Eulipotyphla > Talpidae > Talpa > Talpa occidentalis. The sequence continues at coordinate 28,921,259 of NW_023601653.1, forward strand.
TAAAGGAGGAGAGAGTCCTGGAGCCCTCAGTGGCTTTTCAGGTTTTTATTGGGATTTACCAGGTACACGGCAGGCAGGGGTACTGCCTGCCAGTCTCCCTGCCCCCAGCTTGTCTTCACTCTGTGTGGGCTCTCTGGTGATCTCTGCTTCTCTTTCACTCTCGTGGTTCTTCCATTTGTTCTGCTTCTTTCTCGGCTTCTGCTGGCATGCCCGTGACGCCGCCCTTATAACCCCAGTCTCAGCCCAGGTGAATCTCATCTACATATGTCCACACCCTACTCCAAGTGCCCGCCATCAAGCATGCATTTGGGACCGCAGGGATCCCTCACCAATCCTAATGGCAGGAGGGCAGAAAAGCCTGATATCATTTACCTTACCCTACATTAGGTAAAAGGAAACAATTATTTGAAGGACAGAATATTTGATGGTGATGCTTCAGTAGATGTAGGGGGTGATGAGAAAAAGAATACAGACTAAATCTGTTGCAATCTATATCAGTAAACTTTATCTTTTCTGGAAATCTCTAAATATAATCATTTGCTAAGAGTCAGAGGGGTGAGGAAAGGGAATGACTATTTAGGAAATTGAGGGAGTAGAGATTAGTAACAGATGTCCTTAAGAGTCCTTTTGGGAGTATAACTAGTTCATGCTGCAAGTTGATTACCAGCTCCTTTAAAACAAAGAGATGATTGAAGTAGACAATAGGAACATTTCCATAATGTAGGAGAACAGTGTGCCAAGAAAATTAATAGAAGTCTATGCATGAAAACATCAAACATAAAACTGCCCAAATAGACATTGCAATAAGCAGTGATTATGCTCATTTCATTTGATTCTTATGTGTTTTAAAATTCAGGATACTCAAGATCTCAAGGTAAATGTATACAGGCCATATTTTCCTCTATTTCTATATGCACTATATATAATACGATAAAGGAGATCACGTTTCCATATTCAACAGATCCCACAAACCACTATGCCACATTGATCTCTCACCAAACACTTACACACACACACACACACAAATACAGATAATTTTATTATATCTAGGCTTCACCTGATGAGTAATAGCTGATTTTAGGTATACCTTCTTAGGACAAAATATCGAGTACTAAGTGTTTTTTAGTTGAGGCAGAAATACAACTTATGAATGTTGATGACTAACATCTTATTAAAATAACAAAGAGCAGCATATTCAGGTATAAACAGACTAACAATAGAAAGAAGAAATAAGTTTTAAAATAATCAGTTAATTCTGGAAGAGGTCTGAAGGGGCAGAAATGGAGGTTTTCTGATCCAGCAGACCGGGTAAAGGAGGAGTCAAAGTCCTCAGTGGCTTTTGCAGGTTTTTATTTAGATTTACCAGGCATGTGGCAGGCAGGGGAGCTGGGGGGCCGGGAGGCTGGCAGTCCTCCTAGCCCCCAGCAAATCCTCACTCTAGCTGGGCTCTCTGATGTTCTCTCTGCTTCCCTTCTTCTCTCGGCTTCCGTTCGTTCTTGGCTTCTGCTGGCGTCCCGGTGACGCCGCCCTTATAAACTCAGTCTCTGAGCCCAGATGCACCCACATCAGGTGCCCGCCATCAGGCATGCATTCAGGACCACAGGGTTCCCTCATCTATCCTGATGGCGGAGGGCAGAAAAGCCTGATACTTTTACCTTACCCTACAAAGTCTCATTAAAATAATCATATTTTCTTAAAAGGAAAAACTATGACAAGTAAAAAAAAAATACATAAATACCGTAAAGAAAACCTAGGGGAGAGATCAAAGTGTATGTGAAATGACTGCTGGACATCTGCAATTCTGAAATTCAGAGCTCTTTACACATTGGCGTGTGAAGGGAGAGTAATACAATCAGCCAAGCCCATAGCTTCACAAACAAGAAAGGGTAGCCATTCGGGAATCATGGAATAATAAATAATCTTACCTTTCCGTTCACACTTCCTTCTCCTGAGTTTCTCTCCTGAAGAACCTAGAACTGAAAAAATAAGGAATACTAATCCAAAATAAGTTGGGCTTTTTTTTTTTTTTCACTGCTGATTTTTTATTCTTTCATTATTAAAACTGGGTCTAATGAAAATAAACAGAAAATTCTGGTTGGCTTCTTTGGTGACCCATATCTGTTGTTCTGTTGTTTGCAAATACTTTTTTTTTCTTTTTCCTTTTAATTGAGGTAATGTTGGTCTACACTGTTCCTTGTATTCTGGAAATATAGGAACCCCCTTTCAGATGCTGTTACCATAGCACTCCGAATACCAAAACACCCAGTCCATCCTCTACAATTGGTGATAATCCTACACTGCATGCCCCCTGAATGTCTTAGTCCTACGGTCTTTTTTCAAAGGCTAGTTTTTGGGTGTGGCTTTATCTGAAAGTTGTCTGGTTTTCCTGTATTCCATGTATAAGTGACACCATGAACTGTCTCTCTCTTTCTGAATTATTTTGCTTAGCATTATCCCTCCCACCCCCATTCATGCTGCCACAATGGTATTAATTTATCTTTTTTGTTTCACCTATGTTTTCTTATATGTATTTTATGGTTTCAGGCCAGGTTGAGTTGATTTTAGGTACACCAGTTTTAGTTTATGTTTTGAATAGTGTGAGATTCTGATCTAATATCATTCTTTTTGCATGTGGTTTTTCAGTTGTTCAAACACCATCAGATGCTTGTTCCAATGTATGTTCTTGGCTCCTCTATCATATGTTAACTGTCCATGCAGGTGTGGGTTTATTTCTGGAGTCTCAATTTTATTCCATCAGTCTGTGTGTCTCTTTTGATTATTACATCTTTATACTAAGTTTGAAATCTGGTTGTATAATAGTGCCATTTTTCCTCTTTTTTTATCAGGATTGCTTTATCTGTGGTATTTTATGCTTCATATTAATTTCAACAATCTTTGTTCTGTTTTTCAGAGAACACCATTCAGATTTTGACAGGGATTGCAGTGATGGGCAGGATGGTCATTTTGATTATGCTGATTCTTCCAATCCATGAGCAGATTATCTTTCTATTTCTTCATGGCTCCTTCTATTTCTTTCAATAATGCCTTATAAAATTCTTTGTGCAGGTCTTTCATGTTCTTTGGTAAGTTTACTTCTAGTTATTTAATTATCTTTTTGGTGTGATTTTAAATGGTATCATCCTTTCTTCATTTAAGTCATTGTTTCTATGTAGGATGGCAACTGATTTTTTTTAAAGATTTATGTATTTATTTATTTACTTATTTTATTTATTTATACAAGCACTGGGTACAGTCAGAAGCGCGGGGGGGTGAGAGAATTCACCAGAGCCAGAGCGGGGAGCAGAGCAGGCAGAAGGAGCAGAAGGACCGAAGTACACTGCTGATGGGAGCAGCAGGTGGCAGGAGAGGTCTGTGCGCCATGCGGGACCCTCCTCCGGTGGCCAGGGAGCAGCCGGTGATCGAACAGGCGCTGCAGAGGCTGCAGGCAGCTTCGCAACCCAGCGCTCAACCGCTGAGCCACCGGGGAGGCCCACAACTGATTATTTTTTATGTATTGATCTTATAACCTGCCACTTTATTGAACTGATTTATTGTTTCAATTAGTTTTTAGTGGAGTAGCCAGAGTTCTATATATATTGCCATGTCATCAGCAAATAATGACAGCTTTACTTCATCTTTCTAAGTTTGAATTCATTTTACATCTTTCTTGTCCAATTGCTTTACCTATGGTTTCCAGTAATACATTGAATAGTAATGGTAAGCGTGGACAACCTTGTCTTATACCAAATTATAGTGGAAAAGCTTTCAATTTTTCACAATTGAGAATGTTGTCAGCTGTGAGTCTGTCATATATGGCTTTCATTATCAGATGAGTTCCATTTATCCCTACTCTTCCAAGGGTTTTCTCATAAAAGAATGCTGAATCTTACTAAATGCTTTCTTGGCATCTATTATGATCACAGTTTTTATGTTTCCTTTTCTTGATGCACTAAATCATGTTGATTGGTTTTTGGATGTTGAACCTTGTGTCCTTATTATAAACCCCAATTGCCATGGTGTATGATTCGTTTACTACATTGTTGGAGTCAGTTCACTAAGATTTTATTGGGGTTCATTGCATCTGTGTTCATTAGGGAAATTGGCCTGTAGTGTTCTTCTTTTGTGTTGTCTTTGGTTTTGGTATTAATGTCGGCTTCATAAAATGTGTTTGATAAGTCATTTTTTAAATCTTTGAACATAAATAAACAGATACAAGTCAGTACTCATCCATAAACATTATAGGACAAGAGATAGAAGTAATCAACCTTCAAGAATAAAATGATATAAGAGGTATATGGCAATAAACTATAACATTTCCAAAGGTTGATTGCAATATTTAAGCGCTTTCCTATATTTGGATTCATGACTTGATTCTATTTTAATATTTTCTTATATATTTCTGCTATTTTAATCTTATTTACATTGATTTATCATAGCTAAAATTAGAGAAATTAGAGTCCTCTCAAATGTAAGAAATCAAAATCTAGAATGGTTCAATTTTTTATCCAATCTAAGATAAGCCTTTCATATTTTCATATTCATAACTAATCAAATAAAAGTACTGGGTTTGATTGATGTTGTAGCATATAAAATATATTAGGAGTTTATCCAAATTGTAAAGTTTGCACTATTTTAAAATCAAAATGTTACTACATGAGATTCCACTTCAGGTGACACAAAGATTCAAACTCAGCATTTTGAATGTGTATACACACACACACACACACACACACACACGTGCAAATAAACCCAGATCTTTTCACACAGGAATATAAAAGGAATGGGTCATTAGAACTTTCACAGGGGTGGATCCAATTTCTTGATGATATGTTCACCACTTATTGCTTCCACTAAATGTCAGACTGTAGAGACACAGGCCCAGCAGGCTTAAACACCAAAATAGGCTTAAAATGAATTTCTTGACATCTCTCTCCTTGGAGGCCATTAAGAGGACTGACAAGTACTTACTTTCAGAAGACATGTTCAAAGCTTTTTATGAGTAATCAGAGAAGAGAATAAAAGAGTCTAGATAATATGTTTAGAAAATAATTTCCCACAGATTTTTAAAGTTTATAGTAACTCTACTATGAAATTACAAATAGTATTAATTTACAATAAAAATGTGGAAAAGTTTAAAATCAGAATTTGGCTATTTGTAAGGTGACAATCATTTTATCTTATAAACGAAAAAATAAGGCACAGTACTCGACTGAGAACCTAATACATGCATGTCATGACCTGTGCTGAGATCTTTCATTTTTATTTTGATAAGAAATTATGCATTCCTCATATTCTGTATAATAAACAAGTACCCTGTGATACAGACAAATGTGGAAAACAAGACTTGTCAGTTACTTGCCTACACTTAACTAGTAAATGAGGGATTTGGTATCTGGTCCAGTTTCAGTCTAACCACTCTTCTATATTGTCACTATTCACCTTATACCTTTGAACAATTAAAATTCATTTTGATAAAAACACATACCACTTTGACCTTTATATACACCAAAGTCCTACAAACTTCACTAACTTCATTGTAACCTAATGAAGTGGAACAAATCAGTTTACCCATGTCATGTTCTATTCAGGATACATGGCGCTCACTTTCAGTATCTTAGCTTTGTTTACTCTCTGCTTTTCTTACTGAAACTGATTCTCATCTTCAGATAGTTTTCATTCTCAGTAAAATCAATCTTTCTGAAACCATTCCATAAAGAAACAATTGCGAGTTAAAATACAGAAAGATGTATTTAAGTCACATGATATTTGTCTATCCCTTTTTTTCTACCTTCAAAGATAGAATCCAGCATACAGGGATTTTTACGATTTGAAAATAAAAATCCATCTAACAGACTTTATGCCAATGGAAATGTTCTAAAATACCCATTTTCCTTTCCTAAAATGTTTCTTTGAAATTCCAGCCCATAATTTTCAGATAGCATAAAAGGAATTTAATGTTTTCAGTCTGAATAACACCTTCAATGTTCCATTATAGTGCTTCAGTTTAGGATGTAGGGAGTTGGATATTCTGCATATTTCTTCCCTATTATTCGATATGGCATGTCTATGAGCATGAATATTATCTTTTTTGGATGGAGAGAAAAGATGTGGGGGTGGGTGACAGTGGTTCCAGTAACAGAGACTACGTGCAGTTAAGAACTTTGTTGCATAATTCATGGAATTCCATTTTTACTTTGCAAATGTGCCACAGAATTCCAATTGGGTGCTCATTAACCTATGAGAAGAAAACAATGCTCCAAAATGTATTTATAATCCCCAAATCACTCCATTTCAGAACTCTTAAATCTACTTTATTTATTGATACAGTTCCCATAAAAGACCTTTTAATAAATTGTTTTGATTGAATTTGACACTGATTTGTCTTTAAGTCTAAATTCCATTTCTTTTTCTTGATGTCCATGATAAAATTTTCGTTTATTCGCCCTACTCAGGAGCTGACAGGTCATTTTTCAATATCACTTCATGCAGTTTAGTGTTAAAGAAGTCTTTCACTATGAGAATAATGCTGTTTATTTAAACTACTGAGTAACATTATAGACTCAAGTGTTTCAGGTAACAATGCTACAAATGGTTCACATAATAGAAAACACACTACAACAACAACAAAAATATTTTGGTAATAGAAATTATCGAATCAGTCCCTTATTTTCTATATCCAAACAATCCAATAAACCAATGGACAAACACAAGCAATTTGAAAAAAAAAAAATGAGCTGATGAGACTGAAAAGCACTGACTAGGGGGTGGACAAGCTGAAAATAACAGATGTTCGGGGACTGAGGAAGTAAACCATTAAATGATGAAATTTGGCCAAGGGAATGGAATGATACTTAAACAAAGGTTCAAGGTAAAGAGAAAAATACACAGGGAACTCAGGAAATAGGTGAAGGTCCCAAGCAGAAATGAAAAGCTAGGGTCTTTTGTGCTAATGAAGGAAAGAAAAAAAGACATATAAAAGACTGGTTGGCCAGGGATGGGTGATGCTAAGGAAAGGTCTTGTTGGGATGACATGACTGGTAGAAATAAATTGAATGACCACTATCACTTCCATGAAGAGAGATAAATAAGAGGTGAATGGTAGCAATAGGAAGCAGCCTGTTCCTAACTGACAATATCATTCTGTTTGTTGAGACTTACTCCTATGTCTAGATTGCCTTCCAAGGAATAGTGATTTCTCTTTGAGAGATTGTTGCCTTGGATCTTAATATAGTTCCACTGGTAGCAATAGCACCAACATATTTCAGTTTTCCCAAATGGAATGAGAAGCTTAAAGAAAGGAAAAGTCAATTTAGTCACTTGAAAGGCAGAGATCATAAAGGTCACACAGAAAGGAGATGAAAGTTGTCAGATGCCCTAAACAATTCCAATGCATACTCACATATTTATATACATTGGTTTAGAAACAACAGGAAGAATGTGGATGAGCGCCTCTCAGGGGGCACAGGCGGTTGAGTGCAGTGCTGTGAAGCTGTCTGCAGCCTCTTCAGTGCCGGGAGATACCTACATGGCACAGCAGACCTCTCCTGTCTCACCTGCTGCTCCCCTCAGCAGTGTATTTCAGTCAGTCTGCCTGTCCTGTTCCCCAATCTGTCTCTGGTGAATCCTCTCACCCCTCATACCTCTGGCCTGTTCACCAGTTCTTTTATGCATAAATAATCTTTAAAATTAAAAAAAAAATTTAAAAAAGAATGTGGATGAGTCCAGTTTCAAAATAATTCATTATTATTATTTTTTCCTAGTTTAGTAGTCATGAGAAGTTGGAACATTACTGATTTTTCCACCTAAGAGAATGCCCTTATGATTAAGAAAGTTAATGCCTAAGTTCTCTATTCAGTTAATTTCTAAATTCTAATCCATTTAATTTATTTCTATGGTTCCCAAACCTCCTTGCTGCATCTCTAGTTCTGTTAAAAGGCTTCAGGTTCCTTTTAGTCTAGTCCTTTCTTGCTGCAGTTGGTGAATCATGTCCTAAGTAAAAATGATGACTATTCTAGTAGCCAAAGGTTTTTAACTATGGGGTTTAAAACACTCTTAAGGCAACAGGATTTCAGGAGAATGAGGATGTAGTGATCTGTCTGAAAATGGACAGAAGATTTGGCATTAAGCTGTAACTTCTTGAGTTCAACAGTACTCATGCATCTGATGGTTAATTTTCTATGTTACTATATATATCATAGAAACAAGTAGACTAAAGGATACCATTCAACTTTAAGATTGGGAGTCAGAGAGAGTGAGGTACTATGATACTGTTTGAGTTACTTGATATTTGACATGAAAAATCAGAGTTTGTGAAAATTAGGTATAGCTATAATACTATCAAACAATACTGACTTAAAGGTTAAAAAATTTCTAAATGTGACATAAAATAATACATAGCTTAATTCACTTCCCTCTTAAAACTACTTTTGATAACATTTAGTGTGTTGTATTTAAATTTTCTCTGTCTTAATATACTTTCTGTGAAGTCAGAGTCCTATAGCATTATACCTATGTTTTCTTCTATGTGTTTTATCATTCCAGGTACTACATCCAAGACTTTTATCCTTTTTGAGTTAATTTTTGTGTCTGGTGGAGGATATAAACAAAGTTTAAAAGGTGAACAAGACCATGAAAGTAAAATTAGAGAAGCACAATGCACATTACTACATAAAATGGCTCTGAGAAATTAGCTGTAATGTAGCCCCGTTCAATTTTACTTAAAATTAAATTTCTAGTTTCTCACATTCATTTGATTATAAATCCCTTGCTCTAAGGAATGCCCATTAGCAAACTTTCAGGATATTAATGTTCCACTGGACAGAGTTTAGGTTATATTGCCCTAAACCTTTATTTCTTAAACTCATCATTAAATGGAAATACTTTACTTTTGTCATTCATATTTCATTCATAAAAAGAGCAAAGGATACTTAATCATTCTTCAGGTGAAATGTCCCTGATGATGTTTCCCCCCCTTTTTTAATGTCTGTCTATTAACATTTCTGTAGTAAAAATTAAATGAAAGAATGCTGTAAATAATAGGACAGAACTTGTTAACCATTAGAATTTTGTTTTTAATTATTTAGTAAATAGAAGTTTTTTAATTAAAAACATTTCATTCAATTATTTTTACTGACTGAAAGAAAAATGTAGAAAACTAAATGTGAAAACTAAAAGGAAGAAAATAAATTGAAGAAGGTAGATGGATAGATATTCAATAGATAGATAGTTGTAATGTACTTTTCCAAAGGACCTTTGTGATTTTCTTGAGCATTTTTATTTTATTATATATATTTTTATATCATTTTTCATTTTTTGCACAATGCATGCATTTTCATCATGGTTATAGTCCTCATACAATGCCTACCCCCCTTGTTTTGATCCTACTTTCTCCTCCCTCCCCACTGCAGTGTGTCTCAGGTTTATAGTTGCTTGGTGATTTTGATTTTTACTTTAATATAATTAGTCTTTTTCCTTGTCCCTTATTTATGTTTTCCAAATTCCTGCTATGAGTGAGACCATCTGGTATTTTTCTGTTTTTTTTTTTTTTTTTTCCTGGCTTATTTCACTGAGCATGATCCCTTCCAGCTCCATCCATGTTGCTGCAAACTGCATGAGTTTACCTTTTTTGATTGCTGAGTAATATTCCATTGTGTATACGGACCACATCTTCTTGATCCAGTCATTATTTTGAGGCATTTTGGGTTGTTTCCATAGTTTAGCTATTGTAAATAGTGTCGGGGGCCCCAAACAAAGGCTCCCCCCCCAAGGACCTTTGTGAATGTGAAACATAACACAAGAGTTTACTGGACAAAATACATGAATGAAATAGTATTTAGTTCCAACTGTGGTAAATTTCACTTGAGAGTCAAAACTATATTGAGATAGTGAATTCTCCCAATCTTTCTCTCTTTCCCTCAATATGAATATATCCTAAAAATGATTTATAGTATTTTCTTTTTTTTAAAGATTTATTTATTTATGCATACTACAACTGGTGTACAGGACAGAGGTGCGGGGGATGAGAGGAATCACCTGAGACAGAGTGGGGAACAGAACAGGCAGATTGACCAAAATACACTGCTGAGGGGAGCAGTGGGCGAGTCAGGAGAGGTCTGCTACACCACGTGGGTCACCTCCCTGGCCAGGGATCAAACTCATGCTGCAATGGCTGCAGACAACTTCATAGTGCTGCGACTTAACCCCTTGCACCACAAGGGAAGCCCCCAATTTATAGTATTTTCTGAAAGTCAGTGATTTCATGATTTAATCCATGCCATCTTAGATTCAAACAATTTATGTTCATTTTGTGGGCCATGTGGACTCTTATCAAAAGCAGTGTCCAAAGGAAACATATCCAGTCAGGCTTTCAGCACCAGGGTGAAAATTTTCCTTTACCAGAAGAGCAATTCAGGAGCTCCACTGATCAGGACTGCACTGCACTGCTTTTTATTAGCTGGCATAAACAGGGTATGCAGCAATATTTCCATCATTACTGTAAAACTTTCATTTTATTTATAAATTTATGCACTCATTTATTTACCCACCTAACTAAAAATACCATTTGTTTAGCTAGAAAATAATGATGTGTGCTTCCTTTTCAAAACAAACTAGACTATACAGTAATTCTGGGTAAAACATCATTAAAGTGTAGGGGCAAGGGAAAGAGAGAGTGAGAGAGACAGAGCAACAGAGAGAGAGACAGAGAAAGAATTCATTATCTTAATTTGGCATTGGTTCTCAAGTGAAATATACAGCAGTTAGAGTTAAATATTATTTCATCAATGTTACATTTACTCCAATGAAGTGTTGTTTTGTGGAAACAGAAAATACAGCTTAAAGTTATACTAACTATACTCACAGTCCATGAGCAGTCCTCCTGATCTGGGGTCTCACTAGGAAATAGGCCTGTCAGTGTCCTTGGAGGGGAGAGGCAACCTCAGTTCAACAGAACTTCCTAAAATTTACCTGTGATTTGGTTTCAATCATTCCTAGCTGTGGTACCAAAACACGCCCAGCCAAAGACCCATCAAAGAGACATAAACAGCTGTGTACATGAAAGTAAGCCTATCAATGTCTCTCTGACTACTGATCCTATAACTTTGCTCCAGTCACTCCCTGCCACCACCTCCTCCAACAATGGTCAGGAGGCAATTCTGCCCACCCAGGGACTTGGCAGGCAATAAGTCCATCCAAGCCAGAAAATCATCTTCATACCTTAACTGACTGTGAACCCAAACTAGTCCTGTGTCTCATTTCTAGCCTCTCCAAACATGGTTTGAATACAGTCCTATCCACCCAGGATATATCTGATGAACTGACAGGAGCCACATGTCTGCAACTGGTAAGAGGTCTGTGTTTGAGGAGCCAACTATATACTTTGAAGTGGCCCTACACTATAGACTATCAGAACCAAATAGACACACGGAGATCACCCCATTCATTCTTCTCAAGTGTACACAGCACATTGTCCAAGACAGATGACATATTTGACACACACAAAATGTCTTAACAAATTTAGAATATTGATATGAAAGGCACTTCATATCAAGTATTTTTACTGAGTCTAATATGAAACTAGAAGTACAGGAGGAAAACTGGAAAATTTACAATATTAGGAAATTAAACAACAAACTCCTGAACAATCTAGATCATAGAAGAAATCAAAAAGTAAATAAGAAAATATATTAACACAAGTTAAAATGGAAACACAAGATACCAAAACTTGTAGGATGCAACAAATGTATATTTAGAGGAAGTTCATATCAATATATGCCTACATTATGCAAAAAGAAGGATCTAAAATAAAATTTATCCCTTGGGCCTCCCTGGTGGCACAAGGGGTTAACATGCAACCTATGAAGCTATTACCAGCCACTGTAGCACAAGTTCTATCCCTGGCCAGGGAGATACCCACGTGATGCAGCAGACCTCTCCTGACTAGCCCAATGCTCCCCTCAGCAGTATATTTCAGACAATCTGCCTGTTCTGTTCCCCACTCTGTCTCTGGTGAATCCTCTCACCTCCCACACCTCCGGCCCATATCCTGGTTCTTATATACATATATATACATAAATAAATAAATCTTAAAAAAATTATACCTCAAGAAACTAGAAAAAGAGGAACAAAGGCCAAAGACAGCAACAGGAAAAAATAATAATATCTATCCAAGCAAAATAAATGAACTAGAGACTACAAAGACAGCAGGAAAATAATCAGTGAAATTAAGAGTTGACTTTTTGAAAAGATAAAGGAAAAATGACAAATCTTTAGCTAGATTAAGAGAAGAAAAGAGAAAGCTCAAGTAAATAAATTAGAAATGAAAAAACAGACATTGCATTTGATACTGCAGAAATATTTGCAAATCATATCTGATAAGGGGTTAATATCCAAATTACATAAAGAATTCATCCAACTCTATAGGATAAAAATTGGCAAAGTAACTGAATAGACATTTTTCTAAATATATACCAATGGAAAAAGGTACATGAGAGGATTCTCAACATTACTAATTATCAGTGAAATACAAATCAAAATTACATGGGATGTGGTGGTAGGAAGATTAAGGGGACTACACCTGAGGAGAGAAATCAATTACTGTACAAAAATGAACAACAATGTAGTAAAAATAAATACATTTAAGAAAATAGCAAAAATATATAACTTCACAGTTGATACAATGGTTGTTTTCAAAATAACAAGATATAACAAATATTGACAAGGATATACAGAAAAGATAATCAACTACTTTTGGTGGAAATGTAAATCGACACAGTCATTATAGAAAAAATAAAAGAATCCTCAAAAATTAAAAAAAAACACCATTTGATCTAGCAATTCTACTTCTGGGTATATATTCAAAGGAAATTATATCACTGTAGTGAAGATATATGTGTGTGTGTGTCATTGCAACAACATAGTTGGACCTTTGGGGTACTATACTTAGTGCAGTGCTCAAAGTGAGACAGGAAAAAAAAAACAAATGCTGCATGATCTTACTATTTATATTTGGAATCTAATTAAGGCAAACTCAGAAAGGAATTTAGACTGATGGTTGTCAGGGGCTAAGGAGTCAGAAAAATGGGGAAATTTTGGTCAACAGATATAAACTTCCAGTTACAAGATGAGTACGTTTTGGGAACATAGCAGTGATGACTAAAGCTAATAAGATGTATTACATACTTGAAATATGCTAGGAAAGTAGATCTCAAATGTTCTTTTTTTTTTTTTTTTAAAGATTTATTTATTTATTTATACAAGCACTTGGTACAGTTTAAGCGCAGGAGGGTGAGAAAATTCACCAGAGCCAGAGCGGGGAACAGAACAGGTACACTGATAAAATACACTGCTGAGGGGAGCAGCCGGCATGGCAGGAGAGGTCTGTTGCGCCATGCGCGACCCTCGCCGGCAGCAGCCAGGAATCGAACCAGTGCTGCAGAGGCCGCAGGCAACTTCGCAGCCCAGCGCTCAACTGCTGCGCCACCAGGGGAGGCCCTATCTCAAATGTTCTTAACACACACCCACAAACGTAAATATATGAGGTAATCAATGTAACTACATTGTGCTGAACATTGCACAACATATAAAAATGTGTGTCAAATCATCAGGTATAACTCAAACTTACACCATGCTGTATATTAATTATATCTCGACGTTGGGAAAGAAAAAAAGTTATTTTAAACAACCACAATTCAGATGAAGGTAATCCTGGGTTAAAACTTGCTAAACTTGCTAGTTGGAGGTTTCCTACTACGTTGAACATATATCATGAATCAATAATTGCAGTTCCAAAAGTATTATCTGAGCAAATGTGTTAGTTTTCACTAACTAATATTTTTATAATAATGTTTTCATGTCATTAATATGGGTATAATTGAGCATAAATAAGCATGTGTAAGGCATCTATTTCTCTAAATATCCAATTCTTTTTCTAGTCTAAGTGTATATAACAAGCCTCTTTATTCTTAATTGTGAAGTTTGTGAGTCATAATGCATAGTTCTGTTGCTATTTATGATTTATAGTAAGGCTTAATTACTTAGATTTTTTTATTTTAATCCTCCAAACTTTTGGTCATGGAAAAAAATTCTTATCAACTTGCAAAGAACAGTTATTTTCTCCCCAAAATATGTCAACCATGGATACCATTTTAATATTGCTTTCAAAAGTAGGCAACTACTGTGAAAATTCAGTTAGTTTTGCCAACATTTACACCTCAGAATTGTGTTCAGGCAATTTCAGAAATATTTCATTTTCTAATTCTTTCCAGAAATGTCTTAAAGGAACAAAAAACACACAAAACCAGTAACAATTCAGGAAAAAAAATACAGAAATGAAAATCAAAGGAAGAAAAATCCTGAGTTTTAATGTAATAAATATACCACTTAAAGCCTCAAAGAAACATAATTGATCTGTTTTTAGAAGATGGGCATTATTTCTTAGCCATTTGTTGATCTAATGAGCTTAAGCATTAATCCTCCAGTTTCTTTCAAATGTTAGCATGTTTAACCTAATTCACAAAATGTTCTAAGGTCTAAAGCTATCAACAGATTATTAGAGACTCAGGGACTTTTCTTATTTCTATGATAACATTGCTATACTCTCCAGTGTACTTTTAACACAGAGATACCAGTTTATGAATGCAGTTAAACACACACACACACACACAAACAAATAAACCAAGTATTCTATTTACCAAATATATGACCAATTTAGTTTATTATATAGAGGAAATACTGGTAATTAAGTGAAATTATAATTACTTCTCTAAACCTAACCACAGCATAATGATATTATATTTTGAAAAATATATGGAAAAAAGACTATCCTCAGCAAAATCAAAAACAATGTCAGAGGAAACAAGAGAGGTGAAATTCTATCTTTGACACCAATTCCATTTTGTTATCTCTTTCCCCTTGTTGTTGAGTTCCCACCTTCTCCTCCAAGTGCCAAGTGCTGATTCTCTCCAGCCCTCCCCTACTCAAAATCAATTTATGTCTCAGGATTTCATCATCCTCTCTATTCCACCATCTAACTTTGCAATTTGAAGTGTCATTTTCTCAATAAATTACTGTATTATTTCCCCAACATGTCTGAGAATCACAATCATGTGTCTTTAAAAATATGTACAGGTGGGCCTCTCTGGTGGCTCAAGGGATTAAGCACCACACTATGAAGCAATCCGCAGCCTCTGCAGCACAAATTTGATGCCCAGCCAGCCAGGGAGCTACTCACATGGGGCAGCAGACCTCTCCTGACTCACCCTCTGCTCCCCTCAGCAGTGTATTTCAGTCTGCCTGTTCTGTTCCCCACCCTGTCTCTGGTGAAACCTCTCACCCCCTGCATCTCTGGCCTGTACCCCAGCTCTTGTATGCATAAAGAAATCTTAAAAAAATATGCACATGCCCCACATCATCTGAATGCAAATGAGTGAGAGTAAGGTCCAATGTTTAAATTACCTTCCTGATGTTACTGATAATCAAGTTTGGGGAGGACCAGGATTCTATTCAGTGGGCTGAGATAGCCAACATTTTTTTTTTAAATCCAAAGAGCTAATAACTACTAAATTTATATTCTTTAGTAATAAAAAAACCAAAAGTAAGATGGCAATTTTGGACATTTACTAACTTATTCATCACAGATCTCTGGATAATAGTATTGAGCTATCCTGATTACTGCAGAGCTCTAAGGCAGTAGAGCTATGAAAATAAATCAGGTGCTTTTGCAATAATGGAGCTATAAGTAGGAGAGAAAAACATGACAGAAGTGAATTTTAAGAATAATAGAAATATTAGCAAAAACCTTTGGGAATCTAAAGCAGAGAGTAAACATTTTCTGCAGTCTGGGGGAGGTGGCATTTGAGCTGGTAAAAAGATGAGTAATTTATCAATTACAAAAGTCTGACAGTGTTAATGAAAGGAAAATGGTGAAAAGTACAGTCTTCATGGTCAGCGGATTGTATAGCTCGTGAACAGGGAGAAATGATACTGAATAAGAGTGATGAAGGCCTCAATGCCTCACTGCGAAGAAGTTTGAATTCCCTGCTAAGTAGTTTACACCTTAGCCCAAAGATGGATCAACTAGTGTCCACTGGGTGCAAGGGAGAGGAATCTCAAGTAAAATTGTCCCATGTGCTAACTTCAGTAGCTGGTAGAACCTGTGTTCAAGCTATGTCCCTAGATTCATTCTCTGCATCCCTGTGTTTCTCTGTACTGCTATTACCTCAGACTCCATCTGGTGGCAAGAAAACTGTCAGAGAGTTATTCTTTCTAAAAGAAAATACTGTCAATTTTTCACAACTCAATTCTGAACCTCAATGTTTTGTCAAGTGGACAGATAGCTACCAACCATTCAAGGGTCACATTCTCGAAAGTTCTACTCTACGCAGAATGAGAGTGTTGCTTCCATAGCCTTACTACACATCCCAAGACTCAGTCTGATTGCACCAATGCAGTTTATAATCGCAACCTCAAACAAATCACAATGCTAGGAGTGGGAGGAGGATGAAGGAAGAAGTAGATTAGTTAGGATGGGACAAATGCACATCTAAAGCAATCCTGTTGTTAGAGAATTGATACCCTCATTCAAACCCCCAATCCTAAAATGGGGAATTGACTGATGAGTGTCAGAAACCAAATGCATAAAAGGAGAACTAATTCTGGTAGCCAAATAAACAATTGGGGTGAAGAAAGACTGACAGCAGAGTCAAAACATTAGATGGGAGCCTGAATTAAACTGAGTTTCAAAATGAAAGATAAAATGAAATCATTTATTTAGTAACTCTATTGGGCCTCTGAATGACTGGGTGGGGGGGGCAGAGAGAAAAGATAGAGTGGATCCTCACTCTGAAGTTTCTACGTTTCATTGCCGCTAAAATCATTATTTGCACACCTGTGCTTGATAAAGATATTTTCAGGATGTAACTCACACTTTCTCTAGAGAAGTTTCTGTGCTCATAAGAGCCAAATGAGTAGACGCTACATCTCTCTGAAATAATTAGAACTATGAAAACACTGAGAAACTTGCATTAATACACCTTCACATATTCACTGGCATATATTTTCTTGGATTTTAATCTATGTGCTGCTAATTAATGCAATGTTAATTAAAATTGTGAGTTGTGATACTGTTAGTGCCATTACAGTTGATTTTCTAGGATAAGCATTTTAAAAAGGTATCCCGATGAGCTCTGGGGGAGGGGGGAGGCTAAATCTAAAGTGTTTCTGTTATTTGATTTTAACTGCAAAAAAATGTTCTTAATTACAGCTTGAGACAAGTTTCAGCAAAAGGTAGTTTGAATAATTTGAAATTGTTAGAACAAAACTAATTCAAAAGCTGTTTACTTTTAGAAATACTAAATATAATACGTTAATTTTAGATTCTCTTATCAAAGGAGTCATTGGAAATGAAATTCTTTCAGTCTTGCCTACTCTTTCAACTTGCTGCTCAGTATTAAAGAAGATAGAATGTTTTATACACAATATGCAAGCAATTTAAATTACCTAAATGAATCCCTTTAAGTAGCTGTCATCTGCATCTGAACATTCCCTGTCAGAGTAATTCCAGATCCCATTTAACTATGAGATTTAGCTTTCTACCAACACATCACATTCATGATCATGTCTACACTTAAAAGTTATTACCTCTAGACTTAATTCAAGGAACATAGACAACAAAAGTCTTCTGTGCAGTTATTTGTTTCATAAAATAATACTTTTTTTTAATAAGGAAACAATGTGTTTAAAATGTGCTTTAAGAAAGCAGAACAAGGTAGAAGGATGGGGGAGGGAGAGTGTTTACATATTCTTTAGAATCAATGACTTAAGGCTGAAGTAAGGAGGTAGGCAAGTCAAGATGCAGAAAGACTCCACAAATCTGTCCAAGAAATAGGTAGTGTCATCATATTTTTATGGGGCTTCCCAACTAGAAACAACCACTGGGGCATTAAATGGACATTTATCTAGGAAGTGATCACAGCAGAGGTCACAATCGATTTATATATTCTTGACTGTCAGTAAACAAGTTTATTCTGTGTCACTGCAGATGCCAGAGAACTGGAAGCCCCAGGAGAGAAGTTGAGGGAAGCCTTTGATCCTGATACCATGAATGTCCAGTATGTTGACAAATTGGCTGACATTTTCCTCGTTTGTTAAATGTGGTCAATAATGCCTAGTTTTTAGGGTGATACACAAAATATTTAGCAATTATCACAAGTTGTAACCAATCAGCACCAAAGCATGATCAATTAGAAGACTAATATCATTTTCCTTATCTGCACAAAGTTGATATGGTCATTAGATGAGAAGATTGTAACAGCACCATATCTTTAGAAGCTCAAAATACTCATCTTGCACTCCTGTTTCTTCCTTTTTTCCTTACTCTTCACTTAAAGCACAAGACTCACTCCAAGCACATTCTCTTATTCTCAATGTCATTAATTTTGGAAAGTCCCAAACCTGGAAGAAGGTCTAAACGATGTCTACCCAACTCCAGGGACTAAAGATAATGCATTGCCTGTAAGAAAACAGGTTAGTTCATTGTTTACTTCTCTCAACACTCAATCTTTTTTAATTCCCATAATTTACCATCTAAATATTGATGATTCCCATACCATGTCTCTGACTCAAATCTCTAAACTATATCTTTAACAGTTCCACATATGTCATTCATTGAGTTCAACAAATATTTATTTAGCATCTGTTAGGTACTAATTCTCTGCCAGGCATTAGTTATTTATAGAGAACAAAACAGAAACTCCCAGCCAGAACATGTACCTGAAAAAGCTTTATCTTTCACCAGAATCAATTCCTTTTCCTGTCTTTCCTAATTCAGTGAATAACCACCAATTAATTAGTTGCTCAAGTGAGAGTCTTGCTGGATACATTTAATTCCTTAGTCTCCAATATCCCACTTAAAATCAATCTTATCATGAAAGTTGAGTCTCCAAAACAGACTGTTCCCCGATGAATATGTTAGGACTATTACTTGATAAGAATACAATTTGTATTTCTATCCCTCTTCTTAGAGCTTTCTTTCTGTCTTTTAGCATCTTATTTTTTTTCTTGAAGTAAAGTTGGTTTATTGTATTTTTATTTCAAATACAAAATTATTTGTGCTTGTTTTATGGGTTATAGGCTCAAACCTCTACAAATTTATGTTTTCATGATATGCCCAGCACCAATACCCCAATAATCCTCCAAATGCTCTTTTGTAATTGTTTTTTAATATTTTTACAACTGTTAGAGTATGTTACTTTATATTTAAGTACTATTTTTAAAAAAAGTAAAATAAAAGCACATTTACTTAACAGACAGGAAACGTTTCCCCTCACCTCTTCTTTCAGAATCCTGAGGCATTAATGCTCTGGCCTTCTGTCCCTCCATGGTACCTTTAATGATCATTTTGATATTGATTCCACCTTGAAATATGTTCCTCAGCAATTGGGACCATGACTTCCCATTTTCCCATTGAAATGTATGTTTCGCTCCTGCTAAGAAGCAACCCATATACTTTGTCTTTTGAAGCTGAAGTCTCAGCCTAAAATTTTCTTTGCTATTATACGTTATATTCTATCAGCAAGAGGCAAGGTTCAGCAAGAGAGCACTGTTCTTTTGGTGGTGTTATATTCTATCAGAGTTTGCACAACATCTGAAATTGCAGGCTGAAACAGTGGGTCAAATACATAGTAGCTACTGCTGGGCTTTGAAAAGTCTTTTTTTCCCCTTTGCTAAAAAAAAAAAAAAAAAATTCTGTAAGGCCCATGCTGTTCTGTCACAGTTGTTTTCTTACTTTGAATGACTTATATTCAAAATTTTGCTTAATTTTGTGGATAGGATTACTTCACACATCATAGAAAATGATTCAGGCAGGTCAAAAGAAATATATGAATATCTAAGTACAAAGATTGCCATTATTAAAACTGGAACAATATACAAACTAACAGAAGACCTAAGATAGCAGCTGCATTTTTAACCTGTTATTTTTCAGCTTTTGTGCCTTTCAGATCCTTACACTAATACATAATCCAATCAGGAATTGCTGATGCATTTAACAAATGTTTACTAAGAATATCCTGTGAGGCTGGAACCTGTCCCCCTTTTAGGCAAGAAGGAAAGAAAATAAAGAAGTCAACCTCATAGTGCTAAATATTTTATTTAAAAAATAAAGAGGCAGCTCTTTCTGCCCACTTGTGTTAATGCAAGTGTCCTCTATTCTTCTGTCCCCTTTCCTAATAAACTTGCTCTTTTAAATATAAAAAAAAGAGCATGCATGAGAGCTAATCAGATTTGTTTCTAGAAAGACTATCATACCTAGTCTCCAAATTAAAATTTACTTTCAATTTTTCTAGTCTTTGCTTTGAATCTAATGGTGGGAGACTGGAAAAGGGATCACTTATGGACATTCTTTACAAGGAAGGACAAAACCAGAGAAAGACAGAGTCTGAGTTTCCATGAAACCTAAATGAATTTTGCTAGTCTTTTGTTAATTCACTAACTCATTCAATAAATACTAAGTCCTTAAAATAAATAGGACACTGTGTTGCATGCTGAGGTTATAATTGTGGTTAAAACAGTGACAGATTCTATCCCAGACAACTTTAGTTCTGGTAGAAGAAGCATGAATCAAATAATATCACAAACTTGTAACATAAAATGGTAAGACTTCCAGTTGTTTCTATAGAGAACTTCATTTTGAACCACTTAATCGATGCAATGCCTTTATATATATATATATATATATATATATATATATTGTCTATAATGATTATTGCTCAATTTTTGAAAGGAAAAAGGCATTGAGACATTGGAAAGGTTTAACTTCAGTCAGGGGGAACATTTAAGAGAAAATACAAGTACTCCTGCATATACTCACTCGTTGAGTACATCCCATGAGAACTGGTGTGAGTTCCCCAAACATGTAACTTGTTCATAAGTTTTGGTTGGCACTTTTTATTTTATCCCCAATTATGCACCACAATTATTACTGCTTTCTTTCATCATTGAGAAGGTGTAGCCAAAACCACAAGTTTTATATAACAAATCCACCACACAATAGTTTTTAACCTCCCATTATTTCAATTTCTTTGTGTAAATGATGGGAGTAATACTTTCTATTGTAGGATTATGATGAGGAATAAACAGCATAATTTGTTCATTCTGGTACCTAATAGACTTAGATACATTTACCCTTAACATTCTTTTTTTTTAAAGATTTATTTATTCCTTTACACAAGAACTGGGGTACAGGCCAGATGCACAGGAGGGTGAGAGGATTCACCAGAGACAGAGCAGGGAACAGAACAGGCAGACTGACGAAATACACTGCTGAGGGGAGCAGCGGGCGAGACAGGAGAGGTCTGCTGCACTACATGGGACCCTTGCCAGCTGGCCAGGATGGAACCAGTGCTGCAGAGGCTGTGGACAGCTTCACAGCATGGCGCTCAACCACCTGCGCCACCAGGGGAGGCCCTTTACCCCTAACATTCTCTGATTGATCTCCTTTCTGTGTCATCTCCAGTTCAAATCAAGTACAAAGCCCCAGCTGACATCTTTGTTAGGTTGCTTAACATTTCATTTTTAGTATTTAATGTTTAATGTTTACATTTCAAACTTAGCATATAAAAGTCTGAACTTGTAAGTCACCCCACATCCTCCCCCATGACAGCAATGTTTTCGATCTCAGCACCATCACTCACCTCATTGCTCAAAATTTTGAAGTTATTCTCACCTTCTCCTTTTCTCTTTGATTATACATTTAATTACCAAGAATGATCACTAAGTTTGCATTCAAAATACAACTAGACCCTTACTGCTTCATACCACTTTTTGTGGTAAAATATTAATACAAGACATTATTGTCTCTCATATCTCACCAATCTGCCTGCTTTGACTTTGAATTTACTCAAAATAATCAAAGGAATGCTTATTAAATAGAAAACAGATATTCATCCATTCAAAACACCCCAATATTTTCCCACTGCAACTACAATAAGAGTCAATGCCCTACCACAATTTGGGAACAATTCTGTTATCTGGACATTCTGAGTCACTTCCATGTTTTTTATCTGCTACAAACCTCCTCTTTAATCACTCCATTTCAGACACTTCACCCACCTTGATGTGTTTTAATTGTTCTTACTCTTCCCATGCTTAATATACTCTTCCCAAAATATCCACTTGACTTATTCCAACTCATTCTCTATAATTTCATTCCTTCACTGTCCTTCTGTTAACATAATCACTTAATTCTAGGACATAAAACCCTCTGCTAACTTCTTTCCTGACTTTAGAATATAGTTGAATATTTTAGCAACACAATACAAGAGGCACTACAGTCTGACACTGGCAGAACTCTTTAGACTCACCTACTAGCATCCATCCCCTCTGCTTTTTTTTTTTTTAATTTCAATGGCAATTTTGCATGAAGACTGAAAAATATCCCTCAAGTTTGCAATTACCATTCCTGAATTCAACACAACTTGATGTCTGTGGTTCTGCCCCCTGACATCCATTACCAAACACTGTTTGTTTTTTAAGATTTATTTTTATTTATTTATGCATATAAGAACTGGGGTATACGCCAGCGGTGTGTGTGGCGGGGGTGGGGGATGCATGGAGGGTGGGGATGAGAGGACTCACCAGAGACAGAGTGGGGAGCAGAACAGGAGGATCTACTGAAATACACTGCTGAGGGAAGCAGCAGGAGAGACACGAGAGGTCTGCTGCACCATGTGGGTTACCTCCCTGGCCAGCGTTCAAACTCATGCCACAGTGGCTGGTGACAGCTTGATAGCACTGAGACTTTAACCCTTGTGCCACCTGGGAGGCCCCATTACTGCACCATTTGATTTTAAAAGAAAACAAATAAAAAGAAAAAGAAATATTGTCCTTCCTCTGAACATGTGTATGGCTGACTGTGTATGCTGCTATTCTTATCACATTTCACAGCTATTCTCCACTGCCTGGAGTTATGTTCCAGGACATCCCAAGGTCATTTGTGTGTGTGTGTGTGCGTAAGTTTCCATTCTCATATAGTAGTATTTTCTTGGGTATTTGCCATCATCTGCCCTTTTCCCACAGCCAGCTCAGTGGAGTTCAAGGGCAGCAAAGAGAGTGGACTTCTCTATTATAGATATTGCTATTCACAGTTTGCCATTTGCTGACTCATAGGTAACTCTGATACAACTCACCAATGAGCCTATATGAAGTCTCTGGCATTGAAGTAAAAATTATAGATGAATAATAGCTGATAAAAACCATGATGGATAAATATATTACTTTACTTTAGATTTATTCTCTCTACTCAAACTCAAGATAATTGGGTTTTACTTAGCTAATTTCATGGTTCCTGCTTATTTCATTTTCTTATTTACCCACAAAATTTTTATTTATCAACAATTTATTTTCATATACTGCTTGTACCTTGGGGTGAAAAATTTCTTAAATGCAGCACAGCAACTGACATGCAGTAGGGACTCAAAAGCATTTTAAATAAATAAACAATTACTGAAAAACACAGTATTTTTCTACCAGAACATTATATTTAGCAGGAAATAAAAAAGGCCAACACAATGGAAGGGCACTGTCATTTGAGAAAGATGCACCCAGAACAGTGTCTGACATATAGTAGGCAAAAAAAAAAAAAATGTTTGTGAAATGTATGACTACACACGAGTAAGGAGGTACAGATTACTGAGTTCACAGAAAATGACAGACCTAATTTTTCCACAGAGATATGGGAAGGAATCATTGATATGCTGTCATAGGTAGCAATCTGAAAATTGCTTAACTATTTGACAGTTGGGCCAGGGAAGGCTGACTTGTTAACTATCAGAATAATATGTGCTAAGCAGAGCTACAAACTTGTGGAACTTGGTGCAAAATGAAAATATGGGTTCAGTTCCTTTGTTCAAAAAGTGGGCAGGAAACTATAGTTAAAGGAATTCAAATACAAAGTTTTTCCAACTTTCATTTCTTTCTCTCAGATGTCATCATATTTTTTATTTGCTATTGTCACTCTACATATAGGGAAATTAAAATTTTTAATTATGAGCACAAACTGTGCTATTGATCCTTTTTTGTAACATCAGTATTAAATGAAAATATGAAAACATTTAGCATGTGTGGAATCACTGAATTATATAATTTGCATTATATAATGGATATGTGGATGTATACTTTGTTCTTAACAATGGACACACTACAAAAACCTAACTCAACTGTTTTTATTTCACTTTTTGATATATGAACATTCTACCAACACTCTTTCAGGCTTACTAAACAGAAGAGGAAAATTGACAGTAAAAGAAAACCTGGGTTGCTCTCTTTACTCACCTTCTAAACATCATTTTCAGTAGTTGACTAATACAAGAAAGCAATATAAATGGCATAGGATATGATGGAATTTCTTGGTATTCTGAGTTCCTTATAATGCATTTTCTTCCTTTTTACCTTTGAAACAGTAATTCAGCAGGGAATTACTGTTCTCAGACTATTTTTACCCCCTCCTGACTCAGTTGTAGACAACGCATATACCTTGTTTGGAGTTATCATGAGTCAATATAGTGTGAGTCCATCAGAGTTCAGTACCCATGTGTATTTCAAATCATATGGGCAAACAGAGCATCAGGTAAAGTTTTTCCTTTGGATGTCACTAATAAAACACATTCAAAAATAAATTTAAGACTTTTCAGATACCATAGCTCAACACTCAATAGAGCAAAGAATTCGTCATCAGGTGGAACCACATAAAACTGCACAGGTTGCATGCTGATGAAGCAGGCCCTAGTTCAGAGCACAGAAGCAAGGGCCAGAGGTGTGTTCAAGGAATATGGCAAGACTCAGCGTGAGGGAGCCTGGAGTATAACTGAAGGACAGGAAGGGGCCTCTTCGGTGGTTTTGGTTTTAAGTCTCAGCGCTATTACCCATAAGGCCTAAGTTTGACGCCCAGCCAGGGAGCTAACCCACATGGCACAGCAGACCTCTTCTGTCTTGCCAGACGCTCCCATCAGCAGTATATTTCAGTAGATCTGCCTGTTCTGCTCATCACTCTGTCTCTGGTGAATCCTCTCACCCTATACACCTCTGGCTATACCCCAGTTCTTCTACAAAATAAATATTGTTTAATCTAAAAAAAAAATTAAAAAATTCAAGGACAGGAAATCTTCCCAATTCAGATTTGTGGGGACAAAGGAAGAAAATCCAGCTCAGAGCAGCTGCTGAATCCTGTTTTCAAGGCTTAATAGCTATTCCATCAGTTTTCTAGTTTTGAAACCTTGGGGAAGTTACATATATTGTCTGTGCCTCAGTTCTTAATCTATAAGATGTGTTAAATAGGAATTGCAAAGTACTTAGGGTGTTGTTAGCTGCTATTAATTAACCATGGAAATATTCAAACATTTAATGATCACCAATTATGCACCATATATTCCGCTAGTACACAAATACTACCAGATTTTATGAAGAAATCTGAACTGTGGCAATAAAGGATGACCAAAACAATGTTAAGAAAGAAGGGGCTTAAAAGAATTCACTGAAGTGACACTCATCACAGTAAAAGATGTCATTGGAAATGGACCATTAATTATAGCTGGCCAGCTAAATATTTCATTTCTAAGAGAGGAATTGAGGGATTCACAAACTCAGACAGGTTACAGAAATTGTTTGGAAATTTGATTCTTTTAGATGGGCTCCGGGCAGACGATTATAATCTTAAGGGTTATCCCTTAAGGATAAGGATTATGCTATAAGCAGTTTCTGCTGTAAGCAGTTTCCTAAACCTCCTGGCCCAAAAAAAAAGACATCTAAAAATATTTTTACATCATATTTTCACTAGAATCTTGGTGATAAGCTTTAACAAATATTTCAGTTGTGTTTCACTTATTATAGATATAGGTTGAATCTTTGCCCATATGTGCAAATTTACTTTCAAACTGACCAGTTTTCATACCCAAAAATTCAAGAAAACATTTTGATTGATTTAAAAGCATGAACATTATTAGAATTTCTATTTCAGAAAATTGGTTCAAGCTAGTCTTACCCATAATAGGAATTAAGAGTCACCTGCAACAGACTTTTACCTTTGTTCAACTATATCCATTTTCCATACAACAGCAGAGTTTATAAATTACATATCACACCTTACTTTGCTGCATGAAATCTTTCAATACTTCCTAGTGAAAATGGAATACAGCCAAAATTACTTAACATAATGTTAAGATTAATATTACCTTCCACCTCAGTTACTAATCATCTTTCTTTTAGTAAGTATATCCACTGATTAGGACTTCTTCCTGATTCAGAAAAACACCACCAAATTCCTTCCCTATATCTCATTTTACCTTAATCCAAAATTCTCTGGCTCCAGGTTTTCTTGTAACTAACTTCTTATCCATTAAATTTCAGGGGAAATATAATTTTCTCAGAACTGTCTTCTCTAAAAGCCCTATCAAAAGTGTGTCTCCTTCCAGTTCACTCTCTACCCAGTTACCATAGTTCACTTTAAAACACATTTCAGAGCACTTTGTAGTCTTTAAATTCTTATTTTTTCATACCTAAATTTTATTATTAGTTTTATTCTAAAATGTAAAGCTCTAGTAAGAGGAAATTCTTCCTTATTCACCATCATGTTGCCACCATCCATTGTCACTGACATTTAACAGCCAATTATCAGGATAAGCATTTGAGTTAATAAATGAGAAAATGGATGTAAAACTGCCTCTGTGATTTTATTTTTACACTTCTATTCTTTCCATTATAGTTTATGTTGCTTTTCATAAGTATAAGCAATTACTCACATTTGATGTTTGAATTGATTACTGTCAAAGAGATATTTTATTGGGTTTGACAGTTCATTGGTGTTTTATCTTATTTGGGCAGAAAAAAATAGATTATTCTCTAAAATGCATACCCAGCAAACAATCCATTTCTTACAGAAGAATTGAAATAAATATTGCAGCCCTAAGGGCAGCCATATGTATGGACTATTAGAAACTACAGTTCTAAACAAACAATCTAGTGGGCAGAAACCACTCACTCATCATTTGATCCTACAAGGTCCTGCTCAATCTCATTAACCTCTATGAAGCATCCCAAGAACCCTCAGTTCTTCAGAGTTAAAACTAATAATGATCAAATCTAAGTTTCTGTATCTAATAGCTATACTTACCTATGCTAGAGAAAATTGTATTTAACCATTAGGTACCTGTCTTTTTTGCTAGATTGAGAAATCCTTAAGAACATAGTACATATTCAGTTGTCTGTCTAATCCTAGTACCTATCACACATTAGGAGTCAAACATTTAATGTAACGGAGTCAATCATTCCTCAAAAATACATCTTCAGACTTTCACAGTCTGAACACCTTCATAGTCCTTACAGACCTATAGATATGCTGAATATTGTGCTAATATCTATAGGAAAATAATATAGCATAAATTTGGGTTTTCAAAGTGGAATGACTTCTTTCATAATTCAGGTCTACCCCTTGCTAACAGTGTAGCTTTGAATATCTTTATATAACCCATATTACTCTCAGTTGCCTCATCTTTAGAATGAGAATTATAAAGCATTCCTGAAGTGTTGTGTGAGAATTTAATGACATGTCTGAAGTGTTTGTCTTATTGTCTAGCAAAGAGTAAGCACTTCATAATATATTGATGACTACCATTGTTACTGAGGTGGTGAAACAGCTTATATTTGGAATGTGCTAGGAATACAAGAAACTGTGTACAATTCTCTTTAGTTCATGTTAGGTGCTGTGTAACTGAAAATTCTGATATATATTGCAGGGAAGTGATCTTCTATAGAGTAGCATGATTTTGTGATCACAAGGACTTAGAGTAATTCACAAAATGCCAGATTTTTTTCTGACTGTTAATTTTATTGGGCCACTGAGTGTTTTAATTTTTGTCAGGTTTACTAGTAATAATATATACTGACCCTACTAATTTTTTTAGCTTAATATATATCCAGTTCAGTTGAAAAGTATATAGCTATCCATCAGTAGTCTGCATATATCAGTTGTTGCCATTACTAAGCTCATGGAAAATCCTGGTTTTACAAAACACACCAGCTGAGAATGGCTCATACATTTTTGAAAAGCTGAAAAAAATGATAGCATCCCATAAATAGAGTTCTACTGGGTACAACCATCACAGTATAATTTTGATAGAATTGAGAATTAGTAAAGACCCTATGACTGGAAAAACTTAAACATGTTATCAACTATTCCTTCACAGAAAAGGTTTTCCAACCTTTTATTCAAGAACAAAGGATAATCTTTATTTTCATGCATTATGGGAAAGGACTGTTCACTCCAAAACTTCTCCATCAGTTCCCCAATGCCCCAGTAGGGTCACTTCATATTACTTAGACACTTACGAAGAAAGGTTACTTTGGTTACTCAGCACATCAGTCTTATTTAAAAAAAAAGTTATGGAAAATCCAACACATTCTTAATTTATAATACTTAGAAAAGTGCTTCAGAATCACTATAATTGACTTTGAAGCTGGGGACATTCTCTTTATACAATTTAATAAATATAGCCTGACTTTTCAAGAAAATGCTCTATGTTGTAAATAGCTTGAAGTAGCACCTAATCTTTGTCCCATATACTGTGCAGTTACTTCATCTGACAAACATCTTGAAATAAAGTCAATTTTCTTTTTAGCTTTGCTAAAAAGAGAAAGAGACAGACAAATGTATTTGTTCTTAGGCTTCATGAAACACTGGAATGAATAAGTTGCCATTTCATTTACTTGATGATAAACTTCAGGAAGAACAAAAATGTAATACTCAGAAAGAAAATTAGCATGTCACTTATTGTACCAGATAGTTCCCCTGAGACACACTGCACATTTTTTTTTTATTCTTTGACTTCCTCACCTTCATTTTCAGTGCCCAACACAAATCCAGAAAGTGCAAGTGCTTATCCATAAACACACCTTTCTGTTTCTCATTTTCCAAGTAAATCAACATATTTGAACAGATGACAGAGCCATCGAATTGCTACACAATATCCTTGCCCTCAATTAACATCTCCTTGGGGCAATTCACACTGAAATGAAGTCCCTTTGTCTCTAGTTGACATCTTAAGGAAAGGCTGTGCAAATTGATGAAAAGGAGAGCATTTTTTGGAGAGAGCTTGTTAGGATAAAATCTAAGTGGCCATATTTTTTTCTCATCTTCAACTCTTACAAGAAGAAGCAAGAAGTAATCACTGGCCCTGGTCAATCAGGAAATACTGCTTTGGGATGGTTAGTAGACACTGAACGTTGTGGCCTGTAGAAGAAGTGAAGTGCATTTCTCCAAACAGTTTGTACCCTTTCAGGATGAAAGCAATTAAAATGTTCATCTCGATTTTGAAATAAATACTAAAGACCTAATTGAAAATTCATCATATACCACCCCCTCTACACACACACACACACACACACACACACACACATATAACCCAAAGGCATTTACACATATATGTATGATTGGAGAATACCAATGAATTAAGAAAATCAATTTTATTTAGTGAGAAATGTAAAAATTAGAACGTTGCAAGTGAGTTTCTCCATATCTTGCTCATAGTATATTAAGAGAAATAGCATTTAGATACTATTTTCCTGAGACCTGTAGCCAAGAGAAAAAGCATTTTACAATTTCAAAGCTGAAAAGAAGAGCTACAGTATAGAGATATATCAGTTGATAAAAGTAATGCTGACAAAGAAACTTTTACAATATTTTCAAAATTTTTTATCAAGCTACATTCTATTATAGAATATGGCAACATTTTAAATTGGATTTTCCTCAAGCTGCAAAAGTGAGCTTGTTGTCCTTTGAGGGGGCTCCAGGATTATTAACCCTCTATCTTAGGAAAGACAGAAAATGTCCCAAAGCCTGCTTCCAAAGGGAGCTGGCATCTGCAAATACAGAGAGAGTCTGCTAAAGTGTGTGTTATTATTTCAAACAAAATTGTTGAGTCCTACAATATTCTGTAAATACATCAACAAACAAAATAGACAAGAATCACTACCATTTAGGAGTTACCTTTTAGATGACAGAGACAAATATTCGATAAAAACATATCAAACAGGTAAATAATACAGTATGTTAAAGATGATCAGAGCAATGAGTAAAACAAGATAAGGAGGATTAAGTGGAAAAAAGGTAATGGTTTTTAAAGAAATGGTGAAGATAGGCCCTCCATGAGAAGATGCTTTTCGATTACCTGATTAGTAAATATCCAGGAGAAGAATGATTCAGAGGCAACGGCCAGTATAATAGCCCTGAAGTTGAAACATAGCACCACGTCTGAAGACAATCAAAGAGTCCAGTGGAAGGTAGGAGCAGACCAAGTGAGGGTAAAGGTTAAGTAGACAATGAGCAAGCCAAGGAAGAAGGTTACAGATCCTGTAAGGTTTTAGAGTAAGAATCTGGAATTGAGGGCTTCCCCAGTGGTGCAGCGGTTGAGCGCTGGGTTGCGAAGCTGCCCGCAACCTATGCAACACTGATTCGATTCCCGGCAGCTCCCTGGCCACCGGAGGAGGGTCCCACATGGTGCGTAGACCTCTCCTGCTGCCTGCTGCTCCCCTCAGCAGTATACTTCGGTCCTTCTGCCTGCTCTGCTCCCCACTCTGGCTCTGGTGAATTCTCTCACCCTCCCATGCTTCTGACTGTACCCAGTGCTTGTATAAATTAAATAAATAAATAAATATTTTTAAAAATAAATTTTATTTTTATATTCCCCATACAATTGCAACCCCCTTATTTTTACCTCAATCCCTCCCCTCCCCCCCACCGCTGTTGTTTTTTGTTGATTTTGATTTTCACTTTCTTATAGTTATTCATTTTCCTGGTCCCTTATTTAAATTTTCTAGATTCCTGCTATGAGTGAGACCATCCGGTATTTTTCTTTTTCTTTCTGGCTTATTTCGCTGAGCATGATCCCTTCCAGCGCCATCCATGTTGCTGCAAATTGCATGTGTTTATCTTTTTTGAATGCTGAGGAATATTCCATGGCGTATATGTACCACATCTTCTTGATCCAGTCATCTATTTTTGGGCATTTGGGTTGTTTCCAAAGCTTAGCTATTGTAAACAGTGCTGCTATAAACATAGGGGTGCAGGTGCTCTTTGGAATTGATGTTTCTGTGTCCTTTGGGTAGATTCCTAGGAGTGGAATTGCTGGATCATATGGAAGCTCTATGTTTAGTAGGTCCAGATATCTCCACACAGCTCTCCATAGTGGTTGGACCAGTTTGCACTCCCACCAACAGTGCAGAAGAGTTCCTTTTTCTCCACAACCTCGCCAACATTTGCTGTTGCTAGTTTTTTTAATATGTGCCATTCTCACTGGTGTAAGATGGTATCTCATGGTAGTTTTGATTTGCATTTCCCTGATTACAAGTGATGTTGAACATTTTTTCATATGCCTGTTGGCCATTTGCATTTCCTCTTCAGAGAAGTTTCTTTTTAGCTCTTCTGCCCATTTTTTGACAGGATTATTTTCTTTGTTGTTGTTGAGTCTCATCAGCTCTTTGCAGATTTTTGTGATCAGTCCTTTATCATTAGTGTTGTGTGCAAAAATGTTCTCCCAGTTGGTGGGGTTTCTCTTTGTTTTTGTTACTGTCTCTTTTGCT
This sequence comes from Talpa occidentalis, assembly GCF_014898055.3. Classification (NCBI taxonomy): domain Eukaryota; kingdom Metazoa; phylum Chordata; class Mammalia; order Eulipotyphla; family Talpidae; genus Talpa; species Talpa occidentalis. The sequence goes on from NW_023601653.1 coordinate 28,952,882, forward strand.
GTGCAGAAGCTCTTTAATTTGATGTAGTCCCAGCTGTTTATCTTTGCCTTCATTATCACTGCTTTGGGTGATGTGTCTGTAAAGATGTCTTTGATGTGCATATCACGTAGTGTTTCGCCTATATTTCCTTCTATGTATTTTATGGTTTCAGGTCTTATGTCTAGTTCTTCAATCCATTTTGAGTTGATTTTTGTATATGGTGTGAAGTAGTGGTTAAGCTTCATTCTTTTGCATGTAGCGACCCAGTTTTCCCAGCACCATTTTAATTAAATAAATCTTTAAAAAAAAAAAAAAGAATCTGGAATTGAAATGAAAGCATCGGAGGCATACTGTTGTGTTGGAGTGGAAGGCTTACCGCTTTGAGATAGCATAAGCATTTTAGAGGCTGATATTTATTTTTATACATGAAGAATAACTTGTCTCACATGAGATGGGAACTACGAAGATTATACAATCAGAACTCCTGCTTTAAGCCAGGAAAACTGATTAGTTCCAGGTTTATTCTGTGATAAGTGAGCCATTTAATTTCTCTATGACTCTAAAAGTTTTGAAAGAGTAATGTTACCTGCCATGTGTAGCTCTCAGAAAGGTTTGAAAAACTGGGGAGATAATGGAAGAAAGATAGAGTATCAGATCAATATGGGTTGTCTCATAGCTAAAGTGTTGATTGTTGATGACGATCTTGTATACATCCTGGTTGTCACAACGATTATAGTCCTTTCTATCAGGAGTCAGATTGTCTAGGTTGAGGCTAGAAAGTCAAATTTTCAGAAGATCGTTATAGTTGTGAGAAATGATAGGCTATAACGTATGTATAAGTGATTTATAGTGATAATGTAGTGGAAGTGCTGACAGCAGGCCCCTATGATAGATGTCAGATCAATCTATCAGATGGAAAACTCGCAAGTGCTATGTAAAATGTGGGAGGAGAAACTCAATCCCAAGTCAAGCATGTCACCAATGTTAAGTGACAATACTAGCTACTGGGAAAGCTAAGAAAGAGAATACAAACTGCCGATACAAAAATGTCTCACTTGTCTTTTACCACCCTAGCTGAGGTAGGAAAACAATTCTATTAGCTGAAAAATTAAATGGAATCACATATTTTTAATATCAAACACGAGCATGAAATATTGTCTGAGATAAAAATCTACATTTGCAAATATATCTATATGGGAGATATTCATAATTTATCTCCCATATTGTAAATTCATAATTTGCAATAAAAATAGTACGATGACATACATGGTCAACACACACTTCCCCTGTATAATGTAAGGGAAGTTAATGTCTACCTAAGCAAATCCTGCAGGTCCTATAACAAATCAAATAACTGTTTCTTCTATTAAGGTAGTTTTCTCTAGGGAGTCTATGATTTTACCAACCAAATAAGTTAACTGTATGTAGAAACATACATTTTACAAGATAAAATGAATAGGCTTATCAAATTTCTTCTCCTAACAGGATATCTAGTGGGATAAATCCGTAAAATAGAAGAGTTCTGAATTCAAGGAATAAAGATTGAGAAAAGTGGTGGGGGGCGGGGAGGGGAGGGATTGGGGTCAAAATAAGGGGGTTGCAGTTGTATGGGGAATATAAAAATAAAATTTATAAAAAAAAAGATTGAGGGAAGTGGCTCACAAAGTGGCTTGTTAATAGTTTCTTGTGAAAAGGGTAAAAGGGTCTGTAGTAAAATGGATTTGGGAAAAAAATGCCATGAGTATCTCAAGCTAACGATAGGCAAACTAGAAGGACAAAATTATGAGGCATTTAGGGACATAGGAACAGGGAATTCAGCAAGACAGTTGATTCAAAGTAGCATATGTAAAGAGAAGGTTCCTTACAGTTTTTCTGAAGATATACCTGTCACAATTATGAAAAAATCTACTTTGTGTTCATAGAATTTTAGCACATTTGATTTCCTCTTTTGTAGCTATATAAACTGAGACTCTAAAAGAAAAAATGACGTATCCCCAAATATACAGCCAAAATTAAGCCTAATTCAAGTCTTTAAAGTGCTATTTTTTTGACTTCTAAACTTCTAAATAGCATGAAAAAAATGACAGATACTTAGGATAAACTTATACTTGCCTCTCTTGTTGTGAATTATTTCTAATGACTTCTGCCACGGGAGCTGAATTTCTCTTCCTTGGAAGAAAATCTCCCATGACCTCCCTGGTGGTGCAGGCAGTTGAGTGCAGCGCTGTGAAGCTGTCCGCAGCCTCTGCCCGTTAAATCCCCCTGGCCATGGAGCAACCCACAAGGTGCGGCACCTCTCCTGTCTCGCCCGCTGCTCCCCTCAGCAGTGTATTTCAATCGTTCTGCCTGTTCTGTTCCCCACTCTGTTCTGGTGTATCATCTCACCCTCCTGCACATCTGGCCTATACCCCGGTTATTGTATAAATAAATCTATGAAAAAACAAAACAAAAACAAAAAAAAGACAATCTTCCAGGTCTAACAAAAATCTTTTTATCTACCAAGTGTTCCATAAATACAGATGCACTGAATGGTTGACCTATGTTTTTATTTTAATTTCTACTATCATTTTACCATCAAATTTTTTATTCTAACATGTTTTTAAAATCTTAGACAAGTATAGAGATAATGCTAGAAAGATATTATCACAATATAGGGCATAAGATAAATAGTTACAGAGTAAATTTAGATCTGATGTGAGAAGTAGAGTATGAGAGAGTAAATTCAGAGTTACTAATCTCAACAATGCTGAAAAAAATATGAAACATACACAGAAAACACACACCCACAAAAGAGCATATGTTAAAACTGATTGCAATGGAATAAGTTCTGTGATCTAACTGACATTATTGAATGGGTGTCAATGTCCTGGTTTTGATATCATGCTACAGTTATGTGAGATGTCACCACTAAGGAAAGTTAAATGAAAGATTAACAGACTCCATTATTTTTACATTTATTCCAAATAAAAAGTTAAAAACAAAGAGCATGAATCAAAGGAGGTTTCCAAAAGCTTCTTCAGAACACTAAAGGCGTGCATGGTACACAGCAAAAAAGTTTAAGAACCAATGGCCTAATCTTTTTGGTAACCACAGGAAGACAGCCGACTCAAGATAAGCCAGAGATCCTCTGCAGAACTCCTTTGAGTTTATACAGATCCAGTTTCAGGAATCGTTGAGAAACTTTGCCGTTATTTTTCTGTCTACATAACAATTCCCCTACTGATCCAGAAGAATGACATGATGATTTTTTGTAATGTTTTTGCTAAATGCCTGCACACTATGTTCATGAACTTTTCCCATCACCCTGCTGTCCCTAATTTAGTAAGAAACTAAAAATAAATGAAATTGGGTCAGCAAGAGCTGTCCATCCAAATTAAAAAGAAAAGGAAAAGACATAATTTGTAAAAGAGCTGATCCCTTTTACTTTTTCTAAATAAAATTCATTAATATTTTGCAAAAGGAAGTCAGAGTCAGGAATATAGCTTATTACAGAAGATGTGGGAAGTATTATTTCTCTTTCATTTTGTGAGAGAAATAAATTATATAAATTAAGAAATGTTAATTGGTCATATATTTTACTCATTAATGTGTATCAAATATTTTTCAATATAATCCTAAATCTCAAACTACTTTAATAATTGTTTACTAAGGTAATACAATCTGAAGAATGTATTTTTCAAAACTAATTTTACACATACTATTGTACCAATAAGCAAAACAAATAAAATATTAGAAAATCTAAGCATTCAAAAAATTAAGTTGGGGTATAGGTATTGCTAATTCTCACAGGGGTTTAAAGGATCTTAATTTTTTTTTAATAATTTTTGTTCAAACTGTAAAAGTGCAATAATTCAAATGTGAGAGTAAATTTTAGAATTGAAACTTAGCCTATTTGGTTTTTGAAAGAGAACAAACTTCATTATTTAGAAAGTTAAAGCATTTCACTACTCAAGCAGGTCAATATTCCTTGGCACTAGTGTGGAATATATTTTGAAAAGCATCTTGGGCCTCACACCACATAATCATCACTAACTTTGAATCCAGATTACTTTTAGTAAGCTGAGATATAGCCCATGCTGGTCATTCTTATCAAATTTTTGACAACTGTATTCTTTTTCTAGGTTTTTCATGACAAAAATGGGAAGTTTTAAGGACCAGAAATACAGTCTGTCACAGTTTTAAAGACCAGAAGACTGAAATCAAGTCTTCTACAAAATTGGCTTCATCTGAGCCTCAGGGAGGAAATCTATGTGATGCATTCTCTCCAGCTTCAGTTGGCTATTGGCAATCCTTGGTGTTTCTTTGTTTAGAGTTACATAATTTCAATTTATGCCTATACATATTGTCTTCTCCTTCTGTATCCCTGTGCCTCCAATCTTCCTCTTTGTCTAATAAGGATATCTGTCATCAAATGTAGAACCCAACCTAAAGCCAAGATGGTTTCATCTAAAGATCCATAATTTAAGTATCATTTTCCCAACAAATTCACAATCACAAATTTCAGTGGAAAGGATTTGGGGACATATCTTTTTGAATGCCCTAGTCAACCCAATATTGCAATGATCTATTTCTAAGATAACTTCTGCATGATCACAAATTATATAGGTTTAAGATGTGGTCATATGGCCACAGTGATTCATCCTAACTGTGTGTAGTTTTAAAAAATAGATTAAAAGTTCTTTAACACTCATGTTTTCATTAACATTTACAATAACTATTCATGTCAATGAATTATTAATGTCAATAAAACTGTTAATAAAACCTCAGTAAAATTTCATTTTGTTATTTTCATTTTTATTTCTATTCCTTTGAATCTTATCATATATATATATATATATATATATATATATATATATGAAAGCAAATGATCAAGTGTCTGGTAATTTTCAGTTCATGAAGTCTGAATTACAAGTTGAAAGTGAAAAGCAGTTCTGCTGACCTCTATATACCACTTCTCTCTAATGTCTTACTGCATGATTCCTTCCTTACCTCCTGGACAAAGCTGATGCTATATTTATCATGTGAGATTCTGAAAAGAACCACAGATAACATGTTTTTGACACCTTACAAGATTGTGTGAGATGTCGGCAGGATAAGATTTCAGTTTTTTGATGTTTTTGAAAAATCCTGCATTTCCAATTGCAATAGAAATAATGGCCATGGTGCCCGCTTTATGTAAGGAGTTTTAATGGTCGGGGACCTAGAATACCTGATTTCATGAAGTATGTCTTTTATCTCCCTAGAAATACTGTCTTCCCATCTCTGACTATCTACAAAGTCTTATGAACCTGAATTGTTCAAATCTTAAATGTGGATCTTTCTGGACTAGAACATTCCAAATGATATAATGAATCTATCAAGACCTGCATTCATCTTGCACACAGCAGGTTGACTGAATGAAAACACAGGAAATACCTATTAAGTTCTGATGTAGAAGCATTCTACAGTGAAGTGAATTCACTGGAGTTGATTTCCACAGTCAGTTACATTAATCACTAGGTTCTTGGATGTTATGTTCTCCACGCTTGCTGCCTAATATGTAAAATAGGCTAGGTAAATCTCACCAGTTCCTTGACAAGCTGCTAAAGTTTTATATTCTTTATTATAGAATAAAAATCCCACTGAGAAATGGATTTTTTTTTTTTGATCAGTCAATGTCAAGTGAGTCAGAAAGCATTACTTCATAATGTGCATTTCATTGCTTAAACATTCAAAATGGTGAGGCATAAAGCAATAGGGAACAAATCATATGCAGGAGGTAAGGTAAGAAACTTGAAAGAGTATGGGAGAAAAGCAGTCTCAGTAACAATGAGAAACTTCCCATTCCTTTGTCTCTCCCTCCTTTTTTATCTACTTCTCTCCTTTCCCCCTCCTTATGCCCTGCTGGCCTTCCTTTTTCTTTATGTTCTTTTCCTTTCTCTTCCTCCCATCTTCTTTCATTCTTTCTTTTTCATTTCAAAATAAAGGAAATAGCCATCATTTAGTCTAGAAGTCTGGCTATAGTCATGAGATACATGGAAATCAACTTGGTTGACTCACATTCAATTAGATGATCTTTTATAGTGTAAAGAATGTTATAATAGTAGGAGACTATTTTCATTGTTTTATGCATCCATTCAACAATACCTATGAATACTTACTTTGTGTTAAACAGCAAATTAGACACAAGGGATTCAACAGTGAACAAGATATTTAAGAAACTTGGTCTCTATAGAAGATACACAAAATAAAAAAGGAAGAAAACAAATTTAAAATCAGATCCACGTATGATCAGAGAACTGAAAGAATTAGCTTGTAATTGCAGAGAATAGTAGAATAGGCTAATTTTATACTTTAATCAAACATATAGAAAATGCAACAGTATAGTCACTTTTGTACATTTGCCATAAGAGAACAATTAGTCCAGGATAATCAGAAATTCTAGGTGATGGAATAATTCTTTAAATACCAACTGTCAATATCACTTACTTTCTAAAGGAATACAAAGCCATATTCTGACAATGTGCATTGAGTATCATTTGTATGCAAGGTACTCGTTATTCACTATCAATGACACAAATCAGAATAAGACCTAGACACTTTTATTTGTGAATGTATAATTTAGAAGAGGAGACATAAACACAAATAACCCCAATATTAAAAACTGGCTATAGGAAATGTCTCATGAACAAAAATAGGAAAAAATTTTAAAAATACTATAGATCAAAGGAAAAAAACTTTTATAACATGACTCAGATTATATCACTTCTCTGCTCAACAATTCTAATGGTTTCCTGCCTCACTCAATACAAATGTCAAAGTCCTTGAAATGAGTTTCTAGGCCCTCTACAATTTGGCTACTTTTACATCTTTAACCTAATCTACTACTATTCACCCTAGCTCATCTGTTCAGCCACAGAGGATTGCTTCCTGCTTCACGAATCATAAGCTACGACAAGGCTTTGGAACTGGTTCTTCCCTCCAGATATCCATGTGGCTAATTGTCTCATCTCCCTCAAAACATGGTGTAAATCTTCTGTTGTGCAAAAGCTCTAATGACCTAGTTATATAAAATTTAGATACCAACTCAGATTTTTCAAATTCCCTTACCAAACTCTCTTGTTTATTGTGCTTCTTATCCTCTAGAGTACTATGAAAGTGACTCAGATATTAAGTGTGTTGTTTATTGTCCATCTCTGCTACCTGAAACATAAATGCCATGTGGATAGGGATTTTTATTTGTTTCATTACTTGGCGAATATGAAGCATCAGAAAAGTGTCTGAAACATAATAGGAACAAAATAAATATCTATTGAATAACTTACTGAACGATCATCTTTGAAGAGAGTGATAAGGATAGAGGAAGAAAATCATTCATGACTTATTTTATGTAACTTGATGATAAAGAACTATAATGAGGAAGGATGGTCTTCCTCATTTATAGCCCACATTAAATTATTACTATTTCAGCATGTGAAAAATATTTGTGAAACATAGATCAGTTCATACAACTTCTTTATGCAACTGATGCATTGGATAGGTATGAGTCATAAAGTGTGATCATAAAACAAATTCATTTCAGTCTCCCATTGTCCTTGAAATGTACTTAGTTGTTCCCTTTCTACTGGATAAAACTCAGATAATCTTATGCTTCTTTTGGTCATTCTAAAGAAATGGACACTTTAAATCAAAGTTGCTATCTCAGTTTTAGAAGTCAAATATCAAATCCACCTTGATTTACATTGATATGTACTCTTTCCACCCATCAGATCCAGGAGGGATAGGTGGGCAGTGAGGAAGAGAGAGCTCACAGAGTCAAGGAAGTGGGAGGCTTGTTCTTCTTTCTTCCTCTTTCCAGCTTGAAAACAATTAGTTTCTTTCTTTTTTAAAAAAAGATTTATTTTTTTATGCATACAAGAACTGGGGTACAGGCCAGAGATGCAGGGGATGAGAGGATTCACCAGAGACAGAGTGGGAAACAGAACAGGCAGACTGACTGAAATACACTGCTGAGGGGAGCAGTGGGCGAGACAGGAGAGGTCTGCCATGCCATATAGGTTTCTCCCTGGCCGGGGATCAAACCTGTGCTGCAGAAGCTGCAGATTGCTTGATAGTATGGTACTTAACCCCTTGCACCACCAGGGAGGCCCCAGTTTCTAACCACTGCAGAACTGAGCCCAGGAAGGGCAGAGCAGAATAGATGACAGAACAGATCTTACTGTCCTGAGTTGCATTCTGTGGGTCAGCAGCTGTTTAGAGTAAATTCTTTTCCTCATTTGTGCTTTCGTGGGGTCTCAGGAGATTGTTCAATCAGTGGTGATCTCTCTCCCATGGCTCCCTAACTCAAACAAAAGCATCTCTACCCTGAATGGTCTATTACTTCTTTCATGACCCACATAATCCAGATTCTAGAAAAAAGTTCTGTTTGCTCCTGTGGGCAGTGTTTTACACAAGACCTAAGATCATACTCATAAACTCTCTTTTATTCCTGACCTGACTGTGATCCATGGAAAAGACTCAATCTTTCAATCATTCTTTGTTGCAACAAAAATGGCTTTTCCTTTACTTTAGCTATTGGATTAGCTATGCAGTAATTCTTTGTGTTTTGGAATTTTGAAAGTAAGAGTGAATGATCCTCCCACTCTGTTTATACCCACCAATTTATAGATGCTTCCAATTAATACAGTGGAACAATTCATAAAACTCCCTTTTTTATCTTGAGGTGAAGGAAAAACACCTCCTATTCTTGTATCTTGAGTTGGGACTGAAGCTCACATAACAACTTTCTTCTCCTCTCTTCCAGTGTCCAATTAATGAACCTCATTATACTCTTGATACAATTTTGACCAATTCAATATTTGCAAACCTGGCTTGAGGCCATTTCCTGCTCGTGAAATTCAATAGGGTGATTTTGACTAGAAATTCTTACTGAACTTCCATTCCATATGCAAAAACCTTCCTTGATTCCCAATTGACCAGGAGGTAGAGTATAATTGTTTGAGCTGGCATCTGTGTACGTCCAGCAGAGCCTCATGCTTTCTTCCCAATCCTGTCATCTATTAAGCCTCTTTAGTACTTCCAAGACTTACAGTCTCCTTTATTTATCCAATAATAGCTTTTAAGCCCATAGTATATTCCAGGTCATGTTCTAGGCCAGATTATATGTATATCAAAGATGAATAGGCCAGATAGTCTCCAATATATCATAAATTATTACACTTAAAAAAAAAACTCTTCGTGATTTCCACTTTACAGAATAACATTTCACTCTTTTCTGGACAATAAATTCAAATTAATCCATTACTGCTCTAAAATCACCTTCGCTGTGGCATCTACCCCTAAATTCCTTAGATGGGATTCACCACTTTCTATTCTGTGTTCCCAGCACACTTCATTGTCAGCCAGCGTGATACTATAGGACTTGTAATATGAGGTGTAAAAACAACTACTTATGAACTGTTTATGTCCAAATCATCTGTTAGTTAAGGAGATACAATAAATTTATATTTTATTTTATAATAATTAAATACGCTTGCCTCAAGCTGGAAGTCCAATATGTTTCAAGAATTAATAAAACTGGAAAGGGAACATCTTCTAAAAGAAATGGGAAGGCAACCACACACACTTGCAGACAAATGAGTCCATCTCAACTGCAGTATGCAATGAATGATAGAAGTTAAGACTTGTAGTGCAGATTGGATCGATATTGGGTGGTATTCTGAAAAGTCTCAAAAACCCTGGGGAGAAATGTGTACTAAATTCAGTAAGCAAAAAAAGAGTTCATGAAAGCTTATAAAGAAATGCATTGTTGGAGTTAAACTTTTAAAAGAATCTGATGACATTATGCAGGTTTCTTTGAAATAAGACAAGTCTAAGAGTAGCTTTAAAAGGACATAGGGGAAGACATTTACACATATAAAGGAAATATCACATGAATCATTGAAGAACTGGGAAGTCTGTCTTCAAAAAATGTTAGGGGTAAACTTTATGGAATATATATACATGTTGATGTTCAATGATGCATACCCAAAATTTATAGAATATTACAATGTAATGATACTTTGTGTTAAAAATTTACATAAACAGAGAAAGAGTCAAAATGAAGAAGAGTAAAAGATATGGTCAGGATGGTAAAATAAATGCTGTAAGAGTTGAGAAGGAGTAGAAGATGATTCTTAATCTAATTTGGCATGTTAGTTTTATATGAAATGTGAGATTTGCTATCAACATTCTCAGGAGGCAGACTAAAGCACCTGCACTTAGTGTGGTACTCCATAAACTATCTAGTTAGAGAAATGTGACCACTGGTGACAAAAACCAGAGCAACTTCAATTAATAACTAAAATTATTGAAATATTCATTTATTTTTAAAAATATAATAAAAAACAAAATTGTTTGAGAAAGGATTTCAAAAAAAAAAAAAAAGAAAACAGGAATATGCATATTCCTCAAGGGATAAAAAACAAATCAGTTAAACATTGCTCCGATGAGAGAGAAACAAGTGGCAAAGATGAGAAAAAAAACTGTTGGTAAATAGCACAGTTATTGAATTAAACAACTGAACCCTTCAGTCTGAGTCAATAATTAACAGACTTGGCATTGCAGGAAATGTAATTAGTGATTTACAGGGCAAAACTGAGATGAAACTGAGGAATCCAGAGGAAAAGGGCAAAAAGAGTACACTGAATGAGAAAAAATGTAAGCCAAATGGAAATCAGTTCATGAAAGAGATGTTTCCAAAAAAGAAAGCAAAATAAGGAGATTGTAAATAATATTGAAAGAGGACTCGGGACTCCCTGGTGGTGCAAGGGGTTGAAAGGTAATCTATGAAGCCGTCTGCAGCCACTGCAGTGAGTTTGATCCCTGGCCAAGGAGCTACCCACATGGGACAGCAGACCTCTACTGACTCTTCCGCTGCTCCCCTCAGAAGTGTATTTTGGCCAATCTGCCTGTTCTGTCCCCTGCTCTGTCTCTGGTGAATCTTCTCACCCCTCCCCCTGCACCTCTGGCCTGTACCCCAGCTCTTGTATGCATAAATAAATCAATCTTTAAAAAAAAAGAAAGAGGAACTCTAAAAAATTACCCAGTGTTTAAGAATACTTGCATTTTGAAATTGAGAGAGTACACATTCCAAGCAATTTAATAACAAAGGCCACACACTCAAAAATAGCTTGGTGACATTGCCAAATTCTAAACATAAAGAATGTTTCAAGCACAGAAAAAGCAAGACACAAGATGGACGAAAACTCCTTTCAAACACCAAATGCTAGGGCACCAGGGAACAATATCCATTGATGTCAAAAGGAAAGATTATGACCCATGATTTCTGCATTCTGCACTGTTTAGAATAGCTATATAATATCTCATAAGATAGCCATTATTTTGAGGAGTTTTTCCTAAAAGGAACCATAAGTGATTGGCAGGTGAAACAAACAAACAAGATAAAGGACAGTAAATTATTGGAGAAAAGCTAGTGATGTATATTGAAAAGTTACACAGAAAATATAGAAAAGCAATTGAAAGTGCTAAAAATGTTTACAAAATATTAGGAATGCAGAGGCTTTATTGAAAGATGTTTTTAACATTTTTGAAAGATGACTACATCACTTGAAATCAGGCAGAAAAAAATAGAAACCTTAAGTTCCTTATATTCCAAAACACTAAAGAGTACTCATTCATTAAACTTGTAAAATAGAATATGGTTGAAGATAGAACAGAGAGGATAAAATAGACAGAATTAAGATTATTTTTGAAATTTAGATTATGCATAATACAAGAAACAAGAAACATACAAAGGAAACAAAATATACAAAATGAAGCAAAATGTAAACAAAGGAAGCGTAAAAATTAAATAAAGGATAAAATTTAAAAATAAGTTGTATAAAATAGTGCAATTGATAATACTGCCTGTCTTCTGTATGTGTGGCTTATCTCATTTGAGCCTTAAAAAATACTATATGAAATATATGCTACTATTATTCCCATTATTACAGCTGGAAAAGTAACATTTGAGAAAGTGAGGTAACTTGACCAAGGACACATGACTAATAAATGGTGAGGCCAGGGTGAGAAACACATGGCCTCAGTCAATCATTATTCTTTTTTTTTTAAGATTTATTTATTTATTTATACAAGCACTGGGTACAGTCAGAAGCGCGGGAGGGTGAGAGAATTCACCAGAGACAGAGCAGAGAGCAGAACAGGCAGACTGACGAAGTACACTGCTGGGGGAAGCAGGGCCGGCAGGAGAAGAGGTCTGCGTGCCATGTGGGATCCTCGCCCAGTGGCTGGGGATCGAATCGGCACTGCAGAGGATTTGGTCAGCTTCACAACAGAGTGCTCAACCGCTGCGCCACTGGGGAGGCCCCAGTCTTTATTCTTAACCTCCAAACTATGCTGCCTAGAATCTACATACCTTCACATGTGCAAATAAAACATTCATTCTTATCCCTGCCATGCACATATTATCATATATACATTCATAAACACATGTGTTCACACAGATATATATATATATATATAAGCATATACATACATGCACACATGAAAACAAATAAAATTGAGAAAACCTAACAGTGGAAAATTGTCTAAATTTCCCTATATAAAGGGAGAATCTCTTAAGAAAAAAGAAAAGAGCAAAACTTAATTCTAAACTTGTTACTAAACCTACATAAAACTTATTCTTTCTTTCTTCCCACAGTTACTTTGGAAGAGGTGTTATTTTATTAATTTATTTATTTGTTCGCCTAATGACAAGGCACATAAGTGCTTCCAAGACCCTTTTGCTTCTTTCTCAGAGACTTGTCTTATACATTACATTATTTACCTCACTTGAAAACCTCTTCAGTAGCTATGCATTCTCAAATATTTCCCATTTTAAGATTGTACTTGTCTGATTCAACTACACTTTCCCTTTCCACAACCTCTTCACCACTAACCTCTTTTTACAGCCACTCTCTGCCTGCAAATAGTTCTTTATCTTCAACTGACTATTCAATTCTACACTCTCTACTCCAAACTTAGCTGGCCAAGGTTGTTCTATTGCTCAGTTCTTAAAAACTTACCTAGGTCCTTAGACAAAAATTTACCACTTGTTACTATTTTTAATGTTAATGCTATTTGAAATTACACACAAAATATTGAAACACGATTGGAAAGAATTCAAAGCAAAATAATAGTGTGCAATTTATTTTAAAACTATGCATTCTCTTATTCTTTTCCTAAACAATCTCTTCAGAACCCCCAATCTATCTCACCATCTCGTCTCCTCTTTGTCTTTGAGAATCACTGCCTTAAAACCTTAAGTGCTGCCACTCCCTGGGATTTTGATTTAGGCTCTATTCTCCAGCCTCATTTTGAAAAACTTATCTATGCAGGCCAATCTCCAGTTAATATCTATCATAAATTCTTATGACTGTCAAATCTTGATCTGCTTAAATCTTTTTTCTGAGTTACAGACTCATATATCTAACAACTTATGGTATCTCCATTTATTTGAAATTTTCTTTCTGGATATTCCACAAATGCTTTAATTCTCCATTCTCAGAGCTACTACCTAGATTAGTACATAATTACTTCCTTCTATATTACTCATATGGCCTTCTATACTTTTCCAAGCTTCCAATTTTGCATTTGTCCAAGTCATTCTCCATATTGCAACCAGACTGTTCTTTTTTAAAGTATCATTTTGATCATTTCATTCCTTTGAATGAATCATTTGACTCACTGTTTGCTTACCTTTGTCTTTAGGATAAAATCCAAATTTTTTCATATAATTGACACAGTCATTGTGAACTGTCTAGTGCTTAGTGTTCTACTCCCCACCTCCCATTTGTCCTCTCTCTTATCCTTGAAAACTTATGTTAGTTGTTCAATTATAGTTCGAGACTCAGAGCCTCCCTAAAGGTGCAAGAGGTTAAGTCTCAGCACTATGAAACTATGGCCAGCCACTGCACCGTGAGTTCGATCCCCGGCAGGGAGTTAACCCACCCACATGGCACAGCAGACCTCTCCTGTTTCACCCACTGCTCCCCTCAGCGGTGTATTTCAGTAAATCAACCTGTTCTGCTCCCCACTTTGTCTCTAGTGAATCCTCTCACTCCCCCACCCGGCACTTCTGGCCTACACCCCAGCTCTTGTATATATAATAAATAAATCTTTAATATATATAGAGAGAGGGTTCAGACACACATTGTGTGCTATCATAACACACAGCATTTCACCATTACCACACATATTAACTTTATTCTATTCATCTGTTTATTTGTTTATATCACCCACTAGATTCTAAGTACCATGAAGGCAAATATAAGATTTAAATAACATTATAGCTATAGTGAAAGGCACAGAATTAACACAAAAGCAATATCATTTGAGGGAAATAATGAATAACTGGGTGGAAAGTAATAATAGACAATGACATGCAAAATATTAGAATTTAAATAATGAAAATCTGCACAAATAACTTCAAAACATCAGAAGTAACAGTATTAATAGACAATGTATAATTTTATTTTTTAAAGTATTTAGAATTATTTATTTTACACAATTACTTATTTAAATGCAAGATTTATTTATTTATTTTATACAAGAACTGGGGTACAGGACAGAAGCGTGGGAGGGTGAGAGAATTCACCAGAGCCAGAGCGGGGAACAGAATAGGCAGACTGATGAAATACACTGCTGAGGGGAGTAGCGGGCAAGGCAGGAGAGGTCTGCTGAGCCTTGTGGGGTTCTCCCTGGCTGTTGGGGAATCGAACTGGTGCTCCAGAGGCTGTGGACAACTTCCCAGCGCAGCGCTCAATCGCTGCGCCACCGGGGGAGGCCCGACAATGTATAATTTTAGATTCATCAAGTGTAAAAAGTGGCACTTTTCAAATAAGATGACATAAAAGGCAAGAATATGGGTGTCAATAAAACGCTGGAAAAGATAAGTCATATGACCCTATAGAAGAATGAGAAAAAAGAAAGCAGCAAATTAAAGCTCTTCTTGCAAAAAGTAAAGTAATTAAAGAAAGAGGAAAGTAGCTAGAAAGTAATCCTTCAACTTTGAAAATAATACTGAGGTAAAATTTTATTTAAGATGAAGAAGAGAAATTAATTTGTTATTACTGACAAACAGGAAGGATCAAAGCAGAGTATAGTCTATAGGTGAATAATTGCTCAAAGTTTAAGAGGAAACGATTAAAAGTGAATCATGATTACAGTTGTGGTTGTAGCATGACCAAGGTAGGGAGGATTCTTCACAACAAAAGGAATGCATCAAATGTACAATCATGCCATTTCAGTCTCCTGAGTTAGGTAAGATACAAGGTCATAAGGTAAATATTATTTGGAAAAGGCAGAAGACATATAAGTGGAGTTCAAGAAAAAAGAGTGTAAGGGAAATCCATGACCAAAATGTAACACAGAATACATAAAATTTGTTTTCTTTTCTACCTTCACAGAACTGCATATTAATAACATCATTTACATCTACTTATTATTCAGAGTAATCCAGTTACTACACTCACCTCACCTCTGAACTTTCTACATCTATCCATAACCCTCCTATGATAGGCACATTTCACCTTATTTGGCTTTTTTTTTTTTTTTCATACTGATGCTTTTTCCTTCTTGATGCTTTTTCCTCTATTTCTCGAAAATCCTCTTAAGCTGAATCAATGTAAATAGAAAGTAGAGTCAGTCTAGAATGATAGTGCTTAGGAGAAAGCTAAAGTATATAAAGATATAGTTGCATATAAGATCATAACCGCAGATAGGATTTTTATATTTGATTTGGAGTACAGAGATTAATGAGACATATAGATGAATGAGATAAAAGAGGAAATGGTGGTGTTTGGATGTTCTCAGGGATTTTGAAAGTGTCATGAAGATGCTCTGTTAGTTAAGTTGGGTATAGGCTAAGCTGCTTTTACAACCAACTTCCAAATATATTTCCTCAAATAAATAAATAACTCCCTGATATAACAGTCCAAATATAGACATGTATTGGTAGCAGCTTAACTCTACAAGTAATCCAGAAATTCTGGTTCTCTATTTTGTTCCTATACCACCTCTAGGGTATTTTCCTTTCCCAAGTAGTCCAAACTTTCTTTCCTTTACCATGTTCATGAACCAGTCTGCAAGAATAAGCAAAGGAGAAGCTTAAGGCAAGCAGCTGATCTGAAAGTAGTGCAACTTTTATGTTCATATACCACTGGCCAGAGCTTAGTTCCATGGCACATTTGAGAAAGTTGAAACAAAGGAATATCTTCAAGGGAGGTTCAGCTATACAGTCAGGCCGGTTGGCTATATTATAATAAATCAAATTGGCTTCCTTAGTAAAAAGAATCGAAGACCGCATATTGGGAGTCTGCATACCTGGGAGGTAATTAGCCATCTCAGATACAAAGTCAAAAACAGCAGAGAAAAAAAGAACTGTGAAATGAGTGTTGAAATTAGTAAGGAAAGGAGAATTAAAACCTCGGTGAGGCAGATAGGAAACTTCAAAACAGTGAAGGAAGTGCTATAAGTGGAGTGAATAGATTTTATTAAAGAAAAGATCTCAGAGCTATTGTACTAAAGGTTTACCACCTCATCTTTCATTGGTAGTTTTTAAAAATAAAGAAATTGTTTTTCAGGCTGTTTCACTGGAACTAAATATATCTTGCTTATATTGTAGGTAACATGAATAAATTCAGTGTTCAACAGAAACACAAAATTCTATATTAATGAAGGCATCTTATACTGAGAATTGGCATAGTACTAGATTGGTAAACATACCATAGTCACAAAGATTCATTTAAAATATTTTCAGGTCTAGAATTCAATAATGTTCAAAAGGTGTCCAATAAACTTTCTTTCATAGAAAATGATCACAAGTTCTCCTTTGAGAATACTAAACTCTTTCTGATATTGTGAGTTTTGGTGACATTCAGAAGAGGGAGATACAGGAGAGACAGTCATTTGTCGAGAATAATGACATTTACACATTAATGGAAAAGTGTGGAAGCAAAGTTTTGAATGGAAGGGGTTAGCATGGAGGGAATTGAAAGTAAGCAGGAATAATTAAGGGATACCAGTTCTGGAGATAAAGATTAGGGAAGATGGAAGGAGAAACGACCACTTGTCACTCTCATATTAATGTCCAGGGTAAGAGAAACGGGAGGAGCCAGAGAACATTGACAAAAAGGTAAGTGAAATATTATCCTCTCTCTTTCCCATGGTTTCTTATCATTCTTTTTAATCTTGTTTTAATAGTTCACTATCAAACATTATAAGCAAAGTGCACTTCTAAAATTTGAGTAGAAATTATAAAGAAATATAATTGGGTAAAATTCTAATTATTGGGAGAGCGTGTGAAACTAATCAGCTTAATAGGATTTTGGGTATAAAAATGTACCTTAGAAACTCATATCTCCCAACTGCTGTCTCAGATTGATGATGGCTGCACTTCTCATGTAATGGGGAGTCAGTGTGGAGGCCAGCATGGTGGCTGGAGTACAGGCGATGCCTGCTCGACCAAGTAATTTTCCTTAGTCAGTCCAGTTTCTACTGTGGACTTTATCGCCTTGGTAATAGTGATGATTGAAGGATTTGAAGCCAGAGGTGACATGATTCATGATTTAATTTGCATTTTAAAGAGTTCACTGTGATGGCAGAGTGGAAAGCTGATGGAAATGGAATCAAAGTAAAAACAGCGAAAACACTTTATAAATTAGTACTATCACATGAGAAGATACAAAAATATTACTCTATATTATGGATTGTAATACATCATTATGAAACTGCTTATCAATATACTAAAAGTGTGCACAAATTCAGCTTAACTAAATGATGGACAGTTAAGCTATATAGAGATAATAAACATAGCTTATACTTTATAATGGATTTGGAAAAATTCAGAATCATTGAACATTGTAGACAATGACGCTAAAGTTTTTTCTACATGGTAATGTTTTTACAAGTTCACAGAAATTTTTTTAATTGGCTACAAGGTTGCTTAACTTTTACAGAGCATGGGGGAAATATAACCATAGTAATATGCTCATGAGAATATATTTTGTTAGAGTTATTTCTGTTGGAAGAGTTTCAGTGCTATGCTTTTAAAAATGTAGTATTTTGGTATGTCCCAACAAATGTTGCATCAGAACACTTGAAAGTCTTATTTGTGCTATTCAGTGACCTCTTGGCTATATACTAATAGATTTCCAATCCGCTGAGAAGAAAACCCTCACAGACACTTTTCCGACTTTCAAAGCTATGATTAAATGTGCCTTTACATCAAAAATCAATCTTTTTTAAGGCATGCGAGGGATTTGGTCTGCAGAGCAGAGACTAACATGCCAGACAGACTCTCCTAGACCTTTAAAATATCTGTCTATTCCCTTCACAGGAAGTCTTTGTTCCTGGGGCTATTTATAAAGGCTGATTTTCAAAGGCCCCCAGCCTCAATTAATATATTGTTGGCTTAATCAATTAATTTTAATATTAATGATTATTTACTCATTTCATTATTTCCTTACTACAGGACATTCTTGAAATATAAAAGCATTACACACAAGAGGTATAATTAGTAATTAATAGGTTTTTTGATTGGTTAAACAGCATTGTAGTATTTATTCTTTAGAAACTTTCAAGTAATGAACAGATTTTTTTCAGTAGAAACATTTCCATAAAATTAATAATATTTTGCTCTCTAGAACTATCATAATGATAACACAAAATAGTACAGTTGAATTTAGTTAGCATTTATAAAATTCCTCATATATTATATAGACAGCTGACTTTATTTTGTTTTTTATAATCTAAAGAGCTTCCTATGCTTTTAACCTTGCCTCTCCTAAAAGATCTATAAGATCCCTGAGGATAGAGATTCCCATCTTCTGTTTTCCTTAATTTCCACATCACATTTGTCCAGTATTAGATGTTAGCAGCTAATCCTCAATAAACACTAACCATGAGCTTTAACACTAGCACAAAGTCTAATTACAATTTATTTTTACTTTGTCACCAGTCAGTTTAATAAACAGAGAGTAGAGATTAATAGCTTCTATTGTCATTGATCTGATTTATGAAATTGTTCACAGATTTTTGCTGTCTGAACTACAATATTGACGCAGTCAATAAAATCTTTTCACCAATTGTCCCAAATGTCATACTGACCTCTTATAGTCTCGTGATGTCATTGTCTATTACATCTGCTTCAAATGTATCATTGTTTTTATTTCCTAAACTTATTTCTAAATAATTTCCTAAAATTTTTCTAAAAAAATGATTTTGCTCTTTTCTTTTTTCTTAAGAGATTTTGCCTTTATATAGAGAAATTTAAACAATTTTCCAATCTGTTAGGTTTTCTCAATTTTATTTGCTTTCATGTGTACATGTATGTGTATGTGTGTGTATATATATCTGTGTGAACACATTTGTTTATGAATGTATATATGATAATATGTGCATGGCAGGGATAAGAATGCATGTTTTATTTGCACAATGTGAAAGTGTGTAGATTCTAGGCAGCATAGTTTGGAGGTTAAGAACAAAGACTTACTGAGGCCATGCGTTCCTCACCCTGGCCTCACCATTTATTAGTCATGTGTCCTTGGTCAAGTTACCTCACTTTCTCAAATGTTACTTTTCCCGCTGTAATAATGGGAATAATAATAGTATATGTTTCATATAGTATTTTTTAAGGCTCAAATGAGATAAGCCACACCTAGAGAAGACAGTATTATAAATTGCTCTATTTTATACAACTTATTTTTAAATTTTATCATTTATTTAGTTTTTATTTAATTTATTTAATTTTGAAATATCACTCCCAAAGTGGCCACCCCACTATGACGTCATGATATTCCAAGGTTTAATTATTTGGTTAATTTGCTAACAACCCACATAAGTGGACCTGAATTAATGAAAATGATCTGCAGACAATCACAGATTACTTGGCAGAGGCTAGTGCAATACATGCCAAAGGAAGATGAATCATTTATCAGTTTGTAAGAAGTGAATGCTTCTTGCAAGCTGACAGTACTGAAAAACTGACAAATACTCCTCTGGAACACAGAGTAAAAATCCAGGAGAAAGTAATAGTGATTCACATTTCCAACACAATGACCTCGAGTCACTCAAACTCAGCCAAGACCAAACAGCACATCTGCTATCTCAAATCTGCTATGTTTCCCAGACTAATTAACATATTGTACATCTTGTTGTCCATACCAGCAACACATTCAGTCATCAGATAATATCAGTTCTCACTTTTTGACATCTGTCAAATCTTTCCACTCCCCGGCCACCACTACAAGTTATTACCACTGTTATTCTTTGCCTAGTGTACTAGAAGTCTTTTGATTCATTTTTCTATCTCTAGCCTTACTACATGATTCCATCGGCTGCACTGGCCCCTCTATTCACATTCAAGCTCAACTAGCTCAAGTTTTCCTTGAGTTAAATATTCTTGAGATTCCCCACAGCATTCAAGAAAATAAAGTCTTAATTTCGGTACAGAGCATTCATACCCCACCACACTCTAATTTAAAATCCTTTCAGTCTCACATCTCATGTCGCCCTCATTTGCACTTGTTGCAGAGATCTCCCGCTTTGAATACTATTTTTTTTTTTTGTGTGTGTGTGTGGGGGGGACCCTCGCCAGTGGCCAGGGATCAAACTGGCGCTGCAGAGGCTGCGGGCAGCCTCGCAACCCAGCGCTCAACCGCTGCACCACCAGGGGAGGCCCTTGAATACTATTAGAGTACATTCTTGCCCTGCTACTGTGCTCACACTCTCATCCCCTCTTTACCTAAACATCTTCTAGTTAAAAGAACTTCTACTCCATTTTTATGCTTCACCTCCACTTGGCTTCTTGTTAACTAAAGACATTTTGTTAGCTTCTATTTCCTTCTTTGTAAAATAAAGTTTGCTAGTCTAAATTTCAAAGACTATTTTTTTAAAAAAACAAATTATTGGGCATTGACATTTGTTAGGAGCAAGAAGAAACAAAAATATAAGTTGTGCTACTTGGATGTGTCAAGAGGAGGAAAATCTGTGAAACAGAGTGTCAATGCCATGGGTCAACTGACACATCAATCAAGCATAAGAACTTTCAAATAGGAAATAGTAAAACAGGAGACAGTAAAAGGTCAAAATGGATATATTAGTCTCCTATTGCTGCTCTATCAAATCACCACAGACTTGGTGGCTTAAATAAAT
Organism: Talpa occidentalis; assembly: GCF_014898055.3. NCBI lineage: Eukaryota > Metazoa > Chordata > Mammalia > Eulipotyphla > Talpidae > Talpa > Talpa occidentalis. Next base: position 28,974,032 of record NW_023601653.1, read on the forward strand.
ACAATTTATTATCTTACAGATCTGAAGGTCAGAAGTACAAAACTGGGTCTTAATGGGCTAAACTAAGGTTTCAGCAGGGCTGCGTTCCTTTATGGACGCTCTAGAGAAGATTCTTGTTTTGTCTTTTTCGCTTTCTTGAGGCTATCTGTGCTCTATCTCATGCCCTCCTCCTATCTTTAAAGAAAGCAATAGCCAATCAAGTCTTTTTTTATGTACAATCACTTTAACATTAGTGCCTCTCTCCTTCAACATTTTAGAGACTCATTATCACATTGGACCCACAAAATAATCAGAGTCCTAGTTTAAGTTAGACATTCCCTAGTCTTAAAACATGGGATTATTAAGGTTTTATATGGTAGTCTTGCTGGGATATAGATGCTATTAAAGCATATAGCTTCTCCTCACAATCACTATATTGTAAAAAGGAAAAAAAAAAAACTGAGTTGCTTTGAGAATTAAATAACTCAAAGTATGTAAGACATAAAACATAAAATCTTCCATAGCATGTTGGAAGAGCTCAGTAAATGATAATTGTGAGTATTTTATTTTCAGTGAATGGTACTAGTTATTATTATGAAGGTAGAAATAAAGTTTTTCCTTTTAAACCTCCAAAGAGTGCAAGGTTAGATGCCTGGGGAAGATATCAGAATTATTTTAGGAAAAATGCCACTCTTATTTAGAAAAGACATCTAGGTCAGTGCTTTTAGAATTTGAAAATTAAAGTCTTATAGATGTAAACTGCACAAGAAAGGAACACATGAGGGAGTTTCCTCTAGTCATCTGAGAGAAAAGGAGGTTTTATGAAGGTGAACAAGGCCATGGGAGTGGAGGCCCAGCTTCAAGACAGAGAACAGAGGCAGATAACACTTTGATCAATGGTAGATTCTACAACACAAAGAGAGCTAAGAAACTATTAATAACCTTGATTAAAGCAAAAAAAGTAAGTTATTCTTTGTTCAGTACTATGTTAAAAATATCCCCCTATTAACTCCGAAAATTTTATCAGAATGTGGTTCACATATCGATGTCATCTATATTTAGTGGGGCCAAGGGGAAATGATGCAAAAGAGATCAGTGTTCGGCATGGGGTCAAGCAGTGTGTACAGACAGTGTGCATGGTAAGATCAGGTAACACTCATGGTAACACACATGGCTATGTGGGGCGTGGCCCATTGGGAATAAGAGGAAAAACTCTCTATTTCCAAATAGACAAGAGGAAGGGGAACTTTTTGTTTTCCTTTGTAAGGAGAGGAAAAGCAGAGGGAGTTGTTTACTTGTGATCTCACATACTTCATTACAGAGATTAGAGTCACGCCGATAGCAGGTATTGCTTCTGTGAATTATTCATGTTATGATGATGACTTTTGTCATTATGATAATTTCCAGATGATCTACATCATTTAGCCATTAAGAAATATTTGAAGTTTATTCTCAGATGTATCATAAAGAATATTAAAGAAATCTTGGGGCATACAACAAGTATAAGAAGAATGAAAGGGTCATAACATTACAGTATATAAAGAGAGGTAGCAATACAAATATCGAAAAAGTAGAAAATGTTTTATTTAATTGGATAATTGTACTTTATATGTATTTACTAGATCACCAGAGACTTGATTGAATTCACTCTACAAAAGATGTCACGTGGGATAATTTTATCATTTTGAAAAGATGCCTAAGCTCTTCAAGGCAATAGTTTTTACCACAAAAGACGCAACAGTAAAAGCTTATTCCATAGCATAAACATTTTCAAATAATAATGCTCTCTTTGGGCATATTACGTTAGCCTCTTAAGTTACAAGAAACAAACATCGCGATATAATAAGTTCTAGATGTCTAAAATACAAAACATAAAATCTAAAACTATCAAATGTAAATAAAATGCAGCAGTTCCCATTTTGCTTGAATACATCGTATTTTCTATAACAAAAATATTCTAACTTCCTACAGTTCTAAGATTAAGTGAAGAATATAGCTAATATTTTAAATCATTTGGTACAACTGCCAAGTATATAAGTAGTGAACATGTCCCAGTTAAATAAAAACCTGATTTTTGAAAGGAATATGTGTAAACATATGTGCAAGAGAGACTCCAAGATAGCTCCAATCATCCCTGACTCCCAATTTTTTGCAATCCCTTGCCCTCGATTATATGGTGACTTGTTTCTAAACAGCAAAATACAGCAAAGGTAATGACATGTCACTTCCATGATATTACATAAGATTGTTACATCTCGGAGCTCAGACTTCCTCCCTTGCTGTTTTTGATGAAGCATGCTACCATGTTGGAGAAACCTACATGGCAAGGATTTGAAGGTGGCTCCCAAATGACAACCAACAAGAACTTGAAACCTTCAATTTAATAGTCAGTAAAATTTGTATGTGTCCAAGAATCAGATGATTTGGAAAGCAGGTTCATTTCAAATTAAGCTTTAAAATGAGGACTTCATCCTAGCCAGAGCAATAAGACAAGAAAAAGACATACAAGGAATCCAAATAGGAAAAGAAGAAGTCAAACTATCACTATTTGCAGATGATATGATAATATACATAGAGAACCCCAAAAACTCCACAGAAAAACTAATTCAACTCATCAATCAATTCAGTAAAGTGGCAGGATACAAAATCAACGTGCAAAAGTCAGTAGCCTTCCTATACACAAACAATAAATCTGAAGAAGAAATTAAAAAAATATCCCTTTTATTATCAAAACAAAAAAAATCAAATATTTGGGAATAAATCTAACAAAAGAGGTAAAGGACCTATACAAAGAAAACTATAAAACACTATTAAAAGAAATAGAAGAAGACACAAAGAAATGGAAAGACATCCCCTGCTCATGGATTGGAAGAATAAACATTATTAAAATGGCCATCCTACCAAAAGCAATATACAGATTCAATGCTATTCCAATCAAAATTTCAATGTCATTCTTCAAAGAAATAGAACAATTATTGATGGAATTCATATGGAATCACAAAAAAAAACCCGAATAGCCAAAGCTCTACTGAAAAAAAAAAGAAGGGAATGGAGGCATCACACTCCCAGACTTCAAACTCTACTACAAAGCCATAATCATCAAAACTGCATGGTATTGGAACAAGAACAGACATACAGACCAATGGAATCGAATAGAAAATCCAGAAATAAACCCACAGATTTATGGTCAACTAATCTTTGACAAAGGAGCAAAGACTATGCAATGGAGCAAAGAAAGTTTGTTCAATAAATGGTGCTGGGAAAACTGGGTCGCTACATGCAAAAGAATGAAGCTTGACCACTACCTCACACCATACACAAAAATCAACTCAAAATGGATTAAAGAACTAGACATAAGACCTGAAACCATAAAATACATAGAAGGAAATATAGGCGAAACACTACGTGATTTGCATATCAAAGACATCTTTACAGACACATCACCCAAAGCAGTGATAGTGAAGGCAAAGATAAACAGCTGGGACTACATCAAATTAAAGAGCTTCTGCACAGCAAAAGAGACAATAACAAAAACAAAGAGAAACTCCACCAACTGGGAGAACATTTTTGCACACAACACTAATGATAAAGGACTGATCACAAAAATCTGCAAAGAGCTGATGAGACTCAGCAACAACAAAGAAAATAATCCAGTCAAAAAATGGGCAGAAGAGCTAAAAAGAAACTTCCCCAAAGAGGAAATGCAAATGGCCAACAGACATATGAAAAAATGTTCAACATCACTTGTAATCAGGGAAATGCAAATCAAAACTACCATGAGATACCATCTTACACCAGTGAGAATGGCACATATTAAAAAAACTAGCAACAGCAAATGTTGGCGAGGTTGTGGAGAAAAAGGAACTCTTCTACACTGTTGGTGGGAGTGCAAACTGGTCCAACCACTATGGAGAGCTGTGTGGAGATTTCTGGACCTACTAAACATAGGGCTTCCATATGATCCAGCAATTCCACTCCTAGGTATTTACCCAAAGGACACAGAAACATCAATTCCAAAGAACACCTGCACCCCTATGTTTATAGCAGCACTATTTACAATAGCTAAGCTTTGGAAACAGCCCAAATGCCCAAAAATAGATGACTGGATCAAGAAGATGTGGTCCATATATACCATGGAGTATTACTCAGCATTCAAAAAAGATAAACGCATGCAATTTGCAGCAACATGGATGGCGCTGGAAGGGATCATGCTCAGCGAAATAAGCCAAAAAGAAAAAGAAAAATACCGGATGGTCTCACTCATAGCAGGAATCTAGAAAACTTAAATAAGGGACCAGGAAAATGAATAACTATAAGAAAGTGAAAATCAAAATCAACAAAAAACTATGAACCAGAGACACATTTTGGGGGGTGGAGGGCGGGAGGGGAGGGATTGGCGTCAGAATGGGGGGTTTGCAATTGTATGGGGGAATATAAAAATAAAATTTATTATTTAAAAAAATAAAAAAAAGAAATATTACAGAAGTAATTAAATAAATAAGTATGATAATATTAGGATAAATAAATGCTTTGGGAAAAAGTGAAATAAATAAATAAATAAATAAATAAAATGAGGACTTCATCCTTCCTGATATTTTGACCGCAGCATTATAGAAGATCCAGCTAAAATATGCTTGGATCTCTAGCTCACATAAAATGAATTAATTAATGTAACTATTTAACAACTTTTTTAAATTTAGAGATAATTATGAACTCCCTGAAGGTATATGAAATACTACAGTGAGAGAATGTGTACCTTTTGCCCAGTTTCTCTTAATGGAAACATTATAGTAAAGCTATATTGTCTCAACCGAAATATTGATATTGCAAGGTCACAATACAAATAAGTTTCCATTACCACAAGGATATGGATCCTTATGTTGCCCTTTTATAATCATACTTACTTCCCTACCACTTAAACTTACCAATCATTAACATATCTCCCAATCTTATAATGCTGTCACTTACAGAATGCTCTAAAATGGAATCAAATGGTATATAAACTTTGTGGATTGAATTTTTTCACTCAGAATAATTTTCTGGGGATTCATCCAGATTGTTTCATGTCAGAATTTCATGGTATGCAATTACCAGGGTTTAATCATTCATCCTTGAAGGATATCTAGATTGCTTCCAGTTTTTAACTATAAGAAATAAAGGGTCATAAACTTTCAGTACACATTTTAGTGGACTTAAGTTTTCATTTCTCTGTAATAGAAGCCCAGAAGTGCAAACATTAGGCTATATAGTAACTGAATAGTTTTATATTTTTAAAATAAACTCTCAAATACTTTTTCAGAGTGGCTGTACCATTATACACTTCCACCAGCCACACATGAGGAAACAACTTTCTCTGCATTCCTGCCAGCATTTAGTGTTGACATATTTTTTAAAGAAATTTGGGCTATTACACATTCTATTGTGGTATCTCTATTAGGTTTTATTTCCCTAATAATGTGTAATGATATTGAGCATCTTGTCATGTGCTTTCTTATCACCTGTTTATCCACTTCAATTAAATGTCTTTTTCCATTTTGTAATTGTTCACTGACAACTTTAGTGTTACAGTGTTTATTTAATGTTTGATTTTTCACTATTCTTTATATATTCTGGATACTATTCCTTTATCAGAATTATGATTAGCCAATATTTTCTCCCCTTCCATAGGGATTTTCATCCTCCTATTATTTCCCAAAGTAAAAATTTTACTTTTGTTAAAATCAAAATTATTGATTTTTAAGAATTGTTGATATTATCTATGTACACAATCATGCCATCTATAAACAGGAACAATTTACTTTCTTTTTTCACTCAGTATGTTTTTTATTTCCTTTTTTAGTGCTATACTGTTTCTTTGCTGATATAAGTAAATTGTATTTACTTTGGGTCTCTTTTTGAATGTTTTTTGTTAGAGATTTGAACATTTCATTCACCTTTTATATTTGTTTGCTTCATTTTCTTTTTTTTTTTTTTCTAGCATTTTATTGATTTCTGAGCTCTCATTTTTACCTGAGATTTACTTTGCACTTAGTTTGCTCTTTTTCTAGGCTCTTTGTTGGGAGGTTAGGTTGCTGATTTGAGACTTTTAGTATTTTCTAATATATTCATCTCATGCTATAAATTTTCCTTTCAGCATGGATTTAGCTAAACCTTACAGCTTTTAAGAGTCCCATGCTCTACTGACTGAGCTAGCCAGGCTAACTTACACATTTTAATATAATACCATTTTCACTTTATTCAGCTCAATGTACATTTTTTTTATTTCTCTTGAGATGTTCTCTTTGATTTACAAATTATTTTGAATTGTGATGTTAATTTTTGCTTGCATTTAGAATTTTTTCTGTTATCTTTCTGTTAATGATTTCTAGTATGATTCCAAATTATATATCTACTCAGATTATTCAGAATATATATTTATGACTCAATGACAAAACGCAACCCAACTTAAAAATGTGAACAGTTTTCCAAAGATATACAAATGACAAAAATGCTCAAGAAAAAAATATGAGGATTAATTACTTGGGAAATTCAAATCAAAACCAAATTAGACACCACTTCAGATCTACTAGAATAGTAGCAGTAGCATTAACAGCAATGATAAACAAAAATAAGTGTTGTTGATGATATAGGGAAGTGGAACTTTGCAAATAAGACTGTCACATGGGCCCTCCCGGGTGGTGCAAGGGCTTAAAGTCTCAGCACTATGAAGCTATCTCCAGCTACTGCCACCTGAGTCTGATCCCCAGCTAGAGAGCTGGGCCCACATGGCACAGCAGACTCCTCCTGTCTTGCCTACTGCTCCCCTCAGCAGTGTACATTTCAGTACATCTGCCTGTTCTGCTCCCCACTCTGCCTCTGATGAATCCTCTTACTTTCCCCCAACACCTCTGGCCTACAACCCAGTTCTTTTTTTTTTTTTTAAAGACTCTACAACGGTGCGGCACTATGGAAAACATTTGGCAGTTCTTCAAGAAAATTAAATATAGTCACAGTATGAGTCAGCAATTCCATTCATAGGTATATACCCAAAAGAATTGAAAACAGGTATTAAAATTAAAGTTTGGTCACTGGACTAATAGAGATATCATAAATTTACATTAAATTAATATTTTAAAAATCTAATCACCAGTGATATTAAGAATTCATCAGAAAAAGATGACACCTTAGCCTTCACCAGTGGAGTAACTTGAGGATTCCACATCTTTTGCAATATTGAATATTTAAGTGATGTTTCTTAAGTTTCTGGACTCAATTCCAACGTGGGTGTTGAGGAGACCTCCCACTCATCACCAAGCAATTCAGAGATAGTGTCAGATTCCACAGGTTAAAGGCTCAGTCCTGCAAGACCACGTACACACACTTCAAATGCCAGTTGCAAATTCAAGCTTCTGTGTTTCTGACAAACCAACTATAAATCAGAGGTTCCAGGGAATCCCCCCAGTGAACCCCTCCAACTCAGGATGCCAATCCCAAATATAGGTTGCTACCTGTCCTGACAGACTGGCTGCAAATCAGCGTCCCACCATTTCCACCTCAGACTCAATTAATTTGCTAGAGCAGCTCACAGAACTCAGAGAAACAGTTTCCTTACTAAAAACCTACTTGTTATAAAGGATACAGCCCAGAAACAGTCAGACTGAGATGCATAGAGCAAGGTTTGTAGAGAGGGGTATAGAACTCCCATGACCCTTCCACATGCACCGCTCTCGTCAAGTCTTCACATGTTCACCAACCCCATCCTCTTGGGTTTTTATGGAGGCTTTATAAAAAAATAAATAAAATTGAAGTTTGTTTGTGAATATTCATAACATCATTATTGACAAAAGCCAAACACGTATTAACCCAAATGTCAATGAGTAGATAAACAAATAAAATGTATGCAGATAAAGGAATTATATATCAGACATAAAAATGCATAAAGTACTGATACATGCCAAAGCATTAATGAACCCTGACATTATTATGCCAAGTACACAAAGGTAGTCACAAGAGATCACATATTACATTATTTCATTTATGTGAAAGATTCAGAATAGGCAACTCTTTAGAGAAAGAAAGTAATAAGTGATTTATTGAGGCCCACTGCATAATGAAATAAGGGGTAATAGTTAAATGAGGTTTCTTCGGCAATGGAATTATTCTAAAATTAATTATGGTGAAAGGCTTTATATATCTGTGAGTATACCAAAAGTCCCTGAATTAAATATTTTAAGTGGGTAAGTATAGAAGTGAATTATATATCAATAAAGTTGTTTTAAAAGAATGTGGCATTGCCTAACAAGCACAAAAGCATGTTCCACACCATTATTATTAGAGAAATGCAAATCAAAACTATGGGGGATATTACCTCCCACCTGTGAAAATGACATATGTCAAAAAGATTGGAAACAACCAGTGTAGATGAAGGTGTGGTGAGAAAGGAACTATCATACACTATTGGAAATACAAATTGGTACAATCTCAATGGAAAACAGCTGGGAGATAACATGTAATTATACAAAGAACATGAAAAGACTAATACAAAAAATATATGCACCCCTATGTTTATAATTGCATTATCCCCAATAGCCAAGACATGGAATCAGCCTCAGTGCCCGTCGCCAGGTGACTAGACAACTAGACGATGATGTGGTCAAATACATTGATTTCACTTATGGGTGGAATACAAATGAAATCAACAGAACCAATGCTCAGACATGAGAAAAAAAATGGTGATTACCAGATGGGAAAAAAAAGGATGTGGGTGGGAGGGACTGATAGAAAGCATGAATTTAATATTAATGAATGAAACTAGAATTTTGGTGGTGGGTTCATTGTAGTGCACATTTATCGATACATAAAGCTATACTCTGCAATTTATATAATGTTGCAAATAAATGGTAAATCAATATTGAATAAGTATTTGTTTAATGTGAGTGTGATTAAATTATAAAATATCATGTTGGGAAATCAATAATAATGACATTCTAAAAAACAAAAGGTAAGAACCATAGTTAACTTATTCCCACGTCATTCTTTAGGGACTGAGTTCCTCAGTAGTCTATCTTCTACCTTTACATTTTCTTGTATTTCCTTTAATGTAGTGTCTAGGGATTTGACTTTTAAATAACAGAGAGAGTAGAAAAATGCACTTCTACTCCATCTTCCTGGAAGTACAATTCCTCAATGTATGTTATTTAAGGTAAATTTGTAGTAAGATTGTTATGTGATTATAAATACCATGCAATTGTATGTATATCCACTGAACACTAAGAGGTAGATATTTGCCACAGGACATTACTGCAAGTGTTCAGTTAGTGTCAGTGAACGGACACTAACAGAAATTTCACCTATGGCTGAGCTTGTGGTAGAGCATAGATAGATGAGGGTTCAAATTCCTCTACACCAGCTATTCAAAGTGACAAATAATCATATTAGAATCACCTGAGGTTTTAGAAAATGGCAAATCCCTAGGCCTCAGGAAAGATTGATTAAATAAGAATATCTGAGCATGTATCCCTTGAGTAAATAATTGTTTCAAATTTTGTCCTGTGATTCTGATGTTCAGTGACTTTTGGAAACTGTTTGGGTAAACTTCCCTGAAATTGTTTTCTCATCTCTAAAATGAGAATAATAATATAATAAGAAGAACAAGATCCGTTCATCACAACTTGGTATAAGACATAAATGTCTTAATCAAAAGTTCCAAGCATACATTACCAGCACTTTGAAGTAAAAGGAGTATACAGATTTTGTAACCAGGTTCATGATTAGCTTCACCACTTCCTAGGTCTGTCACTGGTAAAGTTGTATGAACTTTGTGTCTCAGCACCATCATTTGTAGGGTGGAGGAAGCTATACACCCAAAGAGCTAATGTAAGGATGAAATTATATAACATACATAAAAGCACTTTATGCATTTGTAGGTGCATTAGTTTTTGAACCTTCTTCTTTAAATACCTATGCAAAACACAAAAGAAATAAACCTTACCATAATATATAATTTCATAAGGAACTATAAATGCTTATTAGGTAAAAGACACCTTATAAGATACTAACTTCACACTCACTGGGACAGTAGTAGTTGTTGTTGTGATAGAAGGAAGAGGGAGGAACCAGAGAAGGAGAAGATTAATAATAATAGACAAAAAACCAAACAAACAAGTGCCAGTGCCATTATACATTAGATATAGATGCTACTAAGGCCTGGCTACAGATGTATTGATTGTGTGGTTTTCAGGGAAAGAGGTGGCAGTAATTTTTCTGATTATGGAAAAAGTAGGCTTATTTTCTCTTCTGTTTTTACATTTTTTATTTTATATATTTTTATATCATTTTTCATTTTTGTACAATGTATGAATTTTCATCTTGCTATAGTCCCCATAAATTCCCACCACATTTGTTTTGACCCTACTCCCTTCTCCCCACTGTAGTGTGTCTCTGGTTTATAGCTGTCTGTTGATTTTGATTTTTACTTTATTATTAGTCTTTTTCCTGATCCCTTATCTAGGTTTTTTAAATTCCTGTTATGAGTGAGACCATCCGGTATTTTTATTTTTCTTTCTGGCTTATTTCACTGAGCATGATCCCTTCCAGCTCCATCCAAGTTGCTGCAAACTGCATGACTTTATCTTTTTTGATTGCTGAGTAATATTCTATTGTGTATATGTACCATATCTTCTTGATCCAGTTATCTATTTTTGGGCATTTGGGTTGTTTCCATAGCTTACCTATTAGAAATAGTGCTGCTATAAACATAGGGGTGCAGGTGCCCTTTTGAATTAATGTTTTTGTGTCCTTTGGGTAGATTCCTAGGAGTGGAATTGCTGGATCATATGGACTCCATTTGTAGCAGATTGAGGAACCTCCACACAGCTCTCCATAGTGGTTGGAACAGTTTGCACTCCCACCAGCAGTACAGGAGAGTTCCTTTTTCTCCACATCCTTGCCAACATTTGTTGTTGCTATTTTTTTTTTATATATAGATTTATTTATTTATACAAGAACTAGGGTACAGGCCAGATGTGCAGGAGGGTGAGAGGATTCACCAGAGAGAGAACGGGATATAGAACAGGCAGACTGATGAAATGCACTGCTGAGGGGAGCAGCGGGCAAGACAGATGTCTGCTGTGCCATGTGGGTTTCTCCCCAGCCAGCCTGGATTAAACCCGCGCTGCAGAGGCTGCGGACAGCTTCACAGTGTTGGCGCTCACCCGCCTCCGCCACCAGGGATGCCCACTAGTTTTTTTAATATGTGCCATTCTTACTGGTGTAAGATGGCATCTCATTGCAGTTTTGATTTGCATTTCCCTGTTTACAAGTGATGTTGAACATTTTTTCATATGCTTGTTGGCTATTTGCATTTCCTCTTTAGAGAAGTTTCTTTTTAGCTCTTCTGCCCAAAAAAGTAGGCTTATTTTCACCAATTTTGGGGTTTTGTTTATTATTGCACAATATCTATTTTATCTTCCCTTCCCAAGATTTCTGCATATAAACTTTGTCCCAGAATTTTCTGAATTCATAGAATCAAAATGTCATCTCAAGATGTCTCTTCTGAAATTCTAGAATTGTTACAAGTCTTAAAGATGTCCTAAATATCAGTGAAATTGGGACTGTCTCCCCAAAGTTAGTAACACTCCTGGGCTATGTAATGAGGAGATTCTGTGATACCTCACTTCATTGTCTATACTTTCTTCTAACTTTTCAAACACTTGTTCATTCTTCTAACTGTTCAAACACTTGTTCAGAATGTGTAATATAGAATATGTGAGACAGAATTCTGGAGATTTGAAAGAGGTAATGGAAACCCTAGAACTACCCTATTTCAGCTATATATATATATATATTCATAACTCACAGATTCAACATTTTGATTATTTGACTTAAAAAACACAATGGTTACCCATACTCCCACCTATTTAAAGGTGTGGTCGATTGTAGAAAATTCAGTCATTTTTAGAACTTTATGAAATTATTTTCTTTCTGATACAGTTAAAATACAAACTAATACCTGACATATCATCTTATCTTTAGAGGCATGATTGAATCCTAGAGTCTAACATTTGAAATTATTCTGTACACCAAATCAGAAAGTTACGATAACTCACAAATTCATAAAAGAGCTCTGGAGATGAAGCACTTCAGTCTGCGTTAAGTAGACTTAATAAAAAATGACAAAAGAAAATATAATGCCCTTCCAAAAAACAATTACATTTTCTATTTATATCATTAGAATAACTGTGACAGTAAGATAGTGAAATGACTTGTTTTAATAAACTATTGCCAAGTTATTTTAAGAAAAGAATACTTCACTACAACAGAACTGAGTCATCCATAAGTGCAAGATTATATTTTCTGAACAGATTCTTTTGGTTAGGGTCTGGGTTTACTTTTTGGCCAGTTTTTATATGCTTCCTTACCAAAAAAATAAAATAAAAAAATTAAAAAAACTATTTTTAACTGAGTCATGATAGTCTTTTCATTCTCAGAAGCAGTTTTGTGAGATCAGAGTTGGAGAGGATGAAAATAGATGAATCAGATACTGACTAACAAAAGCATATAGCAGGAGGACAAAGACAGCTAGCATTTAGAGCAGTGATTTCAGGTTCCTGGATTTCTCTCTTGACTTCTTTACCTTGAAAAAGTCTAAGCCTTTTCATTTTCTTGATTCTAAACACGAGTAAAATGAACTCTCAACTATTCCAATCTAAACTAAGCTCCTACTTTCCTACTAGAAGGTACTATTAACTTTCCCTTGAGAAAAACAGGTTATATAAGAGCCAAATAAATAAGACTCCATTGAGGATCCTGAGAGTGCAAACAATGAACACAAAAATCAATGGGAGCCGCTTTGATAGGTGAAATTAGATGTCTCATAATCTAATGCCAGTTTCATAGAGCATTGTATATTTTCAAGGTACCCTCTATACCTTTGTGTTCCTTTATCTTTGTTTGCCTGTCTTGTTAAAAATACACTTTTGCCCTTTTGCTAACATTTCATGGGCTTAGGGACTTTCTTTCATGACCTGACCACAAAGCCTTGAATTGATGGCATCACCATTGCTAATAGCAAATTAATTTGGAAGAATATACACCTTGGGGTTATTCAAAAGTGTACTGCCATTGATAATTTTCATTTTGAAGTTTGGCCTCTTTTCCCTTTTATGTCACATGGAATCTATACAAAAATGATAAAAGACTATAGGGGTTTGCTGGAAGAAACAAATAACTTGTGATTTTTGCAGTGTCTAAAGATGCACAGTTGAAATATGTAGCATGGGTATAAATTTAGGAAAGGGAGAAGGAAAACTAGTTAGCTCGATGATATAAACCAGATTCCTTAGACAGAGACACAAGAAAATTACAGGAGTTAGCACCGCCATTTATTAACCAGATGGACGAAGAACATGCTATTCCATAAAACATCTTCAGCACTCGATGGCCTTTGCTAATACTTTCATACTTTACACTGAAAGCTAGTCTTATTTTTAAGAAAGAAGAATAAGAAAATTCATTTCAGGTGATATTTTTTCTGTTGTAAAAATGGAATGGCCTACAATTGTCTGAGTCCCTATCCTGATCACTCATTAAAATCCAACACCTCATTCCCTAAACAGCATCCCAATTTACCTTAACTTGCTCCACTTTTTCTTTTTTGTGCAGTCTAACATAACCTCATGATTTACCTATTTCTTGTGTTTATTGTTTGTGGCAGATTTTCTCCTCCTAAACTATGAAATTTATGAGGGCAAAGGTCTTTGATAAGTATATTCACTGGTCTATCCCAAGGGTGTAGAATAATGCCTAACACAAAGAAGTTAGTGAATGAATGAATGGATAGTATTGACACATATTAATCAGGATCTTTCTTCCTGCCATTTAGAAATTAGTCCAGTGGGAGCTGACATGATTTGTAGTATTGGCTCTAACATTTAATCTCTGTGTTAACTATTTGCCATAATTTACCTTCTTGCCTTCTTTTTGCAAACATAAATTCTATGCTTGGAAAAATATTATACTTTCTCCTTGTCTCAAAGGAATTATGCAATAAGGACAGAAACAGACTTAAGACCATATGGCATTATATGTATACTTTCTAGTTGCAATATAGTGAATAAATGCTTTTTCAGTGTTTATCACCCACAAATTTCCATTCTTTAATTAAACAAGAGAAGAAAATGGAAAAAAGAACATGCTAATATGTATTGGTTTAAGAGACAAGCAAAATCAAATATAAAAAAAGCTAAAATAAATTTATATAAAAATAAACTCCATAGAGCTAGAGAGAGCCTGAGTCTCATTGCTGAAGTTCTGAACTTCAAAATAGAGGAATGGCAGATTCTGTTTAGAAAATGATGTTTCGTGACATTTCAGTGAGTTGTCAAATCTATAACCTCCATTTTTTTTTTGAACTGTTACTGGAGGACAGATGCGTTTCCTGTGGGGGTTACACCTCTATGAGCAGCTAAAAAAGAAGGGCAAGCTCTCTGCACACGGCACCACTATTCACTGAAGAAGGTTATTTTCGTGCTAAATCATCTGCACAAAACCATATGGGTAGAAGAAAATAGACTGCTAGCCAATATAGAGCATCTCCAGAGGGCACTAGACTGGCATTAGATACCTGCTGATTTGTTTGCTATTTGAATAGATGCTTTCCTTTCTGTGGTTCATTGAATGAAACTGTGATTTGGAGCAATAATTCCAATTCAAAAGAAAGAAAAAAATGTCATCAAATAAAAAATAGTTTTTAGTGTTATATACATATTATGGATATTCACATATTACATCAGTTTCTAACTGTTGTCTAATGCTATTTGTTGACCTATGTCACATAAATTATATAAATTACTCTCAATACATATTATGGTCTAAATTATTCAATATATCCTTCTCCCTCAAAATTGATATGTTAAAGGGCCTCCCCTTGTGGCGCAGCGGTTGAGCACTGGGCTGCAAAGCTGTCCGCAGCCTCTGCAGTGCCAGTTCGATCCCTGGTCACCAGCAAGGGTCCCACATGGCGTGCAGACCTCTCCTGCCACGTCCGCTGCTCCCCTCAGCAGTGTGTTTCGACAGTCTGCCTGTTTTGTTCCCCGCTCTGGCGAATTCTCTCACCCTCCCGTGCTTCTGGCTGTACCAAGTGCTTGTATAAATAAATAAATAAATCTTAAAAAAACAAAAACAAAAAACAGATGTTAAAGAACCAATCCCAGTATTTTCAAATATAACTGTCTTTGCAGATAGGGTACTTAAAATGATAAAATGCATTACATAAAAAATGTCTTTTATGAAATTAATGAATGAGGATAACCAGCAAACTAATAGAGGATAAGTGATTTCTGCTCCTGTTTAGATGGCAATAATCCTTTATAAATAAACCTCTGTAGAAAAAAGCCTCTAATTAGACACAAAGATAAATATATTTTTAGGGAGGAAGAATTTCAGAGAAATAACGATAAATATAAAACTACCAGTATTTGCAATATATTTGCCAACACTCTAGTCTAATGATATCAGTCTTTTGAAGTGGGACTGTAAATTTCAATCTGTAGATTGGTTTGTACAAAGCACACAATGGGAACTGAACCCAGATACTGTAATTTTAATCTTATTCTGTCAAAAAATTACCTTTGTGTGCTTATTTCATTTGGGCTTAATTTATTTTGTGTTAATTGCCTTTATTGGATAAAGTTCAACTTTCAACCTGTTTTAACCTTAGTAAAGACCATATTCCTTATAAGCAATGGAAACACTGTAAGCAAGGGAAATATACCAGTGTGTATTAGGTAAGTTCTTTTTAATATCCAATCATGTTAAATTATTGTTTTTATAATGACAATTCAGTTCCTAAAACACTAAGAACACTCAACCAACCTAATTTTAATCTGTATCTTAAAACTGAATGGCAAAATATATTGTTCTCTAAGAGCAATAAGATGTAATACAGAAACATCTCAATTATCTAAGTAGAGCCATGATACTCTCATTATGATTACTGATACATATGTAGGTAAGAGGTTATAACAGACTGATTACAATTTTCATTATTTTCTAGATTCTTTGTGTTAGGAAGAAAAGATGTTTAGGTTGAGGGAATTGTAACTATTCTAACATCAAACATCTAGTTGTATCTAGTAAACTTTATTTACAAGCTACGGAAATGGAAACACGTTTCATTACATTTCTGATCAAAAACATTGAAACAAATATCATTGAAAATGTGGCATTTGTCCACTCTTCTTCCACAGCAACTTTCAGGTGTATGTTTTATCCTCTACTGATTTGTAAATTCCTTGAGATCAAGATTCATGTCCAATTCCTCCTTGCAACCTCACTCTATCTTGTTTGTAGTAGATGTTCAAAAAATATTCAATTTGTGAGCGAATTAACAAAATCAAAATGGTTTTCTGTTTATCACCCAGATATTAAAAATATGAATTAAATTAGAATACACAAATTTGTACATCAAAATCAGAATATTTATGCCTTAGATTCTAAACAAACAAAGCACTAACATATGGTAGAGTTTTTTCATTTGTGTTAAGCAGATTTTTATGTTAACTTACAAATGGTGTTTATCAAATTTCTATGGCATTAAAAATTTTCTTCCTTAAAATTTTTGCATTTGGTGTCTAGTTTAAGAAACCAAAGTCCATCAGTCTAACTTATTTATGCCATCACCTTGGCACATAAGACTCCCCTGGGGATACTTGGAAAGAAACCATTCCCTCCTGCTGTTTCAATTAACACTCTAGAACACTCATTATCTTTAGTAGAAACTATCTTTGAAACCGTAACACCCTTCAGCACAAAATATGTTTTTTTGAGTGTTCAGAGGTAAAAGGTTTAGGATTTTTATTAAGGGACTCACATGGGGATGAAAATTACAAGTGGAGGAAGACCTTAGCGAAGAAATTCAGAGAAAATGGTCACAGGTCCCTCCAGCTGCTCAACAAATAACCACGTCCATGTATTAGGAGATAGCTGAGGTTAAAATGCTGGGAGCACACTTTGATAACTTTCCAAATGAGAGAATCTTTAGATCCCTAAGCTTGGCCCTCATCAGATAGGATTACAAGATCTGCTTCTCACTCAGGTTACACTTGAGTTGAGAAATTAAGAACATTTCTTTAATCTTATCCTATTTAACGATCTGCCTTCAATCACCAGCCAATAAGATTTATTGAGTCTCCTTTCTATGAGACCCTGTGCTGCCACGCTGTGTATCAGCACAACAGAATGAGGGAAAACAGAAGATCCCTAATACAAGGCACTTCGGGAAAAGGTTAATTACAATATCACTTAATTTTTTTATTGAGCAGTACAGAGGAACATAAATTAATATGAATAAGTGCTGCTAAAGCCATTTCCTTTTTGTGATTTAGGTAGACTGTAATGAGAAAGACACATGGGATAAAATAAGGATCCTCAGCTCACACAAATTGGCCTTATTTTTAGGCAAGAACCACACATGAATTTGAAAACGACACCATTTAGTGAAAGGTGACCTTATTAGGAAAATTAGCAACTACACACTGTAAAGAAATGTATGATAAAATAGTTCTAAAAATACCCTAGTGCAGCCCTCACATTTTCAGGCAGAGGCTACTTGATTAAGGCAGGTGAAATCAAAGTTTGCCAAAATCTCATCTTAAGAAAACCATTGAATAAATAATAAGACCTATAAAAAAATCTTACTGAAATAATTTGTTTCCCATTAAAAGGTTGCTGGGGGGCCTCCCAGTTGGCGCAGCGGTTGAGCGCTGGGTTGCGAAGCTGCCCGCAGCCTCTGCAGTGCTGGTTCGATCCCCGGCTGCTCCCCGGCCACCAGAGGAGGGTCCCACATGGCGCGCAGACCTCTCCTGCAGCCCGCTGCTCCCCTCAGCAGTGTACTTCGGTCCTTCTGCCTGCTCCGCTCCCCGCTCTGGCTCTGGTGAATTCTCTCACCCTCCCTCACTTCTGACTGTACCCAGTGCTTGAATAAATAAATAAAATAAAAATAAATCTTAAAAAAAATAAAATAAAATGAAAACTTTAAAAAAAAAAATAAAAAAAAAATAAAAGGTTGCTGGGAATATGTGAGAATGTGTGTATGTATGCACACGCATGCATGCGTGCGTGCATGTGTGTGTGTGTGTGTGTGTGTGTGTGTGTGTGTGGTTTCCTGCAATCTCATCTGTTGTTGGAAGTGCAGGGTTTTGATAAACCAATAAAGACAATGTGCAGCAACTCACTGGGAGAGGGAAGCCATTTCTAGAAACATTTTGTGGTAACCTTAATCTCTCCTAATATCTTTTCCCTTGCAATGTTCTTTATGATCGATAAATAAGTTTCTCAATGTTCCTGAGATTGATTGGTTTCATCACAGGCAAGAAATTTATTCCACCTAAGTTCACTGAGTGTTATCACACAGTCTCTCTCTTCGCTCTCTCTTTCTCTCTCATTCCCTCCCTGCAGATCTCTACCATACCCCTTCTGAATAATTTAAGGCAAAAGGGAAAAGATGGTTAAAGATGGTTAAGAACTATGACAGTTAATTCCTTGTCAAATGTTGATTTCTGGAAAGTAGAGATATAGTTAAGGTTAAGTTTCTGACTACACAAAGTACCTTTTATGTAAATGAAAGTTCAACACTTAAGTTACATTGTCTACAGAGTAACAAATAATAGTATTAAAACTAATTATTATTAACAGGCCATGCGATTCTATGTGGAATCATGAGAGATTGAAAAATAGCAATGGCGTCCCACTGGCAAGATATTTCTTCTTAATATTCTACAATAGTATTCCCTGGGACATTTTCTCTTGAAATATTCAGCTACTCAAAACAAAGAGAGTTGGCAATTGGAACAGATCAGGGAGCTGAGTTGGTGAGAAAGGGAGTGGGTGGTAATTTGATTAGGAAGTCAGGACAGTCAGTTCTGAAACAAAAGTTATCTCACAAAAGCAGCACTTTAATGTACCAAAAGTAAAAAGAGGAAAACAATTATAGGTTCTGTAGTTAATATTAATGGGGGCGTTATTACTTTGATGGCAAGGTTAACTAACTTTATAAAACAATGATGTCTTTTTTTAAGACACACATTTGAATTATTTTAGGGCACCTTATGCATATGTAGGCTCAGGCACAGATTTTTAGGTGTTATAAGAAGTCCAATGTATTTTCCTTCAAAGGAAAGAAAAATGTTTCTTGAATTTGAATTTCTGCATCATTCATGCCAGAGAGCTTATTGTAAGCTTTCTGAATAGGATAATATACACATAGACATGCATAGAATATTAACCGATTTATTTCTGTCTGTATGTAGGGTGTTGACTGGAAACATTCAGTATTTTCACATAATTATATTCATCTTTTTTCTGGGTTTTAGGCTTATACAAAATTGAGGGAAATGTGGTCCTTGATCCAAGGGGCATACGGTCTGAAAAATAACTATAGGATATAAACATATTCTTTTTGTTAGATGATTCCAATAATTCTAGATTACAACGTGCTGTGGAATTAAGGAGATAAAACCAGAAAAAATAGTTCTTTATGAAGAAATTAACAGGTTTCATTGAGATTAGTAGCCCTTGAAATGGAACTTAATATTTGAAATCATAAATTACATAGCAGTAAACACAGGCAAAATCTCTACAACATTGGCTTCACTGAGACTTGAGGGGACTCAACTCCAATAGCAATGGGGAAAAAAACCCACAAAAATAGGCCAATTTTAGATGAGATGAAGTAGCAGAAAGGACTTTAGTCAGAGTGAATCACATTAACAAAGACTCAGACGAGTGAGAATGTGGATCTGAACTTTGAAGATCAATAGTACAATCCAAGTGGAGAAGAAAATATTTGAAAATGGAGAGAGGAAACCTAACTTTATCAAAATTATCCACGTTCTTCAATACCAAATTACGGAATTTGGACTTTATTGCCGAAGCAATGAGTGAGAAAGAGTACCATATATTGTATGTAAACCTATAGTACTGTATACCTTCCAAAACTTGTCCTTTAAAACATGATATAGTAGAGCTGTTAATGTACAGTTTATATATATATAATATATATATCCATAAATGAGATTTATGGAGTTCTTATTTCAAAGAGCTTTACATGACCTGTTTAATGCCAGAAAAGTGCACGTGTAAAAATGCATATGCACACGTATACTCAAACTTTTTCTTCACTTTCAGGATATTCACTGAATCTCATTTTTATTCCCTGTTAGAAACACTTAACAACTATCCAAAGTTATCACCCAGTGAAGAAATGCATTTCTTTATAATTCTATGATCCAGCAATATTTAGGAATGCATCAGAAAATGTTGAGTTATTGAATAAGGTCTTTTTTTTTATTCTACAAATGATCAAAACAATGTAGTAATTTCACCCCAAATTAAGAAATGTTCCCATTATAAAATGAAAACAACATATTGTTCCAAATCAGCATCATTTCACAGCCATTTAAATTCCTTTAATATTTCATAGCATTTGTCAAATTTTTCTAAATATTTTCCATAATATTCCTTCAATGTAAGGGACCCAAATACCATTTAAACTTCACCCTAATCGTATAGCTGAAATATCATTTTCATTAATGAAAAGTCAAATCTCTACCATTTAGATATAGATATAGAAGATTTAACTTCCTATCAGATAGTGTTTAAAATGTCCATAAGGGCCTCCCCTGGTGGCACAGGAGGTTGAGCGCAGCGCTGTGAATCTGTCCGCAACCTCTGCAGCGCTGCTTTGATCCTGGATGGCTAGCAAGGGTCCCACATGGTGTGGCAGACCTCTCTTGTCTCGCCCGCTACTCCCCTCAGCAGTGTATTTCATCAGTCTGCCTATTCTGTTTCCCGCTGTCTCTGGTGAATCCTCTCACCCTCCTGCACATCTGGCCTGTAACCAAGTTCTTACATAAATAAATAATCTTAAAAAAAATAAAATGTCCATAATAACAAAAATCAGAGCTGGAAAAATGCAGAAAAATTTCAAAATGATACAAAAATGCTCAAAGAGGGCCTCCCCTGATGGCACAGTGGTTGAGTGCTGGGCTGCGAAGCTGCCCACAGCCTCTGCAGCACTGGTTCAATCTTGGCCACCGGCGAGGGTCCCACATGGCGCAACAGACCCCTCCTGCCACGCCTGCTGCTCCCTTCAGCAGTGTATTTCGACAGCCTGCCTGTTCTGTTCCCCGCTCTGGCTCTGGTGAATTCTCTCACCCTTCTGCACTCCTGACTGTACCCAGTGCTTATATAAATAAATAAATAAATCTTTGAAAAAAAAAAAAAAAGCTCAAGGAAATAAAACACACATTACTGAAAAAGACTCCAAATTACCAAAACAATCCTGACCAAAAGAATAACAGAGGTAATACAACCCCAGGATTGTGTACTACAAAGCTATAGTCATCAGCATAATATGGCATTAGAATAAAAACAGACACACAGGACAATGAAATAGAATTGAGAGCCCAGAAATAAACCCCCATGTATAACAGTTAATCTATGACAAAAGAGGCAAAAGTATAAAATGGAAAAATGGAATGTCTGCTCAATAAATGGCATTGGAAGAACTAGAGAGCCATTTGCAAAATAATGAAACAGCTCCCTTATATTCTACACAAAAATTAATTCAAGGGCCTCCCTGATGGCGCAGCAGGTTGAGCACAGCGCTGTGGGGCTGTCCACAGCCTCTGCGGCACGGGTTTGATTCCTAGCCAGCCAGTGAGATTTCCACATGGCACGGCAGACCTCACCTGTCTCTTCTGCAGCTCCCCTCAGCAGTGTCTTCAGTCTGTCTGCCTGTTCCGCTCCCTGCTCTGTCTCTGGTGAATTCTCTCACCCTTCCGTGCCTCTGGACTGTACTCCAGGTCTGATATAAATAAATCTTTAAAAAATTAATTCAAAATTAATCAATACTTGATGTAAGGTGCCTCCATGCTGGTGCAGGGCCTAAAACCTCAGGGCAATCAAACTATTGTCAGCCACTGCTGCATGAGTTGCATCCCCAAGGGAGACCTCTCCTGTCTTGCATGCTGCTACCCTCAGCAGTGTGCTTCAGTAGATTAGCCTGTTCTGCTCCCCACTCTGTCTCTGGTGAATCCTCTCACCCCCCAGCACCTCTGGCCTATATCCCAGTTCTTGGATGCATAAATAAATAAAAATAAATCTTTAAAAAAAAGACTTGATGTAAGACGTGAAACCATAAAATATATAGGAGAAAATAGGCAAACACTCCACAAAATTGGCTTCAGTGATGTCTTTGGAGACTCAAATACAATAGCAAGGGAAGAAAAAGCAAAAGTAAACAAATGTGATTACATAAAATTAAAGAATTTCTAGACAACAAAAAATAAAACTGTCATTAAAATGAAAAGAAACCCCACTGAATAGATGAAATATTTGTACATCATATATCTGACAATAAGCAAACTTCCAAGATCTACAAAGAACTCATATAACTTGACAAAAAGAAAAGAAAATCCAAAAAAATGGGCAAAATAATTAATTAGACATATAGATGGCCTTCACACACAAGAAAAATGCTCATCATCACTTACTATCATAGAAATGCAAATCAAGACCACAATTACCCCCCTGAGGATAGGAAGGGTCTAGAGAGGTCAGAGCTCTGAGAAGCTCCCTGGGATTTCTGGAAAAGGGTTGAACCATCCTTGTGGGTTCATCTGTGCCCCTTTCCCCCTCATCACTTACATACTTAACAAATATCCTGTGGTCATTGTGGGTCTTTTACTCAGACAGAAAAAAAGAAAAAACACTATGAGATACCACCTCATATCTATACCCACAAGACCAGAAAGAACAAGAGTGATGAGGATATGGCAAAAAGGAACCTTCATTCACTGTTCGTGTGAATATATATGTGTTGCTACTGTCTTAGCTACTTTCAAACATGTGATAAAGTCGAGCTGTTAATATACAAGCTGAGGGGTATCCCAGGATCCCCAAACCTGCATGCTCTAAATGGGTTTTGCCATCTGCTGCATAAAGATAAAGCATACTGTTAGTGTAAAGAACATTAATAAGATTAGTGTGCATAGAGAGAGGGAAGATAAGGATATTTTCCCAATAAAACACAAGAAGTTACTCAACCCCTGTAGGAAAATGCCCATCCAAACAGGGTTAGCCCAGGAAGCGCCTCTGGCATAAACCTTGCCACAAATCTAAGGCACCTTCTGGCAGGAAACCACAGAAAAGGGGCAGAGGAAGTCAAGCAAGTCTTGGACAAAACAAGCAAAATAAAAGTAGAAATCAAGGTAAAGGCTGCCAGTGTCAGCCACCTCATGGGTCTCTCATTCATATCTTTTCCAAGTATCTCTACATGTTTCCACTCTCCAAGTCTTTTTCCACGTGCCCCAAATTCCTGGTACAAGTCCAAGGCCAAGAAGCAAATGCAACTTACTTACATGTCTCTGCATTTTCCTTGCTGTTTAGCTCTGCCCTTCCATAGGTAGTGCAGGGAACATGGAACCTCCCCTTTTGATAGAGAGTACCCTGTTACACTTACTATAGTCACCATGCTTTACATTATATTCCCATGAATTATTTAATTAATGTACCATTGTTTTACATCCTTGCTACTGTTCCTATACATAGAATTTCTTCCCTTAGTGTAATCACTGTAGTATTCACACTACCAAAGCCCCATAGCCTGACCCACTCCATTATCATAATTTCCCTTTATACTCCTCCTCTGTAAAAGTTGCAGATCTATGGTTAGGTTTCAAGGCTTGATTTTAAAGTTTGTCTTTGTCTGACCCTCGTTTGGTTTTTCATATTCGACATAGTTGAATATAAAAGTCTCACCATCTGATATTTATCTTTCTTGTTCTGGCTTCATTTGTTTAGCATAATCCTTTCTAGCTCTATCAATGTTGCTTCAAATGGCATGAGTTTATCTTTTTTGATGGCTGAGTAGTATTCCATTGTATATACCACATCTTCTTGATCACACATTTGCTTTGGGACACTTAGGTTGTTTCTATATCTTGGCTAAATAGTGCTGCAATTCCACTCCTAGGTAGTTATCAAAAAATATCAAAACACTAATTTAAAATGACTTGCTTAGGAGCCTCCCTGGTGGCACAGGTAGTTGAGTGCAGCGCTGTGAAGCTGTCTGCAGCCTCTGCAGTGCCAGTTCAATCCCCACTGGCCATGGAGCAACCCACATGGTGCAGCAGACCTCTCCTGTCTCCCCTGCTGCTCCCCTCAGCAGTGTATTTCAGTAGGTCTGCCTGCTCTGTTCCCCACTCTGTATCTGGTGAATCCTCTCACCCTCCTGCCTATCTGGCCTGAACCCTGGTTCTTGTATGCATGAATAAAAAATCTTAAAATAAAATAAAATAAAATGACTTGTTTATTTTTAACTAGAAATGTGTACCTTTTGACCCCCTCATTCATTTTATCTATACCTACCCTCTACCTTTTCCACCATCAATCTGTCCTCTGTATTTTATGAATCCTCCCTTTCTGCTTCCTCCCTCCCTCCCTTCTTTCCCACATATAAATGAGGTCATGTGATATTTGCCTTTCTTTTTTGACTTAGTTCACTAAGGATAATGCCCTCAAGGTCTACTTTGTTGTAATGAGTGTGAAGATTCAATTATTTTTATGACTAAATAATATTCATTCTGTGTATGTCTCTATACACATATATTCATGTTTATTCTATATATAAACCTTTACATTCATACACATGCATATTTATTTAGATACCTCTCTCTAGACTGGTAACCGATATTAAGTATATTTATTGGGGTGATCAATTTGTAATACATAAAAATATAGATCTAATTATAACGTTGCATACATGAAATGAATACAATGTTACATATCAATTGTACCTCAATTTAAAAAAAGGAAATCTCAGAAATGTAAAAATATTTGCTTAAGTTCATATATTTGGTTTCAAAAAAATAAAATAGTAATATACAAAAGACACAAATTCCCAAGTCCTTTTGGTGTAAAGATTTAGGGCAGTATCCACAATATTTATTGGATTTCACAGCCTGAAATACATACCCCATCCCTATCTGTAAAGTTTCCTTCTTTAGTTTGTTCTGAATGTTTAAACCTAAACCTCAACTGTGACAATATCTCATCTACTCTTATAAGTAAAACAATAACATAATTCAAACAAAGACATTCAAGATAGCAAAATATTCACCCATTGTATTAAGATGAATTAGCCATTATAAATTTGATATTTGTGAACTTGTTTGATGGTTTAAAATTCAGATTTTTATGTCATGCAAAGTAAGATAAGGAATAACTGTTCTAATGAGAGCCAACTGCTAAATCTAAAACTGAGGCTAATAAGACAAGGCCCTGGTATGATAACCTTGGGCATTTTGGAGAAAGAAAATAGTTATCTCTCCTTTTCACAATTTTGCAGAGAAGATAAGCCAGTAAGCAAGCATGACAGTTTATATTTTGCACAGAGATGATTTAATATAAATTTGAAAAATTAAAAAATAAATAAAAAGGGGCACACATTTCCTCAAGCTATATTATATATTTGCAGATATGTCATTATTTATTTATTTGTTGTTTTTGTTTGAGCTCTTGAGAGTAGAGATTCTTGTTTCATGTGTTGTTATAAATCACCTAGCACTCCAGACATGCTTTATAAATTTATAATAAGATAAACAGGAATACAAACATTACAAAAGAAAAATGAAGTACATAACGACTCAACTTCTCAGTTCATGTGTGCCACTCAATTTCTTTTAGCACTTATTCAAATGCTCAGGACCTCTGATCAATCCCTTAATCAGTAGCTCTTTCTATATCCCTTAACACTGACCTTAACCTTCAAGTCTGGCATCTGGCATTTAAAAAGTTTGACTAATTCTTACCAAATAATTATTAAATAGCAGTAATTAACTAGTGCTGAACTTATGGAGTACAACAAAGATCCCTACTCCATCAGGGATGTGTGTGTGTCTATCTACATATATAGATATATATGTGTACATGTATGCATTTATATTTATATATATATCTGAGTATATATGTAAATATACACATACATATTAGTAGAGCTAATTTGATCAATTTTATAATCATGTCTGAATTCCATGAAGGAACTGAACTGCAGAATTTTCCAGGAGAACACTCACACAGATTACTTAGGACTACAATATTAATGTCACATTACATAAAGTCATCTCCAGATGAAGAAACAGAAGTATGTAAATATGTTC
Organism: Talpa occidentalis; assembly: GCF_014898055.3. Lineage (NCBI taxonomy): Eukaryota > Metazoa > Chordata > Mammalia > Eulipotyphla > Talpidae > Talpa > Talpa occidentalis. The sequence continues at coordinate 29,000,209 of NW_023601653.1, forward strand.
CTCCAAAATTTCTCACTGTTGGACAAAGCTGTGCAAATGTGTACTGCAGATTAAGAAATGTCTGTAAAGGTGTGCAGATTTTTTATAGTCCCTTCACAATTATTCAACCAAACATGCATTGTAAAGCTCCAGAAACTCCCATGAAATTGATTCCTTATGTTCTTCTTCACAACAAATTTTAGTAAATAATATACTTCACCTCAGAATATATTGGATTACAGAAATATTCTGTTATGAAGAATAAAAACTGCTTAGATTTTAACTGATCTGACAGAGAAATATAACAAGATTTTGTTTGCTGTACTGCCTGTTACAAATTTGATCCTAATTTTAATCCAAATGGAAGGACAGTCAGATTATGTCTCTTTCTGCAAATTTCAACTTGCTGTTTTCTAACTCTAAGCATTTGGATAATATATATTCTTTCATTGTGATTTATGTTTTAGAAAAGTAAACATGCAGGGCCTCCCCAGTGACGCAACAGGTAGAGCACAACGCTGTGAAGATGTCCACAGCCTCTGCAGCACGGGTTCAATTCCTGGCTGGCCAGGGAGATTCCCACATGGTGCAGCACACCTGTCCTGTCTCACTCCCCTCAGCAGTGTATTTCTTCAGTCTGCCTGCTCTGCTCCCCACTCTGTCTCTGGTGAATCCTCTCACCCTCCCGCGCCTCTGGCCTGTACCCCAGCTATTGTATAAATAAAAAATATATATTTTTGTTTTTAAGAAAAGTAAACATGGGGCCTCCCTCAGTGGCACAGTGGTTGAGCACTGGGCTGTGAAGCTGCCCTCAGCCTCTGCGGCGTCAGTTTGATCCCTGACCACGGGCAAGGGTCCCATATGGCACGCAGACCTCTCCTGCTGCGCCTGCTACTCCCCTCAGCAGTGTATTTCATCAGACTGCCTCTTCTGTTCCCCGCTCTGGTTGTGGTGATTTCTCTCACCCTCCCATGCTTCTGACTGTACCCAGTGCTTGTATAAATAAATAAATCTTTTTTTTTAAAAAAAGTAAACATGCAAATTTCCTTTTGATAATTAAAGTGAAATTTTGGTAGAAGACAATGGTTTATGAAGTATGTAAGCATCACCTTTTTTAATTCGTCTCCAGTATATTACTGTTCACAAGGGTCTCCTTTCAGAGCTTCTTGTAGAAAGATGTCACATCTCTATCCTGTTTTACAAATTTGACAATGTCACTTGTTTGGGCCAATGAAATGTGAGCAGGGGTCCTAGGTATCACTTTTAAGCCAGAATTTAAGAAAGCACAGTGTGTGTTTCTATTGCCTTTGACAATCGAATCAATGGACATTGATACAAAGAACAGTTACTTGATCATGGTTCCTAAAGTTAAATAAATAAATGTATAAGTACATGGCAAAGCCACAGCTTCCCTGTAATGGACATGAGGCATGAAAAAAAAATAAACTCCCCCCATTTACTTTTAGGTTAACCTAATATTTTGTAGCTGTTGTTACCACAGAATGACTTAGTCTGTCCTGTATGAATGATAACAGTCTTTGAAAGAGTTGATGATTTGTTTGGGGGGAGTGACTGGCCCATATTCACAGATTTATTCAAAAGGACATTTTTAGCATGAAGATCTCATTGTAAATGGATAAACATGTTATTGTTACTGTGGCCATATAGAACACAGTTTTGCTTCAAAAATTCTTTGTGTTAGCTAGAGTTACATCTGTTAAATAAAATTATCACACCCAAGTTTAATCCATGACTTTGCAATAATGTGAGCTTTCTCCTTTTACAATGCTTTCACAGAAAGATCCAAGAGTGAAGAACATAATTGGTGAAACCACATATAATTATCCCCTTCTCTGTAAGAAGCACATACATTTACTTTTATTTTCCTAACAACAAGAAAAAAGCATTATTCCTTGGTCCAATATAAAAAATCAAATGGAGGGAAAATATTTTTTGGTTGAACTCTAAACCTTCCCACTCCACTTCTCATTTTATTTTTGAAGTGTTGGTACTGAGAAGTGATTTTACAATGTAAACAGTTCAGTATTTCCTTCATTTCTAGCATTTTCTAATGTCCTTTTGTTGTGATTGATGAGAATTATTTGTTTTATTTAGTACCACATAACACATCTGATAGATCATATATCTTAACTAAAAGAAGGTGACTAAGTGCTGTAGTATAAATGGTGTTAAATCCTAAAAGCCTTATAGGCACAATCATTCAGTATGAACAAAAAATGGTATTTGTGTCATCAATACTGAAGGAAGGGGGGTGGTGGAGTGGTAGCGCAACAAAAAGAGAGGGGTAGACAGTGAAAAATAGAAAATGAGAGGAGAGATCTTATAACAACAATTCAACCAGTAGCCTGCAAATTAATATGTGTCATCACCTTTCCTCTTTAGAAAGATGTTCAGAATATACTTCCTGAGAATGATTTTGATTAGAAAAGACTTCTTTCATATTAAAATGTGGATTTTCCAGCTCAATGGGTTTTGTAAAATGTCAGACAATAAAATTGCAAATTGTACTAGATTAAGTAAATAAGACTATCAAGAACTTTCCTTTAATTCAACTATACTTGGAAGTCCTTAATTTTATGCTGTGTTTAAAAAGATGGTCTGAGCCCCCAATAATTTCCATGTTCTATCTTCTGATGACAGATTATCAGTCTCCGAGAGGAATGTGGTAGACGCCTTGCAACACTGGGCACCTAATGTTTCACTGCAGATATGCTTTGTTTTCATAGCTGTGTCAACACAATATCTTTATTTGTATGTTCTGTCATTCTGACATGCTGGTGAGAAATGAATTCCTCTTCAAAAGATAGACCGTGCTCATTTCCCTGAAACACAAGTCATCTGCAGTGGCAGCAAATGGAGGAGAGCCCTAACCAAGAATACACAAACTTCTTATCGTAGAAAAAGATATTTTTAGTGATATTACTCTACGAAAGGAGAGAAAAAGAAGTCAGAAAACACTTTCAGTTTAATGAACCATTTGCTACCTTTTCTCTTTCCAGAAAAATAAAATATACATGAATGAACGATAGAAAAGCAGTCAGGTATACCAATGCTGTTTCACTGTTGAGTGATTAGACTTCAAAGGCTCTTCAAATCTGTGAGAAAGAAATTTCTTTGTCTTTGAAGAAATTAGTTGAAATTACAAAGAAAGACTAGAAATAAAAAATATATATATATGCAGAAACCAGATAAAAGACAAAACAGAAAATATTGTATGATGCTGATCAGATGCCATTAAGGGGCAGGCACAGAAACCTAAAAGTCCTAGTTTTTCACAGGCATGGAAAAGACACTGAAGATAATTAAATAACCCTCGAAAATACAACATACTATTCTGAGCCAGAAGGGTAAAACATCCTATTTGGTTGATTAATTATAACATGTTTGGAATAAATATATTTTCCTAAGGTAAACTACTATGTATCCAGGATAGTGTTTCAATAAGACAATATTATTTTCAATAACAACTGAATTAATAAGTGCAACTATTTAATAAGCATGCCTGATCTCAGGCTAAGTATTCAACTTAGTTATTGTAGAAAGTTATAGCCTATGGAGTCTCATCTGTCCAGATGCATTTTCTTCTGTGTTACCTTGAGGGCATTACAACACAACACACTGATCTTAATCTTTAGCCATGATTATGGCATCCAGGAGAAACTGGCAGATGAGACCCTGAACTGACAGTTTTCACCTCTAAAATAGGCTTGACTGCCCTGGCCTTTAAATGTCAGGGTCTGTGCAGGAAAGGCCAAGACACTGCTCTTAAACATCTAGCAACACCAAGATCCTTCCTGCTGATGAAGAAAAGTAAATATTTCTTTCAAAATCTAGAAAATATATGCTCCTCAAGTCACACAGAATGGGCAAACACTTATCTCATTTGTCCTTCAACCTAGAGAGAGCTAATGTGCTTTGTGACTGTTTTAAAGAGAGTCTTTAATCTCTAAAAGATATCTAGAGCATATGTTAGGAGAAAAGTTAAATCTACAATAAGTGGTCCTACCTGGAGTTGCATATAGGATACCAATTAAAAGTAAATGTGAAGAGTTTCTATTTCCTAGTTAAATATTTTTACCAATATTTATGTAAAATATAAACTGTAGATAGTTATGGAAACTGGTCTCATGTTTAAAGTGAAAAAATAAACATACATAGGAGTGAAAATCTAGCTCATTAATATTTCTATTATTATTTATAGTCATTTTTATAAAGTCCCATGAAATTAGAAGGAAAATGAATGAAAATTACTTATCTAGACTACATACTGTCCAAAATGAACTATAATGAGAGCCACATTGGCAATTTTAAATTTATACTGCATGTTTTGAAATCTGAATTTTAATGAATTAAACAAAACTTAAAAATCAGTGTAAGTGGGACCAGGAAAATGAATATAAGAAAGTGAAAATCAAAATCAACAAAAAACTATGAACCAGAGACACTTTTTGGGGGGTGGGGGGCGGGAGGGGAAGGATTGGGGTCAGAATGGGGCGTTTGCAATTGTATGGGGGAATATAAAAATAAAATTTAATATTAAAAAAAAAATCAGTATAAGTTACAATAGTTTTATTATGAAATCTCAATAGCCACATATAGCCAGTGGCTGTCATATGGCCAGTGGCTGTCATACTAGACCATGCATCCTTGGAACACATTTTTTTTTTTAAATAATAAATTTTATTTTTATATTCCCCATACAATTGCAGCCCCCCCATTCTGACCCCAATCCCTCCCCTCCCGCCCCCGCCCCCCTAAAAGTGTCTCTGGTTCATAGTTTTTTGTTGATTTTGATTTTCACTTTCTTATAGTTATTCATTTAAAGGTCAATGTACGTTCATAAAAGCTAATGGATGAGAGGCTCAGATGTGGTAAATGAATGTCTCAAGGTTCCCTAGATCAAAAGGCAAACTCGGGCCTCCCCGGTGGCGCAGTGGTTGAGCGCTGGGTTGCGAAGCTGCCCGTGGCCTCTGCGGCGCCGGTTCGATCCCCGGCTGCTCCCCGGCCACTGGAGGGGGGTCCCACATGGCGTGCAGACCTCTCCTGCCGCCCGCTGCTCCCCTCAGCAGTGTACTGCGGTCATCTGCCTGCTCTGCTCCCCGCTCTGGCTCTGGTGAATTCTCTCACCCTCCCGTGCTTCTGACTGTACCCAGTGCATGTATAAACAAAACAAACAAATAAATAAAATAAAACATGCCTCTATTAAAAAAAAATTTAAAAAAAAAAAAAGGCAAACTCAACTAGAAACTCTTTTTCTAGACTTAATTGTATTTCTTCTATGTAAATTTTAAATGAACTCAAAGAAGTTAAACTTAAATTTTAACATCTATGCCTAGTTATTATTTAATAATTTAGAGCAATGACTATGTTATAAAGCACAGGTTTCTCAGTGGGCTCTTCATGACATATTGGGCACCTCTCAGTGTGGCTGGGAGAAAGGGTGCTCTTTGGACTCACAATTCACTGTTTCTGAAGTCAGTCAAATATTCAAATTGTCTCAGGTCAGTTTCCCATGATTTTATTTCTCATTTTTATTGACCACTTGGTTAGAGGTTTTTATTAAGGTTCTTGTGGCAGGGTCAACGACATTCCAGAAATAAAGTACATGTCATGCCATATCCAGATTCTTTTTTAAAGTGTGCTTTCAGACAACTGGCCACAGGCAGCGTCACTTCAATTAACTCAACTGTAACAGATGATGGATCTCCTTCACAGTGGGATTTCTCATCCATCACAAGGCACACCCTGCCCTCTGCACAAATAATACATCATTTCAGAGCTCAGGGCCATACGAGTGAAGAACCACAAAGAAAAATATACAAAAGAATGTGTTTTGTCAGCACAGAATAGGGCCCCAACAAACAAACAAAAGCAGAATCCTCTTCTAATGTGAGTACATTTTCCTTATGAAAATCCTCTTGCTCAATGTCCACTTGTGTTCACTACAAACATGCTTTGTTTCTGAGTAAAATTAGGAATCATCCTTTGCTTTCTCAGACCTTCTATCATTTTATTGAATTATCCTCTAATGCCCTGCACTGAACTGGGAACTGTCCCAGCACCCTGTCAAATCCTTTTATTTTTGTTATGAAGCAGGTTATACCTGAAGGAGATGCCTATTTGTTGCCAAACTTAATTAAGGAGAGTTGGATCTTTTAGTGCAGGGAAAGCATATGAGTTGCTAAATGGCAAAGGACATTTTCTGTGTTTTTGTACAACACTAAAACACCATGTTTTTTCTATCTAAGCCAACAGACAAAACAGAGCACTGCTAACCCTGCTGACTTTGTGCTTATTATTTGATCATCATTATCCCCCATCCCATCCCCCCCCCCATTTAACAGGTGGGGAAATTGAGATAGTGAAAAGAAATTGGACCTACCTAGTGCTAGGAAACAGAACTCAGAACTAGAAATCATTAACTTTGTCAATTTTCACCGCACAGCTGAGCCACTCTAGTTTTGAAAAAGAACAGATGGTAAGTGAAGGCAAGGACTAAGACGGAGGTCTTCCTTTAGTAACTTGGAAGGCTGTTGGGTGCTATTCTGCATGCTAAATAGGACTGAGACTCCAGACATTGAAAGCAAGCCATCCTGTCCTATATGAGGTTGTAAAAATAGATCTTTTTTGGAAAGGGTGGCCTATGCTTAAAATACCCTTATCCTATTTTCAGAGGGGCTAATGCAAACAATTTTTTCTTTTTTTTTTAATGGTGGGTAATCTTCCCAGTGGTCTGCTTAAAATAGATCACCTTAAGTAGTAGGCTACAATTGCGCTTTTAGGAGAAGGTCCTTTGGATTTTCTCTTTTTTGTTGTTGTTTGTCATTTATTTCTATAGAGCATTGTGAAAACATGTAATTTACAAATTAAGACCACCCCCTTCTTCCCTGGCAAATAAATTCTATTCTTTCAATGTCTTGCATCTCTCCCAGGAGAAAATTTTCTTTTGTAATGCATATTTGAGGAACAACTTCAGGATATTTTACTTTCATGATTTTACTTTACATGGGCCCATAATGTTTTGTCTCCTTGCTCATTAGAAAAGGGTGCTTTAAGCTATTAGGTAAAATTTCCTGCCATAGTCTATCATTGATATTAAGTAATTTTAGGATTCCAATGACTTTTAATTCCATAACCACAATTAAGATAAATTATTCAGCTTTCAACTATATACCCTAAAACTGAACTAACATGGCAATCACTAGTATTATATGTCTGTGAGCACTTGAAATGTGGCAAGTTCTAATTGGGATGTGCTGTAAGGTAAAATAAACACTGAATTTTGAAGACAGTACCAAAAATTGCAAAATATCTAATTAATAATGCTAAATATGTATTATATATCAAGATGATAATAATTAGGACTTATTTTTAGGCTAAATAGAGTATATATTTTGAAATTAAAATAATCTAGTTTCTTTTTCTTTTTACTCTTCAAATATGGCTATCAGAAAATTTTTAACTACATATTTATTTCTACCGGACAATGATATTACAGAGCAGAAGTTGGCAAACTTTTCTTATGAAGGTCCATGTCAAAAAATATTTTAGATTTTATATCCATCTAATCCCTTCTCAAGCTACTGTACCTTGCTGTTATAGCATGAAAGCAGGCATACCCAGTACACAAATGAATAAACATGACTTCATTTCAACAGACCTTTATTTATAGACACAGAAATTTGAATTTCATAAAATGTTCACCTATCATAAAATATTATTTTGGATTTTTGGATTTTTTTTACCTTTTAGAAAGGTGAAAAAGTTTCTTCCTTCATATGTCACATAAAAATGGATGAGAGATGTTTGGTCAAATTTGACCCATGGGACATAGTTTGGCAACCCGTGTCGGCATAGGTTACAGAAAGTGCAATGTAAAATTGGACATAAAGGATAATCCTATCATCCACCAAAACCTGCTGTCCACGCAAAAGAAAAACAAGTTATATGTGAAATTAGAACAGAAAATAAAATTTTATTTCATTTTTTAAAATTTCATTTTTATATTCCCCATACAATTGCAGCCTCCTTATTTTGAACCCCAATTCCTCCTTTCCCCGCCCCCCCATAGTGTGTCTCTGGTTCATAGTTGTTTGTTGATTTTGATTTTTTCTTTCTTATAGCTATTCTTTTTCCTGGTCCCTTATTTAGGTTTTCTAAATTCCTGCTATGAGTGAGACCATCCGGTATTTTTCTTTTTCTCAGAAAATAAAATTTTAAATGAGGGTTGCAGGGGTGAAAGCAAAGGCCAGGGTGCTGGACTCATTTTTCATGTATCACAAACCATAAGAAAAAAAATTCCAAAGGAATTAATATCAAATTTTATTACTAATATTTTTCAAGCAATTTAAAAATGCAAAATACAATGAAGCTAGAACAGAAGATGGAAAAAATTTCACAGATGTTAGTCAGTTTTCCTGTATAAGTTTCAGTTACCCTGCACACTGGGCTGTAGGTGAATCTGTTGTTGAGAATGAAATGTCTGTAAAAAAACAAAGCCTACACCTTGTAGAGCTGAATCAATGATGAAGTTTGTTACTGATGGTTTCCCATTTCTTCTGTCTTTGCCCATTAATTGCTGACCTCATACAGCTTATAGTCTAGCGTGACAAACTAACAGTTCAATCTCTTAAAAGTGTAAGGATACTACAATATAAAAGAACAGGTGCACTAGAAGTTAAGAATATGCAAACTTGCTTATGAATAACTGAGCGCCTTGTTAAAAGAGAGAATGTGATTTAGTAGAGTTGGCTGATACCTATATTCTGAATTTCTTCTAGGTTTTCAGGTCATGCTGATATTCTTGGTCACTGGACCACACTTAACTAAAGTGTCAAGGTTCACAGTAGCAGATATTTTTGACCATTTTCATCTCTTTGGTTCACTGATATCCCAAGTACATAGAATAGTGCTTGACACACAAGAGACACTCAAATATATTTTGAATAAATGAAAACTAATATATGAGAAAATCACTTGGAAAAACATATTACTTAGATTGTGGCATCTAGGAAAAGTCTCTGCTGGGAAAATATTTTAGTGAGGCTGTATCTTCTGAATGTTATCACTATTTTCCTATCCCCTCTATCACTTAAATCTCAACTCTAAGGGTGAGTTCTCATAACAGACCTCAAAGAAAGATGCAAATTATGAGTAATTGTCAACTATTTGCCTTTCCTGTGACACTCACATTTCTAACATTGGTGTCTGGAGAACGTTTTCAAAAGAATGGCTCTCTCATGGTATAGTTTAAGGATTGTTGACAACTGAGTAGGGAAATATTTGGTTATCATTGTTCTTCTGATCAACCAAATAATAAAACAACTGGCTACTATTCTCTGCATATAGGTAATGATACAGTCATTAAAAAGCATGAGTCATACTTTTTTTTTTTTTAAGTAAGGCTGGCATATACTGGGTTGTCAGAAAAGTCATGACACCATTTTGTTGGAAAAACAGAAAAAAAAATACATCATTACTTTTCTGACAACCCACAGATAACACCATTTCCCCTTACAGAAGTACTAATAAAATAAAGAACTGAGCCACTTTTTTGAATTCACTCATCCTTACCTCTCAGATTCACTGTCTATTTTTGAGACTGTTTAATGAACAAATTATTTTTATTGGGGTAACATTGGTTTACAACATTTGTGTTGCAGAGGTATAAGCTTTCCCCCTTCAGGTGTTGTTGCTACCCACCACCAAAGTACCCATAGTCCTCCACTATAGTCCATTGTGCTGCACTAGTACTTTGTTTTCACCCCTTCTCCTCTATCTAACTTCCCCCACCCCATCCAATTCCATAGTCAGATTTATAGGATTTGTTATTAGTTTAGCTTTACATGACCGTTTGTTTCATTTCTCTATACTCCACATATAAGTTATACCATCCAGTACTTGTCTTTCTCCTTCTGACTTATTTCGCTTAACATAATCCCTTCCAGTTCCAACTGTGTTGTTACAAATGGCAGGGATTTATCTTTCTTAACAGCTGAGTAGTATTCCTCTATGTATGTATGCCACATCTTCCTGAACCACTTGTCTGTTTTTTGGGCACTTTGATTATTTCCATAGATTGGGTACTGTAAATAGTGTTGCAATGACTATAAGAGCACCTGTTTCCTCTTAAATTAATGGTTTTGTATTCTTCACATAGATACATAGGAGTGGAATTGCTTCAGTCTCTTTCTTAAGGTAGGGGTTTTTATTCCATATCCTGTCTTGAATGGTTATAAAATCCGAGCTTCCTCACAAAATAATCCATTCCATTATCAGTATCTGATAAAGGATACTAGATTACTTAATGACGTTCTCATCCTAACGTATTCACTTACTATTTTACATAATTAACAGATACTTTAGTGCCAACAGTGTGCTGGGATATGATAGTGTAGTCATTTGTGGGACTTACTTATGGCATCCTGCCTTCTAAAACCCATCGAAATAAGTCTGATCCATCTTCCCTGTGACAGCACCTCATAATTTTTAGAAGTTATTCTTAAAGATGTGGAAAACTGCCCACACATCTTTATTACATGTCTTTTCATTTGGTCACTCTTTCACAGCTGCCCAGAGCCAGCTGCTGTCCTAAGAACTCAGGATATTGCTCTGCACAAGACAAGGATTTTTTTTTCCCTCAAAGAAATTGAAGTTAGGGAAGCACATGCATTGAAAAAGTAAATATAATACTAGATAACATGATGAGATAATAAAAGATGCTATGGGGTCTAGCTGATAAGAAAGTACAATTCCCAGCAGATTGACATTTAATCTGAAGCCAAAAAGACTAAGGTTGACCAGAGATATGGAAAGAACACCCCAGGCTAGGAATAGCAAATGCAAAGACCCCATTTCTAAAACAAAATGCTACATCTGGAACAAAGATGGTTATAGAACACTATGGGGAGGGAAAATGCTAAGAGATGTAGCTGGGAAGATAATTAGGAAGAGCTTTGCAATTTAATTTGAAACTTCTGTATTTTAGTCAAAGGTCAAGGAGAAGATATGGAGGGCTTTTAGCAGGAGAATGACATGATCAGAGTTGGATTCTTCAATGATTGTCTGACTTTGGTCTTCAGAATGGAATGAAGGTGAATAAAGCTGGAGGCAGGAAGACATGGCAGAGTAGTTTGTGTATAAATTATCTGAGGGTCTTTGAAAATGCGGGTAATAAGCAGGTTCAGGTGGAGCCTAAGATTCCATGTTCCAAATAAGCTCCCAAGTTTTGCTGACACTGATGACCTAAGATCCTCACTTTGAGTAGCAAGTAGAAGAATGTGGATGAGAGAGAGAGTACAGACTGCATGTGATGAAAGAACTGCAGTTGAACAGAAGTAGATGGATGCAGGTGAGTTTCAGAAAGTCGACTCAGTATGTCTTCATAGCTATTTGGGTGCAGAAGATAAGAAAAGGATGCACCCAGATTTCTGACTTAGCAATTGGGGATGCGAGGGTGGTGGTGTCTTTAAACATTATTTATAATTCAAAACAAAATGAAACCCTTGGTTATGCTCAGTCCTTCATAAATACAGCAAGTTTTCTCCAATCAGTTGTCTCTGGTCCATGAAATCTGATGCATTTATTCCAAAATGTGTTAAGCAACTTAGAAAATGCATAAGCTTAGGCATATTGCCTTGATATGGTATTTGGGTTCTTTAAGGACAAACAAATCTAAGGATTAGCTTTCTGTATACGTAACAACATACACATTAACTATAATCGTGCAAGCATGCAGATCTGTACTTCCACAGAGCACTGTGGACTTCAATGGTTTGCATACCAATGGGGTCTCTTTTGGCATTAAGCAGCAGAAATGGGTAACTAGAGGTAAAAAGGCTAATTTCCTAAATTTTTACTACTCATACGGTAGTAATAGTGAAAATCACATTTCTGTGATGGCCTGACATGGTTTTTAACAGCTAGAATTCCTTCTACATTTCCAGAGCACATTTCTTGGCAGGTTTCTGTTAAACAGAAGAGGTAATTTAAAGGTTTGATTATTATAGATTTCTTGAAGTTGAACGTACATAGCAATTATAGCCAGCCTTGCTAGAATAGTGGGGGAGGGGGCCAAGGGGAAACTGAAGTAAAAAAACCCTCATTTTAAGAGTTCTGTTCTCACCTACCTGTAATATAACATCCAGTTTTGGGTTTTAGGAAGAAAGTGTTTATTTGTTGAACTATTCAGACATCAGATTGATAAGCAGGTCTTAGGCTTGTCAGCTGACTTGAAAAACTGAAATATTCCTGGTTGTAAAGCTTAAAAAAAGATTGCTATTTATGGTATATATTCCATAGTTTTCCATCTACTTAAATTGAAGCTGACAGAAATTCAAAGTCAATGCCTTCCTTATAAAGTGATCCTTTGTGATGTAATTACAGAATGAAATCTCCTGCCTGAAATAGGATTTTCTCCCCTTGAGATGACATTAAAAAGAAATAGAGATTACCAATAAACAATCTGAGAGCCCACATGAGTAGCAGTGAAAGGAAGTAAAGTCATTTCTTTAATTTTCATGAATGCTGTCAGAAAATAACATCATTCAGTTGAAACAAGCAATTCAAACTAGACTGCAGGAGCTGAGCCAGCAGTTGAGGCACTGCGTAAGTCCCAGGAAAAGCAAGATAGTTATCTCATAATAGAAGGCCTCTTTGGGGAATCCGCCCCACACTGTTCTTCGAACAACTCCCTTGCTGTCCAACAATGATGCGTCCCTGTGTCAAAGATAATTATATTTTCTTAACTCCTAGGCTGATGGACAAACTGAATTTCCCAATCTCTCTTGCATTTAATTGGGTCCTGTGACAAATCTGGCAAGAGAAAGTGGTTAGAAATAATGAATGCTAATTCTAGGTTTGGTGCCTAAAAATTCTTCTAAGAATTCCTCTGTCTACTTTCTCTCTCTTAACCTATTGGTCATTACAGCAAAAGATCCAATGAAGAACTCTGACACAGTGAGAGAAGTTTGAATTCATGAAAGACACTGACTTTTTTGTGTATTTGACAGTGGCCTTCACACCATGACTAATAGAGCCTGTTAGCCAAAGTCCAGGTTAATTAAACCGAGAGTGAACAGAATGCTCTTGCTGAGCCAGGTTCTCATCTCTACTTGCTGAGCATCTATTTCTCTTCTTCCAGAGACTTATAACTGAAGTCATTCTAGTGGAGATTTAAGAGTTCAGATAATATTGTTTCCACTCAGTAATTCAGGAAACTCTTCCACACTGGCAGCAGGGAGCACCCCTACCTCATCTGGACTGCCTGCTGCTGGATTACAGATCAAAGTGTTTGCTTGGAATAAGGAGCCCCATTAGCTAGATGATGGACTTTAGCTCTAGTGGTAAGACAGGAGAGGAATAAAGGGTTAAAATATGTTTATTCCATTTAAGAAGAAGGAAGGGATAAAATATAAAAATTAACAGTGCATGGAAATTAGAGGCAGGTGGGAAGGGAAAATACGGCATGAAAAAAGAAGCAAGAGGAAAAAGGGAAAAGCAACCACTTTACTCTCTATCAAACAGGTCTCTGACTGGCTTGTCCAGTCAATCACTGATGGGGGCATCTAAAAAGAACTAAATGGGGGAACAAGAAGGAGGGTGAAAGTTTACTCATAGAAGGTTCAACGAGTTTATTCTTTCCCAAAACAAACTGCACTTATGATGAAAAGATGACATTCCCTCTGTGATTGGCACTAGAATGTTCAGGTAGCAGGGGAGAGGACTTGTTGGAAATACCTATTTATGTGTAGAATTGCTAAGCTTGACATCTGAAAGGCTACATACATGGAAGAAGGGCTGGGAATCTACATCCGGATGGGTAAAGTCAGTCAAAGTTTACAGTTTATCAAAAGAGCCTCCAGGTAGACCATTCACTTTTTACATCAGTTGGCAAGTCAACCTATCATTATTTTAACGCAATGATCATGGATACTCCTGTTCTGAAATGTGTTGCTTTTCTAGTCTCTGATATCCATCTCAATTTCCTTCTATCCCTCACTTTGTCTTTATTGTTTGTGGCATAAATCTGACTATGCATAGTTTATATAAAAATCTTCAGCGATAGCCCCTATTTTTTTATTTAGCAGTATCTCCTACTTGGCCTAAAGCCACTGTCCTGATCCTGTATGTTCAGGCAACATTTTCCTGGTTCTTTATTCTATTTGCAACCAAACTCAGCTACTGCCTCTTTCTTTCCTATTTGGCATATTATTGTCTTAGGCTGAAGTGCCCTTCACATTCTCCTCTTTTAATAAATCATCAACAATCCTTAAAGGTCATCTTTAAAGGGTAATCTCAAGTATTAGTTCCTGGACTGGTCTCTCCCTCCAGTTAACTCCAGGACTTCTTTTTAATTCCCAATGGATGTGCTATATGCCAAGCATTCACTCAGTTCATGTTCTTCAAAAAAGTCCTATGAAGTAAATATTCTTATTATCTACTTTTATTGAGAGATAATTTATATACAATACAACATTATGTTAGATTCAGGTGTACCAAATAAAGGTTCACTGTATGTCTGGATTGTAAAACTATTTTCATGGCATTACCAATGAAAAGTGCATTCGTCTTATGAATTTATAAAATTTAATTATACCAGTGTACAGTGAAAATTTAAGGATTCACTCTAACCTCTGACCATCATACAAGGACCAGATATTGTTTTGATCCAAATAGTTCCCACTAGCCTTTTATCACACAATTGAAATGTGCTCCTTCTCTGAATTCTCTTTATGGTCACCACGCGAAGCTGTTTTCTTCATTTGTTTTTGTATGTCTTATAAGCACGTCTCAGAAATCACCATAGCATAAGCAGCTTGTAGTTCTTTAAATTAAGGTCCTTAAAGACCTTTAAATGAAGGTTGTAGTGGATGCTATACATTTCACTTGTATCTTTTAGAAATAATTGCTGAGCAGTCAATTAATCTATTACATTCAGTAAATGACTTCTGCTCTAATAAAACAACATGGCTCATAAAAATTTAAAAAATAGATAATCTCTTAGACATAATCATTTTTTTAGTTTCCATTATTTCATTAGATTACTTTGGCCAGTTGTTTCATTTACTATTTACTGGGCACGATGCTACACTCTATGAAAGTATGTAACTGCTGTGTTGGCTTTGCAATGAACTATTTGTCTCTGATTACTCAAATCTTATTCTATTAGACTTGTAGTATATTTCCTCCAAAAGAAAGAAAGATGGCACTTTAATGTGTCAGAGACAAGCTTGTTCTGCCTTTTTCCAGAGCACTGGACCAGACAATGCAAAACTTGGAATGCTGCACTGCCATCTGGGGGATAAAATTTTAATAGTACATTTGCTGTTGAGCTCAGATGGAGGGGTGAACTTCCATAATAAAATGAAGAAGTGGGAGCAGTGAGAATATTTCTAAGATACACTATGAAGTCCTTCTTCACTTTGGGTGGTTTCCTAAAAGTAAAATACCTTTCTCTCTAAATCTACTCCTTTCCTTCAAAATAGGATTCTGACATGATGTCACTTTCTTTTTGATTACATTTTGTTTTGTTTAAGTCATAATTTGAGCCCAAGGAGTCTTCGAGCTCAGATAGCATAAGTCTTTTGTTGCAGAGATAGTTAAATGGAGGCCTAAGTATTGCTACAATTCACCCTGTCATTTAACTTACAAGCTGTAGATCCAAGAGACATAAGTCTCTCAATTGAATACCTTCATTTCTATAAGATCCTATTTCCAATGTCAGAATAAAGATGCTTCCCAAACTTGTAAATAGCCACTTTGCCAGTTTCCCAGAAGTGAAACATGAGTACACGTGAGTCAACAATACTGTTGATCTTAAGGCTCTATTACATACATTCCTTTGGTGGAAGGGTGAAAGGCACTGATTGATTTTTGTGCTTATTTTATAGACTAGTGTACTTATCCTTTATTAGCCTTTGATATTTATCTCCCATAAGGTTCAGAGCTATTGCTACATTTCTAAAAAGGAAATTAAAAAAAATCTTTTATGCATGCATAGTTAACATTATAATAAAAATTGAACATTCATTTAACATTTGTTTAGTAAGATAGCTAATCTTTCGATTATGTGGGCTATAGAAATAAATCACAAGTTATCAAGAAATAGGTCTTCATGTGATCAAATATTTTGCTTCTGTTGATTTTTAACTTATCTCCTACATATAAGCAATAGTAACACCTACTCATTTTATTCTATATGTTAACATATATTAATATGTTTATAGAATTCCTGTTCAACAATTTACTGATATGAGCTAAAATTCTGTCATGCTCATTTGCATTAAAATTCAAATGCCTTAAGTGATAATCTCCAAAGGATTGGATTACCAAGAGTCTTGTCAATAGAACAGGAAAAATCTGAGGTATTCTTTATCTACCCAGTCATATAGGCAAAATAGGTGAGACATCTGACTCCTATAGAAACCTTTTATAGTCTGCAGGACAGAGGCTTCAAAGAACTCTGAATTTCAAATAACTGGCTATAGACTTATACTAGGGGAAGGTGACAGCACAACTAATATTACACAGCTCGTGAGCCCTTGACCTACTAAAGCAGCATGGAGAACAGAATGCTTAGGAAAAATTAATAGGCACCAAATATAAATATATATATATATATATAAAGAGAAAAGTCTATTTAAGCTTTTTTTAACTAGAACCTATATAAGAATAAATTTTACTGTCAATTACACATCTGTAGATGCTTACATGAAGTCATCTATTCATGTGTTACAAGAGAAAGACATAAAATAATAATGATTTAAATAAAAAATTCACTTCTCTCATGTAAAATTCCAAAGAAGAGGCCCAGGACTAGACTGTTGACTAAGGTTCCCTCTGTCTTGGTGTCCTGCCTTCATAAGTAGGAGGGGAATTTCCCTCTCATCACTAGGCTCACATTCAATCAGTGGAAAGAAGGAACAGAAAGAGGACATACCCCTTTCCTTGAAGTGCACGCCGCAGAAGTAATCCATGTCACTTCTGTTCATATCTTATTGAAAGAATTAAGTGACACAGTCATGTCTACTCACAAATGATACTGGAAAATACAGATTAATATTCTATTACATATATAAAGTTGTGTTAAATAGGGAAGCACTAGCTGCTTTAAAAAATAGGCCTTTCCATATGCAAATTAGGTGTATACAATAAAGGTCTATTCCTCATCTATGTTGGGCATTTTTTTCAGAGATCTAGGCTGATGGTGGCTCTACCATCTTCTATACATGGATTTCATCATATTGGATGTAATGGGTGAGGGAGGGGTTGCCCTCCCATTTCTTGTGATGGGAAAGTTGAGAAAAGAGGACAGAGAAGATATTCATTTTTTTCTTACACACCTTGGCCAAGAAATGACAGACTGTATAGATGATGTTGACTCAGTTTCATTGACAAGTAGTTATATGATCCCATCACAATGCAAGAAAGGCTAGAAAATGCAGTCCCTGAACAAGTGTTCAATTTCCAAGGTCAACTAAGCACTATGAATGGGTGAGTGAATTTTGCTAGTAAGAGATTTTCTCTGTAACAGAAAAGGAAAATGATGTTGAAGTCTACTTCAGTGTTTGCCACTATTCCCCACTGAGATCACATTTTCCTTCTCATTCATAGTTAGAACATACTTTTATCCTATTCTCCAAGAGAGACAAACTAAAATCTTATCCAGATCCAGCATTCTGTTCTAAGTCTGGCATCTCTGGTTGCATTTCTATCTAGACTGAGAAGAACTTCTCTTGAATTCATCATCTATTATAGAAACCAGAATTGAGTTAACTGTCCTTTTCTACCCAACCTCATATAAAGTTGTGAATAGGAACAAGATAGGCCTCATAAAAACTCAATTCTAAAAAGGGAAGAATAGAAATGGTCACTGTATTAGTAATAGTTACTGTAGTAATTATCATGGCCACAGAGTAATTTCCTTGGTTCCATTGCCTATTATCTCCAAGGTCATATATGAGATAGACATTAGAGAGCATTCCCAGCTTACGAGCATTAGAATGTTGGCAGGCTGCCTCCTGATGAAATGACAGCACTAAGAAGACAAAGTTTGCTTTAAGAGGTGAATCATAACAGAATTTTAGAAACCTGGTCAGTGATGTTTTTGGTAACACAATGCAGCAAAAAACTTTAGTAGGCTCTTGGACTCTTTAATTCCATTAACTCTGGTTTCAAGTAAAGACAAAATTCTCACTTTTATGCTTTTTAGCTCAAATACTGAACTTTTGTTTACCTGCTCAATTTTGTTTACCTGGTCACTTTCTTGCTCAATTTAACAGTGACTATCTTCATGGCCAATGAATTAATTGGCCTCAGTAGGAAGGCAACATCTTTAATCTTATGTTTTCCAGGGGAGCTAATTCCCACTGTCTGATAGTCTTAATGGTTTTTGTCCACAATTATCTCCTGATAAGACCATTTCTTGATTTGGAGACTTCTTTTACCACAGCCTCAGTTTGGACACAATACCTTTGTTTCCTGGCATGACTGGCTTATAAGACTCTATATTATGAGACCTAGGTCAATTTAGAGTACAAGCCAAACAAACAGAAAGCTTACTTTACCAGATCTTCATTCTCTTCTTTTTCTTCTGTCAAGTAGTTCTAATTTGAGGCCATCTCTCTGGTAGGACTTCACATGTGGAAAAGGAAATTAATGACATAAACAATGAATAGGTAACAAAAGCACGTAATAAAGGCTTGATTAGCAGATAGTCTTATTTCCAAAGTCTCTCTAAGTCAATTTTGACAAATGATTTGCCACAACATACTTAATATCAAAAGTTTTCCAGTCTAGTATCTGTATTCCCATTCCAAGGTACCTAATCACTCAGCTAATATAATAAGCGTAGGTATTATTCCTATAGCCCTACTCCCAGGTACAATGGTCTGTATTAATTGTAATATCAATTCAATTATAGTTAGAGGAAGTCCAAAAAATGGAAGTTTAAATAAGATAGTTAATTAGAAATGAGCTGAAAGTCCAGGACTGGTATGGAGGCTCCATAATCATCAGGCTTCCAAGCTCATTCAAACTTCTTGTCCACCCATTTTCAATGTGTGGTTTCTATTTAGTGGTTTGGCTACTCCATCTATCATCAGTATATTTGTATTCCAGCTAAAGTGGAGGCCAGAGGAAGACAAAACCAAAAGTAACATAAGATATGCCTTCAATCAGAATTAGTTTGTAAGGCAGGCAAAAAGTATTTTCCTCTACTCATCATAAGTTTTCCAGAAGGGATCCTATGGATTGGCCAAAGACATATTAACAACAGAAAGACAAATAGAGTTTTTTAATGTGTTCATTAAACATATGCACACACCAGGGTACCCATCAGTGTGCAACCCAAAGGGCTGACATCCTCTTCTCTGTATGGGAGATACCTCTTACAAAAAAAAAAAAAATCCTTTCTAAAAGGAAAACACACATTCTGTTTCAGGAGTTTTTCTTGCCACTACTTGTTCTCAATGGTTATTGAGAACAAAATAATCTATTTACGTAAATAATATATTTACTCAATCTATTTACCCAAAATAATCTATTTACATAAATAATATATTTACTCAATCTATTTACCCAAAATAATCTATTTACCAAAATAATCTATTTATTCAAATTTTACCCCAAATAATGTATTTACCAAAAAGGTATTTTGAGGGGTGGCATACTCAGTATTCTTCAAAGTTATATGATCACACAGCTAGTGGGTGGCTGGGAAATGTATTTGTTTTTCATTTATAAACAGGAGAGTAGGTGCTTGGTGAAAATCTAGCAGTCTTCCCCGTTTATTTTATGTGTAACTGAAACAAAAATCTAACATGAAACCTACCCTAACTACTCGTATTACCCTCTCCCAATGTACTTGAATCTATTCTAGTAAAGGTGCTAGTCAAACTCACAAAATTGACACTCCATTCATTAATGCATCAAAACCATCAGTTTTAATAATATGGATGAAGAAGGCAAATTCAAGCTCTATAAGCTGCCATTACATTCTGCATACTTGATTATTTTTTGTATCTTTTTTCTATTTATTTTTTTACATCACTGTTCATTTTTAAACAATATTTGCTTCCCCCCACCCCCTCAGGTTTAGTCCCCATAGAGTTTCCTTCACTAATGCACCCGTGAACCATCACCTCAGTCCCCTGTGGATGGAACTAGAAGGAATTATGCTCAGTGAAATAAGGCAGAAGGAAAAAGAAAAATATCGCATGATTTCACTTATAGCAAGAATATAGGGTAACCAAATAAGACATCAGTGTAAAAAAAATAATAGCAGTACAAAACACAATAAAGCAAAAATGGACAATTATAAATCAGAGACATCCTGCAGGCGAGGAGGCGGGAGAGGGATCAGAGGGAGGGAGGTGCATACTTGATTATTAAAGAAAGCTTACATTTGGTGATCTCTGTGCAAGTGACTCCAGAACAAAAATAATAACAACAAAAATCCTTCCTAGATGCAAGACAAAACAGCATAGACAAAAGGATAACAAAGTTCTTCTCAATTAGAAATTGAAAAACCTAGAGATTCAAGTACCTGGAGGAGTTAACAGGTGATTGTGAATGAATTTCAGTGACTCTCACACCCTGTGAGGTTACTACAGTCTCCTACTTTTGTTATTAAATATAAATAATAATACCCAAGTACCACATATAAAATACTTAGGATGCCTGACAGCTCAGTCACATCCTCTTCAGACTGCATTTATCCTTAGCACATGACTAGGAGAGGAAAAAGCACTGGTTTTTGTATTTTTTTCTTAGCACGCATCTGAAGGCGTATACCATATGGCTTCACAATAGAGAAAAATATAAATGTACATCTTTAACTATTTTTTTTCTTTTTTTAATTTTAGAATTACGTGAAATTTGAAGGAAAATAAACATTAATTCTCAGTGGATAAAAATTTCAGTGAGCAAGGTTTACAAGGGTTCAAACAATAATATATCTTAGACAGTTTTTTTGAAAATGTAGTTTGAGGTCAATATTTTGACTTTTCAGGGAAGGTACTGATGCTGGACTTTGAAAGGAAGCAATATTTTCCACCCCAAAGTTGTGTCTGTTTAGCATAAAAATAATTTTAGGGTAATTATTATTAAAAAATAGCAGACACAGGAGGAGAAGCTATGAGAACCAAGTAAAAGTTACATTTTTGTAAGAAACATTTACATTTATAAGGAAACATTACAATTTCAAGGGTGTCCCTCACTGTGTACCAGGAGAAGACCAAATCTCTTATCAATAAATAAGGCAGCAAACTAATTCTGCATTAAAAAACATACCCTTGTTTCTTGTGCTTTTCCTGATAGCCTCCCCATCAACTTCCTAAACAAACACTGAAAAGAGGGCTGTACCAGAAGCAGCTATTACAGAGATATCATTTTTTTTTCAAGTAATTTATCTGTGTAACTGGGAGACCTTTGATACATAAAAGCTCATCTGCCTTTCTATGAATGACCTCCCCTTCCAAACCCCTACACCATTCCTTAACTATGGATGGGACTATAAAAACTTCAATTATTTGAAGTCCCGTATTTTTGTTCCAAATATAGTCCCATATTTTTGTATTTTTAAGAGGCTCCCATATGTAAATAATTAAATTTTATTTCTCCTGTTAATCAGCCTTATGTCAATTTAATTATTAGACCAGCCAAGGAATCTAAAATGGAAAAATGGGAAAATGAGAAAATTTTCCTTCTCTACAATGCATCTGGATTGTTTTATTATCATTATCATTATATTATTATTATTATTATTTAGAAATGGCTTATACAATAGTGTATGCCAGTAATATTTTTCATCACAGAAATAACAAAATCAACATCCCATTTCCAAGGCACATAAAAAAAGAGCAAATTCATTTCAATAAAGAAAGATAGACCTCCCAAAAATGTTCAGATAAGCCTCCCCAATATATCCAGAAAATGCTATTCCCAAAACATGCCACAGTGAGGCATTTGGAGCTAAGATCAATCGAGGCTTCAAGAGAATTTGTTACCATTACTTTACTTAGAAGATTGAAGGTTACCTATATTGGGATCATCTTGAGAAATAAACTTTCTATTGAAGATTCCTATCTCAATGGCAGACATCTAGTTATAGAGAATCTCGTTTTGACTTACGAGTCACCACTCCTCATAATGTGAAGTCCCCTCCTGTATCCTCCAGGCTCCTATTCCATTCACTAATTCAAGAATACTCTCAGTTTAATTTATTCTAAAATTTATAGCAACATAAATTCTCCATAAATATGTAATTAAATGTTTCTTTTCAGAATCAGTAATAAAAGATGGAAATTATAAAAGGACACCACAGGAATACAAAGGATTATAAGAAACTATTATGAACATCCATATGCAAATGAGTTGAACAATGTAGAAGATAATGGACAATTTTTCAGAAGCATACAACCTTCCAAGACAGAACTAGGAAGAAATGGGAAGGTTTAACAAAAAATCACAAGTAGAAAAATCAAAACTGTAATTAAAAGTTTCTCTAAGAACAAAACTATATCTTCACTAGTGAGTTCTACCAAACTGTCAAAGCCAATCCAATATCTACAGTTCTGAAAATCTTCCAAAAAAACAAAAGAGGAGGCACATTCCCAAACACATTTTATGAGACCAGTGTTACCCTGGTACCAAAAACACTGAAAGAAAGCAAACAAAAGAGGCTACTACAGGCTGGTAACTCTGATGAATTAGGTGCAAAAATCTTCAACAATATCATGGCAGATTAAATCCAACATTAAGAGAATCACTCATCACATAATTTACAGAGTGATCCATATTACCTCCATCTATGAATATGAATACTAGCTTCAAATTTCATCCTTCTTTATCTTGTACTTGAAACTCAAGCGATGCTGGTCTAAGCATGATGTGGCTAAGCTTCTGTTCACCGCATCTGCTTTATCTGCAATCAGTATCCTCCATTTAGCAATCTCATTGACCCCTTCCTTCTGTATACTCTCTTAAAATCTCATATTAACCATCTATTTAACATATGGACTGTCATCCCTTTCTCATAACTGCCCTTTCTTTTATCATGAGCTCTTTGCGCATATTGTCTGTAACTAGCTCATTTTGTTTACACCAGCATCTATATCAGTGCCGTACATAATCACACCTTAATGAAAGCTTCTTAATGAATTATAAATATGCTTACACCACCCAGAATATGCTATGCATGGAGTGGAGTAGAAAAAGGGTGAAAGTTGGGAGTGTGAAGGGAGATAATGTTTAACAAACATTAAACATTCACACACCATAATTCTGATGTGTGCTCATGGACATTTTCCAAACTTAAAGTTTATTTGAATGCAACTATAACATTTATTATAAAATGCATATGTTCTAGGTTGGGTAAATGTTTTAATTCTCTCAATTTTCAAATATAAGGAATTTGCCCAATTGAAGGAAAAGGCATTCTTACGTATCAAATTATGATTCTAACCAGGTTTTACTGCCTGACTATGGACTGACAGAAAATCTGTGGCAGCTTACACTAGAAGATTTTCTGATCATTGACAATTATCTTTCATACCATCAACAAATCTTCCAGAAGAATCCAGAGTTGGATTATAAATCAGTGTGGAGAAATCATCCAGCATGGAACTGAACTAAATTCACAGTTGAAAGAAAACAATAGCTAAATCAGAAAATAAAACAAAATATATTGATATAATTTTCAAAAAAATACATCTAAAATGAAAGGACATTTTGACAAGAGTCTAGGGCCTATAAGAATGTCTAAGAAGCAGTTTGTAAACAGAATTATAGGAAATTTATTGGAGAGATTATACGAGTAAGATACTCTTTGGGAATGTCTTTAAAGTGCCACGGCATACGTTTATAAATTCTTAAGAAAATATTTTTAGTAGTAATATTTCCCACTCCATTAAAATGTGATATACATTATTCATACAAATAACAGGTAATTAGTGAAAAAAATATTGGCTCTTTTTGTTGTTTTAATATCTAAAAAATATATTAGAGTTTTTAATATAAGAAATTCACCTTCTTGGGCCTCCTTGGTGGCCCAGGAGTTAAATCTCAGTGCTACTGCCTGAGTTCAACCCCCGACCTGCAGCTAACCCATATATGGGGCAGTAGATCTCTCCTGTCTCACCCTTAACAGTGTATTTCAGTAAAACCTCCACTTCGCCTCCCCACTCTGTCTCTGGTGAATTTGCTCACCCCTTGTACCTCTGGATTACACCCCAGTTCTTCTATACAAAATAAATATTAAAAAAAAAATACCTTCTTAAAGTAAAAGACTGAGGCTCCATAAAGTCAAGAAACTGATTTCTTAATAATATACATTCTGGATTAAGTATAAATTAATGTTCTGTTACAATAATAAAAGATAACTTTTCAAGCAACTTTGATATTCATATACTAATAAAGTGTTTGTCTAGAGACTGCGAAATATGAAATTTCAAGGGACATCTAAAATACATATTTTCACTTTTTTAATAAACCGTGTTCTAGGTCAGCTATAAATTAACACAGTAATTACCTATAAACTTTGACAGATTGAAAAATTACTAGCAAAGAATTAGGCACTTTAAATGAGAAAAAGATGTCATTTTAAAGGCAGGAAATCACATTTTGATTTGCTAGAAAAGCTATCATTATTGATCTATTTTTTTCAGGTTATACTCTTTCTGTTTTCCTAAATTTAATTAAAAACAAAAACCAGGGCCTCCCCTGGTGGTGCAGCAGCTGAACCCTGGAATGTGAGGCTGCCCGTAGCCTCTGCAGCACTGGTTCATTACCCGGCCGCTGGCGAGGGTCCCAAAAAAAAAAAAAATTTCCCCCATATTTTCATATTGAATGTACATAATATAACTAGCACCAAGTACATTAAGAAATACTAATGTAAATGAAGAAATTCTAAGAGTATTTGACTTCTTTATATACTAAAAATTATTTGGAACTGGATAATTCTTGGTTACAAGTGTAAGAGGAGGCAGAGACTGCACTGTAGGATATTTATTAACAACCCTGGTCTTTTCCCACCAGATACCAGTAAAGCCTGTTTGCTTTCTGAGACCTCCACTTCCCTTCCCCCAAGTTGTGATAATCAAAAATGTCTATAGACATACTGAAAAATGTCTTCTGAAGGGTAAAATCATCCTGGTTGAGAATCACTGATTTTAATTTTCTAGATCATATTTTTAATACAGTTTTCCTTAGTGATACTTCCTCAATAGTTTCAACTTTATTTAATTTTTTTGGATGATTAATATGTCAACTTACAGCCCAGGACACTTTATCTAAGACAATGATTGACACTTGAAAGGAAGCAATGATATCTATTTGAAGTATTTTTTTACAGAGTATTTTTAAAGTAGACTGAAACATTTTTAATTCTCTAATATGATTACTAAGGGATGTCATCACATTCTTTCTAGCTGACTCCAAGTATTAGTTAGGGATCTTGGTTGCAAATGGAATTTTCAGTACAAATTTAATTTAAAGAGGAGTTAAAGGATATCTTGTATAACCCAAGGGCAAGATAGAAACTGGGCTGTCTTCCATCAGCTGGGATATTGTGAGGTCCAGAAATATTCTCACTCTTATTTTTCTTTTTCCCCTACTGGATGTTTTTATTTTAAACGCTTTACTGTGAAAATGTTTATCCACAAATTAGAGCGAAGGGTATAATTGACACCAATTCACCTATAATTTAGCTTCATTAAGTATAATATATTGTCATTGTTTCATTTCTTACAACTTACCTCTTTCATTCTACTTTATAATACTGGAGCCTATGAAAACAAATTCTAGACATTATAACATTTCAGTAGTGAATATTTTTGTATATATATTGCTAAAAGACATGCCCCTTTTTATAATACAACTATAAAATCATTGTGATACGTAAATCCAAGGCAGAATTAATTTATTAAAATAATTAAACATCCCATCAGTGTTCAATGATTCTTAATATTTTCATAAATGTCTTTTAATAGTTGGTTTGTTTACATTAGAGTCCAAACAACTTAAACATTTAGTATTTGGTTGGTCTGTGACTTAAATATGTTTTTATCTATAACAATTCCCCTGCCCTCATTTTTTTTCTATTTCCCTTTGATTGATTAAAAAATCTGGTTCTAATTTTCTAAATTAAAGATTTTACTAACTATATCACCTTACCATTTGCTGCTCCTCTCCCCTGTGTATAGCCTTCAATTTGGTATTTATATGCAGACACTGATCGAACTGAGGCTTAAATTTTTGGAAAGAATATTTCATTTATTGTACATACAGTTCCTACTGCAGCATGTCAAAAAGTAAAAACTGTCAAATAATCTCTTTTTATAAGTTAAGTTTCTATCTCTGATTCTTTATTAAATGTCTAGTTCTCTGAAGCTATATTTTTCAAATCATGTTTACATATGTTGAGATACTGACCAGTTTTCTTTAAAATCATAGTGCACACATTATCAAAGATCCTCTCTTTATAAATGGTGTTTGAATCATGTTTGAGGAAGAGCAGCATAATCAGTCTAAGTGAATAACTTCCCAGATATTATTTGAAGAGGCTAAAACTCATTCTGATGTATAATTGCTAGTAAATTTGCTTAAAGCAAAAATGTTGTGGCCTTATTCTCATACTATAAAGCTGGTGAGAAAACAAAGAATAAAGATCCCCTAAACATGACTAGTGCACTAGACCTTACTAAGCAGTTTCACATCTATATTTCATTCAGTTCTCAAGACAGATGAGAGGGCATGCTGGCAAGCTGGCTTGCACACACAGGGAGGGTATGGAACTGTGCGCATACCTGAGAGTCCATCTGCTGTTGTCCAGCAGACAGTGGTTGATGGTTGATAATGTGATTGCTTCTTTAATGAGCACAATGTTTCTTCCAGAGATTGCTTACTCAATTTTAATAATCAACTTTAAAATATGAAAATAGTAGGAACAAAATTGGACTGTGTATTGAAGGATGATACTATTAAAACAGGATGTGCAGGCTGGCCATGACTGTAGGGCTCATTCTGATCATCTCATGGAAGAGGAAATGATAACCAAAAGTAAGAAATATTAAAATGTGGCAATATCTGTGGGCCTTGTATTTATTTTATTAATTTATATTTAAGTACTTAAGCATTTATTCTTAGTACAAAATGTAGTATTAGCCAGTACTACACTAGAATGAGATATACAAAGTTTAAAGTTAAATCTCTGAGAAAATAGTGACAGAAGGCCTGTCAGTGAGATGTATGCACTAATTCCTAGGCAGACTGTTCCAAAAAACTGTAAAAGAGTAAAAAAAATAAATCAAATATATGAAAGCTCATGATCATAGGAAAGATTATTTAACTTCATTAAATTCACTATATCAATTCTCATTTGAAAAATATTTGAGGGTCCTGTTCATTCAAGAATATAAACTGGGGTTGTAAAAGCATAGCTATGGATTAGAAATTATCTTAGCCTTTAAGTATATGAGTTGAAAAGAAATGTGGTAAACAATTGAATATATACAAGTGAAACGATTCATGTTATAGGTGCTAGTAAAATATTATAGGAAAAAAACTATGGAAAGCTAATTCCAACAAGATGTTAGAAAGACTTCATTTTTAAAGAAAGAATAGGAATCAGACAGATACAACAATATGAGCCAAACATGGGTTTAAAAAGGCAGGTCATCTAGAGGGGACAATGAATATGGTCTGAGGAAAAAGTGACATAAAGGAAGGACAATGGCAAGAGATAAAAGCTCAGTAGGGTGAAGTTAGGAGGATTTCAGCTTCTTTGCTAGGAAGGGGGCTTTATTTTATTGACAATAGAACACACCATCAAAAGAATTTTAGCAGGGACATATGTATTTACTACATTAATATGGTAAGTTTCTTCCAGCAGCTATATTAAAAATTTATTGAATGGGGAAAAGAGTAGCAATGGTCAGGGAGAGAACCATCAGCCTCTAAATCAGGAAATAAAAGTAGAGAAAGATCAACAAAGTTGAAAAAGCAAACAGCTCAGTCATGGTTTGCATTACTCTATTCGGTGAATCAAATTTGTATCTAAACTCCTATTTGAATTTTTAAATAATGCAATTTTAAACCACCAAAAATCATGTCAGCTAAATAAAAGCATAGGTGTACATTGTTACATTCCTTCTGCCATAAAACTCTGCCTAACAGTGCTTGACACAACATAATCATTCAATGAACTGTTTTTAAAGGTCAATTGTGAAAAAAATGATAGGAGGTAAATGTCTTATGCACTAACAAGACAGGGACATTCACTTACCTTAGCTTTTAGTGACCCAGTTGAGAAATAATTAAAGACCACTAACCGTTCAAAAAACCTATCTAGAGAATCACATGATGTCCGTATATAAAATAAATGCTTAAACATAATACAGGAAAATGTGCAACTTTTGAGACCAGCATAAGTACTTAAACCTACAAAACATTGTTTGCATGGGAAAAGTGGAAATAATCGATTATATCAGTGTGAAAATTGAAGATATTACATAATTTGTTACCATGTAGGATGAGTATAATGTACATTACCTACAAATTAGTATAAATATTTGAAAGA
This sequence comes from Talpa occidentalis, assembly GCF_014898055.3. NCBI lineage: Eukaryota > Metazoa > Chordata > Mammalia > Eulipotyphla > Talpidae > Talpa > Talpa occidentalis. The sequence goes on from NW_023601653.1 coordinate 29,028,785, forward strand.
ATATAAGAGTAGTTTATGTTTCTCTATAAGAGAGAGAGGCTGATGAGAGAAAAGCCTTCAATAAACTATGTAATGCCAGGATTTCCATCACATTTATGTTTTCATTGTATCTAATATTTCTGAATACAATTCAATTCAACATCCCGTTACAAGATTCTGGAACACATATAATGTCAGTTAACTGCCGTTGTCTTTATGTTACTTGGGTCCCAGGGGGTTTCGCTGGATGCTACTTCCCCTCCATTAGGCAGCCTGGGGTAGCCCCAAGGGAACCCTCTGTTTTCCTTTATTGTTATATTTTACTGTTATTACTCATTCCTTTACAATGGGAATAAAATATTTTCTTATGTAAATGGGTTTTCCTCTGTCACATTTCAATATATTCAACCCCTTTCTAAATCAGATTGAAGCATATCTTTACTTACAGGTAGGGACAGAGATAAGGTGGGATGATTACATTCCTGTGCAGAGACAAGTGTTAATATTTAGTTTCTTATAAGCTTTTCCACAAACCCTTAGACTAAACTAAGAGTGGCCATGTTCATTCATCCAACCAATAATTATTTTTTGAATGCCTATTTTATTACAAATACTTTTCTAAGCCCTGGGAAAACATTATGGGCAAACCCATTTTTCTCATGGAGTTTATGTTCTAGTACAGTTTCTAGAAAACAAATAGGTGGTGACACATTCTATCAGAAATCAAATTAAATGAGACTGAGAACACTGAATGTCAACTTAGGGTGGGATAAGAGAAAGGGAAAGTGAGGTCTTTCAGAGGAATTTAATCAAAGTCTTGCTGAAAGATGGGATTTGAGCAAGTCCTGAAGGAGAATAGAGATTGAATCATTTAAATGTGGGAGAGGATCACAGGCAAATGAAAGACCAAGACAAAGGTCCCGATAAGGAACATTCTTGATTCATTTGAGAAAAAGTAAGGAAATTGACCAATGAAACTGGGGAAGAGGAAATGAGGGGAAATGTGAATAGCACATGGGGCTTAAATTTTAAAGGTTGAGACTGATGATACAGTCTAATGTCACTAAAGGAAGAATTTACTAATGACAGTTCTCAAGAGAAGCCAACATGCCACAGCACACAGCTGAACAGAGAAGCTACTGGGTTTGGTCAGGAGGCAACACATGAGTGAGAGGAAAGAACAGACTACAGGCTTCACTGGAGCATCCATGAGAAAATCAAAGCAGAATAGGGTGACCATCTTAAGAGTGGCAAGTTGACGTAATTCTGGTAGACTGTGACACACTGATGGTGTCCTTGGTGTTACAGTATCTGGCCCTGTGTTGGTGTAGGGCAGGAGAAATATTGACTCCATGTTTGAGAGTTAGATAAAGGTGGTAGCTGGGGGTACAGACTCAGGATTGTTGTATGATTCAAGATACAATTTTTTCACACACCTACAAAAGCTGAATCTTAGGGGAAAATATAAGTTTGACTGTTAGTTTAACCTTGAGATTATTCAAGATTGGCTAAAATTCACTGCTGAGGGTAGTGGCAGGTGAGTAAGGAGAAGTCTGTTGTGCCATGTAGGTAGCTCCCTGGCCAGGGAGCGAACTCATGCTGCAGTGGCTGCAGATAGCTTCATAGTGCTGCCTAACCCCTTGTGCCACCAGGGAGGCCCTCACTGTGGTTTTATTTTTTTTTAAAGATTTATTTATTTATGTATACAAGAGCTGGGATACAGGACAGAGATGCAGGGGGGGTGAGAGGATTCACCAGAGACAGACTGGGGAACAGAACAGGCAGATTGATTGAAATACACTGCTGAGGGGAGCAGCAGGTGAGACAGGAAAGGTCCACTTCACCATGTGGGTTGCTCTCTGGCCGGCCTGGGATTGAACTCCTGCTGCAGAGGCTGTGGATTGCTTCATAGTGCGGTGCTTAACCCCTTGCACCACCAGGGAGGCCCTCCTCACTGTGGTTTTAATAAAGCCAGTGAACGAATTGGGTTTATCAATTTGGGTCTTGGTGACACTGATACATTTGGGAGGAGGAGTATGGATGAAAGACTATTTGAAGATTCTAGAGAAAACAGGAGCAAAGAAATTTGAGGCAGAGAATATGGATGACCTTTGTGAAGAATTTAATTGTAAAGGTAAACAGAATTGAGGGGTCAACTGGAGATAATGATTAGGTCACAAAAGTTGTTTTTATGTTTTGTTTTTAACATAGTTAACATATGTGTTTTCATGTCTGTGGGATTATATCAGTAAAGTGGGAAATAATAAAGATGCTCTATAGAGAGGAAGAAACTAATGAAGAGATTTCTTGAGTAAGTAAAAGAGGATAAGATCAAGTTAACAAACAGGAGAGTTAGTCTGGGATAGAAGCAGAGGCATTTTATCCAGAGGAACAGCAGGGGCTGTAGAGTATAAAGATACAGGTGCAGATAGGTGCTCATGGATGTGGTGAATGTTATCTCCTGATTGCTTTCTATTTTCTTCAGTGTAATAGGAAGCTGAGATTGGACAGAGAAGGAAAAGTATTAGATCTTTTCCACTTCACACCCTGACGCATATACTATGCTCTCATCACTGAGAGAAAATAACTAACCCACATAAGTGTTGGCACCTACTGAGCCAAATCTCCAGAGGATATATCACAATATGCGACATCTAGGAGTACCCCCTTCCATGTAATGCAGAAACGCAGATGTTTCTCCCTAGAGAAGTATTGCCTCATACTACTTCCACTGGGAGTCTATTATTTAGAATGAGTTTTCTCTAAGAATACTCTTACTCTGTCCCTTGCAAATATGTTCTCATTGAATCTTTCCTTATTTTTTGCTAGATACATTCAGGCTTTTTTGATTCTTATAAATAGATTTAACCCTAGACCAACTAAGACAGATACTAATGTTACACAAACACATAATCACCAATTCTGTAAGTGCGGTGGAAGGGGGAGGAAAATATTAGGCTGAGCTCTAAAGGAGAAAGGCAATGGACAAAAGTGAAGAGAAAGCATTCATAAAATACCTTGAAGTAGGCATTGCTGAAACTTAGGTCAGTGAGGAGGGAATACAGAAAGTAATGAGAGAAAGGTGATGGAGACAGGGAGTGATACAGCAAGATAGGTCAGAGTAAAGTCACAGGGAACCTAGTAGGCCATTTTCTGAAATTTGGTCATTATTATAAGACCAGTGGAAAGTCACTGAAATCATTTAAGCAAAGATGTGACATAGCAGAGTGTACTGAAAAAGCAGCTCAAAAGGTAGGCAGCTAGAAGGGAGAGATTAGTTTTCCTTTTTTGTGCAGTAAGCGCCAAGTGGAGGTATGGCGACTGTGGTCTACACAAACATGTGCGAACAACTACAGGTATTATAAGGCCAAAGGGATGAACTATATAAAAAAGGCATCTGGGACTGCAAGATTGATTTCATCCATTCTTTAATTCTGCCACCTTACAATTCTATATCTCATAGGCTTTACCTATCTCAATATTTATCTCACCATTGAGTATGATTCCTCAGTTGACTAATTTATCTTTCCTTGATTTCAGTACTGGGCTCTTCTTTCTCACTGAATATCAACAACTATCTTTTGCTTTCCAAAGATTTCATATGCTCAAAACTTAAAGTCCTTTCTAATAGCACACCCTCCACTCCAATATAGTATTTTTTGGTTCTGATTTCCTACCACATAGCTACATACTCACCTATAGTAAGGCATTATAGTCTATTAACTAGAGCTCTCTCTCTTTTTCTCTCTCTCACTCTCGCTCTCACTCTCGCTCAGAAACCCTCAGTCTTAGGCCTGGAAGGGCTGCCCTAAGATTAAGCAGTCATTTGTTTGAAAGCAGTTAGAATATGGCTGATAATCTGATGTGAGAATCTTATGAAAATCAGTGTGCTGAAAATTTACTACTACATTAGATATTTGTTTTCAGCCATCTCTCTTTGATATTAGACTAATCCAAAGACTCTTTCTATAGTTGGTGGCCTCCATTATAAAAAAGAGAGAGTAACTGAGCATGATCCCTTCCAGTGCCATCCATGTTGCTGCAAATTGCATGTGTTTATCTTTTTTTGAATGCTGAGTAATATTCCATGGTATATATGTACCACATCTTCTTGATCCAGTCATCTATTTTTGGGCATTTGGGCTGTTTCCAAAGCTTAGCTATTGTAAACAGTGCTGCTATAAACATAGGTGTGCAGGTGCTCTTTGGAATTGATGTTTCTGTGTCCTTTGGGTAAATACCTAGGAGTGGAATTGCTGGATCCTATGGAAGCTCTATGTTTAGTAGGTCCAGAAATCTCCACACAGCTCTCCATAGTGGTTGGACCAGTTTGCATTCCCACCAACAGTGCAGGAGAGTTCCTTTTTCTCCACAACCTCACTCATAGCAGGAATCTAGAAAACTTAAATTAGGGACCAGGAAAATGAATAACTATAAGAAAGTGAAAATCAAAATCAACAAAAAACTATGAACCAGAGACACTTTTTTGGGGTGGGGGGCGGGAGGGGAGGGATTGGGGTCAGAATGGGGGGTTGCAATTTTATGGGGAATATAAAAATAAAATTTATTATAAAAAAAAGAATTAACATTTAAAATGTACATTCTAAAAAAAAGGATAATGGAGAATAAATGACACATATATATTAAAAAAAATAAAAAAGAGAGAGTCATATGTTTTTGTCTTTTAATATGATCAGAAGTTGCTGAGTTTATGAGTTTAATCAAGTTGCTAGGGGAGTACATTAGAGACTAATGAACAAGGACAAAGGTTAAAACATTTTTACACAATAACTGAATACATGTCTTATATATGGTCTACTTCAAATGTGTGGGTCTTTATGCTAAAGCATAACAGGTTTTGTGAATTTTAAAGTAATTTCAAAATTAGCTTGTTCAGTGATGACAATAACAACATCCAGACTTTGTTTTCTGTTCACATAATGTGTGCTAACTCACATGCATTATATCAGCATGATTTTTAAATTATAGACCTTTCACAGTGGTGATGAATACAAATAAGAGACAATATAATAATAGCATTATTCCAAAAATCTCTCTGAACCATCTTTGGCCTTGCTTTTTAGCTCTGATTAAAGATTAATTTGGTTTAAGAATCTCCTGAGTTAACGCCACAAGTGATTTCTCATGTGTACCCTTCAATATTTTCCAGTCAATGGCAGTTTTAAATGAAATTTCATCAAAGTTCAGTACAGGAGATTACTTCTGGGCTGGGAAGACTTGTGAAGAGTATAAAAAAAGAGAGAAAGAGACAACAGTTTTGCTCTTTATATTTTGCATGAGAAATACAATTTATAAGGTGTGAAGAAGGGTACTTTCAGGTACTTAATAACTATTCTTGCCTGTTCCCTATTCATTTTTGCTGGGAGAGCTTTCCTTCACTCTAAAGACATGGAGGATGGTAGCTTACCACTCAATCTCTCTCAGAACATGTGCAGGTGACTCAGTCTTCCTTGGTGGATCACAAGGTTAAATTTGGTAAAAAGTTTCTGGATTTTTTTTTTCCTTTTTCATGATTGAGGATATGCTGTCTGGGTTGTGGCAGCTTTCTAGTGAACGTCAGAAAACAAAGCTATGAATAGAAGCCAACACACTGAAATAGTAGCATTGCAAGCTCTTGGATCTGTAATATCATAATAGCTCTGAAGAAACCCTGGAGTCATCCTACATGTACACTACATTGACCCTACCTTGATAGGGTCAATTATGTTTTCCCCTATGTAAGTCATTGTTACTTGGGAAAATGATCTAATCGATCTCTAAGTAAATATATTAATTAGACATCTCACTAATAACTACAAGTAGAAACATAACATAAATCTGGAATTTATTACAAAATGTCATGTCAGTTATATAATTCTGAGTTTAAAAGAGATGTTTTATGACCATAACACCTTACTTTGTGTCAGCACTTAGAAACTTCATATATTAAAATCTTGGCTAGGGGGGATACTAATGCTATGGAGGAAGACACGAGAAAAACTGTTAGACCCCAGATTTACCATATTTCGCCTCTATTTCCTTTCAATCATTAGAAAAGTTCAGATCTCCAAATTTTGTGAACGTGATTTGATAATTGAATCCTAGTGGCATCTGTCACTCCTTATAATAGAAATACAAAATGGCAACTCCAAGTCAGACAGTATTTTCAGAATATGTTTAAATAGTAAGACTTGACATTTCTTCCCTCTTATTAACTCTGTATGGTTTCTTCATAACACAAAGTCCAGACTCTGAGAACGGCCATGGATAAAATTTTTATTTTAAATTGTGATTGGAAACTTGAAGAGGAAGTCTATACATCCTCTAGAAACCCTGCATTTCAAGCTGAGTTCGGTATATAATTGTCTCATTTGAGGAGATGGGGGTGCAACTGGATGATGCTAAAGGTAGAGGAGCATCATTTCCTCTCAAATTCTATCCTTCCTTCTTATATAGGAAAAATATTATTTGGTTGAATACTATGCTGCTCAGGTTGAGACATTTCCCAACTTCCCTTATAACTAGGCAGAATCTTAGGACTAAGTTCTTGCCAATAAAATGTGAGTGGAGTTATCACGTGCAATTTCCCAACATGAATGTAAAGGAAACAAATGTATCATCCATTTTCCATTTTCATTCAAGATCCCTCTGATCAGTACTGTGAGCTAGAAGATGTCTGTTAAAGATGAAAGGGTAACATAATAGAGGGAGCCTGCATTGTTGACATTTTTGGAATTACCCTAGCTTGAACCAATGTCTTAGTCTTCCACATGAAAGAGGAAAAAGTCCCCTTTAATCAAGTCACTATTATCTTTGTTCTTTGCTACTGAACTGAACCAATACTCAAACTATTATGTTCACTAACTCCCATAATGACTAAGCATTCTTCTTTCTCTGTATATATCATATTTGAGCCTTCAAGAATATAAAGTTTTTTTTTTGTATTTTCCATTCCCTATTTAAAACTCTGAATATACTCAACTAAAAGTATTATTATCATTCAAATAAAGGAAGAATATATAGTATTGAACATCTAGCACTTGCTATCATTTTGGGATCACTTTGGAAAGTGAATAAAATGCAATTTCAGTAGCACATGGGCTTAAAATATTATTTAACAAATGCATTTCTCAATTATCACCATCCACAGATTTTCCTCACCTGTTATTTTAAGAAATGTTTAACATTTGCCTTAAGTTCTTAATATGATTTTTTTTTACACCATAAGACTTCCAAAAATAATTAGGTAGTTTTAAAACTTGTTCCTAGAAAATCATTCTGGCTGGAAGATGTCAATACAGAAGAAGGTCTTACATTTATAAACTTTTAAATTAAAAAGTTTAGTGCATATAAAAATGTTTCACTCTTGGGCAAAAGTACTTAACTCTCACCTTTAATGTGGGAATAGTACAAGATCATTTTATTTTCTGCCACCTAGTTTTTATTTTTGCACCGTTTTTCTGTTTATTGTTGTTTTTATGTATTTTATGAAAGTATGTTTACTAAAACCTGAAAAATGAAAAAAATGAAAAAAATGAGAAAACCATTTGATTTGGAATGAAAATAGAAATAATAAAAATAAGCAGCTTGTGAGAAAATGACGTTGCCCAGAGATAAGGAAATAACAGTAGGAAATATTACCTTAAACAAGGAGAGTAGACTATACAATGTGTGGAAGGTGCCAGGGGCCTTATACATAATCACCAAATGGTGGGAAGAGTTAGTTATAAACGGGAAGTCTAAGCAGTATGGCTGCAGGTACATCTGGCAAACTTTGCCAGATGCTGGAATTCCTCAGAGAACATTAAAATACTGGTGTCTATCTGCCCCTCCCCAGACATTCTAATTTAATTGGTCTCTGATATAACATGTGGCCTGGACATGTAGATATTTTAAATCTCCCCAAGTGCTTCTAATGTGCAATCAAGATGAGGATCTCTAAATGTGATTACTTGTATGGACTGAGAAGAATCCAGAAGGTGGCTTCTTCCAATTCTAATAACCAGAATTAAATGCTTACAAGAGACACCATGTTTATAGCTTCAGATGCATATTTTCAACCTATTTTTACAATCAGCTGATGGGGCATGTACTATATCCACATGAAGAACCAGTAAACACATGAGGAAACTGAGGGTTACAGCAATTAACTTTTTTTTTTTTTCAAATCCATCCAATTCATGAATCTTTAAAATGAAGGCTGCCTTTTCTCTTCATTAATACTTACAGTTGACACACCTTCTTATAATTATATGGGGATATTAAGTAATGTTTTTTTTTTTTTTTTTAAATATCAGGAAACTTTTTTTTTTAATTTTTTTATTTTATTTTTTTATTTTTTTTTTTTTTTTTTTATAGAGGCATGTTTATTTATTTTATTTATTTGTTTGTTTTCTTTATACATGCACTGGGTACAGTCAGAAGCGTGGGAGGGTGAGAGAATTCACCAGAGCCAGAGCCAGAGAGGGGAGCAGAGCAGGAGGAAGGACCGAAGTACACTGCTGAGGGGAGCAGCGGGCGGCAGGAGAGGTCTGCGCGCCATGTGGGACCCTCCTCAGGTGGCTGGGGAGCAGCCGGGGATCGAACCGGCGCCCGGCACCGCAGAGGCCGCGGGCAGCTTTGCAACCCAGCGTTCAACTGCTGCGCCACCGGGGAGGCCCTTAAGTAATGTTATTTTAAGTGCTATTGAACATTTCAATACCACTTCTGAAATATATGCTATATCAACAGAAAATAACTGGTAACTTTTAGAATAAGGTGTTGTCTGTGTGTCTTTGTGAATGCATTTTCACTTTGGTACTATATCATTTCTATAGTTCTAGCTTTCCAACAAGTAGCTTGAAACAAAGCTAAATTCTAGAAGCCATAGTAACAAAAACTCACTGGTATTCATAAATTAGAATAATTGATTGTTTTCAATTGTCTCCTGTAGTTTTGCCAAGGTAGCAAGAACAAAAGTAGGATAATGATTTTCACCAATGCCTTTTATTTTGGAACTATTCATTAGGTAAAAATAATTTAGTCAAAATACACTTTGAAAAGGCTTGATGATTTGCACATTTCTTACAAATGCATTCAGCAAGTGGCAATGGCAGTTAAAATCTAAATTCACAGTAAAGAGATATCACAGGATTTGGAAGTAGCAAAGCCACTGCTAGTTGCAAAAGTGTAAGAATTAAGAGACAAAATAGTGAACTCTTGGATAGATATCAAAAAAAAAAAAAAGTGATACCAACACAGTGAACATCCATCTCAAGCTGTCTCCAGAAAACCTGATATACACTCAAAACGCACAGCACTAGTACAACAGGGCCTTTTTCAAAATTTATCATCAGGTTTTATATATTTTACTCTAGATTCCACTAAAAAGATATTGAACTGTTAGCATCCAAAGGGTTCTTACAAGGTTATTTTCCAATCTCCAAGGCCTCACTTAATAGACCAAAGTTGAGACTGTCAATTAATGAAATGAGGCAATATATTTGGAGATCAATGTTATATTCTTAAAAGCTGTCTTTACTTTTAGCTAACATAAGAGTATATGTTCCTATACTATTTCAATCTTTTTAAAGTGATAGAATCATCTAAAGTAAAATCCAACTTCAATAAATGAAAATAGTTATGTCTGTGTGTGTGAGGCACTGTGCTTGTTTACTCAATGAATCCTTTTAGCAATATGAAGATGTTATTTTCCATAATTTGCCTGTGAGGAATGTGAAATTGAGAAGCAAATGACTTCCCCAAAATATGAAAACTAATAGGGAGGTGAGCCCAGTGTGCCAATGCTCATAACAGTTCTTGTCTAGGCCAAACTAGGAATATACATGGGCAAGGCTAAGTGTTTTAGTGCTTTCTTGTCTGAAAATGGATTATCATTTCTTTCACAGAAAGAATGCGGTTATATAATATATGCTGATACTATCCCTACTTTCCCACAAGTTCAGAAATTATTAAAAGAAGTAATTTCTTCCATTTTCATGACATGGAATTTGTCCTTATTTTTCCAATATTTACTGAATTTTAAAACACAAATTAATTCAAATTTATTTTGCTATGTTTATTTTATTATGTATATTGACTCCTTTCTTACTGAAAATCCAAATTGAGTCAGCAGAAACTATCATGTAGACCAACAGAACACATGTAGCCGAAGTGGGTGAGAAAATGTGGACATGGCACATTTCTCAATATTCCTGGAGTAGACAGAATTTTCCAAATAATTCCTCAACTCTAGAGGTCATTACAAGTTTCTATAAATTCAAATATGTCTATATATCTGCAAGATAAAAATACAATATGCAAAAGCAAATCACAAGTAAACCTTCATATGTATCAGAGAAATTCTTTATAAGATGCTCTGAGAAATAAGAAGTAAAAACCACCCAATAGAAAAATGGGTAAAGAATGTGAATGCAGAATTTATAGGATAAATGGGGGAGAAAGTCTCTGAGGAAGAAAAAATTTTCAATAAGGCACGTGCCATGATCCACAAGACGACTTTCCCATGGCTGACTTTTTCCCTGTGTTCACATTCCCACCCTCCAATATTATATGCCCCAACCTACACGGAAAATCACAAGAACTAGGCTGTGGTAACATGAAATTTTCTGTAATAAATGGGACCCAGAAGGAGTCAACCTTTCAAGGTTGCTGAGGCAACATCAGGACAGAACTCTTTTGACCCACCCTGAGAGAAGCTGGCACAGCACAGCCACCAAGTCAGAGGGAGGGAAGCAAACTTGAGTCAGGTCCTAGGCAATAATTAATGTTCAAAGGAAAATATAACTCTAAGGAAGAGTGCTGAGGTCATGTTAGAAGAAACAGATGGACGAAACATTTGAATCATATCCAAGTCTTCTGGAGACAGAGAGAAAGAAGAGCAAAAGAAAATTGCCTCAGATAATTTTGATGAGTAGTTTTCCTCCAACAAATTGGAAGTAATGTCTGAGCCTTGAGGAGGTAAAAAATAACCCAGGGAAAATGCACAGACAACAACAACAAAGAAACAAATACAACCTTCCTCCTTATCCTTAACCTTGCCAGGTTAAATATATTAAAATACTGTCATTTTAGTAGGATTGCCAAGCTCCATGTCTCTCTCTGGACAACTTTGCAGCTGGTCTTCACGCTATATAGTAATATTACAGAACTTGATTCATTAATGACAAGAAATGTCGTAACAGATTATATGACCAGATTACAGTCTCACTTGCTAGGCGAAGAGCTCTAGGTCTCAGTTTACAACATCATGTCAGATAAAGAAGTTACTAACACAATCAAAGAAATTTATTTAACAAATTAATATTAATTTGCAAATATTCAAAAATTTATAACTTTAATTACCATGAATAGGATGTTTTGGGGGGAAAGGAAAGAAGTATTAACTATATTTCTTGTATGCAGCAGGCAAAATGTCAGCACATCATTTGCATTGTCTCATATAATATTCCCATAAACATTAAGTTAGGCATTGTTACCCTCCATAATGGAGATGAGGAAATTGGGACATGCTGAGGTTTCAAAATGTATCTATTCCCCAAGATCACGTTTGAATGTCCCTTTTAACTATGCTGTATTTTCTCTATGCCTAATGCCAACAACTGAGATTTGCAAACTTAGTCTGTCTGCCACAGTTTCATGAATGCTGGCAGAACACACAAGATTCCTGGATCAGAGAGAAATGACAGTTTATTATTACTCACAGAAAAAGAAATATCTAGAATATGCTTTTTTCTTTTACCAGTTTCTCAAGTCCCAGTTCCCACAGGGTGACATGAATGCAACGGGCTTTGTTAGAGGAGTAACTTTGTTATTTCCATAATCAAATTTTTTTTTATTTACTTTATAAAGAAAATAGTGGTAATGCTGGATTACAACACTGTATATGTTTTAGGAATTTATGTTCACACTTGTACAAATGTACGTTACCACGCTACACCCACCACCCAAAGCACCAATAACTCTCTACAATAGTCAATGCTAAGCCATTGAATCCCCTACCCCACTTACGAAATTCTGCAGTCAGATCTCAAGAGTGTTTTGGTTTAGTTTTGTCTGTTCATTTCCTTTATATTCCACATATATATTCTGTTTCTTTATATTCCACATATGAATAAAATTATCCAGTATTTGTCCTTTTCCTTCTGAATTATTTTGTTAGGATAATCCCCCTTAGTTCCACCCAAGTTGTTGCAAATGGCAAAATTTCATTATGTATACCTTAAATTAATGTTTTTGCATTCTTCAGATAGATACCTAGGGATGAAATTGCAGGATCATATGGTAGTTCTGCCTGTAATGTTTTTGGAAAAAAACCCATACTGTTTTCCATAGAGAAAAGACTAATATACATTCCCACCAACAGTAAACAAGGGCTCCTTTTTCTCCACAACTTTGCCAGCATATGATGATTCTGGTCCTTTTAATATGGCCCTATTATCTTATCATCCATTTAATAGTTAAACTCCAGAAATGATATATTTGATGAAAAATGGTCTAGTCTTTTTTTTTTTGAAACCCTCCTCACCATGAGGAACTGATTATTCTCTTGAGTTACTCTATTTTGTGACATAACCGTTCTGTTACAAAATTCTTCAAGTCAGAGTTCAATCAACCTCATCAAATTTCCTGTTTATACTCTTGATTTCATGTAGATTCAACTCAGTCTTGCATTTCTATGAAAATACATAGCACATTATTTTTTTTTAACTTCCCTCTAAAGCATCTCTCCGGTGGCATAACTATGACCAGTGCTTTAATCCTTCTTTTTACGTCCCTTTATCACATGATTAATTATAAGTTTAGACATGAAATCAAAATTTCAGTCATAAACAGACCAATGAAAGCATAGTGTCATCATGCCCACACTGGTTTGAGTTTGTACTTCTGTTAATTTGGAAAAATTTCACTAAGATTTCTGAATTTTTTTTTAATTATTAGTTTTAAGCCCTATCTCAAGTCTCACTATCTTTTTTAATGGGAGAAAAGGGAAGATGTTGGGGACAAGATTAAAATTTAGACTGATTTATTTGGTTCAACCCAAACTTCTTGATTAAAAATATATATTGCATTTGAAAATTCACATCTTATCACACAATTTATAATCATGCTTATATAAATTCATTTTCTGTGGATACAAGAATGAATAGGGAAGCATCCTCCAACCTATTACCTATGACTAGACACTTCCTTTCTGATTTGTAGTTTTACATCACCTAGTGAGTTACTTCTTTTTGCTGACACTTAAAGCTCAAACATCAGTTTTCGTAAGTCTTTTAACTGTCTTGCTGCACTCCAGATGTGCTAGCTTTTCTACTAGCACATTATCTACTCCATCACAAATACAAGAAGGTAGTTATTTATCACACTTATTCATAACTGTGAATCCCAGGAATAATTAAAATGCTGAACCTTAATCCAATATTTTGCATAAATTTAGGCAATTATCAAAAAATCAAAAAGATGGGAGAAAATTAAGCAGCCATATGATATTCTGGATGTTGTAGTGATATATCTGAATCAGTTATTTAGAGTTTTATTATAGGTATATTAAAAATGAAATAATTTGAAAAGAATCAATTCAATTGAGTTTTTCTGTGTGCATATTCATAGCATATCCAGAACATTAAGGTTCCTTCTCCTCTATGATTATTTAAAAGTCCTTCAAGCACTAAGGCTATAATTTATGAATATGTAAAGTGTTAGGAAGCCATACTTTAGCCATAGAAATCTGATTGACTAAATCATTTTGTAATATATAATTTAAGTTTCAATACCTTAAAGTCTATTCAAATCACAACTTTATTAAATGGGAGTTATTACATGGAAGTAGGAATTTAAGATACATAGGCTTTAACTATACAAACAACTGATATGAACATCTTAAAACAAGTGACAAGTCATTTAGTAAATCACTATAAAAAGCAGTCAAACTAATTTTGTTTAAGTATCTTAATCAAATAACTAGTCAATTACAGTCAATCATTACAAAAAGCAAACTATATTTTTTGCATTTATTAGAACTTATTTTTAGAAAAACTTAAATTTCTTGCAAAAGGGTCTATTATGTGAATATAATAAGGTTTTTTAATCACTACATTTTAGAGATGAGTGAAATGAAATTTAAAAGTTTGATATTTAGATCTACTAAGTATATTTAATCTAATAATAAGGTGCTTTAAATTTTTCCCCAAGAATTTCTATCTCTAATTCATGTCATAAAATAGTCACTAAAAGGACATATATGTCATTCTGCTATAAACAATTACAGAAGGATACAGGATGTGATTTATTCTGCTTGAAATAACATCATTTGTGAATACTTTACAAACAATTTTATTAGAAAGGTTTTTGAGAGTCTGGGATTTTGAATTATTTTACAAGACTTTGCCATGTAAAATTGTTTCTTACAATGCTTATGGAATTTGTATGTAAGAAAATAATTCTGGGCCGATCCCATATGGATGGACTTTTACCCACGAGGGGACGGGTAACTTTGGGTGCTTCATTTAGAAACTAGACTCTTTGCCTTACCTGTATTGTTTCCTAGTTTTATTAAAGTTCCTTCCCATTAAAAAAAAAAAAAAAAAAAAAAAAAGAAAATAATTCTGAGACCACGAAGTTTTAAACCATGTGAGACCTTGCCAATACATTGCCTATCTCAGGATCTCTCAGAGGATTTTGAAGAAAATACCCTTTTAAACTAAATACAAAAATAAATATATAAACGAAGACTAGCCAAAGTAGGGAGATTTAAATAAAATTCTGTGCTTGAGTTTTTATTAGATGAAGTGAGAATATAGCCACTCAAGTGTCTACAACATCAGAAGAACAAAACAGAACTTAGTTCTAGAAATCCTTCAATGGTTAAAAGAAGTTTCCCTAGGACTACAAGGCTCATAGCAAGCAGATGAAGATAAAGACCTAATGCCAAATTCACTCTTTAGTCACATCTCTTACTTATAGAATTTAAGAAATTTTAGGTATTTTCAACATTTCTATAAATAATAGTCATCAGAGACAAATAGATTTTAAAACCAAGTTGAAAGAAATGGCAAAAATAACCCCAACACTTCTCTGCAAATATAGTGCATTAAGATCAAATTACCCTTTGAATTTAAGCAAAGTATATCTTAATTATCCAATAGTACCATTGACCTTCCTTCACATATTATTTTAAGAATGGAAATACTGATATGGTAGTAATTATGTTGATATCTTATCTATGAAAAAATGTTAGATGGTTCCTAACATCTTTCTCTTCTTCCACAATGATCACAGCTGAGCATGTGGCTGCTCAGTTAGAGACACTAATTTCTCAGCCCCCACTTGCAACTACATATGTTCTTAAAATTAAGCC
The DNA here is from genome assembly GCF_014898055.3 of Talpa occidentalis. Lineage (NCBI taxonomy): Eukaryota > Metazoa > Chordata > Mammalia > Eulipotyphla > Talpidae > Talpa > Talpa occidentalis. The sequence goes on from NW_023601653.1 coordinate 29,044,122, forward strand.
CACAATTCTTCTATCTTCTCGGATGCTGACACACCATCCAGATTCACAAGACTGAGAAATTTGGGGGCCACATGACCACCGCAAGTAGAGAAGCACACAGGATGGGATGGTAATGCTGTTGGCTTGCATCACTATAGGCTCAACTTCAACAACCATGACCAAGGTAAATTTGGGGAAGTTGGTATGAGGTTTTACCACTGAAAGAAGAAACAGAGCTTCTCCCAACTGTCAACCTTGATAAAATGTGGACCTTGGACATTGGAAGATATAGATTATTTCCACGTAAATAGGACTGGAGATGCAGCTCAAATTGTGGTGTCATCAGGCTACCACAGTGTTCTGGGGAAGAGAGTTTCCAAAACAGCCTATCATAATGAATTAACTGCTTCAGCAGGAGAGTTGAGAGATTAAGGTTGTGGGTGGCCCTGTGTCCTGGTTGCCTGAAGTCACATGGAGGAAGGTTCATTACATGCAAACAGGTGCTTCTCAAAAAATAAATTCACATGAATGACATATGAGTTTAATGGCAACTTCCTCCACATTTACTTAAAATGAGTAGATGCCTTCCATCTGGTGTTTTATTGCCTTCTGTGGGTGGGGGTGACCCAGCTGTGACCACACAAACAAGCATATTACCCTTTGGGACAGAGGGACAGGGTAGATTGAGCAAGAGTAAGTTTGTCTCAGCAGCTATAATTGGCTAAACTGTTAAGTGAATAAAAATTGAATTATATTGTATTTAAATAACTTAGTTTTTACCCTTAGTAACACAACTATTCTCATCCTAGGTATCATATCCGATATTATGAAATTTTTAAAGAACAACAATGTCTTATTTATGACCTATGAGCCTGGGCCTGGCTAATAATAGCCCTGAAAAAATACATATTAAATAGACAATCAAGAATTCTCTCTAGAAAATAACCATTTTTTTCTCAGTCTACCAGAAAAAAAGTTGTATTTGAAGACAGTAATCATATCACTCCTCTCCAAGCTAAATGCCAATTCTTTTAACCTTTCCTCATAAGACATTTTTTTTGGCCCTTTGGTCATTATGTCAAAGTTATTCTTTTCTGAAATTGTTTCAGTTTATCAGCATCTCTTTAAAAAATAATAATAAATATTCACATAAATTGTACACTGAAGTTAGGAGCATGTCATTGAATAAGTTGCTTTGGCACAACCACTATTTAGAGTTAAAGGCATCTGAAAAATACCCTGATGTGACCTTTTTATTTTTTTTGCTAAACACAGGAAACGAAATTCCAAAATGGAATGTATATGTGTAGATTTATTATCTATAAATGTAGTCATGAGTATTTGATTCATCTGACCAGGTTACTATAAAATTAAGGTCTGTGAATTATCACCTGAAATGTTAATCAGATTGATCCAGAGTCACTAATAATTATCTATACTGTGATTTTGTTTGGTATCAACAGGTGAATCACTTCAAGGATTAGATTCAACCTCATATAATAAACACTCCTTAATCAAATGGGATTTATTGCTTTCACATAATTATAATCCTGAGAAGAAAATAAGATTGACATAGCCACTCTATATACCAGATGCTTGTTTTCTGCTTTGCCTTGCTATCTTCAGTTTGGGTCTATTATAATTATTCAAAGACAGCTACCACATAGAGAAAAGGCCAAAAGGGACATCCTAGTGTGTTTACTCCTTTTAATAAAATAGTGATTTCCCATAAAACTTATTTAGTAGATGCCTACTTAGATTTTATTAGTCAGAACTGCACCCGATGGCTAGCCAAACACAAGGGGATTCCAAGACACAAATATCTAAACTGGCCACATTGCTTCCTCCCAGATCATATTTGGGATATGTTAGTAAGGAGGAGAGAGAAATCAGTGATGGGTGGACAATTTACCCTATCTTCCATGTATTATATCAGGAGAGGCCACATTATAATTTTCAGATTGTGGAAAAAATTTATCATCAAGTAGATCAAAAATGAAATCAACATCTATCCGTGGCTTTCCATTAATCAGCAAAACCCTATCTTCACTAAACATGCTGGAACATGACACTTGAACTAGGTTATAGCAAAATCAATATTTGCTAATCTATTTTGGTATTTACGTAAAGATATAATTTCTGAAATTCCTGTCTCATTCCTTATGAAAACAAGACTGCAACACTGACTTAACCAGCCCACTGGGATTTGCTGTCAAGGAATAGCAAGGAATAAATAAAACCTGTACCCATTGGAATATGGAGGAAGACTATGGGTGCCTTGATGTTGGTTATGTTGTAGCGACATACATCTGAAGAGGTGTGAATCTCTATCTCCAAATCATATATAGATTTGTAAACAAATGTTACCTCAAGAAAAATGTAAACCAATCTTACCTTGAAGAAAAATGGAGAAAACAAAGGTTTTAAAACATTTAAGATGCTCTTATTTTCCCCAAAACATAAAGGTCTTGAGGAGTTTGAATGGATTTAGGGAGTTTTCAATATCACTTGTGTCTATTTAAATAGATTATAGCTACCCCTCTTTAATGTACACCACTTTCAGCATACAAGACTCTTCAGAGACACACTTTTCAAATTGTTTTACATGTGGTTTACATAGATCACACAGTCATCATTCAAGAGAGAAGAATATGAGTTAATGATAATAATCTCTATGTTTTGGTGAGACTGGTTAACCTGTTCACAAATCTAGTGGGTTAAAGAGGAATCTCAATACCTACTGTATTATCTTCCATTCAGGAGTCCTCTGACAATTTTCAAAATCACTGAGAACATGAGAACACTCTTGTCATAGGTCAGGTAAAGTGGAAAAGATACGCCTGGGATCAAATCCTCTATTTTCTATTATTGGTCTACTCTCAACAAGTTGAACAGTCAGGCCCTGCCTCTCTATCTGGGAATCAGATTTATGGTATCTCTTCCAGAACAGGAATTCCAATGCACCACTCCATTATTGTCAATCCTCATGTATCTCTTTATCAGAAAGATTTCCCAGCACTGAGATTTCATGTCAAATATTTCCAACTTTAGCAAAATTTTACCCTAAGGAACTTAGTAAAAGACATCTTTAGCAGGCTCTGCAGCTCTAAAAGTTGACAACCTTTAGGAATGGTACAAAATGACTGTTATTTTCTATGCTGCTAGTCTCTAGAATTATATATCTGTAGGTAAATAGTGGCTTTTTGTCATTTTGATATTTGTATTGTTTTGCTAAAAATACATTAAATGTTGAAATTCTGACAGCTAGAAAGTTCCAATTCCAGCACCTACTCATCTTAATTCCATTTGAATCTCTTTGCCTCAGCAGTGTGTTTCTGTCTTCCCCTTTGCCTTTTTGTTTACCCAGTAATTCAGATTTTGCTGCCCTCCGCATTTATTATATAAGCTTGTGCACTTTGGCTGTTGACTAAGTTTAAGCATTAAGAGAAACTATTATTTCAAGATTTCTTTAAAGCTTTCTTTGTAAGAATGATATATTTGACTCACATTATCTGGAGACTATTTTTATTTTTAATTCACATGTCCTTTTTACTACAGAAATGTTGAAGCCATTAATAAAAGCAAATTCTTCCTCTGTTCGTGTGAATTATATGTAGTTTGAAACTTATTCTAGGATACACATTAAGTAGACAGCGCTTAATAAAAAACATATTTTCAATAATTAACATCAATATTTCCCTAATCATGCATAGTATTTGAGCAGAAAAGAAAATCTGCCTTCCCTGTGAGAAACACAAAGGCCAGTACAAACTCTATATGCAGGCTAAAGGATGAGACTATGTCCTGAGTATTTCTAACCATCCGGGAAGCCATTAAGGCTCTCAGCCATTGTGTTCACAGGGGCCTTTATTTCGTGTGTGTGCTTGTCCCCAGCATCTTCTCTTTTTATAAGGACATCAGTGACACTGGATAACAGCTGCACCCTTATGAACTCTTTTAACTTTAATTATCTGTTTAAAGATGCTATCTCCTACATCAGTCACATTGGGGATTAGGGGTTCAACATACGATTTGGGGGCAGACAGTGGGAGGGACAGAATTTAGTTTATAACAGTATCTGTGCTGGCATTGGAAAATCTGTCTCCTTTGCAGTTCCCAACCCCAAGATAGCTTTTTATTAGTGAAGGAACAAGAAATGTATGTCCCTGAGGTAAATACTCATGCAAGTTGCACAAGTAGAGGATGAAGGTACACTTTATGCCTTCATACACACTACGAGAGAGAAATCCTTTTCCAAACAGGGTCTCACCAGAAGCGTTCATTCTGAGGAATTAATAAGCCTGCTTATTATCATGTTAAACAAGATCAGCTACAGCTCACAAATAGGTATGCAAAAAACATGTTTTGGGTACCACTGCTATCTGCTAGCTATGATAGATGCTACTATAATGAAATCAGATTCAATCTGTGCATTTATGGCACTTGCATTCTAATAGCTCTTAAACACCTATCAAAAAATTTTTAAAGATTTATTTATTTATGCATACAAGAACTGGGGTATAGGACAGAGGTTAGGGACGGGGTTGAGAGGATTCACCAGAGACAGAGTGGGGAACATAACAGGCAGACTGACTGAAATACTCTGCTAAGGGGAGCAGCAGGTGAGACAGGAGAGGTCTGCGGTGCCATGTGGGTAGCTCCCTGGCCGCCTGGGGATCGAACTCTGTGCTGCAGAGTCTGAGGATAGCTTCACTGTGCTGTGCTTAGCTTCCTGTGCCACCAGGGAGGCCCCTCTATCAAATTTTTGAAGGGGAGAGAGGGTTTCATTTAATTTTGAAGGAGAGAGAGGTCTTCATTTAATGTGAAAAGAGAGAGAAGGGAGTGGGAGGTAATGGTAGTGGCTGCTAATGAGCAGAGGGTTTCTTTGAGGGGGCTAAACAAGTTTTTCAATCGAACAGTTTTTAAATTGCACATTTCTGTGAAAAAAATCACTGAATTATATAAATGAAAAGGGTGAATTTTATAATATGTTAATTATGTCTTAATTTTTTTTTTTAAGGTACTCAGAGGATTTCCTATTTTGGTCTTTGTGAATGGTTTAGGAACTTCTACTTCCTTTGAATTTTACCAGACTATATACAATACTAAGTTTATAAAAATACCCTTGAAATACTGAGGCATTTATCCTGCATATTTTAGGAATTTACACTGTACAAATGTTAAGAATTCATATTCAGGAATAAGGATGTTCTTTGTTCACAGTCTAGTTCTTTCTAGATTATATGCAAATCATATAATCTGTGACAAGTTACCTAACCTCACACCTACAGATACACATAAAAATTATGAATCAAATACACTTCATAGATGAAGAATCAAGCTTAATCAAGATCACAAGTAAGTGATCACCTGAGATGTTGACATGGGAAGAAGGAGTGATGAGGAATGAAACATTCTGGCTTAAAATCCAGGCTCTATGATTTATTCTGTGACTTCCAGAAGTATCTTAATGTCCTTGGGTCTTAACTTTCTCATTGATAAAATGATATTTTGGGATCCTGTCGCTATATAGCATAGTGTCTGAAAACTCGGGGGCTTAACCTAGGTTATTATCTCTCTTGCTTCTTGAGGTTGACTGAACGCAGCTGGGCAGTTCTCATTTGAGCTCTCTCATGCTACTGCAGGCAGATGTTGGCCTGGAGCGGAGTTACATGAAGAATTCAGCAGGTGAGACATCAAGGATGACCTATAGATAGACAGGACTAGCACCTTGCACTGGTTGAGAGCAGGGAGCTCAGCTGGGGCTTCAACTGTGGCCATTTTATTTGTGCTGCATTCTGATAGCATGCACACTGGATTCTATGAGGGAGCATCTCATTCAGTGTTCCCACAGGTGGGACTCAATGAAGCTCAGGTGGAAGCAATGAAGATTCTAAGAACTAATTTTGGAAGTGTCCATATATCATTTCTGCTGTATTTTACTGACCAAATCAATCACTCAGGATAGTCCATATTTAACAGGAGAATCAGATCTACGGCTCAATGTGAAGATGCACATAAAAATAAGGAAGAACTTGGTGATGACCATTTTGAAAATTATTGATCTTGCTTGGCCGTTATAATCCCAAAATACACTCACCCTTTTCCCCCAAGTCCCAATGATGCATCCCATTACGGGATTGGCTTGAAATCCAGGATCTTTCAGCTAAATAAGTCTTAAGAGAAGTTCCTGGAGGACACTTCCTCTCAATTTTCAGACCTGTGTATCAACAAGGTTTTGCCTGTCACATACACACCCAACATAAAATGGTGAGGCAATCCCTCCTGCTCCTCAGAGAACACACAAACTCATACCAAAACTAGAGGTCAGAGCTCAGGAGCAGCCTTGCTATGTCCCAGTGCAAGCGTGGGCAGTGCTGACTCAGAGGTCCCTCCTCCAGGGTGGAGATGGGAATAATCTATGCTTAGAGCCACCCTCATTACAAGGCTCTAAAGTTACCGAGATATGTATCTTGGTTGTATTACAAAGCAAAAGGTAGGCACGGTGCCTCTTTATAAGTTTCTCTCTTTATACTTTGATTTCTGTCCTTATGTGAGAATCTTGACCCTGTGATCCTCTATAATGAGGTGCTGAAAAGACAAACATTGTAGTCGTGCTGTATGTCTTAGTCATTTCCTGAAGAATATTTTTTTTCCCCAAAAAGATGACCATTCTTTGGGTTTTTTTTTAAGTAACTATTTCATTTTCTTAGTAACAGAAGCTTTTTCCCCTCCCCAACAGAATCTGTAGGTCTTTCCTCCTCCTTTTCCTTTATTTAATCTTCATTTGCAACTCTAAGGCAATGATTCTCAAAGGTTAACTTCCACCAGGCTCACCTAGAAGCTTGTTCAGTCACAGATTGCTAAACCCCATTTCTAGAGTTTCAGATTAGAATCTGAGAGGGGTTCAAAAGTTGCATTTCTAACATGTTACCAAGTGATGATGATGCTATTGTTTTGGGGAACGCAATTTGAGAACCGCCACTATTTTAGGATATTCACCAAGAAACAAGTTTAAAATTATTTTTGACATTTTTACCTATATTTTAATGGCAACCTGTTTTACTCCCTACCAAATATAATCTTTTTTGCTGATAGACTTTAAAAGTCTGAAATTTATTCTTTCACGTGAAAACTAGATCTGTTAGTCTATGTACCTAGTTCCTGAATTACATAAGGAAGAGTGTATCGGAACTGACATCAGAGATGAGACTTGATAAGGCAATTTTCCCTACACTTTGAGTTGATTCCTAGGAATATTAATCAAAGGAAAAAAGTTCCTCCTCATCTTCTTTTTCTCCCTATGTAAACATATATTCTTCTTTCACCCTCATAACACCATTTGGAACACTTATAAATGAATGCATTAAGATAACTAGGAAGTGAAACTGCCCCACTAATTTCCGATTCATTATTATCACCTCAAACTTAGGCTGTGGTAAAGTAGGTAACTTTTTTTTTAACTAGTTATAAACGGTGGCTATTGGACAGGTTATATAACCTCTCTGAGCTTCCATTTCATTTATAAAGTGAGAGTAATGGAACTTGCCTTCTAGTACTTTTATTAGGACTAAATATATAAAATTCCCCATCACTTGGCCTGGAAATGCTGCTGATTATTCCTTCTCTTTCCTCGCTTCCTCCTCCTATCGCTGATTAATATTTTGTTTTTAACAAAGATAAAAACAAAACTTATGGGGAAACACTGTCATCCTTTAACATACATTTATGTTTTATCTTGAAGTAGAAAGATAAAATTCCTTTACAACTGTAAAATTCAAGGCAGTATTGATTAAACACTCTTTCCCACTCTTAGTTTTTTTTCTCAATTCAATTCCTATCTTAATTTATTGGAATGTAAGTTAGCTGTCATTCCATGGAAAGAACTCTTCTTCTTGTACATCTTAATCAATCCCTTTCTCAGTGTTCATTGTCTCCCTAAATTATTGTCAAGACTTTGAAAAGCAAGACAGGAAATGCTTAACTCACACCAATTTACATGTTCCATTTCATCTTCTTTCAGCTTATACTAGAAAGTATAGTTGAAGATATCCAGGATTTGATATAGAGAAACAGCACTAATACACATTTTGAACACTTAGTATGTGGCAAACATTGCTCTGTTTGCTGTTTTGCCTCCTTTAATTTTCACAACTCTTTTAGTAAGGAATTATTTAACCATTCCCATGATAATATGGAAAATGAAGCACAAATAAACTGGATGACATTCAATTCTGAGAATATGTTTATGAACCAGAGTTTCAATCCTGTGTATGTGATTTCAAAATTGATAAGCTTAATTATTACAGAGTCCTGTTTAAAATTAGAAAGAATTGGATTGTTAATACAACATCCAATTACTATGTGTGAGGGCAGTTCCACAAGAATTACATCATGTATATGTGATTTTTTTTAATTTAATTAATTAATTTATTTATACAAGCACTGGGTACAGTCAGAAGCGCGGGAGGGTAAGAGAATTCACCAGAGCCAGAGCGGGGAGCAGAGCAGGCAGAAGGACCGAAGTACACTGCTGAGGGGAGCGGCGGGTGACAGGAGAGGTCTGCGGCCATGTGGGACCTTCCTCCGGTGGCCGCGGAGCAGCCGGAGATCGAACAGGTGCTGCAGAGGCTGCGGGCAGCTTCGCAACCCAGCGCTCAACCGCTGCGCCACCGGGGAGGCCCATATATGTGATTTTTACTTAGGTATACTAAAGGATAATATTGAAATATTCCCAATGATGACCAATATTTTAACCATCTTCATTCTTTCTTACAATTCTTGTGTTTACAGAGCATAGAACTCTATAGTAACAGTCAAAATTTGTAGTTAGAAAAAGTTAACTTTATTTTTATTACATTGTTATTCCTTTCTTGTGCAATAAATAAATCCTCAAAAATCTCCCACCACCTTATCACTATGAACCATCACCATAGTCCCTTGGGCTCTTCCCTCCCCTGCTTTGACACTTCTGTCTCCCTCTCCCCTGCTATATGCCTCAGATCCATAGTTTGTCAGGAAAAGTCAATTTTTTAAGCTACCACATAGTAAAGTTTAATTTCTTCCATTACATTTTTATATATCAGATGGTAGCAAAGGATGAAACCAGGACAGTTTATAGCTCCATCCAGCCTGTTAAGCCAATGCCATTATAGTGATAATTCTGTTCCCTGGCTGTGAAAGCAAACTTGTAAAAGCAATCCATCTCTTCTAAGTCAATTACATCATAGGGATCTTCGGGAAATTATATTTGTTGCTACTAAGACAAATCTCAATCTTTCATTTTTCTATGACTAGGATCTCTCAACTGCTTTGACCTAAACAATGCTGGAAAGAAAGAAACTTATCAGTTAGTGTCTGATCAATTGCTATGATTTTAGGAGGATGATAGGTGATAGCTATAAAGAATATTAATAATCACAAAAAAATAGATCACTAAAAATAGAAGCAACAAAAGGTATTACATTCAGCAGCTATCCATTCTCTATGTATTCCACTTGGCTGACATCACTCTATAATCTGTTCTAAGTTCGATTTAGGATTTTATGGATCAAAGGCCAAAATTTACAAAAAACTTTGGTCAAAAAAAATAAAACCAGTGGTGCAGCAGGTTGAGCACAACACTGTGAAGCTGTTTGCAGCCTCTGCAGCACCGGTTCGATTCTCAGCCGGCCAGGGAGATTCCCACATGGCGCACAGCAGACCTCTCCTGTCTCACCCGCTGCTCCCCTCAGCAGGTGCACTTCGTTCCTTCTGCCTGCTCCCTGCTCGGTCTCTGGTGAATTCTCTCACCCTCCTGCACCTCTGGCCTGTATACCAGTGCTTGTATAAATAAACAAAACAAAAAAATGTTAAAAAAATAAATAAAACCTTGAAGATTTTCAGAGATGCAAACAAGTTTATGAGGAAAAAACTACATTTTATCAGCATAAACAGCGGGACTGATAATTGAGGTCAAATAGGGGACTACAGAAGTGAGTTATAAATACTGATGCCGGATTTGGTGTGTTTAGAGGATGATCTATAATAGCCAAGGGAGAGTATTTGGGAAAGGAAATAGGAATAACTCAAAGCCACAGGATGGTTTCTTCCCAACTAACTAATTGCTTCTTTCCTCTGCCCAGGCTAAGCCAGGGGTGTGGGATGGAAGGAGGGATGCAGGAGAAGCAGCAGGCATCACATATTTGAATCAGGCACTATGATCTTCTGCATGTTGGATTCCTCTAGCTGCTGTCACAAATTACCACACACTTGGTGTCATTGAACAAGATAGAAATGTTATCTCTAAGTTACCAAGGACGGACAGATATCTGCAAGTGTGGTATTAGCAGCATTAGACTTCCTCCAGACTCTAAGGGAGAAGCTATTCCTTGCCTCTCCCAGCTTCTGAGGGCAGTCAGCATCCCTAGACATGTGGCTGCCTCACCATTTTACCCATTGGTCTCTCTCAAATATTCCTCTCACTTTCTCTTACATGTACAATCTTCATCAGGTTTATGCTCACCCAAACCTAGGATGACCTCATCTCAAGATCTCTAAGTAACATCTGCAAAACCCCTTTTTCCAGTTAAAGTAATATTAATGGGTTCCCAGGATTTGACATCAATGTATCTTTGGGGAAGGAAGCACTACAGATTGATGGAATATGTCTCACAAACACAGTTTCTAAAGTGAAACAATCTCTTTTCCTGGAAATGATTATCACTCTTTTAAATGAGTTTGGACTTAGCGTTCTCTTAGTGTGAGTGAGAGTCTCTTGTCCCATCCCAAATATAATCCTGGCTCTTTGAAACAATACTCCAAAGACACATATTATAGGGCCTCCCTTGTGGCTCAAGGGGTTAAGACACAACCTGTGAAGCTATCCACAACCACTGTAGCATGAGTTCGATCCCCAGCCAGTGAGATACCCACATGGCGCAGCAGACTTCTCTTGTCTCCTGTTGCTCCCCTTAGCAGTGTATTTCAGTCAGTCTGCTTGTTCTGTTCCCCACTCTGTCTCTGGTGAATCCTCCTACCCCCCAAACCTCTGGCCTGTACCCAGCTCTTGTATGAATAAATACATCTTTAAAAAAGATACATATTATGATCATATTATGATATCTGTAAATTATTATCAACAGAAATATATTAAACAATCTTTGGATCACCAAAAGTTTTTGTTGAATAACGTGGAAGTTTAAAGTATGCATTCACTCTTTCAGTTCACCAGGGTCTGTTGATTACTTATAACAGTCATGAACAGTCTTTGAGTTGAGCAACCTGAAAGAAAAAAATGTCTTTTCTACACTCAGTATCAAGAGTTAGACATCTGGTTTGATGAGGCATTAAAAAAGTTTTCATCTACCTTTCTGCAATAGGCATACTATACCATCACCTGTGATGTTGTAAGTTTAGCTAGTTTTCCAGAACTAAAGGCCTAAACTTTGCTGACCAAAGGTTGTTTCTCTATTCTTATCTAACACAATATCTTTCATTTTCTTTCCTAGGAGTTGTGAATACTAATTACAACTAGACCTACAAATGGAGTTTTAAAAATCAAATTGTAACCAATGGAACATTTTTTTTGAAAACTTTATGCTCTTTGGCATACTGATATTAAATAAATGGATATAAACAATTACAAGATTTTAACTCTTGCAATCTATATCATACTCAGGAAAAATCAGGAAAAAAAATCAAACAAAAATTATAGTAAGATCCATTTGAAAAACCTAGTAAATGTCTTGCACCTTATCTTTTCCATCACCTATGTATGTCTACACTGAGACGACTAATTTACAATTAAAAGAAAACAGCATATTATAGAGTTTAGTTTGCATTTTATTTGTTTTTATTCTATAGATGCCTTTCCTCTTAATTCAGTATTAATTCAGTATTAATACCATCACAGAACATCTTCTGTGTCTCACATTCATTCCATAACCTTCATCTGCATGCCTCTTAAAGACAAAGCTAACAAAAACAATTTGCTTCACTGGAGGGAATAATATGGTGCATATTGATATGGGAAATTTCCATCTCTAACTTTAAAGGGTTTACACTAGTAAAGACAACAACAAAAAAATAGCATTCTCTCTCTCCTCTCTCTCTCTCTCTTCTTCTTACCTTTTGTGGTTCCCACCCCACTACCCCTGCTCTCTGTTCCCTGCTTCCAAATGAGGACCCAGCTGTTAGTATTGTGCTGCAACTGAGAGGCATCAAGGACATTCTGCTGGGCAATGAACAGGACCATTGGTCGTTGAGATCTCTGGCAAGAGAAGTATCCTTGCCATGCAAAAAGAAATGGGTGTGCTGCAAGGTTTTTGCTTTTTGGAAAAACACATTAAGCTTATTAAGTTCGGAATATTCAGCAGTTTAAAATAGCTATTTGCTTTTCATCATTACTGCCTCAGAAAAAGAATGTATGTATTTACACCCAAAAACATAAATCCAGAGTCTCCTATGCAGCAATACATGGAAGAAAATCCTTACCCCCACAGTTCTATATTGAAGTGACGTGACAAAATGAAACACTCAGGCAAAAGCATTTTAGTCTGATAACTGTGCGCTTTAGAGACAAAAAGAACAAAAGTAAAGAACACTCAAATTACCATTTGCAAAATAACCATGGATTTTTAGCATACAGCATGAACCATGGAGGCAATACAAGTTGTTCTTTAAAAGCTTTGGATAAGCTTTTAAAGTTACAGATCTGCAACACAAACAAATTTAAAACTAAGACGAGAGACTGTTGCCATGACAATATGACACACTAGCTCCCTGTCATGATGGATGGTGGGTTTCAGGAACATGCTCACCCCATTGTCCTACCAGGTTCTCTGGTAACAACATGCTGCTTTTAAATATTTTTAATTTGTTAAACATTTGCTTTAAGTATTAAAAAAAAAGATGTGTCATAGGCAAATAAGCTAGCATAAAAAAGGCTTAGTTATTGCAAAATATGTTTTTATGTGATGTTTTTAATAACTGTGAACTTACCCATAAGATCTTTAAATTAGGAAGATAAATTCTATTGTTCAAAATTGAGAAGGCTGTTTGTCAGAATCACTCGTACTAACGCTTCCATAAAAAGAAAGTCATTTACTAATCGTAAGCTCAGAAAAACTTATTGTGATATATTATTCATTGCACAATTATGTCTACAAATGTGCTTTAAAAACAAAATAGAGAAACAAAGAACAGGTCCTAACTTGTCACAAACAGCATGAGTCAAAAAGAATCTCTTTTGAAGCACAAAACAAACAGGAAAAGATGTTTCTCTCTGTCAAGGCAGATGGCAGTTTATCATCTGTCCCTCACCTTCTTCCCTTTGTCCAAGATTTTCCTTGCCTTCCTTTGTCTTACTCTTTTGGAAGTGCTAAGAAATGAAAAGCTAAGCTGTATTGTCATTAATTCATGTTCACAGTAAACATTTAAACAGTTTTAATTTTACAGTAGGAAAAAAGAGATTAATCTCGGTCTATAAGGAAGTCATATGTGAGAAAAAAATCATTAAAAAGAATCTTCTTAAAGGCTGTAGCCCTGGAATGTTATGGAGTTGGAAAAATCACAAAGGATCAAAGCTTCAAAGGGACTCTTGGCACACGTAAAACTCCAAGGAGGAGTTTTGTTTGAAGAGAGTATTTCTCTGAGCAATGAGGGGTAAAAAGGAGGGCTATTTCAAGGAAAGGTCATGTGCAGAGACACAAAATGTTGATATTCATTTTGGGAAACTCTATTTTGGGAAACCTCACCAGGTGTGTATACCTGCAGTGAGGTGCATGTGGGGAGATAGTATGAAAAATGTTTGCCATAAAATGAGATTTCTATTTTGCCTGTAAAGTACAAGATTCCCATCAAAAAGTACAAAGCATGGGCAAAAAAAAATAAGTTCAAAATCTGTTGTAGAAAGAGTTTGCTAATAGAATGGTGAAGGCATTTGGGTTCAGGTGAGAATGAAGACAAGAAAATTACAAGGCTTTTTAAACAGTCCAAGAGAGACACAGGAGCCAACACAATATCTATAGAGATTTGGGAACTCTCTTGCGTGATAAATTTAACAAATCTCAGTAAATTGTAGATGATGAAGTAAAAAACATTTCTGCCATGAGTGATTGGTGAATGTTATTAAATTTTCTACAATCAGGAATATAATTCAGGAGAAAGTCATGACCATATGCATCAGTGAATTACACAAAAATTGTAAGAAAGACAGAGAAAATCAAATACCAGATGATGCCAGCAGCTGCAGTGAAGAGTTGTAGGGGAAGAGGATACAACAAAAGAGAAACAAATGCAATAGTCAGAAATTGGTAGCCCTTTTTCAACAAAGGCATTTCAAGGAGAAAGCCTGCCATACTGAAGTACATTTATGTTTCTAGAGTGGAAAAGTTAGCTGTTAGTATGAAAAAAATTGTATGTGATATTTAAAATGTTATAGCTCATTTTTGCTATATAATATATGCATTGTAGAAGCATCATTTAATCTCTACAGTACTATTTCTCTTTTTCTCTTATGGAAGATTCACTAATTCCCCAAGTCAGAAAGCTAGGAACCCAGGTCTGTTGAGTCCATTTAATAATGGATTAAATATTCCACTAAATAATCTAGTTATATCTGGGCTGCATAGGGGTTTATTTTATTTATACATAAAAACAATGCATTATTTAAGGTCAGTTCAAATCTCCTCAAAGTGTAGAAATGATTTAAATAACTACAGAAAGAATTTGGGAGGTAACAGTTCTTGATACAACTACAAGCTCATTTTTACTGTGGTTTTGTAGACCTGCAATATGACAGTTACAAAGAGAAAAAAGGAGGACAAGAAGACAGTGTCATAAACATTTCTGTAGAAGGTATTTTTACTCAAGTCAGACAATCAATGCAATTTTCACTCTCAAGTGAATACTGCAAGTCTCAAGGTGATAATTATTATTCATTATCTGTTTCAAATATACAAACAGGATACTCAATTTTAGATTCCTTAATATGGCAACCTTTCAACTGAGCCAAAGAAAATAATCAATATGAAGGGTAAAGTCATTCCAAATATTTCCTTAGAAACTATTCAATAATAGCACACCTAAGACTCTTACACAGATTATATATATAGTAACTGGTACAGGTTTGGGGGTTTTTCTGGCCCCCAAAATAAGTGACATAAAAAAATTGAAAACATCAGATTAAGAACTGAAACTATAGTCACATCTGCACAAACATCTTTCAGAACTGTAATTCTGTAAAAAGTCAGCAAGGATCAAGGAACCATTCTCAATCTCAGTATGGTCACTGGAAATATCTCCCTTATTAATCCTTACAATAACAAAAATTATTTCTTGTGAAACTTTACTATTATCTTACATCAATTTATAATTTCTTTCTTTTATTTAATAATTTCTGTGTTAGGCGAGCTGGTATCTTTTCCACCATTGAAGGATGAAGAACTATTGGCAGGGAAATTGATATTTGTCCCCATTTATTAGAGGAAGAAAGAATATAAATTCTTGAATTCTGACTCTAAATCTGAGTATCAGGTCTCTAGTCTATGCCTCCTTCACAAACTTTAGTACTCCTATGATAAAATACATGACATGATCTTTTACTAGAAAGAAATCCCATCATATCATAATGTCAGTTGTCTCACAATAATTATGTTTTATTATGATGTGCATGGACAGCTAATTTCTTCTTTACACTATGTTGACAGATAACCAAGGGTGTGTCCAAAGTTGCATTAAGAACACAACTGTGTAACTACAGTATTCAGAGACTCCACATTTTAATTATACACAGTGATTTCATAACTCAGTCCCATGGCAAATCATTATAATAAACACTTCAAAAGAAGTCTCATGTCTTTATGCATAATGCAAGTATCAAATACAATGACCTTTCCTATATTTGCACATTACTAATTTTATTTTAGTGAGGGTAATGAATTCCTTTGCTTCTCAATTTGATCTTTGTTTTTGTAAAATATTAATCATTTGGTATTCAGAGTCCTTCTTTGTAAGTTTTAAAGTCTCTTTGCTATAACCAAAAATATAAACAGAGTTTTCAGATAATAATTATGGACTCCCTAACCTTCTTAACAGTATTTCAAGTATGCTAGCTAAAACATGCCTGCAAAAAGAAAAGGAAGTCCTTTTCTAAAGCTATTTATCCCTGGGATATTCTCAGGGAGTGAAGCAGCTCTGAAAATTGTCATTGGACTTCTTTGGAGAGTCACATGGATTTCTGCAGAGTGTTGTCCTCAATATTTGGCTTCCAGAGTGAGGTCAGTATTTAAATTGTTGATTAAATTAGGTTTGGGATGGATTTGTAAGTTGCATATGTGTTTCTGTCCACAAGTCTCAAGACCTGAGTTTGGACACTGTCGATAGCTATACTGCCCAAAGAGAGTTATATATTATATATATTCATAAAACCATAATAATTATTGTATTACAACTATACTTGTAAAATCATTGTAGTTATAATTATTCTTTCCTTCTTTTCTTCAAGTTTTTAAGCACCTACTGTTTGCCAATCATTTTGCTAGGTGTCGGAAATACAAGGAAAACTGTAGCCTCTTCCCACGGAAGTCACATCACCTTCACATAAT
The DNA here is from genome assembly GCF_014898055.3 of Talpa occidentalis. NCBI lineage: Eukaryota > Metazoa > Chordata > Mammalia > Eulipotyphla > Talpidae > Talpa > Talpa occidentalis. The sequence continues at coordinate 29,060,687 of NW_023601653.1, forward strand.
CATTTTCATCAGTGAAAAACTAATTGTCATTATTAAACATGCCTTTACATAAATGCAATTTTGAGAAAAATTATTCCACCCTGAAAAAGAAATTTCCCAATAAACAAATTGAAATGTTTTCTCCTGAGTTTTCAGAATATTGGAGGCAGGAAATATTTCTACCTGTTTTAATCTTACCCTTATTAAAAATGATATTGCTCAATTAACATTGTGGTGAGAGAGGTCAATTGTTAAGGCCTTATATGAGAAAACCAATTCCTGGGCATTCTCTTTTTTTTTTTTTTTTTTTTTTTTTTTTATAAATTTTATTGTTATATTCCCCATACAATTGCCGCCCCCCATTCTGACCCCAATCCCTCCCCTCCCGCCCCCGCCCCCCTAAAAGTGTCTCTGGTTCATAGTTTTTTGTTGATTTTGATTTTCACTTTCTTATAGTTTTTCATTTTCCTGGTCCCTTATTTAAGTTTTCTAGATTCCTGCTATGAGTGAGACCATCCGGTATTTTTCTTTTTCTTTTTGGCTTATTTCGCTGAGCATGATCCCTTCCAGCGCCATCCATGTTGCAGCAAATTGCATGTGTTTATCTTTTTTGAATGCTGAGTAATATTCCATGGTATATATGTACCACATCTTCTTGATCCAGTCATCTATTTTTGGGCATTTGGGTTGTTTCCAAAGCTTAGCTATTGTAAACAGTGCTGCTATAAACATAGGGGTGCAGGTGTTCTTTGGAATTGATGTTTCTGTGTCCTTTGGGTAAATACCTAGGAGTGGAATTGCTGGGTCATATGGAAGCTCTATGTTTAGTAGGTCCAGAAATCTCCACACAGCTTTCCACAGTGGTTGGACCAGTTTGCACTCCCACCAACAGTGCAGAAGAGTTCCTTTTTCTCCACACCCTCGCCAACATTTGTTGTTGCTAGTTTTTTTAATATGTGCCATTCTCACTGGTGTAAGATGGTATCTCATGGTAGTTTTGATTTGCATTTCCCTGATGACAAGTGATGTTGAACATTTTTTCATATGCCTGTTGGCCATTTGCATTTCCTCTTCAGAGAAGTTTCTTTTAAGCTCTTCTGTCCTGGGCATACTCTTAAATGCAACATTATATCAGACTGTAAGAGCCTAGACTTTAAACAACAGATAAATGGAAATAGCTGGACAGTTTGAAGATGGCAAGAAAAATACTGATGCAGAGGGAGAAGGGGAGATAGGAAAGGATCACAAAGATATTATGTGAAAAAAAAAGAACTGAAGTTATTAGAAATTAAAGAGATAATCAAATGATAATCTTGTCACAGCCACCACCACAGATTGTCCCATCACTGCCACTAGTAATTTGTGACCTGCCTACCTCAACTCTTGCTTACACCACATTATTTACACTTGGAATAAAATCTGTGAATAACTTTTTTTTTCTTTTTTTTTTAATCATTTTCTTTTTTTTTTTATTTATTTATACAAGCACTGGGTACAGTCAGAAGTATGGGAGGGTGAGAGAATTCACCAGAGCCAGAGCGGGGAGCAGAGCAGGCAGACTGATGAAGTATACTGCAGAGTGAAGCAGTGGGCGGCAGGAGAGGTCTGCACGCCATGTGGTACCCTCGCCTGTTGGCCTGGGATCGAACCGGCGCTGCAGAGGCTGCAGGCAGCTTCGCAACCCAGCGCTCAATTGCTGCGCCACCGGGGAGGCCCATTTTTATTCTAATATAATTATTCCTAAAGCAATTCATGAAAAAAACCAAGAATAATTAAATTTTTGAGCTATTCATACATTCAGTCAACATACTAATTGCTTTAGGTATGTTATCTCTTTCTTAACATACAAATCTTCATGATATACATATATGTATGCCTGTGTACATAGATATCTGTTGTATTGTATTGTAAATCTATTGTACATATACATCTATTATGCCAATTTATATATAAATTATAAAACATAGGACTTAATTTATCATAATACTTTCCATTTGTCCCTCCTTTGCCTCTGAAAACTAGATATAAGGGCCAGATCTAAGGCAAGGTTCAGACAGTTAACCGTGTAATCTTAGATATTTTATCTCACAAAGTCTTAATTCTCTCTCTATAAAGTCAATACAATAAAATCGAATGTATAGTATCATTGTGAGGAATAAATAAGATATATTCACATAAATTTATATCTGTAAAAAATAAACTCAATAAATTTTAACAATTATTACCATTACCATTATTATCTGTTTTCAAGTAGTTAATAAATTAGCAGATTGAACATCAAGATCTTAAGTATTTCACTTGTGGTTAACCGGTAAATACACCAGGGTAGACACTGGTTTGAGAGTGAAATGTTAGAGTTCTGTATCAGATTATTAATTTCTTTTTTAAAAAAAGATTTATTTATGCATATAAGAACCAGGGTACATGCCAGAGGCGTGGGAGGGTGAGAGGATTAACCTGACACAGAGTGGGGAGCAGAACAGGTAGATCTACTGAAATACACTGCAGAGGGGAGCAGCAGGCGAGACAGGAGAGGTCTGCTGCACCAACGGGTTGCTCTCTGGCCAGCCGGGAATTCAACCCGCGATGCAGAGGCTGCGGACAGCTTCATAGTGCTGCGCTTAACCCGTTGCGCCACCAGGGAAGCCCTGATTATGAATTTTTGAAAAAAGACTGTTGAACAGTGTCTGGACGCTCAACACACACAGCAGCTAGTTTAGTGTAGTGAGGTGGAAATAAATGCATTGTATGAATATCTGGCATTACTGGAAATGTTTGAGAGTCTCACCTCATTGCTGCACATGATACTCATGCACATGGGTTCTAGAAAATGTAACCAATGACAAAATAATGTCATGACCCCTGCTAGAGTACACAGAGACCTATAGAGTGTGAAATTGCTAATAATTATCACCAATGTTGTGAAGGGTAGGGTATTTTTGAAATAATCATCAATTTCCCCCTTGTTCATTTGCTTTCTGCCCTCAGCTCAGTCCCTGCTCTTTCCTCATACTCCGCTTCCCCTGCTGTCCATGTGGTTGGGTTGTGCAGTACTCACTGAGGGAACAGAAGCAAAGCCAGCTTTGATTTGTAAAAGCTTAGTCATTTTAGAGGAAAAAGATATTTAAAACATAAACAAGATATTTGAGAAGGGTAGGCTGAAGAGAATAGGGATGCCCCGGAATAGGAACAACAAATAAAAAAAAAAAAAGACGGCCAGACCAGACCTGACATGGGCACGTAGATGGGAATGAAGTACACTTCATAGAGACCTTGTGGGCCAGGCAGGATGACAGTCAACCAAGTGAATGCCTGCAGTCCGGCAACATGCAAGACCAGATCCCCTCCCTCTTCAGGATACTGTAACAAAAATACCACAGCCTGGGTGACCTATAAACAATAGCAATTTCATTCTCACATTTCTGGTGCCTGGGAAGTTAAAGATCAACGGCAGGCAGATTCAGTTTCTGGGGAGAGCCAGCTTCCAGGCTCACAGATGGTCATCTTCTGTGTTCTCACATGGCAAAAAAAAGCAGGTCTTCTATTTTATTTATGGGCTGTGGCTAAGCAGTGTGTTCCCCCTCAAACAGGATCCAGACCCAGGATAGTCCCAGTTGGCTTAACCACGATGTCACTGCCTATTCATATGCAGGTCACCCACACACACCTGCCCTCTATCATCAGAACCCTTCCAGGAATCATGATTCCAAGGAATGTCCACAGAGTGTCTTTCAAAGTCTTGTTTATGGGAACTCTGCCCTCATGACCTACTCACATCCACAAAACCCTGCCTGCAAATACCACTGCAGTGGGCCACAGTGTTCAACATAAGGATTCAGGGGAGATACATGGCATCTATGACAGAGATAATTCGTAAGTTTCCAGAATCTAGACATAACTAAAAAGGGTGGAGTAAGGGGTGGGTAGGTAGGGTCCTATTTATTATTAAATTTCTGTCATGTGAATAGAATGAAGGTTCAAATTGCAGGATGATTTTTTAAATGAATTTTTTGAGTTTTTTTTCCCCCAATTGAATGAACCAATTCAAGTTTATATACCCTCGACATATCATAGCTTTGTGACTCAATCTTGTGTGTGTGTGTGTTTAACTGCACATCTAGACATATCAATATGGCTACGAAATTATGCATCTAATTTCTAGAAAATTCCACACAGTAAATGCTACATAATTTTTCCTCCAGGAATTTATAAACATCTCAAAGGGAGAATGTTATTTTATTAATCTTTACATTAGCAAGGCCTAGCATAATTTCTGAATTTAGTGAGTACTTATTATATCACTTAAACTACTAAGTACTCATTGAATTTAATTAAATAATATCAAGTGACTACTATTCAGTAGTCATTGAATGTTCATGTGAAAGAAAGTGGGAAGATTAGAAAATATGCTTTGAACAGCATTAGGAGTAAGGTAGCTTGTGTAGTTCAGTTATAAGTTTACTGAAACACCAAGGGAAAAGGGTATAAAGATTTTTGAATTTGGTTGGAGGCACTGGAAGCAGAAAAGAGGGCATGGGGGAGACTGCCAAAGGGGAACAGATAAAAATGGCAAGTTTCCTATTTTAGAACCAGTGATTTTGTGGGGATTGAGCCTAGAATGGTTTCTATCCCTTGGCTAGGTGCTTGAGGACATAAAGTAAATATTAGCTGTCAGAGATAAAGAGGTATTAGTAGAAATAGCTTTAAAAAGAATACATTTTTTTTAAAGAATAGGTTCAAACAGCTCATCCTTTCAGATTTTCTGCATTTAAGTATTCTATCTAGTTAAAGCATAAAACTAAGACTATGAAACTACCCTTATGTTCATTATGACATCATATTATAGTTACAAGTGCCCAACTTTAAAATAACAATAACAGCAAAAGCAATTAGTGTCTATTTTCAATAAACAATTGCATGAATAATTCATGTGCTATAACTTGTTAGATATTTTAGATATACATATTCTTTGAATTCAAACTGGGATTGTTGCCAACTCGAAAGAAACTGGTTAGTAAGTATTGCAATGCCTGCAGTCTTTATCATTTTTGAACTGTGGTCAAATAGAATATATCTCAAAGGAGAAATAAGAAGAAACTCAGGTCTATCATCAAATCAGGTAAAAGATTTACCCTTATCAGGTGAAGATTTACCACTGTAGGAAAAAAAAAATCAGAATACCTTTAACACACACACACACACACACACACATATATATTCTTTAACATATATATATATATTCTTAGCATTAGAATTTTAACTATGAAAAGTAAGAAAATAAGTCCATAACACCTCGACTATATCCAAAATCTTATAGCATCATGTTTGTCTCTAAATTGTCATTATTTAACAGAGTATAATTTAGATGGACTTGGTAGAAAATGACAATTTCTGGTCCTTCTTTTGTGAGTTCCTTTCAAATGTCAGATTTGAGTTTGGTGTTCTTTATATAAATTCAGTGGGAAACTGATTTCTAAAATAGACAATGTCTTCTTTAGATGACCTGGTTAATACAACCCTTGTAACTATAATATAAAATATGGAGTCAAAAGTGTTTTTATTACCTTTATATTTTTAATTAAAATATCAATAAAAATTCCCCCAATGCACACCAAATAGTATTAGTCACACATGCAGAGGCAATCAAACTCAAACTGAAAGGCATGAAATAAAGGAAAAATTTGCAAGGATAAAAATAGTACTTTAATAATTATTGAAATTTGATGGTGAAAATAAGCCACAGTTCTATTTTTAGAAGTCTGAAGGACTGTATAGGGAACCATCTTTGAGTTAAGAGAAACAAATGGAGAACTGCCAATGCCAAAACAAAGCATGAATGAAAGCTATGTAACTAAACAGTGGTCGGGGGGTGGGGGGGGGGAATTCCAGGGAAAGGGGAAACCACATGATTTTCCTGAATGCCTCTCCCTAGTCCTACTTGCCTCATATGCTCATAACCTTTAGGATATTTTCCAAGTAATGTGTGGTTTTTAAGTTTCTTTGTATACCAATCACAAAATCCCTCTATACGCACAGCTGGGTACTCATTTTTAACAATCTTTTCAAAGATTTTGTTGTTGTATTACTGATTTATTTCTATTCTTGGAAGGAATACGTAATGGTAGGAGAGGAAATTAATAGCCCAATGCCCACCATGCCATCAGGCCACTCTGAGGAAACAATGTCTTGTCCATTGCTACATTCTGATGAGGACCACTGCCTAGGCTAGTGCCATCCAGGAATATAAATGGTTGTGACCTTCACTAAAGGAGACTGCACCTGAAAGTCTCTTGTGTTTTCTGGCCCACAAGGGATCTCTTCAAATTCCTCACAGGCTAGAAGTCAATCTGAAATTTCTGCAGGTCTAGTTTTCCAGTCATGTTGGCTATGCCCACGGACTGCACCAATCTACAGAACGACCATTTATCTGCCCCTGCCTGCAGGCATTCCTTGAATCAGATGGTGAAGTTCCAAGTCAACCAGATTCTCCTTGAACTATGAGACATGCAGAGATTCTGATGATAATCACAAAAGTCTTGAGAAAGTAGAAGCTATGAAAAACATAAGCTAGAGTGATGAGTGATGTAGAGCAAAGAAGTAATCATAGAGCTCAGAATCTTAGAGAACAAAAAAAAAAAAAAGTCACTAAAATCATAGATCACTATGTAAAACATGCATGCTTCTGAGGGATCAGTGGGCAAACCTGAACAGCCTTCCAGCTTCTAAATATCATTCCAGTCTCCATAAGACATGCTTGGAGCACGCTGGCTTTCACAAATTCTAACTGTCCTTGCTGCTATATATCTTTATAAAAAGGCTCAACAATATAGTCCTTTTCTTTTCACACTGAAAAAATAAAGTACAAAAGGGACGTCAAGTTCTGAGTGAAAGATAGAGGAAACCTAGCACATTATATAAAACTTGAACATCTTTATTTCCTTCCCTAACTGCCACATACAAGTCAAGTCCCCTTGCCAGCCTGCTGGACAGGAGGGCTGACTCAGTCCCCAGCTGTTGGAGGCCTGACTGCCTGCGCTTCCCACGGTGTCCGTGTCCTTGGGAGTGCAGAACGGGCTTTGGCTAACACAGGTCACTTTATATTCAGCTCACTTTTATTATCAGAGTGAGGAGCACATGCTGCCATTTAACTAATCAAAGAACCACTTGAAATATCAACAGAGGAATATAAAGTGTTATTTTAGTGTTCTTTATTTTTTTTCTTCTGAATTGTCCAAGAGGCTCTTTTCTTTTCTGACCCACAGAGTGTCCCTAAGTACCCTTGGAGGAACAGGAGTCAGACTTGCAAGTCTGCAAATGGAATCAGCTGTGTCATGCTGTGTAGAGGCATGTCACAGTCTAGATACTCCAACCAGTCGCCTGCAGTTCTCATTACGTGAACAGGTTTGGGTGGGCAGGGGTTGCCACTTTAAGAGCCAGGGCTGTTCTCAACTCTTCCCACACAATGCTCTAATGAATGTTTATGCACTTTACACAGAGACTCAGGCAATTCACCTAAGTTGTAGATGTGTAGGGGACTTAGCCACACCCTGAGCTAAGTCACTGCCTCCTTCCCTCCTTTATCCTGTGGTGTCATTTGGTAGAGTGCCTTTTTCTGTCTCTGCTTTATATTTCCATAAACTCCCTGTAAACTCCTCTTTGTCCTTCAGCCTTGTTATGAATTCCTACAGAAATGATCAGTTTCCTTTTTCTTTTTCTATAAAAGAAAGCAGTGAAGTCTGGTATGGTCTGCAGGGATGAGAATGGAAGATTTCTATTCCTGTCTCTCGGAGGGTTTCTTCTTTTTTTTTTTTTTTTTTTTTTTTTAATAAATTTTATTGTTATATTCCCCATACAATTGCAGCCCCCCCATTCTGACCCCAATCCCTCCCCTCCCACCCCCGCCCCCCTAAAAGTGTCTCTGGTTCATAGTTTTTTGTTGATTTTGATTTTCACTTTCTTATAGTTATTCATTTTCCTGGTCCCTTATTTAAGTTTTCTAGATTCCTGCTATGAGTGAGACCATCCGGGTTTTTCTTTTTCTTTTTGGCTTATTTCGCTGAGCATGATCCCTTCCAGCGCCATCCATGTTGCTGCAAATTGCATGTGTTTATCTTTTTTGAATGCTGAGAAATATTCCATGGTATATATGTACCACATCTTCTTGATCCAGTCATCTACTTTTGGGCATTTGGGTTGTTCCAAAGCTTAGCTATTGTAAACAGTGCTGCTATAAACATAGGGGTGCAGGTGTTCTTTGGAATTGATGTTTCTGTGTCCTTTGGGTAAATACCTAGGAGTGGAATTGCTGGATCATATGGAAGCTCTATGTTTAGTAGGTCCAGAAATCTCCATACAGCTTTCCACAGTGGTTGGACCAGTTTGCACTCCCACCAACAGTGCAGAAGAGTTCCTTTTTCTCCACACCCTCGCCAACATTTGTTGTTGCTAGTATTTTTAATATGTGCCATTCTCACTGGTGTAAGATGGTATCTCATGGTAGTTTTGATTTGCATTTCCCTGATGACAAGTGATGTTGAACATTTTTTCATATGCCTGTTGGCCATTTGCATTTCCTCTTCAGAGAAGTTTCTTTTAAGCTCTTCTGCCCATTTTTTGACTGGATTATTTTCTTTGTTGTTGTTGAGTCTCATCAGCTCTTTACAGATTTTTGTGATCAGTCCTTTATCATTAGTGTTGGGTGCAAAAATGTTCTCCCAGTTGGTGGGGTTTCTCTTTGTTTTTGTTATTGTCTCTTTTGCTGTGCAAAAGCTCTTTAATTTGATGTAGTCCCAGCTGTTGATCTTTGCCTTCACTATCACTGCTTTGGGTGATGTGTCTGTAAAGATGTCTTTGATGTGCAAATCACGTAGTGTTTCGCCTATATTTCCTTCTATATATTTTATGGTTTCAGGTCTTATGTCTAGTTCTTTAATCCATTTTGAGTTGATTTTTGTGTATGGTGTGAGGTGGTGGTCAAGCTTCATTCTTTTGCATGTAGCGACCCAATTTTCCCAGCACCATTTATTGAACAAACTTTCTTTGCTCCAATGCATATTCTTTGCTCCTTTGTCAAAGATTAGTTGACCATAAATCTGTGGTTTATTTCTGGATTTCTATTCGATTCCATTGGTCTGTATGTCTGTTCTTGTTCCAATACCATGCAGTTTTGATGATTATGGCTTTGTAGTATAGTTTGAAGTCTGGGAGTCTGATGCCTCCATTCCCTTCTTTTTTTTTCAGGAGAGCTTTGGCTATTCGGGGTTTTTGGTGATTCCATATGAATTTCATCAATAATTGTTCTATTTCTTTGAAGAATGACATTGAAATTTTGATTGGAATAGCATTGAATCTGTATATTGCTTTTGGTAGGATGGCCATTTTAATAATGTTTATTCTTCCAATCCATGAGCAGGGGATGTCTCTCCATTTCTTTGTGTCTTCTTCTATTTCTTTTAACAGTGTTTTATAGTTTTCTTTGTATAGGTCCTTTACCTCTTTTGTTAGATTTATTCCCAAATATTTGATTTTTTTTGTTTCAATAACAAAAGGGATGGTTTTTTTGATTTCTTCTTCTTCAGATTTATTGTTTGTGTATAGGAAGGCTACTGACTTTTGCGTGTTGATTTTGTATCCTGCCACTTTACTGAACTGATTGATGAGTTGAATTAGCTTTTCTGTGGAGTTTTTGGGTTCTCTATGTATAATATTATATCATCTGCAAATAGTGATAGTTTGACTTCTTCTTTTCCTATTTGGATTCCTTGGATGTCTTTCTCTTGTCTTATTGCCCTGGCTAGGACTTCCAGTATTATATTGAAAAGCAATGGTGAGAGTGGACATCCTTGTCTTGTTCCAGATCTTAATGGAATTGCTTTCAGCTTTTCACCATTGAGAATGATACTGGCTGTTGGCTTGTCATAGATGGCCTTTATGATGTTGAGGTATGTTCCTTGTATCCCCAGAATTTCAAGGGCTTTTATCATGAATGGGTGTTGCACTTTGTCGAAAGCTTTCTCAGCATCTATTGATATTATCATATGGTTTTTATATTTCTTTTTGTTGATGTGTTGGATAACGTTGATTGATTTTCGGATGTTAAACCATCCTTGTGCCCCTGGAATGAATCCAACTTGGTCGTGGTGAATTATCTTATGGATACATTGTTGGATTCTGATAGCTAAAATTTTATTGAGGATTTTTTGCATCAGTGTTCATTAGGGAGATTGGCCTGTAGTTTTCCTTTTTGTGTTGTCCTTGTTCGGTTTTGGTATTAGTGTAATGTTGGCTTCATAAAACGTGTTTGGTATTGTCCCTTCCTTCTCAATTTTTTGGAAGAGTTTGTGAAGGATAGGCACTAATTCGTCTCTGAATGTTTGGTAGAATTCATTTGTAAATCCATCAGGTCCTGGCTTTTGTTTTTGGGGAGGTTTTTTATTACCATTTCAATTTCGCTAATTGTAATTGGTCTGTTTAGGTGTTCTATTTCTTCTTTATCTAGCTTGGGTGATTGTAGAGTTGTAGGAATTTGTCCATCTCCTCTAGATTGTTAAACTTGTTTCCATATAACTGTTCATAGTAGTTACTGATTATTCTTTTGATTTCTGCTGTGTCCGTTGTGATTTCTCCTCTTTCATTGATGATCCTGTTTATTTGTGCTTTCTCCCTTTTTTCCTTGTGAGCCTGGCTAGGGGTTTGTCTATTTTATTGATTTTTCAAAAACCAGCTCTTGGTTTCATTGATCTTTTGGATGTTTTTTTTAGTTTCAATTTCATTTATTTCTGCTTTGTTTTATATTTCTTTTCTTCTACTGGTTTGGGGGTTTTTTGTTGTTCTTTTTCTAGATCTTGAGCTTCGAGATGAGGTTGTTTCTTTGCGTTCTTTCTTGTTTCTTGATGTGAGCTTCTATTGCTATATATTTTCCTCTTATTACTGCTTTTGCTGCATCCCATACATTTAGGATATTAGTGTCCTCCTTGTCGTTCAATTCAAAAAATTTTTTAATTTCTTCTTTGATCTCCTCATTAGTCCAATGGTCTTCCAGTAGTGTGGTTTTTAATCTCCATGAGGTAGGAAATTCCTTGCCTTCTTTTTATGGTTTATTCTAGTTTGATGCCTTCATGGTCAGAAAAGATGGTGATATGATTTCAATCTTGGTGTATCTGTTGATGTTTTCTTGTGCCCCAGTATGTGATCAATCCTGGAGAATGATCCGTGTGCGCTTGAGAAAAATGTTACTCCGTTTTTTGGGTTTAGTGTTCTATAGATGTCTGTTAAGCCTAATTGCTCTACGTCCTATTTAGAGCTTTGGTTTCTTTACTTATTTTTTTCTTGTTGATCTATCCATTGTTGATAGTGGTGTGTTGAAGTCTCCCACTACGTATGTGTTTTCTCTGATGTCTGTTTTCAGAGAGGACAACAGTTGTCTGATATATTTGGTGCTCCTTCGTTTAGTGAGTATATGTTAATGAGTGTTATTTCTTCTTGAAGTATTTCCCCTGATCATAATGTAGTGACCATCGGGGTCTCTTTTTATCTTTTTGAGTTTAAATCTGTTTTATCTGATATAAGTATAGCTGTTCCTGCTTTCTTTTTGGTCCATTTGCTTGTAGGATTGTTTCCATCCTTTAACTTTGAGCCTATTTTTATCTTTTGTAGCTAAATGTGTTCCTGGAGACAGCAAAGGTTGGGTTTGTTTCTTAATCCAGGCTGCCACTCTGTGTCTTTTTATTGAAGAGTTTAGTCCATTTACATTTAGAGTTAATATTGATATGTAACATCTGTATTTCCATTGTGTTTGTCTTTCTTTGATTTTATTTATTTATTCTTAATAACCTTTTTTTTTTTTTGCCTTCTTTCATTGTTATTCGTCCCCTTGAGGTTCTGGCTTTAGGACTCCTTGTAGTATTTTTCGGAGTGGGTTTAGTTGCAATGAAATTCCGGAGTTTCTGTTTGTCTGGGAAGGTCCATATTCTTTCTTCAAAGAGGAAGGAGAGCTTTGCGGGATAGAGTATTCTTGGTTGGCATCTGTTTTCTTGGAGTCTGTTGACTATGTCCTCCACTCTCTCCTTGCCCGTAGTGTTTCTTCGGAGAAGTCTGATGTCAGCCTGATTGTTTCCTTTGAATGTTATCTGTTTCTTCCCTCTTGCCAGCTTCATTATTTTTCCTTGTCCTGGATTCTTGGGAGCTTTACTATTATGTGTCTTGCTGTATTTTCCTTTCGTCGTGAAGTTTGGTGTTCTTCTTGCTTCTTGTATATCAATTTCAGCTCCTTCTTCACATTTGGAAGTTCTCTTCAATTATCTCTTTGAATATTTTCTCTGTTCCTACATCTCTCTCCTCTCCTTCTGGTATTCCTATAACTCTTATATTCCTTTCCTCATGGAGTCAGATAGTTCCTGAAGTCTTCTTCGTTCTTTTCCTTCTACTTCTCTTTCCTTTTCTGTTTTGGTTCTTTTTATTTCTGTGTCTTCAAGATTACTTATTCGTTCTTCCATTTCATCTATTCTGCTTTCATTGCTTTTCCCAGAATTCTTTAGTTCTTCCATTAATCTTTGATCTCCTGCATTTCTTTTACTTCCCTCTTTAGGGACTCAATTTCTTTCTTCTGACCATTGTTTTCCCTCTCTAGGGACTCAATTGCATTCTTCTGATCGTTGATTATTTTTCCCTTATCATTGTTTTCCTTTATGACTTCTGTCAGTTTTTAATCACGGCAATTTTAAATTCTCTTTCTGGAAGGCTCAGAAATTCTTCCAAGTATTGTCTTTGCAATCTGGGGGCTGCTCTTTTTGTGGTGTGCTTTTTCTCTGAGATTGCTAGTTGCGTGTGTTCTTCTCCTCCCTACTGTCTGTTTTCTAATTTGCCGTATGCGTTGGGACACTGTGTTGTTGGGACTGCCGGCATCTTGTGGGCTTCTCTGTTCCCCTCTGGTTCTTCCAGGAGTCATCTGTCAGTTTCAAGCAGCCTTTAATGAAAGGTCCCTGTTCTAAAATGCCGATGTGGGGACACACTCCCCGCGCCTGGTCTGCCCGGGGCGTGGGTTCCTGCTCCCCTCTGGCTTGGACTGCAGGCCAGAGGGGGTCTGGCTGTGGGCGAACTTCCCCCGCTCACCTCTGGCTCCGAGGAAGCCTTCTGCAGGTAGTCTTTACTGAAAAATGTCCCTGTTCTAAAATGGTGATGTGGGACACACTCCCTGCGCGTCTGGTCTCAGGCACACTCTTCTGTGCCTGGTCTGCCCCGGCTGTGGGTGCTTGCTCTCCCTGTGGGCTCAACTACTTCGGAAGGAGCCAGGTGTGGGCTAACTCCCCAGCTGGCCACTAGCTCCTTCAGTAGCCTGTGCTGGGGTCAAGTCGCTAGGTGGCGCCAGAGATCTCTCCTAGAGCCCTTGGGGAGCTGATTTTCCACCCCGTGGGACAGGGAGCAGAGCGGGGAGTAGGGTACACCTCAACGGCTTTGGGGTGCTGTGTCTGCCTTGTGCCCCACCGTCGTGGGGAACCCACGCCCCTAATTTCGTGCCCCGGGTCTCAGTTCCAAAGCCCTCAGTTCCAGGACGCGGGCTGTAGCCCAGATCAGTGGCGCGGGAATGGCGCCTTTTGAATCCCACTCCCCTGCCTGGGCGCCTTGTTCCTGCTCACTCAGGGAGGGCCTCCGCCGTCTCCCCGCAAGCCTAGGTCGCAGGCGCGGGACCTGGGCAGCTGCGATCCGGTCTGGATCCGCGCCACTTTCCGCGCAGGCTTACCGGGCGGCCGGGGCTGTGTGCTGGGGCTGGTCTCCTCCTGGGCGGGCTCTCTTAATGGCGCCTGGAGCTCACCTCCGCGGCGGATCCTGCAGGGTTCGCCTCAGCTCCCGTTCACGGTGTGGTGGCTGCAATAGTTCCTTTCCACTCACAGTCCCGCTTGCTGTGTCCGTTTTTTCTGGCCGTTTTGTTTGTTGTTCCTCCTCTCTGCCGGGCGGAGAGTGCCGCCTCTGTGGCGGGGGAGGGGGAGCAGTTCTGCGCTTCCCTCCCTTCTCGTCCTCTTTTATGGCAACTTTCTTCTTTGGGCAGTTTGCTGGAGTCGTCTGTTTATCTTCCGTGTCCCAGTTCTCACTGGGACCTGCCGCTTTTCCTCCCTATTAACTTTTTTTAATGGAAATCTTACTCGCAGCGTCTCCTCGCCGCCCCATTGCTCCGCCCCTCGGAGGGTTTCTTCTTAATTTATTTCTCATCTTATTCCCCTGGGGTAAATTTATCATGAAAAACCCAAGACATCTAGATGAGGACGTTCACTCCTATTAATGGTGAACTTATTGTAGTATTTAAACATCTTCATGTATATTTTAATGATGCATACCTGAAACATATAATGTTATAATGCAACATTACTTCAATTTAAAAAAAAATAAGACAGTTTGGATTACAGAAAAAAATGCAAAGATGGTCAGGGAATTCTTTAATACCTCATACTCAGTTTGTGTGTTTGCATGTGTGTGTGTGTGTGTGTGTGTACATATATATGGCCTTTTGCAACAACACAGATAGGAATTGGAATTTGATGGGATGATGCTAAGTGAAATAAATCAGATGGAAAAGGCAACTCTCATGCAGTTTCACTCAGATGTAAATAATAAATATATGTAAAAAAACAAACAAAAAAACAAGTAAACAAACAAAACAAAATAAACCTTTCAATTCTTGCAATAGAATGTGGTTACCAAAGGGGAAGGGGGCAGACAAAACAGGTAAAAGGAGTCAATCATTCAGTAGTACACGGAAACTAGATTTTGGAAGAGATCACAATGTAGCCTGCACAGTTGTTGAATTATAATACCTGAAACTTATATAGTCATAAACCATGTGTACATCAGTAAAAAGTTTAAGGATTAAAACAAAATTAAAAGAATTAGTTTGACCTCTAGAATTTAGTTTATTCTCCAAATTCTAAATAAAATGTATACCAAAGTACTTGAATCAGAGTAAAAGGTTGAAATATCCTCAAAACAAACAACCTTCTGAGGAAAGACAAGTACCATCCCCATTTATCAAGGAAGAAACAATGACAGAGGATTCTAATAACTTGCTCAAGTTACAGATTAGACAGACTGGGGATTGGTGCTCTCCTGTTTAAATCACCACAGCAAGCTGAGCAACTTCCCCCACTCAAAAAATATAAATTTTCACTGTCAGGGATTTCTCATATAATCCAGCCAGAGAAGTCTGGTTTGTGCAGCTTTCCAGAATGTAGAGTGCCAGTTGGCAACTTCAGTAGAGGGCAAATGTGGGGTGTTTCTGCAGATGGCAGAAATCACTGACAGATTTTAGTACTCTGCCAATGAACTCGTGCAAAATCCTACTCAAGTTTCAGTAGCCACCATTCGTGAGTCAAAGTCACCATCCCAGTGTAGAAAATGTCAGTGAAGTCACTCTGAAAAAGCAACTGCATATACATTTAAAGTGTCACTGTCCAAGTCAATTAATGATTGCAGCTCCCACTTACACATAATGAATAGAAAAGTGCACCTCAAAACAGAGATCCTTTGGATCAAGCCAAACAATGAAATGGGCATCTCTCCCTGAATTTGGGGTTGGCAATTCAGACCACACATTCATTTTCCCTTCATTGACATTATGCCACTTTTCAACACAGGGATTATACAGCTTTACTGACCAGAGTTCTCAATTGGGAGCTCAAAGTTATGGCTTCTCCAGCATTATTGAGATCCCCCTTTCTCAGTCCCTGGCAATGATATAACAGACAGTCTTTGGTGATATAGTGCACCATGTCAGAAAGAGCATTTGTTCATTTACCTTTCACAATTTAAACACAACACATGACAATTTTCAGAGCAGAGTAGAAGTTTAGAACTTCTTTCCCAAATTCAAATATTCCCAAATCAGGAATAAAAGCTTCAGGAAATTTGAATTATATAAGTCGAGGCATTAATTTAACAGATTTCTTTTCTTCATTCATCTCAGACAAAGCAAAACTAGCAATTTTTTGCTTGCTTGTTTATAAGATCTGGCCTCAGAAAGTAGAAGAAATTGAGTGGAGTTTGAGAACAATAATTGCTTGTCTATAGTAAAATTCCACCTAAAGAAATATAAACTGAATCATAAATCAAAAAAGTATTTTTTTTTTTAAGAGGCATGTATTATTTGTTTGTTTGTTTGTTTATACAAGCACTGGGTACAGTCAGAAGTGCAGGAGGGTGAGAGAATTCACCAGAGCCAGAGCGGGGAGTAGAGCAGGCAGAAGGACTGAAGTACACTGCTGAGGGGATCAGCGGGCGGCAGGAGAGGTCTGTGCACCATGTGGGACCCTCCTCCAGTGGCCAGGGAGCAACCAGGGATCGAACTGGCGCTGCAGAGGCCGCGGGCAGCTTCGCAACCCAGTGCTCAGCCGCTGCGCCACCGGGGAGGCCCACTAAATCAAAAAGTCTTGATAGAGGTTTTAGCGTGGTTCTGATACTGATTGAAAAGAGAAGTTACCATTTTTATTTATTTTAGAAAATTTTGAGGGTAAGTAACTAACCTTGAGAAGAAATCATAGGTGGTAAATTGGAGTAACCAAATTCAAGTAGAAACCCAGCAACTCAACTCCTAAGTGTCTATCCAAAGAGCACAAAAACATTAATTCAAAAGAGAACTTACACTCCTGTATTTACAGCAACACTACTTACAATAGCCAAGATATGTAAACAAACTAAATGCCCCAGAACTAAATGTCCCAGAATCTTCTTGAATAGATCAAGAAGATAAGGTGAGATACACGCACGCACACACACACACACACACACACATACACACAAATGGAATACTATTCAGTGTTCAAAAAAGCTAAACTTGTGCCATTTATGGCAACATGGATAGAATCAGAAGGGATTATTCTAAGCAAAGTGAACCAGAAAGAGAACAACAACAACAACAAATATATATGGCTTCACTTATATGTGGAATCTAGAGAAACCAAACTAAGGATCAGACAAACAGTAAATTGACACTTGAAAGTAGACCTAGATCTGAGACACAAAAGGAGGGAGGAAGAGCGGGATTGTGGGGGAGGGGAAGGAGAATTAGATGGAGTGTGGTGGAGGACTCTGGGCACTTCTGTGTTGAGAAAACTATGGAGACCTCACCTGAAGGGAGAAATCCTATATTGTGAAAAAATAAACAAGAATATTTTTAAAAAAGAAAAAAAGTTCAAGTATAAGAAAGATACATGCTATAATCTAACAGATTCTAAATGGAGTAATTCAATATAATTAACAAAATAATATGAACAATTGAGCAAAGCAATACAAGCAAAAGGGTCTACGTATTCAAATTACAGAGATATGTTCTCCAGGTTCCTAATATTTTCTTAACAAGTTGCATAACCTTTTAATAACTGGTCTTTAATGAATTGCCATTAAATAAAAATACATCTTTTTTAATCAACAAAGCTTACTATTACAAAAAATGAAGCAATTAAATGTTAGAACTATGACTAGAATGCAGTCAACATACAGTATTAGTTGAATAAAATAATAATGATGAAATTGGATTAAAGAACTTGCGTGGCATCTAATCACTTACATATTTGAAATTGAATGCAAACTTGCTTTGCCCTTTCTCTTAACATAAGTATTGAAAAAAGATTCTCTACGAAATAAAGACAAATCTCCTCATCCTCCACGTGAATTATGTGCCCATTGTGCTTTGCCATTTACCAGTTTGCACGACCTTAGGTTAATTACTTAACATTTTGAGTCTCCAGCTTTCCATCTGTGGCCTGAGAATAATAAAACCCCTCTTTGCCTGCCTGCCAGGATTGTTGTAAGGTTTAAACAATATAATGTAAGGGAAAAGTACTTTGTACACAAGAAAATGGCCTACAAATAAAAGAGATTAACAATTAATGACAAGTTTAATGTTCTGGAATGCATGATGCTCAACACATATTAACCTGAAAAGATTTCTACAAACATCCTAAAGCTCCAGCTCAGAGGCTACCATTCCCCGTGCCCACCTGCAAATGATGCATGATAATGGCAATTTCTTGTAGAACTGGCAAATGGCATTTTTTTTTATCTGTCATACTTAACCAACCAATGCTTCTTATTGATCTGCGACATCAAAGTGGCAAAGTCACTTCCTTTTTTCAGCTTGACATTTGCTATTATCTTTTTGCAGCACACAAATCTAAAAGCAACACCATAAAAAAATAAAAACCCCACGGCTTACGTATTGATTTAAAACAAGCTGGTTCATTAAAAACACTATTGGGATTTCAAGCACTTAGAGGTAATCTTTTCTTTTCCTCAGCATTAAAAAATGTAGTGATTTATAGATCTTAGTGGCTCTGAGGAGTTAGCTTTTATTTAAATAAACTTTACAGTAAAAAACAAATAAAAATAAAAGCAAATGCTTATAATTAGTGTCCAAATTTCCCCCAAATAATAGGTATTTTGTACCTATTATTGGGAAGAGAACTTTTTTCTTAGAATTATAGAAATACAACTCATGAGGGTTCATATAGCACTTTTTCTACTATGAGGACATTTTATATAATGTATTCTATAGCTTTGTCTCATCCCATAATTTCTTAGTTCTCCAAAAGGGACAAGGTCAGGGATGGGTAGAAGTGAGGCTGAGCAGTCACTAGCTGCGGTCTTGAGGGATCCTCCCAGAGAGGGAAAAATCTGTGCTCCTGTCAAAAGGAAATATGTGTCCTTATCTCAACCTACTGTTGTGTTCCTCTTTCCAGCCAGACATCACCTTGGTTAGAAAGAGCATCAAGTCATACAGTGAGCCAGACCTTCTACCCTCCTAGGACATTCAGTTTATACCTTACTGTAAACAAAGGAAACAAAAGACATTGAAAAGGAACCTTAAACTAAGACTCACTTAAAACTCTTTGAGACTACATTATGTCATGGATTTATATATTTAGTTGTTTTCTTTAATCACGTTACCACCGATTATCCTATACCTCAGTGGTCTTATGCCTCAATATTAACACATATCCATCACCAATTTTGCCATATCCATGTATCATCAATGATACTATTACTGTCTTGCTTTAAAATTGAAAAAAAATTTGAAAGGCAGTTTATATCTATCATACTTTATATTATATATGTATATAAAAATGATTATAAGTAAAAATGCAGCAAAAACACTGGTAAAATCCTACTTCATTACTATTACCTGCCAAAAGCTATTTCTCTTTCTTTTTAAAAGGATCAGTGGTTAAAAAAAGTGTTAAGAGAGATTAAAAAAAACTCACACTCAGTGATACTTATCCTCTGGGAAAACACAGCAGGGTTATATTTTTTCATGATGTGCTTTTGAGTTATTTAACCTCGAATTCTAGTGCTTCTACTTAAAAGAGTGATTGATGCCAAAGCATGAGAACCACTTTTACTTTGCAAGCAAAATCTCCAAAATGAATTTTCTGATATTCATGCAGATTCGCTGCTATATGGGTATAATCTCTGGTCATGAGCAAAAAAAAAAAAAAAAAAAAAAACAGAGGACATAGGAACATAAAGTCTACTAACCCAGAATGACCTCCCTTAGATAGAAAAGCATGTAATTGTTGTGAACATGTAGGTCTGGGAAGGGTTCTGAAATGTGTTTCCAACAAGCTTTCAGATGATGTCAGTGATGATGTTAGTGGACTGAAATTGCAAGAGCTAAGAGCACAGATTCTGGATTCAGGTTCTACAGTTACAATAGCTTTGGAATCCCAGATTCACCATTTCCTACCTGTGTCAATTTGAACAACTGTTTAATTTCTTGCAGTCCCTTTCTTCATCTGCTAAGAGGGATAATAGGAAAGGGAAACACTGGGTCTCCCTGGTGGCGCAAGGGGTTAAGGAGCAGCCAGTGAAGATGTCTGCAACCTCTGCAGCACAAGTTCGATCCCTGGCCAGGGAGCAACCCCCATGGCACAGCAGGCCTGTCCTGTCTCGCCCACTGCTTCCCTCAGCAGTGTACTCTGGCCGATCTGCCTATTCTGTTCCCCATTCTGTCTCTGGTGAATTCTCTCACCCCCCACACCTTTGGCCAGTACCCAAGCTCTTGTATCCATAAATAAATAAATCTTTTTGAAAAATTAAAAAAAAAAAGGAAATACAGCGTTAGGGACTGATTTCACTGGATTGTTATGGAGAACACATGAGATAATACATGGAAAGCACATCAGACTATACCTTACACTTATTAAACCTTTGGTAAATGTTAGTGTGCATAGTGAAGTTGAAAATGACAGACCTGCACATTTTCACCAAGATTGTATCTGTTCTTTCATCAAAGATCTATTGCTAAATTGTTTCTGGCTATCAACAGATGTCAGCAATATTCATGATCACCTCTTACTACATTGCTTGAATAGTCCCACCTAGTTTACATAGCCATGTCTTAATCCTTCAATGTGGTCATCAAACATCACCTGGCTTATGACTGTCTCTCTAATGCTACTTTCTAGCTTTCCACCTCAAACAACTGAAACCTTTGGCTAGACAAAACTATCTCAGACTAAATAGGTCATTTCTTTCCCTCATATTTCTATGCCCTCAAGATATTAAGAGCATTGAGAGTCTAGCATGTTTCCTGTTCCAGTAGTGAACCAGAGTGGCTTCTACATAATTACAGCCTTGCTATCTCGCACTTTTTGACATTGTGTATCAATGAAATGAACCATTGGCACCAGGTAGTATAGTGAGAACTATAATTTCAATGTTAACTATATTATTTAGCACACAGACACTAAATACTTGTTGAATTAATGAAAATCAGAAATTAAATGTATACTTATGATGGAGTTCTCACAAATTCCAGTTTTCACTCATGAGGGAATGATGTAATTTTAACTAGCCACAACTCAATAAAAGGATCCGCTATTCTGAAGAATTTCTAAAAGAATACAATAATTACCCATTACAATTAGTACTCTTAAAACTTTTACAAAATAACTTTTGTCATGTTATGTTTAAACGCTTGTGTATCATTTACATATTATACATTTTGTCTTTAAAACACAAATATTTGATATTAATTCTAAAAGAAAATTTTATTTCTTATCTAGTTCATGAATTAGTAATGTTGTTATATCTATTATTTCTAGAAATAAGACTGAATTGAGAAAGATGCATCAGATTTTTATAATATTCATTTTTTTATATTTTCTTGTATTTTGAGATTCTATAATAAAAAATATTTTTCTTGCTACATGAAACTGAGCTCTAGCATAGTTTATATCATTAACATTGATATTTTTAAACCAAGAAGCATTTTAAAATCTTTGACAACTTATAAATATAATTGATATCATTTTTCTTTAAATTGTAATATATATCATGTGCAATCAAATATGAGACATTTGATATCACATAATTGAGAGCATTAGTAACACACATTACTGATACCAGAAATTTTGATAAATATCTTCTTTTGGGAGACTAATTTACATGAAATTGCTAAGATGGTCCATGAACTGTTGAGAAGTCTTACTTACTATGCCATACATACAGACTACAATGAATAGTTTGTATCAGACAAATTCACTGATCAATAATAACATGAAAAGATGGATAACATATTAAGAATATTTGTTTGATTACATGGGTGAAATACTAAAATACCCAAACTTAAAGCCAAGATCCTGAAGAGAAGTGCAGAGGGACAATCTGACATTTAGTACATCCTTTGCCCTGGAAGCATTTGACAGTTCACTGGTGATAGATGAACCACTAAGTAACTTTTAGCAGGCTCAAGGGGCTAAGACGGGAAAAGATGTAATCAGTGCCTACCAGTGAGGAAGGATCTGGTAAAATTCTCAAATTTTCAACTCAGATGTTTGAAGGGATACACCAAATAATTAATGGTTAATCAGAAATTGTCTTCACAGTGACAGAAGCCCAGTTCAAACTATTATTGACTTAAATGAACTTTCCTATTCAGACTCCTCAGAAAGGCAAGAGAAAATTCTCAGTGAAGAAAAATAACATTCTCAATGACTCATATTATGTCTATAATGTTTCATATATAGTATTTATCATCCAATCAAAACTTACTAGACACAATGTCAGTCTACCCCATATCTCACACTGAATAAACTCAATGAAGGATGAAAAAAGAAAAGCACTATAGGATATGTTGACATTAAAGATATCATACTTGGACTTTGAAATAACTAGTTATTACATTAAAGAAAATTGGGAATATAATATCAATATACAGCCACCATCCATGAAGAAAATTTACTATGGAAACCACCAAAAATCTACAATTAAATAATGTAATAAATATCAAAAATAAATAACTCAAGAGATGGATTTGAAGCAGATTAGATATAGCTGAAGAGAAGATTAGCTGGAAGATAAACTAGTACAATATAGCTAGCTAGACTAATGCACAGTGAAAAGAAAGGAAAATAAAAAATAAGTCTACATCAAAAACTGTAAATTATTATGGAGATATTAAAGAATTCATGAATACTTAGAGACTTTCACAGATTGGCAGATTCAATAACATGAATCTGCCAAATTCAGATACAGTGTCAACAAAATTTTAATTAAAACTTGCAAACTTATTTTTAAAATAGTGTAAAGTTGCAGAGAGAGAAATATAATCAGATATATTTGATGAAGAAAAAAAATAAAGAGGACATACAATGATCTTAATGTGGGTTACCATTCCTAGGCTTTTTTCTTACAAATTTAACTCCAGGTTCTCAGTAGGTAAACTTTTTAAATAATCAATAATTCATCATTATATGTCTTAATTTTTTCATCAATTAACCAATCCATCATTATTAAAATTTTTATATGTCCATAGACATCATCATAAAAATGTAAGTATATGGAAGGTAAGTATAACAGACAAATAATTCATGTTAATGATGTAATCAGCTAGTTAAATATGATATTCAGCACAGACTCTCAATCATTTGCACCTCCATGTCTTTCATCTCATTTAAATTGTAATTAGATAGCACTGTTTAATAAAGACTTTTTTCAGTTTTGTTGCCTATTTTTGACCCAAATATTTTTCTGTATTAGGTTAATAGAAAACATAATAATGGCCCAAGAAGATAAGCTCATATGCTAATCTAGAACATAGTCTTCTTAGGTAGTTCTAAAGTTGTCCTTGAAGTAAATAAGAATTTTTATTTGCTATTGATTAAATTGCTATTGTACATCCTATAAATAATTGTCCTTTTTATTTAAAATCTTCAAGTAGTTTTCACTGAATTGTCCATGTTTATTATAATCATGAATTTATATAATTTTTTCTCAGTTTCCTTAAAAGTGTTTGTTCTTATTTCCTAGAATTACAAAGAGATTAACAACATCTGCAAAGTCTAAAATCACTTATTCTAATTGTTTATTTCGTATTGAGGAAATGTTTGTATACAACACCATATATAATTCAGATGTAACCGATGCTATCTATTAAAATATGGGTCTTATTGTGCTTCTAAGGGAAAACAAGTATTCACATGCACTTGACCAGTTAGCTATCTTCATTGATAAAGGTGTGACCTACAAAAGCTGTCATGATGATAAAAATACACCAACTTTCACCAATATAAATCTACATTATAACTGGAGATATTTCCAACTCTGTTACCATACTTAAATTTCAGATGTTATGTAATACAAATTCAATGTTTTTATTTTACTCTTTGTTGAGATTTCAATACAAACAAATAAACAACCTCAAGTCTGTAAACTACACAACCCCTGGGAATATTTTTCATTTAACAGCTTATATAAATGGTGCCTCCTAAGATTGGCAGCATGGCCACTAATCATTCACAGTCCTAGAAACTTCTAAAAATTTTATAAATGTTCTCAAATAAATTATTTTTTCTTAATGTTCATCTGAAATGTTAATATGTCCATCTAGCACATTTTTACTTAAATGCACAATCTTTTAATTTTTATCTCCCAATACCATGCTGCTATAAGTAGACAGATTTTTTTCACTGCAAAGTGAATTTAGGATTATCTAATATTGCTTGGTAATGTTATGAAAGGAATTACAGGCATTGAAGTAATGCACATTACTCCCACATCCTTCACCTCGCTGTGCAGTCAGCCAAATTATATATTTATTAATTTTGTTAAGCTGGCCTCATGAGTCAATAGATTGAATAGAGTCCCTGTTAATTAAGTTTGCTGATGAAATGACTAGAAGCTTGGAGAATAGCTTTGGAATTAAAAATGAGTTTAACCAGCTGGAGGGGATTTATGCATTGGATAAGGATTGGACCAGATGACCTCTGTGGTCTTTTTCAACTTTGGGATTCTATAAAAGACTGAGAAATCAATATAACAAGGATGTATCTGAACTGAATTCAATATAACAAAAATTCAGATGGAATGAATCATTAAAATAGACATATTTATATTCAAAACCAGAAATGAATGGCAAGCCAGACATATTTTTCGATTCTAATAGAGAAACAATCAAAACACGTGTTACCAAGTTAGGCTATTCAACTATGAGACTGAAATGTCTCATTTGCTAAAAACTTTTCTATAGATTAGTTTTTTACGTGCCAGGAACTAGGTGTTGAAACTCATAATTTCTACATCCTGCCTAAGCAATAACATTATAATTTCCTATACCTAATGGAACTTCTGTAACCAAATTAAATTTGACAAACAGAATGTGGTTAGAAGTGGTAAACATTAATGTCAGGCCTTCCTCATAAATGCATCCTCATTCAAATCTCTATTTTTTCTCCTTTTAGATTGGCTATCATGGACAATCAGTGTATCAGGGAGAGTTTTGATGAACTATGGCAAAGATAGATTCATATCTATAAAGATACATGTGGATTCATATATGCACAAATGTGCACATAAACATGTATAATTTTCTTATTATACAAATAAAAATAGAATTCATAAGTATTTAAAATGAGGAGAGAAAATATCCAGTAAGGATATTAAGAAGTATTAACCATCATTGACCATCAAGAAAGTATAAGTAGAACCTCAATGAAATAGCATTACATAATACTAGAATGGTTTAAAAAAATTAAAAAATAAAATGCCAAGAAGTGATAAGATTGTGAAATTAAAGTATTTATATACTGTAAATTAAGAAAGAACTTGATGGTACTATGGAAGCTAATCATATACATACATAGTATATGATCTTAGCAATCCCACTCTTAGCTATTTCCCCCAAAAATGTGCATAAATAGTTTTATCAAATAACATTTATAGAATGTGCAAAAGAATGCATTCATAATAGATGAAATGTAAAAAAAACACAATTATTTATCGACATGTATAAGTATTTGAATGGATCAGTAAAATGTGCTATATTCATTCATATAATACTGAAAAACAAAAAAAAGTTTGAAGTTGAATCATAATATTGAACCAAAAAAGCCTTTAAAAACAAAGACCAACATATATAAATGTGTAAGTTGGAAAACAAGAAATCAAACAGATATAGAAATAAGAACTGAAGTTTTTTTCAGTGTGTTTGGAGGCGCAGTTGTGACTTGTAAGGTATTGAGGAAGACTTTGCAAAGCTGAGATTAGTGTATATATATTTTTTGTTGTTGTATTCTCACTTATATATTTATTTGTAAAATTTCATGAAGTTTTAAACCTAGAATTTTGCACTTTACTCCATTTTTAGAAAGTCACAGTCTGATGAACTCAGAATAAATGTACAAATACATCTGAAATATTAAAACAACAGAAATGTTGTGCAATTTCCTCTCTCAAAGGAGACTGAATGGTTAAAATGCAATCATGCCCAGAGGCAGGCTGGGAGATTAGATGACCTTTCTCTGTCCCTTTCAGCCCTATGATCCTATGATATTTCCTACAATGTTGTTTTTCTTAAAACTCCCTTCAGTTTTTCTATTTCTCTAGTATTGAGGTGTGCAGGACTGAATGTAATACTCTAGGGGGTTTTTCACAAGGGCAACATAAGTAGAAAGTCTGTCACCTCCTTAATAGGTAATATGATGGAGTTGTATCCAGTGGGAAATCTCAGTGGTATTTTGTGTAGCCTGCTACAGTTGGATGGGTAATGCAAGGTCATATACAATTTTCTCTCTGCTCTCACCTCTGGATATTTTAACATTATTTCTTCACAAGTTTTCCTTCACATAGCATGCTTTGCACTAGATTTATCTGCCATTCTCCACCCTAAGGTATGAAATTAGCTTCTCTTTCTGTCAACTTCAGAACAATTTTTTAAACATTTTAAGTCCATGAGTATATGAGATAGAGAATACCAGTGATTTCAAAACATTGTGTGGGGAAAAAAAATCAGTGGATTCATGATTTTTTTGATAGGTGAATCTTATGACTACAAAGATAGGAGATTTCACTTAGTAAATTTTGTGTCATGGAAATTATATTACTATTAATGCTTCTGCTAAAATCCTTGACATATTCAGCTTCAAATATTTTTAAATGAACTAATTCACAATAAAGAATATGGTAATAGATGGGACCTCCCTGGTGGCACAGGGTTTAAAGACTCAGTGCTATCAAGCTATCACCAGCCACTGTGGCATCATTTTTATCCCTGGCCAGGGGGCTACCCACATGGCATAGCAGACCTATTCTGTCTCACCCACTGCTCCCCTCAGTGGGTATTTCATTGCACCTGCCTGTTCTGCTCCCCACTCTGTCTCTGGTGAATCCTCTCACCCCATGCACCTCTGGCTTATACCCCAGATGTTCTATGCACAAATAAAATAAATCTTAACAAAAAGAATATAATATGAATAAAATTTTTACTGCCAAGCTATTACATTTACAAGTAAAATTTAATACTAATTTATTTCTAGTTTATGAATGCATACACATATTTTGTTTTGGCATTGTTGAATAGCAAAAAAAAAAAGTGAATTCGTTTCCTTTCAACATAGTCATTATAGGAACATTTTTAGTTGAAGAATTCACTGAGTACTAGAAGCCTATTATTTCTGGAAGTTTCCCAAGTAAAACATTTACTCTGGAGGAATAAACTCACAGATTTGAAGACATCTCCATCAATTGAAGCTACAACATTTGTTCCCAGTCTTTTAAGACTCTCTAAAGGTTGCAATTTTAGGACGCTCATTCAAACTATATGCCACTGAATGGTTTGGGGCAGCTACAGAAACATTGCACTCTATTGGTACTGTGCATCTGTGAACATAGCAATCTCTAACTGCAGCTAATGGAATCTCAGCATGAAACCAGAAAAGATTTTTCCAAACTCATTATAGTAGCAGGTTACTCTAGTTGAAAAATTGATTTTGCACTGGAAAGTAAAAATCTAACTCCACGATGTCATCAATCACTGGGAAAATATAAATGAGGCCCAAATGCAAAACTTATCCAGTCATAATTCATAGAAAATCTTTTAATCATTCAAATGGATCCAAAATGTCAATATAATTGGAAAAAGAGCTTATAAGAAAGTTAACAGAAATTTAGTATTTGTTTTAGTGAAAAGAATTTTTTAAAAATACAATTACTAGATATTTCCATCCATGGAAAATTTATGAGCATGTACAGCAACTGGAATTACTTTTCATTCAAGAACCCCCTTTCTCAGCTGGCACATGTCAGGGATAAGATTCCTCAGTGATCCTCATCATATCTGCATGTCTAAAAGGCAAACGAGTAAGTTTCACTCAGTGATTCATTTAAAAATTTTTGATTCAAATTGTTAAAAGACCAATAAAAGTTAGATTTTATAAGCCAATACTAGCCTCACATTCCTAAGAGTAGTGAACCCTAAAAGCATTTCTAAGTATCCAAGGATTACAGGGTCCCTAACTGAAAAACAAAAGTTTAAGTAAAACAATTATATCCTCTTAAAGATTTTAGTAAATCTGAATTCCATGTCTATGGCCAGAGGTTTTTTTTTTGGTTTTTGGTTTTTTGTTTTTTTAAAGATTTATTTATGCTGGGGTACAGGCCAGAGGTGCGGGGGTTGAGAGGATTCACCAGAGACAGAGTGAGGAAAAGAACAGGCAGATTGACCAAAGTACACTGCTGAGGGGAACAGCGGGCGAGGCAGGAGAGGTCTGCTGCACTCTGTGGGTTGCTGCCTGGCTGGCCAGGAATTGAACTCGTGCTGCAGTGGCTGAGGATAGCTTCATAGGTTGCATCTTAACTCTTGCACCACCAAGGAGGCCCTAGGCCCTGAATCTCATCGCCACCTGCCAAATATACATTTCTTGTATAATGTAGAGAAAACATTTCATTAATGCCTATTTCCTGTTTTCATAGACTTGGTACTCTCAGGCATCTTCTATTTTATACAGATACCTCTCCTGTGGGAGGGAGACTCCAAAATGGCTGCAAACATCCTACATGCTGGTACTCAAACCTTTGTGTTCCTTGAGTGAGGATTACTGACTTACTTCCAACAAGTAGAACACAGAATAAACAATGACAATGCCATTTTTTGAGAATAGGTTGTAGATAAAGAATCTGGTTTCCATCTTAGTGGCTCCTCTTTTGTTCTCTCACTCATTTGGTGCCACTCATGTGGCAAGGAAATGAAAGAGTTCTCTGATCAATAAATGTTTTGAAACTAAATCCTGCTACCTGAAATGAGGAAAGTCTCCTGCCAATAAGTCATTAAGCAACTGAATAATGTGATGGACTGAACCCTGTTACTGAATATAGAAGTAAATTTCCCCCACTTGAACCTTCAGATGAGCCTGCAGTTGTCAGTCTGACTGAAACATAAGGCAGACATAAATTGTACTCAGATTCTAAGCCCAAGGAAACTGTAAGAGAGGAAATATTTGCTGTTTTATGGCACTAAGATTTGAGGCAACTCTTTATACAGAAATAGATAACAAAATTACATATTTTACATCCCTAAGAAAGTAGAATCAACTTGTTTTAGTGTATTTTGTGACTACTTCAATAAACAAAATTGGAGGGGAAAAAGAACTGAAGATTAATTTTAAAAAATCAGGAAAAATGGGTTTGAAAATGATAACAAATATTAAAGTTGGATTGTGGGTATTTTGGAGTTTATGATACTCTTTACCCTTGCATGTTTAATAAGCCAATTTTTAAAATTGCTTTAATAATCAGAAAGAGAATCCACATTTCCCCTACCCACTTTTCTGATTAAAATTATTTCCTTTTATAGTTTCTATAGGAATTATTCCTTTTTTATGTTTTTCCACATATTTTAGAGCATATTTATATAATTATATATATATTTGCCTGATAACAAACTGACATTAAAAAATTTAGAGGATATTATTTAATATATAGAATTATATAGATATAATTAACATATATGGATATGATATACAGATATAGAATCTATGGGGGGAGAGATTTCTAACTCACAAGTATTTGTAATAAATATGAACTTTATAATTAACCAGAATTGAATTAGTTATTTTCACTTTTTAATATTTAAAGCTTACTTAGTAATTTATTTCATTGGCCTGTGATAAAAAGTATTAATAGATGATATTTGTGAGTACTTAATATGTATTTGGCAAATATATTTCTGGTTTTGTACTCTCATACAAGCCACAAAAGAACCATTTTTTCCTATATATACAGGGAAACTAGAAACCAACTTTTGCAATGACAAACAGATAGTTTGTCATGTAATATTGGAAAGATTCCAATATTACATGATCATGCTGGTGATTGAACTATTTTAATCACTAAGCTATACTGTAAGTAAGAGCATATGGGCTATCTATCTAAAACAGTATTGGGCACTGAGATAAAAAACAATTTAAGTTCCTTCTCTTCAACATCTTCATGAAAGACAAATTTGAGAGGTTGTGAGATTATCTGCATTTATTTGATTTTTATTAATATATGCTATATAAGTACTCCAAACTCTCCAGCAAGTTAAAACAAGCATTTGCTTCATCCTTAGAGGCCTAAAGTTTGCTGTGAAAGCTCTACTTCAGATCAAAGATTAGGTTCAATATAATACATTTCTCAATGTAATCCCATGTATAGCCGGAACAAGTGCTTTTTCAGGCGGAAGAATCGACATGAAAGGTGAGTAAAAGGCTTCAGCTCAGCTCTGGTATACTCTCTCCATTGCCAAATAAAGTTACATGACCATCCCAAGGTCAATGGGGCAGGCTAGTATACTGTACTCAAAGATTCATGACAGGGAGAGGAAGATAGGAGAAATAATATATGAATAATATAGTTTATCTACCACATCACTCATGAAGATGTTATTAAAATAAGCATTGAATAAACTTATAATATTTGATGTTTAAATTGATTATACCCCAAAATTTTATAGTTTAGCATACATTTAAAAAATGTATGTCATTCTCTGGTTAATATGCCTATTAACATGCCCTCTTTTATTTTTTAACCATTCTTTTTTAAGGTAAATATGGATTTTTAGTCATTCTTAAAAGCATTTTCCCATAATTCCTCAATGCAATACCTAATGACTCCAAAGTAATAACTAAATTAATGAATTACTATAGAAATTATATCCTTAGTCACCATAAATTAAGGGCACAGATAGCCACATTTGCCTTTACCCAGGGCTACCCCTCCCCAGTACTTTCATTTTGTTCATTGTTTGTTTCTTTGTTTGGAATGAATGCTTTATATCTATACTCCTTACTGTATTGGTAAATTCTGTTGAAGAAAAAATTGAACCTTTTTTTATCATGGTATCACTTGTGTCTATTCCAGTCACTAAAACTAGTAGGTACTCAATACATGCATACATGCATATTAAAGGGAGACTTGCTGAATGAATACATGACATGATTTTTCAGCATTCAACCTGCTTTCAAGGTTATAAATAAGTTCTATTTTGAAAATAGCTTGTGAATAATATCCAAAATTTTTATATAAAACTTGAATTATCACCAAAAAAAGACTATCATTTACAAGCCTGTCAGTCAAGGCATATTGGGATCACAGTAAATTTAAAGAAATGTGTACAGAACATGAAATTCCACCAGCACACACAGAAGCAGCTCTCATCCCAGAGAACAAATATTGTCAACTTATGTAGATTATGATGCATTCGAGCTACACCCAGGGAATCACAGTCAGATTTCTGGGTAGAGGAAAATGAAATCGTAAAAGGCATTGCTGGTAAAATTATTATTATAGAAAAAAAAAAAAGCCAGCCAGCAGTAAAGGCTGTCAAATTTCCTGCCCCACGTTCACCTAACATAAATCAGAATTCAAGTCTTGTTGGCAATAAATCTCAACTTAAAATGTACATTATGAAAGAGATAAATAAAAGAAGGAAAGATAATATTACTGAATATCAAAGTATTTTCCGGAATTTCATTGAATATTTGCTTGTACATATATAAGTTATTTCTTCAATATGGACTTATTGTCTACTAATGCCATACATTTTTTTTTGTGCAAGATGAAAAATAGAGGATATCACAAAATCTAGTTAAGTAGACGTAAAAGTATATCTAAAATAATAAGACATTTTAGGTACTGACTGTTCTATGAGAACACAGAAGAACACCCACTGGACCTGAGAATTGAAGGAAATATTCCAATGAAAAATGCAAACTCAAAGCTGAGAGCTGGAGGATGAATGAGAGCTGACAAGAAGAGTCCAGAAAACAAACAAACAAACATGGGCAGCTTAAAATACTCCTTTTACGAATCATTTATGGAGCTTGGACTGTAGAACTTGAGAACCATAGTTAATTATTATTCCCCCTTTTGACAGTATATTACATTAATATCCTTCCACTGGGTATACATTCCCATAAGGAGCCATGCAGATGCTCCTCCAAAATTTTGGGAAGCTAGGGTTCCTAGGATGGGTCAAAACTCAGTCATCAGCAGGCAATGCCTGGACATAGTTTTGGCTGCACCTTACCTTCATTTTGTTCTGCCAACTTTCTGAGCACTGATTGTGTGAACTCTCCAATATCCTTCAAATAAAGTCCATTTCTGCGTAAGTAAGTTAGACATAGTTGGTCTCTACTTTATTTGAAACAAAATTCCCTGATAATTCAACACTTAAAGGATTTTAGGCAGAAAAGTGGCCGAGATTTATACCTAAGGATTAATTATCTGGCTGCAGTGTTCATAATGGGAAGGAAAGTGGCTATGCTGGAGTCCAAAGGTCTAGGTCTAATCTGGGATTTTGCAATTGCTAAACAACAGGTTGTCTTCCGCTGGTAATGTTGAATTACCAGGATGGAGCTGGAAGGGATCATGCTCAGTGAAATAAGCCAGAAAGAAAAAGAAAAATACTGGATGGCTTCATAGCAGGAATTTAGAAAACCTAAATAAGGAATCAGGAAAAAGACTAAATATAATAAAGTAAAAAATCAAAATCAACAAGCAACTATAAACCAGACAAACACTATGGGGGGGTGGGGAGAGAAGGTGAGGGAGAAGGGAGTAGGATCAAAACAAGGGGGGTGGGAATTTTACAGGGATGATAACCAAGACGAAAATGCATACATTATACAAAAATGGAAAATGATGTAAAAATATATAAAATATTTTTTTTAAAAAAGAAATGTAAAAGCAGACTGAATAACTTAAGAAATATAAGCATGGGCCTCCTTGGTGGTGCAAGGGGTTAAACAGCACTGTGAAGCTATCTGCAGTCTCCGCAGCAGGAGTTCGATCCCTGGCCAGGGAGCTACACACATGGTGCAGCAGACCTTTTCTGTCTTGCCTGCTGCTCCCCTCAACAGTGTATTTCAGTCAGTCTGCCTGTTCTGTTCCCCACTCTGTCTCTGGTGAGTCCTCTCACCACCACCCTCCCCTGCACCTCTGGTCTATACCCCAGTTCTTGTATGCATAAATAAATCTTAAAAAAGTTTCTCATGGCCATCTACAATGATTGTGTTGGGCAAGAACAGTCGGTAACCTTGAAACATGTAGTGAGTGGATAAACAATATTTGGAATTGAGGAGAAATGACAATAATTTTCATTCAAATGAAAGATATTTACTGGCCGACATCTAAATACACAGTTATAGCATAGGCAACTATGAGGAAATTCTACCAAGATAGCTGAAAAAAAAAAATCTACCAAATAAAAATAGTGTAAATGTAAAGGACCTACCAGGAAGTAAATAATAGTGGTGCAAGAAATTAGGATTTAAGTAAGCAAAAATCTACCTTAATGTGGTTTAAACAGTAAGGGATCCTTTAGCTCACTTATCTGAGAGGCAGACTGTTGATTTAATCTAGTGGCTAAGGTTAAATTTTAGTGAAATATGTTTGATTTGTTCATTCTATTTCTGTTACTTATTAGGATCATATGAATAGGGTTGTAACAGTTTAGGGCCACAGGTCTGTGCTCAAAAAAGCTCAGGAGAAAGAGATCAGCTCTCTGTTTCAAGGGAAAGACATTTTCTAAAATCTTCAGAAGAGTCTCCTTTATCATTATTGTACCTTAGGGCATGTGTCCAATCCTGAAATAATTACTGTGGTTAGGATTGTTTGGGTTCCTCTAGCAAGATAGATGAAGAAAAATTCATATAATAGTAATAAAAAGAAAAGGGTAAAAATAAACCATGTTAGCAATTTAAAGATGCAGTATGATGATAGCACATTAGAGGTGGTTCTTAGTCACAAGAATGTTATAAACAACTTTACGCCAATAAATTTTAATTGATAGATGAAACAGGCAATTTTGTATAAAATAAAGTTGCTATAATTGATTTAATAAGTAGGAAAATGGAATAGACCAGAGAAATTAAATGATTGAATTGGCTGGGGGGAAAAGCTCTCTTAAAGGGTCAGAGCAAGTTATACCAGATCATTGCAGAGATAATTTTTACTAAACCTTAAAGGTTAGACCTTTAATCCTTATAGTTTCAAAATATTTCAGACAGATGAAATATGAGAAATGATCTCACTCATTTTACTAAGGTAGTAAAACATGGGAAAATTGGACAACTATAAAAATTAAATTATAATTAAATCTCACTTTTAAAAATAGATGAAGAAATAAAAAGAAACAAATCAATTATCTGAAAGAACTTCAAAAGATAAAAAAAAAGGTTTTCTCAGGAATATAAGGATGGCATATCTTTTTTAAAAATTAACAAATATTAAAACCCTGGTCTGCTAAAATAAAAGACCATGATGAAGAAAAATAAGTGCATAAAAATCATCTGAAAAACTCAAAGCCCATTTATCAATCTTATACAGTTTTCAGCATAATGACTGAGTAATCATGCCGGATTCAAAACCAACATATTAAAATCATTAGAGGGCCTCCCCGGAGGCGTAGCGGTTGAACAATGAGCTGCGAAGCTGCCCGCAGCCTCTTCAGCACCAGTTCGATCCCCAGCCGCTGGTGAGGGTCCCAACATGGCGCACAGACCTCTCCTGCCAGGCCCACTGCTCCCCTCATCAGTGTACTTTTGTCAGTCTGCCTGTTCTGCTCCCCGCTCTGGCTCTGATGGATTCTCTCATCCTCCTGTGCTTCTGACTGTACCCAGTCCTTGTATAAATAAATAAATAAATCTTTTTAAAAAATCATTAGAATTCCTACACATAAGGAAAAATAAATTACAAAATGCTATATGATATGTGAACATTCACATCAGCAATAAAATTTTACTTAGAACTTATTAAGTCTAGTAAAAACAGTGAGATCTTCACAGGAAAAATATATTAAAATGCACAAAAGATAAATGTGGAGGGTTCTCAAAATTCATATTTATTCTGCACAGAAGGCAAAACTTTAGCACATTAATTTTAGGCAGTTCTGTGTGGTGGGGACACTGGTATTTGTTATACTACCTGCTGTATTTTTTTTTTAACTTTTCAAACCAAGGACAAATAGGAGCTTCATATTTCTGTATTGAAAAGTCTCTTACTTCATGAGCTAATGACATAAATTTCCTACAAATGCTTTTCATAAGAAAAAGTAGGACACAATTGTTCTATTCCTAAAAATAAGACAGAAGTGCTTCATGTAGAGCGTCTGCCTAGAAATATTTGCTGTTTGAGATAAAGAAATAATAACATCTACTTATAGTAGGATTCAAATCTTAAATAAAAAAAATACCAAAATGATTTTCTGACCCTTTTTATTAAAATGATTATGCTAATATATTGTATCAAGAAAAATATGAAATTGTGATCATTGTTTCATTCATTCAGAAAGTAATCACATAAGCTAATATGTTTGAAGTGTTCATAAAGCAAAATAAGCTGATTTTTGAGAAAAATAATAGCTTCCAAGATTTTTTTCAATGTATTCTCCTCAACAGCCTCTGTTTTAGTCATAGGTATTGCATTCATTTCTGCTAGGACACTGAATTATACATATTGTCTGCCTGAAAGTTGTATTAACACCTTTCAGAGTATCCATAACACAGGATTATTTTTTCCATGAGAATTAGCAAGGGATTGTTTTTCTAATCCTATTTCCAAATATTATGAGATATTTGACACGTTTGGATGATTTAAATTACTTTCAATGAGCTCAAGTACAGTATTTCACATTGTTTCCTGAAACTAAGAGTAAAGAAAATTGCATAATAGTTTTATTTTCTCCTAACACTAAACTAAAATGAAAAAAAAAAATTAAACCAAGGAATGTATCTTCGGCGGGTCAAGTGTCAATATGTATGGGAATCTTGGAATTACATGTTCTCATAAAAACTGGGAGCTTCGGAAATCATTATTGGTTAAATATAGGATATAAAAAACTTCATGGCAATGAACTACTAATCTTGAATATGTTTCTGCCTAAATTTGTACTGCTCTTGTCTCGACAATCAAAGTTCATTTTTTACATACATGATGCCCGGAAGTGGAGTAGAAATTTGAGGATTATGACGAAGAAAGATACAAATGAAGGAAAAGGGGAGGACTCAGAGCAACATTGGTATGCCTGAGTCAGCATAAGTGTCTGGATCACCTCAAATTTGTTTTTCGCAAAAAAAAAAAAATAAATAAAGATCTGTTAGGATGGGCAATCATAATCAGATTTCTATTACTTGCAGCCAAACACAAACTTAACTAATTTAAAAAACATTTTTAATTACCTATTCTGAAAATTTGCCCCAAATCTACATTTATTACATATGGATAACTAAAATCTCCATTGTACTATTATTTTTCTAATTTCTATGCAACTGTGCATTTCTGTTATGCCCCTTATGTTTCCCTTCACTCTAGCTATTGGAACTTAGATATCGTTTAACAAAAATAATTACATATAATTTTAGTAATTTTCACATTTCAAATTTTATATATATCTCCATAGCAAAACATCAAATGTTATTTGAAGTTAGTATATATATTTTTTATTCTGCTAGTACCTTTAACTTGGTAGACACTCCATAAATATTTTTTAGTAATTCCATGAAATTTTGACAAATTCTAAGCATTGAGAGAGAGGACTTGGAAAGCTCTCATTTAGTTTTAATGTTATTTCAAAACATCACCACTGTGCTAATAACTGCATGACAAGAATTAACTAAAACTAAATATGGATGTCTTTCTAAAAGTCTTTTTTAAGTTAATTGAATTATTTCAATTGCATTAGACAAGCATAATATTTAAGGAAATCCTGTGGTGAAACCTTTTACAAATGTAATGTCTCCTTTTATTCACCCATAATTTATCTGCTGGGTTTTTGTATTGCTCTAGGCAGAATTCAGAAGACACTAGCATGCTATAGACAGTTATATAAGCTTTAACCAGGATGTCAGCAAACATTTTGAGTAGTTGTCAGGGAGACAAAGGAGAGGCCAAGGGAAGTTTTGAAATAACGCCCAAACTATTCCAATCAAGAATTCTAGTAAACAAGGTGATATTTTCTGGTTGCAGTCTGATTCCTCTAACCAGATTTGCCAGAGGTCAGTTATTCCGAGAGACAGTTTCTGTTTTATGTAATGCTCACCCACTATGTACATCTGCATCTTTCCTGGTTAACATTCTCATTGCACCTCTGAAGCTTTGAATTTTGAAGTCCACAGATTCCCTTTTATCAGCTTTTTTCTACAAGTGCATTTGGGGGATCAGAGTCCTGGCAGAATGTTTTGATTCAATACGATATTGCATAAGATAGAGTCTTCCAGGATCTAAATGGTATTATATAAGGACAATTAAAAAGCAAACAACATAGCCTATCACTGTCATAGTTAAACAGCTTCCCTCTGGGAAGACAAACATCAAAATAACTGTGAAATACGGTTCTAAATAGACTTACTTATTGCATGCACAATGAGAAAATGATTAATGCAAAGAAGGGGAAGAGAATTTAAGCATATATCAAAAAAATTATGTCAAGCACAGTGAATGTATACAAAAGGTTAACATTATCCTTTGTTATTTTAAAATGTGTAGAAAAATGGTGTATAATTAGGAATTCAATTATTCATAAATAAAGGGATGCTTCCAAATTTCATGTGTCCGAAAACAACATTCATTTTATTTTAATTTTTTTAATCATTGTCTTAGCAATGTACTTTGCATAATTCATTTTGTCTGGCAAAACATCCAATGATGGAATACAAAATTAAGCTTTTATTAGTTGTTATATGAAAAAGTACAATCAAAATTAATAAAATGTCGACTTAAATATGACTAAAAGTTTCCTATCAATATATTACACTGTTCTTTATGTAAATATGCAAAATGATAGAAATTATTGGCAGTAAAAATTTTAAAACATAAAAACTATCACCAAAGTCTTTAATTTAAATGTCAGAAAATATCTGGTATTATCGAAAGACATTCAATTATGGATACTTTCCTGATTTTTATAAACAGTTTACATCTGAAAAAGATGTCTTACAAAGGAAGTGCTAGATTTTTAAATCATATTTATAAATACTCAACAACCATATTGCTCAAGTTACAGTACAAGTCTGTCTGCATTTGTATCCAAAATTTGTGACCACAGAATTCTGCAAGTCAAGTTTATATAATGTTTATTGTCAAGGTCTGCAGATGAATTTAGGGAGAAATAAGAAAAAAGAATTGGAGGGCAACTAAAATAAATCATACCTGTGGTACAATAACTGTGAATGTAGGAATATTAAATAAGTGATAATTATTCTGAAAAATCGCAGTGCTTCTGCAGTATCAACTAGTAATTACTTAAGAAGGAACATCATTGTACATTTTGAATTAGTCATTATCCCTTCAATTCCTCTTAGCATTTATAACATTGAAAAATATGCTATTTGCATTGAATAATTGCATCAGGATAGTTGAGGGTTTCAGCATTTCTTTCCTTGAAAGCAGAGGGCATGTCAAGCCAAACCGGTTATGGTGACTAATCATAACAGTCCCTGTGTCTGGGTTGACCGCCCTCAGCCGAAAGACCTCTGCCACACTGTCATTATTATGGGCTGTCTGCTGGCTGGCTGACTCCAGTTTCCTTCTGCTCTTCCACAGCCCTTTAACACTCAATGATTAATGAACTGTAAAATAGCAACCGGTCTTTGAGCAAGTTGGGATTCCTTCCCATGAATACTGACAGAAAATGCAAAGTTTCTTCCCTGAAGTTGTCAAGATGTTATGGGCAAAGCTTCCTTGTCTTTCCACCCCGCCCCCTCAACCCCACTAATTCTAGTGATTGTTTTGTTACCAATGAATAGCAGAACCAGACATCAAGCCAGATACTCAAAGACCACTTCTTAATTTCCATTGTAACCCTAAGGTGCTGCTACATGTTTTCATCAATTTATTCTAAATTATTCCAGTCCCTGTGATTCGTAATTAGGTCTTTCCAATATTCCATATTGGTGCTGTGTTTTGGCATGAAAGAGCTTGTGAAAGAGAAATAACACAGTGAAGCAAATACAATTTTAGAGCTGAGAGCAGGCTGACATTCTCAAGCTTGCATAACTGAATTAGGAATGCTCAATGTGCAGAGCAATGCTGCTTCTAATAGGAATTCTGGTTCTGTAAAGAAAAGAATGTGCAAATAAAGTAAGAACATAGCTAAATAGAAAAACCCACAGGTTCAGTAAAAGAGAAAAACAGAAAATCTAAGATGAGGCATGCTTTAATACTAGCATATTGATTTCTAAACATCTCATCCAAATAGTTTTTTCCAGCAAACCCTTCTTGCTTAATAAGCAAGTCAATTACAATTGACTAAAGATTATCATGGATACTGAGTACAAACAACTAAAAACTGACTTTAGCTTTCAGTAAACTTGGGTCTAGCAAATATTTTTAAATTAAGTTCTTCTATAAATGAATTCCTTCTCTCATGAAACTGTACTTTTACAATCTCCTTTTTTTATTCCAAAAGAAAAGTAAATGATAAAATAACACAAAATGCCCAATTATAAGCCTTATAATTCAATCACTGATTTATGAAATTTCATTGGTCAAAAACATATTTCTTTTTTTTAATTTAATTTATTTTTTTTAAGATTGATTTATTTATTTATACAAGCACTGGGTATAGTCAGAAGTGACGGAGGGTGAGAGAATTCACCTGAGCCAGAGCAGGAAGCAGAACAGACTGATGAAACACACTGCTGAGGAGAGCAGCAGGCAGCAGGAGAGGTCTGCACGCCATGTGGGACCCTCACCCAGTGGCCGGGGATCGAACCGGTGCTGCAGAGGCTGCGGGCAGCTTTGCAACCCAGCGCTCAACCGCTAGGCCACTGGGGAGGCCCAGACATATTTCTTTTTTATATTATCTTGTAACTTTTAAAACATTAAACTTCTGTGTTATATTCTTGTTGATTATACTTCAAGAATAAATATTTTAGTTTTCCTTGAACTGAAAACTCAAATCCAAATTCCTTAAGCATTTAGAATTTAAAATTTATTTCTCTTCCTTCCAACACATTCTTTCTACCAGTCTATCATGTATATGTTTATATGTATGTGTGTGCATATGTGTGTGTGTATATATATATATATATATATATATATACATATATACATATATTTCTCTGAGATGTGAATTCTCATCATAACACATTACAATACATTATCATTTTGATAGCACACATGGGTATGATTTATTTATAAGTATTTAAACAGTTATTCTCTGAAAATTATTAGTTTATGTTTCCTAAAAATATACTTTGTAAACACAGAAACAGTTCCATTTTTGCATTCTGGATGTGAAAAAGTCTTTGCTGATTCATGAGAATTTAGCTTCCAATGCTTATTACCTATAGCTTTAGAACCACAACTGTCACTGTCTTCAATTTCTCTGTACAGTGGGAACAGCAACTTAATACTGATAGTGACTGTGAATTGACCCATTTAGGGTAAATGTGGGTATTTATAATTTTTTAAGTTTTAAATGTTTATTGTAACATTTAAAATGACTAACAAAATAGTTCAAAATGCCAGGTTATTCAGTTTTGTTCAAATCCATGTTTCCTTCACATGGATATGGCTTTACTGTCCTCAAGGGTACTCAGAGATACATAATTCTGTCTAGGAAATTCCATTCAAAGGTACCTTTGTGACTGTAGTTTAAAAAGAACTCCAGCACAAGTGTTTAGTGAATAAGCATACACCTACTAGAATGCTGCATCCCATCTACTTGCCCCACACTTCTATTTGGGACTAGCAAACCCTCTATTCTTGGAAGATTCACAAAGTAACACCAGAGTCTAGTTGGTGTCCCCTGTAGTAAAATTCCCTCATGTAGAAGTTAAGACACCACAACAGGATAACATTGTATATTTTGAAGTTTTTTTTTTTTTTATTTTTCCCCAATAAAGATCTTCTCAACTTTAAATAATAGAGTTCTAAGGGCTAAAAATTTTCAACCAATATTAATGAGAAGCTATAAAGTTATAGCAGGTGAATGTTTTCCATACAGAGAGGCAAATTCTGTGCATTACTCATTTGCTAAGTCTACTTACTTGCTTCAGTACAAATTTTTATATCTATAGATGGGCATTTTAGAATTTCTAAATTCTCAAGAAAATTAAGTAACCCTCATATTTCATGATTAAATAACTGTTCTGTAGAAATTCATATTTAATATTATTTCATATAGACCAATCAGACCCATAACTGATGTATCCCTAATATAAGGGGAATACTCGTTAAGTTCCCTGGGAGAGCCCCTTTTGTACCACACTTTAACCCATTAAGGAAATTGATTGGAGCCAAAGGGATTTTTTTAATATTTCACATCATCAAAATTAAAATGATCGCGGAAAGCACACATTATAATTATCAATATCAACACAGTTGTCAGGAAAAGGTCCTCTAAAGACAATTCCCAGAATCCCATTCATGTCTAGACAGCTCATTTCTAAAATAAAGACCATGAGTCATACCAAAGAACTAAAATTCTGAATTCATCAACAAAGCAAAATACAAATGAAAATCACTTTGCATTTTTTTAAAGTGACTTTCAAACCTGTTTCTCTAATTCTCCTAAAGATTTAGTGATTTCTAGTAGGGCTTCTCATCTGGAATGGTCACATTCCCCCCTTACAGTAAGCAGACCTCTGAAATTTCTGAGAAGCAAATTTTACCAGTAACAGTGTGTTGGAAAATAGCAATTACCCAACAATTTAACTGTCACCGAAAAAAATTTTTAATAAAAAATTCAGTACATACAATGTAATACCCTCCTTCTCCCGCGGGACTTTAATTTATATTTTAATTCATGCATTCCACCTTTAGAATTTTTCCATTTTCCTCTCCATGATTTTGACATTTCCATTTGAATCTGCTGGAAGGGAATTGCTTAAGCAATTACGGCTAGCTGAAATTAGTATGAACCATTAGTACACAGGCTCACCTATTGATGATTTCCAATAAA
Source organism: Talpa occidentalis (assembly GCF_014898055.3). Classification (NCBI taxonomy): domain Eukaryota; kingdom Metazoa; phylum Chordata; class Mammalia; order Eulipotyphla; family Talpidae; genus Talpa; species Talpa occidentalis. The sequence continues at coordinate 29,102,367 of NW_023601653.1, forward strand.
GTCTAAGAACAAAATATCACTGAGGTTATTCCATTGAAGCCAGGCCTCCTTCCGCTGTGATAGCACCATCTAATCACATTTTTCACAAGTTATAAAAAAGACAGTGCTTGTTAGGTGAAGAAGCACCAAGCTTTTCTGAATCTAAAAATATCACAAGGAGGCAATTCATAGTTGTTAGCCACTTGCCAGTGCATGATTACCTGACTACACTAAAATACTACCTCTCAATCAAGAGTCAACGGTTCTCGTACGAATTTTCACAGTACCGTGTTTGTGTGCAAATTGTTACCCCTTCAGAGGTCTGCTAGCACCTATTCCCTGATGAAGTGCTGGCCTTAGAAGTAAAGGATATCTTTGCAGCTTTTGGTAAGAAAAGTTGGTGCATTAATGGTGGGTATGGTTTAACAAAATATACTTGAAGATATGGGATCCTATACCTCTGAATCATATACAGTAGTGTTAACCAGTGTGACCTAAATTAAATATAATAGGACGTAAGAAAATGTTGGTCTAAACTTCATCATATATAAATGAATTGCCCTAAGAGGAAAATTCAGAACTAAGACTCTCTCCTCAGCTCACCTGTGTACACTTTCTTCCATTTGATCTAAGTTGTATTCTTCCCTAATATTTCCACACAGGAGCACAGCATAACTTTCAGTATGTTCTGACCTGAATTACCAGAATGGGTTTGCATCCTCCTCTATAATGGCCAATTTCAAAACTATTATGTTTCAGTGCTATTTTCTTTATCTTCCCAAAATCTACAAGACAAAAGTATTCTGCCCGTAATGCGACTAGCCTTGCTTTTCTTTCTAAACAATGATCTAATTTTCCACTTATCACCTACATGTTGAATTATGCATTTGAAAATATGAAAAACAAATTCTTAACAGTTTGTTAGACTTAGTCTTTCAGGCTTACTAGAAAATCATGTATTTGCTGACAATTCTCATGTGGTTAATAAAACAGCTTCAGTATTTAGATAGATGATAAGACTACAATAAGTAAATGAATGTGGTTCATGGGGGAAAGTTGAGGAAGGGTGTTTTTTCATTTTCTGGTCATCCCTTCTATATTAAGGGGAATTGAATGGGGTAGGAACACTTGCCTTTCTTTATCTTCTCACTCATTTTTTGCAATGAGTCAACAATTTGAAATGATTGGTGACATATACACAATGGAATATTACTCAACAATCAAAAAAGATAAACTCATGCAGTTTGCAGCAACATGGATGGAGCTGGAAGGGATCATGCTCAGCAAGATAAGCCAGAAAGAAAAAGAAAAATACTGGATGGTCTCACTCATAGAAGGGATTTGGAAAGCCTAAATAAGGGACCTTATTTACTTTATCCCTTATATACTTTATTATATAACTATAATAAACTAAAAATCAAAATCAACAAGCAACTATAAACCAGAAACACAATACAGGGGGGAGAGGAGGGAATAGGATCAAAACAAGGAGGGTGGGAATTGTATGGGGACTGTAACCAAGATGAAAATGCATACATTGTACAAAAATGAAAAATGATGTAAAAAATGTATAAAATAAAAAAAATGATTGGTGATTGTGCAGTGAAAAACTGGGGAGTCCAGTCCCCTTCTCCATCTCTTTAGAGCAAGGGTATTTTCAGGAAAGACTTCTTTCTTTGGGCTCTACCCCTGAACATGAAGGCCTGGCCCCAAAGCCAGGCCGAGCCTATGGTTCAGTCTACCTAACACTCTGGCACTCTTCTAGACATTTCACTACCATCTACAGTATCAAAGATTTTTTTTTTTTATTTCCCTCCCCACTTGCTTTACTTTTGCTTTATATTTCAGTTAATCACAAATTAGATCGGGAATTGACAGTTTTGTTTTTAGGCTTTCAACCCAGCATGTCTGAAGAATTTTATTTAATTAATTTACCACTTGATGATTTCTACATGTTTAGAATTGCTTAGGAATTTGACAAATCCCCATTCTTAGCTCATATTTGCTTTCTAACCTGCCAGTCTATCATACAGATATTTTAGCAGAACAAGGTAATTATCTGAATAACCCACTCAAATATATAATAGGATATTAGTATTTACAAAAGCAAATTTTATCAATTTCAGTGCAATAAGTTGTTATGAGGTAGTAATAGTTAACATCTCTGAGAATTGTGATAATTCTACTGAAAACATACTCCCTTATTTCATCTTCAAAACAGCCCTATGAAAGGCACTACTATTTTCACTTTTAAAATGTTAAATTTCAAACTTAATAAACTTGTCTGCAGACATAGAACTATTTTAGGATCTAGAGCCAGATCTGTTTGACAAATTTCATGTGTTCTAAAACCATACTATATAGTATCACCCAATCATATTTTCCAGAACATCATTCATAGACTAGAAATCATTTGGAAAGTAAATTCTATTTAATTTCACTTGGATTTGTTGCTCCAATCTCAACAGTATGCAAAAAACAAATGCAAATGTTAATCAAGGATACAGCCCTGAAAAATTTGTGGGTTTTATTAGGAACCCATTGTCTTTAAACAAAAGACTGAACTGAAAGGTAATATGTAAAATGAGGACTCCAGATTAAGAAACAGAGGTGCATGGAAATTGCTTCAGTTATTGGAGGATAACCTAAGGACATGTAGGAAAGTAAGAACTAACAGAGGTAGCCCCTCTGCCACTTTTTGCAGTTATTGTATAAAAACAATTCTAGCAGCACCTCAAGTAATTCAAGTCATTTTATGGGGAGTCAACAGCTCCATTTTTGTTTCTCTCTCCATGTGCTTCTTTATTCCTATTCTGCTCCTGGCTTTGTTTTCTCTTCTTCATGACTTCAGAGATCACAGTTCTTTCACAATTCTAATTACAAGATGAGCCCAACTTACAACATGATTGGCCTTCTGATTTGTACAGAGTCGAGCTGTGATGGTTGATGGGCTAGTGTTTCATGCTTTTGACTTCATCCTACTCTAATGATAGATATCATGCAAAGTTCTTTCTGAAGATGACTTTCTTTCACTCACCCTGAAACCTCTCTATTGTCTCATAATACTTTATCCTAATTATTTTAAAGAAAGAAAATGTCTTTGTTAACAGCCTTCCTTGGTCTGCAGACATATAATATACTATTAGTCATAGTAGTCAACAATGTATTTATTATTTTTACTTTAGTGTCAGCCTCAGTTATTTATTTTGTTTTGCCTTGATCATCATCTGTGATGTAGCCAGTTAGCTAGTATAAAATGCACTGGTATTAACATCTGGCACAGTGATACATTTGTAAATATATATATTAATCATTGTTGCATCCAAAAATTTCTTTTCTTGGTAGACATATTTTGCCTTATCATTTCATTGAGTGATATGTACATTTTTCTGTGCAAAGAGATGAATCTTAACAGTGTCCCTTGCCTCTGACCAAAGTGAGTGACCCAGGAATGAATTTATGACCCAAACCAAATCAATCACAGAATTTTCCCAGATTTATGAAACTGGGGTTAAAGTTTCCTATTTAGAAAAATTCTATATGATGTGATCCCAACGTTGTTCAGCAATCACTATTTTTACCACAGGGGCAAAATATGTCTACCATAGAAGGAAATAGAAGCAGAGAGCTACAAGCAAGGATAGATGAAGACAGAGAGAAAAAATTGTTTCAGTTGCTGTCAAATCCCAGTTATTATTCTTTAAGCCACTAGAACTGCCCTAGTCCTGCAGTCATTCCTTTATTATATGAGCTACTGTAGCAGTGTAATATACATAGAAAGGGGAGGTTCCAGGTTCCCTGCTCCACCCAAGGGAGGGTGAAGCTGAACAGTGAGGAGAAGCTAGAAATGACTGGGAAGAGGACTTCAGAGGAAGAAGGGAGAAGACCTGGAGAATGCATGGAGGAGAGAGACATGTGAAGAAGAAGCAGTCCTTCCTTCTGAGCCTTAGACTTGTACCAGGAACTTGGGGTCATGGAAGGAGACACTTGAAAAAGAACATGGTGAGAGACCTGTGGGGCAGCTATCAATGGCAGCCCTGGACTTATATTTTGAGTTGGATCTTTTCCTTCCAGACTTGCCTGGTCCCTTCTGCTCCTTCCCAATGGTTCCTTGCCAGAAGATGGCAAATCTTTGGGCCTCAGTGGCCTTGTTCTGGGGCAACCTTGTTTTGCTGGGCATTTACCCACAAGAGGATGGGTGTTTCATAGGAAAACTGTTTTAACTATATTCTTCCTCTTCTCTTTTGCAAACTATTCAAATTCTTTTTCACTAAAGGTCAGGTACTTGCCGCGGACCAGCACAGCAGTAGACGATGAGGCCGTCTCAGGGTTGAGAGACTGCGCAGGGTGGTCAGGGATTCGGTTAAAGAAATGACAAACAGACACACTTCAAGAGAGAGTGTAAATCTGAGTGTAATTTTCTTTGGGTTTGTGGCCGTATTTATATGTTCTCTAAAAGCATAGGAACAGTGAATATACTTTTCACAAAGTAATATTTTTATCATTAAAAGCTAACAAAGCCAAGGACACAACAGAGAAATCATTAAACTAACAATTCTATTGTTACATAGAGTTTAGTAATGTTTCATTTGTATTAGCCTTTTTATATATTTTTTAATTAGCAACTAATGACCAGGAAAGGGAAAGATTTTAGAAATACAGTTGTAGCAGAATAAAGTTTGTAGATCTGAGACAGCGAGATAAGGTTCCAGGTGGTCAGCATTTCTTTTAACCATCTTTGTGGTGGCTTCTGGTGGTCATTATCTCTTGGCAGGCATTCGGCTTCTCTGCATCTCAGAGAGTTTGCTGTTCTCCCCCTGCGTGCATGGTTCCTTGCCCACGTTGGACCTCAGGGACCATGGCAACAGCCATTAGCCCTGAAGGTCACTGCAGGGGGAGGTGCAGCAGATACTAAGAGCATGTTTGTGTTTATGCAGTGAACGGCCGAACCCATTTAGAGGAGGCAGGTGTGGGGCTCTCAGGTGGTCCCTCATTTTGCCCATTAACACTACCTCAGTACTCTTCCAATAAATGTTCTTTATTGCTTAAACTACTTCAAGTTGGTTTTCTATCACTCATAACTGAAAAAGTCACAAAATGGTATGTCTCTTTGGCATCACATATTTGATCTCCCTAATACAGAATACCCTGATTGTGTATCGCAAACTCTAGCAAATAAAAATGTGGCTTTATTTAAAGATTTATTTATTTATTCATTCATTCATTCATACATTCAAGCACTGGGTACAGTCAGAAGCGCGGGAGGGTGAGAGAATTCACCAGAACCATAGGGGAGAGCAGAACAGGCAGACTGACAAAGTACACTGCTGAGGGGAGCAGCGGGTGGCAGGAGAGGTCAGCGCGCCATGTGGGACCCTCGCCTGGCGGCCGCGGATACAACCACGACTACAGAGGCTGCGGGCAGCTTCGCAACCCAGTGCTTAACCGCTGCACCACTGGGGAGGCCCAAAAAAAGGTGTCTTCATTTAACAAATTTCTCATCCTAGGATAATAGAATCTCTAATTCACCACAAGTAACACTAATTTATCATTTAAGCCCCAATTACTTTTCCTGCATAACTATTTAAGTGTTATCAGCAACACTCTTTTACTCAATGTCAAAAAAAACTTGCCTCTTCCACTTCTGTCTCATTTCAGTCTTATCCAGCTTCTTCATTATCCCTTAAATTACTCACTTGCCTATTTTCTCTAACTGAAGCGCAAATTTTTATGCAAACCTGTGTATCTGATTTTTATTTCCCATCTCTTCTACATGTCATTTACAGAGTAATCTCTTTAAAATGTCATTTTGAGCAACAACACTCTACTTCAAATGAAACTGAAAAATCTACAGGATAAATCAAAATTTTTCAACTTACATTTCAAGGCTTTTTTTTTTTAAGGTTTGTGAATACCATTTCTGACTAAGCTGTCCTTGTTTTGTTTTTGTTTTTTCAGGAATCCCACAATTATTCATATAGTGCTCCCTGGTCACATATTTATGTTTATACCTCTATACCACTCATTTTATCTAGAATTCCTTCCTATTTTCATCTCATTTTCTAAGCTTTGTCAAGCTCAAGAACTATTTTCTCCTTGGAGAATGTGTTTGCCTAGAGGCTAGATAAAATAATCAAGAGGAATTGAAACTAAATATGATGAGGGAGGAGAAAAACATCCAGATAAATATGTAAATCAATTTACTATGGAAAACAGTTGCTGTAACATTCAAGGAAGGAAATCGTTGTGGGCGGCATCAGTGAGTTCTTTCAGACAACTGGACCCAGAACCAGTAACAACAGTTATAACCCCAAATGCAAATATGTGTCGTCGTGAAGGTCCCAAGTAATATGAATTTTAAATTTTAAGAGAACAGCCATTTCAATAGATTTTTAGACGTGCTACTTTTATAACTGTGGTACTTTTGTAAAAAGGAAATACAATGTGAGACATTTATAAAGACCTACCAAGAGATAGAAGAGTAGCATAATTTTATGTCCACCTAGGGAATGAAGATCCTCAGAGGCCAAGATTACTGAAGAACATTTAAATTGTTTTTATATAATGCCTAACTTCAAAGTATTTGCTATGGGGTTAAAAGGTTGGATCATAATTAGGGTTATTGTCACTTAGAGTTCTATTGAATGCATAAATTATGATTAAAATCATCAAATGGGGAATAAGAAATTTGCTCAGAAGCAAGACTTAGTTGTGTGTTGAGAAAATCATTTGACTCAAAACAGAATGTCTAACAAGTTCTATATTAGCTTTACTGAAAATTAAAACTCCCAGAGATATAGGAAATTAACCAAGGGAAATTACTAGAACCTAATTCTGACCAATAAAGAACCTAATTCTGACCAACTGGACGACAAAGTAAGTAAGAAGCAAAATTTGAGAAAGTATGTTAAAATACCATGAAGATAACCTAAAGATAACTGACATGACCAATATACTTTAAAGAGCATAATTAGGAGGAAAAAATGGTATTCATATAATGAAAACAGAGTTTAACAGGAAAAATTACAAATGAAAACCACCATACACCGAAGAACAAATCTTAGAATATAATTGAGATATTTATTTGGGAAAATTAAAGAATTTCCATAGTGGAAAAAAAGATAGTGAAATTTACATGCAAATGCAAAGTTCTTAGAACATCCAAAATTGAAATTGCAAGAGTTCACTACTAATTTCAAAACTTCCCATAGAACTAAATTACTCAAATTTGGGTGATGTTCAGGATCCAAAGGCAAGAAAGTAGTATTGCAAATTTCAGAAATTGCTGAAAATAGATGGGAAACATGCTTAGGATGGTAATCAACTCAAACTGTAAATAAATGTCAAAATTATTACATTGTACACTTGAAAGGAATATAATATTGTATGTCAATACAATGGTAGTTTAAAAAAAAAATAAGACTGTGTAGCTCACATAAAGTAGATGTATGCATGACCACAACAGAGTTCAGAGGTGGGGATGCACATTCAGTAAACTGATGTCACTAAGGGGCAAAAGTAATTCAGAGGGAAAAAACAGTTTTTTCAACAGTGTTACAGTAGAATTACATGTCCATAAGAAAAAAAAGAAAAACGTTAACTCTTACCTTAACCAAACTGTAGACTAAGTGAATAAATCAGTATTTTTGTGCCACTAGCCTCTGTGGCTATCACCTGCGGCCTTGATGGTGTTATTGCAGAGGCGCTTGGGAGCGTGGGGCGGGGCACACGTGCCTGAGTGTGGGCACCTGGAACCTGGATGTGCGCGCATGCGTAACTGTGTACACCTGAGCCTAGCGGGCAGGGATCTAAAGACGGCTAAAGAATGACAAGTGACTACAGAGGAAGCGAGACCACAAGAGGACGCCAGAGAGAGCCCAAAGAAAGAGCTTAAAGATTCACTGGGGGCTGGGAGGCTTGTCCACCCACCCAACCTCCCCTGGCTGTCCTGCGCCTGGTTGCCCCAAGACACATGCACAAAAATTAAAGCTGTAACTATAAAATTATTGTAAAAAACACAACAACTTTCAACCTAGAAGATTGTAAAGTCAGGAATGGACACAGCAGGTTTTCTGATCCAGCAGACCGGGTAAAGGAGGAATCGGAGTCCTCAGTGGTTTTTTTGCAGGTCTTTTATTGGGATTACCAGGTACACGGCAGGCAGGGGTGCTGGGGGGCCGGGAGGCTTGCAGGCCTCCCAGCCCCCAGTGAGTCTTCACTCTGGGCTCTCAGGTCTCTTCTCGGCTTCTCTCTTGGCTTCTGCTGCTTCTACTGGCGTCCCTGTGACGCCGCCCTTAAAAAGCACAGTCTTAGCACAGGTGTACCCACTTCAGGTGCCTGCCATCAGGTGTGCACCCAGGATCACAGGGTTCCCTCATCTATCCTGATGGCGGGAGGGCAGAAAAGCCTGATTTTTTACCTTACCCTACAAAGATAAACAAATATTTCTTAGGACAAAAAAGCACTTTTCATAAAGAAAAGTGATCAATAAATGTAGAACTTGTGTTCAAATTTCCTCTGAATCATTATTGCCAATCCATGTGATCTTAAGGACACACAGAAGAAAAGAAATTGTTGAGAATAATGACAAAACGGTTTTTTTCCTACATCAAAAACTGTTATCTTTGGACTTCTAGTAAATGTTGTTTTTGAATATCCTGCAGATTTTTGTGAACACAAAATACTGCCCACTATTTGCATATAGTAAGTTTCTAATAATGAAAACACTTTCTAGGTACTTACCATGTACCAAACACAATTCCAAGCATACTATGGGCATTAACATGTTTAATTTTAAGCGTGAATCTTGATTTAGGTTCTAAACATCCCAGTTTTTACAGATGAGAAAACGTGAGGTATAAAGAAGTGACTTATCCAACTTCAGACAACTTGGTGAAACTCCCAAATAAGATTTGAACTTAGGCTGTATAATGCTACAGTCTACACTCTCTACTGTCCACTCTATATAACTGTTCTGTTATACAGCTTAATGTTTCCCTTTCATAGACATAAGAATCACCTGGAAAACTTGTTAAAAAACAAATCCCAACCCGCCAGAGATTTCATAGAATAGACAATTTGCATCTCTAAAAACTTTCAGGTGATGCTAATCCTGCTATCCTTAGACCAGGTGTAGAGTTAAAAATTGGCGTGTTACAGATATTTAAAACAGAGAAACTTTCTCATGCCAGCACAGTAAACTATAATCTCACTTCAGGACAATATGCAATACACCCCTTTAAAGCCTATGATCCCATGAAAATCAATGTGGTTTAATGCCTAGAGACAACCAGAATATGGCTTACATTATCCTTTACAAAACATTGTTTGCCTGTCAAAATGCATAGAGAAAAAAAAAGTATACTCTAAAGAATTTTCTTACAACAATTCTACAATGAAAAAGAGGGTTAACAAAATCATAAACATCCAAATTCTTAAATCTGTTGGGTTTAAGGGCTAAACATTGTTGGCTTGCAAGTACAAACTCAAGAGCTAATATTTCAGTCAAGACTGACGTAGCTCTAGAAAAATGGTGGGTATTTTATAAGTGCTTCACACACTTTTTTTTTTTCTAAAAGAGGAAGTAAAGTTGGGGAAAACATGGAAACCTTACTTCCTGGCATAGAGTAGGGGAGACTGCTTTGAACAATGCCTGACCTTTACATAACTCAGATTCTCTAGGGTCCAGACTATTTGCAGAAATATAGCTACTTGAATTTAAGCACCAATTAAATATTCCATAGGTCTTAGTCACTATCTTTTACAAGAACATCCTACTGCATCCTTAGACAGCAAATCTACTGAGTATTCCATTTAAGAGGCTAGAAAAGCATACACTGAGAGTTTTTCAGCATAAGAAGCAAGTATGGGGAAAACAATTTTCAAATAAAATGGCAATAAGGGTTGGGTAGGAACTACCTTTGCAAAGTGTCAGCTGGATGTTTCCTAAAATTATTAACTTGTCATCCTTCCTGCTATAAACTGTGCTTCAGAACTTGAAATTTGAGGTCTTACAGATGTAATTTTCTGGTATGTTTTGTAACGTTTCTGCCCTGTTGGGCACAGAGCAATTTCTTACAAGTTAAAAAGTTTGTTCACAACTACTGCTACTTTTCCGTTGGGAGAGAAATTTGAGACCCTTATTTCCCATATTTGCAGATAGAGTGAAAATCAGTATTTCTTGATATTTCTGCTGATTAAAAAGAAACAGAAAAAAAAAAGATGTTAAGGAAAGCACACGCACTAATTCATCCAGTTCACACTGTTCATTACGTGTTAATCAAATGTTTTTTTTTTTTTGTTAGCTCTCTCATCTGAGGAATGGACTCTTGTGGGAAACAAAATGTGGGTGTGTGCAAAACACTCATGAGTTATACTAATACATATTGACTAATGTACATGCATATCTTATAAAAAGTCCATTAAAAATTAATGCTTAATGCAATTATGTACCTAGAGATTCTCAGCCAAGAGTCTTTCCACTGGATTCCTTAAACTTTCACAGTGCAGTTAGATGATTCCTTTCATAAGCAGTACCAAGCCCAAGAAATATAATTTTACCAAGTAATCTATTTTAATTTGTCCCATTACTGAGAACGTAAACACCATTAGGAGAGGAGAAAACACCTATTTGGAAATAATCTGTGCTTAATACCAGGTATTAATTGTCTTCAAAAAGATTCATTTTGAAATAAATATAATGATCCAGGTTTGTAGCTAGGACTCCAGTAAATATATGGTGTAAGGAGTACTTCAGTATTCAAGATAAACTCCTATGGGTATTCCCTAGAAGAACATAACATGCAAGGGGTGAAAGGTTTAAAGTGGATCTGGGGTGACCCCTTGCACCCACATAGCTATATTAAATTATTGCATAAAGAATCTTAACTCATGTATACTTTTAAAATTCAAAAAGTTTCAAAAGTTACATAAAACCTATTTTTTTTGTGTTAGAAAAGAGAACCCTTTAGAAGAATCCAATGGAGTTGAACAAGGGTCTCTGATCTGGCAGGGAAAGACATTTTTTTCCCTAAGGATCCAGCTATTCATCTGGTTCTGTCTAAATGAATGTGGACTAGTTCAGAGAAGGGGTGGGTGGAAATGATAAGGAAAACAGTAATTCAGCCACAGAGAACATAAGGTGTGAAGGCATGAAGAAAAACAGAGTAGAAAGAGCTTGAGAAATGGAATAAAAGTTGCTATGCTTAAGATGGGGAAAGCAAGGGCAAAGAAAAGCATTGCATGAGGCTACTAGGGACTAAAAGAAGCAAACTTTACCATCAGATCATGGACTTTAGATTATGCTCTCAGAAAGATGTTGCACTGTTGACAATCTTAAGGAAGAAAACATCACACAGTTTGCCTCTTCAAGAAAACTTCCCTCCATGTTTTATGGAGACTTGACTGACACGTAAGCATAGAAGCAGCAAAATTAGGAAGGACAAAGTCGATGACACTGTGAACATGGTGTGAAACTGAGTGAAAATGGAGGTGAAATGTTTTTTGTTTTTAAATACTTATTTTTTTTTAAGATTTTTTTTTTTGGTACAAAAGTGGGGGCACAGGTCAAATGTGCGGGAGGGTGAGAGGATTCACCAGAGACAGAGCAGGGAGCAGAACAGGCAGACTGACCAAAATACACTGCTGAGGGGAACAGCAGGCAAGGCAGGAGAGGTCTGCTTCGCTATGTGGGGATCTCCCTGGCTTGCTGGGAACTGAACCCGCGATACAGAGGCTGCAGATAGCTTCACAGCGCTGCGCTCAACCCGCTGGGCCACTGGGGAGGCCCAGGAGGTAAAATGTTTTATTTATAAAGGGAAATAGATGGAAATGAGAATAAGGGAAAAAGGAGGTATCAAGGATTATTCCAGTATTTCTGGCTTAAGAAATAGCAAGATGGAGAAATAATAACCTCGACTATTTACTAAACACTTGCTGCATTCCTGGCTTGTTATTGATGATTGGACATTATGTCTCAAATACTGTGTGTGTGTATATTCACATATATGTGATTATATATTACATGTATACTAATGAAATCATTTTTCAGTATTTTATAGTAGGAACTATTATCTCTATTTTGCAGGTGAGAAAAATGAGATACATAAAATTTAAAGACCTAGTAAACAGTAACTCAGAACTGGAAACAGCAAACTGGCTCCAGAATTCACCAAGAGAACAAGGGACTACACTGATGTACTATGAGTGTTTTGTTGGTGGGAAAACTGTGGTGACCACACCTGAGGGGAGAAATCCTATACTGCCAAAAATGAACAAGGATGAAAGAAAAAGGTACATCATTAAAAATTTAAAAAAATCTTAATAGGGTCTTACCCGAACCCACATTAAGAATACCAACTCCAGTCATATTTGATTTCCTCCCCCATCCTGGTTTTCTTCCTGTAGATTTAACAGTTTTAGGAGTTTCATTGTGAAAGTTTTTCTAAGATAACATGGAAGAACAACAATGAAACACACTCAGTCACACACACACACAGACACAAAATTCTTGTTTTCTTCGTGATCATGATCATGTCTTGCATTTTTCTAAATATAATGATGTCTATGCTAATTAAACATATATCTTTACAAACTCAAGATTCTTAGATAAACCTCCCTGTTTATGTAAGAACTGCTGGGTTTCACTGACATTTTTAACTTCCATATCATGTAATGTCAGCCCTAGTCAGTAATTCAAATTCTCTTACCCCCTTCAAACTAACTCTCTCTCTCCCCCTCTCTCTCACACACACACACACTTAGGCTAGTCCACAGGCCAGCTATTACTTAGTATCACTAACTGTTTTATTTTTGTGTTTTAGACCTGCCACACAACTCCAGTGAGTACAGATGAACAAACTCAGATCAAGGCATATGGCATAGGAAAAGTGCAGGATGCAATGCACTTTAGTGCCCTGGTCCACACTCACTATAAACAGTGTGAGATTTAGGGAAGGCAGAGGGAAGAGACCATAGGGTTTTTCTCCTGAGGACATACAACTTAGTGTAATAAGACCAGTCAACCAATAGCGTAACTTGATGTGACTTGAACACCAATTGTCATCTTAGCTCTTGATTTTTTTTCCCCACAGAGTCACATTAAGTAATATAAATTTATCCACAGAAGGGGGAAATATGACCCTACTAGTAACAGTAATTTGAAATTAAACCCCAAGAACTAAGGAAATAAGTCTAAATGAAATCATCATTTTAACTTGGACTCTGACAAACAGATTTCTGTTCACTAGTTTTGCGGTCATTGAATAGAAATTAAATGACTTTCCCTTAGCATTCTTCTCAGTCTTTACATGCCAATCATGCTGACAAACTGTGTTTTTCCTTAAAATTTAAATACCCTTTTCCTCCCACCCATAGTATAGAATGCCAAGTGTTATTCTCTGATCAGCTATTGATTTTGTGCCATCTGTTACCTATGAAGGAAGATTTCAAGGAAAGCAATGACATGGCGTGTCTTAACTTAAATTGTTCTAGGCAACTGCTTCTTCCAAAGTGCTAGACATAAACCTGTTTATTTCCTGTCTGCCACCAAAATTTGTTTATGATTTTTTAAATTATTTATAATTTACATCTAAATAAGTTCACAAATAAAATGGAAATTTACATTTGAGTTGATAAGTCGAACAGAAGGTTTTTAAGCCATTATTTTCCTCAATCAGGACATTCTCATGGACATGCCAAAAAACCAAATAAGCGTCTTTTCTCTATTTTTTTAAATTTAGCTCCCCTATATGAGTACATAGGAATAGTAATAGAAATAGCATTTGAGGGGAAAAAATATCCTATGATAAAATAAATTTGGGAGAAGACAAATACTACTTACATTACACGCTTTTAATATTAATAAAAAATATTGACACTTTGACCAATTGGGCAGTGAAGAAACCTATTTAACTTATTTAATCCAGCCTTTGTTCAACTTAAATCACTGAACATTTTTGATTTCCCTCTCCCACAGAACATGTATTAAACTCCTCACAGTTGATCTCGGCTAATACTCAATAGGGAACAACCATGTGCATGCATATGGGTTACCATCACTTCCTCAGAAAAATATTCATCATGGAATGTTCACAGATTTTCAAAAATTACAATTCCTTGATGTATTTTATTAAGAATCCCCTTTAAAATTTCTCTCAAATGTTTTCAGTTTTATTTTTGTTGACTTTAAGGCATTTACTTCTCAATATGGTTTCATATACTTATATATCAACATTAAAATGTCAACTGATAATATTCCAGCACTGCTTTCATTGGGTTTAATTCTTCAGTGTTTCTCTTTTCTTTTTGTAATATTTTTTTCACCCATCACCATCCATTAGACATCCTTCAGCCTTACTCTCATTCTCCTACCCTTTTCCCCTCTGGTAACCTTAGTTTTGTTGTCATTCATTAATCTTTGATTTGTTTTGTCCATTCATCTACCTTGTTTCCTTATAGGTGAAATCAACCAATATTTATTTTTCTCTACTGACTTATTTTGCTTTGCATAACCCTCTCAAGTTCCTTGAATTTTGTTGCAAATGGCAAAATGTCAACAATTAGTAGCTGATTAGTATTTCATTGTGCGTGTATAACATAATGTCTTCATCTAGTAATCTACTAGGTTGTTTCTGTATCTTAGCTACTATAAAAAGTGCTACAATAAAAATCATGGGTCAGGCTGCTTGATAGAGGGAAATTTTATTTTTAGATTTCTGAAGGAGGCACATAAGATTTTCCAACATGGTTGCACCAATTTATATTCCCACCAACAATGTCTGAGGGTTCCTTTTTCTTATTACTAGTCTTAATATTTACCATTTTGATATAAGCCATTATAGATATGAGATGACATCTCATTGTGGTTTTAACTTACATTTACCAAACAGAAAGTGATGGTTTAGTGGTAATTAATTCCTTTAATTTTTGTTTTTGTGCAAAACTCTTTATCCCGCTATCTATTTAGAGTGATACACTAGCAAATTGAATTATTCTCAGTTGAAAACCTTTTCAGCGCTTTAAATATGTCTTGCCATTTCCTTCTGGCCTTCAAGTATTCCACCAAGAAATCTACAGATTTTATAGTGATTCCTTTATATATAATTTATAAAGGAAATGATTCCAGATGCTTTTAGGACTTCCTGCCTTATCTTTAGTTTTTGCCACTTTAATCATAATATATCTTGGTGTGTGCCTGTTTGGATTTATTTTGTTTGGAACTCTTTAAACCTGTTGGATCTGGATGTCTGTTTCCTTCCCTATTTTAGGGAAATTCTTAGCCATTTTTTTTAATAAGGTTTCTACCCCTTTATCTTTCTCTTCTCTCCCCACAACTCCTGTTGATGCACTCATTTTTATTGGTGGTATGCCACAGGGTTATTATGCTATTTTGTTCTCTTAGATTTTTTTTTTTTTGGTCTGTATGGGTGTTTTCCATTGTTCTGTGTTCTAGCTCACTGAGTCTGTCAGTTGCTTCTTCTTGTTTAATGTTGAGTCCTCTTAATGTATTTTTTAGTTCATCTAGTGCTCTTTAGTTCTATTATTTCTGCTTGAAGTTTCCTCATATTTTCTCTGTTCTTATTGCAGTTGTCATTTTGTTCACTAATCATTCTCCTTATTTCACTAAGCACAGATTAGACTGTTACTTTGACTCCTCTACAGGTACATCCCTAGTTCTGTTACATTTAGATAGCAACTCCCCCACCCAACCCAGGTATTGTTTGTTCCATCATTAGCAGCATATGCCTTTATTCATTTTGTTTGATGCTATATGCTAATTTCTATGAGTTGAGCTACACAACTTTCTTTCCTAAACTTGATGTGTTGACTTTATATTAAGTTTACAGGTTGTAGGATACAATTCTAGATACTTCCCCAGGATACAGGTTATCTGTTGTTTTGTAGACTGACACCTTTATACCTATTTGGATGAATGGAGTTCTACTGCCAGTAAAGTGTAGGGGCCAGGACAGTGGGAAGTAAAGAGGTTATTTCCTCTTTGAACCACAGAATTTAATATATCACTTCAAACAAATGAGCTTTCTAATAAAATACCATTTTCCATAAGTTTTCTTTACTTATTTCTGGCAATGTGAACTTCCTCTATGGGTTAAAAAGAGGTCAGTGAATAAAATCTATATCTTTGTTCTTCAACTTCCCCATTTATTAAAAAATTGTATGGTGTCAAAGGATAGTATTATAATTGCTGATCAAAATAAAAGCTTGATATAATATTATCATAAGGATTATTATAATTACAGCCATTTTAAAGACATGTAGCAATGACTGAATTGAATTTTTCATTATTTTACAGGAAGCAATTTCTTCTCTCCTAAATCTTTGATCTTTCCTTCTCTGTTCACCTATTTTTACACATTCTTTCTAATTATTTCTTTTGTTTTCAAGGAACAGAAATATGTTCACACCAAATCAAAAAAGAAAAGGTGAGGATATTATTATAATCAGAAACATGGTAATTTATTGGATCCCCAAAATAGAAGCCAAATGAGACCCTGACAAAAAGGACAAGGATTAAAATGACTATCTCTTTCTTTTGGGTCGTTAGTGTTAATACACATATGTATTGAATACCTCATGTGCCAGACACTCATACGCCTAGCACTGTCCAAGCAGCAGAAATGAGAAATTGTCTCTGTAGACATTAAACCAATTATTTGAAATATTAAAAAAAG
Source organism: Talpa occidentalis (assembly GCF_014898055.3). NCBI lineage: Eukaryota > Metazoa > Chordata > Mammalia > Eulipotyphla > Talpidae > Talpa > Talpa occidentalis. Next base: position 29,119,037 of record NW_023601653.1, read on the forward strand.
TAAAATTGAACAAAGTAAAAATATTTCATGTAGAGTCTAATTTTAAGAGGACAGTAAAACCTTCCCAGAAATGAAGTCAAGTTTGAAATCTTAAGAATAAAGAGAAGGTAACCAGTCGAATGATGTTATGAACTTTCAAGTGCAACTATGTGTTGTCTAAACCCTTCTCCTGGTATATCAGCTTCATTGTTCTGCCTATGCAGTTTCCTTTGTCTATTTGTAAGTTTTCCACAGAACCAAAATACAGATGACTTTAAATACATAAATTAACAGCCATTATAGATTTATAAAAAGACTATAGTCTCTATAGTTAGTGTGGGCATTCTGATTGACTCTTAACTAGTTTATGGAAAGTTTCACTCATGTTAGGTGCTGCCATTGGTCCAATCAGCCTGAGGAAGGGGAAGCAGAGTTGGGAGGGTCTTAAAGTAAATGGCTGTGGTTGTGATCAGGAAAGTGAAGTAAGAAGGAAAAGTAGACACAGCAGGTGAACTGATTGACATGTGTAGGATAGAGGAGTTTTAATATACACACATTTGCGGTGCACCTCGTATGGAGTACTTTATATTGTTTTTCACTGTTAGTGAACGGTTGTGCACACCATAATCTGGCTGTCCATATGACTACAAGACAGGAGGGCAGGAGCTAATGAATGACAAGATGAACCTAAAGACTGGCTATTGAAATAAATCAGTTTCCTTGGGAAATGTATTTATAATTTTGGCTTGACTAGCCATGGTCTCTAACACTGTATGAATTAGTAATGCTGCTTTGAAAAGAATTATGTTGATTGTTAAGTGAATTAGATCTTTACAATAAAATTACTCTATCATAATTAACCTAGTAGTAAATTATCAGTACTGAAAGTCAAACTCCAATTTGAATCCTCACTCAATTAATTGCTATGTGAGATACTGTATAAAAGTTAGCTGAATTGGTTCAGTTGCAGGAGTCTTCATCCATCAAATACAGAAAATAATAATGCCTTTATACTTTTAGGAAATCTGAGTGATGGCCTATAATATAACCTATCCTAAATAGCAGTGGCTTAAACAGATGGCTTAATCTCTCTCATAGAAGTACAGGTATGAGCAGTTCAAAATTGGCAGGATGATTCCATGAAGTTACCAGTGACACAGGATCCTTCTTCTTTTGTTTTTGTTCCCTTATGCTCATTCCTGGCTTAAATCCTCAAGACACCATGCTCTATGCTGGCTCCTGAATCACTAGGCATCTTATCTGTATGCCAGGGAGTAAATGCGGGAAAGTTGGGGTGGAGGGTGATTTCTAAGGAAGCATCATCCAACAGCCTAAGAGCCACACATGTTTGTACACATCTCATTGGTCATTAGGCTGTGTGAGCCACTAGGCTGGCTTGGAAATGGATTTTTCTAGCTAGCACTTCATTGCTTTAGATAAAGTGGGTACTAAGACAGGACAATTAGGCTGACAATAGTCTCTGCCAAAATGTTTCATACAGCATTATTGTGTCAATTATATGAATTAATATATGTTAAATTCTGAGCAGGGTGAATATGCTTTATTAGCACTCAAAAGCTACCATTACTGTTAAAGGTCATAGGCATAAAATTCTATTATTTAAAACTCATTAAAAAGCAAATAATCTTTAATACTGGAATGCTAGAAAAACTTAGTCTTTTGGGAGCTGATTAAATTTTAAAGTGATGATTCAAAAAGGGTCATAGACAAAAGTATGCAGGGAAAATAGTTTAAACCAATATTAAAAATTATACTCGGTAGAGTTTATAAATTAAAAAAAAATATTAAATGTAAGATCCAAAGCTGGAAAACTTTTTTAGAAAATGGATTCTGTGAAATGTAGAATTGTCAATAAATAACTTAGATCATAATAGAATGTGGGTTCTTCCTCAATATTTCACAGATTTACACAGAATTCAGTCCAAGTACTTATGTGGGTGGAAAATGAAGGGGAAGCAGCAGTGTTCCTGCTCTTCCTTGGATGTCTTTAGTCTGTTTTCTGACTTTCCTTTTTCTATTTTCACCAGCCTTGCTTTTTCTCTAAGTCTCCTGTTCCTTTCTCTTTCCCCTTGCATTGTTCTGGTTTTTGAGGTTTGATGTAAATAGTAATCAGTGTTTTTTTTTTTTATTACTTTTTAGAGTCCTGAATCACTGTTAGAGATGATGCCAGATTCTCTTAATGTTAATTCTCCTGTTTAATACTCTCTCCAAACTAAATGGAAATATACTGCCAAAATCGTCTTAGGAGAATGGGGTTCAGCATCACACAGACCTGTGCTACCTAAAGGGAAGTGAATTAATAGTTCTTTGCCTCAATTGTCCTTTCTCTAAAACTGGTATCATAATAATGTATGTTACATAAGGATTTTTGTTCACAATTAAAAATGGTAATGTATGTGACTTCATAACACAGTAATATGGAACAAATAAAAGCTAGCTCTGACAAAAATGAAGCTAGATATAGAAAATTCAGTCAAGCTTCTAGTAGCTACAAAACATTGTCGCTAATAATGATTTCACTATGTTATTAGATTAATAAGAGTTTTCCACAGGGAAAAAAACAAATAAACAAGAATTCACAACTAAATATGCTATGCTTTATTCATCTGTTGGGTAAATCCCACTCCCAATTTGCATAGGATACGGCAAATTGTCCAAAGTCTGTGCTGTGGCTATAGTCCAATAGCCAAAGCTGTCAGCATTTGGAATGATGAAATACAATGACTTACTCTCAGCCTTTCATCATTTATCCTAAATCAGAAATATATCACCTCTCTATTTTTCTTGTAGCTTGAAATTATTTCCTCATTATTCATCATTTCTAGGCAGAATAACTCAGTCTTTATCAGATAAGCTATACAATATTAGCCTTCACTGATATACCTTTATTTGTCTGACCATCTGAAATAATTACTCCTTTCACTGCCTTCCAAAGCACATATGGTGTTTTTCTATCTAAAAGTCCTTTTCCCAAGGCACTGACTGACATATCTTGACAGACTTTCCCTACCTCTATCAAAAGTAAAGTCTCTTAAAACTATTTTGACTAAGAGGTGTTTTTTAAAATCTGATGAAATGGATATTTTCTTTGAAAAAATAGCATGACATGTTGCTATTAATTGAATGTCCATGACTCTCTTCCAAAATACAACTGTGAAAATTCTAACCTCCCTGGTGATGGTATTAAGAGATGGGGCCTTTAGATGATCAGGTCACAAACACATGAATGAGATTAGTAACCATATAAAAAAATACATCAGAGAGTTCCCTAGCCCCTTCTACCTTAGTGAGGATAAAATAAGAAATCTGACATAGAAGAGGGCCCTTACTGCACTCTGCTGGCACCCTGACCTCAGAATCCCAGCCTCTGGAATTGTGAGAAACATTAATTATCAGTCACATGGTTTATCACGTTTTTCATCACATCCCAAGCAAGGACATCATTCAATTGCTAAGTGGCACTTTTCCTTTCTCTTTTGCTTTTTATTCTCCCCATAAATGAAGGGATTTTTGAAGAGTGATGACGTAGAGAATATTCCAGTAATGAGTTCATTGATGTTGTTTGCAAAGAACATTTTGTACAGGATGGTGAGGCGACTACCCTCTCACAATGGGTTGAGTATTGAGTAAGAGGCAAAGAATTAGAATCAAGAAGTACAGACCTCTTATCTAATACAGTCCTTGAAGAACCAAGTAAGGACAGTAGTTCAAGTAATATACATAATACTATTCTCATAACATTGAATACTTCTGACCTGTGGCACTTTTGCTGTATGTGAGCATACTTTCCCATTTTAAATTGAAAGTTTCCATATGTAAGGCTACATGTCTGCAATAAATATTCTCTTTGATCATGCAGTTTTGTGAACCTATAATGAAGTCAGGAAGATTCTGATGACCAAGTGGATGAACCAGTGAAAGACTCACAGTGCCAAAATCCAACTCTGTTTCAAATACCAGGCACATCATTTAGTCTCTGTTTCCAGGTGGCACTGCCTGTCAGAGGATTTAGCCTCCTATTTGAAACAAAGAGATGCTGATTCTTAGCTTATTTTATGAAATGTGAATAAGAGTCCTGGCAACCAGAGCAGAAGAGCTAGTAGGATGCACAGAAAACTCTGACAACAAGCTGAGATCTGTAAATGGCCACTCTGACATATCTCCTCCAAAAGGGGCTTTCACCACTTATCTGTAATTGTCAAGTAAAGAGACAGACACAGACACAGACACAGACACACACACACACACACACACACACACACACACACACACTATAACTATCTACAGGCACATATTTAATTTTATGATTTCTCCCTGCAGCACTGCCAAACAAATATCCTTTGAGCCTATTTTGATTAACAATGCAGTTTGCATTTATTGTCTGATTTCCAAGTGATACTCCAATATGGATTTCCAGATCTTCTCCACATTCTGTTTTGAAAGGAAGGCTCTGACTGATATAGGTTTCAGAGAACACACCACTGAGCATGAATATAAAAGCAACAGCATGTACACAGAATCACAGAAAGGAAGAGAAAACAACCCAGACCAAATGTGCCACAGCTTAGTTTTTAAGAGGAGCAAACCAAAGGACAAATGCAGACCAAAATATCCACTGCAAGATTTCATAATCTTTTTGACTTTCACCCCAGGTGTGGCTTCCTATGTAGGTCATTTTTTTTTTTTAAGTCAAATGAACAATAGAGTTAGTTCTTATTTTACTTGCAATCCAAGTATCTGAGCATGCTTAATTTCTCCAGCTGGTTGGGGTGTTCAGATCCACCTGCTGGCTTGAGTTCCTCAAACCCTCTGTAATTATTTGGGTAGAGATGTGAGGAACAAGCTAATTTTTCTCCCTGTCAATTCAGTGTAATTGTTAATCTCCATTCAAACTTACACATTTTATGTGTGTTATGCTTTATTTTAAACCCCACTCTCCCACTGAGTCACAAACAGGTCACTTAATCTCTTCAATTCCTCCAACCAAAGGTAACACATATTTCAAATTTTACTTATGAATTTTGAGACAACAGGGGAAAAGGTAGGCTTGCTTAGCAACACAGCAGGACAAACATCTTTGACTATCAGACCTCTAGTTTTCAAAGTCCTTAAACTTCCTTAAGAAATCTATGGCATGGGCCTCCTCGGTGGCGCAGCGGTTGAGCGCTGGGTTGCGAAGCTGCCCCCAGCCTCTGCAGCACCGGTTCAATCCCCGGCTGCTCCCTGGCCACCGGAGGAGGGTCCCACATGGCACGCAGACCTCTCCTGCTGCCCGCTGCTCCCCTCAGCAGTGTACCTTGTTCCTTCTGCCTGCTCTGCTCCCTGCTCTGGCTCTGGTGAATTCTCTCACCTTCCGGCACTTCTGACTATACCCAGTGCGAAAGAAAGAAGGAAAGAAAGAAAGAAATCTTAAAAAAAAAAAAAAAAAAAGAAATCTATGGCAGTCATGTTTTTCTACAAGTATTTTGGCCATGGACCATATAGCTGACCCCTCCTGTTTCTCCTCAGACCAAGCTCACTCACCCATATTTCCCACCTGAGGTTTCATATCATTTCTGCTGCAGAACAGTTTAGCTAGCCCTATTTTATTGCAAGCCATCTGCTCATGCCCAAAGGGCCTCATTCTCATATTCATGACTGAACAGGACTCTTTTCTCCCCAAGAGGAGTTCTGAGCCAATCTTTAAAGTAATATAATTTTTCTTCCTTCTGCTACTTCAAAATAAAGCTTGCATGTTTGGGCCCTCTGTTATGGAAATGATGTACTTACATCATCATTTTCTCATAAAAAATAAAAAAAAAAAAACTGAAGATTTCAGGATTTAGTTTACTTTTTTTTACTTTTGCCCCTATCAGATTTGTCCTAATTCTCATCATTTGAGCAACTCTGTCTTTTAGAAATCCCCCCAAAAATGGCTAAAGAAACCTTAATTTTCAGCTTCTACCCTATACTCCTAACTCCCATGTTAGTTCACTATATCTTGAGGGTTCATTATATCCCTGTGATGGTTAATTTTATGTGTCATTGTCAATGCTCTGGGGGTCAAACATGTAAGAGAACATAATTCTGAGTTGTCTCTGAGGGTATTTTTGAATAAGAATCACATTTGAATCAGTGGCGTGAATAAAGTAGATGGCTGTATACAGGATAAATGTGTCTTCTTAGTCAGCTCTATGACCTTCCCTTTATTTGGAGTCTGAGAATGGTTTAAGAAGTGTATGAAGTAAAAAGTGTCTTCATGAATATTTAAATTTATCCATTTAAATGTAAGCAAATATTTTATCACACCAAACAACAAAAATATTTAGTAAAATTTGCCTCTGATTTGAAAAATATATATTTGTATTAAGTAAAAAAATATATATTTTTCTGAAACACACCTTTCAAATCTACCTAACTTTATACTCCAACTAAGACTAGGTTAAGGAATCTAAGATTTCTTAATATACAGAAGACTGGTCTTTCCTCTTCATCTCTATAATATTCAACACTATATAAAATGCATAATTTTAAACTTTAAAAAATGTGAGAGTCCATACATTTGGTCAAACATTATTCTGGGTGTGTCTGTGAGTGTGCCCAAATGCGATTTACGTTTGAATCAGTAGATCACGCTCCCTAATGTGGGCTATCCTCATCCAATCTATTGAAGACATGAAAGGAACAAAAAGGCTGAATCTAGTACTGTTCTGGCCTGACTCCTTGAGATGGGATTTTGGCTTTTTAGGTTCTCTGACCTTTGGACACAAATTGGAACTTATACCATCTGCTCTCCCGGGTTTCTCTCATTTATTGACTGCAGATGTTGAGTTTTCCACCTCCTTAGTTACAATTTCTTATCATAAATCTTGATGTATGTAGGTAGGTATTGGTTCTGTTTCTTTGGAAAACCCTAATACAATCCTACTCCAGGCAATCTACTCTCTTATTTTAGCCTATTCAGACATACATACTTTCAAGTTCAGAGTCCATTATATCTTTCACAACTTCCTAATTTGTCTTCTTTCCTTTTGCACATGCCCAGTGCAACTTAATTTGCTCAATGATAAACTGTATTTCCTAGGCACTGTGGGTGCCAAATATAATGATTTTCAAACACAAAATAAAAAGTCTACCCTCATACAACATACATTTGTTGGGGAACGAGAGAAACCAAACAGCTGGTTTCTTAATTTGATGATAAAAATTAGCAAGAAAATTAAAAAAATAGTGAAAAGAACTAGAAAATGAAAGAGGGGATCCCAGTTTTAAATGAAGTTGCCAGAGAAGGGCTATCAAGGTAATATTTGAGCAAATATTGCTGTTGTAACATATAACTTAAAACTTTGTGGCTTAAAACAGAATACCTCCAGTATTTCTGGAGGTCAGAAGTACAAAATCAATTTCACTGGGAGGAATCAAGGTGTCCACAATATGGCCAGGCACACAGCAGAGCCCCTAAAGGAGAAACATTAAAAAAAAAAAAGATTTATATTTATTTGTTTATCCATACAAGAACTGGGCTGTAGGCTAGAGGTGCAGGGCTAAGAGAATTCACCAGAGACAGAGCAGGAATCAGAACAGGCAGATCTACTAAAATGCACTGCTGAGGGGAGCAGTGGGTGAGACAGGAGAGGTCTGCTGCACCATGTGGGTAGCTCCCTAGCCAGGGGTCAAACTCATGCTGTAGTGGCTTGATAGTGCTGAGACTTTAACCAGTGTGCCACCAGGGAGACCCTCAAAAAAACTTTATCTTTTCCAGTATCTAAAAATGTTAGAGTTTAATTTCCACAAAAAGTAGAGATTCCATGTTCCCTGCCTCACATAATGAAGAGTGGAGCTGAGTCGCGAATAAGAATGCTTGGAGAAGACTTAGAGAAGGAAACACATAGAGCAGATATGTGAAGGAGGGCGCACTTGCTTCTTGGCTTTGGACTTGCACTGAGCACTTGAGGGACATGGAAGGATACATGTGGAGTTGAGACATGTAAAGACACTTGGAAGAGATGCAGGTAAGAGATCAGTGGAGAGGCTGACAATGGCAGCCAATATCTCAATTTGTACTTCAATCTTGCTCCTTTTATCCCAGAATTGGCTGACTCCTACTGCGTTTTCCTACGGTTGCCTGTGAGAAGGTGCCTTAGACTTGTAGTCAATGTTTGGGCCTCCGTGGCCCTGCTTTTGGCCAACCCTGTTTTGTTGGACATTTACCCACATGAGGATGGGTCAATTTGGGTGTTTTTTGGGGGGAAATTATCCTTCCTTCTCTTCTCTATGAACACTATCCTACTGAAGTTATTTCACACAAAGAGTATACTTTGTCTTTATGCAGCAGATGACAGGATCCATTTAGAGTATGCAAGATATAAGGTCCAGGGGTGCCCCTTAGTCTGTTCCCTAACAGAGACACATACTTTGGTTAATGGCTCATTTATCCATCTTCAAAGTCAGAATTGCGGTAACTTGTTCCAGACATCACATTGTTTTTTCTGCATGAAATGTCACTTTGATTATTTTTTTTAAGATTTATTTATTTATTTATACAAGCACTGGGTACAGTCAGAAGCGTGGGAGGGTGAAAGAATTCACCAGAGCCAGAGCGGGGAGCAGAACAGGCATACTGACAAAACACACTGCTGAGGGGAGCAGCGGGCGCAGCAGGAGAGGTCTACATGCCATGTGGGACCCTCGCCGGCTAGCCGGGGGAAAAACTGGTGCTGCAGAGGCTGCAGGCAGCTTTGTAGCCCAGCGCTCAACAGCTGCGCCACTGGGGAGGCCCTGAATCTTCTTTTATATACACTTATGATTATAGTTAGGGTTTATATGGGTAGACTAGATTAACCCCCATCATAAGATCCTTAATTTAATCACACTTGAAATCTCTCATGCCTATATGGTAAAATTTGCAAGTTCTAGAGATTAGACACTAAATATATTTGGGAGCGGCATTATTGGCCCTATCACAGTCATGATCTTTCCACACACAGAGAATAACTACACCAATCTTGAGACATGCATGTTCCCATGTATTCACCAAACAGCAAGGGAGCCAGTGTAACTGCAGTGAAATGAGCAAGGGGAGAGTGGCAGATGAAGTCAGAGACAAGGAAGAATGTCCAGTGACAGAGAGGGCAGGACAACTGATAATAGCTTTTAAGTCGACCGGAAAGATTTTTGCTTTTATTCTATGTGAGAGATGGCAACTGGAAAGACTCATTCTGAATCAATGCAGGAAAAATGCTGATTGTTTTACTCCTTTTCCAATCATTGGGAACACCCTCAAGACCATGTGATACTTCTTTTGCAACTTTTCACTTTACTCCTACCCATGTCATATAAAGGCACTCCAAAATATCTCTATTTCAGATTCCTTTAAGTTGAAGAATCAACCTGCCCAGAATGTCAGTTTTTTCCTGAAAGTACCAAAAAAACCTCCAATATAATAGTTAAGGTTTTTATCACTGCTCCATCTCCCCCAAGTATTGCCCCAGGGATTTTCTCTTTACAACCTTATTAACTTTGGATTTCATCTCTCACTGTATTGTGTTTGATCATTTGACTTCCAAGGATCTTAGGTGACTGAAAATAGGAGTAAAAGAGAGAAGGAAAGAGGAAAAAGATTTGCATGAGACCATTCAAATAGGTGCCAGCAAAATCTCTGAGCACATCTGGACATCCACTGCACAAGTTCAGGCAGTTTTCATGGTAAATTCACTCAGCATTGACAAGAACTGCTAATGAGGTTCCCCAGCACCAGGGACACAATGCACTTGCTCAAGTGGCACCAGTGGCTTGCAAGCCTTGGCTCCTCTCCCATACTGCTCCTTGGCACAGGAGACAGTGTTCAGCAGTCTGCAGGTACTCACTATTATTTCTGACGTGAACTGCCAATTTGGAAGTCAAAGACTGAAACCTTGTCTCTTCTCTTTGCATTTCTGCCACAACAGTTTAATTCTCCAGGCTGTGTGCATGCTTGAGACTGACTGGAGAAGGGTCATGTGCAAGAAAGTTTACATTCAATAGTTTAAAATAAGATCTCACTGTACAGAGCATAGACATATCCTATTTCATACATTTCCCAGTAAGAGGGGATAAGTAAGTGACCACACAAGAAGAAGCAAATTTAAACTAGAGAGTTGCCTGATCAGTCTGTATACAAAGGAAATTTTTAAAAATTCTGAGAAAAAATAGAAAACCTGTAAAATGTATTTCCCTCAATAACCTGGTAATTTCTGTCCAGATTTCCTTACTTTTACATTTTGCGTATTCTAGACACAGTATATTCGCAGAGTCTTTGACTGTGAGATTCTTTCTGCCTGGAAGAAATTTTTCTGAGGTAGCCACATGGCTGACTTCCTTCTGAGCTTACCTGACATGTCATTGTAAGGGCAGGTTCTCTATGATCCAAGCAGACAGGGTGAAGGAGGAGTGAGAGTCCCGGATCCCTCAGTGGCTTTTCAGGCTTTTATTGGGATTTACCAGGCACAGCAGGCAGGGGTGCTGGGGGGGTGGTTCCCAGCCCCCAGCAAGTCTTCACTCTTTCTGGGCTCCAGCGTTCTCTCTGCTTCTCTCCTTCTCTGCTTCTGCTGGTGTCCCTGTGATGCCGCCCTTATAAGCCCAGTCTTAGCCCAGGTGAATCCCATCTACCTATGCCCACACCCTACTCCAGGTGCCCGCCATCAGGCATGCATTCAGGACCATAAGGATCCATCATCAATCCTAATGGCGGGAGGGCAGAAAAGCCTGATAACTTTATTTACCCTATAGTCATCATGTTAGGTAAACTTTCTCTCACTCCTCCTCACAACAAATACCACATATTCCTAGTCCCTCTTTTTGTTTTTTTCCCCTAACACTATTTGGCTCACCTATTGACAACACTGGACTGACAAACAGGAGTTGTGGAGCAAGCTGTACAATGCAGGGTGCTGCTGAAAGAGCAAGATGCTGGCCTTTTTATTTTTAGAATAATCATACAGCATCAGTCACGAGGGGAAGGAGGGCAAAAAGAAAAGGGAGGGGTGAAACCAGAAAATGCGCTATGTCATCTAGGTTATTAGGGGTCCTGAGTCTGCACCCCAGGCACTTTTTATCTACTTGATGACTGTAAGGAGCAGGAATGCCCACTGAGCAAGTTTTCTAGGATCCAGCAGACTGGGTAAAGGAAGAGTCCTGGAGCCCTCAGTGGTTTTCGCAGGTCTTTTATTGGGATTACCAGGTACACAGCAGGTAGGGGTGCTGGGGGGCCAGGAGGCTGGCAGACCTCCCAGCCCCCAGCAAGTCTTTACTCTATCTGGGCTCTCCGGCCTTCTCTGCTTCTCTCTTGGCTTCCGATCGTTCTAGGCTTCTACTGGCGTCCCTGTGACACCGTCCGTCAAAAGCACAGTCTTAGCCCATGTGAATCTCATCTACCTATGCCCACACCTTATTCCAGGTGCCCGCCATCAGGCATGCATTCAGGACCGCAAGGATCCATCATCTATCCTGATGGCGGGAGGGCAGAAAAGCCTGACATTTTCCTTACCCTACAATGACTCAGTATTGAGATTGAAATCAAGCCTTAGTTCTCCAGCCAGGGTTTCAATCTTATCAAGGTGTGCCAATGATCAGCTTCTGAGGTCCCTTATCATACATCAGTCAACGGCTCCCCGGATGTACCCAGTCATACCTCATGATGCATACCCTCCCCAGGGTGATCAAGCTTTGAAAGATATCTTGTAGTGTTGGGCTCCTTTAACTGGTTGCCAGGGCAGTTCTGACCTTGTAGAGGAATGCAGAACCAAGGTAACCAAAATGGTGGCCAAACAGGCTGTTTAGGATTAGCAGGCCCACGCGTGCCCCTTTTTTATTTTACTTACAGAAAGGAAAGACAGGAGGAGGGGGTATTAGAGGTATTAAAGTAAATTTTGTGTTTCAAATATGTCAGTAAATAGGGATAATTCAAGGGAGAAGCAACAACAAATATAAAAGTCTTGATTTAAAACAGATGAAACATTAAGGGGACAATTAGAGTTCAGTTTGACTGAAATGCAAAGTACAAGTTAGGGGCAATTAGTTTGGGATGAGTTAGGATTTGTTAGCAGGAGTCGGTTATAAAATACCTATGGGAAACCTATGCTAGATAATGGAAGACATTGAAAGATTTTAGGAAAGGGAATGACAAAGTCATTTTTGACTCTTAATTTTTTTTGAATTATAGACTGAAATTTAGACAATGTATTAAAACAGCAGAAGGGAAGATGACTGGTTGTTTCTAAAATAATTGTGTCTATAATAGGGTGATTCTCAGTGTTGTGTCTTTTTTGAAAGAGAGAACAAAGGGTCAACAACATTACTAAAGATGGGACTCCATCTTCTCTATTAAATGCAAACAAAAATTATTAGGAAAACAGCGATGTGATTATAGCTTTCTGAGTGCACTGAAATAAAAAAGTCACTTTAAAGTGATAAACAAATATAATTGTAACAATGATTTGGGTACACATGGGAACTGAGGAACTAATTATTTTCACCCTCTAAAGTGCCTTCCATTGTTTATCAAGTTTGCAAGATAAATGCTTTAACTCATTCTATTTACAGAAATCCCCTTGCAGCATCTTCTTTATCAGTGCACTTACAAAATGAATTGATTTTCTAATACTTTCATACTTGTTTCAATTAGCATACTTACATTTGTACTTTATTAAATTCAGTTTTTCTTCAAGTAAACTATCTTATCAATTTATCACAAAAAAGTGTGGATTCTAGGATCAATCAAATTTGAAAATTTAATTTCCTCCCTTATGAATACAGCCCACCTCTCCTCACCTTCTGCATGATAACCACTGCTTTCATTAAATCCAAACTAGTAACTCTGCCCTTGGTTTAGCCTCCTTAAAAGAACTGAAAAATTGAATTACAAGTTGGTACAAAAGCGTCACATACAACACTAAGAAGAATGCCGAATGTCTTTCATTTTTACAAAAAAAATCATACTCTTCAAGTACGAATTTTCCTAAAAGTAAGTTGTTCTTTCCTTTTTCAGAACATAAAGCCTACTAAGTTAATGTGTAATACTACATTAAAATCAAAAAACTCTACCTTTTATTATGTGAAACATATCAGAATAACAAGTATCAATATGTATTTCCATTCTAATTCCCTTTGTTAACTATTTCCTAGAAGTAGATAAAGTAGCATTTGAGACACAGGAGGAAGCAGCAGAAGAATATAATTTGTATATATAATATTAAGCATATTTAATAACAGGCTATAACACATATAAAATTGAATTATTACAGGAATAGATCATAGGCAATTCCAAATATTAGCATGGACAAGAAAATGGCTGCTTCTTCCTCAGTGACACACATTTTATTTTTTGAGTTACTATTTTTAATCCATTTCTGAGCTTTCTGAGTACAAAATGAACACTACCAAACAAAGGCCCGATCTCTTAGACCTCAGAGATTATCTCCCTGTTAACCTTGGTAATAAAGTTCTGCTAGACTACGTGGCCAACTGGGCAGGGTGTACAAGAGAGTAAGCACTGCATGAGTTTATTGAATTAATCAACTGAAAAATAAATAATTAAGTTTCAAACTCAGGGGAGGAGAAGTTATGTCATTTTTTTACATCTTCAAACTGTAAGAGTTTGACAGATCAGTCCTTAAAAAAATTGAAGAAAATATTAAATGCTAAAACTGTTTAAAATATTTAAGGGTATTTAATTAACTAAGTTGCTCAAGTAATTGATTGTTTAAGAGTTTAAACCATTGGACTTCAGCTAATCTAAAATTAATCAAGAATAAGAGTAAAGGTGATTGCTCTTTCTCAAATAAAATTTATTAGATTTATAAGTGACAATAAAATATGTGAAAAAATAGTTTAACGACCTAAGAAAAAAGAGAATTTTGAAGTTTTAATTCTAATAATTGATTGACAGTTTAAATGCAAAATATAAAAGAATGTTAAGGGCAAAAAGTCATCCTACAAACTCATATCCATCATAAAATTCCTCACTGATATATCCAACCTTTCAGAGATAAGTTATCTTAAAAGGTCTGAGGACAATTGCGTATTTAACCAAAAGGTGAAAAAAATGTCTTTGAACATTGACTATGGGGAAATTATCTCTACAAACTTCTTTGATCAAATTTTTAACTCTGCTATTCTAAATAATTTTAAACTTTACCATTTTATATTATTATAAAGGTAGAAGGTATTGTCAAGACACAAATTAATAAGGTTATGAACTGATGGTCCAGCAGGCAGGTTTGAGAGACTGGAATAGATGAGGGAATTGATAAGGTTGTCTTAGGGACAAGTCCATAAAACCGACCACCTAGGCCAGAAAAAACAGCCCAGCTCTAGGAATGCAGATGTAGAGGCCAGGACATGTTTCTGTGGCAAAGGCCTGTACCCAAGACCACACATCCTAGCAGATAACTGTTCCAAATTGGTACTCCAAGTAAGCCCTCGAAAACACTGTATAAAAGAGAACCTCAAATCCTTGGGTGGCAGACTTCTCTGTCTGGCCCACTGCTTCTCTTAGCAGTATATTTAAAAAATCTGCCTTTTCTATTCTTTACTCTGTCTTTGGTGAATTCTTTTACCATGGTGCCTTTGGCCTCACTCTGAGATTTCTTCCCCACAACAGGAATCATACTAAGTACTTTAACCTAATCCACAGAGTATTTCAATTCTAGTTATAAGTATTGAGACACACATACAAAACAATATTACATATAACTGAAATGAGAAAGCTAATATGTAAAGTATTGCAAGGCAAGGTATTGTTTTTTTAACTGGAGTCCAAAAAGGATCTGGCACTTATCCCTAAGTTTTATAGGTTAGGAAGAAGTTGGACAGTGAATGTGATGCAAATATGTTTTATATAACTAAATGTCCATTGTCAGATATGTGACTTCCCCTGTCATAAAATTGTTCCCATGGGAGAGATGACATATTTCATGATGTAATTTATTCTGTGAGCCTCAGGACATAATTTAGTGAAAAAATGGGAAAATTTTCTTTTCAACTATATGAAGGCAGGCCTGTTTCTGTTAGGGGGAAAAGGATGTCCTAAAGCTAATTCCATGCAGGCTTTGTGGACTCCACCCCCACCCCAGGCCAAAGTCAAAGACACTGGGAACTCCAAATCCCATCACCACCAAAGGGAAGGTGGCTGGGACCTGAGGGTGGGATTAAGCAGTCAGGTCGGTATAAAGCCAGACACTTGGGCTTTGGAGGGGATCCCCCATTTTGACTCTCCACCAGCTCGCAGCGCCTGGCCAGCTCGGAGAGTGCTTTTTGGGTTTCCAGGTCGGCGGATCAGGTAGGATGCATTAAAGACTTTATTTCCCTATTTTCTCCCTGAGTTGTACATTTTCCTTATTTCCTTTTCCCTTGTAAATAAACCTTTTATTAACCTTTTGTGTGTGCCTGTAGTGGAGTATTAATAAGTCCCTTGTAAGCGTGCGGGTGAGGACCCACAGCCAGGCAACCGGTTCAATATCGGGGCTGCCCTATAACATTTCTTCTTTGAATAAAAATACCAAATGGATAGCATTTCAATGGATGCCACCAAAGGAAATTCAGTAGCATTTAATAAAGAGCTAATTACAATACATTCCAAAGGAGAAACCTGAAGAGACTTCTCAAAAGGCTAAGTGAAAAGTAGTTGTAAGTGAGATTAAGTAAGAGAAATAGTGTAAGCAAGGATAAATAATGCAGGACGTGAGGAAGGGAGAGGATAGAGAGGAAGATGACAGAAAAGTTTTACAAATTTGAGGGAAAAGAGGAAAGAAAGTATAAATAAGAGCAGTGAAATTTGTAATTTTTTAAAGATTTATTTATTTATGCATACAAGAACTAGGGTACAGGCCTGAGGTGTGGGGGGGTGAGAGGATTCACCACAGAAGAGTGGGGAACAGAACAGACAGATCAACCGAAACACACTGCTGAGGGGAGCAATGGGCGAGTCAGGAGAGGTCTGCTGCACCATGTGGGTCACCTCCCTGGCCGGGGATCGAACACGTGCTGCAGTGACTGCAGGTATCTTCAGAGGTTGCGTCTTAACCCCTTGTGCCACCAGTGAGGCCCCAAGAACAGTGAAATTTAAATTAGCAATTACAGGAGGCTTGGTTGCTATCCTCTGTGACAAGGAGAGGCACTTCTCAAAGCAACTGAATGGCAAAATAAATAAATAAAATAAAGGACATTGAAGAAAACAGTATGTCCCAATGTCAGTGTGTTTTCCACAGAAAGGTTGAACTAGCTTTGTGAGCTATTGCGAAGAACTAACTGCATGTGCATAGCTGAGGAAGAAATTCAGACCTTTCTATTTTTCATCCAGATCAAATAAAAACCAGCACACAATCGACATAATAGAAGGTGAGCCAGTTCTTAATATAATTCTACTGCATTCATCAAAGCCTTTCTCTCTTCAGAAACCTGTTTTCCAGAAGCAGTTAAATGTCTCACAGAGCTAATGAAATGCATCATAAAAGAAGCACTTGTATTCACAAGCATTAGCAAAAAGTGTGTGTTGCGCCACCTACTGGGTATGATGTGAAGTGCAAGGAGAGGTTCTCCATTTAAAAATCCCTCCTGGAAGAGATTGCTGCTGTGAAAGATATTCCCTCTGTAGAGGCATTCAGGCGTAGGCAGGTTCAGGTTAAAATGTGAGTCTGCTAACTGAAAAGGAAAACCACAATTCTAATCACTGTCCTCATCTCTAATAGCCAATGTGGCATCGATCACCCCAAAAGGTCAAGATTGGCTTATCTCAGCATGTACAGAGTAAGCCTCACACCAACTTGGTCACCTTGCTTTAGGAATTAAAAGTGACTCAAGACCCTAGGAAGCTTGGAGGATCTCAGATTTTTTGGGTTGAGAGCAGTCAGGAGCCTGAAGGTTAGGAAAAACTCTGTCTTCACCTAAGTCCTTTGCCCCTTCCTAATCCAAGAAGAGATACCTGGAAGAATTGAGTTTGGAGGGTCTCATCCAGTTGTATGTGTATAAGTCTTTTCTATCTAAGATACTCATCTTTACCCTGACAGTAAGGGTAAGGTAACTTCCTCTTGAATCTAATTTTTATAAGCAAACCACTAGGTCCAATGGATACTCAAGAGGAGGGGAATTAGGTTTTGACTCTTAAAAGAAGAATATTAAAGAAATTGTGAACATAAATTCAATCCACTGCAGACTTATTAACTTATGGGAAGCAAATGCACTAATATGTGGAACCAACATTTGAAATTGGTTCAGTTTTAGTCCTAGTTCAGACCCTATGTTTTCTTTTGTTTTTTAGATTTATTTATTTATGCACACAAGAACTGGGGTACAGGCCAGAGGTGTCGGGGGAGAGAGGATTCACCAGAGACAGAGTGGGGAACAGAACAGGCAGATTAACTGAAATGCACTGCTGAGGGGAGCAGTGGGAGAGACAGGAGAGGTCTGCTGTGCCATGTCGGTTGCTCCCTGGCCGGGGATCGAACTAGTGCTGCAGTGACTGTGGAAAGCTTCATAGGTTGCTTCTTAATGCCTTGCACCACCAGGGAGGCCCCCGGACTCTATGTTTTAATCACAGCTCTCACTGCCTAGAACAACTATGCATTACAACACATGATCTCTTCCGGGCATATTTAGAAACCAAATGCAAATAAAATGCAAGCATCTAGCTGAATTTTTGTTGATGTCCAAAGATAGGCATTAAAAACTCTATTTGTTAGTTCCCAAGTGCTATTTACATTCGAATTTCTTCTTTTCAAAAATGTCCTCTTTTTCAAGAAACTGGATATACATTTTGCTAAGAAAGAAGGTAAAACATTCAGCAAGGTGTTTGGAATACCAGAATCCAACATTAAACCCAGTTAAACTGTTCCCTTCTAAGAAGCCTCAGAATGATAGCCTTGCCAACTTCCCCTTTGACCATCCTTTGTGTAAACCTACTGAAGTTGTACCCCACATGGCTTGGCTCAGGGAAGTTCGATAATCAAAGAAACATAGTCAAATGATGTTTCCAATCTTTGCCTGATCTCTCAAGGAGTAAAAAGGAGGATCCGCATACATTGTTCATAACAATTCTTAGTAATACCCCCAGTCTTTATTCTATCTTTGAATATCAGGAAACCCTGCAGAGTCTCTCAGTATTCTGACAGAAATCTTTCCATTCACTGTGTCATTTTAGGCCCCACTTTTCACCCCTTTTCCACTCCATCTACAATATGCATATTTCTTGGGTGAAATGGCCCTGCTCTTATTTAATAGTTTGTCAATGAGGCGCTTGTCCCTTCTGGATTTTCACTTATAGACTTACCACAGTCAGATGCACCAATGAATGACCTGAAGAGCAGATGAGACAGCAAAGTTGTGAAGCTACAATCTTTATTTACGAGCAGGGAGGAGACACACACACACACACACACACCCCCCACTGTGGACACCGCTATGTGGCTAGGAACCGCTGTCTGACACAAAGGCAGCCATCCACAGGCTTAACAGTGACTTGGCTGAAAAATTGCTGACTGAGAATGCCACACTGAATACCAATTGGGAAAATCACTTATACTCTTTCTTTTAGGAAATTTAAATGTGAAACACTTAGCCAGGCAATATGTTACTAGGGAGAAGAGAAGCAGAGAGATGTAGAGCTATAAAGCAAGCCTTGCATAAACAGCAGACCTGAGGCAGAAAGAAAAATACATTTAAAATAAACTCTAATTAATGAGACAACTGAAATGTGTCTTTTCCTTGCAATCCAGAGGAATCTGATATTCGATTTAAAAGGATAAAAATTATGTTAGGTGTCTTATAACAAATTTTGTTTGTATTTATTATTTATTTACTTTTTTAAAATCTTATGCAAGCCCCAGCATGAATTGCTAGAGTAATGATGATTGTAAGAGCATAGTAATGGATAAATAATGCATTAACTGGATGTTACTATGTTTTAAATATCGGGAATGTATTTTATTATATATTTATTATATCTATTATTATCCTCATTTTAAAAGAAGACGTTAAGGCATCAAGTATTAAAACATCATCCCCTGAGTCATAAATGGCATAATGGCAGAGGTGGGATTTGAACCCATGCAGTCTGGCACCAAAGACTGTGCTTCTACTGCCATACTCTTCTGAGGCCCTAAATGAGTCTCTATTCACTAAAGGATAATTTCAAAACTTCTTAGCCTGATATGTTGGGTCTCCACAATAGAGCCGCAACAAACATTAGCTAATTTCACTACTTCAACCCTTATCACCCCAGCTTCCCATCCCACAGAGACACAGCTCACAGGCTTTACAAGGTCTCTTTCTGCACTTTTATCCCTTCTGAAAATGGAAAATCTAACCGAGCAAGGGTGTGATCACAGAGAAACCTGCACATGAGAAGCAGCAGGACTCCCAACTGCCGGGGATTCATGCATCTGAATTCTGAGGGTGGAGAAGCTAACTTTGACGCACAATGTGATCTTTCAGATGGTTTTTATAAGTGTTTATTTAGACTCCCAGTTGAAGAACAAGGAAAATGAAATTTAGTGCCGAGCTCTATGAACATGGTCTGACTCTTGGATAATTTATTTTTTATGACAGATTCCATTTTCTGCTGCTGGCATGATTACACAGGGATACATTTGTCCACTGAGAGTACATTTGTGTCTTTTGCATGGACTAACTCAGTGGTGGCATTTAATTTGTTCAGTATTATTCACTTATCAGACTAAAAGACAGTGCATGCTCAGAATTAGTAAGTTTATTGAAATGTTATTACAAGAAACAGCCTTGGAGACAAAAGGAACATCAGTGCATAGCTTGAGATTGTCTCATTATCTTCAAAGTGCAGATATTATTGAGATGATTAGTTTCTTGGATAAACTCAGGTTTGAAGAGGTGTGAAAATGTACTCTGTCAGAAATACTGTGTTGCCTATGGAAAGCTGTGTGGAGATTTCTTGACCTACTAAAGACACAGCTTCCCTATGATCCAGCAACTCCACTCCTACGTATTTACCCAAAGGACAGAGAAACATTCATTCAAAAGGGCACCTGCACCCCTATGTTTATAGCAACACTATTTACAATAGCTAAGGTATGGGAAAAACACAAATGCCCAAAAATAGATGACTGGATCAAGAAGATGTGGTACTTATACACAATGGACTATTACTCAGCAATCAAAAAAGATAAACACATGCAATTTGCAGCAACATGGATGGCGCTGGAAGGGATCATGCTCAGCAAAATAAGTCAGAAAGAAAAAGAAAAGTACTGGATGGTCTCACTCACAGCAGAAATTTAGAAAACCTAAATAAGGGACCAGGAAAAAGACTAATTGCAGTAAAGTAAAAATCAAAATCAACAAGAAACTATAAACCAGAGACATACTACAGTGGCGGGTGGGGGGAATTGTATGGGGAATATAACCAAAATGAAAATGCATACATTATGCAAAAATGAAAAATGATGTAAGAATTATATAAAATAAAATAATTCATAAAAAAAGAAATACTGTGTTGTAGTATTTAGTGTATAAGGCAGTTGTTGAAAAATGAAATATGTGTAGAGTGAAAGTGAGTAGATGTGCCTTAGCGGGGAGCAAAGGCCCCCACTGTACAATGCTCCTCTATAGGAGATTGACTTTCAGGTTTAATCAATTGTACTATTGAAATGTGATCCAACGCTACTGGAAATCCTGGTATTGAGAGATACTAGATTGCTGAAGATCTGTATGGAATCTGAGGTTTAAATATGTGGTAGGAAGAATTCTCCCAATGACCCTCAGCAGTGTATACTATTTTCCCCTTTTAAACAGAATCTGTTAATATGAGATATTACTCCCATGACAGTTATGCTTTGTGGTAAAAGGGTCAGTGAAGTGACCTGACACACAGTGTCAAAAGGAGAAAGCAGGGCCTCCCTGGTGGCACAAGGGGTTAAGGAGCAACCTATGAAGCTATCCATAGCCTCTGAAACACGAGTCCAATCCCCGGCCAGCAAGCTGCCCATGTGGTGCAGCAGACCTCTCCTGACTCTCCCACTGCTCCCCTCAGTGGTATAGTTCAGTAGATCCACCTGTTCTGTTCCCCACTTTGTCTCTGGTGAATCCTCTCACCCCCTGCCCCACAACTCTGGCCTGTACTCCAGTTCTTGTATGTATAAATAAATAAATCTTAAAAAAATAAAAGGAGAAAGCATTACAATGATATCTCAGGCATGCTGGTTTAGAAGTTATCAATGGCCATGCCCAGGATCCAGTAACCTGTAGGAACTGGGAGTAGTCCCAGACTGACAACCAGCAAGAAAATGGGGACTTCAGTCCTGCTATCATAAGCAACTGATCTGCAACAACTGGAATATGCTTGGAAGAGATTTCTTTCCAAAGCCTTCAAGTAAAAGATTATCCTTATCAACATTTTCAATTTGGACTTGTGAGACACTGCACAGAGAACCCAACCTAACACTAGCCTGGCTTATGATTAAAAGACTATGAGATAATTCACTGTGTGATTGTTATTCAGTGATAGAAAAATAATACAGCAAACAAAAGTATTTAAAAATTATTAGTAGACCAAGAAGTAAACATTAGTCAACGAGATATCAGGTGGAAAGAGTCTGAGCATTTCTCTACATTCTCATGAAACAAATGATCCAGCGTGCTTCATATATATGCTTCTCATAAATCACTCCGAGAAAAAGTATCTTTCAAGTGATGTGCAAATAAAAATTATTCACATGATCATGGGCAAAAGCATAAATAGTGAAATGCATAAGAACAACACTAGAGGCAATTATTTACTTTGGGCATACTTCTTGTACTTGGTAACATAAGGTCATTGAGGTAAAACAAAAAGAAGGAAATTTTCCTTTACATTTCTTTCTAAAAAAGAATTCAGGATAATTCTTTCCCTAAATACCTTATAACATGCCATCACAAATCTGCCTTATTTATTCTTGAATGAATAAAATAGATGACAAATATTCTTTAAAATAGCTGACAAATATTCCTGAATGTTCTCTAGCTTGAGTATCCTGTTACGGTAAGAGATCATTCTGCCTTCTTGTAGGTAAACATGCCAGGTGCATGTCTTACCTTTCACATAAGTCACTCTTGCTCTGAGAATGTTCAAGTAACAGGTAGAGATTTTAAGAATAGGTTAGGACCCTGGAGAAAATCTGAAGGAAATCTGATTAGTAATTGTTACATGAAATTTTTATAAATGCATCATGTTTGTGCTCTGGATCAGCTCTCTCACCTTAGCACTTTGTTCCAGAATACTAGACCATTATTTGTACAAGCCCCTCACTTTGGCAGTGGAGATGAAGTGGGTCCTTCCACCCTTTTCCCTAAATGAAATTTCTATCTCCTATGTCCCAAGCTCAAAAAATGGGAAGAAAGGTTTCACTTTCATTAGTATTTATTATACTATTTAAATCAGACATTTGTTTACTTGATGAAATCATTAGATAATGGATGGTCAATAAATAAATCAAATGTCTTACCTTTAGAAGCGACAGCTGATTTTTCATATCTGTTTGGAAATGTAAATGTTTATATTAAGACATAACTAGTGTTTATATTAAGACACTGTTGTTTCTTTTGGAATTTTTCAGTTAGTACCCATCGTTATTAAAGAAGGTGGGCATTTAACTGATGTATTACTATTTGACTGAAAAGTAGTATTTACTGGGATTTAATTCCATTTTTCCTTCATTTTATGTGTCATGTTCTTTATCAAGAGTAATATAAAGTTAATAGTTTTTATATATCTTCTGAAAATTGGTTCTACAACTTTGTAGATTTATCTCCAAAGTATTAACACATCATGACATGCTAGGAGTTACAAGTTAGTTGATCATAAAAATCTTTTTTTCCCTTAAATTAACACTTGGGTTGATTTCCCAATAAAAGTTATGATGGAAAAATTGCTTGCAGCATCGTCCCTTTGATGTGTTCAAACTTAGTCTATTTTTGCTGTACTGATGTTAAGATCTGCAACTTGACCTTTCTTTGAAATTAATGGTCACACAGCAACTGTAAGTCAGATTCTAGCAGTATCAATATTTGCTTGGCTGGAGAAATGTTTCAACTGTTTGCACATGATCTATTTTCTAGTTCTCTGGAGATCTTGCATATCTTTTGCAATTCATTCTGTGTAAAGGAAATTTCCAAAGCACACTGGAAATCCGTGGTATCCTGCAGAAGTGATGTGGGGCTGGTTCTCATATAACTACCACACCAGCTGGTCACCCCAAACTTTTCCTCTACTTTGGCTCTTTGCTAATGGAATATAAAAATTTTATTTTCAGGTTGACAATTGAAATAACATTAGTGCCAATTATAGTTTTATTTCATAGGATAATTAATTCATTTTTCTGCACTCCTAATGCAATTGAGTGTTTGAGGTATTCATTATTTCAAATTTCTGAGTGTGCTTCTAATATGAGACAGCTTTTTCTTACTCGCTAATAAAATTCTAAGTTGATGCTGAAAAAAGCAAACAACTAAAGGGCACACTACATTAAAAAAAAAAGGATAATTAGTGTTTTACACTTACAAGGGGACTATTCACTACATTTTCTCTAGTCATCCCTGTGACTTCTGCAGATTTAGTTCAGTTTTTATTAGTCAGTCTAAACAGTCAAGGAAATAAGGTGTTTCTAATTCTGGATAAAAATGGCCACTATATTTTAATATATTAGAAAAGCCAAGACAAAATTATGTTTTACAATTACCTTTACAGGTTTTGAGGTTTTTAGGAAACTAGCTCAACAAAAAGAATGTTGTTTGGTGAGCAGCGAATGTGGGCATGAGTGGTGGATATATCCCTGAAGGATAGTTTATCCAGTTAGTTATCCAAATAGTCTATTTATCCAGATAGCTAATCTGTTTCTTCCCTCTCATATTTTGCATTTTATTCCCAGTGTATCTGTAGAGATTTCTTTCCAATTCTGTTATCTCCAATCTCATAAAGCATTTTCTTTCTAGGGGCCTCCCTGATGGCGCAAGTCACCAGGTTAAGTCTCAGCACTATGAAGATATCTGTAGCCACTGCAGCATGTGTTTGATCCCCAGCCAGGGAGCTACCCACATGGTACAGCAGACCTCTCCTGTCTTGTCTGCTGCTCCCCTCAGCAGTGTATTTCAGCCAATCTGCCTGTTCTGTTCCCCACTCTGTTTCTTGTGAATGCACTCACCCCCACACCTCTGGTCTGTACCCCAATTTTTATTTGCATAAATAAACAAATCTTTAAAAAATTTTTGTCTATATTTATATATTAATTTATTTACCAGTTGGTTTTCAGTGAATATCTGATCTTGCTCTGAGAGTCATCTGTTATTTAAGGTATTTTGGGATAGGTATCCCCTTTTTTTTTTTAAATCTAGAGAAGAGGGTCGTATCTTGTTATACAAATGAGCAATTTGAGATAGGATCTTTTTTATCCAAATGCAGGATGAGTAGGCAGCATTTGTTCTGGGAATACAGAGAAAGAAAAAGATGGGTGGGTAGGTGGAGGGAGGGAGGGAGAGAGGGAGGGAGGGATGGATTGGTGGGGGAAAGAAAAAGAGTTTATGATTCTGTAACTATATTGTTTTTAGCAGCTTTTGAAAAGGAATGTACAGATTTATGGAAAAGGCCATGGTTTTTCACTAAATGGTTGAATTTAAAGAAAAATGTGAGAAAAGACAAGGGTGATATTTACCAGAGTTTGAGAGAAAATAGAATAACAGAAACATGAAAAGCATACAATGCACTATTGTAACCCAACACTTTCTGCTATTCACTGGGAATACTGTTCTCTGAAAACTGATAGAAAAATATTATCTATATCACAAATGATGTATAGAATCACTCCAGTAATATTGGGTGCATCTTATTATTTGTCATTATCTCTAGGGTATAACATCTAGATGAATACAGATTACGGTTAAGTTGAATCTTCCTCAAAATATCACAAAACATAGCTAGAATAGAGACTTTCTGACCCTGAATTCAATGTTATTTCTTTAGATTATACCCCTCCTGTATAAATATTGCATTAAATGGGTATAAATGTATTATTTAAGTTTAAAAAATAAAAGCCAAATGAACTATAAAGATGTCCACCATATATTTTTAATTCTATTTCAGACTTCTATACTTGGTCAGGGTCTTTTTTTGTTGGAAAACATCTTAAAGTGAAATTCACATCTTCACCTCTCTTTTTTATATGCTAAGGATTCCTGTTTTGACCTTTACAGCCTCACCTGCTTTCTATGCTCCAGCATTACATTTCCCACTGTTTGGTGTGTTTTATCTGTTCCTCCACCCCCCAGGAAGAAAAACTCCACACATTAAAATTGCACTATATATAACTGAGACATTTTCAAAGGAATTGAAAGGCGGAAAGAAAAATAAAACTTGGTTGAAAGTACATAGTACATTACATCTAAAGAGAAAAAAAAAAAAAGTGTGAGGCATTACTTTGTACTCCATGACACAGGTCTTCAGATGATCCACCTCCTTCCCTGGATACAAAATAGCAGTTTAATTATTTAATCTGACTTCCCATGGAGTTCTACACCTTCTAAAATGATTCTTTTCAAATTTAATGTTTTTGTTTAGCAAACTTCCATAGTACCTCCTGGTTCAGAATTATTTTTAGTGACCATATATTTATTGAGAATACACTATGTTCTAGGTCATGCTTTTACCACATGATAAGTGGGACACCACAGATGTCTGCCTACCTGTCTGTCTATCTGTCTATTTACTATCATCTATCTCTATATGTCTAATTTTAGGGAAGCAAATAACTCAGATTCATAAACTCCTCTAGAGGATCAGACAGGCATGTGCAAGATGATGGCATTTAAGAATGTATAAGAGTTTTGGGGTAAAAGGAAGTAAACTACTATAAAAAAAAGCACTGTTCCAAACCTGGGACAAAATATTATTGCTTGCTATGATTAATAATCTCCTTTGTGTAGCCTAGAATTCTGATAAAATATTTAGCAATTTTCAATACTTGCTTAATGATTTATGGGGCTAATATTTGTCTTGGAAAACCAGTAAATAACCTATTCACCTGGCAGTTAAGTGTATGAGGATATTTAAGTAAATTATTTTTGTCTAATATACCTTTTCTACAAATTTCTCTACCAGGAGAGAGACTTCCAAACTGTTCTACAGAGACTTTTCCCATCAAGCAAGATTATAATAGAACTTTGACAAATGATCAGAGCTAAATTATCTGAAGAGTTGTTGTTCCTATTTCAATAATTACTCCCAGGCTCTACACAACACTAAAATCATAAGAAGAGAATGAACATGGGGACAGTGGACACGGTGAAAAAGGAAAGGAATGATTAACGTCCAGATTGAACAAGGAATTGTAATCTGATATATGCATCTTATTCCAAACAACAAAATACAGAAGAGTTGAAGGAGGTAATCACATTTACAAAGATCAATCTTTCTATAGAAAGACAATCCTATAGGAATAGAAACGTCATGAGTTATCAATATAAGATGATATTTAATTTTTAATCTTCTAGTAGCCACATCCCACATGGCGCGCAGACCTCTCCTGCCGCCCGCTGCTCCCCTCAGCAGTGTACTTCAGTCCTTCTGCCTGCTCTGCTCCCTGCTCTGGCTCTGGTGAATTCTCTCACCCTCCCTCGCTTCTGACTGTACCCAGTGCATGTATAAACAAAACAAACAAACAAACAAATAAATAAATAAACATGTCTCTATTAAAAAAAAGTGAAAAGAATCAGGTGGGTTAATTTTGATACTATAGGTAATACATACTAACATGTTGAAAACATCTTCACTTTAACATGTAATCAATGTAAAAAACTATTAAGTGGTTCATCATCTTCATAAACTCTGCCATGCTTTTTAGAATATTTAGGTGATGTATTAAAAATTCCAATGATAAAGGGTATATGTGTGAGTGTGTATGTGTATGTACATGTATAATAATCTTATTCTTATGGAAACAACTTGAGAACTTTCATTTACCTCTAATAAAATTCTAGTTCCAAATGTGCTATGTTTAATTTCCACAAATATCTTTTCTTAATAATGAACTCCTGGGTAACTCTGAAATAATGTATACTTCATGTAGAGAAGAGATCGTCTAATGATTATTTATCCAAATCATTTTCACTGAACTAAAAAATATTGAATTTAGTAATGTAACATTTTACCTATTGGTGCAAAGACAAAACAAAATTGAAGGTTTTTTTTTAGTATCTTAACTGATCAGAGACATAGAAGTAGACATTACTCTTAAAGTTGCTTATTGCTTACAAAATGTTTCTTAATATGAAGGCCAAAAGGCTGAAGTAAAGTTATTTGCATGCCTTCAGGTACAAAAAAAATCATGGTATGATTTATTCTCTCAGTGTCTCAAAAAATATTCTGTCACTACTATTTAGGGGACTTCTCGGTGGCCACCTTACAACAGAGAACTTAGGTACTCATCAGAATAAGAAGGGATGAAGACAGAAATTCAGTTGCACCAACTGTTAATCTCATATTCATAGCCTAAGCCTCAATGTCTTTGATGCCTGAGAAAACTGTCTGGTAAGTATTAGGTATATAATAAACCTTTGCTGAATAATAATAGCTAATAATTACATAGCATTTAAGATATGACATATTTTTCTTAATGCTTTTCACATCTTAAAACATTTAGTATCCAAAATAATCTTAGGAGTAGATACTCTTAACAGTCCCATTTTACAGATGAGGAAACTGAATGAAAAATACAATTTTAATAAGGCTATAAAATTACTTTGGTTATATTTACAAATTGAATCTTAGCATCAGTTGTTATGCCACTGCTGTTATTAATTTATTATCATGGCAGTGTTGATACAGCACTAACATTTACTCAAAGTTTCCTGACTGCCAGCAGTATTTTAAAGTGCTTTTCAGATTTGAATTTAATCTTCCCCCAGACCTATAGGTAGTACTATTACTACCCCTGCTATATAAGTGAGGAAATTGAGTTAAAATATGCATTCTTTTAAATACAACCTATTTTTAAATAGGTTTGATGGCTTTACACATTGTTCTCAAGAATTTTTGAAAATGGACTAATATATATTTTGTAACAATAATGGTTGTTAAGGTAGCTATTATCTATGCAGGGTACTCTGTGTTAGGCATTGTTAAGGGATTTGTGTGTAATAACTATATGATCTAGGAGAGGTGATTACTCTTACTCTCCTCAGTTTATAGGAAAGGAAACGGAAGCTCACAGAAGATGGGGAAATTGCCCAAGGTTACAAACAGAAGAATGAGGGTATTGGGGTTCACACTCACGTAGCTGGATATTCCATGTGTAAGAATTATATTTCATACTGTATTAATTCAGTATTTACCTGGATGGGATGAATTGTGCACATTTCCGGGATCTCCCAAACTGTGAATGAAGAAACAAATGCATCCATTTTAATTCATTAAGGATGACAAACCACTTCTTTTTCTTTGCTTTACAACTATTCTAATTTGAAAGAACTGGTTTTTAAAATTAAACTACAGCTTATATCACCCAAGTTTACATTCTAATTAAAGGCTTCACCCACTCTGAATCTTTTCGTAAGTTGAAATGGTGAAAAGCAAAGTTTTATATTAATTTACATAGAAAAACTGAGCATAACAGATGCCAAAAAAAAAAAATTAAACAAACAAACAACAACACCTACCAAGTCATACCAAATAACACTAAGAACAACAGGGATACCCAGCCTATAGTTCAGGAGATAGGTTGGCGACTCGACTCTAGGTGCTGCTCCCCTGCGCAGCTGCTGCAAATCAGGTGCCTTCAGTTGTTGTCTTAAAAGTGTAAATCATCTTTGGCTATCTTTTGGGTAGTGCAAACAGATTCTAATCTAGGTCTTTTGTAAAAGCAGAGTGGTGTAACTCACACTTTATTATAAAGTAGGGTGTGTCCATACTGGGGTTGGAAAAATTCTGGTTTTAAAAAGAATTCCATTTCTTTTTATAATTTTTATAAATTTCTTTTTATAATTTTTATTTAAAATAGAGCCACTGAAAGAATTATTCTGCTGTTGAAAAAATATTTAATGGAATAAAAGCAGATAGTTAATGAGTTCATTGAAGTGAATGTCACCTTTTCATTTTATACTAATTCTTATTTTATAACCACTCCTGCAGTCAGTTTTCTAAAAATACTCACTGAATAGATAACTTTGATTTTAAAAGATGTATCTTGTGCCGCCAGCTTATTTATTTACTTAAAGGTTATGAGCTTATTTCTATGAGGTACATAAAACAAAATTCTCACATATTTCTACTGATGGCATACTGATAGTGCAGCAGCATTTTAAAGCTTGACACTACTTGGGCATAATTTTTCAATTTTTCATCATAAATAGACACCAAACCTTGTTGTCAATAAATAATTCCACTTTAATGGCAAAGAAATAATTTAGACAGATACAGGGTGCACATTTGCAAAAAAATATATGCAGGCTGGTTTACAAGCTAGAGGAACAATAAACCAATAGAAAATACATCATCCAGTTAAGTCCATTGACACCAAGTACTTATTGTTGGGGCTTTACAAAGACTACAAAACTTTTCAGATGATTTATTTCACTGTTTCTGTCTATTTACATGATATGTTACATCAAAAATGTACAAAATATAAAATGTATACAGACAAATGTTTCACAAACTAGTTTAAGTTGTAAACTAGGTGGACCTACTGGGATGTATTGCAGGATTTTGTGTATGATCATGTTTGGACTGTGTTTCTCAAAATGGCAGGGAAAGATTAGCAATTTTCTTAGATCACATATTATACAAGGGCAACTAGTCACTCATCCAGCTACATATATCGATGTTTCACAAAAGATTTGATCCATGTTCGAGGCTTCAAAGTCAGGGTGACAACTCTTTGTGCATAAATTCAGTTCAGATTTCCCTTAGGGCAATAGCACCATGTAGGACCTATCAACATAGCAGCACTCTGAAAACTGCACAGATCTCTCGTGTTGTTATTGTTTTATAGCAACTGACCCATGGGTGGTCACAGAGAGTAGCACCAATTACACGTTCTGAAAGTAACACATTTTTACACGCATAGAACAAGTCTACACCATGGCCTAGCCCTTGGGTTTTAGAAACTAACAACCTGTCCTCTGTGCTTGGTGGTAACTTCTATGACTCCAATCAGTTTTCATGCACTGTCTTTAAAGCCTGCCATGACAGATGCACTTGCAGACATTTTCACTTATCCAAAAATGTACTGGCTTCATGTACAGTTTCGAAGCATGCTCACTCTAGCACTGATAGCTCCTGCATAGTCATAACAATTGTAAATACAGGACAAACACACCAGGTAATAACAGCTTTGAGGGTCTGCATTCTGTATTTGTTTGCAACGTACAGGAAATCTCAGCAAGTGAAACACCTCTTAACACCAACAGGATAAAATACACTTTTTTGTATTTGTTTAGATTTGTGCAAGTTTTAAAAATTATTATTTACAATACCTACCCAGTAGACTGTGCAAATCTAACCTTCTTTTACAGTATAGACGCTTCCTCTTCCACAGCGACTTCACTGCTTCAGTGTTCTTTAATGCTGAATTTCCCATGTACAACAATAGCAATCAAAATAACATGCTCAAAACTAATAATAATAATAATCAAATAGGAGTAGGGGAGGGGAAGCCGAATAGTTGTGCTCATGCTGCATTTAGTGCTTCCAGCTTAGCTGGATAAGAATTCAAAATCTCCTACCTTCTGAGACTCGCTCACCTAAAACTGGATGGAATTTAGCCACGTGTCTTCACTTTCAAGTGACGGTCAGTGAGGGTTTCTGGGTTACTTGAATATTTTGAAGGCTAGGCAAAGCATTCTATTCACAAGGTAAAAATACTGATCTTTCTCCTATTCATTTCTTCAAAAAATAAAAGAAAATAAACACAAAGATATATAGAGATGAGGCTACTGTGTTTACTGGTGTTGCTTGGTTGTAAATGAAGAAAAGACGGTGGAGATTGCCAATGGTTAGGATTTAAACCGACTGTTGAACTGTTGTAGAAATCTGTTTTAAGGCAGTGAGACAGCACCATAGGAAATGTTCCTTCTTTCACTGAAAAGGCTCAAACAAATAAAGCCCTAAAAAAGCCTTTTGTCAGTGTTGACTAATAATTGGTATAAAACTCTTGTTAAGGGAGTGGGCAGGTGGTTTAAAAAGACCACTGTGGTAAAAACAACCTTATAAAACCTGTGACTCATACACTAAAAAGTTGGTGGAGCACATCATGTGAACATGGCAGTTAAGAATTAAGTTGGCACTTATCCAGCTTGCCACAGTAGTGTTTTTCTGGTGGTTGCACAATTCCATTTGTGCTTAAGGAGAAATGGCCTCTTGGCTTAATTTTGGAATGGGGTGAGCGCACACACAACACTACTGGAGCCCTGCGACCAGCACCATGTGGCACAAAGGAGGTTGGACAGATTAGAAGAATGGACCCTGCTTGGGGAGAACAACCCCTCAGAGGAAACAAAAGGAAGGGACAAAAAAAGGTTTGCATTGTAAACTTTTAAAGAGGAAAAACATAACGTCCAGTTTGGCTATCCCATGTGCAATCTATTCGGTTGCCCTGTCATCAGGGTCATTTCCAGTTGAGGAATGGAGCCTTATATCACTCCATGGATATAAAAATGCCTAGAAATAAAATTAAGTTAAACTTCCTTTTCAATTTAGCATCTTGGCGGTTGAGACTTAATTCTGCTGCCTCCTTGGAGACCACGACTCTGGGTCAGGGCCCTGGACAGGGTGCTTTCATACTGGCAGTGGTATAGTGAAAATACCTTTCTTTTCAAACATTTTTCAAAGCATAGTCTTTCCCCCTAACTTTGTTGTTGTTTTTTGTTTGTTTGTTTGTTTGTTTTTTAACTCTCTATAGGGTAGATTCAAGAGATGAATCCAAAATGTCTTCATGGTGGCTGGTGCTGTCACTGTCGCAGCTTTGTGTGCCCGAGTAATTGGCTGCTTCTTGGAGTTTCATTAGCATATTCATCTGAAGAAAGAAAAAAGAGACATCCAGGTAGGCAATGAGGCATTGAGTAAGCCAGCCCCATGAGCAGCAAGGCCCTGAGTCACACTGAGGAACTGTCTCATCCCATCCAAGCACATTGGGAAAACAATTTTTGATTTTCACTTGCCGCCCTGGTTCCTAGACTGTTTTTCCCAAACATGATTCCAGTATCAAACCATAAGGAGCAAATAGGGCCTCTAGATAACTTTTTTATTGGGGGTTCTGAATGAATACGCTCCGGCAGGGAGACTGGAAAGGAAACTGTATCACAGCTGGACATCTGGGCTCGTGGCTAGAGAGTATGCCAAGCTCCCCAGCTTTTTGGCTGGGAGAAGCAGAAAGCATTGAATGGCAACTGGAAGTCGTGAATGTTCATACACACACAGACGCACACACAGAGTCCCCAGGGAGAAGGAGGGGATGGAGTGGAGAGACGCCAGCTGCTGCATACAAGCACACCATCTGCTGCTTAGGAGCTGACCTCGAGAGGAGGTGACTGAATGAAGCGGACCATGAGAGTTTGAAGAGAAAGAAGGAAAGAATCACTGTCAAATTTCTGTTGTGGTTGAATTTCTGGCTGAAATATGATTGATATGTCACTGAAAACAAAACCACCTTCTGGAACAGTAACGGCGGTCTCAAGTTTCCCAGTCTTACAGGACAATGGCAATGTCTGTGCTGGTAAAAGGGACATACACATGAAAACACCTGGGAAGAAGGACAGCTAGTGTTTCTAAGTATTACAAAATAAAAGGCAGCCACTTTGCTTGGATTTTGATAGATCTACAAATGCACTGTAAAAGAAATGATTGTTTAAATGCAAGTTGTGGATAGATGGTTCGAGGATTTTAGATAGCACAGAAAAATCAGTACACATCTTCATGAGGGTATGGATTTGTCCCCTTACCAAGTGTTTCTATAAATTATAATAATCTTTACACTGTTTAATGATACTAATTTTGCTATCTTATAAGGTAATCAATGCTCCCCCCATTTTAGAGAAATAGAAAATTGGATCCA
The DNA here is from genome assembly GCF_014898055.3 of Talpa occidentalis. Classification (NCBI taxonomy): domain Eukaryota; kingdom Metazoa; phylum Chordata; class Mammalia; order Eulipotyphla; family Talpidae; genus Talpa; species Talpa occidentalis. The sequence goes on from NW_023601653.1 coordinate 29,152,090, forward strand.
ACAGAAAGACAAAATGTTAAAAAGGACTCCTCAGTCATTTGTGAAGTTAGGCATACTTGAGAACTCACTGTAAAACGTGTACTCAACACATCTTTTAGACAAAGAGGTTACAGCCATTTTAATATTCTCTAGGACAATATTTTTCAACAAAATTTTTGCTCTAGCTCTGATGTATTAAATCATCTACTTGACGATATGAAATGAAAGTAGTTGGTGTTATCTTAACCTGCAAATCAAAGAGCCAAATGTATCCATCAGTACATATTCTATCCATCCCACCTTCCTTCTCGCTCACACACATACACCATACCCCTACAATCATGCACACTTATAGTCCCTATCTCTTTTCTTTTGCCAATTAGTTCCTCATCAGTTGTTGGCTATATGTTCAAGCATTTAGGAAAAGAGGATTAATAAATCAGAACTGCACTTTGAGCAAACACGATTTACTAAGAGTAGAAATGGTAATTAAAGGGTTATGATTAAAGGGTTACAATTCTAGTTCAGTCACATAGGTTTGAAATCACTTGAATATTGAATGTTGCAAGTTTTAAGATTAAATAAGAGTGTTATCAAAGTCTTAATTTTTGAAAACGATACCATATAGTAAATATGTTCCATTAGAATAAATTCCAAATGTAGATTCATAATAAAAGTATATAAGGAATTTAGTTTACCTTTTTATAGTGCTACTTTTTGCATTCAAGTCAAAGGAGATTACAGGAGGAAGGTAAGGTTACACATCATTCAATACTCCCTCAAACAGATAATTATTCTCTATAAAAGTATCTCATTGTTTCTTCCCCATAGTCATAACTATAATCTGTGATTTCTTTTTTTAAATAAATATTTATTTATTTATGCATACAAGAGCTGGGGTACAGGCCAGAGGTGTGGGGGATCAGAGGATTCACCAAAGACAGAGTGGGGAGCAGAACAGACAGATTAACTGAAATACACTGCTGAGGGAGCAGCGGGCGAGACAGGAGAAGTCTGCTGTGCCATGTGGGTCAGCTCCCTGACTGGCCAGGAATCGAACTCACGCTGCAGTAGTGCTGCAACTTAACCCCTTGGGCCACAGGGAAGCCCTAATTTATCATTTCTAATACCTTGATCAGGCTTGTGTTGGTAAAGATTGAAACATACACCAATTAAAAACAAATAAAACATTTACTTTTCTATTAGAATGTGCCTAAAGATTTATTTTTAAATAATTATTTTGCCATTTGACATATGAAATATTATAACTTGCTCCTTAAAGATGCTTAGTTGAGTAGCAGATTAGGAATCAGATTTTTACTTTTACCCCAATTTTCACTCAGATTAGGTAATTCTGAATCTCTTTTACATATTAGAAGATAAAGGATTCAGAGCTAGGAAAAAAAAAAGTGTTGAATAGGATTAACTACCCAGGACTGAGAAAACTGTGGGCATTGCCTAATAAGGGTCCCATACTCTACAGAGTAACTCTGAAAACAAACCCTATAAACACCCCTTCTTGCCTGAAATAGGCACATATACCAAAACTGCAAAGGCAGGATTGTAATTTATTAAAAATTGGGATGAAATAATCCAAACTCATATACTTAGTCTTTTATTTACTCTTTTGAATGTTGGTCTAGATGCTACTTGCCATTATTTAATTCATACTCACATGCATTCTGGATTCAAACCAATTTCACCACCACTGCTGATTTCTAACTATGAATAAGTTAAAGAGCCAGGTACCTATGATAAAAATTGAAATCCAAGCCCTTGGAAACTTTATAATTTGGAGAATAATACCTATATAGGAGATCCTTGGACTCTAAACAAGTTTATGTCCATACTTCAGTGATTTTCTGTAGCCCTTTGAAATATTATTTAAATTTTTTTTGGAAAAAATCTTAAAAATGTATCAGACTTTTCACATATAACCACTGACATGCTAGTAATAATAGCTGAGATGGCGACGATGATGATGTGTAACTGTGTGTTGTGTGGGAGAGTATAAGAATGTGGGTATAAAATACTCTAAAAATATTAACTAATTTTATGGCCTTGGGTGTAAATTTATAGGTTATGATTTTTAATCATTTCCTTTTTGTTGAAATAATATGTTTATTTCAATATTTCTTTTTTCTGTATCAACTGTATAAATTGAATGGTATCTTTAGTCATAAATAAATAAAATAATGTATTACACACATTACATTTGGTACCAATTTATACAAAGGAGCCATAAAAATAAAAACTACATAAGAAAGTATTTTTCCTAATAATGCCATGTACTTAATATAGTCAGAATAGTTGATATAATGAAAAATAATCTTTAATTTTCCAAGTACACTATGAATTATATTCTTGGTTATTTTTTGTCAATTAAGAATAAAGTTCAGTTTTCTCTTAACTATCTACTCAATTGAATCATACAATGTTTAAAATTTATTTATTTGTTTATATTATGTTCTGCATAGTAAGGGAAAATTTATGATCACAGAATTCAGGCTGGTGTCAGTGTTTCCTGTTTACCCTTAAACATAAGAGTTTGATTGTTTACTTTAAGAATATCAACAAGCGAAAGCAGACTAAAGGTAAAAGAGTTCAATCTAAGTAACAATGTCTGGTACATAACCAAATATAACCTAGTGTAGCAAATGTCATTGATACAAATGACAAGCTTCTAATGGCCACGGACTGTACTTAAGATTCTACTGGGAAAAAAGCAAACATCAGCCTCTTACCAAGGGATCCCCCTCTGTATCTGTTTGTGGAATGTGCTTTGAGGTTGTGGCTTCCTTAGTAGATATGCAGCCTTCATACCCAACATCTTCAGGTCTCAACTGAAGTAATGCTGGGCCCTCCTGAGGCAGAGATGCTGAGCTCCATGGGTATGTATCAAGCACCCATTTTGAAGGATCTTCCCAAGGTGCACGTTTCCCATACATCTAAAAGGGGGTCACACATTCATTAGCACATATGAAGTACATTTCTAGTCAGTCACTACTAATTGAGTGGATCCTCTGCTCTTTGAGTTCTTATGGCACTTTCAAGGGAACTGAATGTCCATGTATTACTTTTCAGACTAAGCAAGTATCATCTACCCATTCAGTTCACTTCAAATTTGAAAGTTAGACAATAAAGCTGATTTCTGCAATAGTTGATTAGCATTTGGGAAATACAAAGAGGGAGGTTTGTTTTAAATATATGTAGAAACAAAGGCCTACAATTTATTAATAATTCTATAAACCAAAAGAAAACTCAAAATTGAAAAATAAATGGGTAGTGACATGAAAATAGTAGTTCTTTCTTGGAATTCCCTTTCACCTTGACCTGCTTCACCAGGGGGCAGTGCTGTTTAGCAGGTGCATATTTGGTAGCAAAGCACACACTGTTTCATGTGGCTTGTTGTGATTCAGTGAGACAGAAGCAAAATGGTGGACACTGACACCATGAAATGTTCACAGAGTACCTTGGGATTTTTTTTTGGGTTTTCCTGAAGAAGATACATGAGACTGGCCTTAGCAAATGAGTATTTCAGGTCATGATATCTGTGCATTCCCTTCAATGATGGCATGGACAGAAATCAATAGGATTTTTTTTTAATAATTTTATTATGTTGGAGCATTAGTTTTCTTTCAGTTAAAAACTTAGAGAGGGGCCTCCCCAGTGGCGCAGCGGTTGAGCGCTGGGTTGCGAGGCTGCCCGCAGCCTCTGCAGCGCCGGTTCGATCCCCGGCTGCTCCCCGGCCACCGGAGGAGGGTCCCACATGGCGCGCAGACCTCTCCTGCCGCCCGCTGCTCCCCTCAGCAGTGTCCCTTGGTCCTTCTGCCTGCTCTGCTCCCCGCTCTGGCTCTGGTGAATTCTCTCACCCTCCCGCGCTTCTGACTGTACCCAGTGCTTGTATAAATAAATAAATCTTTAAAAAAAAAAATAAATAAAAACTTAGAGAATGTAAAACATAGCTAGTGATACAACTTAAACTATCTGAATAAAAATGTGCAATTCTTAGAAAACAAGTGTTATAAAAAGAATATGAACATCTAGAATCAACCAATGAGAGTCTTTAAAAAAAAAAAACACAGTAAAATTATGATTACTCATCAAAAACTAAATCAGTCCAATTCTGTGTTTTGGAGTAAAACAGATAGTAGTAACTGAATTGAAAGAACAAAATTTTAAAAATTCAGAATGTGATAAACTGATCATTAGCATTTCAAGAAAGAACCACCAGAATGAAAGTCAAATTCCATTGAAACACCAGTGTTTTTTTTTTTTTTTTTTTTTTTTTTTTTTAACTAGAACATCTGGCAGAGAGTATTTCCCATATGGTTCCTCTACAAAGTATCAGCATTCATTTGAAAAGAAATTTTTTTCTCTATTCCTTACAATGCAGACTTTTAGCTTTGCAATCATACTTTGTTTTCCCACCTCTTCTAATTCAAGGTTCTTTGATGCCAGCAGATTCAAGGGATTCAGTCTTGACAAACTGATTCTTTTTTTTCCTGCCCCCCCAGAAGGCATATGTGGGCCACCTCAGGGATATGTCTGCCAATGGACTTCTGGCTGAGACCATGCTTCAGTAACAAGGAGAAATATCTACCCAACATGAGGTTTTATATTTTCCCTCTGCCATATGCTGGATTTCCCCCCAGACCACTTCCTACATCATGATTGACTCAGTTTTTATACTAACCCACTACCACACATCTAGAAATAAATTTGAACTATTTTTATTTCCTCAAAAATAATTTTGATGTGACTTTCAGTTAGTTTAAGAAACTGGCATTACTTCTGTGATTATACTTTTGCACAGATGGAAGGTTTATACGATTATAACTATCAAGACACTGTGATAAATATTTATTTAATATTTATGTTAAATATTTAAAATATTAAAATGCTATAATATGTAAAATATTAAATATTAAAGATATTGATTTAAATATTTGATGCCCCTTAAAAAACAAGACTTAAGGAAGCTAAGCACTTTTGGGAATTACTGTTTTTGAGGTTTTAAAAAGTTTCTTTTACTTTTACTGTTTTAGATCAAAGAACACAAGGAGAATTTCACATATAAAAGTGTGGATAAAAGTTTATGATTACTGAAACTGTATATTGAGAACAAATTATTCATTTAAATGTTAAAGACTGAGTTCAAGAATATTCAAAATAATTTTTTGTATTTTTTTTTGCTGTAAAAGAATGGAATTGAGAGTCTCAATTCATATCTTAGGCAGTGAAATAGTTTTAGAATAATCCAGAAAAATGATATGTTCAAACTTAAAAATTAAAGTATTTCATGTTGTTTTTTTTTTTTTTTTTTAAATTTTGTTGGGGCCACTTTGGGGCTCGATTGGCTCATTCCCTTAAAAATATGAAATTGGGTTATTTTAATTTGGAGTACAACTAATTAATAGCTTTCTCTAGGATCATTGTATCTGCATGATCATAACACTCTCAGAGTATTCATCATGTTCAGCAGAACCATTTCATTAGATCTAACTAGTTTCTTGACATCTACAAGATAGGAGAGCACAGTGGTAAAGGAAAATGCATAACCAAGTATTTAAATAGCAAAATAAAGAATTAAACAATATTGCGGATAACAAAGTATGAATGCATGAGCTATATCTTAATTCTAGCAAAAAACTGCCCAAACCTTGGCTTAGTTATTGAAAAGAAGATTGGGTTCTTTTATAAGTTGGGTGATTATGGATTCACCCTAATTCTACAATTTCATGAAATTTTAACTGCAATTTAAGCAAACAGCAAGACTGATTAAAAAGAGACACTTTTTCCAAAGACAGGGTATTCTTATTACTGAAGTATTTTGACTTTTAGTTAAGAGAAAAGGGAAGGACTGGTTGCAGTACTTCATCATATAGTAAATAAGAACAGCAGAGATTCTGCTAATCAAATCTGTCACAGTTTTTAAAAAAAGTGAATTGCCTTAGAATTGAAAGCATTACCTCAAAAACATTAGAAAGATCTTACAGGCAATGTTACAAGGCTACAAACAACAAAACATGCTAGAAACCTCACATACAAGCAAAAACTACTTATTTCACATTACATAAGGGGCTAAGTGACCAAGGTCCATGAAAACACATCTATGTTATAAGATGTAGAATTGTGCAATTAACTTGCTTTTCAATCAGAAGGGTCGGCAAACATCATGGAAATAAATTTGAATTTAAATATATAGTTGTGATAACTATGTTTTCTTTTTCTTCTACATATTTATTCTCAGAAAAAACGTATATACTAATTCCTTTTTAAAACTTTACCACCATATTTACATAATTTAAGACTTTAGTTTTCTGCATATATAACACCAAGAGAAAGTAATGCATTTTGCTCTCAAAATGATTTTTTTTCCTTTTTTTAAAAAGTAAAGAAAATTGTGTACTATACCTGAAGACCTTCTCTCACTGCCTCCAGAATATAAGGTACTAAAGAATAATTCCAGAGATCCATGAACCACACTCTAGAACCTTCTACATCCATAGGGCAAGGAAGGAAAAGTCGAGGACCTGAGAAAAAACAAAGAACAAAACCTTTCTAAGAACTCTAATATTTACCAATATAAATACTATGATAGCATTTTGGGGAAATTAGTACATGTTTGTAGGCTATTTAGAAAATTATAATCTTAGCTAGCTTACTAAAGTATGTTTTATCAAGACCCAGTCTCCAGGACTCTCATTTCTTTTTACACTAAAATTTTAATCTGAAACATAATATATTAGGGTTAGGAGGTCATAATTAAAGGTCATGATTCAGCCCAACTGACCCATTTTACAACTGACGAAACTTTAGTGCAATGAATTGACAAATACAAAACATCATTATTTGCTGAGTGGGACTGAGACCTGGTCTTTGGATCCCAAATGTAGAATTCTTTCTAATACATACTGTGTCTTTAGTGAGTAAGTCTTTATGATTCACAACAATAGGACAGGTATTTCTATAGATGCAACTTAAGAAGGAATACAAAAATAAGTGTCTATGAGAATCAAAGAGAAATAATTCAGACAATTTTCCATAAAACACCTAAATGACCTTCAACTAAAATCTCTTACAACTATATACATATATATATATTTGATAAGATCCATAACTGAAATTTATCTTAGCATAAAAACTATACTCTGAACAGACACAATTTATTTCAGTTATCTGACTTTTGGTTATTTTTCTATACAAATTTATATGTTCTCAGTAAAATCTTAGTAAATCATAATTGTCAAAATGAATCTAATAGAAAATATAAAGCTCTGAAGAAGGCAAACTTTCAGAAAAAACAATTTAAATCTTTGGAAGCTTGAAAAACAGCTTCACTTGTTATTTTCTACCATCCAATCTGGCTATCTTTATCACGTACTCTTAGTTCCTGGAAAATGGCATATTGCAATTTTGGAACTCACCAATGGTAACATCAGAAGAGCTGTGTGTTTCCAAAAATCTGTTGAGATGATGCCATGTCTTAGGAATCCAATCTATAATTTTGACTAGGTCATTATTGCGTGTATTCCTTTCAATTTCTAACTCTATCAGTTTCCTTCGCAGATATCTGCCTAAAAAGCCTTTCACTGGTTCTGTGTGGTTTGCACATAGTACCCACCTATAAAGAGAAAAAAAATAATCAGAAATCTTTATATAAATTAAATACTAATTCCATAGTGAATTCTCTATTGTAACTACTAATGTTCCTGTTTCAATCAGGGGTCAAATTTTAATGGCCATCATAGTTAGGAGGTCTTTAGCATTAGAGTTAAAATGCAACTGACTTTTCTTTTTGAGCTAAAGAGAAACTCGTGTGCGTCAGAAGTGAGTGGGAGTATACATGCTGAGCACTCTTCTGTAGGAGAATCATAAATCCTGAAATAGGAACTCTCTTCACATTCCTCACACTTGGAAGAAAAGTGCTCTACTTTAGATGGTGACATAGTGAGCAGGAAAAACATTTCTTTTTTTTTTTTTTCAAAGAAATATTTCTGCTTACAGCTTGAGGATCACAAAATGTCTGCTTGAGAAAGAGTGTGAGAAGAAGTGAGAATTATTTTCACACCACCGGTCACCACTGGCAAGATTTGTCAATGTACAAATGGAAAAAAACAATTGAAAGCAAACAAAAAGAGATCATACAAGAGAAAAAAATATTCAGTTCATTTTTACCTGAAATTGTGATGCAACTCTAGATTTGGTGATGAAGAAACTCCCTGATTCATTGTTCCAATAATATATGGGCTGGAAAAAAATAGCAAATGTAGATGTATTGAGGAGATTAATACATTAATCTTATTTTAGAAATCATATTAGATAAGTATGGATTATTCCACTTCAACATTAGGCATTAAAATAATTATTTTTTAATGTTAGGTTAGAAAATGACAAAGGTCAGAGAACCAGAAATTCAGATTTGGGGTTCTAGTTTCAGCTCTGGCATTCTAGGCAAATCATTTCCTCTCTGTCTATGTTTATTTACCAATAAAATAAAAAGGTTAGAATAATCACAGAGGTTTTATCCCATGCTAATATTTTATGACTTTTTATATCAAATTCATTAATTTTCCTCTTTGTTAGTTTATAGCTATTTTGAAGATTCTTATTAACATGAGAGAATTTGTATTCTCATTTCATTGTTTATTTTATGCTGAGCTATCTTATTTTTTTTTAATTACTAGCAGAGGGATGAACTAATGGTATATCTGAGGCAATTAAAATATTTATGCAATTGCTCTTATATGTCCTTTTTTCAGAGGCCATACTACAATGGGTCTTAATTGTGTTTTTGGACTTTTTATTTCCTGTTTTAATCTTTTCTTTAGTTACAAACAGTTAAAAATTAGACTCAATGGAGAGAGGTACATCTATATAAAAATGTGCCTAATTTATTTCTAAAGGAAGTTGCACTTAAACTTTTTTTTTAAGATTTATTTATTTATTTATACAAGCACTAGGTACAGTCAGAAGCGCGGGAGGGTAAGAGAATTCACCAGAGCCAGAGCGGGGAGCAGAGCAGGCAGACTGATGAAGTACACTGCTGAGGGGAGCAGTGGGCGGCAGGAAAGGTCTGCATGCCATGTGGGACCAAACCCACGCTGCAGAGGCTGTGGGCAGCTTCACAACCCAGCGCTCAACCGCTGTGCCACCGGGGAGGCCCATGCATTTAAACTTTAAGATGGATTGAGAATGAAACTAGAGTCCGAAAGTCTCAGTCTTTTTTTTTTGAATTTCATGATTCAAATATTTCATCATTGACATTGGTCTTCTACTTCTTCCACATATCTGTAGAAGCTGACATTATGAGTAAATGATTTTTTTTATAAGAATGAATGGGACACAGTGTTTGAATGAATAGACATTGTAAGGAACGTGTAGGGAGTTGGAAATAGAGTATAATATTAAAGAAAGCTCCTTAGTGTCATTGCCATAGGTCTTTTAAGGTGTAAAGGCATACGACAGCAAATTTGATCACCACTTTTTTGTATTTCATCATTCAAAATATTGTATTAGCATACCATTTGTTGTATTTACAGTTGAGAAAACCATTGAAGATATCACTCAAAGAGCCCACGTGATGAAGATTATCAAGAATTATAACAACTGGGAGCTCTACACCATTATTATCAGCACTACACTGTTCTGCCAGGTTAGCTAGATACTGCTGCAATTCCTTTAAAAAATAAAGAAAAAAATACATTGTGTTAAAATCATACCAAGGCAGGCAATTCACATTTTAGAAAGAACAGACATGATTTACATTCACTATCTTTGATTAAAACTCACAGAACATTCCATTGATATAAAGCCTTATACTACATAAAAAAATCATATAAATCTTAGAAGATCCTTTTTTTGAAGGAAAGAAAAAAGAGAAGAGCCAGCACAGAACACCTTCAACAAATATAAAACTATAAACACAAAGGCATACTTCAGTTGTATCCTCCCCAGAAGGAAAGCAAAAGAGAGTTTTGGATATGTACTTGTATGGGAAGCCATAAATATTGAAACTTCATTTTTGGTTCTGATATTTCATTATTAAAAGTGGGTTTTAGCAAACCATTTAATTTCAAGTATAGACTAAATCCAAATTGTACCTCTATGCTACCACTAATACTTTAAATGTTTTAATTCCAATTAATTTCAATGGGATGCATCTAAAAGTACAGCCCTGAGACTTGGATAAAAAATGTGGTTATTTATTTATAATCTGCATGCAACTGCTGTAATTTTAAACAAAGACAAAATTTGTTATATTTCACTGGATCACTTGGCATGAGCATTTAGAATTTCGTGAGCTTCTGGTTCTTTTACAGGTATTATTTCTGTCTAATAGCTTTTAATCTAAATATGATAACCAGTTTGCTGATTGACTGCTCTCACAGATGGGTAGGCCAAGAACATAATTAGGTTCCTTAGAATTATCCTAATCAGTAAGAGCATTTCCATAATATTTGCATATTTACAATTGCATTTTCGATTTATGAATCCTGCTCAGGGTTAAGAACAACTCTATGATTCCAATTTCTGGCAGTCAGGTAAATATGTGAACCAATCACCCTCTATGAAACCTCCCTCTGTCTGTAATAGCACTTTTAGAGCTAGAGTGGAACTAAAGTAGAAAGGGATAAAACTATAATGGCCAGGGTTTTGAGACATTTAGAGTAATATCTTCACTTAAGTTCATGCGCTATTTTTCTCACATTGAGAATCACATAGAATCAATATTGCCTAATGCAAGAACATAGAAATGAATGTTTACCCTGGTGAATGATCTGAAAAATTTCATTAACCTTAACAGAAAAAATGGAATTCACATCACTAATCTAGCTTTATTAAATCATTCACTGCAGGGTATACAATAATAATGAAACATTGTTCAAGTAAGTCTAACACGTTTTATGGATAAATAAAGTACTTTTCTGGACATTGGAGTTAAAAAGAGGGAGTCAGAACACCTTTCTCTAAAGGTGTTAAAAGTTGTCATGTTAGGGGTTGAAAATGCAAATATTATAAATCATTTGAATACAGTGTCATCATATATTAAAAGCTATGAGAGGTCAAGAGACGGTTTCAGCTTGCTGGTGGGTGTCAGAGAAAGTTTTCTGGAAAAAATGATATTGGAACTTGGGAAGGTGGTAGGTATAGGTTATGAACACTAAGTTCATAACCAGTAAACTTAAAAAGCAATATGATATGGGGGTAGGGGCGGGGAGGGGAGGGATTGGGGTCAAAATAAGGGGGTTGCAATTGTATGGGGAATATAAAAATAAAATTTATAAAAAAATATGAAACATTCCTTGAGAGAAGCTAAAAGAGTCCTATAGGAGGAAGAAAGGTTAATTGCAACTAGAGAATCCTAATAGACTTTATAGCAGGATCTTGAATAATGCGTGGAATTCAAAATTACAACTATGCAGTTAATTTTCCTTTCAACACGTTTTTAGCAAACATCTAGTGCTCTGTTACCAAGAATTCATAGATAAAGCATAATTTTTATATTTCAGGTACTTAGAGTTAATAAGCAAAGGGCAGATCAATCACATTATGTTATGATAAATGAAATGCAGAAACACTGGAGGAAAATATAAGAGAGTAATGAAAAACCAGCTTTAAGATTCAGAGAATTACAGGGTACAGCTGGGGAACACTGCTGAAGTATTAAGTATATAGGCCAGAAGTGTGAGATATGTTTGGGGAAATAAAATTCCTGGAAAACAGAAATAGTACATGGTGGTGGAGTCTACAATGAAATACAAATAACAGACTTGGAATCTATGCAGAGTAATTTGGAATTTACTATATAGATAATTGTGTGCCGTTAATGTCATTCATTTTCAGCAGAGGGAAGCAATTTATTTATAAAAGGTGATATAAACATGAAGGATAATGATTAATTAGAAGAACCTGCAAAGGACATGGGATTTGCTAATTAAGACATCACTGGATGACTTAGGAAAAACAAGGTCATTAGTGTCACTAAGGTTTTCTCCCATCTTGAGAGGGTAGTAGATTTTGGGGGGAAGCTAATGATACCTAGGGCCCATTAACAAGTAGAAATAGGCATATACAAGTAATTTTGTTATATAACTTAGGAGTTTTGTCACAGACCCCTTTCAGTTACTCTAGGATCCCATTTTAGTTTAATTGGGATGAAATCTGAGATCAAAGTATTGATACATTAATATTAATTTTCATGTCCAAGATCTAATCAGGAGGAAGAAAACATTATATCTACCAGATGGACACTGATAATGGCTTTGAAAACATACACAGAACATTATCATTTACATAAAAACCATTGATCATTGCTTTCCCTACCTCTGATTCCAGAAGCACTAAAAACAAATCTGCCAAGTCTAGTTTTCTGATCTCTTCCCACCTAACATTCCAAGTGGCTTCAGCTGGCCACAGACTTCTTCCTCAATCCATCTCTACCCTTCTGGGCCTGCTATATCAAGTGTCACAAAGTGTAATTGTTTATGTGTACTGCTCTCAATCAAAATATTCCAGCTGGCAACTTGAAAGAGGGCTTAAAGAGTAGGAAGAGGGACAGAATGTAAAACGCAGAGGTACCAAAAGGATTTTTTTTTCATTTGATGGTTCATTGTTTGAATTTTTATTTTTCTGTAAGTCAGAAAGCATTTTTCAGCTTTGTCTTTCCACTGCTGTCTAAGTCGTTGTGTAAAGCTTGTCAGCAATTATACAGCTCCATTTTTCAGGGAATGAATTTATTTTTGCATGCTTTCCTTACATTTTACTTCAGTAAACCTTTACTTTTGCTGCTAGCCCTCACAGAATTCTAGCTTGTCATTTCTATTCCTTTATATCATCTTTATTTACCATCTACCCACCTCCTCCCCAAAAAAAGTGTGGGTTCTCTAACAACTTGCCAAGAATTGGCCAAATTCTCTGGCAATGACTCTGTATTCAGCATAACTGACAGATCATTCCCATTTTATAAACATAAACAATAAGCAGTTAGTTGTATTTTGTGCTTCTTTGGTGCAGAATGCCCTGTCATTTGTCCATAGTTTTCTTCTTATTACTGCTCTGTAGAATTATTAAATCTGTTCAAACACTCTTAATAATGCTTCATTTTTTATTATTTTGTCATAACAAAAATTAAATTGATGTAATAATGGCACAAGTTATTTTATTTTGAAAAAGTAGAAACTAAAAGCTGGAACTATATAATCAAGAAATTTTTTAAGTACACTCATGTAATACTGATAAGAACATCTCCAAGCACCAAACATTATTTTACTTTATCAAATATTTATACAAAACACTTGACATAAAAAAACAACATATATAAAACAATGGATATGGGGGGTGAGGCATATGTTATAGTTCAGGTTAATTAACCTACTTTATTTTGGCATGTCAAACTATATCCTAATGAAGCCCAAATTGTATTTTATTTGCTTCAAAACTTGATTTTAAGTGATCCCCAACTTTATAAAAATGCACTGGTTTCCCCTAAAAATTTATTTTACTCCTATTTTCAACCACTTGTTTTTTTCATAAAGTAATTTCTAAAGAGTCCTATAACAAAAACAGTATGGTGATTGCTGAAAGGTGTGGTGGGGGTCATAATGGTAAATTCCAAAAATTGACTTTATATTTATGGTACAGGAGGGTAACTAGAATTATTGTGGCAACCTTTTTATAATACACATACATTTCAAATCATTTTGATGAAGTCCTGAAACCAATGCAATCTTATATGCCAGTTATTTCTCAGTAATTTTTTTTAGAGTTTTGCCACATCAACGTTGTGAGAAAACAAAGAGAATAATGAGGATGACTAAGATCTTCTCAATGCTTTCATCATTGTGACCAAAAATTAAATACATAAAAAGCAAAAAAGACTTTTAAATAAAGATAGGAGGAAACCCAGAATTCACAGGAGACATGTATGCTGAAGCAAAAAATAATTTTATTCTTCCTACTTCTGTTTAGAGAAGAGCTAAACATTCTCCCTCATGTTCCAAATTTCTCTTTAGCTGAAATGAGAATGGCTGGTTCAACTGCAATTTGAATAGCACTGGGTTCCAAGGAAATATTTGAAATTCATGCGCTATATTTATTTAACTATAAGAGATCCCATTGTGTTTTCTGTACATACTTGTTCTCCTCTAAAAATACATAAAGGGCAATTGTGAACAAAGGTTTGTGGGTGTGTGGTGTCTGTACAGTTCTATTTATAAGAAACACTGGGAGTCAAGCACTATTATAACTGCAGACAACCGTTATACTACATTTGCTCCTTGTATTATTATCTTGCCACTTTCCTTCCCTGTCTCTCTATCTCTGTCACTTTAACACACACACAGTTAGTACTTATCACAACTCAACTATTTTTCACAAAGAAATTCAGTAATCGGCCCTAGATCCCACCATTGGTCAGTTCTAGAGAGTTACTGAACTACCCCATTAAGAACCTCTGTTCTAAGCTCAAAGTCAGGTTTATTCCAACAATGTTTGTGTTGCTTTTGGGAGTCATGTTTATTTCTGAAAATTTGCAGGCCTGCGATTTCTGAGAGTCTGGGTCAGTCTGCATCTAGATTATCTTTGGATAAACCACATGACCTAATTATTATCTGGAATCCCTCAAGGTGCTGTATATAATAGATGTGGCGTCCTAAGAGTAAAAACTTAGATTGAATTGATTAAGAATCTAATGAATAATTATAGGCAATCATAGTCTAGTGATATGTTAGGCATCAACTGTTCATTTTTAGGATTCCTTATTTTACTCAGAATACATGAAAGTATTGGCTATGTGTATAGTTCAAGTCCATTATAATGGCACATTAGAGTTGATGATGAAATGAAACGCTGTTCCAATTTTCTAAAATTCTTAAGCAGAATTTATATAGAAATATGATAGAAGCAAATTACTGCTCCTAGAATTTCTGCTTATAATATTTTAATTATATCCAAATTCACAATGTTCCAACATCCTCAGTGAATATGTATTTAATTATTAAAACTCAGTCCAACTATTGCTTTTTTATTAAGCTCTGATTTCTCCAAGAAGAGTTATTTTTTCCTCCTTGCTTCCATAGCACTGCGCATGGGTCTCCACCTACTGTAAGGTTTCCTAAATAGATGTCTAAGAAACATAAGAAAATAGGACCCTGTTATTTTTCTCTGTACATTTTCAATATTTGTGGAACATCTGATAATTAAATGATATTAAATAACAATCCTGTTTAAATAAATGTGACAGCATTCATTCATCTACAAGATTCTAGTTTTAGTCAAAGAGATGGATATGCTTCCATGTACACTATGATAGTTCCATACAGCCTGAACATTTAATTGCTTAAGACACTTACAGATAAAGAGCAACAGTTCTCTTAGGATATTATGGCTTACCTTACTTGACTTGTGGTCCACATTAAAAGTGGCAATTGCATCCTCTGCTTTTTTCCTCCCAGATTTGGTTATTACATACTCAGCAAGTTTATTTGCTAAATAGGTCTTTCCAGTACCACTAGGTCCTGAGAGTATAATTCTGTGATGCTCCATCAACAAGTTAAAGTACCTTTGGGTAATTGGTTTAGGAATCAGTGTATCAAAAACAAAACTGTCCAAACTGTTTTCTTCTACCCCTGAAGGAAGAAACAATGGGAATAACAAATCTTATTCTTCTATAGACACTAGAATTTAAAATATGGTGTCAAGTAAAACAGAGTTTTGCTCATCATGGGAAGAGAGTCCTGGAAAAAAACAATTGTCTTGATATTTCTTTTTTTTTTTTTTTTTTAGATTTATTTATTTATTTATACAAGCACTGGGTATAGTCAGAAGCACGGGAGGGTGAGAGAATTCACCAGAGCCACATCGGGGAATAGAACAGGCAGACTGACGAAACACATTGCTGAGGGGAGGAGCAGGCGCGGCAGGAGAGGTCTGTCGCGCCATGTGGGACCCTCGCCTGTGGCTGGGGATCAAACCGGCGCTGCAGAGGCTGTGGGCAGCTTCACAGCCCAGCGCTCAACCCTGTGCCACCAGGGGAGGCCCTGTCTTGATATTTCTATCCCACAATCATGTGTTGCCATTTTAAAGCTGAAGAAACATCAGCAATAAGGCAGAGTGCATATGAAAATAAAAGCAGCAGTTTCCTCTGTTCAGACTTTCCTCCCCTCTCTACTTCACAGTTTCCACTTACATTTCCAAGGGAGAAATGGAAGTATTGCTATAAATTCTATCATAAAATCTCCCTTCCTTTTGAAGATCATAGTATCGTTAAGAATAAATTTAAAGATTAAAACGTAAAATAAATATGTGTGTTTTACCTTTTCCTTAGTCTTTTCTCCACTTTTCCTTTTCTCTTTCCTACACATCTCAGCCACACAACCACAAGTTTTTGAACAACACAAATTGCAATATTTGGCAAGATTTTGCAATAGTATCTCCTTTAATAACCCAATGACTTTAATCATACAGTCAAATATTGACAAACCCCTCTTAATCCACGGTTTATATGGATGTGTCCTGATTCTTTGCCATATGTAAATGAGGAATTATAGGGACATGTATGCTTTAGTTATTCCATTTGCTTGTAATTAATCATATTATCCACAGCAAAGAAACAAAATTTCTCATCCCTGATTCGTAACTTACATTTTCTATCCCCAGTGTACAAATATTTTAAAATCAATGATTGAGTGATAAGTATATTACTTTGGATCTGAAGAAAAAATTATGGATCCTCCCTAAATGAAAGATGATAATGGAGAAAATGCAGAAATAGGAAATTCCCTAAACCACATTCCTTCCTATGAGTCTTGAAGAAGCTTCAAAATTATATACCAAGTTTACATGCCAGGACCCACAATATTTAATTTACTTGAATTTTAGTGTTTTAGTAGGATCTTGGTGTTTTAAATCTGGCTCATTTCTTACTAAATCTAAGTGGATGACATAGCTTGAAATATGAAAATCTGAAGGTAAACCAAAAAAGAAGAAATGGTTAAAAAATACAATTATGCTTTTCTTTACATCTCAATTCTTACCTTTCAGGTTCACAGTGATGATGTTATTATCTCCAACAAGATATCCACAAGGCAGCAGTTCAGGCACTTCTAGGCTATGGGATCTAATTAAATCTCCTATACAGTAGCTAGCAATGCAGTCAGAGCTCAGTCCAAGACTAGTAGAAGTATCAATTCGGAATACATATTCCTAAAATGGTAAACAAATAAAAGGGGGCCACAGAACACAGGTTGAGCTCATCTACAACAAATACAAAACTCATGGTATGTGCAAAACCAACTGTCAAGAATTTTAGATATGGGTAATCTAAGAAATATTAATATCAAACAGCACAAAGAAAGAAAACTTTCCTTAATATTTTAAATGGAGGAGAGGGGAAGTAGGTGTGTCTCTGTTATTAAAACTAAGGGAAATATCTAAAATACAATACATTTGAAAATTAATATCAGGAGTCTATGCATATCTTACCTTGAAGAGACGTCTAATTACACCATCTAAGACATCCCACTTGGTTTTTCCACTAACACCAATGGATCCTATCAAATATGCCTGAGACTTCTGATCCTAAATAAAAACAAAATAAAACAAGGTAAAACCCAACTTGGTATCGTGTTCTATTGTTACCTTTTCTACTAAATATATGTAGGTAGTGGTGTTCAAAACTAAAATATTTATTAAGCCTATGGTTTAATAACCACAGATAGTGAATTATGTAAACATACTCTTATAAATAAACCAAGTAAACAAACAAGCCAAGCAAATAACAACAAAAGCAAAACACAAATAAGTAAGATTAGGTAAAGTGGTGTGGTCAAGGAAAACTGATTTAAGACCTGGTCCAAAAGGAAAGTGCTGGGGGTGACTAATTTTTTTTTTCCAAATTTTAATGAATTAATTTTATTTTGTATTTACTTGAGGTTAATATTTGGATACCTCAATATTCTGTCTTAATGCTGTGAATGTATTCCTGAAGAGAGGCAACTTGGTGGGAAGGAAATGATGACAGAGATGAAATGGAAATGCATCATGTGAATCCTAGAACTTTCTTTTATGTGATCTTATCTATAAGTTCAAAACTCAGTATTTTCATTGATTAACTTAGATTAGCTCTAAAACACAATTCAGTTTAAAAACTAAGTTATTGATGACATAGAATATAGCATTTGTGTATTTACAAAACAGGTCCAATTCACTATTCAAAAGAACTTGCCAGAGAATCCTATAGAAATCATTTTACCAAGCAAAGACTCAGTTTATACTACAAATAACACTATTAAATTCATATTTTTCATAGGATGAGATTTTGAGAAATTTATATATATAAAGTCAACAATTCAAGTTTTTTTTTTGTTTGTTTTAAAGATTTATTTATTTATTTATTTATACAGGCACAGGACAGTCGGAAGTGCGGGAGGGTGACAGAATTCACCAGAGCCAGAGCAGGGAGCAGAACAGGCAGACTGACAAAGTACACTGCTGAGGGGAGCAGCGGGTGTGGCAGGAGAGGTCTGCGTGCCATGTGGGACCCTCACTGGCGACCGGGGATCGAACAGGCGCTGCAGAGGCTGCTGCAGGCAGTTTCGCAGCCTAGCGCTCAACCACTGCACTACCGGGCAGGCCTAACTGAAGCTTTGTTTACAACTGGCAATGGTTAATGAAGTAGTGATCATGAAGCCAGTAGAAGTAATTAGACAGTTGATATAATCTTGGTTCTAGTTAACAACCTTAAGAGGTGGTAGAATAATGACTGAGTATAATGTTAGAAGACATGGATTCTATGAAACACAACATAGCCTTATGTAAGTCCCTATTTAAGACATATGACTTGAGGTACGACTCAGAACCTCAATTTCTTCATCTATAACTTGTAACTCTTTAAATGTAAATGATTATCATCATTATTTGGATATAATCAGCCACAAGCCAATAACTTTTTCAAAAAAAGTTTAGCAATTCACAGCAAAACCATTGCTATTTTTACTGCTATTATCAATTGAACATTCCCATGGATTCATGTGTTAAAATCATAATCCCCAATGTGATGGTATTTGGAAGTGCTACCTTTAGGAGGTATTCATAGTTAAATAGGTCATTAGAGTGGGGTTATTATCACAGAATTAGTGGGATCATAAATAGGAGGAGAGAAAAAGAAAAGTGTCTCTTTCTCATGGACACACACAGAGAAAAAGGTCAAGTAAGGACATAATGGAAGTAGCTAAGTGCAAACTAAGGAGAGACCTCTCCAGGAATCAAATCAGCCAACACCTTATCTTGGATTTCATCAATAAAGTAAATGTTTGTTGTTTAAGCCACCCAAACTATGATTTTTGATAGGGCAAACCAATAAACTAAGAGAACTGCTTTCAGTATCTTTTAGAAAGAAATATTTTGGAAAAGGACAGTCTTATAGGACATTTTGAAAAAGAAAACTTTTTTTTCCAGTTTTCTAAGCAGCTGCTTTTAAATTAGAGATAGTTTAAGCTTCACTAAGAATATTAAAGGCTCTCACATAAAGGCCCACTTGGGGAAATCAGGCACAAATCTGCAGCTCAAGCAGAAATTCATACATTGGAATTCTTGGACTATTTCTTCAGTGTGAAATTTCACAAGCGCTTATTTCCTTTTTCAAACTGAAATACTTCAATTATTTTAGGACCATAAAATGATTATGTTTTTCTGTTTGATAGAAAAAATACTAGATATTTGCAAATTTGTATTCTTGGCCATTAAACTAAACATTTTGCTTAAAATAACTTTTTTTTTTTGATTTAAGAAGTGGTGATAAATTGCCCATTTGAAGAAATATTTGATTCCAGAAAAACTGAGATAGATTCATAAATGGTTATATGCTTAAAAAATGATCTACACGAGCAACATTAAGGACATATATTCATATACAGTTTCTTTGTATAAAGATCTTAGTGAAAGCTCCAGCCATGCTACTACACATCATAAATTACCTGTATTATGCAGGTGACACTGAACGAATGCATCATAGGAGATGTTTATATCAGAGAAAGCAATACTTTTTTAAAATTATTCTTTCTTGTTTTATTTTTTCTCATTTTATTTTTTATTTTTTTAAATAAATTTTATTTTTATATTCCCCATACAATTGCAATCCCCTTATTTTGACCCCAATCCCTCCCCTCCCCACCCCCCATAGAGTGTCTCAGTTTCATAGTTTTTTGTTGATTTTGATTTTCACTTTCTATAGTTATTCATTTTCCTGGTCCCTTATTTAAGTTTTCTAGATTCCTGCTATGAGTGAGACCATCCGGTATTTTTCTTTTTCTTTCTGGCTTATTTCGCTGAGCATGATCCCTTCCAGCGCCATCCATGTTGCTGCAAATTGCATGTGTTTATCTTTTTTGAATGCTGAGTAATATTCCATGGTGTATATGTACCACATCTTCTTGATCCAGTCATCTATTTTTGGGCATTTGGGCTATTTCCAAAGCTTAGCTATTGTAAACAGTGCTGCTATAAACATAGGGGTGCAGGTGCTCTTTGGAATTGATGAGAAAGCAATATTTTTTAAAGTTTTAAAAACAAGAGTGGCTGACAGCCAATATTATATCCAGTGGATGAACATCGCATATCAACACATATTTCCACCCATATGATGACATCATTTCTTTCAAGTCCCCATTTTCATACTTCTATAACAGATTAAACTAATGTCAAGACAAATCCTGCTGATATATACTTTTCAAAATAGATGTCCAAATATAAAATACATTCAATTCATGATCATTCTTATTTTCTTAGTAATAAAGAAATCAAGTTGAAATACCTTTGCTTGACCGTAGCCCTTGCTTATGGAGACTATAATTTTCACACTGCGGCCATCCTTATGCCCAGTAGCATCAGCAGCATCATCTAGCAAAATATCTACCAAATTTTAAAAGGGACAGACAGACATATACACAATAGAGTCACATTAGCTCAGATTTGTTTATTGTCATTATTTTCTCCCTCATAGCTTTATATCTTTCAATGGCAATACTTAGCCTTTCTGCTTCCCATCCTAGCTAACTGGTTTGAAAATCCTAGCTTTCAAGAAGATGAATTCCTGAAATTGGGTTAAAATTTCAATCTAAGAAGTTATTTCTGCTTCCAAAGATTTTCACCCAAGTGTACGGAGGGTCATTGCCTTTAGAAGAGGAAATGAGGAGTTTCTTTTTCTATTATACACAGGTCTGAGTACTACCTGAGTAATATTCAGCTACCTTTATAACTGTGGAAAACTAGAAAGCAATATGATTTTTCTATCCAGTCTAAAATATCCAAGCTTGACAACCATGTAATTTATGAATGCAAAGGTGCTGAGATCAACTGTCAACTGAAATTATTTTCAAGCATTTGGCATATCCAGCTATATTACTACTTATCTCATATGTACATAATTATTAGGTACTGTTTTTGAATTTTGACCATGGCATTATACTTTCCTACAGAAGTATGTTAGTTATTATTCTCCAATAATCTTTATGCTTACAATTTAAAAATAAAAATAGTATTTCTAGTAATCAATTACAAGTTATGACAAAACTAGTCAGCCTTTAAAGCATGAAACTGAAATACGATACAAGATTAATTTTCAAGATAGAAGACCAATGTCCAATTTATAAAATTTTAAGGCACTCTGTCCCAGATATATACTTCCTTTGACAATGATGTGATCACAGAATCATGTTTACATGAAGACAATGTTCTACTGATAAAGGAAACAGATATGCTGAAAAGCACATGTGCCTGATGACAAGAGGACTCAGCTGCTCTAACTATAAATTTATAGAGACAAGGGCTGTAACTGTTCTTCATAGAAACAGCATTTTAATCAAATACCTTCTGAAAATGAAGTTATTTCTATTACTTTAATAGTTAAAATGTGCAATTTTGCAAAAGAAGGAGTAAAAAGTATGTCTTAAGATTATACCAATAAAAAAAAATGAGTTAGAGGAATTCCTTTAGTTATTCATGAACTTTTGTGATTTCAGGTAAAATTGAGAGCGTCTATTCTGTTTCCTTGGAAAATATCACTGGAGTTTTGATAGAAATTGCATTGAATCTGTGTATCACTTTGATAGAATGGTCATTTTGACTATAGTAATTGTCTCCATTCATAAAGATGGCATATCTTCCCATGTCTTTGTGCTTTTTCTACCTCTTAATAGTGTATTACAGTTTTTATAAAAACACTTTTGGTTTCCAATTATGAATTTTTAAACATGAGTGAAGGCAATTAAAATTTTATCCTCGTAATGTTATTTAATTTATTAGTTCAGATATAGTACCACTATTTTAGAAAGTTAAGGAAATAAAATGATATAGAACTAACACTAAATGATGACATGAATTAAAGGGCATATTTTTGACAAAGAGGTTGCTCTCCCAAAAATCTTGCCCCAAATTCTCAATTAGGTTATCAGTGTGTTCAGTCTAATGAACACAGAAATTACAAAGCAGATTTTTTTTTTTAATTTCACATGTATCCTTATGAGTTTCTTTTCATTTTTATTTGGCTGTTCTTTCTAAGCTACCTTCAGTACCATGCCTGTCTTCTTCAAACCTTATCATAGTTCCAAGGGATAAAACAAAATCATGTAATAGGCAATGAAATACTGCCATGAAGCCCTTGTCTTTCCTTAGAAGCTAAGTCCTGGAAACAGACAGGAAGCTGTTGATGTGATCATAATTCACTTCCTTGGCAAGTTCAACACTGATAAGGCTGCTTATAGGATATTGCTTAGGACTCTCGTATTCTATAATTTTAAATGTTTGTTCATTCTCTATTGGCATTTTTTAGTATGGACGATAACACTTTACATATAATTTAAACATTCAAGTTATTACCATATTTTCATATAATCTATTTTATTTTATCAAATGATCCAACTGATTAGTATTCACATCGTTTATTTCTTGACTACTAGTATTAATTTTACCTGATGATGATTTCCAAAATTTGTATTCTCCCCTAACTGGTGCCAATGTTACAAATACCAATTTCCTGATTTTTCAGGGAGTTCCTACTTGTCGTTTAGTTCCAACATGCCTTTTACAAGAAAAGGACATATTTACATTTGAGTCATTTATTTTACATTATGAAAGGTGATATAATAGTGGAATTTTTAAAACTCTGACTTCAGAAGGAAGAATGCAATTATTGAGAATGTCATCAATATTAACACGCTGTATCATTTCTCTTCTTCATTTTCACCTTTGTCTTCGTTTATATTTTAGAGTAATTGAAGGCAAGCATTGAAATTTGTTAGTTCTATAATAGAATCTAAACTCACCCAGGAACATGTATATTATTGGGTTCAAGCGTCATCTGGTGGCTGTGCTTTGCAATTACCAACAGAGCCTCATGTAAAGTCCAAAATTAAATGTACATATATATAAAATGATTCAAAGCACTAAGAGTAGTTACATTTTATAATTGATAGCTCATTAGATAGTAATATAATATTGTATCACATGATTCTATTTGCAATTGAATCACAACTGTACCCTTATTCTAACTTAAAAACCACTGAATATAATAGAATCCAGTGTTTATTCATTGAAAAGAGACTTGCAGACTGGATGACATAGTGACATTGTGTTCTTTCTCGGCAATATCATGTAGGATCATCTAGTAATAGCTCCTTATGTGCTTTAAACAGACTTTGTATTTTTTAAACACTATAAAACATCATGTGTTTATTTGTAGTAGTAACACAAGGTTACTAATAATTACCACTGAGATTACTATTTCATCATGTTTGTAATCATTGAGGAAGTATTTCTCAAGCACACATAATTTTTACTAAGCAACATGAAAACTGTATATCCTACATCTCACTTTTTTCATGAGAATGTTCTTTGAAAATTGTAAGTAGAATAAATTTTTAAGAGAACAACATGACTAATTCTGAGAATCACATGGTTAACATTTTAAGGATAGCTGGATGAGAGTTGGTTAAGTTTCTCCAAGTTTCAGGTGCCCCCCTCCTGCCCTGTTAAGTATTAGGGAGGGTGTAATGCAAAATCACCTGAGGTAACAGACTCAGTGATGTTTAAATTGTTTAGAGAAAGTCCTAATGATTGCCTGGAGGACGAGGAGGAAGTGCTACTTGCAGACTCTGATGGCGGCCGAGCAGGCTTAGCTGTGTTACCAGTTTCTGCCTTCAGTCGGTCATTTTCAGCCTTCAGTATTTCTATTTCATTCTGTTGTGAAAGTGGAAAACATAAAAAAAATTGACTGAGAAAAATAGCACCACTCCTTTATCAGAGCTAGTTTATTAAACAAAGCATGTAATGATATGTCAGCAACAAATATACATTATAAAAATAGGATTTCCTTCTCAAGAAGGAAAATTAACCTTTCCTTTGTCTCTCACATATATCTATTCATAGACATACTAAACAGTAGCATTTTTTTTATCATTCTTTTTTGAATATCTCATATATATGAGGAGTTTTTCAAGACTTGGTGTCATTTGAATGAAGAATAATATAAAGTATTTATAACATTTCTTATTTAAAAAGCATTATTAAAATCTTATAGCCAACAAAGCCATTTGTAATATTCTGAATTCACAGAGAATTGAAAGACAGAGCAAAACCAAACAATATAATAAGGTGATTTAAAATTACTTCAGAATCCCAGCTACCATCTGAAAAAAGTTTTTGTTCCTTGAAAATAGGCACCAAGCTCATAAAAACAACAAAAGCCTTGTGATGAATATACACAGTGGCAGATGACTCTGCTTAGCAATGAGATTTATATATTTCAGTCCTCTGTAGCAGCAAGTGATTACCGGTTTACAATAACAAAAAAAGAACTCAGTCTGAGCACAGACTGGTTTTGAATGAAGCTTTTAGATGCTTCCCAAAAATACAAAAGCTTCACTTTTACAGATGGTACATCACTTTTACTTTGCTATTTAGAAATTTTGTGTTAAATTTCTGTAGTTCACCCATTCCTTTTGTTTTTCAATAAAAAATACATAAAGGTATTTGAAAGTCAGATTTCAAAAGAACAGAACAAAAATCAACATAAAGGTAAATCATGGAGAAGTGAAGATGCAAGGTGGTTGTAGTTTCTCTAAAAACTTGGCTCTCGATGGAATCCAATCACTAATACAAGTGTCCTGAATGGCACTTGACTGCAACTGGCCAGTTGGCACTCCTACTTCCCACCCTGAATTTGACAAAATCCTCCATTCGGGAGTAAGAAATGAGTTGCAAGCACTGAATAAATAGAATACGCGTCTACAGTAGGTTTGAAAGTGAGATTTGTTCTTATAATAACCAAGAGAAGAAAATAAGCTGCATTTTTAATCTCTTTTGTCTGTTCTTTGATGGTGCTTCAGCACTGACCTGCATCCGATTCATGGCTTCCCGGATCTGGTCAAGGTGATGAGCAGAGCTGAGGGCCTCTAGTCGAATATCTGTTAATTTTAATTCCTTTTCTCTGAGCTCGCTCTTCAGTTGCAGAATTATCTCTGCCTCAGCCTCTGTGCATTCACAGATCCTGAAGAAGGAAACATACACAAAGTCAGTGGTTGGGGGAAGCCAGAGGATTAGGAGAAAGCAATGCTTCTTTTAAAGGCTGTACTGCAATATTATTCAGCAGGTACAGAAGTTATTTGTTGCTGGCAAAACCTAGGGAAAAGGAGGAAGAGTTGTACAAACAGTCAAAACATTCCCAGGTTTGAAAATGAAAATATAGCTGTTTTTTCTTTTAATATTTTTGTTCTATTTACTGAAGTTTCAAAACAATCTATGATTACTGAAAATAAAGTACCACTCAAAATTCCCTTGTTGTTGATATTTATGGGGCTGAAGAGTCACAGCTTTTTACATCTCATTCTACATCTCTCCATTTTTCAAGATACTTAAATCTCTATTTGCAATATATGAAATATTCTTTTAAAAGCAATACTCTATCAAATCCTTAAAATACTGATTTTTTCCTTTGTAAATTTGTCCAAAGAATAACCTCATTTGCCATCACACTGTCTTCGTTACCACGAAAATTCAATATAAATATTGCACGACATAAATCAGAGAGATTAGTTTTGGACATTTAAATAATGAAGGAATGTTATATAATCCTCCTGGTAGGCTCAGATGATTTAGGAGAGCACAGCTAATGAAGTAAATCACACATTTCAACCCATACAAGCAGGCTAGTCAGGGGTTGCTTGCAGGTCATATACAATATATCTTTATTGTTGTTCTGTGGACAGCTTTGTAGGAAATAAGTCAAAATAATTTGTTTTATATTAACATATACCTTTTCAATTTAAATGTGAAGACTATCACAAAATAATAGTGCTATGTTCCTCCTTCCTATATTAGTGAAAAAATCCTATAGGCTGGACAAGTGTCTTGAATGGTGCCTGGTCTCTTGAATTCCTCTTAGCATCCCTCCATATGAAAGATCTATGCTAGCCATGGTCATCGGCAACAGGAAATTTGATTGAAGTAGTACATGAACAAAGAGAATCATCTTATCAGAACACATGTTTCTACCTTCTAAATGTTTTATTCCTTCTTGTAAACATCAAATCCTGGGATCTAGTTAGATTTTTTTTTTTAAAGATTACTAGATTCTTTTTTTTTAAGATTTATTTATTTATTTATACAAGAACTGGGGTACAGGCCAGATGAGCAGGAGGGTGAGAGGATTCACCAGAGACAGAGCAGGGAACAGAACAGGCAGACTGATGAAATCCACTGCTGAGGGGAGCAGCAGGCAAGACAGGAGAGGTCTGCCACGACATGTGGGACCCTCACTGGCCGGCTGGGATCGAACCGGCGCTGCAGATGCTGTGGACCACTTCACAGCGCTGTGCTCAACCACCTGCACCACCAGGGGAAGCACCTCTAGTTGGATTTTTAATGTGATTAAGGAAAATGGATTTGGTTGGTTTTACTTCGAAACCAGAAAAACTAGGAGATAATTTTTGTTGAAACGCATGCGAGTGATTTTAGAAAGAGCAAAAGCAAACACTGCTTAGGTTAGGACCTGGAACTCTGCAGTTTTCATGCATCACACTCCATTTTACCGGGATCTATGCTTGTAGATCACAGGGCCATTTTGCCGTTTCTTTGGTGGCCAGACAAGGGGTGACCTGCATTTAATGCACAGATAGACAGATACATGGACAAATGCAAGTAAAAAGAAGTGAGAATGATGATTTAGAAAAGTCTAGGTGAGATCAAGAAACATTCAAATGCTAAAACTATATGAAACTCAAAAGAGAGACAAATGCCCTCTGCCATTTGAGATCTGAAATGACTGTGTCAGAGATTGCAGCTGTGAATTTCCAATCTAATTACAGAGGGACCACAATGGAGACTTGGCCTAAAGTTGTTTTTTAAAAAAAGTTCCACTTTCTATAAAGGGAGTGACTTACGCTGAGGCAGATTGTGAGGGCTTCATGGATGCTGACCCACAGTCACCAGTGTTGTGGGGCAGCTTGGGGGAAGCTGGAAGGGATGAGTCAGTAAGTTCTTCAATGTCCGAATGGGAGGAAGGAGGCTTGGTGGACTTTTTCTTCCCAAAGGCTTGTTTGAATGAGCTTCTCAGCTGAAAGAAGGACAGAAATTACCTCTCCAAACTATTTGAACTCAGAGAGTTTCATTTCGGGGACGTTAGTTTGCAGGCGCCATCCTAGCCACTGCCTGGGGTCAGTATATATAAGCAGAGTATTAACAGCTGCAGCACAGTATCTCTAAAACAATAATACTGTGTTTTGTGGTTTTGTTTTATTCTTGTATTAATCCAGCACAGCACAAACATGGAAGGCTTTTAAATAGTGCAGGGTCAAGGGCATGGCTGTCAGAGCACTCATTTAAAACTAAGTACCTTGAAGGGATCTCCACTCCCAAAGCCTCTCTCTCTTCAAGGCAATTTGTTTTAAATGGCCACTTTAGCGCTACAATCAAGTCATGTCCTGCTGATAGTATAAACTTAAAAAGCAAAATGAAATCAAATTCACCTAACACTTCATTAATTGTGATTTTTCTATTCAAATTTTCAATTCCCAGACTATTCAAAACCAGAATCGGCATCCCCTACAGCTCTATTCAGAAAGTGATTTTACTTCTTCTCTTTAAAGTTTGAGATTAAAATGAAAAGACACAAAAGAAAAGAGACATACAAGGTAATCTGTTTTTAAAAGGTATAAAAGCCTACTGCCAAATGAATAGCATTCATGCCAAGGCAGGGTATTTTTTAGAGATGCATGCCAAATTGTCCACGGTTTATATTCACCTCACTTCCTCTAGAGTTCACCTTGCAGAAACATGAAAGAGTTTGGAATTACAAATCAAGGGAATGAAGGCAGTATTTTAAAATATTACCTGCATAAACATTTTTTAAACAAAAAGATTGTTTTCATTATTTGTAGAAGGCACTCTCATAAAATTCTGATAGTTATTTTTTGGATTTCATTAAGTTGTACTTATTTAAAGTCTGCCTTTGTTTCATAGCATTGAAAGAAATCCATGACTTCATTGTTTTTAAACATACTGCGGTGATTGCATATTTGCCTCAGGTTTTGTTTCTCCAGCAATCGTTTAATACTATCATAAATTGTATCACCAGCAAACTTAGGGCACAATTCTATTAAAGTGCATTTCCGTATACTGCTATATTCTCTTGTTAAAAAAAAAAATAAAACTGTCATGTAGTTGATATCTCAGAGGTGAAACTTCAGTCACACTAAATTCTATTAATGGGATTGGTGGGGAGGTTTATGTTTCTTCTTCCCCTCTTTTGAGCTTCATTTCTATTCCTTCTCTTCTAGCACCACCATCACCTCTACCATCATCATCTTTTTCTTCTTCCTCATCTCATCAATAAACCCTTGCTTTAAGCCATTTATTTACAGATGTTCTTTTCATTTTCTTTACTGTTTCTTTGTAAAGTCAGAATGAATTATTCTGTTTTCTCATAGATGAGAAATTTAGGCCTCCCAAAAGGTAAAGTAAGCTGCCCAAGATCCAGACATAGCTGCAATTCAAACCCTAGTTTAGTTCCAACTCCAAAATGATGGCTCTTCTGCCCCGTGCCACCCTGAGCTCAGCAATGAGAACAGCATGTCATCTGAAAGAGCCTTTTGTCTACTGCTACAGATCTCTCAGCCCAAAAGGAGAAAGTCTGAATTAATGTGCAATAATCAGCTTCAGATTTGGATGAATGGTGATGGCTTACCCAGTTCTTCTTTTTCTTTTTCTTGGAGTCAGCATCGTTACCACTGCCAATGCTGGAATGGCTTGTGGCACTGTTGATACTAGAAACACTTTCAGAGGAATGCTGTCTTCTGATGCGGAGATCTAGCAACAGATAGAGAGTATCACATTCACTCATGTAGACTTTTAATCTGAGCAAATATAATTTTAGGCTTCTTAAGAGAAAATCATTTAATAAGTGTTAACATGACTTTGCATCTATCATTTCAATACAGTTTTGGTTTTATAAGTTTAATAAAGTATAACCATGTTTACTTTAATTAGCTGGGTTATCTGTATTAAGATTCAATGACAATATCTCATACTAGTCTGTAGTATTTGTAGTTTAATGAATTCTGAGTTCTGTCCAAATATAAAATGCTATGTCAGTGACTTTTATTGACTACCTGGAACAAAACAGAGCTTTGAAATGATTTATTCCAAATGGTGTAAATGGAAACTCATAATTGCATGAGAATTAATTGTGTCTTTTTAATATTGTGCTTTGAATAAAGAAACTGAAGCCAGATATATTAACTTTCCATTTCACAGAATCATGCTATGTGAGAGCCAAAATCTTAGAAGTCATTTAAGCACATCTTCTCACAGATGAGGAAAATTAAAGTACAAAGATAATGGGACCAATGTCAAATAGCCAATGAGGGGAAACCCCTCCAGAAAGAATCTGGAGAGACTTGGTTGGTGAGTAAGCAGGAAACAGATTTGAGCCTATGTAATTCTTCCAAAGTATCACTAGTGTGTAAGCATAGCTTTGAACAGTAGTAACAGTAACAATAACAATAGCAGATAAGATTAGTTAGCTTTTAATATGTGCTTACTCTATTCCAAGAGTATATAACTTTATTTTTAAAGGAAATCACTGACATGATCTTAACTACTAAACATAATTTTCCTAGAGCCACATAGTTAAAAAACAGTGGAACCAACCTGATACCTAACTGATTTTAATGTCTACTGTAACTAATTGCCATATAATATAGTTTCTTGATAATTCTAAAAAGCACTAAGTGCTTCTTTAGTTACACAAAATATTTTGAAGAGGATGAGAGTTGATATTTAATCACTTTTTGAAGGTACCTTCACTTACTTCATATATACAATTTTACTTTGTTTAGTTATTAAAACTTATATAGCTATTAAAATTATAATTTAAATATTTCCCCCTTAGAATATACTGCACAATAGTGGAGACACCAAGAATTTATAAAATTATTTTAAGGTTAAATCTGCTTTTAGAGCTTTCTATTGCTATATTTAATTATCATCAGTGCAAATTAGTCAAGCAAAAAACAGAACTTACATCAAATATCACCATATAGCTATTAAAAAAATTCTAACAGGGCCTCCCCTGGTGGCACAGGCGGTTGAGCGCAGCGCTGCAAAGCTGTCCACAGCCTCTGCAGCACCGGTTTGATCCCAGCCGGCGGCCAGCAAGGGTCCCACATGGCGCAGCAGATCTCTCCTGTCATGCCCGCTGCTCCCCTCAGCAGCGCATTTCGTCAGTCTGCCTGTTCTGTTCCCCACTCTGTCCCTGGTCAATCCTCTCACCCTCCCATGCATCTGGCCTATACCCCAGTTCTTGTATAAACAAATAAATAAATTTTTAAAAAATAAATAAAAATATTCTAACAAATGAATACCAATAATGTGAATGATCGGAGAAACTTATTTTGAAAGTATATATTTGAGTTTGTACCACCCTTTGTACCACCACTGCCCTAGTTCAAACAAATAACATCCAATGTTCTATGCTAAAAAACTATGGATATTTTGGTGGTGGGTGTGGAACATACATCTGAAGAGGTATAAACTTATATACCTAACTCATATAAAGTATTATAAAACAATATTGTCTCAATAAAAAAAGCTAGAGAAAAAATAAAATAGAATAAAAATAAGTAAAAAAAACAACAACAAAAAAATTATCACCCTCACTTACCTCCTAGACAGCATGAACAGCTGTCTAATAATCTTAAAACTATTCTACAAAGAAGTCGACAAATCTTTTTAAAAGAAAAACTTCATGATCGCTCCCTTATGTAATGCTTTTCAAAACATTTCCATTCTAATAAGAACAGGAAAAAAACTCATTTCTTAAGTGTGGCTTAAAATCACTTAGTAAATCTGGTCAGTACTTATCTCTGCTACCTTGTTCTACTTATTTTCGTCTTTGCTCATTATCTTCTTTTTATTGGTTTCATTGAGATACTAATCTATTTTCTATCTCAAGACCCTTCTACAATGCTCCTATCTCAATATTTATAATGGTTTGATAACTATTCCTGAACCCCCCTTAAAATGCTGCCATCTGGGAAAAAGCATTCCTGACTAAGCGACTTCCAGCAGGCTCCCTGGTATCCTTACTTTCTCTGGCACCTAATCTTAGGCATTTTAGAACTTACAACTATTTTGTTGTGCCCACTCAGCTGCACCATTGATCACAAAAATCATTTATTTCCCACTCTCCATAATATGAGAATATTATGGTTATTTTGTTTACCATACTATATCCAGGGTCTTGCAAAGAGTAAGACATGTAGTAGGCAATCAATAAGCATTTGCTGAATAAATTTACTCTTATTATTTGTTCAATACAGCTATGCTTGCCTAACATTCTTAAAAATATGTATTATTGATGGCAAAATAATATATGTTATACCGTATTGCACTTGGTAGAGGTCAAGGAAAAACTATGTTGATGTATAGAGGTAGTAACTTAAAAAAAAAGCACACTTTGAAAAATAAAGGTAAAACTGCCATCAGCTTTACCTTTCAAGCTTACAAAAACAATGTCTTTTTGCTCTAATTATTTCATATATAAAATGGGTAATACTATGTGTGCACATATATATCATAAATTCTTTCATTGCAGCGGATTGTGAACCCTTTAAAACAGAGAATTTTGAAATGGAATTTTGTATTTCAAGATCTAATAGAGTATCTAGTAAATAGGAGGTGCTTAAATAATGTTTATAAATCAAAGGATAAATGCATTATATTAGATTATTATTACTTATCAGCCCTTGCTAATAAAATTTATGTGTAAATACAGAGAAAACTGAAGGCTATATTAATAAAATATATGTGAGTTTGCTATGGTTTCACCTATCTACAAATGTGTTGCTATCTTCCAACTAATTATTTTAAGATTATATGCTAAATATTTACCTGTCATAAATATTTCAAAGGTTTCAAAAACCAAATTTCAATATGATTTCAGAAAACAAATTTGTAGCTACCTAATCACCTTAATAATGATGAAAAGATATATAATTAGTCCAATTGGCTCTTTATTTTCTCCAGGTACTATCAATAGTCAATATAATAAAGATGAGTTTATGTTCAGTAAATTTATCATTAAGTTTTAATATTACAGAAACAATCTAAATACTGTGTTAACAGTTATGCTTTATAACTTTTTATTAGTTTTAAATCTTGGAAACTTATCTTTTTTACTTTTTTAACAACTTGAATTTAGTTGTTATCATTTTATTCATTTTGGGCATCCCTCCCATATTTATGAGCAAAGGAATTCCTATTTTTCAATACCAGTAGATATACTAAGTTACCTATTGCCTAACATAAAAGGGATATTTCCAGAAAGTTTTACTTCAGTGATTTGTACTGCGTGAAAGGATTAAGCCTTTAAAAATCCCTTCTGGACCCATTTATGACATGAAGATTTAGAACATAAGCTGCTTTATTATGGCTCTAAGATAAGCTTTAAATATGCAGTAATTTTCCATGTGGCATATAAATCAAATCCCCCACAAAGAAAGTTTCTAAATTCTTAAAAGAAGTAGCCCCAAGAGAATTAGTTTGTCTTTTAACTTAATAATATTTCACTTTGTATAATTTTTCATCTAAAATTTAAATCCAAGTATTAAATATATATTATTCTTGTCTACGAAATTTAAGTAAGCCCCTTCTATGTGCAAGGCATCATCATTGACTTTAGGATTAAAAAAAAAAAAACCTTTATCATGGATCATGAAAGGCAGACTTTAAGGCACCAAATTATAACAAAAATTTTGATACAGGAAGTATAGTTATTTCTAGAAACATATCACAAGAGGACTCCTTTACTATCAAGGAGGCATATTTCAGGTTTTCAAGATGTTTTTATGCTGAACAAAGAGGACAAATTGTTCCAAATAGAATAAATAGAATATATTAAGAACTTTTGAAGAACTGGATGAAATTCAGAGTAGTTGAAGTATGTGATGTGACAAAAGGGAAAGATAAACACTCTAGAAGAGTGTCTGGCATATATCGGCAATCAAGAGGTATATTTTCAAAGAATGAATTGGGGGGGCCGGGAAATAGGTCAAGATAAAGGGTTTCCACTTCATCCGCAAGGCAATGGGATACCTTAGATACAAGTTGGTATACCACTGCTCTGGTTTCAAGATGAAGAATGGTGCAAAGTGGTTAAGATGAATAGGAGAAAACTATTCAGGAGTCTATGGTCACAGTTTTAGGGTGAGAGAGTAATGGTGATAGTAGGATCAGAGAAAAAAGGACAGATTCAAGAGACATCCAAGGAGTAGAATTAATAGGGCCTGGTTAATGGAGTTAGAAGAGGAATTATCAGTAACACCTACACTGAGGTTCTGTGACAAAATAGCGGTGCCATTTACTGAGGCAAGGGGCAGTGAAAGCAAAGAAAGTTTAAGAGTTAAGATTAGATTAATTTTGGAGATGCTGAGTTTAAGATGACATACTTCAACAAAGATATTCTGTAGCTGGATCTGTAACTCAAGAGATGAACCTAGTTTACAGAAATAGATTTGACAGTTACCAACACACAAATGGTAGTCACAACCAGAGTACCAGATAAGTTTTTACAGAATTTTAGATAAGAAGAGAATCACATAAAAATATCAAAACCTAGGACTGGGTTTTAATAAGTACCAACATGTAACAAATTGACACAAGCAAGCAAACCTTACAAAATAAATTTTGAAAGAGAATACAAAGGAGCAGAAGAAAACCTAAGAATGAGCATTGAAAAAAAAAAAAGAGGGCCTCTCCTGGTGGTGCAGCAGTTGAGCGCTGGGCTGCGAAGTTGCCCGTAGACTTTGCAGTGCCCGTTCGATCCCCAGCGGCTGGCGAGGGTCCTACATGGCGCCAGACCTCTCCTGCTGCCCCCGCTGCTCCCCTCAGCAGTGTACTTCATCAGAATGGTCTGCCTGTTCTGTTCCCTGATCTGTCTCTGGTGAATTCTCTCACCCTCCCGCAGTTCTGACTGTACCCAGTGCTTGTATAAATAAAAATAATCTTTAAAAAAAATTAAAAAAAAAGAGTGCTTCAAGATGGAATGGACATCAGTATCAAATTCTGTTTCCATGTCAAATACAATAGAATTCTAACTGTAATGCAGGATTTAGTGCCATGTAAGTCATTATTGATTCTACTGAAAACAGTTTTGGTGGAGTGATGGGAAGAAAAGCTACACTCCAATGAACTGAAGGTTAAATGGCAGCTGAAGACACTGAAAAACTCCACAAAGATTGTCGAGATAGATCTTGAAATGAAAAGAGAGATGATAGGACATTTAGGAAAGACTTTTTAAATTGGTAAAGAGTTATGCATATGAAATGCTACTGAAAAGACAGAACATGAATAAGTATAACATATATAAGGGGAAAATAACACAGAGCTTTAATACAGAGCATTTCTTCAGTGGCAAACAAAGAGGTAGAGTAGGGGCAGAGAGGATTATGTTATCATAGTCACAATAAAAAGCTGACCGACTTTTAGTTTATTTCTTATTGCTTTTCAAATTCCCTACAGAGAGCACACCTTTTTTATTACCCTCACTAGGAATGAACTGCTTTCCCATACCCACTACTTGTATTTCACCCTACTGATTATTTTTGCATATAGATACTGACTTTCATACTTCTTGCTGGGTTTGTTTTGCTGGAAGTCAGATATGTATGTTAACCAGCCTCCATATCCCCACTTTCACCAAATCAAGTTGAGAGAAACGTGTGTTCACCTATAGAAGCAAATTCCTTAAGGTCAATTTAAAAATTATTTTATATTTGAATTTTATAATGAAAGCAATCATTCTTAAATTTGAGGATTCTATCTTATCAATACCCACTTACTCATTAAAACACTATGCATTAAGTAAAAGTAGATTTCCTCTAATTAATAACAAAACAGATGCTATGATATTTGCCAATGGTTCTAAACATACCTTTAGGAGGGTGATCTGGACCATTCAGTGCTCCCTGAATGGCGGCCTGAGCTGCAGAGTTCTGTGCCTTTAGCATTTCAATGGTTTCTCTCAGTTCTATAAGTTCAGACTCCTGTAGAACAAACAGAATTTAGGAGCTTTAATACCTAGAGAGAAAAACAAAATGTTCCTCCTTGTTCCTTTCATAATTCATTATCAAATGGATTTTTTTTTTTTTATATAGTGTTAACCTGTTGGGAGACTGCAATTCTTAGTTGACCAAGTCTAGTATATAACAGCTTCTTGCTAGTTAAATGAAAAAGAGAATTTTTTCATAAGTTTCTTAGTTAACCTCTAATAAAAATGATTAGAACAGTCTCTATTCTGGGGACTCCTTGGCGGAGCAAGGGGTTAAGACGCAACCTATGAAGCTACCTGTAGCCACTGAAGCACGAGTTCGAGCTCCAGGCAGGGAGCTACCCACATGGCACAGCCGACCTCTCCTGGCTCTCCCCTCAGCAGCAATTTCAGTCAATCAGTCTGTTCTGTTTCCTACTGTCTTTGGTGAATCCTCTTACCCCCTGCACCTCTGGCCTGTACCCCAGTTCTTGTATACGTAAATAAATCTTATTCCTTTGTGAGGGTGGCCAGTATAAAGTACCAGTCTAACCAGTATAAAGTAAAGCAAGATATCACATTGTTAATTTCAAATACCAAACTAATACTACCTATGATAGATATCCATACTGCACTTATTACACCCTCTTGAATTTACTGACAAATGGTAACCCTGAATTATATCAAATGAGTGACTTCAGATTTTGTTTCATTTACTGTGTAGCTGGGAATTAATTCTTTATATTCACATATAAAACCTGAAACTCGGGCCTCCCCGGTGGCGCAGCAGGTTGAGCACAGCACTGTGAAGACATCCACAGCTTCTGCAGCGCCAGTTTGATTCCAGGCCAGCCAAGGAGATTCCCACATGGAGCGGCAGACCTCTTCTGTCTCGCCCGCTGCTCCCCTCAACAGTGTACTTCAGTCCTTCTGCCTGTTCTGCTCCCTGCTCTGTCTCTGGTGAATTCTCTCACCCTCTTGTCCCTCTGGCCTGTACCCCAATGCTTGTATAAATAATAAAAATCTTCAAAAGAAAAAACTGAGGGCCTCCCCTGATGGTGCAGTGGTTGAGCGCTGGGCTGCGAAGCTACCCGCGGCCTCTGCAGCGTTGGTTCAATCCCCGGCCGCAGGCGAGGGTCCCACATGGTGCGCAGACCTCTCCTGCCACACCTGTTGCTCCCCTCAGCAGTGTATTTCGTCAGTCTGCCTGTTCTGTTCCCCGCTCTGGCTCTGGTGAATTCTCTCACCCTCCCGCGCTTCTGACTGTACCCAGTGCTTGTTAAATAAATAAATAAATCTTTAAAAAAAAAAGAAAAAGAAAAAACTGAAACTCATCCCTACCTCACTGTTAATAAATGTCATTTTATAAAATTCTGCTGGCATATCAAGGTTATTTCAGATTCTGTTACTTTTCATCCACTAAAATCCTTAGTATGGATGCCCAATTTCACTAAATCAATAGCACCACAGGAATTTTATAAAGTAGAAATATATGTAATATAGAACCCTTAAATGATAGTTGATTTACAAAAAAAAAAATAATTTAAAATCATTAAAAGAGGGTTTGTAAAACATATATTTTCTTAATTAAATTTAGGGTTATTTTAAGATATGTACCAATGAAACTTATTGTTTCATTTTCACAGATAAGTGAAATTAAGAATTATTTTACTGGAAATAATGATGGACTATGAGAAAGAGAAGAACACCAATAAAAAGGAGGCTGTGCTGCTTCAACATAGACAATATTTCCATCAGGAACTTAAAATGAAAGAATATTCTTTTTGTAGTGACGACAGTCCTAAAAATTAGAATCCTTGCCAGCTTTAAGGGGGAGGAATCCTCCATAACGTATTTGTCATTCATCATTTTCTCTAGTATCTTTGGCAGGTAGCCAAAGAATCGGATTTGCGTTCTTTAATTCATGGTACAGTTTATCTCCACTCAAAGTCTCCTAGAATATGTGGGGGAAAGGATCACCTATAATGACCTTTGCAGGAAACTTCATACACAAGAATTTGTAGTACCTATTCTAACTTTAACACTGAAAAAACAAAAACAAAAACAAAAACAGATGATGCTAATTTAAATGATATTCAAGTTTGGAATACCTGGCATCTTCTATAACTATTTTTATTGGATATCTGACATATTCCTGTTAGAAGATAGTTAGACATTATTTTTTAAACAAACCCTCTTCAAGATTTTTGACGTCTTTTAAGTCAAAGGATTTCATACTTAAAAAAAAAAAAATCTCTTGCAACCTCTTAAATTCATGGATGGCTTCAAATACTTGGCTAATTTCATTTGCATTTAGTTGTCACAAAGGAAAAGATCATGTTTGTGGAAATTTTCGAATGTCATGACACAAAATTCAGATTCAATTTATCATGATTTCTCAATCTAAGTTCTATGTATATTTTATCCTTTGGCCAAATAGTAATAGATAGGTTTACTAGAACTTAATGTACTTACCATTTAAAAGAATCACCCAAGAGATAAAATATTTACTGGAAAGAAATTCATTCTGCATTTACAGGAAATATATTAAGAACAGGATATTTATAGTGCATACTTAAAAAGTAACATAATTTAAATAGCAACTTCGCAACATATAGATTAGGATGCACATTAAATTTTAATAGAATCAGATTTTCATTCCTTGAATTTAAAAATCAATAATGTCTAAACTGTGGATCAAAAATCTGCTAAGATATTTAGATTTAGGTTTAAAAAAGGAAAAGGGGCCTCCCCTGGTGGTGCAGCAGTTGAGAGCTGGGCTGCGAAGCTGCCTGCAGCCTCTGCAGCACCGGTTCAATCCCTGGCCACCAGCGAAGGTCCCACATGGCTCACAGACCTCTCCTGCCGTGCCCGCTGCTCCCCTCAGCAGTGTATTTTGAAAGAATGGTATGCCTGTTCTGTTCCCTGATCTGTCTCTGGTGAATTCTCTCACCGTCCCGCGCTTTTGACTGTACCCATTGCTTGTATAAATAAATAAATAAATCTTTAAAAAAAATAAAAAAGGAAAAGGAAAATGAGATCTCATGTGCACTTAGCTTAATTTTATAAATGAGTTGACTTATTTCAAAGCTAAAACTTTAATCTTTTCTAGAGAAATTTCTTCCATAAGCTATTTTAAAAGATTAGAAGTAGAATGTTCAGAGGATATTGCTTTTTTTTCAAGAAATTTAAAATGAGACTAATGATACTTCCTTAAAATTAAGTATCTTTTAAAAACAACTGATGTTAGCAGTTTAGTTGTTATTCACTGTGGCACAATAAACCCAGAGGGATAATAGCTAGGCAAGAAATATATTCCTTATATAAATTGGGAAAATCATCTCTATGAAAAATTAGCTTAGCCAAACTCACATTTGTAGTTCTTTAGAACTTTGTAAGTGTAAACACGCACCTATAATATATTCCATTAACTATTAACTATTTAACTATCTTTCAAATGAAAGATAGTTAAATTCTGTATTGACATAACCTATGTAAACTTCAACTATCTCTCCATGGGTACAAAAATTCCTTCCTTCTGATATCAGTTAAGGAGATCCACCTTCACTCTGTCATTCCAGCTAGAACCATCTCTTTTTCTGAGCCTTTCCATTTGATTTTCCCCTTTGCATAAAATATCCTCCCTCACCTTTGAAGGTCATGGTGGAAGGTCTTCATACAATTGAAACCTCTTAGTTTTCCTCTCAGGAGAAAAAATATGAAAAGGCCCCTTTCTGTACTTCTGGAATATTTAGTGCATTAAGCATATTCAGTTGTTGAAGGATTCATCATTTTACCTGATTTATGATGTCATAAATATTGGGATGATTTTATTCAAATGTTCTGGTTGGTCTGTGTTTGAAAGGTCTTTCTTTCCTTCAAAGAATGATGAAAAATATCATCCCTACCATGCACATTTTTTTTTATTAAGAGGGTATTTGATCATCTAGGACCCTATATGAAAAATATCAATAATTTTATCATTCATTTTAAACAAAGTCTAAAATGACAACATCAGTGGAATCAAGTCCTTCAGGAGGCAATAGTAAGGTAACAACAAAAATTTTTTTCTTTTTTTAATCTTTTCTAAGACCATTATGTAGATCAATATAAAGCATCTTAAAACAAAAACTTGACTGAGATAAAAATCTTACTATCAGTAGTGTATTACTAATACACAACACAGTATTGTTAACTACAGCCACCACACTGTCCATCACATTCCCAGGACTTATTTTTATATTTGAAAGTTGCAAAAGAATAAATCATGGAAGTTCTTATCACAGAAGAAAAATTGTTCAGTATGTGGGATGATATGGATATTAATGAAACTTATGGTAGTAATTTCACTATATATATATATATATACATATATATGCATATCAAATAACTATGCTGTATATATAAAACTAGTACCATGGTATATATCAATTATATCTAACAAAGAATGTTTTATTTCTACTCTTCCTTTTTTTCCCTTTGTAATTGTAATTAACTGTTCCCATTTATTTTAAGCAATATTTTTATTAGTTTTCAATTAATTGCAATATTGCCTCCAAGTAGAACTATGCATTACTTTTTTTTGTTGTTTTTGCCATGATGCAAACAGACCAGGAATATGATTAGAAATAAGTTGCAGAGATAACTACTATAAAATTTTTTGATAATCTGAAATATTTTCCTATAGTCTCTTTATTTTGAAGGTGACATAATAGAAGATACTTAAGGTTTGAGAATTAGTAATGTCATCAGAAAAAAACTGAGAAGTGAATGTGCTATGAAGACCAAATTTGAAGCCTACTCCTCTAGTTCAGTAGTTTTCAATTTCTGACCCTCCTTATTAGATATCAAAGAGAAGACTGGGGTTGGGGGTAACTCTGTAAATATTCTTGGGGATAAGGTGATCAAATGGCATTTTCTCGGTATTTCCCACCTTTTAAAAGTGGTATTTTAAGACCTGGGAATCAAACTAAAAATTTATTTTACCTACAATGTGCCATTCAAGATAATGATGCCCTATAACATTTGCTGTCCATGTAAGATAAGATTCCGGGTTTCCAAGAGAGTTTCTTGGGTAAAAGAAACTGGATGGGGGCCTCCCTGATGGTGCAAGGGGTTAAGTCTCAGCACTATGAAGCTACTGGCAAGCACTGCAACATGAGTTTGATCCCCAGCCAGGGAGCTGACCCACATGGTGCAGCAGACCTCTCCCACTGCTCCCCTCAGCAGTCAATCTGCCTATTCTGCTCCCTACTCTGTCTCTGGTGAATCCTTTCACCACCCTCACCACCTTCTTCCCCCACAGCTCTGACCTATACCCCAGCTCTTGTATGCATAAATAAATAAAATATGACTTTTTTTTTAAAAGGAAGAAATTGTATGGAGATTGTTTTTTAATTGTTTTGTACATGTCTCTGAGGCTAAACAAGTTATCAAAATCAGACTTTCTCAAGATCAGATTTGAAATGCTTCAAAATAAAATGATCAAATATTGTGTCACAATACCAGCCTTGCTTGGTATTTCTTCTAACCTATTTTCTTAACTATATCTGGCCTCTTTTCAAATTTCCTCTGAATAAGTCATATTGAGAATCCCACAAACATGGCAGCAAATCTTATCAACCAGTTTGGCCTTCCAGGCAAGGCTCTTAAAATTTTCCAGTAAGCTGGTGTTTTGCTTTCTCACATTAACTATCATTTCTTTCTTTTTTTTTTTTTTAAGATTTATTTATTTATGCAGCAAGATCTGGGGTACAGGCCAGAGATGCGGAGGGTGAAAGGATCCACCAGAGATAGAGTGGGGAGCAGAACAGGCAGACTGACTGAAATACACTGCTGAGTGAGCAGCAAGCGAGACAGGAGAGGTCTCCTGCGCCATGTGGGTTGTTCCCTGGCTGCCCGGGGATCGAACTTGTGCTGCAGTGGCTGTTGATTGCTTCATAGTGCGGTGCTTAACCCCTTGCGCTACCAGGGAGGCCCTGACTATCATTTCTTATACTATCTAGTTCAGCTTCTTTGAATACAACCCACTTCCCATCCCTTTACACTTGCCTTGAAATACTTAATTTTCAGGGCCTCCCTGGTGGTGCAAGGAGTTAAACACAGCACTGTGAAGTAATCTGCAGCCTCTGCAGTACGAGTTCAATCCCTGGCTGGCCAGGGAGCTACCCACATGGCGCAGCAAACCTCTCCTGTCTCACCCGCTGCTCCCCTCAGCAGTGTCTTTCTGTCAGTCTGCCTGTTCTAAATTCAAATTCTAGTTCAAGTAATTTGAAGATTGTGATTTCTAATATTATCTTATGCTCTGAAGGCTAATGGGAATATTTTCGGACTTGAGTGATAAATATTTTAAACCCCCCCAGAGCACAAGTACCTGATTATCCAGAACTGGGAGGAATTCATATAAAGACTTTATTCAACTTAACTTCTAGTGTCTGTTTTATCTATTTCCAAAGATTGGACTTCAAATTTTCTCATTTTTAAAGTTTAGGTTTCATTTCATGTAGTCACCCAGAAAAGTAGTTTCATATAGTGAAGAATGAGCAAAACCTACACTTTATTGTAAGCATAAGGACTGACATCTGAGCTCCATCACTCACAAAAAAGATGTTCCCCTGTCATGCTGTGATCTTCTAACAAGACTGAGCTAGTATACCTTGATTATATTCTAATTGCCCTTGGCATAACTATTGTAAGAATTTTATCTGAAAGTTTACTATTTATCAATAAGCATAACTTCAATAAATTTGCAAGGATTTAGCAGTAGTTCTGCAAAAATTTCATTCTGAAAATGCGGATTTCCCATTTTGATGACCTGCAGTCTTTCTGCAGTCTTTCTCATTTGGCATCCTATGAGAAAATAAAGCCCTGAATAATAATTTGAATGATAACCTTCTTGATTCTGATGAGGATGGCACATGGCTAGTACCCTTCCAGATGTAGACAAAAGTTATTTCATTGCATATAGTATATACCTCAAACCATTAATTCTCTCATATAATTTTATTGGCAAAGTGCTAGTAAAGGAACAAGAAGTGCTGGTAAAGGGAATTTTTCTGGGAAAAATACTTGTTCAAACTATGTCACTGTCACAATATGTTGCACTTCAGGTAAGTATGGACATGGCTTCATTACTGGAAATTATCTTAACTTTTTTCTATCCATGGTAAGTTAGTGTCAAAAGCCTGTGAGTGATTCCTTGTTCTCAAAGACCAGAGTCCTTGATTCCTTTCTAACCTTAGCTCCATCTTTCCCCCACCACATGTTTATTTTTTTTCAACCTC
Organism: Talpa occidentalis; assembly: GCF_014898055.3. Classification (NCBI taxonomy): domain Eukaryota; kingdom Metazoa; phylum Chordata; class Mammalia; order Eulipotyphla; family Talpidae; genus Talpa; species Talpa occidentalis. The sequence goes on from NW_023601653.1 coordinate 29,194,933, forward strand.
TCCAATAATTTATCTTATTGCTGCTCATGCTTACAGTGTTCCTTCCTCTAGGATGTACAGTTCCCCATTTTCCCTGAATGAAACCTTTCATCCTCTCAGATGCCAAAGAGGATCCTGTGTATCACCTCCGCTATGAAGATGTGGAGTTGCTTGTTATGTCTTTAATCATACTCCAAATTATATGCTGCCTGCCTGTGTTATTCATATATGGCTTTCCTTTCTTATCAGGCAATAAGTAATAAAAACAGTGCCCTTGCACACAAAATTTGCAAAAGAATCAATGTAATTTGGCATCTGGAAATAGGAAATATTTTAGGATATTATTTAAGGGAGAGATTTTTGTTGATAAACTGACTACAATTTGATGTACTTTTCAGGCTATTAATGCCATGCAATTGTTGACAATCATACTCTGAAGCTAGAAGAAGCTAGAAGATTAGAATTTGAGTCCTAGTTTTACAATTTTTTAAATTTGTGAATAAGAAGATATAACCACTTTGGCCTTTGATTCTTCATGTGTTAGCATTCTATCTTACTTCCCAATTGCCTCATTCTCAGCTTTAAAGTTTTCGGTGTGTGTGTTTTTTTTTTTTAATATTTTATTTATTTATTTTTGTATAGAAGAACTGGGGTGTGGGGGGTGAGAGGATTCACCAGAGACAGAGTGGAGAGCAGAGAAGGCAGATTTACTGAACTACATTGCTAAGGGAAGCAGTGGATGAGACAGGGGAGGTCTGCTGTGCCGTGTGTGGGGTTAGGATTCAGGCCTTCCGGTAATAGCACTAAACTTAACCCCTAAGCCACCATGGAGGCCCAAATTTTCAATGGTTTAATCTCCACCTGAAATCCTGTATGTTTTAACTATATTTATATAATCTAATAATGACTAGAAATTCTATTTTATTTTATATTATCTATTGCATCTATTTTACATTATCTATTGTATAAACTAGGATATAAATAGTGTATACACACACACACTGTGACTTGTTCACTGCTGGAATGGCAATAACAGAACAGTATCTCACACACTGTAGAAATTTAATATTACTTTGAGGAAAAGCTAAATGGACAAATGAACACTGCAACTCCAGAAACAGAGTTTGAAAACCTCTGTTCTATTTTCTCTAAGCTTTTTCCTAACATTGTTGGATCGCTGGAGAGCAATACACCCTTTTATCTCAATTCCCTGAAGAAATGACTTTACTGAAATATGATTAAATGTTATGCCCTCAGCTTTTAGAGAATTGTCTATTTGAACAGCGATTTTGTCTTTTGTTATTTCATGACCTCAATTTCAGAAACTACAATAAATATGTCCTTGAATTCAGTGCTAAAAAGTTTGTCTCTTCCATCTAAATTATTCTCTTCTGGTTGAACAATGAGAACTTAACACATTAAGCCACCTATCTAAGCTTTTGCTTCCTTGGCATTCAGTTCAGCTCAGCATTTTGTAGTAGTAATTACATGGGCTCAGGCATACTGTTATGTACATTCTTCTACTGCTCGTCACAGATTCTATCATTGAATTCTACCATATCCTACTGCAATTAATTTTATAAAATTCTCAAAACCACTTTGGAAACAGGCAAGCTATAAATGTCAGATTAATAAAATAAACTAGCTACTAGTATGTCTGTGTGTGTATCATGCCATTAGAGAGTGATCACTTTATTTTCATTTAAAATATGACAAGGGTGATTTTAAACTACATTTTTTAAGAAAATTTCATTATTATGACTATAACTTTAAAGACAATGTGCACACAATTCCTTGTGTCAAGTAGATGTGTTTAAAATATTCAGTCATCATTCATAGACATTATAAATGAACAAGCTTGCCTATTATTCCATCTTCTATGAGAAAATGTACTCACAAACATATAAAAAAGTACAAGGAAATATGAGATGGGAAAATAAATTAATTTTGGCATCTTAACAATAGATTCTTAAACACTAACAATGATTTCCTGCAATATACCTGGAATGAGGGCAGTGAAGAACTTGGTTTATTTTACAACTTGTTTATGAACTTGTTTATGAAAAAAGGAAAAAAAATGAAAGGTAATATTTGTTAATTATCTGCAGCATGTGACATCATTATAGTATCTCACTTACTCCTCATAGTTATTCTGCTAGGTAATTATAAACCGTATTTCTAAAGCGAAAATTTGAGGTTCAGAAAAGGAAGTTTCCACAGCTCTCAAGAGACATTACCAGATTTATACTCCAGCCTCATGAGCTTGAGTGTATCTCCTTTCCCACTGGGCTGCCCTAAAATGCCTTATAATCCCACCTGCTGAGTTCTCAGATTACATAGTGGAGAGGTAAGGTGATCACCCTGAAAAGATTAAGATAAAATTTATGTACTCAAAAAAACATTTGTTTTCTTCTCTTCCAGAACAGGTTTTTTTTTTTTTTTCATTTTTATTTTTTAAAGCTTTATTTATTTATTTATTTATTTATTTATTTATTTATTTATGCAAGCACTTGGTACAGCCAGAAGTGCGGGAGGGTTAGAGAATTCACCAGAGCCAGAGCGGGTAACGAACAGGCAGACTGACGAAATACACTGCTGAGGGGAGCAGCGGGCGGCAGGAGAGGTCTGTGCACCATGTGGGACCTCGCCCGGCAGCCAGGGATCAAACCAGCGCTGCAGAGGCTGTGGGCAGCCCAGCGCTCAACTGCTGCACCACCAGGGGAGGCCCCCAGAACAGGTTTTAAAGGGATGGATAGTGCTACCTTTTTTTTTTTTCCATGGGCTAGAGAAATCTATGAAATAGGAGAATGGAAGATAAGGGGAAATAGACTATAGTTCGCTAATCATACCAGGAAATCATAGTTAAATTTGATTTTCCCTTTTTTTCTCCCTTGATTTAATTGAGCTTTTCACATTTTTTTAACTTAAAAAATGTAAAATGACAACATCGTTAATATTTGCTAGTTCTTTAAAACTAATGACATAGGTCACAGGACTAAACATCACAATTGAAACCTTTTCTATGAAAAGATATAGGAACGAATTCTGAAAATACCCACAACTTTTTAGACTATGGACTTTTTTAGACTAATTGTTGTTGAGAATTAGATGAACACTCAGGACTTCTGTTCATAGTATGCACATACTCAGTTTTTACAAATATTTCTGTACAATTTTGCATACTTCCTCTGTCTCTTACACCCATACAAAGACTTTTATTAGAGTCACCAAGCCAGTAACAGGGAGCTACGCTACTGGTCCTCATAGGAAAAGTGTCCTGATCCTTTCAAGGCACCAAGGACCTTTTTGATACACTTGCCCTTCAAAGTCCTTACAACATAAATTGCTTTATTTAAAAGACCTAATTCCAGCTGTCAAGTAATCCTTGTTATGTAAAAAGTCTGGACAATTGTCCCTTGCCCCATAGATGCTGTAACTGAAAGCCCCTTGCTTTACAGAGTCTTATCACCTACTTCAGGCCTTGGGTAGCTCAGTCTACAGTCATGGCAAATAGCTGGGATTAGACCAGGCATTTGTGAAAATTCTTGTGTCAGTGTAATTCTTGTCAACTGCATAACAAATATTCCAACTCTTCTCCTGTAAAATTGCATCCCTTAACATTTGGTTTTCTTTTAATACTTCAGATGGAAGTAAAAGAATAGACTGTCTTATAAGAACTTTGTGTATTTTCAATCTAGATTAATCTGAGTCAGGTCTTTATATTAAAATCTGAAAAGGTATTATCTTGTCATTGTTCCAATTTAATATAGAATGGATGCACTGTGGCAGTATTTTTAAAGAAGTTACATCTCAGGTATTATTTAAACATCCTATGCAACTTGCTATCTTATTTCAAGCCCAGGTGTAATTTGTGAACATACCTTTTGTTCCGCTGTCATGGTTAGACTTTGCAGTCGGCCAGTCATATTCCCTAAACTCTTTTCGAAAGCTGCTACGAGATGAGCCTGTGGACAAAATGGAAGGAAAATATTTGAAATGTCTGAACCTTATATGGAAGAACAAAAACCCTTCATTGTACAAAATACATCGTTTCTAGTATCCTAACTCTTTAAATACTGGAACCATCATGGTTAGTTCTCAGTGGTGACTCCCCATTAACACAAATATTCATTTATCATTTATAAACTTCAGCCTAAAACCAGTGTTTCAATCTCCTGACATTTAATGTGAGTTCAACTTCTGAAAGGGGATGGTATTTTTCAAATCATAGCATCTCCTAACTTGCACATCATGGAGAGATTTGACACACAAAATACTGAATCAAGTTCTTAGTTGCCAAGTTTTTAAACTTGAAGCCCAAGAGGAGGTCACCGCAATAGTCAATGGACAAATGTTCCTCATTTTTAAACCTGCACAATGACCTTTGAAGATATTGTTAGCGCCTCTATTATAATGATGCTCTCCCTTAAGTGTCAGACATCTGCTGACAGCTATAACATTATCTTTCCTCTTTCTACTTAAGAGAGAATTGAATCAAAAAGAGTTGTCTTCACTTTCTAAACTCTTCAATAAAAGGTATTTTATATCCACCTTATTGCCTTTAGCTAAGGAAAATTAGGTAGGCCAGCTAGAAATAATATTCAGCTATATTTTATTTAACATTAAGTTTTTGTGGCTTTAGGTTTTATTTTAAATCTCAGAGAATTATACATGATTCATCACTTCACCATAATTTTTCAATTAAGAAGTATTTGACACTCCCTTCCCTTCTGCATTACTGACCCCTTCCCCTTTCTCTTCTATGACTGTGACTTCTTTAGTAATTATTTTCTTTCTTCCCTTACTAGTTTTAACTAACCTAGCATTCCTAAATACTAACATAAGTCAGTTCCTATTGACATGCCATGCCACAGCTTTACCACAGAATATCAGGGATGAAGAAGTTTCAATCAGCACTGTAATTTGATACAGAACTACAGGAACATTACCTCAAACTGATGTATTTTTGTTGTGCTCTTAGAAAGACACATGGATAGAATTCTTTACAATTCATCATAAGCTTTGTATGGAAAAAAATTTGACATTCCTCGGTGAACATTCAATTTTGGGGGGAAGGAAGTAAGAAGATTAAGTTCAAATTTGTCTCCTTATAACACCAGCAGAAATGAAAGGCTAAGGTAACTGTTATCAAAAGGATAAAATGAGTCCTAAGTATCAGGGCACTAGAAGTTTATTCCATTATTGGTAAAAGCTGGAATGTACAAGTTCCTCCCACTAGCATAGAAAGACAATGGTGTCTTTGTTCCTACCTCTGAATTTATCCTGGACTACCTACACTATTTTTTTTTCTAACATTGCAACATGTGAAAGATAATTGCTAAGAATACTTCTACTAATCTTCAGACCATCACTAAGTTCTTTATTCTTTTTCCAGATCCTCAACCATCCCTCTTCCCACTCATACACATGCGCTTTCACACACATACACACACTCTCGGGAGCTACTCTATTTCAAGATTTGTTAACAGATTTAATTGGATAATTAATACTCTAAAAACAAAGGGGAATAGTATCTTATAGTTCAAAAGGTTTTCAATGACAAGGACTATCATTATATATTTAGTTTTTATCATATTTAGCACTCTCAGAATTAGTGTAAGAGTATCTTCTTTGATCATAAACTTTTTAATTATTAATTATTAAATTACCTACACACATGAAAATGAACAAAATGAGAATGTATGGTCTATCCCATAGATCATGTAGTAAACATTTATCACTCACCGGCTAAGTAAGGAAAATAGGATATTTGAAGACCCCAGAAGTCTTCCCTGTCCCTTTCTCAAAGACAACTACTATTGTGATATTTGTGATAATTATTTCACACTTCATTCCATAGTTTTACCACTTAAGCTTACATCCCTGAAACTATGTTTCAGCTTTGCTTGTTTTTAAAGCTATCCAAGTAAAATCATATGACACGATTTTCTGTGACTATTTTCTTTTCTTAACATTGTGTTTTGAGATTTTCCCATATGGTGGATAGTAGCAGGGAAACTTTGCTCATAGCATTAGCCTATGTGTTTACAATATGTTTGTCCATGATGACTATTTGTGTTGACTCCAGTCTAGGCTATCAGAAATAATGCCACTATGACCACACAATGGGTTACCAAGTCTTAAAATTGAATTGTTCATTTTCTTTAAAATAGCAGAAAATCACAAGAACAACTGTAACATTTAGTAAAAGAAAAATGCAAGATTCTACTCAATATTGCAAAGTTTTAATTATCCCAATAACTTAAAAGATTGAATTGTTTAAGTCTGAAAAATACCTGACCTTTTGTGTATATTTTAAAATGCACAAAATTGTCTTTGAAATTTGGAAATTGTTTTTCATTAATTATTTACAAGAAAACTGATAACTGACAATAAAATCAACAAAAAACATTTTTAGTTGCATTGTTCGCAATGAAAAATGTGAAAAATTGTTTTTAAGTTTGTTATCTCAGTTTAGTTGATCAGATTAACTGTAATATTTTGACAGTAATCAAAGTTTATAGTTTCACCTACAAACTGAAAAAAGCCAGTGCAAAAAGCACATAAGGGAAAACATTTTTACCAGTGATGATCTTTGTCATCTCCCTGGAGAAAACTTGGAAAGTAAAACTCATTACACTATAGGAAAATATATCCTGTATGAAAAACTTTATAACATGTTGGCTTTTAGGAAACATTGGACTTTTACAGGGTCTGTTAATCCTAATTTACTTATTTCTGACTTTTGTAGCTGCACTATTTTAAATTCAGAATAAAATTATATCAATACGATGATAAAAATCCCCTAACTGTGTTAGGTGAAGTCTGTAAAGATAATAAAATATACAAGACTAAATATTAGCTAAAAGAAGGTATTTTAAATACATACTGTTTTTATTTTTGGAATCATAAAACATAATTGGAATAAACATGCAAAGAGAATTATTTGTTACTAAAAAATAAGAAACATCATCATGAACAATGCCCACATTACATCTAGTCACAAAGATTTCAATAACAATCCATCAGCCAAATTAAAAAAAAAATAACTCAATAACAGATTTGTATAGGGATCTATGTAGACCTCCTTATACATAGATTTATATGGGCATTTATATAACTTTATATTTGAAAATCAATAGCAAGATTAATTGAAAATGATTCAGAAACTAACATAAAGATTCACATTTCTCTTACACTGCTTGTCATTGTTATTATGTAAAAGTAGTTTTCTTTTAAAGGACATGCACAAAAGCAAGAGTAACTGCCAGATTATATAAAAATATTAGAGAAAATAAATAGAAACACAATCCTAAACTAAGTAATACCCAATAGATTTTTGGTAAAAACAAACAAACAAAAATTACCTTTTGTTTTATTACATATTCATTTAGTAATAATATCTAGTCTTAGCACCCATTTGCAAATTATCTAAAAGCTGAGATTTTCAAAGAAAATATTGCAAAAGCCAAATAAATGCCCCCCACCTGAGCTGGTTGCATAAAGTTATGGGCAAGAGGCTGGACCCCAGGCTGACTATGTGATGTTACCACACAGTTGCAGTTGCCTTGGCTTGTGGGGCTCCTGTTCTCTTCATATTCCTTGGTGGGGTACTGATTCAGAGAGCGCCAGGCAATTGTGCTTGCCAACATGCCTTCTCTCCTTCCTAGAGACATCCTAGCAGAATAGCTTTACAGAGTCTTCCCAGGAGTTTCTGCAGCTCTGATCAGAGCACCTTCACAAGTGGGTGGGAGAGTTTAGTGCCCCTTCTATTGAATGGGGCTATGCTCTGCCAGTCAAAGGAGAGGTGAGCTGACTGGATACCTTTCAACTTACCACTGTCTCTTTCAACAAAGGGGTAAAAGACTTATAATAAAGATGCAGGGAAGTCTCAAATTTTAAAATTGAAAATACATTATTGTACAGACTCTGTAAATATAACCATGCCAGGACTAAGCATGTCCTACATCAATTACCAAAAATATCCAAATTAAAAAAATATTTGTATATTGAGCAAAAAGGAATGACTATATATTTAAAGTGATCACTAAATAAAAACAATAGTTAATGATATTTTCTACAGAACCTAACCCTTGTAATTAATCCTTATAAATCATCACAGGGCCTCCGTGGTGGCCTAGGGGTTAAGTTTCAGCATTATCACCACTACTGCCTGAGTTCGATCCCTGGCCAGGCAGCCAACTCACAAGTAGAGGTGAACCTCTCCTGTCTGACCTGCTGCTCCCCTTAGCGGTGTATCTCAGTAAATCTGCCTGTTCTGCTCCCCACTCTGTCTCTGGTGAATCCTCTTGCCACCCACACATCTGGCCTGTACCCCAGTTCCTGTATGCATAGATAAATAGATCTTAAAAAATTATACAGAAAATGTATTGTTTTGTGTTGAATTTTGTTTCTGTACCTTGTATGTTAAGATATATGTTCTCTCGGGCCTCCCAGGTGGCGCAGTGGGTTGAGCGCAGTGCTGTGGAGCTGTCTACAGCCTCTGCAGCATGGGTTAGATTCCCGGCCAGCCAGGGAGATACTCACATGGCACGGCAGACCTCTCCTGTCTCTCCTGCTGCTTCTGTGCTTTCGGTCATCTGCCTGTTCTGATTCCCGCTCTGTCTCTGGTGAATCCTCTCACCCTCCCACACCTCCCACACCTCAGCTCTTGTATAAATAAATAAAAAATCTTTTAAAAAAAAGATGTATGCTCTTTCTGTGTTAATATCTGTTGATGCATTATGTATGTGCTACTTTAAAAACAGAAATAGTTTAAAATTTACCGTGTAAAAGCTCAAATTCCATTATGCATAGCAGCATTTATTATTCCAGTATTGGAATATAGAAGCCCACACAAGAGACATTTACAACAAAATAAAATCCTGAGAAATATTTCAAGACATCTGTAATTACCTTGACGGTCCAACTTATATAGTCTATTAAAAAAAAGACCCCATTGCAGATAAACACAATCCATTGAGTTTTGGCATTTATATTGTAATATGGCCTCTAAGTACAAATTCAGAAATGGAGTGTTTATACTACTATACATACAGCTTAACATATACAATTTACAGTGCCACTGAAATATTTCTTTAAGTGCCATTATTAAACACAAAATGTAAGTTAATAATTTTCTTTCATTATTGTCTAAGCAATTGTCTAAAACCTGCTATTATTTTTAAGAATCCCCTAAAAGTATTCTTTAAAAATACAGTTAATCTAAAATTAATTTGATTCTTTCATAATTGAAAAGATAAAATCTCTCCAAATACAGTGCTAAAACGAATACTTTGTGAATAAAATGACTCACTTATGTACTGTGGAAATTATATTCCACAATGATTTTATTCTTCAACTCTCTGGGGCCTACACCTGTTCACTCTTGTAATGGAATGTTTGGTCTAGGAGATAGAAAATCTCAATGGAGAGCAGAGAGGAGGCGCCAGGGAACAGGCAACAGCTACACAGTGCAAATGAGCAGATTAATGTTGAGTGAAGGTAGCAGTACATATGGCAAAACAGTAGGAGTTTCCTTACCCCTCACAGTTGCTTTGAACACTACTGTTCCTTAGGACTAGGCTCAATGCCCCAAGTCTCTTTATTATTTTGCATTTCCTCTGAGTACTCCCTGACACAATGAAGGTATTCAATAAATGTTAATTTAATTGATGATGATCATCATCATCATTTGACCATTCTGGGCTGCTAAAACTTCTATGAGAAACCTACCAAGGTTCTTGAAAGAACTTATCTCATTTATAATCTAGCTAGGCTACCCAAATTTAGATACAAGTTCATTTTTTAAGAATGAACTAATTGGCCAAGAATTGTGCTGAGGAATAGGGCACATGAATTTTTTATTTTCCAAAATTAATCATATCATGATTTGAGAAAGACTTACATATGGGGACTGATAAAAATGGAAATATGAAAATAAATAACCCTTGAGCTGTTACTATTGTTTCCAACCTTATAAGAAACAAACAAAAACCCATTTTAACCATATCATGATTGAATGACAGGCCTCCCCAAAATATCCAGAACAGGCCTCTGCAAGACGTGTCATTATTGCATGTGTATTATTTTGGGCTGAAGACAAACAGGGTTCTGCAGACTTACTTACAACTTCGTACCACCCCTATAACTAGAAAAGTGAAAACTGGGGGTATTACACATAATTAGGGTTTTTACTAGAAGTACTCTTACTATTGGTGAACTTATCCATATAGCAGGGCAAATACCTAATTACAGAGCATCTGGTCTTCATGATGAGCCCCTTTTCTTTATTACATGAATACCCCTCCTCTGTTCTTGAAGTCTCAGACCTCTATCCTATTCCTTCCTCAGCATACATACTCCCATTAGCCCCACTGGCTTTGGAATCAATGTTTGAGTAGATTCCCTCTATCTACATAATTAGGTTATTACTCAACCAACCTGTTTCTACTCTTCCCTGACATGATTCCTCCAAAATTTCTGTTTACAAGAATTTTTGTGCAGGAAAGTTTATAGGAGTCCCACTATTTAGCGATGTAAATACATACATTTTTTGAAATTTAAATTTATCAGTCTGTTACTACAATGACCCCACTTGTAAACAACAAATAATAAGAGGATTAAAAATTAAAGTGCTTTCTAGTAACAGATAAATAAATAAAAGTATAAATTTGCATATCAAATATGTTTCAACATGTTAAAAAAATCAAAAGTGACTTACATTTGCTGACAGCTGAGAAGTAAGGGTGGCCACTTTTTCCTGTGATGCAACCAGTTCTCTCCGCAATTTATGGATTTGCTGAATGCAATTTAAAGAAAGAAATTCAACATGCTAGTAGATTTTTATTTAAAACAAAGAACTCAATCAAAGAAAGCAAATACTCTAGTTTTATGTCATTCTACTCCTACTCTATCAGCATCCTGATAGTAAAAGAAATGTTAACACTAGCTACCAGGTAACAATTAAATGCTATTTACAAGAAGGGAAAGTAGTTACCCTTAAAGTGGGGGCTCACTCTTCAAGTTAAAGAGTGATTACCTTTTACATGCACCATTCCTTTCTGCCTCAGATATCAGTTAACTTTTTTCTATTGATTCTTTCATTTCCAAATACATGTGGTGAAAAAAATCAAGTAGTAAAACTTTCTAAAAATTAAATATACATATTTTTCTGGGTCTTTTTATAGAAAAAGATACCCCATGTTAATTTTGTTCAGGTTTTGTTTTTGTGTGTGTGTGTTTAATTTTCTATAGTTTGGAAATTTCTCAGAAGCTATCTATCTTGCAGCCTATCTTGAAGTCACTGAAAGTTGGCTCTAATTCAGTATATTATTGTTACATATATGATAATAATTGTATTGGTTTGCGTCTCAATGACTAACATGCAGCTAAGGACTTCCCGAATATTTATTATAATGTCTTTTTTATATGTTACTATTTGTTCAGAAGAGAAGTGCTTTATAGGCTATCCATATTTTAAAATAAATGGAAGTAATACTGTAAAAATAACTAGTTAAATCAATAAAATAAATACACTAGAAGTTTTCCTTTTTAATAAAGCTTCCTAATTTCCTTTCTAATAAAACTGAAGAACAGGGTATATCATATATTTAAAATTTTAATTAAAGCATTTTCTGAAGTTTAATTTGCAAGTTTCATATTACCATGAAATGTAACACATGATTAGTAAGGGTAAAACATTTACAACCATCTAAGACTAAGTTCTGCTAATATTCTCTGCTCTCAAGAGCATTTCAGTTACTTAGAGGCCAAATATTCTACTCTGAGGAGTCTCATTTCTTCAACAAGAAGTCTTCTATTATGGTGTTGTATTTCCTTTACTGTCTTAGTTTGAAAACATTCTTGACACGGTTCTTTAACCATCTTTCCCCCTCATGCCATGCATTAGATTTTTGTGGAGAATAAATAGTGGTCAACATTGAGGGACTAGACCTTAGATTGACATACTCAGGAGGTGGAGAGGAAAAAGAGGGGAGAGAAGAGAACGGGGGTGGTGGGGGGGTGGAGGGGAGCATATGGAGGCTGGTGGAGGACTGTAGGCATTTTGGTGGTGGGAAAATTGTGGTGACTGCCTCTGAGGGGAGAATTCCTACATTGTCTAAAGAAAAAAAACAACAACAAAACAATCTTTAAAAAAATTTTAAAAATATTGACTCTTAAAGAACGTGAATTTTAAGCTGGAAGCAGAGGTGGTGGACATTTAAATTTTCCAAGTGTGATTTTAGCCCTGTAAAAAAGATATTAACTCCAGCCCCAACTAGATTCTGACTTACATTCATAGGATGATGAACACAAATAGTCCCAGAAAGCAGAGAAGCCATTTTATTCTTAAACTAATACAAATTCAAAGAGCCTTTCTTAAATTAATAGTCTATTATATAATACTAGCTCCATTAAAACACAACCCAGGAAAGCTTAAAGTAATATAAGTTATTATTACAAAACCATGACTCATTACGGTGCATTGATGATAAAAGGGGCATTGGACAACTACTAATACGGTAAACAGAAGTGGAATTTCTATGTCTTAGCAGCTACGTTATGATAGTGTCAGAAGCTTTGCCATGCCCATAAATAAATAGTACTACTATTTAAAAACCATACGCATTCTTTGTCCCAGCAACCCTAAAGATCGAATGGGTATAATCAATACTTTTTATTCACATATTTTTTCATTTAGTTATTTTTTTATTAATCAATACTTTTTAAATATTTTAAACGCAGCATAGATTTTACTTTAAAGGCTAATAAAATATCACTTTAACAGAAAGAGTTTCTTTGCAAAGGCTGTTTTATTTGCAAAGACATTTATTTTCTCTGTGATCCAAGTGTCTTAGTATAAACCAACAAAATTGTCATTACTGCACCTTAAATAAAAGCCAAATTAAAGTCCTCCAGTTATTCTTGGCTAGCAGAACTCTCACACAAAGGGAAAGAAAAAAAATAATATTCACTCCAGGTAGTACCTGATCTGTACATGATTGCAACAAAATGCCTGCTTGTGAAATGCCTTTGATTAGATCAATACACTATACTAGACAGAAAGCAGTGATTAGAAGTAACAAAGAGCAGGCACAAAGTAAGCTGCCACTGTGCTCTGGAGGTCTGGTACCTAAGAATAAAGTATCCTTAATCCTTCCTCAGTTAGCCTCACAAGCAGTAGGCAAAAAACTACCATAAAATAGAAAAAGCATATAATATTCATTCATCAAAGTTTTACTGTGTTGGGGATGAGTCTTGAAAGATGTTACTGAGATGTATGTCATGTAGTGTTATGTCTATATTTTCTTCTCTATATTTTTGATGACTGGCACAAGAAGATGTGGTGTCTGTATACATAATGGAATACCATTCAGCAATCAAAAAAGATAAGCTCATGCCATTCACAGCAACATGGATGGAGCTGGAAGGGATTGTTCTCAGTCAAATAAGTCAAAAGTTAAAAGAAAAATACCGGATGGTTTCACTTACAGGAGGAATATAGGGGAACCTAATAAGGGATCAGTAAAAAAATAATAACAATAATAAAAAAAAAACAACAAACAGGCAACTATAAATCAGAGACATTCCACAGAAGAGGGAGAGGGAGCAAACCAGGGAAGGTGATGGTGATAGTGCACAGGTGAATTGATGGTGGGAATTTTACAGGGATTACACCTGAGAGAAGAAAGCAAACAGCAAACATTGTACAAAAATGAACAATGATGCAATATATGTAAATTAATTAATAAAAAAAAATTCATATGTCCTAACTTCTGGAGACAATTTACTAATTGTTGAGCTGAGAATTCTATGTAGAATAGGTGAGTAAAGTTTGCTTCTAAAAACTTCATTTTATTTTAAGAGGAACTATCAAGACCATTTTCAATTAGCTGTTGCAGTACCATCTGCAGTGCTGAAGTCATGCTATTGTATGTATCACAGAGCCCTCTAGCGGTAGGAATACTTATTTCATGTCATTATAAATGCAAACTACGTAAGTCAAACAAAAAATGTTATAAGGATTTTACCTCTGAATGAGCCTTTTCCTCCGCCTGTAAAAGAGAAAGTAAAAATAATTTAACTGTAATTAATCAGTGGCAATTAATTTCACAAGTATAAACGTGCTAAATAATTTTATTGTGTAATTTAAATGTTACTGATGTTTAAGAGAAGAATATAGTAAAATACATAATGTTAAAATAAAATCTGAAGAACAGCAACTTTTAGGAACTGAAAATGAATAGCTTACATATAAACCATATGGTATCTTAAAAATTTAGGGTGTTTGATTCATGGATACATAATATGCCTTAAAAGCAAAGGATAATAAACAGACTATGAACAAGGGTTATAAAACTATACTCTGTAAAAGGTGAGTAAAGGAAGAAAAGAAATACTGTTTTTTTGTTTGTTTGTTTTCATACTGACTGTGGGAAATGAACGCCATGAAATTATAGAGATCTTAGTTAAGACAGGAGCTGGAATTTTATTAAAAATTCTAAGTAAGCTGGAAGAAAAACATTGACCTCTAATGATAATCATAGAAAATTGGCTTATTAGTTTCTTCTTTCTCTTCCTTTCCCTAATGATTATCAATTAGCTTTACTGGGTTGCTAGTCAGCCAAATGCCCAGCGTGAAGGCAATGGTAAGTGTGGTTGATAAATATCTTTGGTTATTCAGTTTACAGAAATGAGAGCTGCTGTGAGGTGTTTTTGACCTCAGTTGAGGATAAGTCCTAGCACTGTTTTTTTTTTTTCTTTAAAAGATTTATTTATTTTATTTATTTATACAAGCACTGGGCACAGTCAGAAGCGCGAGAGGGTGAGAGAATTCACCAGAGCCAGAGCTGGGAGCAGAGCAGGCAGAAGGACCGAAGTACACTGCTGAGGGGAGCAGCGGGCGGCAGGAGAGGTCTGCGGCCATGTGGGACCCTCCTCTGGTGGCCGGGGAGCATCAGGGGATCTCTGCGGCCATGTGGGACCCTCCTCTGGTGGCCGGGGAGCATCAGGGGATCGAACCGGCGGTGCAGAGGCTGCGGGCAGCTTCGCAACCCAGCGCTCAGCTACTGCGCCACCGGGGAGGCCCAGTCCTAGCACTGCTTTTACTTACTTGTGCTGGAGTACAAAATGCCAGAAAATGAGTTCTGTGCACCATTATATTTGGGAAGCTCCCTCTTTCTGGAAAAACCTGGAGAATGCATACTACTGCTCAGCAGTGTACAAGTCAGCTCACTGCCTTGAGCAAATACATAGCTGAAGACAGTCATCTCTTATCTCTTATCTCCACTTTTCGGACATTTCCAGATTAATTGCAAAAATAACTGAACTGATGTTTATATCTCCTTTTCCTCCAGAAATCATAAAATAAAGTTAAATATATATCAAAATAATTTAATGCATAAACATTAATCTTTTCTATATTTTCTCTACTCTTAAAAAATGTATGATATCATACTACAGTGATTAAATGAAGAGATATTAACTAGTAGAAATCTAACAGCCTTTATAAGAAATCTGTGTTGTATAAATAAAAGCTATTACAAAGCTTAAGTACTTTGTATCTCAATTTTAGGTTTACAAGATTTTATTTTTAATTTTGATCATTTCAAAGGTTCATACAAAGTTTGTTTTTTGGATTTGTTTAGAAGAAGGCTTCTGAATTGGTTTAGAAATAGGGAGGGAATTATAAGATAAAAATGTCATAAACTTAAAAGTTGAAAGTTGTTTGCCTTATGACATATGACACAAATAACTATGACTATTCAGCTTCCTTAGTACTTTGCATATTTACTGCCATTTTATTCTTCCAAAATCTTGCTTCCAGGCTTGCTAAGATTATATAAAAGTGATGCTCATTAAAAAAAAAAAAACAACTTACATATTTAAAAAATAATTAAGCATTCTATTTCTTATATCCATCACACTTTTTTATTTATAAAGCCCGAATAAGGTCTATGTACCAGTCCTAAGCATAACCATTACATATTAATACTATGTATACTCTATCTAATGACTTTTCTCATTACTGACTTTTCAGAACTATCCTTTTCTTTAATTTTGCCTCATTTTTATACTCTGTGGTTCTTAATACTGGATAGATGTTACCATAAAGCTGAAGCAGTGAATCAGAATATTGATTTTTTTCCCCAGTGGGTTAAACATAGGATAATGATATTATGATGGAATGCGATTGCTTGCCATTTTTAAATAATGGTTCTGAAGCAAGCCCAATATACTGAAGATGGTAAACTATGTAAAACACCTTTCCAAACAAAGACTTATCAGATTATACTTTATTCTGTAAGCCATGAACTGGTTATTCACTCATCCATTCAAACTTATTAAAAAATATTTAATAATAGCTATGTGTTAGGAAATTCTAAAATGGTATCCACAAGGAACCAAACCTTCCGCTTCCTCTTATTAAAGCAATACAATTTTGATTCTCAGTAAAAATTAGAATTTTTAAATATACAGCTAATTAGAAAACATCTATAGTAAGCATAAAAACTCAAATGCTTAACAGGACCAGACATAAAGAATAAAATGTGTCCTGGGTAATTAAAAAAAAATGGCCTTCGTAGACCCTTTTATTTTCCACTTTTCATAAAGATAAAGATGAGGGGTATTTCTTTCTGATGATATATGCAACAGTGCAATAACTAACAATGCAAACTCAGCTCACTGTCAGAAAGGAGAGGGGGCAGAGATGGCAATGGACCTGAGAACATACACCGACAACATCTAAAGGGCGTAATGCCCAATCACTGCAAAATTGCATGTCTATTACTAGCAGTTCTGATAATCATATTTTTTTTTTAAAGGAACTTGGAAAATTTAATTTCTAGGTAAAAGCTCCAGATTTCAAAATGTTAGCTGGCATTTTAAAACAAACCGAGACTCTAAGATTAGCAGATCAGATTGGGCCTGTGATTTCCAATTAATTTGCAACATTCTTGAATCTTTCTAAACAAAAATGTTATAAGGTAATTGATTCAAGTCTACAAAAAGATAATTTGAAAAATTTACTAAATTGTAATCAAAGAGACTTTAAAAGAGTTGTGTGAAAAAATAATCCTTCTGGGCCTCTTCGGTGGCGCAAAGGGTTAGAACATAACCTATGAAGCTGTCCACAGCCTCTACAGCACGAGTTCAATCCCTGGCCAGCCAGGGAGCCACCCACATGGTGCAGCAGACCTCTCCTGACTCACCCATCTGCTCCCCTCAGCAGTATACTTTGGTCAATCTGCCTGTTCTGTTCCTCACTCTGTCTCTAGTGAATCCTCTCACCCCCCACACCTCTGGCCTGTACCCCAGCTCTTGTATGCATAAATAAACAAATCTTTAAAAAAAAAAAGAATCCTTCCAACAGGATATGTTAGATTGCTGAATTTTAAAGGTAAATGTTCTTTGCAACAAGAAATCTTTGCTAGTTTGCAATATTTTTAGGCAACATATATAATTCTATAAATTAGTGAAAGAGTAAATATGATATAAACTCTTGGTTAATGAAAGTAGTAATCTGTCTAGTAAGAGCAAGGAGTGCCAAAAATTCCTCAAAAAAACCCACATCTTTCCTGTGAATATTTTTTTTTATGAAAAAGTACCATGCATAGCTATATCAGTTGTAACAGGACATAACTTCAAAAGGTTAAAGTCATGATATAAATGATACTCCCTAGAACTCTACAGTTTAAAATATTTATGCTATACAATGTCCCTAATCTTCTCTAATTATTCAGAAAGTCCATGAGATACATGGTATATACCTGGTTGTTGTTTTCCAATTTTATTTTAAAGGTATTGTCCAAAACAAATTAGGCAATTTGCCTGATGTCACACAATAATTATTGATAATGCTAGCAAGAATACAAATCAACTGAATCTTTATCCACTGTCCTTAGAAAGGCATGAAAAATAATGATAAATGGCCTTTTCACTTCACGGCTTGAAAAGCACTTTCACAGATATTTTCTCATTGCCCATGAAATCTCAGCGCATGATAAGAGGAGACTAGAGACAAAGTAGCTTTCCCTCATCACTGATTTTCTCTTTATTAGTCCTCCAAATAAGCATGAATCATTAATTTGTATTTTTTTTAAGATTATCAATTCAAGTATACATATACAAGTTTTTTTTTAATTTGCTTCAATACAAATATTTAAATTTCCTAATACAGATATTTAAATTTTCTAATAATGTCACTTACTCAAGTGGCTTAATCACTTAACCCATTCTTTTCACATTTAACACCATGGCCTAGTTGATCTCTAAATAATGTTTTAATCTCTGTTCCCATTCCATAGAGTATTCTTTATATAATACTTCTCATTTACACTTACTAATTATCCTTACTATGTTGATATCCATTTGTATCTATCTAAAATTTTTATAATGTACTCACTTTGTTCCCTATGAACTGCACTATCCACTAGACACATGTGCCCATTTAAATTTAAATTCATCAAAATTAAAAATTCATTTTCTCTGTCATCACCAGACATACTTCAAATACTCAATGGCCACATACAGGTAGGGGTTACTGTGTCAGACAGCGCAGATATAGAACATTTTCAGACCACACAAAGATCTCTGATATAATTAGCTAGTTTTTCCTCAACCCATGTTGTTTTCTTCGGGAGTCTTTCTTAAGATTCAAGAAAATGTTTTTTATCCAAAAACTGTTTCTGTATATATTTAAAATTTGATCAGAATGATGCTGCATCTTTTAATGTTACAGACAGACTTCAACTGCAATGTCAAAGCACCTCTCTCCAATGGCAGTGACACTGGACAACAGGAGGAACATTGTGCCTTAATATAGTTGCTTTGTGTTCTTATACAATTTCAACTTTCTCACTTTTTTATCCATTTGCCTAAAATAGTAGATTAATCTAGACATAATAGTCATTTTAATCATTAAAAAGAAAATTATGGACCTCCCTGGTAGTGCAAGGCATTAAGCACCGCACTATAAAGCAATCCGCAGCCTCTGCAGCACAAGTTGGATCCCTGGCTAGCCAGGGAGCAACCCACATGGCACAGCAGACCTCTCCTGACTCGCCTGTTGCTCCCCTCAGCAGTGTACTTCAGTCAATCTGCTTGATCTGTTCCCCACTCTGTTTCTTGTGAATTCTCTCACCCCCCACACCTCTGGCCTGTACCCCAGCTCTTGTATGCATAAATAAATAAATCTTAAAAAAAGAGAATGTCAGAAAAATTTTGCTTCTGCCAAAGATAGTCTGATCTTGAATAGCTATCTAAAGCAGTAAATATGTAAGATTAACTTACAAAAAGAAGGCCATAATATTTGAATTTAATGAAAATGAGAGAAAAAAATAGCATTGCGCCTAATGTGTCACTAATCAATAACAGCTGAGGCTGTGAACTTTTCATGAACCTTTTAATATAGGATTAAGGATTATTCATAGAACTCCAGTCACAGTGAGATTCAGAAGTTAATATACCTCACTCTTCCCTAGGCATGAAGGAATCGTCTTGTAAAGTATATATTCCTGTAGCATAATTTATTTAAAAGGATAAAATTATACCAAGTGGACAGAAAACTCATCTTGGCAAAAACAAAATATAATTTCACACACTAGAAAAATAAATTGATGCACTACATTGCACTCCTAAGAAATCACATGCTATTAGATCACATTCTTATTCAGAATATGTATTTTTTAAAAAGCTAGGTCATTATGGGCCTCCCCTGGTGGTGCAGGCGGTTGAGCACAGCGCTGTGAAGCTGTCTGCAGCATCTGCAGTGCTGGTTTGATCCCGGCCTGCAGGCGAGGGTCCCATATGGTGCAGGAGACCTCTCCTGTCGCGCCTGCTGCTCCCCTCAGCAATGTATTTCGTCAGTCTGCCTGTTCCGTTCCCCGCTCTGTCTCTGGTGAATCCTCTCACCCTCCCATGCATCTGGCCTGTACCCCGGTTCTTGTGTAAATAAAATAAATAAATCTTTAAAAAAAAAAAAAAGCTAGGTCATTGGCACAATCATCTCAAAAAATTTAAAACATAGGGTCTCCCTGCTGGCGCAGTCAGTTGAGTGCAGTGCTATGAAGCTGTCCGCAGCCTCTGCAGTGAGGGTTCCATCCCAGCGGGCTGGGGAGATATCCACATGGCACAGCAGACCTCTCCTGTCTCACCTGCTGCTTCCCTCAGCAGTGTATTTCAGTCAGTCTGCCTGTTCTGTTCCCCACTCTGTCTCTGGTGAATCCTCTCACCCTCCTGCACATCTGGCCTGTGCCCTGGTTCTTGTATAAATAAATTAATCTTTAAAAAATTTTTAAAAATAAAATGGAGAAAATAACATGCAATAATTACCAGTCATACCTCAGAGAACCAAAACAAAGAAAAAGAGCCGATATTATGAAATCACGGTAGAGCACAGCACATGGTTTCAGATATTCCTAGTCTTACCTCAAAAGGTGTTATGGTATTCCATTTCCATTTACACACTGATTGTAATGAGTGCAGAGAACTCAAGTGAAAGCACACCCAGTGGGTCAGAGAAGGGCCAGGGGAGCACCTGCTGGCTTATAGTAGTTGAGAGGATGTCCTATTTTGCTATGGAACGTCTGTGTAAATGTCAATGTATTTTATCATTCATGTACCTGGCAAAGGTCAAAATTTCTTCTTAACAACCAATACTTACTGTAGAGTAAAGAGAAGAAGTGCTGGAGACCAGTGATAACGAAGAGCCATGAACTAAGAAGGCAAAAAACAAGAGAGTAAAATAATGAAGTCTGTTCAGAAACATTACAGTTTTATTGAAAAGTGAAGTAACAAGGAGATTAAAGTAATAAACAATAACAGTGAGACTAAGAATCTGACAAGTTAGCTATCATTTTTTGGAGAACAAAATGTTAAGACAAAGACAAATCCTGCTGTCCCCTAATGTACAACCTTCATCCTGTTATAGACAGGAATTGACAGGAAAGAGCCTTCAAGTGCATGTGGCATGTATGGAAAGTCTTAGAAAACTACCACATAAAAAAAAAAATAATCAAAAAGTCATGGAAATCTAAACTAAAGCTGTCGTGAACTTTTAAACCTATAGAAAAAACTTACTGTATTTTATTTACTTACTTTCATTTTTAGACATCAAAAATCCATTTTCAGATTTTTTGTGCATAAAATTTCATGGCAATAAGCATCTTATCCTACTTGATATTTCAACATAACCCATGAAGAGCTGATTATGCTCTTTGAAATGGAGAATTACTATTTATTTAGTAATGTTCATAGTAGAAAAGAAACATATTTCAAGATGATATCTCACTAAAATTAGGAATGAAAATGCATAGTTTTTAATCCAGATAGAGCAAAATACCATTAAGGACAAGTAATAGGCTGCTTATATTCTTGCACATCTAAATTTTTGGACACTACCCCAAAAGGTAAAAAAAATGTGCTTAATTATAGTCGTCAAAAAATTATTTCTCTTTTCATTGTAGGATAATACAAAGTAATTTCTCCTTATTCATCCATTAAAAAAGCATAGCTGAACACATACAATGTGACAGGAACTTGCTAGATCCTGGGACTACAAAATAACTGGCATTATCTTAGGAACTCAAGAAGTGGTAGAAAGGCATATAACTAAAAAGATAACAGTAACAGTGTAATAGGAATACTATCAAGGGTAATGTGCTGGGTACTATAGGAGCAGCGGCAAGAGTTCACAACCTGGTCTTGAAAAGCTGTGTAGGATCATGGCTGCAGATGACAAAAAAGGGATCAATTTAAGTGACATCAGGAAGACCCTTTTAAAAGCTGATTTGACTAGAAAAATGTGGGTCAAAAGAGGAATGAAGGATGACTGCCAGATGTTTGAGCAAATACCACTGCTCTGAGATGTGCAAAACATTAGTCATTAAAAAAAGCCATATTCTTTCCACGTCTACTATCACTGGTATGAATGAAGCATGGTAGAGTGATGTACAAGAACAAAAGTGGACAATGAATAGGAAGATCCCATTTTTAGTTTTTTTTTTTTCTGTTACCATTTATAGGTCTATGACCTTATAGTTTATAAGATTCTCCTCTCACAATGAGCATTAGTACCTTCCATCCAGTCCAATAATTTGTTGATTCCAGACCACAATTTAAGAATGATAATAATTCAGTATTTAATGTAGGGGCACTGAAAAAGCATCTTGCCCACTCAGGTGAGTTTTTAATTATTCTGGTTATTTAATCCTCATAGAGAGAAGACCAGAAATTCCCAGCATATAAACTGCATTCTGTCTGTAAATGAGGTACTCCAGAAAGCCATGAGTATGCTTAGCAAGTTTTTATATTATTATAAGAGGTCCCTCTGTGAATACAGTGATAGAATCATTTCAGAAATGCAATAAATTTACATTTCAGATTAGTTCTATTTTGTCTATCTACACTGCAGTAATCAGCAGGCTCACAGGGTATAATTCACTCTCTGTCACAATGAACTCAGTGGTTTGGTTAATTTCCCAAAAGGCAGTGGCAACTGTGGTCAAAGGATTTAGTGCCAGTGTGTTAAATGTACAGTGGTGTCCTGAAACGTATGAGTCAGTTTTTATTACTGCCTAAACTTTTATTTAGAAAAGACTCTAAATAAAAATATAAGAAAGGAAAAGAGAAAGAAATGAACTTTTCTTTAATTTCATCCCCATGACGAACTTAGGAAACCATGAATACAAAATTAGGAACAGTAAAATTAATAAACATGCCCAAGTTCACACCACAAATAAACAGTTGAACAGGGGTTTAGACCCTTGTATGTGTCATGATATACAGTTTTTATACATAATTATTAAAGACTTGCATGTTCAGTTTCATGTTTGATTTCATTCTAATAAATTTGAAATTTCATGTAAACCTTCTTTTATCCTTAGTGATATGTTTCATATAGGTGTACCACAATTTTCCTTTATGGATACTTAAAACAAATCACACCTTCAGATAAAGAGGAAAATCTCTCAAATATTATTGTGGAATTTAGCATTTGAAATTATACAGTTTAGAAAATTACATGCATTTAAATATGAATTAAGTATATTTATTTTCTTAAATAATTTTATTAAAAAGTAGTCATTAAACTTTACAATTATAAAGACATTGTTAGGTCAGGTGAGAACTTTATTGCACTGAGTAAGAAAATGTAACCTATAAAGCAAAAATTGGATGTAATTTTAAAATGCTATGATAACAAAAACGAACACCAGGGGGAGGTAGAGAGAATAAAAATCAGCAGCAAGTGGTGATGTTTTCCAGTTTATGTATATTTACAGTTCTTTAACTGAGGTGTGAAAGAAAACATTCACTCTGATACTTTATACACAAGGGCATTTCATCCCTCAAATTCTGTAGCTTGCTGTATGAGAACACTGAGTTATTCTTAAGTATTCGAGAGTCAACTATGAACCTAAATAAGTTCTGGCACATCTCCAAATACATAAAATTCAGAAGGTAAAGCATACTAAAACTTCTTCAAGCTTCAGAGATATATTTACTCATTTATTCACTCTAAGGAATCCTTGAGATGTGAGTACTGTGATAAGTTTTTATCTCAGAGTTAAATAAAGTAATTTTGTATTGACTCCTCACCACGCCTACCTTCTTCCATGCTGTCTCTGAATGAGCCTGAATGACTGATGGCACGTGGTCTTTCCTCCAGAGAGGTGGCACTCCCACAGAGCTGGGAGTCATCGTACAGATCAAAGGATGAGTCCTGAGCTGGGATGCTATTTGAGCGCATCATACTGGGGCCAGGAAGGTTAAATTGAGACAGATTGGTTGGGCTCACTGAAAAACAAAGCATATATATCTTATTATTTCAGGATTTGGATGATGAAAATAGTAGCTTCATAGCAAGTGAGAATGTGATACCAATCTCTATGGAAACGTGAACGTATAGAATGTCTTCATTAAGGTAGGCCAAGAGTCTGCCTCTGAAATGCTCAAGAAGTTACAGTGAATTATATCTTTTCTTCCAGCACCATCATGACAAGAAGTGTGTCAATTTTTAAAGCAATAGTAAACACAGCCACCAAATAGCCTCTACTGTTAATGCTAGAAATATGACTTTTTTTTTTTTTATTTTATAGAGGCATGTTTTATTTATTTATTTTGTTTGTTTGTTTGTTTTGTTTATACATGCACTGGGTACAGTCAGAAGCACGGGAGGGTGAGAGAATTCACCAGAGCCAGAGCGGGGAGCAGAGCAGGCAGAAGGACCGAAGTACACTGCTGAGGGGAGCAGCGGGTGGCAGGAGAGGTCTGCGCACCATGTGGGATCCTCCGCCGGTGGCCGGGGAGCAGCCGGGGATCGAACCGGCGCCGCAGAGGCCGCGGGCAGCTTCGCAACCCAGAGCTCAACCGCTGCGCCACCGGGGAGGCCCAGAAATATGACATTTTCTGCTGGCTATCATAAAGAAAAGAGAGTCTCCCCATAGTCTGCAGGTTTCTTTTTAGCAAAGAATATTTCATTTTAATGAGAAAAGCTGAATAGAAAGGAAAATAAAATACATGAAAAACAAATTTCTCAAGAAAAGCCATTCTAATCTTCCAGGCAAAGGCTTTCAATCATATTGAGTTCTGAATTTATATAAGTTCATGGTCAGTACTCTCTTTATTATCAGTTAGCTTACATAGAAGAAGACAACTTTTTTCTTTAAGTGAAATATAATGTATAAAGTATCTGAAGCTCATCATAAGATTAATCACATAAAGCTACTTTCTACTGTGTCTTAGACCAGAGTGTCACATTAAGACTGTCAAAAGTCCTAGGTCACAAACTTGTGTTTCGTGCTTCCAAAGTAGTACTCTGAGTCTGTAATTTGAAATAAGAATTTATTTACCTAGTGTCTATTGCCAAATAGTTCCAAGGACACTCAACTTTTTAGGCCAACTGATAATCATCAATGTTTTTTTAAAAAATATATGCTTCACTGAATGCACAATTACTTTGGAAAGCAGTACTATTTCAAAATTTGGAATAAAAGTAAAAAAACTGAGATAGATATTAATCATAAACATCAATATTTAAGAAAATCAAGGTGATTCAGTTCTGAGAATAATCAGGCAGGGATCTCTTAAGATATGAACTGCTGATTACTTTCAAAACCTTGGGGAATTTATGTCATTAAATTGGAATTAGTCTGCTATCATTTCAAAATTTATCATTTTCTTCTTTGACATAGGCATTACACTGCTTTGTAATTAATTACTGGCTCTCAATCCAATGTAAAATAGGAAGGATAAAGACAACGAGGTAGCTGAAGGAGACTATCTCCTATTTACCAGACCCTCTACTAGATGCTTTTATAGATATTAACTGAATTAATTCAGAGAACAACCCTCTGATAGCGTAGTTATGGACGAGTAAAACAAGACGAAAAAGGAAAGAAACATAAGACTAAGAATTGCATCTATGTGTGCATATGTGAAATATAATAAAAAAGAAACTATGGATTTGCAAATTTGCAAAGTGCATAGCCCATGGAAAGGACAAAAGGAAAAAAGGGGGAAAAAAGGAAAGAAGGAAAAAAAAGAAGAAGAAAGGAGTGTCAGGAAGGACAATGGGATGGATGGAGGGAGGAAGGTATAGAAGGACTGAAGGGGTGGGGAGAAAGGGAGAGAGACAGAGGCAGAGACAGGAGAGTGTTTTCAGGCAGATCCCTTCAGCGAGCAGAGACCAGTTCAGTCTGGCTGAGAATACTCCTAGGCTTGAAGTCAGGCGCTTGGATGTCAATCACTGCCTCTGGTCCTTAAAGATTGTGGACTTTTTTTCAAGCCAAATACCTTTGAGAGCCTAGGAGCCTAGACTGCAAAATAACAGCAGCGTTATGTATGTCAAGTAGTTGTCCTGAGCAGTAAGATGCATAATGTTTAGAAATTACTTTGTGAACAGCAAACAGTCCTACAGATAAAAGGTATATCTAGGGTATCTTTTTTTTTTAAGATTTATTTATACAAGAACTGGGGTACAGGTCAGAGGCATGGGAGGGTGAGATAATTCACCAGATAGAGTGGGGAGCAGAACAGGCAGACGGACTGCAGACACTGCTGAGGGGAGCAGCGGGTGAGGCAGGAGAGGTCTGCAGCACCATATGGGTTTCTCATAGCTAGGGTATCTTTAGTCCCTCTATAAATGGACAATTTTTACGAGAGATACCACAGCTCCTTTGAGGTGGGGTGGTAAAAGGAACAGAATGGAATCAATGTTTAAGAAAAATTTACCCAGGTTGGAAAAGTGGTATTTTCCAGTTGCAGAGGATGACATGGCAGAAGGAGAAACCAGAGGTGACTGGTTACCAGTATCCTGCAGCCCTCCAGTAGAATGGGAACGCAACCATTCTTTGCCTTCTTCTTGATTGGCCTGTCGAGATGACGGGGTGTATCTGCAAAACAGCACAGCTAAGACACTTGAGCATATCTACAAGGGCAAGGCAATTCCAGGACAAGAAAACAATTGAGGAGCTTCCTATTCAGACTGAACAATATTCTCCAACAGATTGAATCTAATTATAATTGCTTAGTTCTTCCAGATGATTTGATACCATCTGTTTGAATCTCACAGGAAAAAAAAAAAGGATTTTGAGGAGAAAATTATGCTTCTGTGAGATATGGAGTTGAAAATCATAAGCAATGAACAGAAAAGCACAGTGCTTGAAAAAATGTGAAGCGGGGTGGGGGCTGGTGAAAACATAGACCAAGTACAATGAGCAGCAGTAGGCCAGAAGTCAGGGGCATCGGACTGACGGTTACAGAAAGGTGAAGGAAAGGAAACACATATTGACAGCTCTTAAAAACAAACAAAAAAAAATTTTTAAAGTTAAAATGCCACTGATATGATATCTGGATTTTTAAAAAGGATGGAGAAATGAGCTCACTTTATTGGAAAATAAGCTTCTGCAACAAAACCTTCGAATTATATAACTGTAAACTACATTGCTTTTGCCAAGCAATTAGGAAAAAGACAATAGGCAAAGACCTATCTGGCCAGGGCTCACTGACACGAAAATAAGCAAATTCCTAGCATCAAAGAACAATTTACCATGACCATACAGTCTTATACCTCTATAGGTATTTTGCTCTATACACTCTCCTGAGATAAAAGTGTAAAAGAATGGCCAGGTATTAGTATTTATTAAATTGATGAGTTTCAGAGTTATTTTGAGGTTATGTAACACTAGACTAGTTCACATCTAACTGATGGTAGATATCAGTGTTCCTGAAAAAATAGAAATTAAAATTGTTTTGTGCTTTTTACTAAAAGGATTAATTTTAACTCATAATCTTAATTACAATATTTGTCCTCTGGTGATGAAAATATATTTCTTTGATTCAAGCTAGAGCATTCTTCAACCTTTCAACACTAACTGTCCACATCTGTAGACTATAAGGGTTTTGAAGGTTTTGCAAGCACATGCTTCCAAGATGTAAAATTTAAGGAAGTTAATTTTATTTTAATTTTCAGAAGTGATTTTCACCTTTGGTCAAAAGTTGTTGTCTCACCCCCCTCACTCCTACCAAGAAACTTATTCACCCAGGATTTAATTTACTGAGTCTCAGCCTTTGTGAACATTTTTACCTGAGTGCTATTTCACCCAAGTCTCATACAAGAGAAAGCATCAAGATTAAATGTGATTTTAGAATCAATGTCAGGTACTTCATTGCAAACAAACAAAGGAAGAAGAAGATAGACAGCACACAAAGTTTACATAACAACAGAAAAAGGCAGCAATTGTGCTGAGAGAAATATATACCTTAGTCCCTTTTTGGGTAGTGTATTTCTGTCAAGCTGCATGCTGTTAAAACAAAGAAAACCCCTAAGGACATAATGTAAACAAAACTTCCAAATAACACATCCAACAGAAATGGTTCCCTGTTTGAACTACACAAAATAAAATTTTGTAACACATACTTAATGCTGTAAAGGTCAATAAAAGATGACCAGATGACCATTGTTAGAACACATTCAAGAATAATTTGATGACAGGAATATTAGATGATAGCAAAAATCATATTTAGCATATTTCTTCTCTGGATTCTGTCTACTTAATGCTATGGTAGCTGTTTCCGCCTCATTCAGTTGACTACTATTATGATTTCCAATTCAGGAGAATCAAGGTAGAATGTGACAGATCTGCACTGCCTAAGTTAAAGTGACAAGTTCCAATGACATCCTCCAATGCAACAAAACAAAGATGTAAAACAAATTTGAATCCTTATTTTTTATCTTCAAATGATTTTTAACAAAAACTAAAGGCAGCTTTATTCCCATTAACATATAAGAGAGGAAATAATAATACAATAAGCATCTGCTTGAAGTGCTTAAACTATTTTAATATCTTAAACTCTGTTCTCTTTTAGAAATTCTGAATTAGGTATGTAAAAGCCTACACAATTTATAAATCTCTATTAAAAAAATTCTCAATGGTTTGTACAAAGGAATGAAAAGATATGTATGAAGAAAATGAGAAACAGAATAAAGGAAATAAAGGAATTGGGGTCAACTAAGTGGGACAAAACTAGCAGTTTCTGTTATAGTCTCTGGCATGTGAATAACCAAATAATAAAATTCATTTGAATTTGCAGAATTAAAAGCTCTTTCCATGAGAACCTCAAATGATCAAAATTAGATACACAAGATATGCATAATGGGGATGATATAACATGAATGCAAGCACATTGACTTGAAATTTGATGACTAAAAATCAAAGCTGAAATGTTTTCTTCTTTGTGTACTCCACTATTCAGCACTGTAACAGAAAACATTCAAAGGCATTATACAACTTTAACTTTAATTATTGGGACGTCCACATAAATACTATGTTATGTAGAGACCAGCTCTGGTATATATAGTGACTATGGAAGTTCTTTTTTTTAGTAGTGTGGATAAGCAAACAAGAAGGAATTTTACTGAGCAAATCTCAGACACTGCTAAATTTGAATTACATTGTGTCAAACCATTAATATGGTCATAAGTTATTTTAGAAATGTCTTTATTGTGTGCAAATTTATTAAAGCTCAACACTACAGAAGAAATTGAAAATATGCATTGATTTGCTAATGACTTTAGTTGTAGAATACTATGTTTATATAATGCAGAGAATTTAATGAAAGAAAATTCAGGAAAAAATACATTTAAATGTATTTTGTACTTAAGTTACAACTTGAAGTAGAAATGTATTTGAATATGGATATTAATGATGCTATAATATCATCATTATTTCCACATTATTTCCATCCTTTCCACAAATTTTCAAAGGTTGCAAACTCATACACCTGCTAGGGTCAAGCAGGCATAGGAATGAATGAAGTGGGGATTTTAGTCAGTGGTCTTGAAAGGACCAGCGCTGTCTGCCATAGGTACTGTGCAGGAATGTGAAGGCAGGGTTGCCAGAAGACCAGTCAAAAGTTCGTAAAGTTCATTACTACTTTAAATGATTTTTAAAGTTTGGGAAGGTCACAAAAAACCAAACCAAAACAAAAACTGAAACAAAACAAGAGTTGATTGGTTTTGGTTATGGCCCAAAAGTCATCAATGACATAGGGCAGCTAGAGGAAAAATTGTTAAAAACACATTTTATTATTTTAGGATATTTAAATTGAAAGCAATTTAAACACAAATGAAATCTTTATGAAAAACTATCAATTTACAGAGCTACAAAATGTATATCAAACTAATCTGAAACTGTAAACACTTATTAACTTATATACATAAATATATTAAATTATATATATATATATCAGCTCTATTTTTAAATATTTACATTTTGACATACTGTCTCTCAACATGGACTTTTTTTTAGTGTTTTCAACATTTTACTGAATGTTTAATTATAACTTAGCAAGATCACTGATGAGATCTAAAAATGTTGCAATATCAGGCACTTTAAGTGACCATTAGTGTTTTCACAAATAACACAGTTGAGACATGTGGCCAAGACCCCTTTTGAAGGTTTTAGGTATGCCAAGAAACAAACAGCAATAAGTTTATCAGGGAAAAGGTGGCAGTTTCAAGACATTTTCCTGGGGGAAAGAGTCAGTACCAAAATATCTAAAGAGGATTTATTGGGGGAAAAGAATCAAGAGTCATTTTGGTCAACAATAATGCTTTCTGCTAAGTATTTTAGGTACTGAATGCCTCAATACGACTCCAATTTTAAGTTAAAAAAATACGATAATGCACTAAACCAATAGGAAATACCGCAATGCCATTTACTTGCAAGGGTCCCATTAAAAATGTCACCAGTGTTATGATTTTCTCTAAGAATTCATATTTGACAATTGACTTTTTCTTTCAATTCAGTGGGGATTCCCCAGTGACCCACCGGCTATTTTTTCCAAAGAGATGCTAATAAAGCAAATTTATCATATTGCTCAAACAGAGCATAACTGTAGAATGCATTTGCATTTGATCTTTCAAAAATACTGAAATTATCATAAGGAGTTGAGTTGTCCTGGAGTTTAAGCCAAATCACTGAAATATCTTCATTGAAAAATCAATGAAAACATCACTCAGTATATAAAACATACTTTGAATTTTCTTCAGGTTGCTTATTGGTTATATATGTATGCATTCATAAACAGAAACTCAATTATTCAATCATTTGATCTTAATAGTGTTTTTTTTCCTGCAACAATAAATAATAAGCCCAGTCTCATCAATCTTATAGCTCTTCAACCTTACAGCTCTTACATAGTGGCACTCCTACTGCGATCAAAGGAATTTAATGGGAGAAGGAGGTAGGCACGGTGCAGGGAGGACAGGGTGAGGACTTCATCAGTGCCTCCAGGAAAGCTCACCTTTCTGAGAGAGTAGATCTCACACTACCCGTTCTCATGAGCAGGCTCTGAACCTCTTGAGCGCCTGTGGTCAGTCCAGACAAGGAGCCATGATGGCTGAGGGGGAGGTCAATAGACTCAGAGCTCGTATGGAGGCTAGTCATGGACTGGTAACTCGGAGTGTCCTTGCTGCCAGCAGAGGAACTGCTCAGATTGGCAGCCCACACGAGACCTCCTGATGTGAAAGAGTGAACCGACGCTGGGCTGGAGGCCAATGAGTGGCTTAAGCTTATAACATCTGTTGTTAAGTCTGAGGGTTTATTGAAGAGAGGGCTGCTGCTGCCACTCAGCCCACCAGCACTGCCCATGCTGCCCGTACCAGACGACGGTGACTCCAGACTGCCTTGCCGCGCTAATGTGGTACTAGGACTGGGCATTACTGAGGAGGATTTCACACCCTCAGTATTAGGTGCAGAGGCAGATTTGCCACCTGCCTTGGCACCAAACAACCTAAAAGAAAAACAAATAACAACTTCAGTTGTTCCAAGAAACTAATATCCACATTTAATATTAAGGGTTACAGTACACAGAGTCAAGTGTGCTTTGGAGACCCAAGCTACCAAGCACTTCCTGTCTCTGTGTTAATGAACTTTATGAGCTTGAACTCCTTAAGCTAGTGCCAAAAATCTTTCATATCACCAGAAGAGTAATTTGGTACTGGGCTGCCACCCAGGGGAGGAAGGGAAGTGGGCAAAACAAAAGCAAATCAAGCATGAAAATCCCTGGCTTTTACAATTTAAGGGATCATGAGAATCTTTCGAGAAAGTTAAAAAATTTGACTGTACTTGCTATTACCTATTTAGAAAACCATTATAATGAAACAACTTCTACGCATTCGGTGTGTGAGAGTCAATTTTTCTTTTCTTTTTTTTTTTTTCATTTTAAAATTGTATTCAAAATCTACAGAAGCGCTTAAGGCAGATGTAGGAAGTTATGTTGCATATGTGGTAGCCTGAGTGACTATCAGAGATTAGTTTTCTAGGAACAAAATTGGATGTTGTTGGCAACAGATCAGTTTGTATTTTCCCCAAGACCAAAGTGTTTTATATAGGTTGCCAGTGTTATTCATATATATTTATAATAGTGATTTGAAACATAGTTGGTGCTAAGTTGGATGCTGGAGTTTAGTTCAGAAAACATTTTAGTTTTGTAAGTGAAGGAAATGATATAATTGAATTTATGTAAATATGGAAATAAAGTGATATGATGTAATGGCACAATGATTACTAATTAAGTTGCAATGAAATTCATAGCTATAGTGAAAATTTATGACGAATATGAGAAATTGTTTCATAGGTAATGGACCACTGGAGGGCACTATTAGCTTTGATTTAAGCAACAGAAATACATATTGTCACTCTGCAAGTCATAGCTTGTTCTTTTCAACAACAAACATCATTTCAAAAAAACATTTTTTCAGGAATATAACCACTAGGCTTTTCAAACAACCATGTAGCTGAGATTGCTTCAAATGTAAAAGTAATGTTCCAAGACCCTCTAATGCCCAGATAGCAAGGTTCTGGGTTTAGTCAGTATAATGAAAACAAACATTAAAAATACTTAACATGTAATGGAATCTAAATCATACTCGAGCTTTTCGGAGGAGGAAACAGACACTGAAACAATTTGTCCTAAGTCTTGAACGGTATATATTTTCCTGTGACTTAAAACACATTACTGTATTTAAAAAGAGAGCTATATTTGAGTAGACCTTCATGTTTTCAATACCAGTGACATTTCAGAAACAAAATCATCTTATGCTGATTGTCAATGAAGCTGATGAAGAGTTGGAAAACCAGCCCATCTTAAGTTGCTACCCTTCTCAAAACACTGGACTCTCTTTAAATTCTGTCAATCATACGATACTTTTATTTTCCTGAGTATGTCAAGGTATGGTATTATATAAATCTGTCCAGTGTAATTTGCTACTAGGAGCACAAATTCATCTATTTAATAGATTCATGATCAACTCATTGAGAACCGGCAATATGATAAATAGTGGAAATGAGTAACAGTCAATAGTCACAAAAACCATTTTGCTTTGGTTTTTGTGGAAAGAAGGGATGAAAATCTATGGAAATTTTACAAGCTGTTACTTTGTTTTATCACTATCCCTAGGTATTGCCATCTGCTTTAAGCTTCTTAGAAAATGCTATGTCCCTAATATAGTAAAACTGCATTTCTCTACAGTAATTTTGCTAGCTATTTATATGAACAACATGTTAAAACTCATTGTAGTCGGAATGAATAAAAGATTTTAAGATACATGCATCTTAGAATATATATAGATAGAGATAGACATGCAGATACATGTGTATACACACATATGTGTGTACATATATCATAAAAATATTTTATAGCATAGAATATAGGACATATAAATCCCAGGATAAACCAGTTTATATTTCCCCAGCATCGCTTAATCCATCCTTACCTTCGAAATGTAGGTGAGGCAATATCAGGATACTTGGATCCTGGCTGCCTAAGCCCTTGAGTCCCACAGGCACTGGCAGAGGTGGGGCTAGATTTGGGGGAACCTGACAAAGAAACACTCTCTGAATCTGAGACTGCTACTTTCTCCTTTTCCTTGTCTGTTTGGTTAACAGAGACAGGACTTGAGCGCCCTGACCCAATCTTAGTGGGTTCTCTCAGTTTCGAGGTGGTGGCACCAGCTGACTTGCTGCTGACATTGGAATCAATACTGCTGGTGCTGGATCTGTGGCCACCTCGGCCAGGAATACCACTGGTGCTGGACTTTGAAGGGCGGGGCAAGCTGCGGTACTGCAAGGAAGTCTTTGAGCTAACATGCAGCACAACATCATCCTGATTCTGTGACCCATCCAAACTGGTTTTTCTCCCTGCATTTGACTTCCCACCAATGGCAGCAGATTTGGGGATTTTCCCCAGCGTTGCCGAGCCACTGGTTATGGTCGCTCCACTGCTTGTGATCATAGTAGATGACCCTACTCCACTTGGTTTCTTAAATCCAAAAGAGCCAGTGGCAGTTGATCTTCCAATGCCAGAAGGTGGCTTTTTCCCTTCATCTCCACTACTTTTTCCTGCATCTGAAGGAGATCTTTGTAAAGATGATCCTTTCAAAGGAGTTTTCCCTTTTTCAGAAGCTTTGGCATCATCAGTTTTTCCTAGTTAATGAGAAATAAATAAACATGTGTACCTGCACATTTTGATTTCATAATACATTTCTTCAAACAATGTGTCAAATGTGAATACATATTTACATTACTTGAGTTCCTAAATATTCATTGTTTTAGATTTAAATTGACATATACTTTAATATGTGACGAGAATTGAGTGCAAAGCTATAAAGCATGTCTATTTGAGGAATGATGAGAGATTGAGAAGATAAAATGAAAACACATATTTTGCTTATTTTTGTCTGTATCTTGCAACTCATTTATAAAGACAGCACTTAATCATATCAATCTAAGTGCTAGAAAAATAATTTATTTGAATTCTGCAAGATCATCATATGTGGTGTGCCCTGTTACATCAGTACCTCAGGTGGAAGTTTTTAAAATCAGGCACTATTTTAAAAAAGGGAGTCTTTAAAAAATGGATTTGGCAAAAAATTTTCACTTTCTTCTTTCATATGTCCTTCTTCATATGTTCACTTTCTAACTTTCATAAGGAAGTCAGCATGAAAGCAATCCTGCTTTTTGCTTTATTTCTACATGTCTAGAAATGACTGTGACAAAGTAGTCCTAAGTTATGATGGGACACTCGAGAGAATGCCTGGATTGTTATATACATGTGGACTTACATGATAAAGGACATGGGATTTAGAGAGAAAAAAATAGTTAACAATATGGAGATCTGGTTTAATTAAAAAATAAGTATTATTAAAGAGAACAAAGAAAAATGGAAATAATAAATTAGATCACTTTTGTGTAATAGACGCTGAAGGACAAGCCTACCAGGGGTCTTGAGTGCACCTGTTCCAGCTTTCTGCCTAGATGGAGCTCCACCTTGGGCAGACATGCCTCTTCTCCAGGAACCTGTCTGTGAAACAGACAGGGACGCTTTCTGCCCCACCTTCTCAGCATCTTCAGGAAGTCCAGAGGAAACATTCTTCCACTTGCCCCCACTATCCCCAGGGCTGTCAAAATCCTCTTCTGTTTTTTTCAGTTCCTCGGTACTATCCCATGTCTCATCTGTTGCAGAACGTTTCTCTGAATCTGTCTTCAGCTAGGAAGAAAATATTAAGGAAAGAAAATCATGCAGAATATTCTGTAAAGTGTGAATTAGGCATTAGAAAGTACTTTCAGATAACTGGTTAAAAAATGGCACTGATTTATATTTCAAAAGGATTCCAAGACTTCTCTATTTTTATCTGTCTTCAATTAAGTTTCATTAACTTTAGTTGCATAATTCTCACTTGCACATATTAGACAATGTCAGAATAAATAAGTGCAGAAAATCCAATTAAACACTCCAGAGAGAAATGAATTTTCTATGTCAAATCTAACAAGGAAAAGTAAGACAAGATAAAACTTAATTATCTAATATCCATTTTTGATTTATCCCTCAAGATATTCAGTATCTTATTTCAGAGATCAATTTAAATATATTCTGGAACTATTCATATAACCATTAAAATATTTTTTATATTTTAAACAAATATCAATATTATAAAGAGAAATACAGTAATGTATGTCTTTCTGGGATAGATTGTAATCAATATTAATATATCTATATTAATATAGATATATACACAAGCTACTTCAGTTTATATTTTATTTTAAAATATAAATATATTTATATTTATAAATATAAAAATAGGTTTTATATTTTAAAATATATATTTTAGGTTGAGGTTAGGTTGTGCTACATTTTTATTAATATGAAATCTTTGGGGGGAGGGCACTCTTGGTGGTGTAGCGCTTAAAGTCTCAGCCCTATCTAGCTATCCCCAGCCAGTGCAGCATGAGTTCGATCCCCAGCCATGGAGATAACCCACATGGCACAACAGACCTCTCCTGCCTCGCCTGCTGCTTCCCTCAACAGTGTATTTCAGTGGATCTGTCTATACTGCTCTGTTTCTGGTGAATCCTTTCACCTCCCATCCCTCTGGCCTACTCCCCAGTTCTTACATGCATTAATAAATAAAAATAAATCTTTTAAAAAAAACCTTTTGGGGAAAAAAAAACTGAAAGAAGCACTGGTTGAGAAAGGCAATCCTCACCTGAGTATTCTTCCTGGAAGGGACAGTGATGTTGGAATAAGAGCTGACTGAGGATGTGGTGTTCAAGTCATCAGTGCTGATGTTGTCGAGAGTGTCACTGAGACCACTGCTCACGGAACTACTGTCATCCCAGCTACAGGCAAGACAGGCAACAGCAATGAACTCAATACCTGACACACAGTGCAAGTGATCTGCACTACCAGATAACAGGTATCATGCACATTGGAAAGACAATCCTTTTAACCTCATAATGAAAAATCACTTACCTTCCATTTTTTTTAAATTAAATTAAGAACTGAGGGCAGTTCTAAGAATAACCTTATTTGATATTTGCAAAGAATCAGTATCTCAAGCAGATTCAGGATCCAGGGAAATTTTACGGAAGGAATAAAAACACTATTACAAATATTTTACTGAGAATAAGAGAAAGGCAATCATTTATACTTATACAAAATGAAGTCTAAAGGAATACTGAGCACAATATATTCAGTAATCAGGGAGCAAAATTAAACAAAATGGTGACAATTCTTAATGGGCATTTTTAAAGTAACGTTTTCTGGCAAGGAAGGTAGAATCAATATTTCTAATAATAATTTCTACCAATGGAAATCCTAGTATCAGTGACTATAAAGTTAAATGAACAGCTCTTACTAGACTATAATACCCACATACATTTTAAAACCATTCAAAGTCTCACATGAACACAAAAAAAATGTGTTTAAAATGATAAAAATGAAAGAATTCAAAATAAGGCATAAACTTTCAGGCTTCTAAAATAAGAATAAAAATATATGTAAATAACAAATGCAATAGACATGGACACATTTTCAAATTTAGCTTGATGTAACAGAACAAGGAATTCTTAGTCCTTCATTTGAGCATTTTCAGAGATGAATAGCTAGTACGTTTACTTAAACCTGCCATTCTGTTTTCCTATTTCACAGGGTTGAATAGAAAACAAATGAATCAATTATATGAACCATTCCATAATACCTTATATTATTCCATCTTGTCAAAGTCCTTTACCTCCAAGATCTCAAATTCTATAATGGTACTTTTCGACTAAAGTCTTCAACACGTTCAGTTCTCTAAATCTACTGATTCTTAACTCTTATATCTAGTTTATGTCTCTTCCTATTATCTATTTCTAACAGATTTCTTTCATAATTGTTCTGACTTTATATTAGTCAGTCATGTTTTCTCCATTCTCATTTTAGAAAATGGCAAGCAAGTGAATTACAATGACTGCATGCTTATGGGTTCAAATCATCTAACCTCAAATGATTTCTCAGGACTTTTTAGAAGTTTTATTTCAAACTAATTTTCTTCAAATCCCAAAGACAAAATGTAGTTTCTCATTTTCCTTTGAGTTCATGATCTTTGTCTCAATACTATCCTAAGACTGTTTTCACAGTGGTCAGTACAATCATGAACTGCTCTTCACACATACACATGCACACACACATGCACACACACATACACACACAGAATTTATGAGGCAGGCATTATAAAAGAATTTTGTTCAGGTAGGCTCAATGAAGTGCCTATGTCTCCATGATGGAGCTGGGACTGAATACCCAGGAATTATGACCCGAAGTTAGTTGAGCTTCTGGCTCCCCTACTTCCCTCTTCTTGCACCAATGTACCAGTGACGCCTTTACAGATTCTTCATTATAGAGGACAAAGATTTAAACAAATGATTATAACTGACTGTGATATAAAACAGTAACTTATAATAGTGGTGACTATAAAATGTTGGGACAAAGCTACTACCACTTATTTGAATGATTGAAGATTTTCTTCATGATAGCCACATTGCAGGTGTGATCAGATGAAGTAAATGTTACTTTATAGCTGCAGGTATCACCTTTTGTAACAATGTTTTGTGCTTTTCTATATTTTTGGTTACAGAAAGAATTATATGAAGTTAGTGTTTGTGTTTTATTTATCTGTATAATTCTAGCCTGTAATATGACATCTACTATTAAATAGATGACTAGTAGCAATTTGTGAAATGAATGAAGAATCTTAATATTGAAAATATTTCTGGTATTCAATAATGTTGAATTAGGTTGAATCCAGCAATAAATTGTACATTTTGATTAAAAAATTAAGCATATTTGTTTACTAGGCAATCTTAAAATAACAAATTTTGACAGATAACAGTCTTTCCTAATCTTGAAGTTCTGTGATTTTGACTTTCATCTTTGATTTTGTATATACCAGAATTTCCACCTGCTAGGATCAACTAACCATGTTTATTTAATTAAGCTGAAAAAAATGATTCCTAGAAAATAGTTTTATATACAAAATTATAATTTACATAATCTCATAAATACATTTTCTCCATCCTTTCATCTTTTATTTCATTAAGATGCTCTAAGAATTCTTGACTATATTTTTTCTTTATAAAAGAGCAATTCCTTATCTCCTCCAGGTTAGATATCTATCACAGGCAAATTTTTCTTAAAAATCTAGGACAGTTCAATAAATTACAAATCTGTATCTTATTCATATAACTTGCATTTATGCACTGGATTGTTTCCAAATTTACAATACTATGAATAAAACTGCTGAGAACTTTCACATATGTTTCATTTATGTGACATTATATAAAATAAAAAACTATAGAAATGTAGGACAGATTAGCGATTGCCAGTGGTGAGAAGTGTGGAAAGGTTTTTTTTTCCTGTGATGCCTGAACATGACTTGTTGCATATATTAAAATTCAGAACTGTAGGAATTTTAAAAAATAATTTACTGTGTGTAAAGTCAAAAAACAATGTAGCTAAGGGGCCTCCCTGGGATGCAGGGGTTAAAGACAGCTCTATCAAGCTATCGGCAGCAACTGCAGCGTGAGCTTGATCCCCAGTTGGCCAGGGAGCTGCCCATATGGCTCAACAGACCTCTCCTGCTTTGCCCACTGCTCCCCTCAGCAGTGTGTTTCAGTAGATCTACATGATTCTGCTCCCCACTCTCTCTGTTGAATCCTCTCATCCTACCCCCCGCACCTCTCACTTACACCCCAGTTCTTGTATGCATAAATAAATAAATCTTAAAAAAATGTAGCTGGGTAACCATTTGGCAAATTACTATTTTGATATACACTAGGTTGCTAAGTATTCTAAGGAGAAAATTATTGTTTTGGCATGCCTTTTACTATTTTTATATATATATTTAAAGATTATTTATTTATTTGTTTGTTTATTCAAACACTGGGTACAGTCAGAAGCGCTGGAGGGTGACAGAATTCACCAGAGCCAGAGCGGGGAACAGAACAGGCAGACTGATGAAGTACACTGCTGAGGGAAGCAGCAGGCGCAGCAGGAGAGGTCTGCGCGCCATGTGGGACCCTTGCTGGTGGCCGGGGATCGAACTGGTGCTGCAGAGGCTGCGGGCAGCTTTGCAGCCCGGTACTCAACCACTGCACCACCGGGGAGGCCCACTATTTATATTATTAATGCTCAACAAACACAACAGAAGCAGGGATACATTTTATACATCTAGTAATGCATTTGTAGCTTTGATCTCTATGTTCATTCCTGGTTTCACACTTAGAAGCAGACCTACTTAAAAACAAATGTGTTATATATTCAAATTCTTTTTTCTTTCTGCTTTTTTATGAAGATTTCTAAAATATTAACAAAAATTGTTAAAATAATTTTGCAAATTTAAAACTAATTCCAGATGAATATGCTAGCCTCGTTCAATGTATATTTTTCAACGCACACCTGTTTTTGAGGTTCAATCAATTTCTTCTATAGGTCATATCGCCAAGTCAACTGCCTTACTTATACATATAACATATAGCAATTTTCTTTAAAAAAATACTAATTTCTACACTTTAGACATTTAATAGCAATCTCAATCCCAAGTGATTAACTCATTAAATATTCCAGCAATAAAATAAATGTGTACTACTGACTTCTCCAGATGTACTCTGTTCAAACCCAAATTCAACTACAATCATGAGAATGCTGTCAACCAAGTAATGTTATTGCTAATTTCTATAAAAACATTTCTTAGCCCTAATTTTTTAAGAATATCTTTTTGTTACCTAGTT
The DNA here is from genome assembly GCF_014898055.3 of Talpa occidentalis. NCBI lineage: Eukaryota > Metazoa > Chordata > Mammalia > Eulipotyphla > Talpidae > Talpa > Talpa occidentalis. Next base: position 29,235,027 of record NW_023601653.1, read on the forward strand.
TTTTAAAAAAATCAAAAGGAGAGTGCTGCCCTCGTCACTAGACAAGAAAATGCAGATTCAGTACAAGTTCAGTGACCCGATTGGTGTAAACTCCCAAGAGTATTAACACCAGGACCAGTAAACCGTGAGAAAACACCCTCAGACTCTGCCAGAAGAGCATGTGATTTGACCCAGAAATCCTGTTTCTGGCCATTAATGATTATAAATGGGAAAAAAATCTGTGAATAAGAATAAGAATATGAATGAGAATAAGAGTATGAATAAGAATAAAAATATGCATTTCCTTCAAATAAAGTATATAAAAGCTGTATCAAGTCTCTTCTAAAATTAAGCAGGTTATCAATAAATTATGAATAAGATATTTAAAATATGATAAAAAGGAAACTAAGAAAGTCATATAAATAATGTTTGTGTACTTTTTGAATGCTTTGATTATATAGTGTATAACTACCTCGAAAACACAACTATAGTATAGGACTATTAGTATAGTACTATTGGAAAAGTATGGTGTAAATACCTACTATATGTCATAGTTTCCAACAGCATAATGCATTTCCTCTACATATTAGTATGTCTCACTCCCTCATTTATTAACATTATAGAGCTCAACCCAATTCTTAATGCTCATAGCAATTACTTATTTGAACTCTACATCACCAAATATGAATAATTTGTTTAGATTCCTGGATGCCATCCGCATTTATGTTATCAGTCATCTAGACTTCACTTTGCTTTACTGGACTGCCTTGAACAAAGTCCTAAATCCTCCCCCAATGTCTCCCTTATGAATTTTAGATTACAACTCAGATATCCTTGGTTCAATTTTTAAGAACTTCAAGAAAACAAAGAATTTAAAATGTAAATCAAATTTAACATTTTAAAAATATGATTTAAAGGCAAATTTGGGAGTCAAATTTGCCATTGGTAAATAATGTAGATAATTGCAGATATGTAATTAAAGTGTCCAACCAGTGCATTGCTGGAGACCTGTGGACATTCAGCAATTATATGGGATGATACACTTTCATGTAATTATGGTCAGACACATATAGGAATGTAGAGATTTTCCTGTATACCACAGTGATGATTACCTAATATATGTATATTAGGTACATGAGTTAGAAGAATTAGAAAAAAATCTAGGAGACTGGATGAAAGGATAAACACACTCCTAATATTTTTGGCACATCCGAGGTCCACTATCAAATTTCTCATACATATAGCAACAACAACAACAACAAAACCATAACTACCAATCCTTTCTCTTCTAACCTAAAAGTTGGAAAACATTATAATTATATATCCCAGACCACAAGCTTCAAGTATTTTATTAAACATTTCTTGGCTAATAATAAATCATTTGATTAAAAGAAAGATGAAGTAATCTTATCCATGAGATCGTTGTATAAAAATTTTTGGATATGCTTCTTGTTTCCAAGAGAAAAATTGATAACATGAGCATAACAAAATTAAGGCACCACTTTAAAAAATTCTATCACATCCCAGCTTTGTTTCCCATTGTCATATTTATAGCAATTTAAACTAGATATATGGAGATAGTTCTCTTTAAAATATTATTTAGACAAAAGACCTATACAATTAGCATAATAATACAAATAATGCTGATAATAATAATAAGTACAGAGAATCAACTCTCTAGACTTTGTACTCTGGTGCCAATATGTTATATTAATAATCTCCTCAAAACTAAATGAGCACAAGCGCACTTAGATTTTCACCATACCATTTTTATGGGCAAACATAATACACTACCTGTCAAGTTTGAACATTGTAACCACTGAAGTGTGAATTTTGTATTACTTTGGGGTCACTGATAGAAAGCAATGTACTATATTTCAGCAAAGATTTTTTTCATCATTTCCCTGGGAAAACATTCTACTACCAAGAAACAAAGAACAGGTCATTAATAGAGACTTTTTAAAAATTTATTTTCCTACATTATTGTTAATTTTCAGACAGTACTTGATCTCTCCCCTCAGGTATAGTCTCCATAGTTCTCTCACCAATTGGAAAAAAATGTAAATATGGAACAGCGTCAATATATTAAAGTTTATTTTATGTTAAAAAAATTCCTTCCACCTCTAAAATACACGATTGTTATCACTATTTTTTTAAAAAAACTGCCTTCATCCTACTGCTGTTCATTGACTATGCCGTCTACAGGGGTTTGAGTAACTAGTTTAGAAACTAGCTGAAACATCATTTTCTTTATGAATCCTTCCACAATTTCCAAGGGAATTTTAATTCTTCCACATCTGTGTTTACTACTAGTATATTTTCATGGTACTGTGGTTTCTGCTAATAAAGCTGTTTTAGACCCAAGACTATGGTTGAGGGCAAGGAGAGAAAGTGGCTATTTTCTGTCTGTGTCCTGCTTGGCATCTGGTCCATGACAGATTCTTAAATGTTTAAGGAATACACCAATAAATGATGTAGTCTTACACAGTTCAAACTACAGCCTTAATCTGCAACTTATTCACTCATTCTGACCCTTAAATGTGCAAATGACTATGAATGTGGTTTTAAAAAAAATAAACCCAAAACAGAATGAGGTGAGAAGAAAATCAATGAAAGCACCTGCTGAATTTGTCTGAATAAAGAATAGCTACTTTGCAGGGGTAATTTTGAACAGACATTAAGTAGACAACTGAGGAATGAAGAGAGCCATTTGTGAAAGAGATTGATAGAATAATAAAGGAAGAGGAGTCAGCAAGTGTAAATTCCTGGAAGCAACCAAGGTGAGGAGACCAGTGGCAATAGTGCAGTAGGTAAGAGGAAACTTTATGATCATGAAGGTAAGCAGGGCGGGCCCTTGAAGTATCTTAAAAAAAAAAAAAAGTAAGAAAATGGCACACAGGTGAATTGGTGGTGGAATTATATGGGGATTACACCTGACAGGAAAAAGCATACATTGAACAGAAAGGACACAAAAGTCCTAAAAATCTAGTAATATGTTTTTTTCTTCTTTAATTTTTCTTTTCATCGAAGTAATATTGTATTATTACATATGTTTCAGGTGTTTGTTGTTGAGAGTCAACATGTGTGTCTGCTACATTAAGGTTTTTGCTAAAAGTCCAGGTCTTGCCTTCACTAAATAATCTTGTAATTTCCCGAGTGCCAGGGGTGCCAGGATCATCCTCTGTTAAAATGTTTGGTCTTTGACACCAGTCCCTGAGACAGAAATCCTAAATTTCTTTGAATTTCCTGGGTAACAGGAACATCTTTTGTTTTATTAAGGCAACACTTGGTTGGCTCCTGTTTTTTCTATTACCATCTTCATAATTATTTGCACATTTTAATGTAAAAATGAGTGAATGTATCAAAGGTGAAGACCTTAGTTATGACTATGAAAGGCTAGATGATTTACTGTTTTATCTCATAAGCCAACCACCAGGAAGGTAAAGGGACTAAAGATTGAGTTACATGTATTACATCCAGAAGAGGAAGTCTCCCTAAAAATCCATGAATTATGGGGTTCAGAGAGCTTTCAGTTTTATGAATACAGTGATATGTTGGAAGGGTAGCATGCCTAGAGCAAGCATGGGAGCTCTGTGACCCTTCCCTACACATTGCCCTCTGTACATCTTCAATTGCCTATTCAACCACACCCTTTGTATTATCTTCTGTAATAAGCCAGTAAACATAAGTAATTATTTCCATAAGTTTTATAAAACTAATTATTGAATCAGGAAAGGGGATGTTGGGACCCCAAATTTATAGCTGGATGGTCAGAAATACAGGAGATCTAGACTTACAACTGCTATCTGAAGTGGGAGCAGTTTTATGGGAATGAATCTTTAAATTGTGGAATCGGTACTAACTAACTCTAGGTAGATTGTGCCACAATTAAGTTGAATTTTAAGATAGTCTGCTGGGGTGAGAGAACTGGTTGATATGAGGAAAAAAACAAATATTTGATTCAGAAGTATTCTATGAGTAGAGTATGTGGAAAACAGAAGCTTTCTTTTAGTTAGAATGTGTTGAAAAAGGAAAGATTCTGGCTCCCTCACTTTCATTCCATGGAAAATGGACATATGAGTGGATTTTTATAAAAATAAATAAAAGAGTCTATCAAAATGACTCAAAACAATTTTAATTCCATGTTCTGTTTGCAGTTATTACTTTCTTTTCATATATCAAGGAAAGACAGTATCAGTTTGCTATATTATAGATTTTGTGTATGTCTTGATAAACTGGCAATTCATGTAAACATAAGGTTAAAGTCTTTCCATTTTCATTATTTTTAGTGTGCACAAAATATTAAATATTTATACATGAAATATTTATAGAGGTGAACATTAATACCATGTGAGTTTTGGATAAGGCAAGCAACAATAAACTATGCACTGACCTTTTCATTTCCTTTTATTTTCTCTAGAAAACAAATAATGAAGATTTGAAATGTTATTCTATTATAATATCAGATAGGGGAGATAACCAGAAATGAAAAGCTCCTGTATAGAAGAAAACCCTAGTTAGAGTAGGTTAAATGTGATGAGTAATGTTAGTTTGAAATGAATTTACACAGACATATTTCTATCCTTTAAAGACAACTGAGGCAGATCAGGTAAGGATTATCTAATTTTTATTATTTGGGCTGAAATCACAAGAGATAAAATAACTTATTAAAAAATTCTTTCACTGGGCCTCCCTGGTGGCACAGGCAGTTGAGCGCAGCGCTGTGAAGCTGTCCCCAGCCTCTGCAGTGCGGGTTTGATCCCAGCCAGCAGGGGAGATACCCACATGAAGTGGCAGACCGCTCCTGTCTCGCCCACTGCTCCCCTCAGCAGTATATTTCAGTCTGCCTGTTCTGTTTCCCACTCTGTCTCCGGTGAATCCTCTCACTCTCCCGCACATCTGCCTATACCCCGGTTCTTGTATGCATGAATAAATAATAAATCTTTAAAAAAAATTCGTTCAGGGCCTCCCTGGTGGCGCAGCGGTTGAGCGCTGTGTTGCGAAGCTGCCCGTCAGCCTCTGCAGCGCCGGTTCAATCCCCGGCTGCTCTCCTGCCACAGGAGGAGGGTCCCACATAGCGCGCAGACCTCTCCTGTGGCCCGCTGCTCCCCTCAGCAGTGTACTTCGGTCCTCCTGCCTGCTGTGCTCCCCGCTCTGGCTCTGGTGAATCCTCTCACCCTCCCGCGCTTCTGACTGTACCCAGTGCTTGTATAAATCAATCAATCAATCAATCTTGTATAAATAAATAAATAAATAAATATTTAAAAAAATTCTTTCACTTAAACACATTTTTAGATCATTCCTCTACGGTTTTGCTACTTTATCTCAATGAGCATTTTTATGATGCTGGCATATGGTTGAAATATATACAAGCTTTTTAAAATATCTTAATAATTATATGAAAATATATGTCACATCTGAAATCTAATTTCAGAATTTACTAAACTCCATTTGGTCTTTGTATATTTTATATTATTTAAAAACTAATATGTGCTTGTTGTTGAAAATTGGGCATTCCAGAAATACGAACACAATATGTAAAAGAAACAAAGTAAATCTTTGAGCCCACCCAGAAGTAACTACCATTAACATTTTGATGATGTCTGTTCAGTAATTTCCTGGATGTATTACACATAGAACAGATGCAAATTTTCCTCTTTGAAATTTTGCCAATTATAATATTTTTACCTTTCTTTTATTCATTTTATATTCCATTATAAAAAGTTTTAATGTCTTTAAAATTTCTTCTACATAATTGTTTCATATGAACTAGCATATATTTAACCATTTATAGTTAGGGCATATGAAATATCTTATAATTTTCTTACTATTGTAAATAATTCCACAATGAATACATTTTACATAAATTAAATTTATGATTATTTTTCTAGGATAAATACCTAGAAAGAAGACCAGTGATAAACAGCATATGAAGGTTTGAAACATGGCAGATGCAGCATAACACTTAAAAAGCACATCATTTTATACTCCTTCCAACCCAGTGAGAGTGCCAACTTACAAAATCCTGAATACTTTCAGGTAATGTGGTTTCTTTCAGTAATTAAAAAATGTTCAAATGTGAAATAGTTGTTCATGGAAGTTTTGTTACACTTATCAAATGCCAAATGAGGCTAAATTTTCAAGGTTTATTGGTTGCTTTTATACCCAGGAATTGTCTATGCACTCTGTGTATTTTTCTTTTTTTAAATTTAAATTTTATTTTTATATTCCCCATACAATTATTTTGACCCCAATCTCTCCTTTCCCCGCCCCCCATCCTCCCATAGAGTGTCTCTGGTTCATAGTTGTTTGTTGATTTTGATTTTTATTTTCTTATAGTTATTCTTGTTCCTGGTCTCTTATTTAAGTTTTCTAGATTCCTGCTATGAGTGAGACCATCCGGTATTTTTCTTTTTCTTTCTGGCTTATTTCTCTGAGCATGATCCCTTCCAGCGCCATCCATGTTGCTGCAAATTGCATATGTTTATCTTTTTGAATGCTGAGTAATATTCCATGGTGTATATGTACTCAGTTAAACTGTGCCTCCTCTCAAAAACTTTTTATTATACCTTGAATGCTTTTGGCATTAGCTATTTCAAAATAATAGAGGTACCCAAAATACTATAATTTCAAGGTTGAGTGAAAAGAGAAACATTCTATAGAAATAAAACATCTTAGATAAAGCTCAAGAAGAGGCTACAGATCTATTACAAACAACGTTGAATACAGAAGTCTGTTCTGTATTATCTAATTTGAAATACCATGTGTCAAAGTAATAATAATTCAATAAAATAATTCATGTTTAAGAAGGAATACTATTTTTTTATTTTTAAACAATATTTGCTTCCCCTCCACCCCCTCATATTGAGTCCCCATAGAATTTCCTTCCTCAAGGCACCCGTGCACCATCACCACAGTCCTAAAAAGGAAATACTATTAACAGAGAAGAAATAGTGTTGCTTTATGGTATATAAAGTATGTTATAATAAAAATATTCCCAACTCTTCTATTTTAAAACATCCAAACGGTCCTGGTAAAGAACATCCATTAAAAAAACCATACTAGTGAGTATCACCAGAAGGGGATAAAAATAATTCAATATTAAAGAGATGTTTGCCAGGAAGTGTTGTACATACTAGCACTGAAAAACAACAGATGGCAGCAGTAACAATGAAAACTTGCAGCAGATCCTATCTGGCACATTTTCAAAATGGTCATTCATATGTCTAATCTCAAACAGTCTACTGCCACTTGTATGGATATGTATGTATGAATATTAAAGGGAAAGAGGGAGAAATGCAAGAATGACACTTGATTTCCCTTAGCAGGTAAATGATTAAACCTGAAAACAGGGTTGATGTGATGCTATCACCCTAGCTAGGTGTCTCAGTTTCCCTAAGATTTTCCCAACATCAACTCATTCCTGATGTTTAGCCTAAATTAGCTCCACCTCTGAACTGTTACCAGCCACTGCCAGTCTAATGTCTCAGTTCCCACACTTTGGTTTCTGTGTTTCTGAGACCCTCTTGGTAACTTCCATTTGATATCTGTGTCCTTCCATATGGAGATTTCAGTTCATAGATTTTGGTTGCTGACCCTGGATCATAATATCTGACCCAGATTTACCTTGTGCCCCCACTTCAGGAAGTGAGGACACAGAAATGGTGACAAAGATGAGGCAGGGGATGGTAAACAGAATAGAACATCTCTTACCTCAAGCAGGCAAGTGGAATCAGGGCACACTCCAAAAAATATCAGGGCAGAACAGAAACAAGCAAGAGAGAGGTCACTGAGCCCTAACACTACCAGTTGTTAAGGGATTTACTGGAGTTGGAAAGGTTCAGAACTTAAAGAGGAGAAAAGATGTGATATCCAGTAATACAGCAGGACTTTGACAAATGTGGCAGTCTTTCATCTCAAACAGAGAGCTTTTATATCACTAGAGCAGAAATCAATTTCCCAGGATTTGGTGAGGGTGAACAGAAGGGCCTGACAGAAGAATGATGAAAAGGCGTGGAAGAAAGTAACTCCTTTTCATGTAGTTTGAGAAGCAGTCTTTAAGGTTATTTCCTTCTCCTTTCAGGAGAGGAGAACCAGGTTTGGGGAAGTAAGATAATTGGTTGAGGCGTATCCATTTTGACACTGATTTATGGGATTGATCTTAAGGATTGTATCTCTCCTTTCCAAATAGTGAATTTAATGTGGCTGTGTCTTAGCTTCAGAAATATGATATATGGAATAATCTTCTCAGGCCAATGAGTTAAAATGTTAGGATCAGAATATGAATTGCATCAGTAGTGTTATACCACACTAGTACATCTCCTAAATTTCATCTAGGTTACTTCTAGGGCTGTTGATAGCCTGTACAGTGAGTGTATTTATTTATAAAGTTCTATAGGAGCATGACTTTGAAAACAGTATGCCCCTTGGATCCAGTTACACCATCATTCAGGGTGTTTACCTGGAAAGTGTACATGAAAGTATCACATGACTATGCTCAGTACTAACAGAGCAGCACCTAATGTTCTCCATCTTGTATAAACTCTATATGTTATTGCTCACCAAGCTCAATCTGATCTATATTCCATCCATCTGCATCTCTGCAAAGTGTTCTATTCAGTTTCATGAATTTGTACATTTCTTAATATATTTCTCTAAACATATATATGCACCAGAGTATTATATGTCTCAGTTAAATTATCTTCTTTCTCAAAACCCTTCTTCAAACACACCAGGCTCTTAAATAAATTTTCTCTGTATTCTGTGAGTGTTCAATTTAAAAGTTTAATTGTCATTATAGCATTTCTTTTTACCAAATTAGTACTGTTAGTATTATTTACCTATAATTCTCATTAGGATGTGATTTAGTGAAAGTAATTAAGGGCAAGTTTCTGATTATGTATGTAATACATTTTATAAATATGTACAAATATCATAGGTTGATATTATCAATAGGTTTATAACAAGATTGTGAGTTTACCAAGAAAGTTAAAAATTATAAACTCCCCCATTCCTCTGTGTCTTACAGACAAAATCTCTGAAAAATCTGAAAAAAAAAAAAAACTAAAATGCAGCAATTTTTTTTTCTTTTTAAATGCTAATACACAAAATCTGATTTGTGTCCAGTAACAATTCAAACGAGGCAAAAGATGCAAATTTCTGCTTTGCTAACCCACAGTCTTTCTACTAATTTTCCTTTCTTTCCCAAAACTTACTTTGTATGTGGTTTCATTCAGTCTCATTAAAACATATACCAGTCTCTTTAGATCACCTGATGTGAAGTAGCTAAGTTTTACATAGGGACCTAGAATACATGAAAGAACCATGTCTCCAGTACCAGAAGTATTGCTTGTCTTGTGCAAAAAACACGCAGAAGCAATGACAGAACCACAAAGACAGTTCACTCTGGGGCATGCTTGGGTTCTGGGAGTGGAGTTGTGAACACCAGAAATACTTCAATTGTGTTTATAAAATATCCTTTCACATTTTTTCTCTCCCTTTATCTATCTTTAGTCTTCTTTCAAGGTTTGAATTTGAACTTATAAAGGAAGTTTATGGAAGTATCTTACCGCAATTCAAATAAATATCTTCTGATACTGCCTAAAAGCTGGAAAGTCTTGCCGGAACTGAAGTCTCATAAACTGTACTGAGGCACTGATAGTCAATGCCACACAAGAAACATCAATTATGTCCTCCATTATATCAAAAATAGATTAATATTTTTGATGCGCAAGGTACTATAACTAGATGTGATTTGATTCTAACTTACAATATGGTAATTTTGGTCAAATTTACTTTTTCTTCAATTTTCTCATATTACTGAGGTTTGTGGGATTTTTCAGAATTGAAATAGTAAGGCCTCCCTGTGGTGCAGGGATTAAAGACAGCGCTATCAAGCTATCTCTAGCCACTACAGCACATGTTTGCTCCCCGGCTGGCCGGGGAGCAACCCACATGGCACAACAGACCTCTCCTGACTCGCCCCTGCTTCCCTCAGCAGTATATCTCAGTCAATCTGCCTGCTCTGTTCCCCACTCTGTCTTTGGTGAATCCTCTCACCCAGCACACCTCTGGCCTGTACCCCCGTTCTTATATGCATAAATAAATAAATATTTTTAAAAAAGAATTCAAATAGTATACATTTATAACTATGGATTTACAAAGTGGTATAATTATGACCTCAAAAGATTAAATGCATTAGGATACTCATAATATGGGTTAATGTTTTCCTTGAAGTTTAAATACGCAATGTGTAGTCATCTCAGTAAAGTAGTTCTTTATACTGGATCAAATACAATATTTGGTTTGGGAAGTTGTTTCCTTCTCCTTATTTTTTTTTAAATTTTCATTATTATTATTTTGCATATAAGAACTGGGGTGAAGGTCAGGGGTGTGTGGGGGTGAGAGGATCTACCAGAATCAGAGCAGAACAGGCAGATCTACTGAAATATACCACTGAGGAGAGCAGGGGGTAAGAAAGGAGAGGTCTGCTGCGCCATGTGGGTTAGCTCCCCAACCAGGGATCAAACTCAGGCCATAATGGTGATAGTGGTGATAGCACTGAGACTTAACCCCTAGGCCACTAGGAGGCCTTATTTCCTTCTCCTTAAATTGTTATACCATTACCTCCATTGAATAATTTGAATTAAAAATCAATAGCCTGTTACTTCACACAAAGACATATGTTAAACCATTTCACAACAAATACATATGTTAAACCTTGGGCATTTGAAATGAATATTTCCTAGACTGCTTTTAAGATAAAGGACAAGCTGATTTCATAGCTGCCTGTTAGAAGGAATTCCCACCTACTTCAAAACTTCATGGAAAATTATCTCCACAGTGCTTTTAGATAAACTCTTAAATCAAAGAACTCAGCATGAATGTCTAATCTTCTGCTTGTATTCAAAATTGGTACTTTAGAATTTCCACTTAAAAATAAAATAGGAATAAAAACAGATTATTATTTTAAGTCTCATTTCGGTGAATAAATTTTTTGTAATCTGCTCTGAAATTTCTATATCTCCTGAATGTAAAACTAAAGGTAATTTACTAAAATGATTACTGGGAAAAAATGTTTGTCTATTTTCTGTTTAATTCTCTATTATTATTTTTTTTTGTTTCAGTTAATTTCCAAAATCTCTTTGTTTTGCCAATGGAAGCAGAATTAAAAGCCTTTAGTTTCTACAACTTTCCCACTAATCTGCATATTTTTATACCACAGGGATGTGTTTTATTTTCAAAATCAATATTTGAATTTGCTGTGTTACTTCCATAACAACTTCATGTATCATGAGATTTAAGAATAATTTATATTTCCTAACCAAAGCTTCGAGTGTCCCCTATTCTTTTATCCCACACTTGGTTTACTGAATGCCTTCTATAATCTAGGCTCTGTACAACTGTGGATTATTGTTGGGGTACACTTGAATAACTTTAAAAACTGAGACCTCACTACTGACCCAGCAGGCAGGCTTGGTAGGTTGGCATAGATAAGGGAATATATTGGCTGCACTGGGGACAAAGGTATAAAAGCAAGTACCATGGACAAAAAAACAGCCCAGCTCTAGGATGCAGAAGAGGCCAGAACATGTTTGTGTCAAAGGCCAGACACCACCGCAAGTTACTGGTTCAAAATGGTGCTTCAAGTTAGAAAACAGTATAAAAGAGAGCTTCAAATCCTCCTTATGCGCACACTTCTCCCATTTGCCCACTGATTCTCTTAGCAGTGTATTTCAATAATTCCACCTGTTTAGTTCTCCATTCTGGCCAACAGGCATATGAAAAAATGTTCAACATCACTTGTAATCAGGGAAATGCAAATCAAAACTACCATGAGATACCATCTTACACCAGTGAGAATGGCACATATTAAAAAAAACTAGCAACAACAAATGTTGGCGAGGGTGTGGAGAAAAAGGAACTCTTCTGCACTGTTGGTGGGAGTGCAAACTGGTCCAACCACTATGGAGAGCTGTGTGGAGATTTCTGGACCTACTAAACATAGAGCTTCCATATGATCCAGCAATTCCACTCCTAGGTATCTACCCAAAGGACACAGAAACATCAATTCCAAAGAACACCTGCACCCCTCTGTTTATAGCAGCACTGTTTACAATAGCTAAGCTTTGGAAACAACCCAAATATTCTGGTGAATTTTTTCACTCCCACACCTCCAGCCTCACCCTGATTTTCTCCCCCAACAATTATCAAAGGGTAAAGCAACATGATACTTGACCCTCAGTAATCATATAGAATACAGAAAAAGACTGATGGGTAAATATCTGTACTGAGGATCTGAATTTCAGTCTATTTTCAGTCAAGTAACAGAAAAATAAGAATGCACTATAGAAAACCTAAACGTGAATTCTCTGTTCTCACAAAAGGCAGTAACAGATGTAGCCAGAGAAACCTGAAAGGATTACTTAGTGATTCTTAGTCATTATTATTAAATAATTCCTTCTTTCATTTATTCATTCACTCTGCAGGATTTGCTAGGTGCCTATGGAGATGAACATAACAAAATCCAATCATCTAGGACTTGACCAAATAAAAATTATTGCAAGAGGCTGATATAACTTAGCAAATTCTTCCAGAGGATTTTGACCAAACAGCAAATACTTAATTGGTATACCAAACACAAGTACATCCCTTACTCTGTGTGATGTAACAGTGATAAGTAAAGAAAAGGTTTGTATATCCTTTGAATAAATCTGCCTTAAAATCTGGTTTAAGGCACAAATAAGTATTTGTTGAATTTCTTTCTGGCATTAGGAAAAATACTAACACACCAAACAGGAGCACATCTTTAAAGATAAATTTATGTATATATTTAATATACTACAACCCTCCCTCAATATAAACAAATTGCTTCCTTTGAAGCTGCTGCCTCTCCCCCCCCCAGCACAAGTTTATACATATCAATTTGCACTGTTACTTAAAATATTCCTAAACTTGAATGTGAATTTTCCATGAATTCAAGAAATTCTATAAAAATCCAGGCTCTATGGACTCTATGTCCTGTTTGATCTTATGTATGATTGTATTCTTAGTGCTCTACACACAAGTGATTTGGAAATTTGCTGGAAGAATAATAAATGAATGTTGTATACTGGAATTTATTAGGGAAATGACACTATCGAATTCTTTCTTACTATTATGACTACTATTAGGATGAGTGAGTGTTATTTTGAGACTGGATTACGAAATTACTTCATTATATTTTGCCTTGGTTTTAAAATGAAAACACATAAAAGGAAGAAAAGAAGAAACTAAATAAAAAAATATAGCCCATGAATAGATGAAGAACTTGTCAGAACCTAATTAATACATTGATTTTACTCAACATTTATATTGAGTTAACTTTTGATCATTGAAACTCTGAGTAATGGGGATATATCATATGATCAGTTCCTGAATTACATTTTTCACTAATTTAAAAATTGTCAACATTAATCAAAGAACACCACATTTTAGGATCAATAATGCACGTCCAAAGAATACATAATCACAATCCTCTGTTTTAGGTTTACAATACCTAAGATTATTATTATTATTAGATGTTATATCTTCAAATGAACTTTTAAATATCAAAATATTGTAGGCATCAGTAGGTTTTATTCCTATGACCCTCTAACACTTCAATCATATATAAGCAGTCTCCTTTATTAGCTAGATTAATAGTCAGTTGTATTTCAAAAAATCATTTTTGATTGTAAACTACATACTTTTCAGTTATATTATGCCACTTACCAATATAATAGTTACTTCAATAGAAAACTAAATTGTGTCTCTTTGGATATGTTCACACACACACTGAGCACAGAAATAGCTCTGAGACTTTGCAAGATACCATTCATCTTCACTTTTATTGTTAGGTAGGGTTTGGAAGTAAAAAGATATATCGCATGAAAAGACTTATGTAGTTTTCATATCTTTTTTACTTTTATCTTAGAAATCAATGATTTTAGAAGTATCAAAGCCACTGCTATAGGGTCTTCTTTATCACTTTAAAGACAGATCATAGAAACAGTTGTATGATCTGTCAACCATAGCAATTTTTGTTTTAGAGAAAAATTTAAAATATACATAGTGGCAATTTGTAGAAGAACCTACAAAACAAATGCACAGGGTAACTTTGTAATTAGGGTCACAATGCATTAACAACAAATTTCTATTTAATGCCAATGACAAATGGGATAATATTCCAAAAGGCTCATTCATCAGTAACTTTATATTAATTGTATTTTGTCTAGGTTTTAAAATGATCTGTCAACTAGTTTGGAACATTCAAGGTCAAATTCCCATGGTGATATCTAACAGGCATGCTCAGATAATGTGGGTAGTGTTAGTAGCAGAGGATTTAAATTCAGATAAGCTTAAATTAGGTTTTAGATAAATTTCTTAATACCTTTGAACTTTCCACTGCTTAGTATAAACTATTGCATTAATTTGTAGTATTGGAACCAAGTAAGTTTGGTTATCTGCACAATTGGTATTTAATTCAATTTTCAAAATATTTTTTTTTGGAGGGGATTTTATACAAAGCATAACAAATTGAAGAAAGGCATAGTGGGCAAACTAAAGAATGAAAAACCTAAATAATGATTCTGTTTTACAAAAAAAAGGTAATAAAGGTTAACTGATAAATAAACAAAACTGTGTACAAGTACTACACAGACTAGAAGAGAGAGAGATCAAATCAGAGTTTGCTTGACAGGTACTTTTGAAAGGAAATTGATGGGAGAGAAAAAGCAAAAAGGGATTGAAGGTTTCAGTCCTGTAAAAAATCAAGTCTGAAGCTGAAGAAGAATGAAAGATAAAATTGGATAGAAATGCTGGATTATTAGTGACCTAAAATTATTTTTTATTAGATGAGGTGAATATAGTGACTAAAGAAAGGTTGTCAAATAAGAGAACTATATACTGAGGATCACAAGTATTAAACTACATACAATAAGGAGGGAGGGGAATCCAACTTTCCATAAAAAACCTTCAATGATTTTACTCCAGAATCCTAATTTCCAGTCTTGATTTGTCACTGACATATGCAATCAAACTGGATAAAATTTTCAAAAATGATTCCTAATGCTAAACCCGAAAATTACCACCCATGCTAATAAAATAACTGATAAACAATTAGTGCATCTTGAAGGGAAGAGAACTAAAAAAAGTAAACCTTTGGAAAGACAAATGTGGAATCCTTGAAGAGGTTATGTAGACAAGAGATTCATAGATTATTTTCTGACAAATTGGAAACACCAGTATGCCTTGCCTTGATTCTTTTGATATGCTAAAATGTTTGTTTAATATGTTAATATCTTCATCTGAATGTTTTATTATGACAAGGGCCTCACCATATGTTTTAGCATTTATCATTCCCCTGTTCCCTGTTCCCTGTATCAGCTTAATCTCTCCATGAGTTAAAACTTCAGAGAGAAGAAATATAAGCTGATAAATGTGTTGAATTCTAACTTGGGAGAGAATGACAAGCTAGTTGACTAAATCACACACACACACATATAAAACCTGACCTGCCATATTTGCAGAGGACAATGCATAAAATCATACCTATTCTGAATTCAAAAAATATGGAGAATAGAATCCTTAGCAATCCCAAATCCTAAGAGATGAATAGCAGTTACTAACAATGAATTGCATATTTTCTCACAAATGGTTAAAAGTTGAAACTACTAATCAAAATACCAATCACTAGAACAATAATTAAATGAATTTTATAATGCTTTATACTACTTACAATATGCTAACTATATTTTTCCTTTCATGACTGTGAGAATAATTAACAATTAATTGATTTTAATCTACTTTGTATATTACATGAACTTTATAGCTATATTAAGAATTATAAAGGCTCCCCGGCCACCGGAGGAGGGTCCCACATGGCGTGCAGACCTCTCCTGCCGCCCGCTGCTCCCCTCAGCAGTGTACTTCGGTCCTTCTGCCTGCTCTGCTCCCCGCTCTGGATCTGGTGAATTCTCTCACCCTCCCGCGCTTCTGATTGTACCCAGTGCATGTATAAACAAAACAAACAAACCAGCAAACAAATAAATAAAGCATGCCTCTATAAAAAAAAAAAAAAAAAAAAAAAAAAGAATTATAAAGGATTTTATCAACTATTATAAAGTGCTGTATATTAATAAGCAGTATATAAAATCAAAAGAAATGTATTATCATATAGGTAAAAACAAAAATGCATATAAGGAAAGTGTAGAAAAGAAACACAGTAACATCAATTTGCTTGGAAGCATTTGAGGATTTTCTCTTTCCAGCAAAATATTTCTATGATATTTTATTATTTTTACAATAAAAATAATTTCTATTGTATTGATCTGATGTTCAATTTATTCTTCTATTTGTTCAACTAGGGCGAGTAAATATATCCTTAATAAATTACAAGGAATCAGCATGACTATAAAACATAATTAACTGGTCATTTTAAATCTAAAACATTCCTCGCATAATGTACAGGGGAAAAATTAAGAGAACTATTCACTTTTTTTTGTATTTTATAAACAAGCATTTATAGAAACAGAAAAGTGTGATACTTTATAAGTCTTGACCACTGCCAGATCACTTTAACATGTACTAACACGATGCCATGAAAAAAAAAAGTTAAACCACAGAAAAGTGTTATGGGAGGTTATGATATTCCTTGCCCCCACTTCCATGAAGCTGCTATCATCTAGATACTGGTAACAGAACTGAGTGGCCGGGTACAGATACGTAACAGGGAAGGCAGGTGGGCTCTGGGAAGTAAAAGGGACTTCCTCTGGCTCGTGAGGCCTGACTTGCATTCTGGGACTGCTGGGAAGGAAATCTGGAAGGAGACTTGTTGAGGAGAGACATGCAAACACACTTGCAAGAGACCATGTGTGGGCGATACATGGGGAGGCTGGCAATGGCAGTCTTATCTTATCCCATTTTGTCCCAGCTTTCTGGGACCTGTTTCTGAAACCCTTTCCTTCGGTTCCCCATCAGAAGGTACCTTAGACTTGTGGCACGTTTTAGGCCTCAAAGGCCCCATATCGGGTATTCCTGTTTGGCTGGGTATTTGCCCATGTGCAATTTTGGTTGTTTTATTTAAAACATCCTTTTTCTTTCTCTCTAGGCACACCAATTCCATTAAAGATCTATCATACTAAGAGTATACTTTATTTTGTGCACACAGGTGACTGGATCCCTTTAGGGCATGCAAATTCGGGGGTTCCTGGGTACCTGTTTGTTACACGCTAATGAAACAACATGCCAAACCCCACCCAATTCACCACCCAACCTCTGAAACACTCATTTCTTGGCTGCATATTGTTTTCTGGGGAGAGACGAGTATGTTGGTAATGTTTGGATCCTTATGGGTTCCTTCTGAAAGTATCAAATAACTGCCAAACTCATCTGTGCTGTACAGGCAGAATACACATGTGGATACCAACATAATCTTTAATCCTCCCTGAGGCTGTTGATTTTCAGTTCAAAGTTTCATTTCTAGAATTAGATCATATGTGTCAGATCTGCTACAAAAGCTCTTGTAGAAGATTTATATATGTTGGCAGCTTAGCAAAGAAATCTTAGATTTCACTGAGATCAACAGGACCAATTTTAGAAAACCACTGAGAGACCTGAAGTTAATTTCCTCTAATTCTACAACATCTGTAAGCCTCATATGAGCATCTGAGTTTTAATCAGTCCTGCCGTCTAATAAGTGGTTAGTGATGCTTAAAGAAAACAAACACAAAAATACTTTCAGAGGAAAACCACAAAATAGAATAAAAAAGGGGCAATATGGGCTACAGGTTGTAGAATACACACTGCTTCATGGACAAAATCTAATTCAAAACACAGAAAAGTGCATTGATGCCATAAAGGAAATTTTCTTCCCTAAAGAATCTTAATGGTTTTCTAGCATGAAGGATGGCCAATAAAACCACTCAAATCCTAACGCAGATAGCAACATATATTAATGAACAGAGGTGACAGCAGAAGACAAAACAAAATGGGCTTCAAGTGGACAGCAGAAATGCTGCCAGTAAAATAGATCTTTCTAAATTTTAAATTCTAGCCAGCTTTCAGTGTTTGCATTTTCTTATTTCTTTAAGCTAACTCAACTAGTTCCACAGTAAGGTTTAATTTCTTTAAAATTTTTTCATCACTATATGATTTTTAATTAAAAGTATAAGAAGTTAAATAGTACCAATATGGTTCAACTTGCCTTTCATACAGGAACAAAAGTGAGCATTTAGGCATGATGAATCTAGAAATAATTATGTTATTACTCAAAGTACCGCATGCATTTTATAATTGAGTTGAAATTTATTTGTATTTTTCACATAATTGGATAATACACATCCTAGGAATTCTTGCTAGGCTGTCAAAAGAATTTTTAACACTAGTAAATAAAGAACATATGCTTCAAGAAAAGCAGAGGTAAAAATGTCAGTTATTTTTTTTTAATTCTGTATTACTACAATATGAGTCAATATTTAAAACAAGGAGCTGTCTGAATATTTACAGGCATAATTTCATTTAAGTCTCCTAACACTTATGTCAAGTAAATGTTGTTGTTACTATTTTGCAGAGAAAGAAATAGGTTGAGAGAAGTGAAGAAATTTTCCCTATCTTAATGAGTGACAAAAAACTGCTGAATGGGAAGGTAAATCCGTATCTTGGACTCTATGAGCTTATGTTTTTTAAATTTCTAAGATATATTGCCCCTCTGATGAATTCACAGAACTTCAAACATACTTCTCAGTGAGTCTCAGCAACTTAAGAGAGGATCAGCATTCTACATTTCCATCAGGATTCATTTTACTAAACATTTGAGCTAGGATTTTTTTTTTTTTCATTTATAAATCAGCTAATCTGTTTCCTTCCTAGATAGTTAAGTCCTTCATCCTCCTTTGCCAAAATGCTCAATGATCTGTTCTTTATTCAAAATCTCTAGTTTTGACCTTTTTCTTAAGTGCCAATTTTCCATTTCAAGCTGCCTGTCTGACATCTCCTGGATAGTCAGCCCCCACACATTATGTTTCATATTGAATTCCTATTTTTCTCTTCTTAATCCATCTTCTCTACTAGATTTTTTATTTATGTCCATTATTTTCACCATCATTTAAGAGGATAGAAACAAACCTGAATTGGCACTATTGTAAATGGAAGTGTTATTGACAAATATCCTATCACCCCCTTCACTTTTTATGGATTTATTCATGTCTATCCCATTGACTTTGACCTTGGCTATGTGATATGCTTTGTTCCATAAGTGTAAGCAGATAGAACATTCTTTAAGTGGCAGTGCAAGTTTCTGCTAGCATTTTTACTCTTTCTGTCTTAAGAAAAATATGCCAAATAGGAACTGCTCCTTTTCTCTGGGTGTAGGAATGATGAAACAAGAGACGCTACAGCATCCAACCTACAGCCCTGGAATAAACTGAAAACAAGGAATGAATTCTTCTTACTAAAATCACCAATATTAGGGGGTTGTTATTACCACAAATATAGATTTTCATTTTACACTTATGATATCAAACCCTTGTAATTTGCATTTAGTTCTATGTGTATAACGTATCTTCTATCCACTTTAAAGAATGTTTTTACACCAGGGGGCTCCCCGCTGGTGTAGTGGTTTGAGTGCTGCGCTGTGAAGCTCTTTGCAACCTCTGCAGCATGGGTTTGATTCCCTGCTGGCCAGGGAGATATCCACATGGCACGGCAGACCTCTCCCGTCTCGCCCGCTGCTTCCCTCAGCAGTGTATTTCAGTCAATCTGCCTGTTGTGTCCTACTCTGTCTCTGGCGAATCCTCTGGCCAGTACCCCAGCTATTGTATAAATAAAATAAATCTTTAAAAAAAAGTTTTTGAACCAGTACTACCATAATTAAGTTGATTGTTACTCATGCCTTTGATTGCAATTTTGTATATCTATCTTTTTTTTAAGTTTTTTTTTATTTTTATACAAGAGCTGGGGTATAGGCCAGAGGTGCAGGAGGTGAGAGGGTTCACCAGAGACAAAGTGGGGAACAGAACAGTCTGAAGGACCGAAATACACTGCTGAGGGGACCAGCGGGAGCAACAGGAGAGGTCTGTCACACCATGTGGGAATCTCCCTGGCCAGCCCAGAATTGAACCCACGCTGCAGAGGCTGTGGACAGCTCCACAGGGCTGTGCTCAATCCGCTGTGCCACAGGAGCGGCCCTGTATATCTATCTTTTTCTTTAGTATCTGGCCTATCAAGACAGTTATTCCTCAAGTAAACTGACTATTTTAGTCCCTTATTCAAACATCCTAAATGATTTCCCAAGACAGGTGGCAGGGGTGAAGGTCTCTCAGAAAATGAACTAATAAATTTATCAAATAATGCTAATGTCAAGAAGAATGAGAAATGGCCACTGGGTTTTGCAATATGCATCTGACATCTGTAAAAGTCATTGCTAACTTTAATAAGAATTTCACTCATTGTGTTAGTTATAACAATTATTTGTGTTTTTGTTTTTACTTTACAATTTAAAAGAATGAGCTTCAGCTTGTTAGGAAAAGGAGAAAGGGAAAAAAAAGGTATTTGCATAATCACAAGTGGCAGAATAGCTGCCAGCAAAAACAGCTTGGAAGAGTGAAGTGGAATCAAGAGACATATTAAGACAAATTGGAAAATCAAATGAAAAAAATTATTTACCTAGGTTTTGGTATAAAGAGTAGAGAAGGGGGTAGTGACTCATGGGCAAAATGGAATCTGGGTTGGGCTGTGTTTGTTTTATTTTCTTATGGTAAGAGAGGAACTTCAATATGTTGGTGTGTTGATGGGAATAACCCAGTAGAAACAAATAATAAATTGATGATGCAAGGACAGCTTAAAAATAATGGAGATAAAACTATGAAAAGAAGAGATTGGATAAAAGCAAGTGCCTAAATTGAGGGGCTGTCTTTGTACAGTAGAAGAGACAATCTCTGCCAAGTATCAGGAGGTAAAAAGAGTGAGCTAAGGTAGACAGGTCACTAGGATGGTTCATTATATTTGAATCCATTCCCTTAGGCATGGCAAGCATGTTGAGAATCAGAATGGGATGGAGTGATGAGAAGTTTTGAGGAGGAAGAATAGGTATGAATTACAGGTTAAGAGAAAGAGTGAGTGGACAGGGTAACACGTAGGGTTTCTGGGGAGGCTAAGAGTTCTCTGGAGATTAAATACTTGTCATGAACTTACTAAGAAAACAATCTGCATTATTTTTGAAATCTTTCATTATATTTACCTGGGTGGGTGGGTACAGAGTAGACAAAACGTTGGGTTTAATCTAAGCTTGAAGTTCCTCTAGTCAAATGAGAAAGGGGCAGTATAATGAAGTAGAGGAAAGTTTTATAGGTAACAAAGAGGGTTCTTTTTTTAATTAGCCATGGGATCTGGTCTGTACAGAGAAAAATATAAAGACACAATGAAATCTGAGAACCTAACAACTTTGAAATCAATGGATTGAAGGTTCTGGTAAAATTCTATTATCCTAGGCTATTAAATGTGTATGCTAGGCTACCAGAAAGTGTGTGCAGATAATTATACCATAATGAATTATGCCAGAGGTAGTCTTAGAGAAAGTGACCAAAAAAAAAAAAGAGCTAAAATATTGAATAACTCTGTTTGTTGGTATGACAGCACCAGGCAGAGGTAGTAGGTAGTTAAGAATGAATATAGCAGCTTTTAAATTGAATGTTTTAACTACATCAGATCTTTTGGCTAACTATATCCCAAAAAGTCCTTGAAATCTACTCCTTAAAATTTATTTATTCTTTTGGTTTACAGGAGTAATACATTAAAAATACTGTCACGTTTTATTGTTTCAATAATTGTGTTGTGGGTGTATTGCCAATAACCCTCCTTCTTTCCTTAGCAGACTAGGTGGTAATGGCACGTGTGGTTAGCTAGATGGGTCGAGATTTGAATCTTGGGCCTCCCCTGGAGGGGCAGCAGTTGAGTGCTGGGTTGCGAAACTGCCCGCAGCCTCTGCAGTGCCGGTTCGATCCCCTGTCGCTGGGCGAGGGTCCCACATGGAAATCAGACCTCTCCTGCTGCCCACTGCTCCCCTCAGCAGTGTACTTCGTCAGTCTTTCTGCTCTGCTCTCCACTCTGGCTCTGGTGAATTCTCTCACCCTCCCGCACTTTGGACTGTACCCAGTGCTTGTATAAATAAATAAATTAATTTAAAAAAAAAAAGATTTGAGGGCCTCCCCTGGTGGCGCAGGGGTTGAGCACTGGGCTACGAAGCTGCCCGCAGCCTCTGCAGCACCAGTTCGATCCCCGGCCGTCAGCGAGGGTCCCACATAGCGTGACAGACCTCTCCTGCCGCCCGCTGCTCCTCTCAGCAGTGTATTTCGTCAGTCTGCCTGTGCTGTTCCCCACTCTGGCTCTGGTGAATTCTCTCACCCTCCTGCGCTTCTGACTGTACCCAGTGCTTGTATAAATAAATAAATTAATTAATTTAAAAAAAAAAGATTTGAATCTTTTGGCATGGACCAAATATATGAATGGTGATTTTTGAGAGAAGCAAAATTCCTGTAAGGCCAGATCTAGAAGAAGAAGATTGTGGAGGAAGGACTGCATGGGCACAGAGGCCTGAGGACAGAGACAGTTTTTATTGGAAAGGTGAAAGGTATGATTCAAGAAGAGATTTCTGAAAGAAGCAATTTGGTTGACAGCAGATTTGAATTCCAAGAAGCATGTTCAGGTATAGGGAGGGCAAGGCAAATGAAGGTTAAAAAAGAGGAAGATTTAGTGAACTCTACAGCTGTAGGGGTACAGGTGTGAGGAATAAACTTTTCATTATCATACTAAAAATATGTCTGAATCATTAGATATAAGTAACAACACAGTTTATAAATCAAATATCCTTGTGGAAATGTTAAGAGTAGACTACATTAATTATATTAATATATATAAACAATAATATAGTACAATAATATGTACAATATAGTACAAAATGCCAAAGTATTCAATACATAACTTGTTGCCCTCAAGACAAAATTTACGAGAAAAAGTCAACTGATTGAAAGAACATGTACTTTTTAAAAATTGTACACAGATATTTTCAAAAAAAGGCAATTAATTTACCAAAGCTATGAAGATGAAATAATGCATCAATGCATACTTTTATATTTGAAAATGTTCATATGCCAGGCAATGAGATAAATTAAATAGTGCCCAGGTAAATCATTATTTACATGTTCTTATCGTTAGAAGTTTTGCCTTTTAAGAAAATATTATCTTTGTGGTCAAAGGAAGAAATACAGTTTGGACTATAAAGGAAAAGAGAGGGATAAATATGGAGCACTCAGTACTGAGGACACCTGATCCCAGAAAGGATGTTATAACCCTCGGCCCTTCCTTGGGCACAGTGAGAAAGATTATTACACCTAAAGAATAGCATAATACCTCAATCAGGGCCTCCCCGGTGGTGCAGCAGGTTTAGCACCACACTGTGAGGCTGTCTGCAGCCTCTGCAGTGCAGGTTCAATTCCTGGCTGACCAGGGAGATTCCCACATGGCTCGGCAGGCCTCTCTCGTGCTTGCCTGCTGGTCTCAGCATTGTCTTCGGTGCGTCTGCTGTTCTGCTCCCTACTCTGTCTCTGGTGAATCCTCTCACCCTCCCATGCCTCTGGCCTGTACCGCAGTTCTTGTATAAATAAATAAATCTTTAAAACACACACACAAACACACACCCCAAAAAAAGACCTCAAACAAAAGCTTCTCACACTTTAAGATCTGTCCCTATCAGCTTTCACTGATGTATAAAAAGGCCCAGGCCAGGATTTAAAAAAAAAAAAAAAAAAGGCAGCAAGAGACAAGGAGAGTAAATGATTGTTGACACTGAAAAATAGATTGTCAGCAAGATAGCTGACATAGCTGAGAAGAGCATCAATGACAGAGGGAGTATCCCCTCTTCATCTCCTGCCATGCATATACCATGAAGGGCTGCAATCACCACCTTGGGGCCCTTAAACTATGCTGAATACCAAGATCTGCATCTGCACTGGCCTTCCCAGAACCTTGCAGAACCGAGCTAAGAGACTCATTAGTCACACCTATCCATGGGGAATAATAAAAAGGATAATGTGTCTGCTGACTCTGACTCTTCAAGAGAATCCCATTCCTGTGAATCTGAAAAATCTCACTCTTAACATATTTTATAATGCTATACAGTTTCTAAGATAGAAGGAAAAATACGAAATAAATAACTCAATGTTTCATTTATACATTAAACAAAAACTCATGTAGCTTGATAGGTTTTTCTCCTAAAAAAATCAAATTTTGATTTCTCCATTCTCTGCCTTAATGCTTTTCCTCTTTATACCTGTTAACTTGTCACTTGGATACAATTTCTAAAATGCACCAGAATCCATTTACAATTGCTAAATTGCCTGTGGTTGGCAAGATTGAATTAGCCTATTTGTTATTATAGCAGGCCTGTGCTCAGAACAAATAAAGTCATAAGACAAACAAGTTTGAGATAATTAGATGGTACCGATTGCACCTGCAGTACGCACTTGACTTTCATGATTAATTCTGCATTGAAGACTACATATGCTATTGTATTCTGCAAAATAGAGCATCACAGCAGGAGAAAGTCCGGAAAAAAGACCACCTTTCTCAAGTTATACACTATTATCTTACCATGAGTCCAATATCTTAGAAAAAACTGAAAGCAGTAGCCTATGAAGAATTATGATCTTTTTCAGATAGAAATCAGGCTAAAATGGGAAAAAATAAAATGCAAAATTCATAATCAATACTGACACCCACTGTGTTAATGAGTTGTGTCATTACAATAACAATGGAATCACAAGGTTAAGAAAAGTATCTCTTCAAAGTGTGGTGATTAAGTCTTTAATTCAAAGAGAACATTTATGGAGGTGAAAATTTATTTTAAAAGCATGTATCAAGAGAGAAAACATTTAAAAGTTAATTTAAGTCTCACTGTATATATCACACAGGCAATTAAATTTTACAAAAGGGTTCCAATTTATCTGTAGAAATGAAAGAAGGCAGCCTGCTCTACCTCTCCCACTTGCTAAGGGGAGGTTTTACCTTCCTTTCCCACTCTCTACTGGCCCCACATATATTTACACCTTTACCCACAACATCTCGGTACCTACTATGCAGGAAGTACTTTTAAATAAAAAAAAAATCTTAACTCAGGCCTCCCTGGTGGCGCAAAGGGTTAAGCACCGCACTATGAAGCTATCCACAGCCTCTGCAACACAAGTTCGATTCCCGAACGATCAGGGAGCTACCCACATGGCACAGCCGACCTCTCCTGTCTCGCCCACTGCTCCCCTCAGCGGTGTCTATCAGTCAATCTGCCTGTTCTGCTCCCCACTCTGTCTCTGGTGAATCTCTCACCCTCTGGATTTCTGGCCTGTACCCCAGTTCTTGTATACATAAATAAATAAATCTTTAACAAAAAAAAATCTTAACTAATCTTTATCCTTGAACTATTTTAGTCTCATCTGCAATCAAAAAGGCTCACACGGATACTGTTTGAGATTCTACTGTCCACAGAAATAAGTGTGGTGGGATAGGTTTATAAGGCATTAAAATATAAACAAACTCACTTAAGAGGGTAAACAGGTTCACAATGCTTCAGTTGCCCCTTTTATAAAGTGAGAATACAGTATACTGATTATGAGTAAAAAGCAGTTGGCATAACATGGTTCATATAAGTCTCCTTCCCTTTCTCTGCTACCACATGCAGAGAAGAGAATAACTAACATGTATCCTGTATGGGACTGATGGAAACTCCATTTGGTGGACAGGCCTAACCACAATGTTCTTTTTGAAGATGGTTCCAGTACTTTGGGGTATCTAGCTATTCTCTAATGAATTAAAGAAGTATCATGTTTGCTTCTTTACTTGTAAAGAAGTGAGAGTTTTTAAAATTCAACTCAATAATTTCATCTGTGAAGAGAAGAAAAAATAAGAATTAAGCTAGGCATAAAATATTCTTTTGTATATCATCTTATGTATTCTTTACAAATGTCCAATTAGAGTAGGTTGAGGGTGATGAAGCAGATATCAAATGCCAAATCCCCCAAAATACTACCTCTTTTGCTAATGAAAATGTCATCAGTTGTGAATTTATGGATCAAAGGAAGACCAATATCGTTTCAAAGAGACAGATAATGCTATGCATTGTTTGAAAGCAGATTTCTTTCAAAATTGATGACTATGAATTAAGTTCTCCAAAGACAGTTTCAAGTACATAAGCTACAAATTTTAGTCTTTCGTATCTAAAA
The DNA here is from genome assembly GCF_014898055.3 of Talpa occidentalis. Classification (NCBI taxonomy): domain Eukaryota; kingdom Metazoa; phylum Chordata; class Mammalia; order Eulipotyphla; family Talpidae; genus Talpa; species Talpa occidentalis. The sequence continues at coordinate 29,261,291 of NW_023601653.1, forward strand.
ACCTCACACTGACATTTAATTTAAAAATAATAATAATAAAAAAGAAAAGCTCTTTAGAATTCCTGTGCCAACCCATCCTTATGCTGGCTATAAGACTCAAGGGCAGGACATCTCAGCGTACTGTGCTACACTTTCAAACAACAAGGAACCTTCACAGTTGAGATTCCAAATGACAGTTTTATTTTAGAGTCAATTCTGTCTGTTGCTTGGATTTGTATAAATCTCATTCTTGATATGTGTAGGGAATCCCAGAGTTAAGGCTCTTAACAGCAGAATATTTGTTAGAGATGTACACAAAGTTAAATTTTTTTTCTTGAAATTTGATTTTTCTAAACATTGCAATTGATTAGCTAAAATGGCTAAATATTCAGATGATTGAAACTATTCCAATTTTCTTCTAAATGTTTTACTTGCTTTTTAAAATTTTATTTATTTATTTATTTATAGACAATATTTGCTCCCCCACACCCCTCAGATTCAGTCCCTATAGAATTTCCTTCCCCAAGGCACCTGTGCACTGTCACCACAGTCCCCTGTGTTCCTCCCTCCCTCCCTCTGATCCCTCTCCCTCCTCCTCCCCTGCCTTAATGTTTTACTTGTTGAGACAGCAAGTATTTTAGTGTTGTCATTCCATTTTCTCAGTACAATTCTATCATGCTGCAGAGCAGCTGGGAGACACAATAATTTTAAATGTAGAAGGACAGAAAGAGTGAGATACAGCTGTTACATACATTACTTTATCTCCTTATAGGATTCCTGGTGGATGCAGTCTAAAAAGAATATGATTCTGTGGCTGAAACATGTACATTCCCCTCCCCTAGCCACAATTTGGATATCAGAGTCCTACACCATCAAAAAATGACCTATTTGGGGACAGGGTCTTTACAAAGGTAATTAAGTTAAACTGAGATCACTGGAGTAAGCACTAATCCATTAAGACTTGTATCCTGATAGAAAGGGGAAATCTGGACACAAATACACACAGAGGAAGATAATGTGAACACCCAGAAAGTAGACTCATCTACAAGCAGAGGAGAGAGGCCCTCAAGACTCTCAGAAGTCAAATCTTCCACACCTAGATTTCAAATATTTTAAAATCACAACAAATGAATACTGTATCCAAATATCCAAAATAAAAAGAAATTATGAAAACACCAAAAGGAATGAGTTTCAATGTAAACATAAAATTCCAAACGTACATATGCACATTTATTCAAATGTACACATACACATAAATGAATATATGGATATGTGTGTACATATATAAATGTGATATGTAAATATACATGTGTATATATGTGTATTTTTTAAGGAGGTCCTTTAGTAAGTTCAAAATTCTATATTTTTAGATAGAAAGTATGGATATGACATACAACAAGATCAGGCAAAATTCTACTAATGACTTGCAAATGAAATCAGAAATTCTATATATGTCTTAAATTTAATGGTTGATTATACAAATTATTTAGATAGAATTTATTTTATATGATAAGCTAGCATGTAATCATTAAAAGTCATAATTTGAAATGACACTGAATACTATGTGGTAGTATTACATAATTTAAGTGAATAAAGGGGGATATTTTATGGATGTTTTAAACCAAATTGTGTAGAGAGGGCCTCCCCAGTGGCGCAGCGGTTGAGCACTGGGTTTCGAAGCTGCCTGCAGCCTCTGCAGCGCCAGTTCAATCCCCGGCTACTCCCAGGACACCAGAGGAGGGTCCCACATGGTGCGCAGACCTCTCCTGCCGCCCGCTGCTCCCCTCATAAGTGTTCTTCGTTACTCTGCCTGTTCTGCTCTCCCCTCTGGCTCTGATGAATTCTCTCACCCTCCCATGCTTCTGACTGTACCCAGTGCTTGTATAAATAAATAAACAAACAAACAAATAAATAAATAAATAAATGCATCTTAAAAAAAAAAAAATTGTGTACAGAGAGAATGCAGGCAAGCCTGGGTAGAAATATGCTTAAATAATATTTTTTGGTTGCCTGGGAGAAGGGAGGATTATGTAGTGATATTACCTTCAGATTCTTGTTTATACTTTTATGTGTTTTGTGAATTTTCCTGAATAATCACGGAAAAGCTTCATAATAACAAAATAACTAATTCAGACTATAAGCACTCATTTGTAATGAGGACACTTTCATTTGCTACTTATCAAAAAAAACCATATGGACGCTTTGTTAAAGGTTTAAAAATTCCACTCATTGCAAATAAATTTAACCATTTCAAACATAAATTAAGTCAAGCAAGGAAAATAATATAAGCAGGGTACATATGACTCTAATAAATAAGTTCATGCCACCTGTTCTGTACTGCTAGGATGAGGAAGATGTGGAATTTATAAGCTGCCACCCGGAAGCCCTCAATTTAATGATCTCAAGTTGAATGTCTCACCCCATTAGTTAGCCTATTTTTTTAAAAAAAGAATTCATCTCTAGTTCTTGCAGGAATAAAAACAAGTGTTTCATGTATAGATGCAACTTCTTAAATCAAATTTAACCACTAAATTAGCTGAAACAATCTCTATGGCTTTATTACTCTGGGTGGAGGAAAAAAATGTAATATAAAAAACTGAAATTGCTTTTCCTCCATATTATTACTTTTAATACTTTTATGCATAGAAGCTGAACATAAGTAGAGAACCCCTTTCCATTTTTTCTAATATCCTTGAGTCTGCTCAAAATAGATTTTTCAACAGACATTGTTTCAAGACTGTGATAGATTTACATAATTAAAACAACAAAACACTCCTAAAATGCTTTATTGATATCAACAGACTAGCCAGGGCTTTATAAGCTCTAACGCATATAAAATTATTGTTCTGTCAATTTCGTTTTTAGATGTATTGACAATCTGTAGTAGAAATACAGTAAGATTTCACACCGAAGGAATTCACCAATATTTATGAAGCTGAAAAAAAAAATGATCTGTTCATATTTCACATAAATGTGCAGGTCATAAGAGAAAAATGAAATAATTCACAATATCAGCAAATGTCATTACAAGCATGATTAAAAATTTATATAAATTAATAATTTTATAAGTTGTAGTGAGAGTACAGGAACTAGACTTGTAATGAACATCCATCAACAAGAGTTAGGCTAGTTACTTGACCTCAGAATTCTCAGCCTCAAAAAATGGCAGTAATAAAACCCACTACACAGGACTATTGTACAGATAAAATATAATAAATGTATTTAAGAAATATGGCATGTTGGCTACACCTATTAGTTCAATGCTGACAGCTACTATGGTTATGTTTACTCTAACAACCTTGATGCTTCTTCTGCCTTACCATCACCACTTTCATAAAATTCATTAATAGTTGTTTTGAAATATTTATTTATTTGTACAAGAACTGGTGTGCAGGCCAAATGCACAGGAGGGTGAGAGGATTCACCAGAGACAGAGCGGGGAACAGAACAGGCAGACTGACGAAATACACTGCTGAAGGGAGCAGTGGGCGAGACAGGAGAGATCTGCCGCAGCATGTGGGACCCTCGCCGGCTGGCCGGGATTGAACCGGCACTGCAGAGGGTGTGGACAGCTTCACAGCGCAGTGCTCAACCACCTGAGTCACCAGGGGAGGCCCAGCTGGGAGACATTTTTATGGGGAGATTAATTGTATGATGGTGATATTTAACATTGGGTAAGATTAACATCAGGAGAATCTTATAAAGAGGTGATAGAGCTTACAGTTACTTATATTATATTTCAAAAGATATTAAAAGTATCCCAACCAAAAATATCTATAACTTGGGTTAGTTGTATTGTTAAAGTATACTTTCAATTTCAATGGCTTCTTAGACTTTAGTCATGCCGAGTTTAATGTAAGAACTCTGAGTACGTAACCTGGAATTGAGTATATGGTGCTTGATACAGAGTAAGTTTTAAATATGCGTTCATGGTGTGCATTAATTTTCTTAAAGATTTTATTATTTAAAAATATTGGAAGTTTTCAAGATGAATCACAATGAGGTTAGTTAATTCTGAGAACTGGGATACAGGAGAAAACTTTAACACCAGCTCATAATCCTGCAATGATGAGCAAGGTGCCAAAGGGAAGCTGAGAGGGCAACTGCAGCTTTTTCTAGTCTTCATTGTTTGACTATGGTCTCTCTTTACTTATATTTTAAAAATGAGGGCAAAAACGACAGGGTCATTTGACTATGAAGTGAAATAATTATATTTACTTTATCTATTTCCATCTCAGTCTATTAATCTTTTTTATGTTTGCTTTTAATTACTGTGGAAAGGCTGTAAGCTAATAAAGGAAATACTTAAGATATGGGAATATACTGATTCTGTGATTATGCTGGAACAAATCAACATAGAATAGAATGAATGATTAGCATATACACAGAAATGTTACAAGCTTCATGAATCCAAACCCTGGAGATATTTGCTCAGTAGCTTAGTAGAAAATTTTGGTTGCATTTGTTTGATTTGAAGAAGTCATGGAAATATCAAAAGCTCTGACCCTTAGAAACAATTAACCAGATTTTATGAGAATTTGTCATAACCCTATTTGCAGAGGTAGCATAATTATTTGCACAATGACAATTGTAGATTTGGGGTGAATTGACCCAAAATAGGCCATAGTAGAAATTTGTTGTTTCTGAATTTCCCTTGTTATCTAAAAAGAGATTCCCAACCCCCCCCCCCCCCCCCGGCAAAAAAAATAAATAATTCCACTGCTAAATCCTTCCCTGGGAGTATTGCAGCCAGTGACGATTAGATCCTAATCCCAGAAACCAGAAGTAGGAACAATAAATGGATTAAAACAGCATTGTCACAAAACTTTATGTCCCATCTCTTCTTCTAAGGACCTACTTATCTTACTTATCTTTCCTACAAATTATCCCCTTGTTTTTAGATGAGTATTTTTACTCTTATTTGACTTTTCTTAGTGAGATGGTGTATGAGTCCCAATTCTAACCCTTATTTGAGTCACATTTTTGTGAAATCTGGCACACATATGAAAAAAAAGTCTTTTCTTTTGTCAATGTGATTTACAGACCCCAACCACTGAACATAGAGGGTGAAAAAAAGTTCTCTACCATCTCCTTCAACAAGGATTTAATATAATCAGATATTTAGATCTAAGCTTCCCTTACTATACTAAGCATTTTAATGACTGATAACTTGAAAGGCATGTACAACATAACAATCCCTTAAAGTCTTTTGTAAACTCCTTCATCAGCTATGATTTCAACATCTGGATTGTAATATCACAAATCAAACCAACCTGTCAGGATAACACAAAAAAACTTCTATCTTGCATTCTGCTTTTTTATTTTCAAAAAAGTAATGATTAAGCCAGCTAATGTCAATTAAAATATGAATTGAAAATTGATTAGTTAATAATTGAGATTCAATCTACAGATTTATATATAAATATTTAGGACTATAGTTTAGGTCACAATATAGTAGAAAACCCAGAATGGATCTAAAAATGTAACTTTGTTACTGTAATACATGTAACTTTGTAAATATTCAACAAAGAATCTGGAACCTGGATCTTTGTCTTCTCTCTTTAAAGACTAGATCTGTCATCATGTTGATTTAATGGTCATCCAGATAAATCATCTATATACTGAAGTCTGATTTCTACAACCATTCTACTTTAAGGAATTCATGTTACAATTCCTACCTTGTTTAATCTTCCAGAAGACCTTTACCTCTTAAATGCTAAACTTCCTTATTATTATTTTTCTTAGCATAAATCTTCTTTACTTAATTTCATTTATCCATGGAATTTGACAGTGTTGTACATTCCCTTTTCTCTCCATTTAAAAAAAAAAAGTCAGTTAACTCTATATGTTCCTTAATTTCATTCTAGATCTGGACTTATCTTTCTCTTCAAAGGCTATCCTTCCTTTAGTCACTATTTACATGTCAAAAATTCACTTCAGAGCTTGTTTTCTTACTCTACATCAGAGATACAATTGTGCTTTTAGCCTGTACAGTGTTGATTCACACAGTGGTCTCAAGAAAATTTAGTTATTTTCACAGTAACCTGCTTGAATGTATGTATAGACTATATCCTTTTGCTCATTCACTCCACAACCGTATATTAAAGATTTACCATACAAGACCACACAGTGGTCTCAAGAAAATTTAGTCATTTTCACAGTAACCTGCTTGAATGTATGTATAGACTATATCCTTTTGCTCATTCACTCCACAGCCATACATTAAAGATTTACCATACAAGAAATATAACAAAAACTCTGCATTTAAAGGCTTATATTAGGGTGGAAGGGAAGATAAGCATGTAAACAAGTAAGTATAACATACTCAAGGAGTGATATGTACACTGAAAAAAATAATATAAGGTAACATGCAAGAAAGCACTTGTAAAGGATACGTATCTTAGCTACTCTGGAAACGCTCCTCTGAGAAGGCAACATTAAGCTAAAGCTGGAATGGTGGCAGGGAGGCAACACTGCAATGAGTGTAGAAAATGACATTCTGGACAGAGAAAACATCAGCTCAAAAGCAAAAAGAAGTCCAGGGTGATTGAATATTTAGTGAAGGAATCAGGAAAGGGAAAAGAATTGAAGAAACTCTTTTGGTTGGGTTACACAATTTATCTTAATCCTTTTAAACTACATGTTTCAAACACTGGTACACCCAGTATAATGATTAGAAGACAAGAAAACTCACAGGATGAGAGTTGAAACTATTCCTCTGGCCCCGTGAGTTAAGATAGCAACAGCATTTGTGTGGTGAGAAACTGAACACTACTATGAGAATTCACTTTTTAGTCTAGAGTTGACTATATTAAATTTACAATGAATTGAATGTACCTGTTATTTCAGAATAGGAACACAGCAAGCTTTAACCTTTTGTCCTTTTCATAAATGCTGAATTGAAGAGCCACTCTAGGCATTTATATTATAAAATAATGATACATAATATAGGTAACACATAAGAAGCAATCCCTTTCTGCTCAACAAAGTAAAGATCCTTAGTGAAAAGCTAAATCAGACTATTACTTTGTGGTAGTGACCAACTGTGGCATAACTGGGTGAGAAATCTATCTTAAAATGATAATATTCTCAAACGATGGTGATTTTGATAAAACTGGCAAAATAATTCCCAGTAAAATACTAACTAGCATATAAAATATACAAACACATACATACACCTACCTTGATGCAACTGGAAACAATGAAGCAGAAATTGGTCTAAAGTAAGAGTTGCATACTTAAACACTCTCAAGAAAAGCCTCAGACTTCATTGTACCTTATAGTTTGAATTATCATTTTTTTTACCATTAATCTCTAAGTAAATCTGTTGGTATGCAAATTGAAAGGAAATTGTCAAGCAAGGAATGCAAGCCTATGTTTATATTTTTGATTTTACATATATAATTTGCTACTATGAAACTGAATTTTTTTTAATATTTTCACCAGCAATGCATTTTTTTAAATCTATAAAGCAAAAATAATTCTTGCAAGAAAGACCACCTTGCTTTTCAAATATTCCAAAATAATTATTATACTGAAACAAAAGTCCTTTGGTTTGTGCAATATGAAACTGCTAGGATATCATTTATGAAATTGCTTTATGCATCCCTCATCATTACATATGCTGATGACATTACCTGTCTGCATCCACTGTCACATCATGAACCCCTCTCTGGATGACATCCCTGGAAGTTGCTGTGTCAGGTATTCGGTTCAGACTTCTGGTATACAGGTTGATCCCTCCATCTGTCATGTACCTGAAAAAAAAGTCTCATTAATTCAAGAGAAAATTAAATCACTTCAACTATATAAGTTGTAAAAAAGAGCGTTCACAATTTTTGATACTTATGCAAATATACTATTGCAGTTTTTTCAGTATAAACATTTAACTCACCAGAAAACGTAGAACATATTTTCAAGTTTATGAAGAAATAGATTTTCCTCACTGCAATAAGTAAATGGTTCATTATAAAAAAATTCCCCTTTTCCCTTTTTCTTTTTAATATTTTGAACAGAATTAGAGGTATATTTCTGGTCACAAAAGCATTATCAAGCCTCTAAATAAAGACCCCCAAACACTTCTAGTCATAAGTGATAATTTGTATTGATTCATATACTCAGTTATTTTCCAACTCATTTATCCACTTCAGGGTTGCAGGTGACCAAAGCCTACAGCAGCAGAGGGCAAGATGGAAACTATGCCAGGATAGCTTTCCATCACGGGCACACTCATGCACACATAGCAATGCTCATACAGGACCGGGACTATCCAGACAGCACAATTACACAACTTTGGGATGTGCGAGGCACACAGAGTACCTGGAAAAAAGAATAACCCAAATATGGGAATAATAAGTAAACTACACACAGAGGTCCAGGTAAGGAACTGATTTTTTTTCATATATATGTGTGTATGTGTGTGTGTGTGTGTGTGTGTATATAGTGCTTTTAGTGTGTGTGTGTATGTGTGTGTGTGTGTGTGTATATATATATATATGAAAACACACACATACATATATATGGATATATATGGATATATATGTATGTGTGTATATATGTATCCTACATATATATATATATATGTAGGATTTGATATTTAGTTCTTTTGCTTGCCTATCTGCCACCATATCGTCCAGCTTCTAGAATTCTATTTTCAAATTCAGTATCTCCTTTCATTTTACTATATATTATAAGTAGCTAATTCATAACCACATGGACACACATGGTATTTAATGAGTGGCTTTTTTGTTTGTATTTTGGTAATCTCAAAGGAATTCCAGTTTAACATCTTCCTTTAGATGAGCATAGACAATATTAAGAATTGTCCCCTAAAAAAAAAAAAAAAAAGAATTGTCCCCTAGAAGAACTGTGTTAAGAAAACTATTCTAGTAATAAATTATTGCTGTGATATTCTATTATGTTTGCTATGAAAAGATCACCTGCTAGAAGAGAAACATATACAAGCAAACATGTAAGCTATCTCACAGGGTGAGTATGCCATGATGGTGCTTAGGTTCATGTTCAGCATTGCTTCATACAAGCTGTGCAGACTTGGACAAATCACTTACTTAAACTATCTGGTCTTCAGCTGTTTCATATGTAAAATGGAGACAGTAAGGTTATGCTTACTTCTTTTTTTTTCCTTTTTAAAGATTTATTTATTTATTTATACAAGCACTGGGTACAGTCAGAAGCGCGGGAGGGTGAGAGAATTCACCAAAGCCGGAGTGGGGAACAGAACAGGCAGACTGACGAAGTACACTGCTGAGAGCAGCAGGTGGCAGGAGAGGTCTGCGCGCCATGTGGGACCCTCGCCGGCGGCGGGGGACCAAGCCGGCACTGCAGAAGCTGCCCTTCGCAGCCCAGCGCTCAACTGCTGCGCCACCAGGGGAGGCCCGATATGCTTACTTCTTACGGTTATAGTAAGGTTTAAATGGTTAAAATAAAAAAAATGCATAGATTATTACCTAGAATTACTTATTGACTAGTGTTACTGGCTACTTTTCTATCTCCAAAATAATTATAATTTTTGCATTCATTAATGTGACTTTATATCTTTATTATGAAATTAGTGGAGGTTTTAAGATTAGGAATCTGTGGGTCATCATGTAGACTTTTAACCCAACTCAAACAACCCTGCTCCTTCCAATATTATGCCTGATTCTGTCACCACAAAGTGCACTAAGGGAGACTTGAGGGAGTGTCATGAGAAAAGGGGTATTAAACCCCCTTTTAAAAAAAATTTCTTTCCCCCAAATTAAATTACTTTGTGTTTGCCATGTGACTTAAAGTAGAATTTTAGGATATATTTTTAGCCCAACAATTTATCAGTGTGATATCTTCAGATAACTTCAATTAAAAATATGTAGCTTTTTTTCCCCCTGGTGGCACAAGCAGTTGAGCACAGCACTGTGAAGCTGTCTGCAGCCTCTGCAGTGCTGGTTCAATCCTGGCGGGCCGGCAAGGGTCCCACATGGTATGGCAGATCTCTCCTGTCTCGCCCGCTGCTCTCCTCAGCAGTGTATTTCATTAGTCTGCCTGTTCTGGTCCCTGCTCTGTCTCTGGTGAACCTCTCACCCTCCTGCGCATCTGGCCTGTACCCCGGTTCTTGTATAAATAAATAAATCTTAAAAAAAAAATGTAGCTTTCCACCTAATTTTCCAGAGTGTTTCTTTCTTTCTTTCTTTTTTTTTTTTTTGACTCATAAAAGAGGACTTTTTCAAAGACATTCATTACAAGTAAGAGATGTTCCTCTGACTAATTCCTAATTACTGGCAGATTCACATTCCCAAGTGTTTAAAGTCATTTTAAACAGAGAAGAAAGAGATAAGTCTTTTCATGCTTCAATAAATTTTGAATTCTCAGAATGCTGAGTAACTAATTTTCTGAGTTCTACCTAAAGTACATGAAAAAAATAAAATTGCTTTCCCATTTATTTCATGACTTTCTTCTGGTTACATGAGAATAATATACTAAATTAATTATCTTCATTCATTACTATGTCTTTTAAGTATTTATCCCTTTGTCCATATATGCATACTTTAAAAAACTGGAAATAACAACTAAACTTTATGACTCAATTTGTTTCTTGAGTTGTAGCACAGACCCTCCTTTTATCTTTTTTTACATTTTTTTTAATTTTTACATCATTGTTCATTTTTAAACAATATTTTCTTCCCTCCACCCCCTCAGGTGTTGTCCCCATAGAGTTTCCTTCACCATTGCACCCGTGCATCATCACCTCAGCCCCCTGTGCTACTCCCTCCCTCCTTCTGGTCGCTCTCCCTCCTCCTCCCTTGCAGTGTGTCTCTGGTTTATAAGTGTCTGTTTTTTCCTTTGTTGTGTTTTGTACTGTTATTATTTTTTTACACTGTTGTCTTACTGGGTTTCCCTATATATCTGCTATAAGTGAAACCAGCCAATATTTTTTCTTTTTCCTTCTGGCTTATTTCACTGAGCATAATTCCTTCTAGTTCCATCCATGTTGCTGTGAATGGCATGAGTTTATCTTTTTTGATTGCTGAATAATATTCCATTCTGTATATGTGTCACTCAAAAGAACATCTGTACACCTGTTTATTGCAACACTGTTTACAATAGGTAAAACCTGGAAACAACCCAAATGCCCCAAAATAGATGACTGGATCATGAAGATGTGGCACATATACACAATGGGATATTATTCTTCCTTTTTTCTTAAAGAAAACAAAATGATGTTAAATTCTCCTGGGATGTCTCTAGCCCTTTAGTCTCCCCACCTTTTAATTCTAGGCTGAGAGGTTGGGCTGTGTCCTACCCATGCCACCAATGGCTCAGCAGGGATCAGTAAAAAAGCCAAGGACACCCTGGGTGAGCTCCACAAAATACACCATAATCACACTTGAGCTGACATCAGCCATATCACCTGCTGACCATGTCTAGTCTCCTTCTAAGCAGGGAACAGAAATCTGAGTCATTCATTAAATTTCTATCATAGGAAACAAAACAAAAAAAAATATGTATAAGGCTCAGCAGGAAAACCTTAGCAGGGGAAGTCTTCATACAGGATTTGTGTTATTTTTATTTCATTTTCATCTTTGACTTCTTCAGCCTTAAATACAGAACATAAATGACTTTTCTTGTCAACAGAAAAGCTATAGACCACTATAAAAACCTACAGACCTTAAATAGATTCATTTGGAACTATCCAAGAATCTGAAAGACTGACAGGGAACCAAAATGGATAACTGGAGTCTAAATCCAGCTTCCATTGAAACATGATTCATTTAGAAAGAACAAAGGATGTAACAGCATTTTCTTTTTTCATTAGTGAATTCAAAAGAAAGCAGTCAGCTTTTAACAAGCTAACTTTCTCTTCCTTCTGGGCACACAAGCTAAATCACATTTTTCATGTTTCTTATAGATGTGGCCATGCAGCTATTCTGGACAATGGAATGTTAGCAGAAGTCATATATACCACATGCAAGGCAGGTATATTTGAAATATTCTTACACCCTGGTTCATCCTGTCTTCTGCCATTGCCTACTGTAAATCAATGCCCAGGTAACATTGCCTACCATTCACTTTAGCCTTTGAAAGATTATACACTGCTCAATACCCAACAGAAGGTCAGGAATAACTGTGAGGTTTTATGTAATAGAGAAATGAACTTCTTTGTGTAAAGTTACTGAGATTTTGAGATTTCTCTGACACAGAAGTCAGTGTAAACTAATTTATCCAGAGTCCTGGAATACACAAAATACTTCTGAGAATAGGTATTCCTATAATACATATTTTTATAAGTTCAACTCAGTTAAAAAAAATACCTTAAAAACTACTTATCCAACACACACGCACAAATACATATGTTAATGTGTTATCATTTATTTATTGAGTAAATAGACACCTATAAAAAGCTTCAGTGGTGGGCCTCCCTGGTGGCGCAAAGGGTTAAGACACATCCTATGAAGCTATCCTCAGCCTCTGCAGCATGAGTTCTGTCCCCGGCCACGGAGCTACACGCATGGCGCAGCAAACCTCTCCTGACTTGCCCGCTGCTCCCCTCAGCATTGTATTTCAGTCAATCTGCCTGTTTTGTTCCCCACTCTGTCTCTGGTGAATCCTCTTACCCCCACACCTCTGGCCTGTACCCCAGTTCTTATATGCATAAACAAATAAATCTTTTTTAAAAAAATTCAAAAAAGCTTCAGTGGTGGATACACTATGGTAATAACATATGAAGGGGTTGGGGGGTTCTGTGTCCTCAAACCACAAACAATGATGTAAGCCAACATTACTACAATAAAAACTATATCACAAAATACATAATAACACTACTATGCGAATCACATGTGAGCAGGCACTGTGTCTATATTGTTCACTACTGCACAAATATTGGGTACAATAATCTAAACAGGATAAACTAAACAAATTTTTGATACATACTCATTTACATACATGTATGCATATATACACACAGACACAATTCAGCTCATGATACCTTTTCTCTCTATTCTTTTCCCAGGAGTCCTTACATGTCTCACAAGTTTTACTATCTCTTATATGAGCTCATACCCTATATATTATCTTTACCAGACAAGACTTATTATCCCAATTTCTCCAACTTAATATGTCTAACTCTACCCTTAGCATTTTCCCTCTCTGCTTTCTCATCAAAGCACAAACCTTGCCTACTTTCTCTAATGATACAATTTTCTCTGTGAGTCCTGTCTGGACATCATGTCTGAATTCTCGGTTTCTCTTATACCCTCATGAATGGCCTACTACAGTTGTGTACTATTTATCTGTGATGCCTTCTTTATCAATGAATTTCTTCATTTTATACTTATGAGTGTCACTTTCATATTTCTGGTCTATGACCTCACACCTAATTTCTTACAATAGTGCCTGAAATCTACCCCCAGAACTTCTTCCCTCAATTACATCTTATAGATTTTCCCTCAACTGGTCTTTCAAAAACCATCATCACCCTCATGCTCCATTATTCTCTGTGAAACAGCCTTTTCACTGCCGTAGTACACAATTTAAATTCCTTAGCATAACGTGATTGAGGCCTGTCATTGCTCGAATCTTTAAATGTTTACCTGCCATGAGTCCCATTAAGGCAAAGGTCACTCAATGCCATTCAATCCTATTGTTCCTCTGATTTTGAAAATTATATTTTAACCCAGTTTACTTAACGGCATACCTCTAGAACATTTATACTTTTCTCACAAATTTTTAAAATACATTTCTCCCCTCTAGAGTGACTTAAATCAGGGAACAGAAGTAAAATATTCCCTTTTTTTATTCACTCCTATTTCATACCAGGACTTAGACTTTTCTTATTCTGAACATTCATTTCAATTCCTAATTATAATTGACCTTTGAAACTGCTCACACATTGCATTTTGGATGTGCTTTGATTTCTGATTCAAACTGTACCCTCAGATATACTTTGTCTCTCCAGATAAGCATTTTACATGCATGTAAGTAAATAGTCAATTATCATTTTTCAGAAATTCTGTATTTGTGAATTTGCCTACTCCATAAAATTTATTTGTTGTTCCATAATCAATACTCACAGCATTTACATCATCACTATATATATGTACAGAGCAGTAAAAATCTGAATCACCATGTGGACATTCCCAGCTGAGGCTGAATAAGGCGAGACTCTGCCTTCTGGTTTCAGTTCATTGTGTAAACAAGCATCCTTTTCACAGTCTATTTAAAGCTACCTTTTTTACATTCTTGAGCTTCCTCTTGGAGATTTTGATGTTTAAAATGGCTCAAACATAATGCTGAAATGCTATCTTGTGTTGCTAAGTGCAAAAAGGCTGTGATGTGTCTTATGGAGAAAATACATAGGTTAGATACACTTTATTAAGGCATGAGTTGTCATGCTACTCACAGTAACTTCAATGCTAGGGAATCAACAACATGATTAAATAAGTTGATCATTTATGAAAAAAGTATTGATCACAGACTTATAGAAACCAAAGTCTACTTTTTCGTTGAAGCAATGATTAGTACTCACTAATTTGTGTTTATGGCAACTATGCAAAAAGTAATAACTGCAAATAATAAGATTACTAACTTCACATATGGGTGTGTACGTATGTGTAAGTATATACATGTGTATATATCTGTATATAACCTCAAATTAGTATGACTGTTAATGATAATGAGTGCGATTATGATGATGATGAATTTTTTGAATATATATTGCAGATACTTGTAATTTGTGGGTTATCTCCTTTATTTTTTTTTAAAGATTTATGTCCTTTATTCTTAACGATTTTGTGAAGATTCTGCAACTTTATCCTTGGTATAAAGGACAAAATTTAATTCAGATAAATTAATCACTCAGATAGAAACTGGAAGGAGTGTTAAATTAGGCACTTTGATACCAGTGGCAACTCAACTGCTCTCCACCCTAATTCACCATAATTTGTCTCCTAATTCTAAATCATTAGAATCACAAGTAACATGGCTACCAGCGATGGAATGGTGGATATAAGAATATCTGAGCAGAGTTATAAGTAAGATTTAAAGTTCTTTTGTACTTTTTTAGGTCTTGTCACCATTCAAAAATGCTTTTCATGAATGAAATCAGAATGATTATTCATTTAAAAGAATAATTTTTTACTCTGGTCCTTTCAGAAGTATAAGAACAAAGAACAGGCCACAACTCAGACTCACATGAAAATTATAGATGAACTTAGCTGAGGAGTTTTTCCTTGTACTACAGAGCCTGAGTTTTAAAGCAGATATATCTGATTTCCCAAGCGAGTGTAATCTTTCCTCAGTTTTATACAATCACGGCTAATTAGGATCAGTTGCATTATCTGTAAAGTAGGTATAAAATGACTCATCACATAAGGGCAATTGGTGCTGGGGAGACTAAATGAATTAATATCCTTTAAAGCATTTAACAAGTGTGTAGCAGGTAAAAGAAAGTGTTCAGGGCCTCCCTTGGTGGCGCAGTGGTTGAGCGCTGGGCTGCAAAGCTGCCCATAGCCTCTGCAGTGCCGGTTCGATCCCAGGCTGCAGGCAAGGGTCCCACATGGTGTGGCAGACCTCTCCTACCGCGCCCGCTGCTCCCCTCAGCAGTGTATTTCATCAGTCTGCCTGTTCTGATTCCCGCTCTAGCTGTGGTGAATTCTCTCACCCCTCCTGCACTTCTGACTATACACAGTGGTTGCATAAATAAATAAATCAATCTTTGGGGAAAAAAAAAGTGTTCAAAGCAATAATTACAATTAAAAATACATATAGTTTTCAACAGAACATCCTATTGCCTCTACTGACTCCACCTCAGAATGAACTAAATAATCCCAATTGCTAAATACTTTAAGACTTTTATAATCACATTTTTTTTGGAATGTAATAAGAAATAGGAGGAAAACATGAGCTAAGATTTTTAGAAATCTGATACCATCAAAGGATTGAAAATTTCAACTCTAAATTGATTTTCCATCAAGTTAGATTGGAGAAGCGTAATTGAAAAATGCTCAAAAATATTCATTCCTTGGGCCTCCCTGGTGGCGCAGGTGGTGGAGCGCAGCGCTGTGAAGCTATCCACAGCCTCTGCAGTGCCAGTTCAATTCCTGCCGGCTTCGGAGCAACCCACATGGCAGCAGACCTCTCCTGTCTCGCCTGCTGCTCCCCTCAGCAGTCTGCCTGTTCTGTTTCCCGCTGTCTCTGGTGAATCCTCTCACTCCCCACACCTCTGGCCTGTACCCTGGCTCTTGTATAAATAAAATAAATCTTTAAAAAAATTAAAAAGAAAATCATTCCTCAAAGCAGTTACAGGCAGTTTTGACAAACAAAAACAAAAAAATCCAATAGCATAGCAAGTCTCCTCCTGTCCCCTTCCCACATCCTTCACTACAAAATCTGTTATTTAAGAAGCAAGTGAAAAATCACTCTGAAAAACAAAGGGTTTATATGCTTCTCTAGACTAATAATAGAATAATACAATGGCTTAAAATAGATTTTATAGACATTTTAGGTGTTTTATTTCGTCTGAATGAACAGAAGATAGGGCCTAAAATAGCCCCAAATAATGTTAGATTTCTTATATTTTCAAATGACTTTCTTGACCTAGAAACACTTTTATAGCTAATGCTTCTTAGTAGACCACCCCCTGACATCATTACACAATGATGTCTGAGACCAGGGCCACTTACCCACTGTTGATATCGTCGCTCCTGAGACTTTTCCCCAGAATATCACCATCACTCATATATCCACCAACGTCCACTTCAGAAGACATGTCCAAATCACTGCTTGTCTTCTCACTCATATCAATTTGTGACATGTTTCCCAGCCGAGAGACAGCCGCTCGACGGAGTGGGGTTGTATACATGAACCGGGAGGGGTCTGTGTGGATGAAACGACTGGTCCCGCTGCGAGGGTAGCCAGCCCCCAAGGAAGGGGCGTCTCCAGCCTGAAGTCGAGGACATGCCTGGCCCAACCTCCAGGTCATAGGAGTGGGCCGGCTTGTCAAGTTCGGAATGGTCCTTCCATTCACTTCTGTCGTTACGGTGCTATCAAATGTTGTCTCCAGAGTGCTGCCAAATAAAATGGAGAAATAAATATCCTCTTGATCAAATGAGGCCACAGACCAAGAATGCTTGAAATCTGGGAAGTCTAGAGTTGAGAGTCGTTTCTTAGAAGAACATCGTTTTCATGAATTCCAAATTATATATTCATTTTAAGTTTCTATATTCCTCTGTAGATGTCAAAATGTGAAAATTAAATATTCATTTTGAAATTATCTATACTTGTATAGATACCAAAATGTGGTAATTATATCTTCATTTTAACATTCTATTTACCTCTGTAAGATGACAAAATTTGGGAAGAGGCATTCATTGACAATTTTGTATTGCTTTTAAAAGAAAAATTCATCATTATAATTTAGAGAAAAGAAAATATTGTTTCACATTTTTCCATAAACCCTTCCTTAATTCAACCCACTGCAGCCATCCCAAGAACTATTCTGGAAGTTAACTACAACATGTTTGGACCTCTCTTTCACCCCTCTCCAAAAGCATTCAGCTGCAACTTCTGCCTCTGCTCTTCAGGGCAGGTAGGAAAATCCTCTCAGTGGTGATGGTGGCAGTTTCAGTAGCTAATTCAGGAAATTATATTGAAGGAGAGATGACAAGGGAAAAAAAGACCCAAGTATGTGTGTGCTAAGAAGTCACAAATTGATGGTCATGTAAAAATTAAGTGAAAAAAGATTAAGGGAAAACTAACATGCCTTCTCTATTATTATAAGTTAAGTGCTTTGTTGTATTTTTTTTCTTTATTGGACCAAAGATACACAGAATTGAGAAAAACCTGTGGCTTATCTGGGTCCCACGAAGACTGGACATAGTCTCTTCTAAATTCTGCCTCAGATCTGCTATGTTTTTAACTGTTCTCATTCTTCTTGCTTCAGGGTCTTCACCTAGATAATATAACAAATTTGTTATGTTATATACAGTCCTGAGAATAACTGCATGCACATAGAGTAACATAAATCCCTCTTCTTTAAGTAAATTGTTAGGCAATAAATCCTAAATGACTATCACCATCTATAAATTAGAGTTGTTTCTATAAACGAAATGTGAATAGAAACAAATGTAATGTCACAAATAGTAATTTTAAGTAGTGATAATGCAATACTTTGTAGGTCTATGACCATCACTACAAAAGGAGTCATTTGGAAGTATATTATATGCCACTCCATATTACTAAGCTTAATTTAAAACATCTGAAATTATCTGGATCCTAATAATTTTCATAAATCCCTGGACTCCACAGTCTTTTATTATAGAGTCAATTTCTTTTTAGTCATTTATTTTAGTAAACCCATGGGTCAAGATTGACAATCTTAGATGATTTTAAGTATTTTTTCTACTTCCTATAGAGAAACAAAATAATCATATGTGACAGTGGACTTGCAGTGGACACCTAGACATCTAAACCCAGAATATGTCCAACAGGCATAAAATAAACAGTTTTGCCAGTATGACAAAGGATGGCTTTACAATACCACTGCCTATCATTTGGAGCCACATGTTCCATTATATCATTTTGTTTGTAGCCATGCAATACTTCCCAGGCCAGTTGTTTTTTTTTTTTTTTTTTTTTTTAAAAAGCATGTGCATCTGGATAGGGGCGGAGCAACATGGCGGCGAGGAGACGCTGCGAGTAAGATCTCCATTAAAAAAGTGAATAGGGAGGAAAAGCGGCAGGTCCAGTGAGAACTGGGACACGGAAGATAAGGGTGACGCCAGCGAACTGCCCGAAGAAGAAAGTGGCCATAAAAGAGGACGAGAAGGGAGGGAAGCGCAGAACCCTGCTCCCCTCCCCCGCCCACAGAGGCGGCACTCTCCGACCCAGAGAGGAGGAACAACAAACAAAACGGCCACAAGAACAAACGAGGCAGCAAGCGGGACTGTGAGCGGAAAGGAACTATTGCAGCCACCACACCATGACGGGAGCTGAGGGAACCTGCAGGATCCGCGGCGGTGAGCGAACGGCTCCGGGCGCCATTAGAGAAGAACAAAGACCCCGGGAGACGCGCACACAGCCCGGGCTGCCCGTAAGCTGGCGCGGAAACGCGGAGTGCTCGGCGCGCTTGAAAAGCAAGTGCAGACCTGGATCGCGGCTGCCCAGGTCCCCGCGCCTGCGACCTAGGCTTGCGGGGAGACGACCTAGGCTTGCGGGGAGACGACCTAGGCTTGCGGGGAGACGCTTGGAGGTCCTCACTGAGGTGAAGGTCCTCCCTGAGTAAGCAGGATCCAGGCCCAGGCAGGGAGCGGTGCAAAAGGAGCCATTCCGCGCCACTGAACTGGGCTACAGCCCGGTCCTGGACCTGAGGGCTTTGAACTGAGACCCGGGGCACGAAAATTCGGGGCGTGGTTTCTCCACGACGGTGGGGCACAAGGCAGACACAGCACCCCAAAGCTGTTGAGGTGTACCCTACCATTCCCGCTCTGTTCTCTGTCCCACGGGGTGGGGGGAGGCGAAAAACAGCCCCCCAAGGACAATAGGAGAGATCTCTGGCGCCACCTAGCGACCAGGAAAAAAAAAAAGTCACTAACATCCTATAAAACAGGACATTTCTTAAGACTGCTTGAAAAGGGCAGAAGGTTTCTGGAGGACCCAGTGGCCAGCCGGGAAGTTATTCCACGCCAGGCCCCTTCCGACCAGCAGTCTGAGCCCACAGAGGGAGCAGGCACCCACGTCCGGGGCAGACCGGGTGCGCAGAAGAGTGTGCCTGAAACCGGAGGCGCAGGGACTGCATCCCGCTTCGCCATTTGAGAACAGGGACATTTCTTCAGTAAAAACTGCCTAAAGCAGAAAGCTCCCCAGAAGACAGAGATGGCTCCTGGAAGAGCCAGAGGGGAGCGGAGAAGTTCACCCAAGATGTCAGTCAGTCCGAGCAACACAGTGTCCCAACGCATACGACAAATTAGAAAACAGACAGTAGGGAGTAGAAGAACACACGCAACCTAAAAACTCTCAGGAAAGAAGCACACCAAAAAAACCACTCCCCAGATTGCAACGACAGCAACTTGGAAGAACTTCTGAGCCTTCCAGAAAGAGAATTTAAAATTGCCATGATTAAAAAGTGATAGATCAGAAGAAGGAAATTGAGTCCCTAAAGAGGGAAGTAAGAGAAATGCAGGAGATCAAAGAATTAATGGAGGAACTAAAGAATCTGGGAAAAGCAATGAAAGCAGAATAGATGAAATGGAAGACGAATAAGTAATCTTGAAGACACAGAAATAAAAAGAACCAAACAGAAAAGGAAAGAGAAGTACGAAGGAAAAAGAATGAAGAAAGACTTCGGAACTATCTGACTCCATGAGGAAAGGAAATATAAGAGTTATAGGAATTCCAGAAGGAGAGGAGAGAGATGTAGGAACAGAGAAAATATTCATGGATATATTGAAGAGAATTCCCAAATGAGAAGAAGGAGCTGAAAATTGATATACAAGAAGCAAGAAGAACACAAACTTCCACGACGAAAGGAAAACACAGCAAGACACATAATAGTAAAGCTCCCAAGAATCCAGGACAAGGAAAAATAATGAAGCTGACAAGAGGGAAGAAACAGATAACATTCAAGGAAAACCAATCAGGCTGACATCAGACTTCTCTGAAGAACACTACGGGCAAGGAGAGAGTGGAGGGACATAGTCAACAGACTCCAAGAAAACAGATGCCAACCAAGAATACTCTATCCCGCAAAGCTCTCTTTCTCCATGAAGAAAGAATATGGACTTCCCAGACAAAGAGAAACTCCGGAATTTCATTGCGACTAAACCCCACTCCAAAAAATACTACAAGGAATCCTAAAAACCAACCTCAGAGGGACGAATAACAACGAAAGAGACCAAAAAAAAAAAGTTATTAAAAGAATAAATAAATAAATCAAAGGAAAGACAAACATAATGGCAAATACAGATGCTAACATATCAATATTAACTCTAAATGTAAATGGACTAAACTCTTCAATAAAAGACACAGAGTTGCAGCCTGGATTAAAGAAACAAAACCCAACCTTTTGCTGTCTCCAGGAAACACATTTAGCTACAAAAGATAAAAATAGGCTCAAAGTCAAAGGATGGAAAACAATCCTACAAGCAAATGGGCCAAAAAAGAAAGCAGGAACAGCTATACTTATATCAGATAAAACAGACTTCAAACTCAAAAAAATAAAAAGAGACCCCAATGGTCACTACATTATGATTAAGGGGACAATACTTCAAGAAGAAATAACACTCATTAACATATACTCACCAACGAAAGAGCACCAAAATATATCAGACAACTGTTGTCCTCTCTGAAAACAGACATCAGAGAAAACACATATGTAGTGGGAGACTTCAACACACCACTATCAACAATGGATAGATCAACAAGACAAAAATAAGTAAAGAAACTAAAGCTCTAAATAAGGACCTAGAGCATTTGGGCTTAACAGACATCTATAGAACACTAAACCCAAAAAAAACGGAGTACACATTTTTCTCAAGCGCACACGGATCATTCTCCAGGATCGATCACATACTGGGGCAAAGACAAACATCAACAGATACACCAAGATTGAAATCATACCAACCATCTTTTCTGACCACGAAGGCATCAAACTAGAAATAAAATAAAAAGAAGGCAAGGAACTATCTACTCATGGAGATTAAAGCCCACTACTGGAAGACCACTGGACTAACGAGGAGATCAAAGAAGAAATTAAAATTCTTTGAATTGAATGACAAGGAGGACACCAATATCCTAAATGTATGGGATGCAGCAAAAGCAGTAATAGAGGAAATATATAGCAATAGAAGCTCACATCAAAAAAGAAGAAATCAAAGAAACAACCTAATCTCGAAGCTCAAAGATCTAGAAAAGAACACAAAAAACCCCAGAACCAGTAGAAGAAAAGAAATAATAAAAACCAAAGCAGAAATAAATGAAATTGAAACTAAAAAAACAATCCAAAAGATCAATGAAACCAAGAGCTGGTTCTTTGAAAAAATAAATAAAATAGACAAACCCTAGCAGGCTCACAAAGGAAAAAGGGAGAAAGCACAAATACACAGAATCATAAATGAAAGAGGAGAATCACAACGGACACAGCAGAAATCAAAAGAATAATCAGTAACTACTATGAACAGTTATATGGAAACAAGTTCAACAATCTAGAGGAGATGGACAAATTCTACAACTCTACAATCACCCAAAGCTAGATAAAGAAGAAATAGAACACCTAAACAGACAATTACAAGCAGGAATTGAAATGGTAATTAAAACCTCCCCAAAAACAAAGCCCAGGACCTGATGGATTTACAAATGAATTCTACCAACATTCAGAGACGAATTAGTGCCTATCCTTCACAAACTCTTCCAAAAAATTGAGAAGGAAGGGACATAAAACACGTTCTATGAAGCCAATATTACACTAATACCAAAACCGAAAAGGAAAACACAAAAAAGGAAACTATAGGCAATCTCCCTAATGAACACTGATGCAAAAATCCTCAATAAAATTTAGCTATCAGAATCCACAATGTATCATAGATAATTCACCACGACAAGTGGATTCATTCCAGGGGCACAAGGATGGTTTAACATCCGAAAATCAATCAACGTTATCCAACACAATCAACAAAAAGAAATATAAAAACCATATGATAATATCAATAGATGCTGAGAAAGCTTTCGACAAAGTGCAACACCCATTCATGATAAAAGCCCTTGAAATTCTTGGGATACAAGGAACATACCTCAACATCATAAAGGCCATCTATGACAAGCAGCCAGTATCATTCTCAATGGTGAAAAGCTGAAAGCAATTCCATTAAGATCTGGAACAAGACAAGGATGTCCACTCTCAATGCTTTTCAATATAATACTGGAAGTCTAGCCAGAGCAATAAGACAAGAGAAAGACATCCAAGGAATCCAAATAGGAAAAGAAGAAGTCAAACTATCACTATTTGCAGATGATATGATAATATACATAGAGAACCCCAAAATCTCCACAGAAAAACTAATTCACTCATCATCAATTCAGTAAAGTGGCAGGATACAAAATCAACACGCAAAAGTCAGTGGCTTCCTATACACAAACAATAAATCTGAAGAAGAAGAAATCAAAAAAACACCCTTTTTTATCGAAACAAAAAAAATCAATTATTTGGGAATAATCTAACAAAAGAGGTAAAGGACCTATACAAAGAAACTATAAAACACTGTTAAAAGAAATAGAAGAAGACCAAAAGAAATGGAAAGACATCCCCTGCTCATGGATTGGAAGAATAAACATTAAAATGGCCATCCTACAAAAAGCAATATACAGATTCATGCTATTCCAATCAAAATCTCAATGGCATTTCTCAAGAAATAGAACAATTATTGATGAAATTCATATGGAATCACAAAAACCCCGAATAGCCAAAGCTCTACTGAAAAAAAAAGAAGGAAATGGAGGCATCAGACTCCCAGACTTCAAACTATACTACAAAGCCATAATCATCAAAACTGCATGGTATTGGAACAAGAACAGACATACAGACCAATGGAATCGAATAGAAAATCCAGAAATAAACCCACAGATTTATGGTCACTAATCTTTGACAAAGGAGCAAAGACTATGCATTGGAGCAAGAAAGTTGTTCAATAAATGGTGCTGGGAAAAACTGGGTCGCTACATGCAAAAGAATGAAGCTTGACCACTACCTCACACCATACACAAAAATCAACTCAAAATGGATTAAAGAACTAGACATAAGACCTGAAACCATAAAATACATAGAAGGAAATATAGGCGAAACACTACGGGATTTGCACATCAAAGACATCTTTACAGACACATCACCCAAAGCAGTGATAGTGAAGAGAAAGATAAACAGCTGGGACTACATCAAATTAAAGAGCTTCTGCACAGCAAAAGAGACAATAAAAAACAAGAGAAACCCCACCAACTGGGAGAACATTTTTGCACCCAACACTAATGATAGGACTGGTCACAAAAATCTGCAAAGAGCTGATGAGACTCAGCAACAACAAAGAAATAATCCAGTCAAAAAATGGGCATAAGAGCTAAAAAGAAACTTCTCTGAGAGGAAATGCAAATGGCCAACAGACATATGAAAAAATGTTTCAACATCACTTGTAATCAGGGAAATGCAAATCAAAACTACCATGAGATACCATCTCACACCAGTGAGAATGGCACATATTAAAAAAACTAGCAACAACAAATGTTGGCGAGGATGTGGAGAAAAGGAACTCTTGTGCACTGTTGGTGGGAGTGCAAAACTGGTCCAACCACTATGGAGAGCTGTGTGGAGATTTCTGGACCTACTAAACATAGAGCTTCCATATGATCCAGCAATTCAACTCCTAGGTATTTACCCAAAGGACACAGAAACATCAATTCCAAAGAGCACCTGCACTCCTATGTTTATAGCAGCACTGTTTACAATAGCTAAGCTTTGGAAACAACCCAAATGCCCAAAAATAGATGACTGGATCAAGAAGATGTGGTACATATATACCATGGAATATTACTCAGCATTCAAAAAAGATAAACACATGCAATTTGCAGCAACATGGATGGCACTGGAAGGGATCATGCTCAGCGAAATAAGCCAAAAAGAAAAAGAAAATACCGGATGGTCTCACTCATAGCAGGAATCTAGAAAACTTAAATAAGGACCAGGAAATGAATATAAGAAAGTGAAAATCAAAATCAACAAAAAAACTATGAACCAGAGACACTTTTTGGGGGTGGGGGGGCGGGAGGGGAAGGATTGGGGTCAGAATGGGGCGTTTGCAATGTATGGGGGAATATAAAAATAAAATTTAATATTAAAAAAAAAAAAAAAAAAAAAAAAAAAAATAGCAAAAAGCTTGTTTCACAGATGAATTGAAAGTGACCAAAGGATGTTCTGAACAATATTGTTTTGTTCTTAAAGATTTATTTATTTGCATACAAGAACTGGGGAATAGGCCAGAGGTGCAGGAGGTAAGCGGATTCACCAGACAGAGTGGGGAGCAGAACAGGAGATCTACTGAAATTCACTGCTAAGGGGAGCAGCGGGCGAGACAGAAGTCTGCTGTGCCATGTGGGTTAGTTCCCTGGCTGGGGATTGAACTCATGCTGAAGTGGCTGCCAATAGCTTGATAGTGCTGTGTCTTTAACCCTGCGCCACCAGGGAGGCCTTAATTTTATGTTTCTTTTAAAATGTCCTGACTTGTCAAGTAGCATTTCTATTTTTGGCTTTTTATCACTTTCCTTATATGTTTGAAGAACTACTCAACAATAACAGAAACAATCACCACCGAACAGGGCAGTGATTTGTTCACTGTTCTGTATTTCATTTATTGATAAAGTAGATATTAGGAAAAAAGTTAAATCACCACTCAGGAAAGAGACAGTAATGTCAGTTTTGCTGTGCTATACTGGAGAATTTTAATATACTGAATCCTCTGAGGGATCACTATGTGTAAAATGGATCTCCCTGTAGGAAATTGTGCAATGTGGGAATATTGCCAGCAAAAGGACTGTGAATATAATCATCTATAAGACTCAGGGCAGACTAGATCTATGAAGAAGAATTTTATCTAAAATGTATCATTCTTAATCTGTATGAAATAATTAAACTGGATTCTTCTGTCTTAAAAAAAAAATAAATAAAAAAAAAAAAAAAAAAAAGCATGTGCATCTGGATAATAAGAAGAACAGGGCAAGAGAATAAATATGGCATTTTTTATTCTGTTTAACTTAGACCCAAAAATGCTCTCGAGTAATGAGACAGTTAATAAGAAAGAAGGAAGGAACTAGAATGAATAGATTAAGTGGAAAGATGGAAAGGGAATGAAAAAAAGATGGAAAGAAAAGAAAAAGGGAAGAAGTAAAAGGAGAAAGTAGTCACATATTAAATTTTACGATGAAGATTCTAATGCCGATAAATCCAGATGCATACCTATAATCAGTTTCAAGACTGTAGGCATTTAGGTGGCTATTTTTATTCCATAGCATTAATGTCAGATTTTTTAAAATTATACAAAGTATCCACTTAACATTTATGACAGGGACTCCTTGAGTGCTGCTCTGTGAAGCTGTCCATAGCCTCTGCAGCGCGGGTTCAATTCCCTCCGGCCAGGAAGAAACCCACCTGGCATGGCAGACATCTCCTGCCTCGCCCGCTGCTCCTCTCAGCAGTGTCTTTGATCCGTCTGCCTTTTCTGCTCCCTACTATCTCTGTTGATTTCTCTCACCCTCCTGTGCCTCTGACCTGTACCCCAGTTCTTGTATAAATAAATAAATCTTTAAAAAAAACATTTATGACATAATTGTAGCAGTGATGGGGATTCAGAGATTGTCTCTGTATCTCTCAGCCATATACCTCTCTGCCTGAAACCTCCAAGCCTGAAAGGCGTCCACCTCTCTAGTAAGCAATAACTCCTTGCAGTATTAGGCTTAATTATAAAAACATTTCTGAGGATGTGTAATAATTTGCCCCTTTGAACTGTCACCCAGGGGTCCTAGTACCTCTGAAATCAACTAAACAACTTTACACTATCATGACCATGTTAATCACTCAACTGTTGAAATAACAATAACTGTTAATTCCTTTATTTTCTTCTTCAGCCAAGCTTTATTATACTGCTCATTTTCCTTCATACTGGATGGCTGCCAAAAAACCACCATTCTGTTAGCAGTCTGTAAATCATGCCCCTTATTTTAAAAAATTATTAGAATGATTAAAATATTCAATAATTGCATTATTTCAAACCTTGGAAGTAAAGACTTCCCTAAAGTACATATATTTTAAGACATAGATAAACGGGGCCTCCCCAGTGGTTCAGTGGGTTGAGCACAGCGCTGTGAAGCTGTCCACAGCCTCTGCAGCACTGGTTTGATTCCCGGCTGGCCAGGGAGATTCCCACATGGCGCCATAGACCTCTCCTGTCTTGCTGCTCCCCTCAGCAGTGTACTTCGGTATTTCTGCCTGTTCTGCTCCCTGCTCTGTCTCGGGTGAATTCTCTCACCCTCTCACGCCTCTGGCCTGTACCCCAGTGCTTGTATAAATAAATAAATCTTTTTTTTTTTTAAAAGACATAGATAAACACCTTGTGGCACATGGTACAATCTTTTCCTATAGGTCATATAATCTCTATTCTCACAGATGAACAGTCTTTAAAAACTCTGAATTATTACTAACCCATAAGACTCTAACCCTATTCTTCCTGGAAATATTTTTGATACTTTTCCTTTAAAAAACACCATACATTTGAAAACTGATTTCAAATGTATCTGACTTTTACTTCCCCCAAATCTGCTAGAACCCTGAAGCAAAAGGAGACTTCTCTAAGAAAAATCTAAAAAGGTGGGGGAAAGAATAGCATTACATTCAGAGGAAAGGCAGATGTGAAGAAGGGATTTTATTCAAAGTAGGAAAAAAGAAATAGTGAGAAGACAAAATGAGAGAAGCAAGAAAGTCAAGACTCAGAGGATAAGATTTCATGCAGCAGAAAAAGTTTTCTAAGTGATGATAAAAGGTGAGATTCCTTAAAGAAGCGGAGGGTTGATATGAACTTTTTTTTTATTTTTAAAGATTTATTTATTTATGCACACAAGAGCTGGGGTACAGGCCAGATATGTGGGGGTTGAGAGGATTCACCAGAGACAGAGTGGGGAACAGAACAGGCAGATTGACTGAAATATACTGCAGAGGGGAACAGCAGGCAAGTCAGGAGAGGTCTGTTGCACCATGTGGGTAGCTCCCTGGCTGGTGACTGAACTTGTGCTGAAGAGGCTGTGGACAGCTTCACAGGTTGCGTCTTAACCCCTTGCACCATCACAGTGGCCCTGGTATGACCTTTTATAGCAGGAGGATGGAGTGAACTTTTTGACCTTATACAAGTTCCTAGAATACACCAATACAAGTCCCTATTCCTCATTCCCTTCCCTCTGGGAGAAATTATCTGTTGTAATCAAATTACATTTCAGTCACTTACCAACTGGCATACTATTAATAACATTGATGTGTGAATCATTTTCAAAATATCTTTCATATTAACTTGAAAATATGGTATTTTCAGACATACTGTTTTACAAAATAAATTTCGCTTTTTCATGTCTTTTAAATTTTGCTTCTTCTAGTCCAACAGGCATCTTAGATGCTTGGATCCTCCCAACTGAATCCACTGTTCATTTATATAGCTTTCCTCATGCTTCAGAACCATAATTCCCTCCCCTCCTTGATTTTTCTTATGCTATCCACTCATATCACTGCACCATTCATGACAATCAGACAAATGGACCATTTCCTCCCAGCCCTTATTGAGCAAAACATAATTGCTGCTTCATTCATGTTGTGAAAGTTAATAACCAAATCATAATTTATTGTCATAAATGTTTTCAATGACCCACAAAAGGAAAGATAAAATGAAATGCTCTTACAAACCCCCTAAGGATTGCACAGTCTGAAATCTCTTGTAAAATTGTGTCTAAATGATGTCTAGAGGATTAGGGGGTGGGGAGGGAATTGCCACTGAAAAGGCCACATGTAAATGCTTACATAAAATCAAATGTTAAATAACCTATAAAAGTTAGCTGCAAATATACATGAGTATATTTATTTTATCACAAAAATGCTGTGTCTACTCACACTCCATATCTCAAAGTCAATTATGACTCCTGAAGGGGGCTTCCTACACCGCAATAAGGACTTACAGACATTTCGGAATGGTACATTCTGCAAACTGCTTGGAGTTCTGAGCACTGGTGCAAATTGCTTGCTCATTGTTTGTGAGGTCTTCTCTGTGAGAGGGGTGCAGAGTAACAGGCTGAGCTTGCTGCTTCTGCACTTTGAACCTGATTCAAAGAGAATTAAGTTCTCTACACCACTTGGATGTTATTATTTAGGGCTTAGTTGTCTGATTTATTTCAAGAAATAAAAATGGATTTGTGCATGACCCCAACAGTGATTTGAATAGAAACTGTCAATTCACTTGGTTAAACCAAAAATGGGTGAAAAAATAGCAAAATATGACTAACTTCTTTATAGCGTCCTGTCCTTTAAAATATTCTCCTATATAGTTATGGTACAGAGCCCTGTCTGTTTAATTTATTAGGGTATCAAGAGGAAGGAGCTGAATTCAAGGAATCTTCCCTAGAAAGTAACTTGGAAGAGGCCATTTTGAGTCAGAAGCAGAACCTAGTCAAGCACATGGCAGAAACCCTAAAATTCCCGTGTACTGTGGGCTTGGCTATAGTCATCAATTTAACAAGCCTGGTTATTTAGGGAATTGCATTAGAATGCTTCATTATCCTGATATGATTATTCATACCAGAGGTATTTGAATAAACTCTTCCTTTTACTTTCTCACTTGCATTTTTGAATACTGGCATCAGTGGGGGGGAAAGCCTTAAAGAGAATAATACCATAAATACAATAAGCAGATACTCAGTTTAAAAATCCTGGCATACACAAACTCCTACTGAAGGATTGCCCTCTGACAATAATGCTCCAATTTATTTATGCACAAAAAGGCATGTGTCATATATACACCCACCACAGCATGCCATAATTTAACAGAACAACCCACAAAACCTGTCAGGAAATTGGACTCTGTTCAGATCTTTTAAAATACTTACACAAGGTGTCCTTTGAACAAGATAAATGCTACCATTTTAAAGGCAAAAGATGAATATTATTTGATTCTACCATTACAGAAGATCAAAAAGAGGAAGAGATTCATAAGGGTTTAAGACCTCCTCTCTTGTCTTTGTATTGCATATAGGCCTTTTATGAGAAGCAGTTCATCACAGAAATCACACAATGGTGAAGAAGTAACTCTTCAGTGTCTGAGCACCTGGTGTATTCAGATTTAGAAATCACTCTTTCCACAAGTGTGGAAACATTACTCTGAGCCAAACTGACATGAGAAACTGAGCAATATTTGTCTCTTGTGTCTCTCTAAGATTTCTTCTTCTAAGCCTCTTCTAAGAATCCAGAAAACCTCATAAAACATCTTGTAAGAAGAGGGTCTACATGGAGAATAAAAACAAATCTATATTTAGCATCAGTTGCATGAATTAGAAATAAAGAGGTCACTGGTCAGGTTTAATTGCTTCAAATTAAAGAGTACTTCCTCTATGAAATCCTTGGTGGAAACACACATTGACATAAAATATGATTCTGTCAATGGTTTAATACGCAGGTATTGCTGAACAGACTATAGGAAGTTAATAGACATTTGGAGAGCACTGAATCTGCATATAACAATAAAATGCATGCAGTTTAGCTATTGAATAGCCAGGTGACAAAGTTGACAAAGTTTAATCATAAAACTGAAGAATGACTTCAGACATCTTCCTAGTTCGGTAATTAAAGATTATGTCAAAGTTACCTGTGAGACTCATGTCATCAAAAAGGCCTACTTTGTAAAGTATGAGGCAGTTCCCAGTCCTCTATACTGTAGTTTAAATAGTTATAATGTACATACACAGGAGCATTTTTCTGCCATGCATTGGGAAAAAGAGAGTATATATATATCAGGAAAAAAAATGGCCTCAGCATTTCTGAAACTGTTACTAGAAAGCTTGTACTTGTCGCTGAGGTAAAAACAAGGGCCATCCACTGGGATGGACACTAAAGTAAGAAGAAACTTCACTATACAGAAAATTGACCTATGAAGCTATTGTTCCTCATTCCATAGCTGTGGTGTGGTCACCTCAAAAGGAAGCTGAATAAACAGGCCCCACTAGTGACTAAGTAAAAAACATGTCTGGAGTTTTATAATGTTAACATATCCATGGATTTCTAGAATGTACTGGACAACAGGTGAGTGACACCTGGGGCAGATAGCTGCTCCCTACTTTCTGCAAATAGACTACAACTGATGCTCATAGCTCAGCTTTACAAAGAAAATAATGTCAATAAATAAGGAATTACATTGTTTTCAAATACCTATAATTTTTAAAAACCAGTCAGAAAAAAAAGAAAGTATTTGGCAAACGCCAAGTGTGCAGCTTCCTAAAATTCCACACTCATTTTTAGGAGTGACTTACCTAGTATGTCAGTGTAAAGTGCCTGTTCCAGATCGCCCAGCATTGTAAGGATCACATCCTCATCTAGGTGAGCTGTGCCTTCCCGCAGGCAGCTTTCTCCCTCCTCCTCTGCCCAGCTCCTGCTGATGCTGCTTGGCCTGGAGGACGCATTTTCATCTTCGGACCTGCTGTCCTCATCACTCTCACCTTCTACGTCTTTTCTGGAAGACCAGTCCTCCAAGCCCCCACTGCCAGGCTGGCTGGCAGGCAGGAGGCTCCAGGCCTCAGAGCCACTGGGATGGCACAGGGACTGCACAGACCGTGAGAGGAATCTGGACAGAGAACGCCTCTCTGCATAGCTGGATTCCCTCTGGCTGGCCTTTGCAGCATTTCCAAACCAGTTGGAAATGCGCACAGTGGGTCTCCTCTCCCCCTCACTGGTGAGGGAGAGATTGGTTAGAGACTTTTGTTTCTGGAGGCAAGCTCCCTTTCTCTTGCCTTCTTTACCCCGAAACACAGAGAGTTCAGCTGGCCGCTGCATAGTTCTTCTAGTGGCTTCTGCTTCTTCTTTTCAATTGGACTTCATATTCTTTTTTTTTTTTTTTTTTTTTTTTTTTACATAGAGGTGGCAAATGGCTCTTTTGGTTTTAATTAACACATGCCTCCAAAAACAGCCCAGGCAAGCTCAAACATTCCCGTAAGGTTCTAGAGCTAGAGTACATTTAATTAACTGCCCACAATTTTGCTTGCCACCTCATTTCTCTAATCAGCAGTACTTACAAACATTTTGCTTGAATATAACTGAAGCAGAAAAGAGTTCACCAAAGACACTGCTCCAGCTGAAAAGTAGCACAGGAAACCAACTACGTTTTCCTGTCTTCATCCAATCGCATGTCTCAGCAGGACGATGGGTGCACATTTCCTTCTACTGCTTCTCTGTTCCCAAATGCAAGAGAGTGAAGCACCAGCGATGTCTCTTCTTTTTGTTTTTTTTTTTCCCCTTGCCTCTCAGCAATGCTCCTTCACTGATCAAGGTCTGCAGTCCTTAACTCTGGATGAGCTGACACAGTGCAGCGTGTACAGCCTCCACCCCAGAGCCCCGTAAGAGCAGAAATTAAGCACTGAGCCCAGCCCTGCACGAGCTTCTCCCGCTTTAGTATTCCACCTGCATTCTCAGATCTATGGCTCTTCCTTGCTGCTGCAGTAGATGCTGTTGGCTGCCATGGCAGCAAACATCTTGCTAAATTAAAACAGAGGCACGGAAGCGGCTATCCAGCCTAGAATGCCACAGGTTTCAAAGCCACGCCTGAAGGAGATGCTACACCATTAACCCTATACGCATTGAAATCACTGTCAGCTGCCCAGCCTCAGACATACACACACACACACACACACACACACACACACAGACACACACTCCACACTCTCTGACACAGAATGACAGACTAATTCTCTATAGCTGCAAGCAGCTGAAGCAGGCAGAGCTGCCTCCTGAATGTTAGGATTTATGCTGTAAAAGCACAAATCAAATTCAAGAGTGTAAAGGACCTAAAAAACGGAGCATGACACTCACCACCCGCTCACAGATAATGCTTTAAAGGAAAAGACTTCACCTCATCATTTAAAGAACAAATTCAAGGGCCATTTAGGTTGAAGTTATTTAGCAAAATCCTAATATGAGCAAAATAATCAGGATTATTTTCTCCAAAAAAGGACAAAAAAATTAACTCAAAAGGTTTTTCCCCCAATATTTTCATTTAGTGCATATAATTGAAAGTTGATGGCAGTGTGTACAGTATAATAATGTTATAATAAACATAAAATGCTATTGAACATGGGATTATTGAACATTTTCCCCAGTTTATTCCATAAATATAGAGCTGCATAATTTGCTTTATATTTTGAATATTCTGGTAAAAAGCAGAAAACCTATACCAAACATTTATTGTTTTTGTTCTTTGACTGCATATGTCATTTTGTATATTACAACAACATCCTAAAATTCTGATTTAGGAAAACTTTTCACACTCTCAGGTATAGCAAAGACTGCATACCAATGAAAACTATGAAGAAGAACACTAAAGGAAAACTCTTAAGGTTTTATGCATATAAATATGTTTTTATTAAAAGAGGTAAGTAGAAAAATATGTGGAAACATTTCATTAGGTCATTGACATTATTATATAAATCCCTCTCATTTTTGAACTAGTGTGACAAATTAATTCTGATGTTTCACCTCATATTGCTAACCTCAGCTATTGCATCACCCAATGTGGCAACTAAATAAACTAGCATTATAATATACATGCCCTGCACCTTTACATATGATAAAAAACTGCCCAGCCTCAAGGTAGATCATACTTAAATTCATTGTACTGATACATAAAAGGGAATTAGATGGAAAGAACAACAAATCATTTGTCATAAAAAATTAGCAATTAAAGCAACCAATTAAACCTGTAAAACTGATTCTTAATTTTTTACTCTTTAAAAATAAAGTATGTTTATATAATATGTGCTTAATTAAAATTAGGGTGTAAATGTCAAATCATAGAAAATGACAACTATCCTTCTAAAGACATCAGTTTGTAAAGTATTTTAAAAAATCAAAATGCCATACCCCTTTGGATGCCTAAATAGTATACTTTTTTCCTTCATTTTGAGTTATTGTGAACTAGTGAATTAGTTGCCAAATTTACATAGTAAATTTGCTGAAGGTATAAAACTTCAATTTGTCATGTATTACACTATTATATTGAAACATACTCTAAGTTGCACATTTTCAGAAAAGGAAATGCTTATGTTTCAGATGTGAAAAGAGATAACCTTAAAGTTAATTTTACGTATCAGTAAGTCAAAGCAAAAATTATGCCTTGTGTTCTGTACCAGTTATCTTAGATCAAAAGCATTCAAATTTTAATGTTCATAACCTCCTGGATGGCTCATTAAAATATATTTTGCTGGGTCTCAGACCCACACTTATTCATTCAGTGGTTCTGAAAAGATCTTGGCTTTGCCTTTCTCATGTATTCTAGCACAATCTAGATATTGCTGGCTCTGGAACCCCACTTTGCTTTCAACTGGAAGTACTTTCCACTAAGGCCATCCTAGAGGACATTCAGCAATATCAGGAGACATTTTTAGTTGTCATGCCTGGAAGGTGTGGTGCTTCTGAAATCTAAGGAGTAAAAGCCAATGATGCTTCTACACATCCTCCACAGAAAGGACAGCTTCCCTACAATAAAGAATTATGCAGACAACAATGTCAATAGTGTAATGGTTTAGACTCATTTATGTTGCATTTACATTTTAAAAATTTCAGAGGCTTACAAAAACAAAGATGCACTCTTGCTCACATTAATGTTACTTGATGACAGCCGCAGTCCTGATCTATCAATAGGTACCCTGCATACTAAAACTCAGTCTTGGACAGTTGATCTCATGACAGAGGAAAAAGAAAGATCTAAACAATGGCTTTTATGTCTTCAGCTCAGGAATTACCCATGTCATATGTCATATTTCAACTCACCTATCCTTGGTCAAGTCAAATCTCATGATCCATCCTAATTCACTGGTGCAGGAAATATAATTGCCTAGCAGGGTGAACCCAGGAAATGGAGACTTAAGTCCATGAAGCCAAAAAGGAGGGAATCATAGACAGAGACTATAAATAAATACATTGAAGAAATAACCCTAATAGAGAAAATATCCAAAGGGTATTTTTGTTTGTTTCAGTGTTTGAAGTTAATGTTGTCAACTTGTAGTTATAGTAGTTTTCCCCTGGAACTACATGAGTCTATAAGTTTGCTCTGCACAACAGTAGGGAACCCACTTACTGTTTTTCTAGAGGCAGCTATCACTGCTTGCTGTAGTGTGCAAGTTCAGTTCATACATGGGGTATATTTATACTTATTTGTTTTCATACATATTAATGTGTGTTATACAATGTGAACTACTAAAGTTTTCATGTAAGGATATCATAAATGTTTACATGCCACACATCTCTCATGTTATGCTTTAGGACTGCTTTTCATGTTTGTTTCAGCATAAACAGGGATTTCCCCTGGGTAACATAACAGAAAAGTGGAGGGAAGACATGAATGACAGTTTAAAATATGGCAGGTCCAGGGCTCAGACATTTTCTACAATAACTTGGCATTCATTTTCTCCAAGTTTAGTTTCTATTTTTCTCTATATTTGTTTCACATGAAAATTATTAACAGAGCAGCTCCAAACTTTCTTTTGATTAGTTTCAGTTTTAGTGTGCAGTTTTGTGAGGGTGAGTAAAAGGTATTGGTATGAGGGCCTCCCTGGTGGCCTAGGGGTTGAGTCTTAGCACTATCACCACCAAGGCCTGACTTCGATCCCTGGCCAGTGGCCAGTGAGCTGGCCCACATATGGCATAGCAGACCTCTTCTGTCTTGCCCACTGCTCCCCTTAGCAGTATATTTCATAGATCTGCCTGTTCTGCTCCCCACTCTCTCTGGTGAATCTTCTCACCCCACTGCATCCCCCAGTTCTTCTACACACACACATAATAAATAAATCTTTAAAAACAAAAGGTATTGGGATCAATAAATTAGAAATCCTATTAGAATTCTTTGTGGAGTCAGGAAATAAAAAGCGCTGAAAAGATAGGAGATTATAATCAGCAAAGAATGAAATGCATTAAAATTGAGGTAATAGAGCAGTTGAAGATTTTGATGATGTAAATATAGGGTAGGGCCATGAAAATTAAGCATCTCAGGAAGGGTTAGAAGACAAGGTCAGTGGAAGAAATACCAGATTATGTTAGTCATTTTCTCATCACTGCCTACTGGTATATGTTCATATAGATGTTTCAATTACAGGACTAAATTTATAATTTACTAATCATAAATGAGAATCACATTCTATCAAATCTCAAGTT
The DNA here is from genome assembly GCF_014898055.3 of Talpa occidentalis. Lineage (NCBI taxonomy): Eukaryota > Metazoa > Chordata > Mammalia > Eulipotyphla > Talpidae > Talpa > Talpa occidentalis. The sequence goes on from NW_023601653.1 coordinate 29,297,235, forward strand.
TGCACTGAGAGAAATTCTTTCTTCTTCACTACATTTTATTTTTAAACAAATGATGGTGTGAATGACACAATCAGATAAGCCTCATTTCAGCATTTATTTGCTACTGTCTTTTATTATGTCACTATTTAAATCATAGGTTTTAATCTATAATCTTATATAGTTAATTACTGCTATAAAATATTGTACATTCTAGTAACTCCTTTAAATTAATGTATTACATACATTAAAGTCTAGCTTGTGTTTCGTTTTCATGTATTCTTGAAAACATAAGAACTTTAAATGGAAATATTAACTGGAAATATTTAAAAATGATCAAACGGTGTAGTAAGAAATGAGAAAAATCAAATATGACCTAGTCATTCAGGGACAGTCATTGATATATTAGTTTCAGGAAAACAATTTTCCTTTGTGAAATTCACATAAAAATTACAACTTAAAGTGTGCCAAATCAATTTTCTCCTACATTTTTGAGTTCTAATATTGATTTCATAGGCATATTTTACCAATTAAAAAATCATGAATAAAATATGTATAGACATCCTCATGCCATGCTACTTTTAAAAGATATATTATTACAACATAATATAACAGTATTAATCTGACCATGGGACTACCTGGAACAAAGTAAAAGTCAATATTTCCCTCAATATTTAAAAAAATCTATTAATACAATCCCTACGGCTATATCTTAATAATACCGTTTCTATCCCTAGCCTGTACTGGTATTTAGTTGTAATCTCCACATGAAACTTCTGATGCCTAATAATACTGCTGATGTTAATCCCAAAAAGGAACACTTGGGATATTGCTCTATCATTGTTAATGTCCACGAGTACTTGCCAAAGTATATTTCAAGTTACCGAAGTGGAAATATTTTTAATCCCTAAATTTGTAAGATGGCAACTTTCAGAGCAGTACTTTGAGTCCTTAGAGTACGAAAGTAATTCTTAAAATCATATGGTTCTTTTAGCTTTTTTCCTTAGTATGCACCTAGGCTGAGCCAGGGATTTATTGAAATAACAGACAAACCTCCAATACTATACATTCTTATACTTAGAAACAGATAAAATGTTCTTAAATTCTCTCTCTCCTTATGAACAATATATTTTACTAGAAGACTACTTAGTTCCCCATGAATATAGACCTAATTCTAATAAAATTATACCATTACATTATATGTATGTAGAAATATATCCCTAATCAGATTTTTTTCCAGAATGCACATTTGAAGTTACTATGTAGGAATAGCCTAAATAGTACAGAATTAAAGAGAGCAGGGCTGCTTTAGCCCTGGAAAATTTATATTGACACCTGACATTTAATATATTTCCAAACTCCAAATACATTCAAGATCTGCCTTATTAATAATACAAGATCCCCTAGGATTTCTCTAATCAGACTCAACTTGACCTATGGCAACAGTGACTTAAAATCTCAGTCTTTGAAAGCACTATCATTCTTTACAAAATTCCTTATAGAGCAAAAAGGAGATGATAATAAATAGACTGGCCAAATATCTAAGAATTTCTTTGAAGCATACGATATATACAAGTTTTCACATAAAAATCCAAGAGTGCAACATAGTCAGAATTTAAGACAAAGACTTATGAAGAGATTACAAGTTTGACTTACCCATCATTTAGTTCACTTACCAGATATCTCCTCTAGGCACTGCTTAGCAGTCTTACTATATGACAAATCCATTTTAGTAGGACTGGTACAGGAGTCAGCAGATGGTAAAGAAGTACCTTCATTTTCTGAATGTGCTCTGAAATTAGCCAAGAAGACAGAAACAAATGCACTGTAGTTGTCAGTGAGTGTTCAACATTCTCTTCAAGAAGAAATCAATGTATTAAGTTCTCTTTCAAGGTGTGTAAGCATTTCTTTATGGCTCGAGACAAAATATAAGCTGATACACAAAATACAAGTAAAAATAAATACTGAATTTGTCCTGGGCAATAAAAATAACTATGATGCCCTAATTTCTAAAGATTTAAGAAAGATTAAATTTAATCAAGAACAAATTCTCACACTCCCTTTTTATACTTTATATTTATATGTGGATGTGCATGGATATATATTTGTGGTTAATATGCAAAGAGCTGGTCTACATCAAATGAAAAGCTTTCAACAGAGATTATATTCATTTTAATATTTTAATTTTCATTCATTGCTTTTCTTTTTCTACAAAGGTAAGCATTTTAAGAGGCACCATCTTTTCTGATGGTTCAAAACGTTACATACACTCGATCTTAACCACCACATTTTAAAAACAACCACAATATGAACTATTATGACACAGAGGGAAGCAAAGCAAATAGCATTGTTGACTGGCTTGTGTTCTTTGTAGAAACCTTAATTCCCTTAGAGAACCAGGACTAGTACTGGGTCTAGGCCATGGAAAATGATCATTAAGCATTTCTTGCTTTAAGAAACATATACAGAGAAAAGTTACATGTGAAAGAAAATTTCAGTATTTTTTTCTCAGTTTTTAATAAATATTTTACTTTTATTTCAAATATTGCTTTTGTTTTATAGAAAATTAAATATAAGCATGGATATAAGAAATATTTTCTATTTATTTGATAGATTTGGAAACTGAAAATCTCATTAGGATCTTAAGAACTGATGGCAACCTATAGCTGTATGTATAGATGCATGTGTATTTATAGGAAGTGGTATACAAAAGGAAGAAAGAATTATTCAAAAATTCATACAAAGCTGTGCTTGGCTTCCAACAATTTCTGGCAAACTGTTCCTATTTTATTCTATCTTAAAACCAAATATTAGAAAAATAGCTTAATTACAAAAAAACGATATATTGATCAAATAAAAGTATAGCCATTAAGATCAGTAAAGACTTAAATTTGCTAAAATCACCAGACATTTGTTTCATCTCTATCTTCCTTGATATTTTGTCCGCATTTAGAATAGCAGACCACACTTTTCTTCATGATACTTTCCTCTTATGGCCTCTATGACAAAAACTCTTCAGTTTTTCCCCCATTACCTCTGGCTACTAATGTTTTACTCTTTGCTCTCTTTCCCCAGTCATTAACTGTTGGGGTACGGGATGATACTGTGACAGATGCCAAGAAATTGGGGGTTTCTCAAATCAATATCCTAAGCGTCTTCCAGTTTTGACTACATAATCTCTCCAGATGATCTCAAATACATTCAGTGTAATAATGATTACAAATTGCATATTCAAACTCTGATCCTGCTTTTCTTCAAATTTCAGAGGTGTATTATATCTGCCTAACTGAAATCTCTTCTTAGTTGTTAAGATATCTCTCAGACCAACCATGTGCAGAATGGACTCATGATCTTTTCTCAATAATTCTGGTCCTTGCTCATGGTGCCCTGGGGTAGAATTGTTAAGGAGGGCTAAGGCTCTACCTGATCTGGTCTCTGTCTGCCTCTCTAGCTTCATCTTGCACAAGAATTTCCTCTTTCTCCCCAGTGACCACCAGATGCTTCCACCTAGTGCCCATAGCTTGCTGCCTCAGTAGGACCTTCGCTCTTGATTAATTTCTTTCCCATTTCATCCAATTAAGTCTCTTCCTACAAGTCTCAGTTCAAGTGACACTTTTTTAAAGAACCATCCCTAATTTTCAGATTAAGTTCCAAATTATCACCTCTTATTGCTTCCTGTACTTCTCTTGACAGCACTCGAAATTTGTATAATGTTTTGATCAATGTTTATGTCACAAACTCGACTCATAGACTCTATTCTCTGTGTTAGGCTTACTAATACCTAACCCCAGGTCGGGAACTTAGGCTGCACTCAGTAAAAATTTGGCAAGTGAGGGCCTCCCCGGTGGCGCAGCGGTTGAGCGCTGGGTTGCGAAGCTGCCCACGGCCTCTGCGGCACCAGTTTGATCCCCGGCTGCTCCCCGGCCACCTGAGGAGGGTCCCACATGGCGCGCAGACCCCTCCTGCCGCCCGCTGCTCCCCTCAGCAGTGTACTTCGGTCCTTCTGCCTGTTCTGCTCCCCGCTCTGGCTCTGGTGAATTCTCTCACCCTCCAGCGCTTCTGACTGTACCCAGTGCTTGTATAAATAAATAAATAAATATTAAAAAAAAAAAATTTGGCACGTGAATGAATACATCTTATCAGTAGTGGTAATAAAGTAGTATCATCGGTAGGTACTGCCTTCGGAAGGAAATATGGTATAACGGTCAATGCACTGGGTTTGGTTCTTTCACTAAATAGCTATGAACTCATTGAATCTTGTTAAGAAATTACATCGCTCACATGTGAAAGCAAAGAAAAATATGTTCATTACAAACGAATTGTGAACTCCAGTGTTATTATCACTAAAATTCTAATAAGGCATTCTCTTAAGACTTTGAGTCAACATTAAATGTGGGGAATACATCTGGTTCCCTGTGCCATCTATTTATTTTCTTCTCTGGCTACCAGGCACTCCTATACTCCCTGTTTATCTACAGAAGCTTGCCATTCTGGGCCTCCCTGGTGGTGCAGCGGGTTGAGCGCCGCGCTATGAAGCTGTCCGCTGCCTCTGCAGCACCTGTTCGATTCCCGGCAGGCCAGGGAGAAATCCACATGGCGTGGCAGACCTCTCCTGTCTTGCCTGCTGCTCCCCTAAAGTAGTGTCTTTGGTCCATTTGCCTGTTCTTCTTCCTGCTCTGTCTCTGGTGAATCCTCTCACCCTCCCACGCCTCTCACGTGTACCCCAGTTCCTGTATAAATAAAAATAAATCTTTAAGAAAAAAAGAATCTTGCCATTCAATTCTAAAGTCCACTATAGTCTGTTTCTCCACTTGTGCTCATTTTTTGAGGGGCATGATGGTACCTCCCTGATCTCTTCATTTACCTGCTGTTTTTGAATGAAGGGGGAAATATCCTCTGACTTTTCTAAGGATTTTTACTACTTGCTGAAAAAGCTTAAATGGAGAGTTGGTAGTGAGATTGGAGACCCCAGGGAAAGCTAACTGGCTGCCTGCCAAGAAGCCTCAGCGAAGCACAGTGCCTTGGTGAATTGGCTGTAAGCCAGGGTTGCCCTATAGCCCTGCAGGCTCAGTATTCACAGAAGATCTCTCTCGGAGGCTGAGTCACATTAAGTAATTCCCTGAGGTGGCTGACTGAAGACCAGTGCCAATTGGTTCTTATTAGAACAAGAGCAGCCACTATCCCAGGAGCCAGAGGGCTTGGGTCATGTTAGTTACAGAGATTCAGTGTATATCCCTCTAGGAAAATCCATATGGAACAAAAGAATATTCAGAATGTGTTCTAGGAGAATATTCAGAATGTGTTCTTTGCTGTAGACAAACAGATCTTAAATACTCCTCAGGAGCTGCCTATGGCTAGCCTATCATTCTCCATACATCAAACCTAGTACTCAGTTTCACTGGCTAAGCCCCCACACCTCCTGAATGTGACACTCTTACAGAGTATAGTCACACTTCTGACAGCTCAATCTTGCTTCAGAAGCCTTTGTTTATTTTTTTTAAATATGATAGTGCATATTTCAGACTGATTCCCTTTTTAATGTATGTTTAGTTTAAGTAATAAGAGATAATCTTATTTATATTTTCAAGTTCTTCAGTATATTTTCGTGAGTTATCTACCTATAGAGAAACACACCGATGAACGAAAGGAATATGCAGAAGTTTAACTTCAAATAATTATAGAAAGGATCTAAAAATCATCTTTAGTTTGTATGCATATAGAAAGGGGGTATAGATCTCTGTTCTATATGTGTTAGAAATGATCCATTTCTCTAGGATTTCCACCTCATTATTTGGAATCACATTGTAACTATAGACTCTAGAAGGGCAATCAATCCTAATAGATAAATATTTAACTTTTCTACAAGTAATTAAAGAATTACTTCATTAAATCTCTGATGACTCTAAACATGGCCATTTTGGTGCATACTTCATTCAGAAGATAAGTTTTAAAAGTCAATTAATGAAACTATTTACAAAGATTTCATAACCAATAGTGTTCTCTGAGCAAAAGGGACATTTTCACAGGTTTACTGAATATTGTTGTGACATCATTCATTGTTCCCATATAAAATGGCACTGCAATGTTCTCATACTAACTAGAAAAAGAGGGAAAAATAAGATGTTGCTGTTCCTTCAATATTTAGTACAGTCCTGTATAGACTATCTTTTTGTGCATTTATAATATAGTCAGAATTTACCATTACCTGCTGAAACTATAAACACAGCTTTGTAAAAAGCACCGCTGAATTTAATTTGGAAAGTCTGTATCTGTTATTAAGAGTTGTAGTGGTTAAAATCTAATCTTCACCAATGATGAACAAAAATTATGCCCTGAAAAAAACTTATGCCCTGTTTATGTGCATTTACTCTGTGCCAAGTGCAATGTCTAATGATTTACATATAGTGTATTTCTCAAACTTCACAACTATTCTGTTGCTATGGACCTAATGCTTTTCCCCCAAAATTCCTATGCTGAAACCTAATCCCCAATGTGATGATAGCAGGAAGTGTGGCCTCTGGGATGTGAATAGGTCCTGTGGTTGGAGCACTCATGGATGGGATTAGGGGCTTTATAAAAGAGATCTCAGTGGCCTTGAACCCCTGTCCTTTCCACCATGTGAGGCAATGTGAGGGCAGAATGAGATAATGGTCATCTCCAAACCAGGAAGCAGGCCCTCACCAGATGCCGAATCTGCTAGACTTGTCAGCCTCCAGAATTGTGAAAAATAAATATTTAAGTCACCTAATCTATGACTATGTTTATTACAGCAGTCAGAAAAGACTAACCATAAAGCAGTTGCTATAGATAAATTAAGGCTTCTAGAGGTTTAATAATTTGCTTGATGTAACAAACTAAAAGATACTCAACCCATACTGAAACTGGTTACCTATAAATACTGTTCTGTTAACCACTTCCCTAAAGATTAACTCTTGGCAGTGAGCATTTTATTACATTCAAGTTACCCTTAGCCAAAAGATAGCTTGGTTAGGTCCTCCCTGGTGGTGCAGTGGTTGAGCGCTGGGCTGCGAAGCTGCCCACAGCCTCAGCGTCGGTTCGATCCCCAGCTGCGAGGCGAGGGTCCCACATGGCGTGCAGACCTCTCCTGTGCGCCTGCTGCTCCCCTCAGTAGTGTGCATATAGGTCCTTCTGCCTGTTCTGCTCTCCACTCTGGCTCTGGTGAATTCTCTCACCCTCCCGTGCTTCTGACTGTACCCAGTGCTTGTATAAATAAATAAATAAATCTTTTAAAAAAAAAGATAGCTTGGTTACTAGGTCAATATCGGATAATATTTGAATGTGACGATATCCACTAGCCTGCCCTAAGTTTTACTTCTTACTTTTTACTACCTGAAATTTATACTCTTAAGAAAAAGAAGTTACTATATTTGCCATTTAAAAGAATTAGGCAATGAATTCTAGATATCATCAATCTTTAAAATTCCTATTTTATAAATATGGTCATTTGTATATTGATATTTATACATATATCGTATATTATATCATGTGTTTGTGTATATATATATGAATCCCCTGTGGGTTCATCTTGATATGGATAGAGTTGCAAATGCAGATCCAAATAGAACTTGCTTGAATCAGCAGCACTAACTGATGGTTCCATAGTTCCATAGTTCCATAGTTATTGCTTTATAAACCCATCAAAAGGGAAGAAAACAAGGATCTTTCCAAAACCAATAATGGGTTTGATTTTTTTCTTTTCTTCCTAATAGGAAGACAGACAAGTCATTCTATGCCAGGAATCTATCAGAGTGAAGAGTAGCCCAGTGATGATGGGAGATTTGTTATATTCAGGAGAAGGTTGGGCAAATAAACCATTTTGAGAATAACGGGAGTCAGGTTTTTCCACAATTGACAAGTAGAAAGCAAGAATAAACCCTGTGGGATGATTAGGAAATAGAGGATCATATATCTAACTGTAAATTCAGCACAGTGGGGTGTGCAAGAGAGAAAAACAGATATTGAGATAAGTAATACAAATGTTTGTATGTGTGTGTACCTACATCTATTTTATCACTTAGAAAACTGAGGAACAGTGAAGTCTTGGTTTCTAAATATCACTCTTTACAAAAAGAAAACAGGGATTTTTAAAGTTGAAGCCAATGCAGGGAAAATGAAGTGAGCTTGAACCACTCTAAGCAAAAAAGAAAGTAAGTTCTCAAAAAATCATGGAACAGAAGCATGTTTGAATAGCCAAATCTGGGAAAATTTAAGCTTGAGAACAAAGAGCCGCATTGATGGATTATAATCCATTGAGTATAATGGAAATTCATTGGTCCATATAATATAAACAGAGAGAGTAGGAGAAGGGAAATCTCTTTCTTAAAGCAGAATTATAAAAACTTTATAAATTCTGGCGAGAATTTCAATTGATTTTAAAACACACGGATGAAAGTAGATCAAGGGATCGAATTTACATAGTCTCAAAATATCTTCCTACAAAAATATTTAGCTATTGGGCTTCCCCTGGTGGCGCAGGCAGTTGAGCGTCGTGCTGTGAAGCTGTCTGCAGCCTCTGCAGTGTCAGTTTGATCCTGGCGGGCAGGCGAGAGTCCCACATGGCACAGCAGACCTCTCCTGTCTCGCCCACTGCTGCCCTCAGCAGTGTATTTCGTCAGTCTGCCTGTTCCGTTCCCGGCTCTGTCTCTGGTGAATCCTCTCACCCTCCTGCACATCTGGTCTGTATCCTGGCTCTTGCATAAATAAATAAATAAATCTTAAAAAAAAATTTTAGCTATTGCAAATTGACTTGCGTGGGAAACTGAGAGACATTATTCTAATTAAATGATGAAATTTAACACTATAAAATGGGGGTGTCAATAGAGCATGAAGACACTGATGGCATGCAATGGGAAGAAAACATCATCATTTCCTGGTATTGAAGGAAAGACTGAAGAACTGCTCTAGACTGAGGGATATTATGATGAAACGGTAACTGGGGAAAGGATTCATTCTGAAATTAAAAAATTGGTATCTTTGGGAAAATTAGTAAAATTTGAATAAGTTCTCTGAGTGTTCTGACTGAAATGTGTATATATATATATGTATATTACACACACATGCATAAATGCATATTCTTGTAAATTTTCTTTGTCTAAAAATTGTTTAAAAGGGAAATTTAGGGCCACCCAGCTGGCGCAGGGGTTAAAAGATACTGCCAGCCACTATAGCATGAGGTCAATCCCCAGCTGGCCAGGGAGCAACCCACATGGCGCAACAGAACTCTTCTGTCTTGCCTGCTGCTCCCATCAGCAATGTATTTCAGTACATCTACCTCTTATGCTCCCCACTCTCTGGTGAATCCTCTCACCACCCGTACCTCTGGCTTTCATCCCAGTTCTTATATCTCTGGTGAATCCTCTCACCACCCGTACCTCTGGCTTTCATCCCAGTTCTTATATCTCTGGTGAATCCTCTCACCACCCGTACCTCCAGCTTTCACCGCAGTTCTTGTATGCATAAATAAATCTTTTTTAAAAGAGGGAAATTTAAAATAGGAAAAAAAATCTTAATGCAAGTCAAGTACAGAATGGGTAGCTGATAAAACTCTCCTGCTGAAGGAATGCCAACTCATAGCAGTATTCTATATCACAGGCCCTCTGCTAGCAGTGTCTGCATTCTAGCTTAAAAATACTGCTGTGCAGGGAGTTTAAACTGCTACCAGATGTACAGATATACATCAAACCTAGCAAGGCAAATGTTCAATAAGCTTTAGTTTATGCTGATGACCAATTTTGCCCAGTTCACATAAAACCACAATTGCAGTATAATCTGAAATAGCAGCTGCAGGGCTTACCGAAGCTCTATCTGCTTGATGGTCATATGCTTTACATTTCAGTCTTTGCAAACTCACAGCTCCTCCTACTCAATCTACTGGTTCAACAAACAAATCAAACTTAAAATCCACTTAAGTAAGCATTTTTAAAACTAATGTTTTGTATCCTTTGCACTTCAGGACCTAATACACTCAAGTGTCAATGTTTATGTTACCTTCTAAAATCTCACAAAACTGTGTTACAACAAAAATCCCATTATGTTTCTATGTAAGATAAATTACTATATCAACAGAAAGAAAACCTCTAAATTTAGACATTGTTGACCTAATTTTACAAATCTCCTTATATGCATAATTTATGACTTTAAGAAGAATGATTTCCTTCTCTTTATAATAGTGTTTTGTCTAGTGTTGAGTTCCTTTTGTGTGTATATGTGTGAATCCACACCCATGTTCCTGATTCTGCTCTCTTTGCATTGAGGTATTTGTTTTATGACCGGTACGTTATTTTCTTGGTATATACTACAAATGGTCAGAAAGTAAAAAATATAGACCTCAAAAATAGTAAGTTATAAATTTGGTTGCTAGCTACACTGAAGTTGATTCAGACCTGTTAAAATGACTGTGGTTTAGGGAAAAGGAACAGGTCTTTCTGTTAGCCTTAACTAACAAATTACTTCACTATTGTACTTCACATTTATCTGCAAGCATGAGGAATGTGGCTCTAAAGTAATAAATGCAAAAAAGATAGTAGCAAAATTGCATATGGGAAGAGGGAAGGCATTTTTGAAGGTACAAAGGATTTCAAATAACAATTTTTGAACTTTAGGCAAGGAAAACAAGTTTAAAGAACATAGCATAAAGAGCAGACATCAAGAAAAATGTGGAACAATGAAAATAGGCTTTTTTTCTAACCTAGACTTGTCTCCTTTTTCTTTCTCTTATAATTACAACCTCGGGTGCAAGTCTTGTCAAGTCGACTGCTGAAATTCAGGCGATTTCTCCTCCTTTGAGCCAATGAACATGTTTTCTCCCACACTTACCTCTTCCACCAACAATCCATTTTTATGCACCAAAGACATTTTCCTCATCATGCTTGTGCACACACACACACACACACACACAGAGTCACCCACAGAGTCCAAGTTCCTGACATTCAAGAATTTCTACTATAATCAGGACCTCCCTGGTGGTCTAGGGGTTAAGTCTCAGCACTATCACTGCTATGGCCTGAGTTTGATACCTGGCCAGGAAGCTAATTCACAAATGGCACAGCAGACCTCTCCTGTCTCCCCTACTACTCCCCTTATCCATGTATTTCAGTGAACCCACCTTTTCTGCTCCTGACTCAGTCTCGGGTGAATCCTCTTACCGCCACTGCACCTCTGGCCTACACCCTAGTTCTTCTATGCAAAAATAAATAAAAATTAAAAAAAAAAATTCTATTACACTCAGGTTCCAACTGACCTTCATTTTCCAGGAAAACTGACCTACTTGCCTACTATCTTATATATATTTGGTTTGTGCTATTCACATGGTTGCTTCAGCTTGGCATTGCCTTTCCTGTACCATTCATCTCCACTTCTCAAATATCTCCTGTAGTTGTCTTAATGCTTAGGAAGGTAGCTATATTCTTAGACAGACAAGTCTAATTTTGGGAACTTCTCACACTGACTAAAATATTTCTCAAATTTTTTATCTTTGATTTCAATTATATCTACTTGATAAATGGATGAAGATGTAACAAATTCAAAATTGTTCTTACCACATTCTAGTGATAAATGAGCTTAAAAACTTAATATAGAATATTCTTGCATTTATAGGAAGTCTGATTAATATGAGATTCATTAAATTCCAGAACTCAACGTCAAATAGGACTCTGAACATTCAATTTGCAAGAAAGAATATTATGAAGCATATATTAGAGATCTAGAAGGAACAATTCATAACCTAGCATTCCCTAAAATTGTGCTGTGAAAATGGGAAAAATCATCAGCCACCTATCTTCCCATTACAGAGTCTAGTTAACCTTAGATATTAAATATATATTTACACACATATGCATTTAAAATTTATACTACAGAAAATCAATGAAGCATGTCCCATTATAAATGGATTCTGAATGAAAACTCTGCAAATCTACTGCTGACATTTTCCTAGCCAGAATTTTCTGTACATACAGAAAGAAGTGGTAGGCAAAGAAGGGCATGTTAACTATTATTTATTACCTGTGACTATAAGACAGTATCACTTTTCTGACATGAAATCTCTGCTTCATCATCTGTGTAAAATAGGCATTATATCCCTTTGGCTTTATGATAAAATTTAAATGATAGAATGCACTTAAATCTAACTTAAGAGGCTTGCACTAAAAGAACTCTTAAGAAATGCTATTATCATTCATTATAAAAGAGTAAACTATTATGTTATCAAATGATTAGCAACTCCATAGAAGTCCATCAGGGATTTTGTAGGAAGGCTTCTTAAATGGGAGTGGATTATATGTGTCACATATTATATCTAGAAAACTTAAATAAGGGACCAGGAAAACGAATAACTATAAGAAAGTGAAAATCAAAATCAACAAAAAACTATGAACCAGAGACACTTTTAGGGGGGTGGGGGCGGGAGGGGAGGGATTGGGGTCAGAATGGGGGGGCTGCAATTGTATGGGGAATACAACAATAAAATTTATTATTAAAAAAAATAAATAAATAAAGACAAAAATCAACAATTAAAAATAAATAAATAAATAAATAAATAAACCTAAAAAAAAAAAAAATATATTATGTGTCACATAATCCAAACCACATTACCCTTAATGTGAATATCTTTCGCCGACAGCTAAAAAGTCTTGAATATTGACCACTGTACCCTGAGAGTCTTTACTTAATAATTTATGAAATTATTCTAAATTAATAAAAGACTTCAAACAATTATTGCCTCATGTGTAGACTAAGAGGTGAAATTTCTTATTAGATGGTTCATTTTCAACTACCTTATATTACTGACAATAAAAATAATTACTGACATTTATATAAATCATTAAGTTCCAACCCGACTCTGTGCTAAAAATGTTATAAGGACTGATTTATTAGCCTTTAAAATAACCATTTGTGCCAACCACACTTTCATAATTAGAAACTGAAATTTAGGGAATGTCATTTACTAATGTGGTGGTTACATTTGTAAGTCTTATATAAGTATTAAGGCATTTCATCATCAAAATATCCTTTTAAAGGCAGCGTTTGTTATTATAATCCCCATTTTATAGATAAGGAATTTGAGACTCAGAGACTTAAATATGTTACCTACCTGGGTCACATGACTAATCATTGACAACAGAGATTCCAACTCAGGCTAGTTGGCTTTGGGGGCTATAGTCTGAACACCACAAAACCACTGGAGGAACAAGCTCACTCTACAGTTGTATTTTTTTAATTATATGGTTACATTATCTCACTTTTATAATTTTCATTTTAAAGAGGGAAACAAAACCTCTAAGAGTTTCAGGAACTTGTCAATATCACATAGCTGATCCACACTTTAACCTATAAACTTAGCTGTTCCCGCTTTATTATAGTTAAAAGTTCTACATTTTCAAAAGGCAACCACTAATTTCATATCCATTGTATGCTGCCTTTCTAAAAGCCAGTTGCTATTTATGGAAAGAAGCCTGCTAACTGGCAGACACATTCTTTTGCTTAGATTTGCACTTTCCTGTGAAATCTATTTGTGATGACTTAAAATGATTGATGTTTTACAGAATTTATTTTGAAATCCACAGGTGTCCTTAGTATGACATATTTAAAACTTATTTTTGTAATGTGTATTATGATTTTTTGATACCTTAATTTCTGCTTTGTCAAATAGGGACCCTAGAATTGGAAGGAAATACAGATTTCCATCTGATCCAAATACACACTTTAAATGAATTATTGCTACCAAAGTCAGAATAGTAGGCTTAAATGAGGTGTCCCAGGAACATTTATTTTGCTGAGTATATAAAGCCACCCCCTCAAAAAAAAAAAAAAAAAAAAAAAAGCATTCACTAGTGCCTCCCCTGTGGCGTAGCGGTTGAGCGCTGGGTTGCGAAGCTGCCCGCAGCCTCTGCAGCGCCGGTTCGATCCCCGGCTGCTCCCCCGCCACCGGAGGAGGGTCCCACATGGTGCGCAGACCTCTCCTGCCGCCTGCTGCTCCCCTCAGCAGTGTACTTCGGTCCTTCTGCCTGCTCTGCTCCCTGCTCTGTCTCTGGTGAATTCTCTCACCCTCCCGCGCTTCTGACTGTACCCAGTGCTTGTATAAATAAATAAAAATAAATCTTTAAAAAAAAAAAAAACCAACATTCACTAAAGGGGAATGAATCATTGTAATTATTTGCTTTACTTAAAAACATACTTAATATATTCAATATATAGCTAAACAATATAATCTTGGCCCGTCTTTGAATTATAGCAGGACCTTCCACCTGTTAAGAACATTTCTTTCCTATTGTTGAACAACAATTTTCTGCCCAAAAGGACAGACATCACTCCTCCCTGGACTTCTCTTCACTGGGACACAGCAGTGACTGACATATTTCTAATTGATTCACACAAACCATAGAAAAATAGTGTAAATGTATTAGTTTTGTAACTGCATAGTAGGGTATATAATTTAAAATATAGCATATATTTTTATACCTGTAAAATAAAATGCTAAAAATAAATATGATACAAAAACTAATAAAGTACAAATACAATAAATAGCTACATAGATTATTACTTCTGCCTAGAAACTTTTGCCTGTGGAAAAGTAACACAAATTTTGTGCTGAGGAAGCAAAGCCTTAAAAACTACACGTAATGAACATTTGCAGTGTGCTAGGATATATAGTAAACATTTTAAACACATCACCTCTGCAATTCTTCCCAATTTTATAAGGCAGATACTATTATTGCTGTTTGACAGATGAAGAAAATGAGAGTAAAAGACATCAACTAACCTGTGCCACGTCATGTAGCTGGCAGAGCTGGGCATTAAATTCACATCTGTTTTGATTTCACAGCCTGACCCTTTAACTGTTATAGGATACTTTCACAAAAATATCACTAAACTATAAAACTGAGATCTGTATTAAAGGCTAATACTCATAGCAGTAGGAGTGACAGTAATAGACACAGGAAAAAAATCAAGGCATCAGGGTTCAATTTTACCTTTAGTAACAAGTAGGTTAACTTTGAAAGTCTCAAATTTTTAAATAGGAGCATGGGGGAGAAGACAAGAATGTGGTGGATATGTTCTCTGGAAAAGTTTAATTCTACATACCTCTGTCTTTGAATGAAACACTGTTTCAAAATGACCAGGTAAAATGCCTCTCTAACAGTCTCCCTTATTATACTCTGTATGCAACACTGCAAATGTTCACACTGTGGCTGAATAGAGGTCACCTTACCTATAAATGAATGGAGCCACTGTGGCTGTATTCGGGTGGCTGTGTTGCTGCTGTTGAGGGAGTTGAACAGCACCATTGCCAGCACTCTGCCCGGTGCCCTGTGCCACCTGTACAGCACAGGAACCAGAGGGAGAAGCTTGGCTGGCTTCCCTTCCTTCCGAAGGACCAGGGCAATTAGATGTGCTTGCTTTCTCGGTGATTATGGGCTTAGGTAAGGACTGGGAAGGGCTGCCTTTGGTAGTCCTGAATTTTTCAGACTCTTTGCTTGCTGTGCTGCCAGGTGAAATGGTTTGCTTTGCTGCTGGCGCCTTCGAGCCAGGTTTTGGAATCCCGCTGGAAGATGGGATTAAACTTTCCTTTTTGGCTGCTGTTGTTTTGCTGCCCTTTGGGATCAAGCTTGCAATTTTAGAAGTCTTTTTTGGAGCTGTCTCTGTCACCTGATCCTTCTCATCTTTGACTGCTTTTTCAGTGCAAGCTTTATTTTTGTCCCTGTTCTTTTCATCTTTTTCCTTTGGCTGTAGCAAAGACTTTTTATTGCTGAGATTTTTGCTTCCAGCTTTTGGAGGGGCTAACTTAGGTGACACTTTGGGGCTGCTGTTTGTTGAGCCACCACTATTCAGACCACTGTTAAATCCTTCCGTTTCGCCAGATTCAGAAAAAGCATCATCATCCTTCCCACCATCATTGGGTCCTGAACTGGGAGACTGCGGAGGACGTAAAGCAGTCCGGGCATTGACCAGCTTGAATTTTTCAAGCATGGATTTCTGCCCCGAGGGAGCTGGTTTGACCCCTTCTGAGACAGGGGGCTTCAGTCTGTCTGCAGGCGGAGTGGGAGAGGTGGCTGGGCTGGACTGCTTTACCGTTAGCATGGTAGAGGTGGCGCTGTGCTTGACATTCATGGACTTGCTGCGCCAGGGCTTGCTGGCACTGGGAGAAGGGATGGCAGAGGCAGGGGGCTGCCCTGCGATGCCAGGGGGCTGCATGTTACCATTTACACCTGAAGATGGTTGAGGTCCTTTGGAGGAATCTGGACATTGTTAAGAAAACAAAATAAAGATAATTCTGATTAGTACAATCATTATATCTCATCAGAGAGTACTTCTAAGTACAGTTACATAGACATATCTCTCCTCTGACCTGAAAATAGACAAGCTATGCAGTATCACTCATTTCGGAGATGGGGTTCTTTCTGTACCCTATATCAGAAATTCAGCATCTGTGAAGCATTGATTTTTCAGAAGAAAAAAAAAACTTGCTTTTTAGTCCTGTCTAAAATTATTCTTACTCAAATAACTTTGGTAGTCATTAATATCTGAAGATGAACAAGCACTTATCCTTCCTGTAAGCAATTCTATTTTTTCCAGCCACCACTGTTGCTCATAGCAGTAAAATAGTCCATCTTGTCCCATAATAATAATTTGTATGATGAGGGCCTGCCTGGTGGCACAAGGGCTTAACCCTCAGCAATAAGAAGCTGTCTGCAGCCACTGCAGCAC
The DNA here is from genome assembly GCF_014898055.3 of Talpa occidentalis. Taxonomy (NCBI): domain Eukaryota; kingdom Metazoa; phylum Chordata; class Mammalia; order Eulipotyphla; family Talpidae; genus Talpa; species Talpa occidentalis. The sequence continues at coordinate 29,313,933 of NW_023601653.1, forward strand.
TTCTATTCCCGCCAGGGAGCTAAGCCACACGGTGCAGCAGACCCCTCCTGTCTTGCCCGCTGCTCCCTTCAGCAGTATATTTCAGTCAGTCCACCTGTTCTGCTTTCCACCCTGTATTTGGTGAATCCTCTCACCCCCTGCATCTCTGGCCTACACCCCAGTACTTGTATGCATAAATTAAAAGAACTTTAAAAAAAATAAATTGTATGATGAACATTAAGAAATTGCTTTAACCTGTAGGGAGCTTATGTAATGTTTTCAGATTAAATGTACTTAGGAATGATGCTTTAGTTTTTGTTTTATTGTTTATTTGTATAAAAATGAAACATTCAAATTTAGGGTTGTATAAACATCTACTAAAATATATAAATACCATATATATTTAATCCCTATAACAACCCTATGAATTAATACTATCATTACCTTTTACAAATTAAAAAACTGAGACAAAGACTATATAACACCTTCAAAGTCACAAAGCCTACATTTGAATTGATATCAGAGCTTGCGCTTCTAACTAGCACACATAAAGCCTCCTGTAGTGACCTGAATGGATTTTAAATTCTAATACAAAATCAAGATACTTTGGTGTCTATAGAAAAATAAAAACTTACACCATGTAAGTACTTAACATTGTGTTACTGTTTGCTTATGTTCCCCTCAGATGTCTCATTATGATATGAATTTTATGACCCTTCCAGCACTGATTAAGGCCTGATTACAAGTCATATTTATGACCACAAAAAACTGGATGAAAATGAGATTTTTACAGCATAATATAGAATAAAAAAGAACTGAGTTTGACATTAAAAGAATTATACCAATACTGGTAACTATATAATTCTGGTCAGGTCATAAATCAATAGTTACAGTGACCATAAATACCTCCTTCCTCACACTGGTTATTTTTAGGGGTGGAATGATAAATGATTAAATTAGATATCTATGTAACAGTGGTTCCATTTGGTATTTTTTTAAAATAATATTGACAAATAGATTTTATTTTTGATAAAATGCCCAATGGAAATATTTTATAAAGGACATCTTTTATGTAATATTCATGAATTGGAGTTCATTAAATTTTATTAATATTCATAAATGTAAAATTAAAATACATTTACTTTTAAGGATTTTCTTCAAAGATGCCAAATTATACGACAAATAATATATAATTAAGTCCATTGGAACAGAAAACTAATCTTACCTATTTTTCAGAAGAGGAAAGTAACATACAAAAAAAGGAAATTATAGGAAAGAGATTAAATAGTTAACTAATTTTTTTAAAGATTTATTTATTTATGCATACAAGAACTGGCATACAGGCCAGAGGTGTGGGGGTGAGAGGGTTCACCAGAGACATAGTGGGGAACAGAACAGGCAGACTGACTGAAATACACTGCTGAGGGAAGCAGGGGGCAAGCCAGGAGAGGTCTGCTGTGCCATTTGGGTAGCTCCCTGGCCAGCGAGGGATTGAAATCGTGCTGCACGGGCTGCAGACAGCTTCATAGATTGCATCCCAACCCCCTGAACCACCAGGAAGGCACTAGTTAATTGAATTTTTGTCTTATTCAGGGTTTGCATTTTTTTTTTTTTAGAGAAATGTTTTTTATGTATGTATGTATGTATGTATTTATTTATTTATTTATACAAGCACTGGGTACAGTCAGAAGCGCGGGAGGGTGAGAGAATTCACCAGAGCCAGAGCGGGGAGCAGAGCAGGCAGAAGGGCCGAAGTACACTGCTGAGGGGAGCAGCGGGAGGCAGGAGAGGTCTGCGTGCCATATGGGACCCTCCTCCGGTGGCCGGGGAGCAGCCGGGGATCGAACCGACACTGCAGAGGCCGCGGGCAGCTTCGTAACCCAGCGCTCAACCGCTGTGCCACCGGGGAGGCCCAAGATTTGCTTTTTTTTTTTTTTAAAGTATACCTAAAATAACATCTTAGATTTGTGAATTTCATATTGGCAATAGTAGTATAGACAAATGCATTTTGTATTAAAGTTTTCTTAAACAAATTGGTATACCAATATTGACTTCTTATTTTCACTGTCTTTCTAAATTTTCTCACCTCAACTGGATAAAATTACATAGAATATATAAAAACTCAGAGGTAGAAGTTCACTGAAAATGTAAAATGCTTACATAGTATATTTATATTTTAAAGCATATGATGAAAATTACTAAGAATTGAACATATCTGTGTTTCTAAGTTAATTCTATCAACCACTATATTAACCTGTTTCTTAAATGTTCAATGGTTCATGAATTATAGTATTATTCCTTGAACACAGAAATCTAGTAAGTAGTACCTGTCTAACTAATGTCTTTAATAAAATTACACCAAGTAACTTTATTTCTTAATTGATTTTACTGGAAACTAAAAACACCTCTAAACAAAATTAATTTTCTTAAGTTCAGTGAATTGTGTACATGCAGATGCATTTCACACAGTGACCTCACTATTTCACTGATTTTTGTCCATACATCTGACTCTTTTTTTTCCACTTCTAGTGATATTAATCAATGCTATTCAATTCCTACAACCTACAGGACACGAAGGTAGGCACAACATCTGTTATAAGATTTAATGAGTGACTATGAAAGATATTCCAATGTACCTTACTATCTACTCAGAGGAAAGAAGTCAGACTCATAAAAGATGGATGATACATATTAAATGTCAAATGAAGGTGAGGTAGTAAAAAATGATAGAGATCAGAGTTGCAGAGAGGGTAGTGCAGGATTCAATAAGATCAGGACTGATGAGCTAACGGAGACATATAGACATTGAAGCCAGGAGAAACATTGTGAAATTTTATTCTACTTATTTACATTGTTAAGTGTACATATATATTAAAAAGTATATATATGTATGTGTGTGTGTATGTTAGAATACAGAATAGGAGAGAAACATAGTACTTCAAAAACCAAACTGTGAGTATTGTGAAGAACATGATGACCTTTTCACTTTCTATACTAATCTCAAGAGTTATTTGTGGCATTTCCTATTTTCCAATGAAAGTATTGTTTTTACAGTGCTTTACTGTCAACAATGAAAATAATAATTTCTATAAAAATAATGTCAACGGGCACTGCATTGAAATTTCATTAACTGCATTATATCAAGTTAGTGTTCACATAACCTGGTGAGGTAGGAGGGCCTATTTCCAATTCACATTTGAGGAAAATGTCATTTGAGAGCCTAAACAAACTACTCAGTGGTGCATGGCTTGCAGGGAAGCTAGGATTTGAGTGCACATTCTATGACTCTACAGCCCAACCTTTGTAATTGCCTTAGAATGTTTGACATTTGCTGTGTTTAAATAGCGGTTTTCAAACTTTAACATGCATATAATTTACCTGGGGATCCTACTAAATGCACATCACATTATGATTCAGCAGATTTGCAGGAGATTCTGAGATTCTGCATTTCTAACCAGTTTTCAGATGATGTCATTGTTGCTGGTCACAGGCCATGTTTTGAGTTAGCAAAGTTTGAACAGACTCAGAATAATGGCAATTGATGATATTATCAGCTTTAAAGATTTGTTTTTATGGCAGTTCCAAATTAGCTAAATTCATTCAATGTTTCATAGCTGTACTGCTATAAAATTAATATTACAGACTCTGAATATAAGATTATAGATATTAGATATTAGAATATTAGAATATTAGAATTAGATATTAGAATATTAGAGTGCAGATTTCAGAATCTACGCCAACTCCAAATTCATCTAGATGTTTGGCAATTGGTGGTTAGAGATCACTTCCTAATGCCCTGTAATTCATCATTTTGGCCATCTATTTAATATGTATTTTCCTATATCTATAACTAGGTTAAGAGTCAGGGAACCCCTATCCCTGTGTGCCTTGGGGCTTTGGTGAGGATAAGGGAAGAGGTAGAAAAGAACCAATCAGGGTGCTCTTTTAAGTACACTGACATTAGTTGAATAGACTACTATAAGAATTCAAGTAGAGGAGAAGAATTTCAATAACACACACCCAAAAATGAGACAGGAGGGACTTCAAATTATGACTTCCACCTCCAACCCACAGTCACAGCAACAGCTGTAAAATCTTCCTCAGACCATTTCACATATATAAGACACTTCTCTAAGCTCACCTCCTAATCTGTCCCCAGCCTGTCTCTGTAGAGCAGCAATGAAGTTCAGCTTTCATTAAGAGGACAAAACAAAGGTTGCTACACATCAGGAAGATATTGGAATAATGAGTCTCTTTGGATCCTCACAATAAAGGTTGCGCAATCACAGCACCTAAAATGGTAGCACTTGTGCTTCCTACAGATGGTGCTGCCAAAATTTCTACAGCCTTTGCCATTTATATAAATATTAAGTAGCCTGGTTGCACTGATATATTACTGAATGTTGATGACCCTCCCTGACTATGAATGAATTGTTATCTGGGAATGGGGAATAGAGCAGATGTCTAGTGCACTAATATGAGGCATTCTAGCAGAGGATCGGTATCTTGTATTTGCAGGGCTATCTCTACCTACAACCATGCTTCTTGTTCTGAACCCCAAAGAGAAATTTCTAATGCCTCTTCTCCTTTCTTCCCCTTCTTCATCCACATCCACCATCACCAACTTTTCCACAACCGAAATAGTATTACTTATCAACTGCTTACTTGCATAACCAAGTACTTTAATACGTGGAATAACATTTAAATTTCTTTAAAAGCGGTCTCTCATGTAAACCACTAAAAATCTGCTATACAGTTATGGTTGCTTTTGTGAGAAATGAGAAGACTTAATCTCAGAAAGAGTAAGTATACTGGTTTCAAATCACACATATAGTAAAACTTAGAAAAGACAAAGTCAAAATGGAACTTGAGTTTATCTGACATCCAATCTGGAGGTTCTGACTATCTCTTTTCCATATTTGTTGCATACCCAGAAATTCTGCTGGTATTGCTTTCCAGAAAGATACACGTTTGTCACAAGATTGAAATTAATTTAATTAGGTAGTCCATGAGAGGAGCAGGGCCCCAGAAAGCCCCAGGGGGCGTATAAGTGCCAGACACAGGGCGACCCTCCTCTGGAGGGAGGACCCACCTAGCCCCGGGTGGAGATTCAGGTATTGGTGCGGGGTGGAAGATATGGGGGAGGCTGGCCCTGTGGGAAGGAGGGGTGGCAGACAGTGGGGCCACTCAGGAACTTGTGGCGAGAGAGGGGACACTCTCCCTCTGCCCTGGGGAGAGTCTGGGGCGTCGGGCCGAGCGAGGGACCCTGCTGCGTCATCACCTCTGGGACGGGAACTTGCTTCTGGGCTGTGTCTGCTGCCCCCATGTAATAAAACCCGAAGAAACAGAAAAAAAAAAAAAAGCATTGTTTTATTTCTTCATCAATGAACAGAACACAAATGGGGAAAACCTCCAACAGAGATACTGTGTACTCAGAAAACTATATACTTTCTCTTTGGACACCCTCCTTGTACCAACCTTCTGAGTTGAGGTAAGAAAAGATTTAATGCCTGTTTAGAAAATACCTGAATTCCCAAGGTTAATTTTTAGCTATTCCACCTTACAAGAAAAGAAAAAGAAAAAGAAAAGGAAGGAAGGAAGGAAGGGAATAACACTGATGACCTGGGAAAAATGAAATGGCAATTTAGTTCCATAATTAATGTATGAGGTGAATGTGGCAGTCACACCAGGTGCATGTGAGTTTAAATAAACACATTTCTATGGAACTTCAGCTAGCATTAGAGCTTAGCACCGTGTTGCCAACAGCCTCTTTTAGCCTCTGAAAGGAAATAGGTAACATCGTCAACCTATTTATTTATTCAACCTCAATGAATAATAATGCTATCATGCAGGTGAAAGCATGCCAGCTTTCAACTCAGAAATACACAATGTAAAACAACAATGATGAAAAGAGCACCAGTATTTCTGAAGTATTCACTGTGTAGCAGGCATTGTATTCAGTGATATATATGGTGCTTGCTGCATGTAGGACAATTTCAGGATTTCAGATCATTGCTGGAGGAAGGAAATAATTAAGTAATATGACCATGGCAATTTATTTGAAAATAATTTAGACTGTCATCTCATAATAATATATCAAAATATTCCTTTAACATTTAAAGAAGTGGGGGAAAAAAAGAGTAGCATTCAAATCCAAATATTTCCTGTTACCCATTGGTCGCTTCCTTTTCATGTCACCGCATTGTCTTCCATAGAAATTTGCTTGTGAAATACCTCAATCACTGAGTTTATGATGATTCAACAGAAACACGGAATGGAATTACAGGGGTCTGGTTACAAGCTCACATTGTACCATTTGCAATCTTAGAGTGACACTCTGTGGAATACTGAAAAGTTTAGGGAAGTTTCTATTTACCAGCCAATTTTTTATGAAGTATATAATTTATGTATAGGCACATATAATGTATTTTGACTTCAATATGTGAACACGCATATATGGGCAAACAACATCTACACCCAAGTCCATTTAAACATATCACATGGCATGTATTTAATTCTATTACCTCATGAAAACCTCTAAGATAAACCTAAAATTATCATGTCAACATTATATTTTAGGCTGGTTTAAATATTTGAGAAATAAAGCAAAAAGTTACAGAGGAACACATAATTAAATCAACAATAAAGTAATATTATAAGTAAAACCTATTAGGATGGCCAGAAAAATAAATAGTTCAGTTCTTTGATTTTAAGGTAATTTCAGAGTAATTGAAAAAATAAAATACTTAAGAACTAGATATCTATGCTTCAGCAATTAAAATTCCAATTCTAATGCAAAATTTGCATTAAACCTTAGAGTTTTAAAAATGTTGAACTGAAACATTGTTAAAATACTTGGCAATGATCCTATTAACCATGCTGAATGTAAATTAACTTCACACTGAAGAAACATCATTAGATCCAGGAAATCAGAAAGGCAATATCTTTAGTTATGTACAGGCATAACATGAGAATCACATGGGAGAGACAATAAAAAGATGGTTGCATGCCCTTTGGTGCTGTGGCATGTTTCCTAGCAACATCTAAAAACAACTCAGCTAATGACCTCTATCAGGTAAGAAGTATTTACAGATAATAATTCAAAAACTAAATTCCAAATAAAGCTAGGGATATTTACCATTCCTAATAATGCTCAATTGCTTAGCCTTTTTAATATTTATTACCTGGATAATATAAAACAAGAATTATTTTTTAAGATAATTTGCTCCAGACATATGAACCATATGTTCACATGCAGCAAGGCATCATTTTCATAAGAACCTGTTTTCCATGAACAATTACTTGCTTTTCTTTAAAGCATATAACTATGTGGACTATTCTCAGAGGATGTTTAAGTGCAAATTGATAACATACTATTACACACACTATTAACATACTATTAACATACTATATCACAACATACTATTCATTGACAGCTTCTGAAGAGCAGATAATCAAGAAAAGAAACTTAGACTCTCAAAAGAATTACTTCTCTCCAAACAATTCTATCTTCATTTTACCATTTGTTCTGAAATGTTTTCCCATATTCCATTCAACAGAATGGCAGAATGACATTGTTGTCTATTATAACATCATTTCCATTTCAGCCTCTTTGCAAGTGATAATCTATGACAGATCACTGAGAGCATAATTCATTTGGAGAAATAGCAATATGAACACACTATTCTTTTTGAATTGCACTATTGTTAAAATATTAGATTTATCTTTTGAAATGCAGTTTGTGATTTCCAGCTGATTTCCTCTCATAAGTCAGAAAATTTTCATGTAACTTATTTTTACAATTCTTGAAAACCTACTGTGTTTTCGACAGTATGTTTTTAAATAGAGAAATTAAATTGTTTTGTAAATGAAAACTTACTATTACAAATTCTAGAAATTCTTCAATTGATTCATATGATTCATCACCTAATGCTTGATAAAGTAAGGAGAAAGCATATTTCCACTTAAAAATATCCAGGAAGCACATTACAGATAATTTGGTTAATCCTTCAAATGAAGTGTCTTAATTTATAAAATTTAAATGCCACAATAATTAAAAAGGAATAGCAACTATAATTAGAATCCTTGTCAGTACTTTCTGAATTCTGTCATTATAATACTGTAACCATTACAAATTGCTATTTAATTTCAGTTTACTTGGCCAGGCCTCTGTAACAGAGATCAACTTGTGAGCACATGAAATTTTATATTTTGATATGTTATACTGCCACCCACGTCAAAAAGTTTAAATGAAAGATCCTTGACAAAAACAAACAAACAAACAAAACGCCCAAAGAGATAAACCACTGGAAAGACTAAGGCATAAATTATAAATTGCTTGATATGTAATATTTATCATTGTTTTGTTTGCTCTTATAATCTAAGAGAATGTTTTTGGAAATATAAAATAGTATGACACAAAGATTAATTTACAAACATTGATATGAGATGTATTGACATAAAGTTGGAACCACATGTTAACAGAAAATGCTGTGCATCATGTAAAAGGAATTCCAGATGACTACTAAATCATGTGATGCAATTCATGCTTAAGTTATCATTGGCAGGTTACAAACATTTAATGCCTACATTTAATGTATTATAAATATTTGGGAATGTGATGTCACACATTTGAAATGTTTGAGGATTTTTAGTTCATTGGAATTGAAGTGCTAGCTAATTTATTCTGATAACTCTTGTCTTTGGCTGTAGATATGGACAGAAGGAAATCTGCTTCTAGGGTCAAAATGATAATGTACGTCATCTGTCTCCACCTTGTGGTGATTGTATATATTGCTACAATACTTTTTAATTTTGTGCTACTTCCTATATATACAGGAGAGGCCTAAGGCAGTGGAAAAATATGAATGCTGCCTACTTTGGGGTTATTATTTTTTATACCAGAAATGAAGAAAAGTATTTCACATGACAGAAAAAATCAAATACCTTATGATGTCAAAGTATTAGATCATCTAAAACATTTCTCAGGCAAAGTTCTCTTTATTAGTAATTTTTTGCAAAAAATATTATATAGCTGTGTTATCAAGAAGCTAATTTCAACATTGAGCATTCCATTTCATCTCTCACACATCTCTGTGTCAAAGCATACTGAATTTATGGCACATGCAGAACCTGTATGACACTTAATAGGAAAGTTCCAAAAGAAGAGAGAATGTTCTGAAGAATTGTTACCTCCCTTCTTCCAGGGAAAAGTAAGATTTCTTAGGATATTAAATTTTATTCCACATTTTATTTTTTAATTAATTAATTAATTTTATGTTTTGCATCATTGTTCATTTTTAAAGAATATTTGCTTCCCCCACTCCCTCAGGTGAAGTCCCCATAGAATTTCCTTCCCCAATGCACCCGTGCACCACATTTTAAATATAAACTCCTAACTTTCAAATATACACTGCAGTTTTCTTTTTTTTCATTCAACTCAAGAATTGGGAAAATGGGGACTCCTTGGTGGCGCAAGGGAGCTTCGCACAGCACTGCGAAGCTATCCTCAACCACTGCAGCACGAATTAGATCCCTGGCCAGCCAGAGAGCTACTCACATGGCACAGCAGACCTTTCCTGCCTGGCCTGCTGCTCCCCTCAGCAGTGTACTTCAGTAGATCTGCCTGTTCTGCTCCCCACTCTGTCTCTGGTGAATTCTATTACCCCCCGCACCTCTGGACTGTACCCCAGTTCTTGTATGCATAAATAAATACATCTTTAAAAAAAAGAACTGGGAGTATGTACTGAGATCAAGACATACTGATCTGCATTCAGGTGTTTATAGACTTTCTTATTTGCTTTAAAAGGTGGGAAATTTTTAGGAGGATGTTTTATTCATAATTACCCCTGTCCAGTCATGTCTGAATAAGAGAAACTTATCTAATCAGATTATTTGTTTGAAGCAATATGAAATGATCTGATGGGAACAAAACAGTTTCTATCTGTTTGAATTAGTCAAATCAAATTCACCAACATTTCTACTAAGTATATTTGTCATTTCTGAATACTGTGAAGAGAAATTTAAAGTACCACTGAAATGGTACTCTTCACACACTCATATTACCTACAACCATGTAAGTGTGTTCCTAGAAAACAATAAGAGAACATGAATGATGTCTCTCTCTCTTTAGGGAAAACTAAGGTCTTAATGTTTGTGTGTCCTACTTCCTTCAAAGATTAAATAGCCTCACAATTATGTCTCAATTTCTGATATTCCAACCTTAAAGTTCCCAAAACACTTATGGCATTTATGTTAACTGTTAAGGATTCAAACAAATTGAATACAGATTTAAGATTTCAGGATAATTTTTATGAAATTAGAGAAGACAACAGAAGGTGCTATTTATATGCACAGGGGAGGAACACTTTTTGAGAACCAGATTTTGTATTTGGGTATATAATACACCATTTTAAAATAAATGAGTTTATTTCCTATATATGTTCTTCAGATAAGAAGAGTCCTAAAGAAAGCTGGAATTCAGGAGTGGATGATTAGAAAAAAGAGAAAACTCCACTGATAATATTTCAATTCCAAAAGCTTTAACGCTGCACAAATATTAGATTTAGCATATAATTTACCAGACTCATATGTTAGACTTATGCCATAATGATGCAATAGTGAAACACTTACCTTTTTCATTGCCATTTGCATAATTTGGAGGCTTGTTTTTGTCAATGCTGTTAAAGCTCTGACTTCTCCTATTTAAATTAGAGGCTCCTTGGACTTTGCTGCTGCTGCCTGCAGCTGGCACCCTAGAGGGCCCTGGAAGCCTGAAATAGTATAAGAAAAATTACATCATTATTGTACGTTATACAAAGATAGGAGCAGAAGGTTCTGAGCAGAGAAGAGTCAATCACAAACAAATCAACATATGATGTTCTAAAATTACCAGGAAATGATGGCTTAAGCAACAAATAGTTAAAAACAAGGGTTGAGTATCTTCAGCTCTCATTTCACTTTTCAATAAATATTCCCCCAAAATATACTAATACTGTGGAACTATTAGAAATAAAGTAACCCTGAATTTAAAAAGCCATACTTACCACAGACCTGTGAAAAGACACTTCAACTTAAAGAGTATTATAACAATTACATGAAAAGCAAAGGAAATAATAGCACTTTACTACAGTCTAGGTATATTAATACTCATCTATCTGCAGTAGTTAAGTTTTTCTTTTCAATGAAAGGATATTTGTTTTTATCCTGCCAACCTGTATATTAATCACAAGAAGAAAACAAGGTGACTGAACGAATTGGAAACAGTAAATGCTAACTGAAAACCTAAACTGGTTAGCTCCCCCAGAACATGGTGTGGGGATCAAAATCATGAATTAATTCAGATTTGACTGATCTGCAATATACAGACAAAAAATATTCTTCTTGTCTAAAGTAAGCACCTCGTATTTAGTTGGCATGACAAATGTGATCAAATGATCACAGAGGCAATATAACAATAAAAGATGCATATCTCAGAAGGTGACATACTGTGTTAGCACGATTTAAAATGCACCCACTGTGACAGGAGCTTCAGCTACTCTTTGTGTATGAAAGACTGGACTTAAGAAGTAGATGCGGACTATTTTAAAACCAAGAAAGTGGAACATATAATAATCTTTGGTTATCTTATTTGCACTATAATCAAAATCAATCCAGATCATTTATTTCATTCTTTTAGCATCTTCTACATTCAAGTTTCAGGTATCAGTTATTTTATGAATGATGCCTAAAGGTAAAATCATTCTTTTTTTAAATACAACTAATGTATATTACATAATGCTAATAAACTCAATACACATAAATTAAAAATTAGAAATTGAGAACTAATGTTAGCATTTTGACATTTTAAAAAACATTATTTTAAAGGTTACAGCATCTAGAGTAGGATTTGCTGCCACCATGTGAATATCACTATGTACTGCTCTGAGAGTTTCTATTTTAAAAGAAACACTAAAAATTAAATGAACAATACTCTCAAACATGTAAATACAGTGCTGAATGTTTTACTGTTCTCTTTTACAAAATTTCTTTAACAAAGGAATGTTTTTTATGGAGGTGCCCAATATATTACACTTTCATTCAGTTGTTGTAATGTTCAAATTTTAACTCACCTTTATAATACTACTTAATATTATTTCCAAATTATTCAAAAATCAAACTCTTAAATAACAAATACTTTTAAAATAGTAATGAGTATGGCAAAAATCAAATGAGTATCAGGAAAACACAAATGCCAGTTTTAAAACAGGTTTATTTCTTGGAATTGTTAATTTCAAAATGTTGATTGCATTTTGGAGTGTAAATACATATGGCTAATAAAGAGTTCCTTCATCTGTTATCATGCACAAGATTAGACTCTTTTCCAAAGGATTCCAGCATTTAACTTTTCCTCTAATGGAGCTAGAGAGCTTGTAAGTATAGCACAATAACCACAGACAACAGGAATTTAAAGTACCAGTAATTACACTTTAAAGAAAGAACTCAAATAATTAACTTGGCCAAATGTCCCGATCATAGCACATCTGAGAACTATTCCTGTAGACACAGTCATAGACTCAGGAAGTTCATTCCAAACTCACATGTATAAACAAATTTTGTCACAAAACTTGCCCTGCTTGCAATGAAACTTGACCTCCTTCTAAAAAAGCAATTAAAATGCATTTTAATCTTTACTGTGACCCATAAGGCAAATGATCTTTAGTTCTCAGAAGAACAACTTAAAACAGATTAAAAAATCCATTTGCTCTTCTCATTACCCTAATTTGACAGGCAGCCAGAACTCCAGATCATTCATCAAAGTAATAAAAAGGAGAAATAAAAATGAAGCCAAAAAGGGAGATGTCCTATTAGATCAAAGCACTTAAAATATATTTTACGTGCATCAGACTTAGAAGTGGTAATAAAATGTGCTTACTGTACATGGCAGGTCACTGTTCTCTGCACATGCTAATTTATATCATTTCTTCTAATTTTTAATTAAATGCCCTTTAATTTGTCTCTCCAGAATCATCTGAATTATTACGGAAATGAACATAACGTAGAAAACCAAGGCAAGGGGAAAAGTACATACCTTAAGTTAAGGCACCATAAGTAAGCAGTCCTCGTGGTCAACATTGTAATGAGTATTAACCACCCTGAGATATTTCCCCAGTGAGGTGGCACATATAAGCACATAAGAATCAGGGGGTACAAAACACATTTGCTGTGAATTCTCTTAGCTACTCCGTACTATCATCTTGTCTTCAACAACTTAACATTAAGAAAAATATCAAACACTTTCAACTCATATTTGTATACCAGCATTTTCCAAACAGTACAAAATGTATTATAATACTGTCTTTAAAATGCATATGTCATAAGAAAGAAAAAGTTTAGACCATTTCAGATAAAAGAAGAGTTCAGGCTGACCTAGTATTAACTTCCCCACAAAAATATGCCAATTTCTCAGTCTGCTGCAAAATGTGCACAGTTAATACAGGCCCATCTCAAAAAGCAAATGCAAATTTGTATAAATTCCAGATACTCTCAGATAGAAAAAACGGGGTCTTCAAGGTCATTTTTTTCTTCACTTTCTCTAGGTTACAACCTAAACTTTAGCCCAATCCTAGCACTAGATATACAATGAAACTACAGTAGAAATCAAAATCCATTAACGATCTAACACAAACATGCTTATCTGCAGGACTGTATAAGAAAATTTGCTTGGAAGAGTTTCATCTTCCAAAATTTTCATCCAGATGTGTTTTATTTTTGAAAAAAATTAGAATGGTAGGACAAAATATCATGGGGCATTTACCTTATTATCACTAATAAGCAATAAATTAGAGATATTAACTGACCTAGTAGGCTTTTTTTGACTGGTTGCAATTCCACTGTGATTAGACTGAGTTGCATATCTGGCTGCCAGACTGTATGAGGAGAAACAGAGAAATTGAATTAAAGAGATTCTTTGAACATGGAAAGAAAGCACAAACTTATAAGAAAACTATGAGTACATGAAATGCAATTGGAGCATGTATAAACATGTATAAAGAACAAATTAATTAGAAAATTATGATAACATAACATACACCATGATCTTAGATTAGGAACACACTATGAAATAATGCAATGTACCCCTTGAAATAAAAAATCATCACTAATTTTAAAATTAAGCCTGTGTGATATCATTAATACTATTTTAAATAGTACTGTTTCATCTCACAAAAATTCAATCTTTGTAAAAGCTTATGATAACTTCTGGAATGTTTGTTTGACTTATATGATAGAAAGATCTCTCTCAAAAAAGTTAAAAATGAAAAAAAAATGTGTGTGAGATAAGAGTCATTTTTATCAAATTCTTCTTTTTTGATCTTTTAATGTAAATGTTATTTTGAAAACCAAGTGATCAAAATATTTCATTTCTGTCTAATAATTTATTGTTGACCTCTAGTCCTCGATAGAATGTTTTAAGTAAATAATATGTTTTTCAAAAAAAATAGGACTATGCAATTTTGAAACTAGAGTTAAACTCTTTAAAAACAAACTGAATAACTACTAATGAAGATTTCTGGGCATTACTGAATTACAGTTCTTATTAAATTTTAATCAAAATTTTTGAACAAAAAACACAATATTTAAAATATTAAAAAAATACACAATATACCATGTTTTAAAGATCAATAAATACTTTATAAGCAGAATGACTGTGCTTTAAATTAAATCAAAACCTTTGATCAAAAACACACAAGAAAGCATTATTTCACCCATGTCTTGAAGAATTGATCTATAGTGGGTTCTTCATTAAATACAACAAAACAAAAATTTGTGTTTCAAAGCTAAACTGATTTCTGAGTTAACTAAGGAGTCTGAAAGTAGTGTTCTGAAAGATATGGTAAGACTCATTGCCCTCAAACAGATTTCACACACCCTGTGATGGCCATGGGTTGATGCTGAATGGAGAATCACTTCTCACACACACAGTTACAAGGAAACATGGGGGAGAGGGTGGAATCAGGGTAGGATGGGTCACTTGGAGCCCTGCTGCCAGCTAATCTGCTTGCTTTGCTGCCAAGCAGAAGGTATTTTAGTCAAAGGATGATTTTTTTTTTTAGGCTGGTGACATGTTTCCTAAGTTTAATTTTACTCCATTACACTGGCCTGTGATAGAAATACACAGGCCCATAAAAGTAATTGGTTAAAAAGGGGAAAAAGTTTCATATCTTGGGGGCTTTTCAGGCTCCTAGAACATTTGTTTTTCACAGTTGTATGCATTACTGTTTTTAGATCATTCATTCTATTTCTAACTACATTGGGCACTGAAACAGCTAGGCACAACTGTAATAATAATTACATGGCAAATTGAAAAATAAAAACAAAAGTTTTTCAATAAAATATGATCTTAATTTAAAATTTAAATTGAAAAATAAAAGCATCCCT
The DNA here is from genome assembly GCF_014898055.3 of Talpa occidentalis. Taxonomy (NCBI): domain Eukaryota; kingdom Metazoa; phylum Chordata; class Mammalia; order Eulipotyphla; family Talpidae; genus Talpa; species Talpa occidentalis. Next base: position 29,329,329 of record NW_023601653.1, read on the forward strand.
AACGAAGAAAAATCTTTGGTGAACTACTCAGCCTCTTTGTTGACCCAAGAACAAGAGATCTACCTGAAGTCTCACTGCTATGTTTTATTCTATCTTCTTCAAACAACACAAATATTATCAAGATGGATGACAGTAAAATAATGTACTTCCCTTTAGGGACTGAAGTCACCTCAATTCTTTTTGCTTCACGATTTTAAAGAAGTACCAAGATTCCTAGTATAGAAGCGGGAAAAGAATAACAAAATCTAGAGATGCCAATGGACTTTGCCAAAATCAATGTAGTTGTAAGGTTCATATGTGGTTTCCAATTTATTATGAGAAAATATGCTCCTTGTTGCCTATAGTTTTGTATCAAGCTCACACACTTTATTCTCTCAAAACTTGACTGCTGCCCCACCTCCCCTATAGATGAAAAGCTGTTATTTGGAAAAAACAAGAGTTTTATTCAATCGCACAATGGTTTGACATCTTGGTGTTTGAATATCATATACCCTCTGACCTTTTGAATATATCTTTCATAGAGTGGCATGCCAATAAACTCACTCAATTTGCCCACCAATAATTCAAGTCCATTTTCTTTTTCTTTTACAAGGACTCTTCTCCTTTACCCATTTCTTAAAAAGCATGACAGTTCAAATGTTCTCTTTCCATAATGAGAAGCATATATTCTTTCACTTAGCAATCGGCTTCATAATATTTCAAGTAAAATCTGAGAAGCAAAAATTAATGCATCGTCCTCTTCACCATCAATATCAACTGAAAAAAAAAATCTGAGTATTTCCATGACTTCCATGTCACTACATTAAACTCACAGTTTCATTCTTTAATTTCCCAAGTCCTAACCAGATCTTCTAATTATTTTCTTTCTTTACAAAAGCACCATTTTTTTTGTTTTAGCTCTGTGGGACTGAAACCTTAACAATCGACTATTCCCATTTTCCTTTTATTTACTGGAGATATGAAATCAATACCAGTTAACCTGATTCAATTCACACAAGTCCATTAGCACCTACATTCTCCTTGAATTTCCATGTTTTTCACACTAACTCACCCTCCACTCCAACCACCATTTCCCACTATACTACTAGCTCCCTTAATTTTTCTTAACTTTTTATCTGGTTCTGCCTTCCTGGGCAGCAGAAAAGTATTTTTCCCACAATGCTTATAATACTATTTCCAAGTTTCAGATTTACAAGCACAGTTGTAACAGAGAAGGTGAGCAGATACAGCTAATGCAGCTTATTAATAAAACTGACACAAGGGACATGCAGACACAGCCCCAAAGCAAGTGGTGATAAACAGAGGTGGAACACCAGAAAACTAAGGATTTTCAGTCATCTGGATCGAAGAATGCATTTTTGTTGTCAAATGAGACTCCTTCTACCTAGGGGTGGCAAAAAAGTATCAGAAACAAAAGCATAAGAGAAATAAAATATTTTGAGACTCACTGTGGTTCTACCAAAGGAAATATCTGCTCATTGATTTGATAAAGCAAAATACCAAGGGAATGCTTTCCATTTCCCCTAACATACAAAGGATGAGGAAGAAATTAGAGACAGTCAATAAAAAAGATGAAACTCATCTGGTGTTCAATACACAGCAGGATCCAAACTGTCAGAACTTTCTAATCCAACTTCAATGCAAATTCCCATGTGGAATTGCACTACTTATTTATTGTAAAGGAAGAAAGTTTCTCAAAGTAAACAGATCCTGAGTTGAGATTACCCATTTTATTAACCACCAGAGCATTGTTACTCCAAATGCTGTCCATAGAGCAACAAAATTGGCTTCCACAACGGACTTGTTAGAAATACTGAATCTCAGGTCTCATCCCAGGCCTACTGAATCAGAATCCATATTTTAACAGGATCCCAAGGTGATTCCTATGCATAATAAAATTGAAGAAGGTATGTTCTGCAGAATAGCTACCCATGCCCAACCTTGAAGGATGAAACTTTAAGTTTTCAAAATTAACAGTATGATCTAAATATCTCAAGCCATGCCTCATCTATCTTGCTGTTGCTTCAGATACCGTTGATAACCTCCTATTTCTAGAAATCTTCATCTCACTTACCTTTCTTTTAATGTTTTTTAAGTTGTATTTTTTTTTATTTAGATAATGTTGGTTTACAGCACTGTCTGGTTTAGAGGTGTAGGATCACTCCTCTTCAGATGTATGTTACCACACCACACCCAACACCCAAGAACCCATAGTCTTCACTATGGAGAGAGGTTAACAAGGACATAGGGATTGAAGAAAAGAAGAAAACCAGGATGGCTCCTGGGCCTCTGGCATGAATTACCCAGTATGGTTCCATAGAAGTGGAATATAGTGAAAAGAGATTGAATATCCCTGGTATAGGATATGAAGAGAAACAAATCAAGGCTCTACTTCTAAGTGAGTTCACTAGTCAAAGGATAAAGTAACAGGAAATACTAGAAGATGGACATTTAGGAATGTGTAAACCTACCTTTACAGTAGAACTAAAGATCTCTTTATGGTCATGTTATAATGGTTCTCTTACAAAGTGCATAAATACTTTTGAATATTGAATAAATGAATAAATAAGAAATTGACTACATACCCTTAGGGTTTTTTAAATGGTAAATATACACAGATACTGAGAAATTTGATTTAGTTTTGTGTTCCATTTAGTCTAATAAGTTTACATTTATTGGTATAATCAATAATTAACTGATGAATCAGTAATGAATCATTAAAATAATTTTATTGACTTAATACATGTATTTTCACTGTGCCAGAAAGATTAAATTTCAAAAAATTATGTGTAAGCATGCAGAGATTAATGTTTCACGCTGAGTACAACCCTTGCAACCATATGTACTAACTCAAAACCCTTCACAATAAGTTTGATTTGATATTTAATATAAACTGAATTGACTTCAAGCTTAGAAGGGGAAATACAAAAATATTATGGCAAGTATGCAAAAAAATTGGTACATTGTAATATTTATTTTCTATGAAATATTATATTGAAAATGCTAGTAGTAAAGATAGCATGCATATACTGGTTAATAACACAGAGTTTAGAGCTAACCGGATCCAGCTCACCTACCCTCTGCCTGTTTCCTCATCTGTTAAGAAACAATGATTAAGTTCACCTACCTAAAAGCTCACTTAGAAGTGTGTTGGGCACAAATAAGTGCTGTAATAGTTAAAAAGAAAATCCAGTGGCATTCCGATATACATTTCAGAGCCCCAGAGGCTCTACTGAATATTCTGATGAATTCAGAACAATACAACATCCTATATTCCTCAATCCTTTGGAATAACCTGTCCCTCTACACTTGGTAGTCTTCTCAATGTTACACCTTTTGGTTCTCACTTACAGGTTTTGATGTCACTTATGTACTTACTCCAAAAGTCACAAACGTGGACCTCTCAGTACAATTTTTAACAGTTTTGCAGCTTTTATCTCTGACTTGCAGTCAGAGATAATGACCGTCATTTATAATGACCGTGGGATCATAATTTCTTGAAATCAGATACAATTACATCTGATTCTCCCTCAAATTCCCTGGACACTACTCACTCTTCTTGTTTCCTGAACTCAACAATATAAATCCCTATAATCCTAATCCTATAAAGAAACATAAGAAATTATCCCTACAGGACACCCAAGCATGTTCCCAAAGCAACATGCATGGGGTGGGTGAGTCTTCCAGACCCAATATTCTTAACATCATGCATCATCAAAATGTGATCAAATACAGGATTTAATAAATGTTTTATTTTGTGAAACAATGAGTAGATGAAAATATAATTTGATATGCATATAAAATTTATTTCACATTTGTGTTAGATCTATACTCTGGGTCCCACAATTAATTTAAATATAAAGGTAAAATGTTGGAAAATGAGGCATTCCTCAGCAACAACAAAAATCAATTTGTGTTTAAGAAGTAAAAAAGTTACCTAAAACTGAATATATTGCAAAACAAACCAAAGGAACATTCTCTTGTTTGCTCACTGTATCCATATATGTGGTCCCCAGAGCTCTATTCTGAGCCCTCCTTTCTTCCCCAAGCTTTATACTCTTTTGGGTAATTTTTTTTTTTTTTTTTTACTTTTAATAGAACTTTAATTTTCTGATTTTTTTTATTATTTTTTTATTTTATATATTTTTACATCATTTTTTATTTTTTGCACAATGCATGCATTTTCATCTTGCTTATAGTCCCCATACAATTCCCACCTCCCTTGTTTTCATCTTACTCCCATCTACCCCCTCCCCCGTAGTGTGGAAATACAGAAATAAAAAAGATTATTCAACTATAAATTTTAGTAATCTTTTTTATTTCTGTATTTCTGGTCAAACATCACTAAGTCAATGTTCTCAAACCTCTACCTCTAGCCCTGACTACTCTCCTGGGTCAAGAGGCCCACACTGGACACCAACATCTAGAAGTCCTACTGACTATTCAATTCATCTCTTCTCATCTCTTTCCATCATTTCATTATTTTTTTCCTTACTGAAATATATCACTACTCATTAACAAAAATAGAAATATGATGATTTTCTTTTATTCTTTCCTCAAAATAGTCACAAAATCCTCTTCCCTAGTCAGACCCTCACACCTATTAATAAACTGTTCATTCTCTATCCACTTAGCTCCAATGTACCTCCCATTTCTCTCTCAAAGCACGTTTTTTTCTTTTCCCTGTCACCAAGGCCCTACTCCTAAGGTATAAATAGCATCATTTTTCCTCTGCCAAAAAAATTCCCCAACGCAATTTTCCTTTACATTCAAGAAATATAAGTCCCAGTTCCCAGGCACAGCATTCAGAGCTTCTATAAATTGAGCTCTGCCTACATCTTTAATCTTATCTCTCATCACACCCTGTGGCAATTTAAACACACAGAGCTCTAATAAATTATTTGATGCCCTTTTTACTAAGAGGTGAGGTCTGTGTGCCCCCCCCCGCTTTGATCTGGGTGGGCTTGTCACTCCCTCAGCCAATATGTTACACCACGGAGGAGTGCAAGTTCCTGAGACTGCCCTGCTGAAAAGCCATGTGCGCTCATTGTCCCAGCTACACTGTCAGGCACGTAAGTGAGGGAGTCATCTTGGAAGTGGATTCTCCGGTCACAAATGTTCTGCCTGCCAGCAGTTTGTAACACCCAGTCATTCCACAATTCCCTGAAGGGATCCCAGGCATAGTACAGGAACATCATCATGATGTCCTGATGTCCTGTCTGATTCCTAGGCTCACAAATTCACAAGCATAGAAAGATGGCTATTGTTTCATACCAGTAAATTTGGGGTGTTTATATCGTAACAGCAATAGATACCCAGAACACAATTCCACTTGTACTTTCTCCTGTATAAACAGGTCGTTACCTGTGAAATAGCATCAGTGCCTTTCTATGGGGTTTTCCTCTAATGTGGTCACCAAGTAACTTGTACTGTGTGAGATTCGTTCATATAACTTATTTATCAATCTGTTTAAATATCTAGGTCCTCTATTAGATTGTGTGCAGATGAAAGATAAAAGCATCACATTATCTCAGCCATACATCTAGCATTGTTCTTGGCACATAGTGGGGGTTGAATCTTTATTTGTGGAAAGGTCATATTTGAATTTTTAATTATTAATGAAACAGAATATCGGGCTCTAATATATGAAGGAACACTAGAAACAGTATTATCTTTCACTGAAAGATTTAATGTATTCCATATGGCATTCATAAACTATGCCCAACAGTATAGTGATTGGTTCAGCAAAAACAAAATTGGGTATGAAACAGTAATTTTTAAAATGTACGTATATAGTATCAATATAACTGAATAAACTATGTTTATCAGAGCAGGGTTGAACTTAAGGGCAATTTTTATATTATGTACGTTGTTGCAATTGCTCATTTATATTGAGATAATTTAGAGAATTAATTAAAATCACTCATTTTTCTCCCTTGTCTATTTATTGACCTTCAGTCTAGGAGCCATAAGGACACTAAATAGATTTCCTATCCAGTCAGATATTTAGTATTCTAGATTCCCAAAGACAGAAAAAAACATGCTTAATCAAAAATCATAGTCATCCTTTTAACAGCACCATCCCAAGCCAAGGAGGAATACAAAGAGATATTACAGGATAGGAAGCAAGAAGTTTCTTGGTTATAGATTTTAAAGAATAATTTTTATCTTCCAGTTTTACTTTTCCATTAAAAGATGGTGTTATTTTCAAAAGGTGGAATTATTTCTTTATAAATTCACTGAAGATAGGGGCTTCCCTGGTGGCCTAGGGGGTTAAGTCTCAGCACTACCACTGTGGGGGACCACCTGGAAGGCTTCAGTTCAATCCGTGGCCAGGGAGCCGATCCACATGATGCAGCAGACCTCTCCCGTCTCACCCACTGCTGCAGTGTATTTCAGTAGATCTGCCTGTTCTGTTCCCCACTGTGTCTCTGGTGAAGCCTCTCACCCCTTGTACCTCTGTCCTAAACCCCAGTTCTTCTATGCAAAAATAGTAACATCTTAAAAAAATAAATTCACTGAAGATAGCTTGAGCAAATATTAGGTATAATTACATACATAGTAAATCTTTAAGGAGTTTCAGACAAAATAAGAAACATAGAAGACAGCAAAGCACACCCAGAAAAATTTCCAAGAAATAGATTTAAATATATTTCCTTGTATATTCTATGATTTATAAGGATAAAGATAAAACTACATATTCATAATTAAGATTCAGCATTGATGGTGTAGTAGGGAGCACAGCTGCCTTCCAGAATGAAGATTTCATAAATTCTTTAAATCAAATTATTCCTTTTCCCTCTGTAGGATCCTTGTGCAATGTTATAAAATGAAAACTGACAAGCTAATCTAAAAAAGAGGGAGGTAATTAACCTGTTATGCAAAAAATATATTTTGTACTGCAAAACTACATATGTTCCTTAAAAAATACTTCAGAAATTTTCCAACAACTATGCTCACATCAAAGTATATGATAAAAATACTTTGTATACTTAAATTTTGCTGAGACTTCATTGAAAGCAGTTGTTGCCTAATTCATAACGGACTCAAATACTTAGCTTTTATCCACACCTGTTTCTTATTAGTAGCTGGGTGTCTGAAATATCATCTTGATTGCACGGGAGACAGGTTACTGTGATAACATATCCCATTAGTGAAATATAGTGTGTAAATATATTATAACCTCTGCCTTAGCTTAAATTTTCTACTGACAGTTAATAAGGCCACCGACATGGTCTGCTTTTGTAGGATCCCAAAACACTAACTAAAGAGGATGACTCCTGCGTGAGATAACTCCTGCATTAAAGTCTCTTGCTCCTGTAGAAATGCAGAACACAAGATAAAGGAGAACTCAGGAAATCAGGCTCAAGTTTCTCTCACATTGTTACCATAAATTAGATTTTCCACAATGTCTTTCCTTACTTGTAGTTCAAAACATTATTTTGCTCTTTTAAAATTTACAGTTTTTATTATGAAATAAAATACAGTGCAATATACTCAGTGTTTCGCTCTAAAATGCATTTTAATGAAACTACCTTTAAAAAATAGACCTAGAAAACTAGTAGATAAAACTAGTTTGGTAAGTGGAATGTATAAAACAAACTTTGACAAAGTCTACTATGATTAGAAGTAAAACATCTGATTTTTTTGAACACTTCTAAATTCTTAATCTAATTTGTGATTTTTATAATACTGTTTAAGAAACAAACAAGAAGCATTTTTAACTATAATGACTGGACAAGTCCAGAAAAAAAAGAGATATTGCATAGGGTGGTCTCTTAGTTTACCTGAACCGGTCCCTTTAAAGCATTATTAAATGAGCCCTCGCCCATTCTTAAAGTCACCTACCAGCTTATGCTTACATATAAACAAATACAAACTCACTAGATCATTCAAGGAAGGCTTGAATAGGAAAGGATCAGAGTCATGTATTCATTCTGCATTTATAATCTTGATTTATGCCATTACATAAACATTCCACTGGTTTTAAAACATTCAAATAAACCTATAATAAAAGTTTGGAACTATCAACATATAAAAAGACTGCATATCCTATGAGCTTTGATAAAAAAATTAAAATACGGGGAAGTCCCACCAACAATTATGTAAACTAATGTCATCTCAATGAACAAAAAGAAATAAGAACAGCAATGTATACAGATGACAGAGTTCGGATACTGTTAGTGGATGAGGGAGCTATCAACACAAGTGTTGATATTTGTGTTCAACAAAAGAGAATGCTATTGTATAGCCTATTGAGAAAGATGCCATCTAAATATATAAAGTTACAAAGTTAACAATAAAAGAAACAGTGTAGTTTATTTATGTTAGTAGCACCTAGCAAGACCAGTCTGTAAGTATTATTTCCAGCTACTCCTTCCCATTTTCTATTTAAAAGATTCCAATCAAGATTTCACATCAACTATTCCACTGAAATAGTGCCTGTCATTCTCCAGACAAAATTCATGGGTCAGATCTCACACTCATCTTACTGAAGTACAATATTTGATGCAGCTGAGTTTCTTCAGGTAGATAATGATTAGAAATAAAAACCCTAGACAGACTGTCTGAATTCATTTTAAAGACTAGTCACCAAATTAATTGACATTTCCACTTTCAGGGTCTTATCTGAAAACTAGTACATATGTCACAGGACTGTTGTGAGGACTGAGAGAAGGAATATGCATATAAAGTACTTAGAATGCTAACTGGAACACAGTAAGGTCTATACAGAAATTGTTACTATTGATCTCTCCCTCCTACTTTGTAACTTTTCCTTCACTGGTTTCCAGGAAAACAAGTTGTGGGTTTTTTGTTCCACTTCATAGGCTATTTTATTTCTGTCTCCATTACCAGGTCTTGCTATCAGCCTAATCTCTAAACATTCTGGGCTCCTGAATCCAATCTTCAGTCTTCAGCTATACAGATTTTGTTGATTTTATCATGTCTAGTCTCATAACTTTATAATTTGTAAATGCTTATTCTATATTCTTCTATCTCTAGAATTTTTAAATACAACCTATATCTATAAACCCCAGTAATGTATGCCTAGTAGACATTTCAAAGTTGACAAGTGAATATCTTAACGTTTCTCTACCAAATCTGTTCTTGCCAAATTCCTATGCATTCCTATCATGTTTCTACAGACAAAACTGTGGAAGAGTCTCCTCTCAGTTTATCAGTTCCACTGAAAAACTGTCAGCTAATTCTACTGATATATCTTCAAAATGTATTTGAAATTGATATTCCGCTCTTCATAGTCCGTAGATCCAAAGTCCCGGCTTTCACATTTTCCAGTAGAATCTATGCATAACATTGCATCAAGCATGACATCTTGATTTTTGTAACTGTTTATGCTCTTCTTTATAGTGTATAGTAATAGCTCCCCCACCTCTCCCAATAAAATCCGAAGTCCTTATACTGGCAACAAGATCATACTAATGTCAGCCTGCACTCCCTCTGAATTATATTCTCATCTTTTTCTGCCTCCTTTTTTTCTGATTCAGCCCAACGGGATACTTCAACTTAAGCACTTAGTTTTTATCTTCTGCACAAGAGCCTGAAACATTCTACTATAAGATATTAGAAAATCTAGTTCTACCTCCTTTTGCTAAATGTCATCCATTGAATGAACCATTCAGAACCAATTAGGTTTATGGAAATATGGTTACTGTGCATTTATTTCCCTTTTTCTGATTTATTTTTCCAACATTCACCTTTCCAATTGCATACATACATGCATATATATAGATGGATATATACGTACATACATACACATTTTAATTGTTTGTCTCCCATCATTAGCATGTAACCGACAAGAGGACAAGAATTCTTTAATCTGTTTTGTACACCAGGCCTAGAAAAGTTTTCGGAACATATTAGGCGCTTAATAAATATTTGTTGAATGTATGAATGGGGGATGAGAGAGATGGGAGACTAAACAAATTGAAAGATAGCTAAGTTGGAATAAAAACTAGTTGTAGGAGTATTTTAACTAGTTATATGGAAGTCATTACTAAAGTAACTACCTAAAATAATTAAAGGAGTTATTTTTGTGTAGATAGACTGGGCATGGGAAGGTTTGAGCTGTTATTTTAATCATTGGATATTATTATATTAAATAACCTTTGCATATTAAATAAAATGTAGAAGTGAAATGGTAAGATTTTATCAAAGAAACTGAGAAAGGAGGGAACAGTTATCAGATTGACGAGATTTCTAATGCGGGTGAATATATTTTATTCGACATGTGGCATGTTCTTAAAAGAAGAAGGGAAGATGAAATGGGCCAGTTGGAATGTCTGTTATATGCTAAATATTATACTAAGAAGTCACTGTATACATACAGTATTTTATCTGGTCTTAAACACCCTTTTTATGAAAGCCATCCCCATTCTAACATCTGAAGTAAAAACTATGGCATTTGAGCAGGTTAAAGTCACAAACCGAGTGCCACACCATTGGAAATGGGTAAGCAGAATTCAACTCCAGGTTTGCCTGACACGAAAATAACCAAAAAAAAAAAAAATAGATGCTGCTTCATCTATTACAACAGAAGTAGTAGTTGTTGTAAAGCTTTTAAAACAATGGGATTAACCCATAGAACATATGCAAAGTGTATGTGTGTGTGTGTGCATGTGTGTGGAGACACAATTGCATACTCTTAAGAATAAATTCTTAAGTCATTCGCTAAAGACTATTTTTTACTGACAATTATTTCTTTACAAATGAAAAAAATCCTGCTTTTTTAAAAAAAGATTCATGAATGTCCTTTGTGTTTTGTTTAAAGTTTAATTGATTCACTGACTTTTTTGAAGAACACACTACAGGCCACAACACAGAGCTAAGTTAAGCAACTAATTGGAGCCAGGTTCACAAGGGCTTAAATTACCAGAGCCTTCCTGTCATCTTAAATTAAACTTCCTTATATACTTTTCAAGATTTATAACCCCAGGCTGAAAAGCTGTAACCCGTCCCAGTTTCAGAGTGAATCTCCCAGAAGGAGATGATGTTTCCTGGAATTGAGGAAGGCAAATGTCCTCAATGGGAAGAGAGTTCCAAAAGCAATGTGTGTGGCAGGGGTCACAAGAAACTTGGGAAGGGGGTACAATGGGAAGAGACAAGTCACTCAAAGAATATGTGCCCAGTGATTTTGCAATTTGCTGTCAGTTGTATAGGAGCAAGGTCCTCTAAACTGCAAGTGGACACATTCTTGACTTTCTCCTCCAAAATAAAAAGCAGAAGGGCAAACAATCATCTGTGGAGGGCATAATCTCCCAAATTCCCAAAATAGCTCTTCTATTCGTTCAGATAGATTTGTTATCATTCCTGACTTTAGCACTTCTATCATCTATGTAATTTCCTACTACTTCACTTTCACATTAGTTTTCTTTTTCACATGTTTTAATTCTATGGCATATAAAATTAATTGTTCATGGGATTCAATAATCACTACTTATAAATGGGTAAAATTCTCCAAATATTCAATAATAGGATAGAATGTCATTTATTAGCCTGGACAAAAAATTAAGCTAATAGGTACATATTTTAGAAAATAATCTACATTTTAAGCTTTTAGCAAAAGAAAATCATCACCTTTCACATATTCTTTTATCCAAACACCTCATGTGTGGCTAGGCCACCCCTACGAAAAATTAATCTTGTGTCTTATGAATTTATTTCATTCTAATACATTACCAGGTAGTCACAGAAAAGTTGAACTTTGACCAGAGCAATTCTGCTCTTTGTTAGGTGGTTCATGTGCCAGGCACAGAAGTAGGGGTTCTGAACTTCTATTATTTTTCCACATCAACTAAAACTCTACTTGTGAACAATCAACATATGAAACAAGTATGATTAGTGAAATATCCTGAATGTCTAACACATATTTACTGATGGAAATGAACTTTCTGAGATTAAAAATGAGAGAATTCATCTGTACCTTGTTTTCCAAACAAGAAACAGCATTACTCTAATCTCCATAGAAACTGACTATTTTCATGTTGAAAGACTATTTTCACGTTGGACATTTTCCTTCCTTATGAAAAAGTCACAGATATTTATGCAATAGAGTAACTACTTGATACCTTGGTCTGAGCAGGAACAAATGCAACATTTCATGTAAAAATATAAATTTCATCCTGTGATCATTTTTTTCATGTGTCAACTTGACTATGCTACAATCTTAGTTATTTAATAAAACACTAAACTAGGTGCGGCTTTGAAAATTTTTGAGGATGTGATTCAAGTTCATAGCAGTTGACTTGAAGTAATGGAAATGATCCTAGATAATCTGGTGGAGTTGATTCAATCTGTCAAAAGGTGTTAAAGGATAAAAATGAGGAGTTCTGAGAGAAGAGATTCCACTTGTTTACATCAGTTTTGGCTCATCCTGAGACAGCATCAGTTGGTGATTCCTGCATCCCCATAGAAGATGCACTAGCTGTAGACTTTCAGACTTTCCTAGCCAGTCCTCACAATCATGTCAACCAATTCTTCATAATAAATTTCAATAAATATGCTACTGGTTCTGCATTTCTGTTTGAATCCTGACTGATGAATCCCAAATGGGGAAAAAGCAGAAGCGGAAGAAGGAAGGAAGTTGCCATGATCTGTCAGCACCCCAGGCTGTGTATACATTTACAAATAGACTCAAGTCAGACAAACACATCCGTGTGTATATAAATACACATACACATAAAAACAATTTCATCATTAAAAACAATATGTTTCCAAGCATTCCAAATCCTATGTACAAAAGACCTGAAATTTTTGATAGACTTGCTTATTTAATCAATCAAAAGCATCCACAAAATTGAACAACACCCCTGGAGACTAGGACTCAACAGTATATCCTAAATATTAAAGTGCTTTGCAAAAGGAAGTAACCACGCCACATAACTTATACAAAAGACATTTCACACACATTGAAACAAACAACAACCATATTAAAAAAAAAAAAATAAAAATATTTCACCTACGAGGTGATAAATGTAACTCGTTCAACCAACAGAGAAGTGGTCTGATCTTCTGTAACACTAGCCAAATAACTTCATCACACTGATAGAACTGCACAAATACTTTTTCAATCTCACAAACAATACTTTGTTAAAAATAGGCTGCATCTACACAAATAAATTACAACAATATCCCTGCTTGCTTCCTTACCTGGACTGCATATCTTGTTGGGTTTTGGCCTGGCTGGCTTCCACCTGAGGGGAGGTGTGAGTGACTCGTTGCTGAAGTTCCACCAAGGACTGGTAATACTGCTGCTGGTGGTGCTGCTGCTGCTTATAGCGAGATAAACTGAAAAACAGCCCTAGAATGGCTTTTAAGTTTCCATTTCTTATTTCTGTATCAAATAGAAAAAATAAAAGCAGTATCATATAAAGTGAATTTTATTTTAGAAATGAAATTCTAGATGCAGTTCGCTTAGAATAAATCTATGAAGATAGAAATGAAACTTGAGTCTCTCAGTGGTAGTTTTGAGAAAATCTGAATGTCTGCAACATGCTGATATTTCCAAATAACTTGGAATTTCATAGAGAGTTGAAGGGATGGAGAACACAGAGAACCAAGGTTAGTCAAATAATGCTGTTTGAAGATGGACGGCTCTCTGTCTTGTCCTAATTACTTGATTTAGCACCTTGGCTCCCTCAAAAATACACACAGCTGTTACCAATATTGTAAAGACTATGTACTGGAGAAAGCCACTCAAATGTCGCTTGTCTTGCATTATAAATATCGATGATGTGGGTGCACCACATAACATCAAATAGATTTATAGCCGTCAACGTACCTTCTAAATCACACACCAATTTATTATCCAATGATATCTAAAAACTAATTAGTATTATCTAATATCTAAAATCATCTAATGTTATATAACATCATATAATATTAAATAAAATAATGAATGCACCAAGTATTCTATAATATGAGCCTAGCTTTTTCTCTGGTAATTACAACTTAAAAACTGGAAAAATAATCCCTAAGCCTGGGCCTCCCTGGTGGCGCAAGATGTTAAGCACCACACTATGAAGCAATCTGCAGCCTCTGCATCAAGAGTTCGAACCCCAGCCGGCCAGGGAGCAACCCACATGGTGCAGCAGACCTCTCCTGACTCGCCCGCTGCTCCCCTCAGCAATGTACTTCAATTGATCTGCCTGTTCTGTTCCCTGCTCTGTCTCTGGTGAATCCTCTCACCCCCCACATCTCTGGTCAGTACCCCAGTTCTTGTATGCATAAATAAATACATCTTAAAAATAAATAATCCCTAAGCCTTCCTCATAGTTGCCATAACATAAAAGAGTGACTGATCAATGCAGGCAACTGTGAGAAAGTAGTATTTTTCCTCTAATCCTGAATGATGCTGTTATAGGAATTTTTTCTTTAAATTTCTTTTTATTATTATATATGTATTATTAATCTGAAAAAAATTAGACATTTGTATGTTTTACAGGATATCATAAATAGTGTTATGTTAATATCATAAATAGTATTAATGTTAATATCATAGTGTTATGTTAATAAAGGATGTAACATGAGAATTAAGAGACAAGGAATGAACAAGTAGTGTTTCTAGTCTGCCTTTAATCATTTAGGATTTAATCATGTAGGAGATGAAATAATATCCTTGGAAATTTTATCAAATTTTATTCCAAATAACAGAACCACCAGTTAACTTGGAAACTGTTTTCTGGCCATGGAATGTAAGCAATTATATTATATATAATTTTATAAAAATGTACAGAAAAAATGAATTTAAAATGAAATTTAAATACAGAAAAAATTGAGAAAAGTAAATAATTCTACCAACTGCCCAATATATTTCAGAAGCTGCACAATACATTTTTTATTGATAGCAAAATTTACAAACTTAATATTGTCCAATATTTCCAGTATCTGCGGCAAAAAATCTTATCAAACAAATCAATTATAGCAGAAACAACAAACCTAAATGGTCAAAGCGTTTAGTGGTATGTTGCATTATTCTAATTTAAAATGGTTGTTGTTAATGCAGGTCCCAGAGGACTTGCAATTTCATAACCTTAGCAATAGACTTTTGTTAATAATATTTGCAAAATTTGGAAAGGGTTTCTAAAAATATGTTAAATTCAAATTTCTCAGAGTGCCATATATACTATTAAAAATTCATATAGTTCAAAAAATCTTTCATCATACTTTTATAAATCTGATTATTTTTATTTAGAATAAAAAATAGGCAGGTGGAGAAAGGAATGATGGGTCGATAAAATGACAGATGATGGAGAGGAATGGGAAACAAACATGATTTAGATTTCTTAAGAATATTTGATGTATTACAAGTTTTTGTAAACTTGTAATTTTTGTAGACTTGGTTCAAAAAATATAATTAGTTCAGTCCTTTTTCTATTTTTCTATATTTTTATTTTAGTAGTAACATTAAAAATATTTAATAACCTTAAAGCCTTTACATGTATGTTATTAACACTGTTAGCTTTAATTACTTAAGAACTCATAATTATTTATGATAATCACTACCAACTTGATTATGCTATAGAAATGCTGTTGATAATGTTTAAACATTAATTACACTGTTTTACTTTTATTTACATTATTATCCAGCATTATCTGTCCATCCATATGCCTACTTAAGATTTTAAAAATCTTATGCACTAGCAATAACAGATTTTTGTTACTCCTCCTTCCTCCTATATACTTGGTAATGTAAAGGACAATTCTGCAAAATACAGAACATATTAGAATAATTAAAGCACATATTAATAATAGTCATTGTATTTATGTTTCTATCATTCTGGAAATTCCATCAAACTCCTTTGTTGCATTTACAAGCTACATACTTCCACTTTACACTTCTAACATTATGAAAAAGCTTTTACAAACACAGACGCCATTGTGACAACTGTGCTTTTTCTTACCTTCAGCAGATAGACCTTGAACATTTACTCCTCTGGCTGCTAGAAAACTAAGGCAGACATCAACATTCTCAATCTGTAACATGAAAAGCAGTGAAAAGGCAACTTAGAGGGTTATATTTAAATCAATAAAAGAGCTAGAATGAAACCAGAGAAAAAGATAAAGAAGGAATGAATACTTTACATTCATTTCATACTAGAGAAAGTTACCAGAATTTAACTAGAATTATTTTGGCTAATGGCAGAATGAATATAAAGCTTTCATTGTTCAGTTTCATACTTACAAACAATCCATAAAGGCCTGATCAAGAATGGCATTCTTACAGATTAACTACCCACCTACTTAACATAAAACTGAATCTTGTGCTTTTAAATAAGTATCAACAAAAGTATCCAAGAAGGGGGAGACTCTTGTTTGTGTGAATTGTAGAATGCTAGAATGTGAGTAATTGAGATTCAATGAGTAATAATTGCTAAGTATGCCCAGAGGTAAATAAGATGGCGAAAGGGTTGAAACAAGAAACAAATGAAGTATATTTTCATCCTAAGCCACAGCAAGTCTTCATTTCACAAAAGTTATATTTGTATTTCTATAGTTGGCTAATCCTCTGATTAACTAGAGTACTGCCTTTGTAATTTAAAGGAATGATGACATGGCATTTAAATAGTTAGGTTCAATATGATAACCAACTTGTAACCATATAAAGTGAGAAATAAAATGCCAAATGACTGATTAATGTTAATTCACAAGTTTATCTCAATTTGGTCATGGAGTTATACAATATGACTTCTTTAAAAGAGTAAGAACTATAAAGATCCAGTTCTTTATGAGTCATCTCCCTGGTTTTTTGGTATTCCATAGATCTTGAAATTATAAAGTAAATAAATTTAATGTTAATACTTGGCAAGGTATTGTTTTCTGTCTTATTAAATTCTCATCAAAATTTATGCATGAGAACATAGGGAGTTCTGCCAATGTCCTCTCTAGCTTAGTTTCACAGTAAGGTCAAAATGTCTCTTAAAGAAAATAAAAAGAAAAAAGAAATTCAAGAATCTGTCCTTATAAAATGGACAACTATTTACATTCCTTTCTAAATGTAATTTTGTACAGAATTAAATTTAAGTAATAATATCCAGTGAGATATTCTTTGCTTAAAAATAATCACAGCCAAGGTATACATATTTGCTTTGAAGAAAAAAATGATTTTTATATTTATTCATTTCAAAATAAGTTTTACTAAAATTATTTTATGGAAATAATTATAGAGTTGAAGACATTAAATACAACATGGCCGAATGGATCTTGTATAGTGCCCTACTTAATTACAAAGTCCTACACTTATATAATGCAAACAATAATATAAATCAATATTAATTCAATAAAAATATGTATTTTTTAAAATCCTTTCAACAGCCTAGTATGATGCTTGGTATCCAACAGATGTTCAGTAAATACTTAAGGAACAACAGAGGAAAAAAGGGTTAGAGCCCTATTAGTCCTTGTCCTTTTGAAAGAAATGAATGTAGGGAGAGACAGAAAAAAAAAAAAATGTGACCGTACCATCCAAGAGGCTGCAAGTTGTATTCTCTTTAGGATATTTAAAATATACTACTGTGCTCAACTCCAGAAGTAAGAATCAAATATTCTGATTTCTTTTCAAATTTTGCTCTTGATCTCAGTCCACCTTCCTCTTTAAACTTTAAGCAAATGACTTTTAGAGGAATCACATAAAGATAAGCAAAATAAGTCAATAAATGAGCAAATACGATGTGATGCCTATATCAGCAAAAGTAGACAATAAACAAAATAGAGTCCTGATGAACTCGGACAGGCAATGTCTGGAAAGGAACACAAGGGCACAGACTTGCTGAAAGTGTTCTTAGCCAGGTATAGACACTTTCTCTGTTTGTTTTATCTCAGTTTCTACTAGAGTTCTTCATACTCTTCCACGTATTTTTTTCTTTAATTAAACATAAAAATAAAAGGATTGGCCCCTTCTTTTTCTTTTCTTTTTTTGGGGAACAGGCTGTAACTATGTGAGGATAGATGCATGGCAGCCTGTTATGTGGGTATTGCAGGGAATTAAAGTGAAAGATGTTGATTCAGAGAAGGGTGGTGGCAGTAAAGGTGAGGAGAAAAGGTCAGATTCTGGCTATAGTTTGAAGGAACATAGTAGGAACTTACTTACTTACGGCATTTAACAGAGAGAGACAAGTCAATAATGACTCCAAGTTTTTTGGCCTCAATAGCTAAATGGATGAAGTCTCCATTCATTATAATAGACCAAAAAATAACTAGATAAAAGGTATCAATTTTTTTTTAAATTGTCAAGTTTGCTGGTCCTTTAGACATTCCAAGGGAGATTCGGAGTGGGCATTTGGACACACAATCTGGAGTTCAACTGAAAAATTAAGTAACAGATTTAAATCTGTAAGTCATCTCATACAGATGGTAATAAAAGTCATGAGAAGGTTAAACCACCAAGCATGCGCAGATATAAAAGACAGAACAATGAGCCCTAAGAGATTACCACTGGAAAGCAGAGGAGGAACGATCAGAGAAGGCAAAGCAACAGCACCAGGGAAATGTGAGGAAAATCAGGAGAGTATGGGGTAGAGGAAAACATATGAAGTATATTTACACCCTGGGAGAAAGGAGCTCAATTCAAAGCCGCTGGTAAATCAAATAAGAGAACTGAAAATTGAACTATCAGAATTAGAATTAAATGAATCAATCCATTATTATATATAAATAACATATATAAATAAGAAATATATCATAAAATATATAAACAAATGTATACATATATATGTATGTATGTGCATATATATATACAGATGTATAGACAGAATTACATATTTGACCACCAGAATATAAGTGCCATAAGGAATCTTTTCTTCTTTGTCCATTCCTTTCTCCTTAACATCTAGAAGAGTAACTTAAGAAATCTATAAACAACTACTGAGGGAATGAATGAACTAGAGCAAGGACAATGCTTTAATGCCTAAAAATTCAAGTTTCAAAAATCAACTAATAACTTAAAATATTATTTATAATCATATTCAGTGTTTCTACCTGCTAAGTCAACTTAGATTTCTAGGGCCACTTCAGTTTCTCTAAAACTCATCATACTCATCTCCACTGGAAGAAACAAGCCACTCACTTCTCCCATTTTACACCCTTCCTCATGCCCACACTTCATTTCCAATCTACAAAGTAGATCCTAAATGCATTTTTTATGAGATAAATTAATAACACGGAGCCCAGGTTAAGCTCTAAAAGCATTTGGCTCACAATTCTAGTCTTTTGCTCTTATGAGGGCAGGAAGAAAAGGTTTGTATCCTGGGAGAAAGATATGGTGATGACAAAAGAGAACTTAAGCTTGCTGATAGCAGACAAGCTATTGAGGAATAGAAATGGCAAAGGCTTAGTCAAATTCTGGGTCATTAGGTAAAGTTGTTGATAAAAATATTGAAATTGTGTGTAGTGGAAATTTGCTGTTATTGTATTTTAGGATTAATAGAAATAATTTAAAAGAATTTCCATAACTTTGAAATATAGATGATCTAATCTGACTCTTTCAATTTTTAAAAATGAGAGGAAAACCAGCTAATAAATATCTTTACTTGGAGGACTCAGTGAAACTATGCATGTAAGCACTTAGCACAATATATGGCATAGTCAGAACTTGTACTCAAGGAACAACAGTAGTGACTATGATTTGTACAACAGTCTTTAATATTAATAGATGATGCTGACGGTATAAAATGGCATCACAGTCTTTTTTTTGGGGGGGGTATTACAACAACATTTCTGAGAATTACCTATATTGCCTTAAACCTGCTTCCCAAATTTTAAGTCAATGGTTGATAAGACTGGCTACACAATAAAATC
Organism: Talpa occidentalis; assembly: GCF_014898055.3. Classification (NCBI taxonomy): domain Eukaryota; kingdom Metazoa; phylum Chordata; class Mammalia; order Eulipotyphla; family Talpidae; genus Talpa; species Talpa occidentalis. The sequence continues at coordinate 29,349,141 of NW_023601653.1, forward strand.
ATCTGGGGAACTTTTAAAACTACACATGCTCAATTTAGTCTAACATCAGATAAATCTGAATATCTGCAGATAGCAGGCAGTTATCAGGATGTTTTAAAAATCTCCAGGTGATTGTAATTTGCAGTAAAGCTTGGAAATTCAAGTTTCAATCTGAGCTCATCAAAGAAAGCAATTGCATATCATTTCTACTTATTCCCATATGGATGCAGGAATTAGATTGTTCAGGTCATAGCAATATATTATCTTTTGCTTATTTGAACCATAACACTATGTAATTCATGTTCTTTGCATTGTATCCTTGTGGTATTAAACTCTCTCTCATTAAAACAGCAATACAAATAAGTTCATTCTAAGTTCGGTGGCTACCACATCACACATTTTAAAACATAATAGCCATGTCTGTAATTCATGAACAGTCAGATCCTTCTATTTTAAGCTTACATTTTATTAGCAAGGAAAACAACATTGTTTCTTTCTATTAATTTTATGTGTGACTAGATATTTATACAAATATTAACTATGTAAGTGAAAAAAATTATAAAAACTTCTAATTTCTAAATCCAGTCAATTACTTTAAGAATTTCAAAACGATGCATCCTTTGCGCCTTATGATATTTGATCCTATCACAACCCTTAATGTTATCACAACAAAAACAGTTTTGTTGGCGTTAATCTGAATGTGAACTTCTGTGTATATTTTCTTTGTTGAAGACATGAAATAAAGTTAATTGAAGTTAGTCCATATTTTTAGATCTGAGGAGTTTCCATTTTTGTAATTTAATATTAGTGTCTCAGAGCACTACCTTTACTTTTGTTTTTATGATATAAAATCATGTGATTTATTTATTCACTTATCAAAAATTTATTTTTTTAAACATTTATTTATTCATTTATACAAGCACTGGGTACAGTCAGAAGTGAGGGAGGGTGAGAGAATTCACCAGAGCCATAGCAGGGAAGAGAACAGGCAGACTGACGAAATACAATGCTGAGGGGAGCAACGGGCGGCAGGAGAGGTCTGCGCGCCATGTGGGACCCTCCTCCAGTGGCTGGGAGCAGCCGGGAATCGAACCGGCGCTGCAGAGGCTGCGGGCAGCTTCGCAACCCAGCGCACAACCGCTGCACCACCGGGGAGGCCCATTCAAATACTTATTAATCTTACATTATGCCCAGAATTGTGCTCAGAGCCACAGCTATCAGTTTCAAGATGTAGCCACTATCCTCATGTTATCTAAAGAGCATTGATTGGTGGCTTCCTTGGTGGCACAAGGGTTAAGAGGCAACCTATGAATCTGTCCACAGCCATTGCAGCATGAATTTGATTCCTGGCCAGGGAGGACCCTACATGGCACAGCAGACCTCCCCTAACTCTCCTGCTGCTCCCCTCAACAGTGTACTTTGGTCAATCTGCCTGTTCTGCTCCCCACTCTGTCTCTGATGAATCCTATCACCCCCCAAGCCTCTGGCCTGCACCCCAGCTCTTGTATTTATTTTTTAAAATAAATCTTAAAAAAAAATAAAGAGGGCCTCCCCAGTGGCACAGCGGTTGAGCGCTGGGTTGCGAAGCTGCCCGCAGCCTCTGCAGCGCCGGTTTGATCCCCGGCTGCTCCCCGGCCACCGGAGGAGGGTCCCACATGGCACGCAGACCTCTCCTGCCGCCCGCTGCTCCCCTCAGCACTGTTCTTCTGTCCTTCTGCCTGCTCTTCTCCCCGCTCTGGCTCTGGTGAATTCTCTCACCCTCCCGTGCTTCTGACTGTGCCCAGTGCTTGTATAAATAAATAAATAAATCTTTAAAAAAAAAAGAGCATTGACTTATTCTCAATATTTCCCACTACTTGCATGAAAAATGGGAGCCACTTGTTTTCAAAATAGAAAAGTCTTTGTCCAATTTCATAGTTACATGTTTGTTTTGATCCAATGAACTTGCTAAAGTCTAATCGTTAAATCAAAAATTGATTTTCATTATCTCCATTTGTGAAAACTCAAAAGCAGTCATCAGCATATTTATGCCTTCATTTTTTATTTTTTAACCCTGAGGGTCAGTATGTGTTCTCAACATACTAAGCCTAGTTAGTGTATATAACATATTAAATATAGAGTGTATATTGGGAAAACTTGTATTTATTCATTTTGGTGTTGAGTAAACTATTCCAAAGAAATCCAGGGTTATTAACAAACACAGCTCTTTAAAGAACTCTTACAAATACTTTACACTGCAAGTTTTATGACACCGGGTCTTTTAATATTTCTAGTCTAATCTGCTTTAAGAATATAACTGGTGGGGCCTCCCTGGTGGCGCAGGCGGTTGAGCGCAGCACTGTGAAGCTGTCCGCTGCCTCTGCAGTGCCGGATCGATCCCAGCCGGCTGCAGAACAACACACATGGTGCGACAGACCTCTCCTGCCTTGCCCGCGCTCCCCTCAGCAGTGTACTTCAGTCAGTCTGCATGTTCTGTTCCCCACTCTGTCTCTGGTGAATCCTCTCACACCCCACGCATCTGGCCTGTACCCTGGTTCTTGTATAAATAAATAAATCTTAAAAAAAAAGAAATATAACTGGTGGCATCTTGTACATTATTATCAAAGTTATACTTGGCTGCTCACAGTCTCTTTTCACTTTTGTTTGTGGATATTTACTAAAAATTGAACTTTGGTAATAAATATCTGGGTAAGATTAACATCAACCTTAAGCTTTGTGATAAAATTTAAATAAACCATGGCACCAATACTTAATATGAGTGATAAATTCATTAATCACCTACTGACTTTATTATTGGCAAAGATGATGAAGGGACATAAAAATGACATAATGTTTTTACCGTTGTGTTCTTGTAAAATATCTGAAGACAAGAAATGATTCATAAATCACCTTAACACTAGGCATATATATTAAATTTTTAAAAATTATAAGCAATACTATGTGGTGGTAAAAACAACTGACTTACTAATTTTCACTACAGATATGGGGAAAGCTTCATAGAAGAAGCATCTCACTCTGATTTCTCCAAATTCTGTTTTACGTTGTAAATGTTCCACATATGTATTCTGCAATTAATAGCTTGCCTAAATGGGACTAGTTTCCAACTTAACAAAAGAATAAAAATTCTATTTTAGTATATTTTATTTAAAAATACCATTTGTACAGTGGAGGGAAGACCACAAGGGACTACGATGATACATCAAGGTTGCTGTTTGTGGAAGAACTACAGGGACTACATCTGAGGGCAGAAATCAAATACTGTGTAAAAATGAACAATGATATAAGATAGTAAATAAATTTCATTTAAAAATATCATTTATAACACATGAACTTCATTACACACTAGGTGAAAAATTGCAGTTTCAAAAACTCTATACTACATACATGTCAACAATGGAAGCAGGGAACACGGTTGGAAGTTACTTCTCAATTTTTTCCTGTATCACTCAACAACCTAGCATAGAAAGGGAATTTATAGAGAGCTTTAAGCATGCATTTGATTTATACCAATTTATTTTCTTACATCATTGCTCTCTTTTGTACCATCTTTGATTTCTCTCCTGAGGTGTAGTCCCCATAACTCTTATAAGCTTATACAATTCATAGCAAATCCAGAATTCATATTCAGCCTTCTCAGTCTCCAAAGAAATTACTTCCTCCTATTTTGATTCTTAGTATTGTAATTTAGACATTCTGAATAAGCCACTACTAATTTCTGGCTAAAACTCTCCTCAAAACTGGCAGGCAGGGCCTCCCCTGGTGGCGCATGCAGTTGAGCGCAGCACTGTGAAGCTGTCCGCAGCCTCTGCAGCACCAGTTCGATCCCGGCTGGCCGGCAAGGGTCCCACAAGGCGTGGCAGACCTCTCCTGTCTCTGCTGCTCCCCTCAGCAGTGTATTTCGTCAGTCAGTCTACTTGTTCCGTTCCCTGCTCTGTCTCTGGTGAATCCTCTCACCCTCCCTCGCATCTGGCCTGTACCCCAGTTCTTATATAAAAAAAAAAAAGAAAAACCACTGACAGGCAGCTAGTACATGGTACCTGACACAAAATATGTGCACAACAGCTACTTGATTGAATGTAATAATGAAATTGTTTGAAGATAAAAATAAATAGAATGCAAAATCCACTTGTTATATACATATTTTACGTTTGCAAGTTTAAATGCTTCCAAATTATTTCTCAAATGTCCAATACATTTTTATATTCTGGTAGATTAGCTTATAGGATAGTTGATATAGCCAAAAGCCAAGAAATGCTAGAAATCATGAGAAGTTGGAACATATAGGGAATTTATTTCCCCTACAACCTTTGGAGGGAATGCAAAGCACCTTGATTTTGGCACTGTGATACTGATTTTAGACTTTTCCCTTCCAGAATTTTAAGAGAACAAATTTCTATTGTTTTACACCAAGGTTGTGATGATTTGTTACAGCAGCCACAGAGAACTAGTAGAATTATCCACTCAGTATAACAGCAGATATATGGAGACTTTTAGCAAATCTAACGGTGAGCTAGAATCTTTGGGCATTCAGGATTCCAGACCCTTATCCTCCAAGTTTTGATTTATTAAGTCTAGGTGGAGGGGAGGTAAACAATGCAATTTAATAAGATGTCTCACATCATTAAATACTAAGCTGCAGTTTCCCATCTCAAGCTACTTTGTGTTGTGGGATAAAGAGAGGATCAGAAATTTTGTTTTACTGTTCTGGCTTTTTATTTGTTTGTGTGGTTGTATAATTGGCCTTTGTTTAGATATAAGGAGTTAGTATATTAATTAATCAGCATAGTATAATTAAATTTTGCAGTCCAAAACTGGGCATGCATTTTAGTATTACAATTTAAACATTTAAAAGAAATTGAAAAGGTTTTAACTCTACTAAATCCTCAGCTTACTCATTTGTGAAATGGGGATGAAAATAGTACCCACATCAATAAATTATGTGAGGATTAAAGATGTTTATAAAGAGCTTATCTCCATATTAATCATATGCATCTATTCATATGGATGTATAGATATATGTATACATAGTAAGAATGCTTTATACAGAAACACATATGTGCTATAACAGAATTGTATATGTGAATGCATAAATAGATCAGTTGATAGATAGGGAAATTAATTCACTAGGATTTTATCATATAGTTTATTTTTTGTAGGAAATTCCACTACTTCTACTTTAAATGTCTTGGTAATTAGAGGACATTAAATATTTAATACTGCTAAAAATTATGGATGCTATTAAATCTTCATTATAAGCTATAATGACTATGAAATATCATAAATATAAAAACATTTTAAAGACTGCACCAGTATCCATGAACTTGAATATATATTCTGTGGATTTTTAAAAATTCCTACTTTTTGGTTTCAAATGGTATAGTAAAATTCTTTTTAAAAATACTAGGTTATGGTAGGCAACAAAAACTAAAATTATGAAGAGATTGTTACAAAATATGTTTATTGCTAAGTATGATTATTAACAGTGTTTATTGGATACCAGTCTATACATGGTATAAAATTACAGATGTTTACGTTAAATATCAGCATAAAGACTTTCACTACATGTTTCAGAAAATGGTTGATATTGAAGTATGTAGTAAAAACAATAGTTTGCAATGGTTATTAATGTAAATTTATAAAGGTTACCAATTACCAAAAAAGAAATACCATCATATTTTCTTTCCAAAAAGAAAGAAAAAAGTTTACAAAATTAGGTACCCAATCCAAAATTAGTTACATTATTCCAACTTCCTCTTAATCCACAAACCAATTTAAAACTTTATACTCATAAGAAGAATATTTAAGCTATTTATGATAGAAAGTGAATGTGAAAAAGCATTCTTACAGCTTCAACATTTATTTAATTTCTGAATGACAGATGAGAAAACCTCCACAAAAATATAATTTCCTTGTTGCTGCTATTTTTCTTTATAAATTTTACTTAATCTATTTCAGGAAACATCTTTTTCATGATACTGAGTCTATAGTTTTAAAAGCTATGTGACTGGAAACCCAAATATATTTATCTCTAAGATAAAATATTGAACAGAACCCACAGTCTGGTATTTTGTAAAATTAATCTAGCAAATCAGAGTTCCAGTGAACTTCAGAGTCCATCAGTCTAATTCCTTCATTATATAAGTGAGCTGAGATGAACACTTAATGAATTCTTTTTCCTGGGTCACACAGAATTAGAATTCCAGTGACCACTGTCCTTTTTACATGACACACTTCACAATGTTCCCTTGTTATTTCAATTACTTGATTTGAACTTTAATTAACTAGTATGCAGAACAACTTCTAGAGACAGAATCAGTTTTTTTTTTAAGCCAGAGTGACTTTTTCCTAATAGCTTAATTATAAATTTCCCCAAATTAGTAAAAAATACTTATTTTTCCAAAGGTTAAACATATATGAGAAGAATGAAACCATTAAAGAAAACACAAAGTAAATATACTTATTTAGTGTTTTTTAGAGATAAGAACTATATTTGTTATAAAACATTTGTCTTCATGAAACTCTCTCTTCATTCCAGAAGATGAACAGTTTCAAAAATGGCAGGGGATCATGTGAATGGACTAACTTAGCAATATTCCACTCCTCTGAGTCACAGTGCTACAATCCTGTACTGTGCCATTTATAAAATTTGATTAAACCTTTAAGAGCACTCCCATATTATATTTCATCCCTATTTGGTTATGAACCTCATCTTCTCATCTTAACTAAAAAAGCACCTTTAAAAGGAGCAGCGATTACAAGCAATGACTAAAATTTAGAATTAAAAATGTAAAGAACAGAGAATAGCAATAAAAGGACCAGGTATTTTTACTATCAAGAATAGTTTTACTGTCCAGAAAACTGTAAAGATAGAAATGAAATAAAGAAGTCCCTAATGCTGAGGGTTCTGTAAGTCACAGCCCCTGGGGACATGGAATGAACTAATTAATTAATCACAGAAAGGTGATTTTCATCTACTAGGAATAAAAAATGGGTAAAAAGCATTTCAAAATCCCTCTTATCATCAAATGTTAGACAACATAATATGATAAAAAATAGGGCTGATTAAAAGCAATTATAAAACAATTGAGCTACCAGGGTAAAGCAAAGGGACAACGTAGCAAAGAGTCATATTGGCCAGAATTAGCCATACCATAAAAATCTAATTCACAGTTGGCAACTAGCTCACATAGTCAATTTTCCTAATCCTTCTCTCCATTTGTGAGGATCCTTAAATATAAGTCTATTTTAAAACAAGGAAAAAATTGTTATCAAAACAAATTTTCCCTTACATATCTTACATTTTTGTGTAAGAATCTTACACTTGTGCCTCTGCATTTCAAATAAATGTTGAGCATTTTTTTCTGCTATTTTTAATCTTCTGGGCATTCTGGACATTCCTGGTATTTATAGTTTACTAATTTATTTCCTCATGTAATCTCACCAAAGTTGTGGCATGCAGTGTATATTTTGAATCCTCATAGCACCCACCTAGAAATTACTAAACAGGTGCTATCCATATTAGTAACTTCATCTTTCAATGAGGTTAAATATAGTGCTGAATAAGCGCCAACAACTAAGTTCTGTTTTTCAGCAGGACAAGTCTAGTTTCAAATTTATTAAGGAAACATAACATATCTTTAACACTTAGAATAAATATAAATCAGCATCTCTCAATAATCATACTAATACACTGTCAAAAAGATAAGTTCAAATTTCTTTTAAATAAGTGCCCTTTGGCCATGTTATTAAAAGAATTATTGTTGAATTGTCCTTATCTATTATAATATACCATAATTGATTTTTTCTTTATATGGTAACCAATATAGAATCACATGGCAAAGAGCCCATAAGTATTATCTAATGTTCTGAAGTCATTATCTTTAATTTCTGTTCTATCTCCATCTTCATGCAGTCATATCCCCATGTGACATGACACATACTTTTCCTTCCAACATTAAGTCTTTCACAAAGACTTACAATCTCTTCCTCTGCCACTTCTTTTAAGATTTGGCATCAGGGCCACCCCGGTGGCACAGCGGTTGAGCGCTGGGTTGCGAAGATGCCCGCAGCCTCTGCAGCACCGGTTCGATCCCCGGCCCCTGGGCACGGGTCCCACATGACACGCAGACCTCTCCTGCCGCCCGCTGCTCCCCTCAGCAGTGTACTTCAGTCCTTCTGCCTGTTCTGCTCCCTGCTCTGGCTCTGGTGAATTCTCGCACCCTCCCGTGCTTCTGACTGTACCCAGTGCTTGTATAAATAAATAAATAAAAAATCTTAAAAAAAAAAAAGATCTGGCATCAATACTAGTCTCCCCAATCCCTTGAAATCTCCTTTCTATGCTTATTACTTCCTCCTTTGCCTACTCCCCAAACTCCCCCCCCAAAAAACCCTCACCCTACCATCCTTTCAAACTATATACATAGGTATCGATATGCAGATATGTGTATGTGTGTGTTGTCTTCTTACATAGGAAACTTCTAGAAATGTTATTTAAAGGCCAAGGGTATCTGCATCTCCAGTTAGTCCCTGACATACAATCACTTTATAAAACTATCATTAATGCCTATATAATTACCAGAACTAACATCCTCATTCTCAAACACCAACTAGTTGGTTTCACATAGCATTTGACAGAATCTGCCACATTTTGCCATAACTCATGGGTTTTTTAAAGCTATCATAGTTACCCTATGGGTAAGTAATTCACATGTGTTGATCCACTCTCCTGATGATGCAGCTTACTCTCTCACTGCACTTTCTCTTTTCTGATTCCAAAACCACTATTTAGCACATTTATTTTGAACATTATCCAGTGGGTTAGCCTCAGCCTTGTTCCCTTCTGATTTTACACAGTCCTTGCAAGATCTCACCCTTCTCCATGACTTCAATCACTACCTATGAACTCTGATCTTTAAAAACACACTACCTGATTATCATCTCCGACTTGCTGTTCCAATGGATACCATCAGACTCTACTTGTCAAAATATGAATCTGTCCTCTTCCCTACTTCATATTTTAGGAAATTTTCTTCCTTTATAATAATTATCTTGTTTAATGGTAGCCAACTACACATTCATGTCAAAATTTTGGGGCCAATTTATATTCCCTACATTCTTCATCTCCCACATCCAATTGCAGATAAAAACTTAACATATTCTACAATTCCCAGAAAGAAACACAAGTGATCTTTTTAAATATTTATATTAGGTCATGCTTTAAAAGTCTTTCAGAGGCTCCTCAACCAACTTAAAAGAATTGACACAAACTCCTTACTTTAGCCTCTACATGATCTGACTCCCATCAGCCCCTCCAAACACATCTCACTATATTCACACTACACTGATTTTTCTGTTTCTGGAACACACTAAATCTACTCCCTTCATAATCTTTTTTGCCTTGCCTATGTAACATCATCACTATCATTAATTTAAATATGCACTCCTTGGTCCTTGAGTGTCCCAATACCTGGTATCTTTGGTGCTTATTTTTTTATTGACTAAATATAAACTACCTGGCTACTATAGGAATTCATTAATATATTGTTCTTTCAATCTACAAGAGCATTTGTAGCCTTAAAGTTTTAAAATGATACAATAAAAGTTATCAAGTCTGAAATTTAAATACAGTTTGTGACTAGAAATAGCAATAGAACTAGTTTTACCTTTCCTTTTGTTATGAAACACAAACAGCAAGCAAAGGCTATAAAAGATCAAATATACAAAAAGATGTTCCAATGCAGTTCTATGAATAAGTGTAACACTCATTATTACTAATGTAGCACATCTAGGTTATTATGCAATAAGGAAACAAGCAACATCCTGTTTGGAACAGATATATGACATCCATAAGCCTAGTCATGCTATCAGAATTTTCTTTACTTTCCTCTCTGTTAAAATCTTCAGTTTTTACTCAGTAATAACTTAGCAATGCTAATTCTTAAGAACAGAGGCAAAATAATTCAACCAAAATAGGACATTTATGTCGTATGTATTCTTCTCAACCGACACATTGAGGGCATGATCATTCAGATTAAAAAATCACCACAGTAAAAAAAGAAAAACAGAAAACAAAGGATCCAAGCAAATCTTACTCAAAATTCAATATGATTCCAACTAGTATTTATCTGGCTGGAAAAAAAATTCATACATATGCATTTCTTTTGCTTTTAATTTTCTATTTTTTATTGACGCTAATTTGGGGTCTTTTTTTTTTAATTTGGGGTCTTATGAAGAGTATGAAGAATTTAAAAAATACAGGGGCTGATACTCAGAATAGTTTCACAAACTTATCAATGTTTTAGAAAGATATCTATGGACTAAGTCTCCATCCAGAGTTAGCAGCTTTGGAAACCTTTTTTCTCTCTTAAAATATTATCTTGCCTGTTTACGAATTCTCTGTACTCAGAATAAAATTGAAATGACAACAGAGAAGGTAAGCATTTTGCTGAACTAATGAAAGTAAAAACCAGCATTCTTGGGTTTATGAAAAATATATGATATTCAGGGACTGCAGGTATTTTTAATATAAATCTCTAAAAATATTCTAACAGGTATTAGTTGATTCACGAATAAGTTTTCAATAAAGTTTGTATTAAAACTTTCCTGCATTTTCATACAAATATAGGTAGTAAAAATGTTCATAATTATATCTATTGTCATATTCTAATCAGGGTTATTTTGCAAATAAGAAGGCTGAGACTCAGAGAGGTTATGTGTTTTTTCCAACATCACACAGCTATTATTGTAAAGTCTGAAGGTATTATAATTTTTTTCAGTAAGACTTCAGAAAAGAACTATAATTGCCACACACACACACACACACACACACACACACACACACACACGTTTGTGCCCAAAGTAAGTAATCAGGAAGTTCCTTAAATCTGAGGTATTTTAAATTTTTTATTTTTTTTCACAACAGTTATACAGACTTCATGACATTGTAATAGGTTCACAGAGTGCTGATTAAAACACATACACCAGACATGCTGGATAATCACTCTTTTAAAATAAATTCCTTTCATTACTTCAGATTTCAGCTTTCTGGCACTAAGAAAAGCAGAGCAGCAGGTCAAAAAGGTACCTTTTCTCATCCTCCTGGTCTCTGACAATTAGGAATTCAATAAGTTTATTTTTAAAATGGCTATTCTGTGCTGAAAAGGGTTTTGGAGGTACCCTCATCTTGCAGATTTTGGCTATCATCCCTGATTATGTCTATTGATGTAACTTCAGTGAAAACATTTTGTGTTTTAGGTTGTCCTATAAATTTGTATTGTGGCCAGTGAATTAAAAAGGAGTGAGTTTTTATCACTGCAGTTATTCAATCTATTATTTATTATAAAACCCTGAATTTTACCAGTGGCAAAGACAGGAAAAGGCTGGGGGAGGGACAGACATCTAGATCAACTGCTTTCTGGAAAAGGCAATGAATCATATCTCACAATCAGCAAACTTCTAGCAGCATGCCTTTAGAGTCATTTCTAAAAGTGTTGCAGAGTCCATGTGTTTATATTGGACTTCTTTGAGTAAAGAAAATACTATTTATATATTTTTAAATGCACAAGGCAGGTTTTGTTCTTCAAACCAGTTGTTCAGATAAAAATGTTCAACTTAAAATTGGAAATGGTATCTATTGCTACCAAAGCCAGTGTTAAACTATTCAAATATCAGAACAGAAAAAAAAAAAAAAGTCAAGGATCTGATAGGCAAACTGGAACTACGTTATTCAGGAGTCATACATATTCAACTCTATTGATGTTATCACTTGTTTATAAATAGCACCCCAAAATACATATAGTAGAAAGTGATCAAATGGTTTCTTAAACAAGCAGAAAAACATGCAAAAGGAACTTCTAGTCCACTTACACATGCAATAAAATCTGGAAGTGAAGATAAGCATTATATTTAGAATAAATATGATTCTTACCATCTGAGATTGACTCCTAGGACATCCATTGATATCTTCAACTTTCTCATTTGCTAAAGCCAAAAAATAAAGTAAAAGAGAGAAAAAAAGAATGACATGCTTAAGCAATGAAGTGAAAAACAAAAAAAAGGAAACTAAGAAAAAAAAAACACCGAGCAAAATGCTGCTGCTACATTCACTGTCTCCCAAGCCCTGAAAAAGAGGACCCACTTGTTAGCAGTTGCCAATTCCATGTGCACAAATCAGGCAAAAACAAGAATAACAATAACAACAAAAAAAAAAAACAAGTGAGTGAGAAGGAAGTTGCTGCTAATTCTTTAGCCTGTGCCAAATGACTGTTGACATGAATGCTTTCACAATTGTCCCTGCTGGATCAGGATACAGTTTCAAGGAATCTCAGAGTATATGAGTTGCTCCAGCTAACGAAATGCACACATGGGAGACATATGGTTTAATGAAGCGTTCATTTCTGACAATTCAGTGTATGTAGAGATACATGAAGAGAAATTTGAAAGTATGGCCAAACTGCCTCTCTCAAACATTCTCACATAATTAAGACACAAGAGATCTACATTAATCTCAGAGACACACGGACCAAGTTTGTATGTATTCAATTTAAATATATTTTACCAAAGGGGTGGGGCAGGGGGAAAGAGACTTGCATGGTATTTCTCGGATGGCAGTTCTTACCAATAATCTGGATGATTTCAGCTAGCAGTACCCCATCTGCAATGTCCTGTTGCAAATCCTTGATCAGTCGCTTGTGGCCTGATTTTACCAGGTAGTGGTTGGCCCAGTCAGTGTAAATCTGTTGAACAGAGGAAGGGAAGAAGTGATATGGGACAAGGGAAAAGCAAGACAATAAAAATGCTTAAGACAAATGTTGGATTCAAAGGGAAGCTATTCTGGATCACATTCCAGTTTAAGAAGTCATGACTCAAAAGGAAATAGTTGTAAAGTATGTTTTAAACAGCTTTCTGGGACTTATCTCATTTCAAAGGGTGATGATTCACTCTCTTTCAAAACCATTGACTAGTCACTTGTGACACAGCAAAACCCCATTGCTCTATGACTATTTAGGAAACTCTCATTTACAAATCAGACTGGCTTTGCTCTTTCTTTCCCCTAGTTCTATTGTATTGAAAATAATCCTGCTTTGAAAATAATCCTGCTTGTTGTTGTAAAAGAAAGTCACCTGGACGGATTTATGTAGAATTTTACTATAAAAATGTGTGTTTCTCTGAGAAGACTTTATTAAATTTGTCATGTGAGATAATATATGTGACAATATTTTGGCATCATTTTATGAAAAAATTGCAAATGCTTAAACTATTTTGTTTTGACTGTCATTTCTCATTTAAACCTCTTGACATGTGTTTATATAAGAGAATAGGGAAAGAAAATGTCTTTAGTACATAGATATAACAATATAGAATTAGGGATGGATAATAAAGCCATGAGTTTGGAAATTTGGCATAGAGACAACTCTTTAATAGCAAATCACAATATACAGAAAAGTGGAAATCATATAAAATTTCACAAAAATAAAATGTTACTAGGTTTTCAAATGTTATGGTATACCTACAAATGGAAAGTAATCTAACCAAACTAATATATTAGCATTAAAACTTATTGTCGAAATTTCTGTTCTGTCACTTAATATCCATATGGACACATACTGAACATTTATTTTCTCTCAGTGCCAGAGTTTTCTCATCTGAAAAATGGCAATAATAGCATTATGTACTAGCAGGGTTACTGTGAAGATTGAATGAGTGCACTCTTTTCTCTACATATATATTTGTCTGTTAAATATTATTCCTAGATACTATTCTATATGAAATATATTTGCAATATTTATGAGTTTTTTAACATTATGAATCATTATCAATGCCAAATCCTCAAATCTTATAGTCATTTCCTCTTACTTATTTTACACTGCTCATATTTCATTATAAAAGAGTGGGCCAAAATAGAAGGCAACATCCAAAAAAACCTATCGCTTTTGTCTAGAGAACCTGTCAAAATAAAACAACATCAAAAATAGATCTACTCTGTTTGTTCAAGGAGTCCTGAACAGTTTTTTGTGATGAATATTTTAAACTATTTGCAATACACACACTGGCCTTTTGCTTCACAGCAGAATGCCCCTGAAATTTTTAACCATTATTTATTTCAGTATTTGGTGAGTATAGTACAAGTTATATAATATTTACATAAACATGATTATGTCTATTTTTGTTATTCCATGTTTTACCTGAGTTTTACAAATTTTTAATGATATAAAAATTTATATTTAATAAATGCTACATGGGCAAAGAAATGTTGCAAACAGGGGACAGATTCTTCATATAAGAGTCTATTTTAATAGAAACTAATTTTAATTTAGAAAATATATAAATGTAATCAGATCATTTTTAAGAATCACCTGAGCTCATTTTAACTGCACTAATTTATAGGCATTAGTTTTCTCTCAGCATTCAAATAGTAGTGATACTTCCTACAAGAACTACTTTTTGGTATCTTCAAATTATTCACTATGAGAAGTCAACTAAGCTCTCCTAACCCATAACAGACAGAAACTGTGTTGGAAATCAAGAATGCCAATAGCAATAACTGGGTTTCTACATCTTAGAAAGCAGAAAAGGACTAAACATAAAAAAGTTAAACCATAAATTATAAAATTAGGGAAAAGTAGCCAAAAATGAAAACATTTTTTTTTTCCCACAAAAAGGAAAACTTATAAGAAGGAAAGAAAAGCCCTGACAATCAACCCAAGAGGTGATCTCTCTGGGTGGAGTTTCATAGCTGCAGTTGGACCTGAGAAGTCACAAAACAAACTCTACCACAAAATATATCAGACAGTATCCATTTTTCTCCCCAATTCCCTTAGAATCATATGGAATCTAAGAGAAAGCCAATAATCATAAAGAACACTTGAGGGCCTCCCTGGTGGTGCAAGGGTTTAAGCACTGCACAATGAAGCAATCCACAGCCTCTGCAGCATGTGTTCGATCCCTAGCCGGCCAGAGAGAAACCCACATGGCATAGCAGACCTCTCCCGTCTTGCCTGCTGCTCCCCTCTGCAGTGTATTTCAGTCAGTCTGCCTGTTCTGTTCCTCACTTTGTCTCTGGTGAGTCCTCTCACCCCTCACACCTCTGGCCTGTACCCCAGCTCTTGCATGCATAAATAAATAAATCTTAAAAAAAAAAAAGAACACTTGAAGTTAGGACAGGAAGGATGCACAGACGTAATGTAGGAAAATACAAAAGCCATAAAAGATGGGAGGGCAGGTTATAATAACTCAGATCTAACAAACATTTACCATACAGTAGTGCTGGTGGACACCAATGGGCTATGAACAAGATGTGCCATCCTGGTGCTATGATAATAAGTAATCATGTTTGCCTAATGTCTCAAGTCTATCACTTCAGAGAGTAAAAATGCACAAGAGAAAGAATCTAGAATTGAATGGACCTTTACCTACAAGCTTTAAACCAGAAATGATTGTGTTACTTTGAATTGGTGACATAAAGTCATTCCTACTGTTCAAAAACAGAAGCTCATTCTTTTCAAAAGCTGTAATTTTATACACATCCATTTTTTTACTCAAACATCCATGAATGGTGGGTAATATTGGACAAAAGAAAGCTGAGCAATTACAGAGTGGAATTAAGAAATATAGCATGATATTTTTAAATAATTTGGAAAGTCAATCACAGTCTGGAACTTCAGCTAATGTTAAAAACCTGATATGACAAAGAGACTTAAGATGTCCAATCCCATGACTCTTGCAGACCTAGAAATTCCATGTAGTATTGTCATGGACCAAACTCACAAGAAGCTGTTGGTAACATTGATATCATCACAATATCTATAACAGATTTACCAAGTAAATGGTTCAACTCATCTAGCTTATTTCTCAATCTTTACATCAATCTTTACTCTGAAGTTTTTCAAAAGCTGCAAGTTTGAAGGTAGATTTTAAAGTGAGTACTAATGAGTCAATAACTCAGAAAAATCCAGTAGGTGGTTTACAAAGGCAAGTAAAATTTAAAGTAGACATAAAATAAGATTTGATAACTTAATTTTAGTCTTTTATTCATGTTCACTCTCCCCCCTCCCTGGTTGTGCTAATTCTATCTCCTTAGTACCTCCTGACTCTTCTATTCATTACTGCTTTTCATCGTCTTGCACCCACTTGCTTAAACAGTCGTAAATTAGTCTGTGTATGCAATGTGATCAAGTAGTTTACCTCCCTACCTAAAAAAATCACATAATAGCTCCCAAGTAACTTTAGGAAAGAAGTTTCTTTATGAATCCTATTTATTCCAGTTTCTAAAAAAGTGAACTGAAAAATGAAAAAAACAAAGAAAGTGAAATGAAAGCCACTGCTATGAAAGTTCTAGAAGAATGACTGAAGTTTGAAGACTGCCACCCAAAAGAATGAGCTTTGACAAGCAGAAAGAAGGGGAAACATATTTAATGCAGAAGAAACTCTCCAAAGAACAGTTATGAAGTAGCATGCTGAATCAATTGAATATTAAATAATCCCATTTAGTCAGAGTCTGGGGCAGAAGCAAATTGAAAGACTATGTGGGCATCAGACCAAATGCAAGAGGGGGTGAACCACAGTCAAGATTTATACTAACTTGCCCTGCCTCCTTTTCCCTTCAAGAGTCAGGAAATAGGGACTCCCCTGGTGGTCCAGGGGTTAAGTATCAGTGCTATCAAGCTATCACCAGCCACTGAGGCATGCTTTGATCCCCAGCCAGGGAGCTACCCACATGGTGCAGCAGACCTCGCCTGTCTTACCAGCTGCTCCCCTGGTGGCTCAGCATTTGAGCACTGGGCTGCAAAGCTTCCCGCAGTGTCTGCAGCGCCGGTTCGATGCCCGGCCACCGACGAGGGTCCCACATGGCGCGCAGACCTCTCCTGCCCGCCTGCTGTTCCCCTCAGCAGTGTATTTCGTCAGTCTGCCTGTTCTATTCCCGCTCTGGCTCTGGTGAATTCCCTCACCCTCCCGTGCTTCTGACTGTACCCAGTGCTTGTATAAATAAATAAATAAATAAACAAATAAATAAATAAATAAATCTTTAAAAAAATAAAAATAAAATGCATCAAACAAATAAAAAAAATCAGAATAAAACAGAGTCAAAGTGAGATGCAGAAGAAAACCTTGAGGAAATGACAAGGTGGATGTCTCCCTCATGGTAGATTCTAAAAAAAAAAGCAGGCTTAGAGCCTATAGAGGCATCTGTATGAATCCATATATGATAACCTAGAGTTGTGCAGCATGGTAAACTTGGTATGTTAACATGGATTCATTTTCATGTTTAAATAAAATATAAATATATCTTAATTTTGAATGATTTGATTTTAGTTACAAAGAAGAAATTCCTTAGTGATGATCAACGTTATTAAAATTCTGGTTCCTTTCCAAAAATACTGAATTGTTGACTCCAGAGTCAGTATTTTCTAACTTTAAGTATTAGAATCCTCCTGGGAAATTTCATTGTCAGTGTAGACAATACATCACTCTGGCAGAAATCAAATATATAATAAAGAACCACCTATCCTGTCTTAAATACATGGTGCCTAATTAATGATATTTTCCCTTACAGCAAATACAACATTTTGTAAATATTTGGAAATTCTTTAGTATGATTTTAGTACTAATTTAAATCACTTTACTGCAATCATATTCCCATTGCTACCACAACATGATAAAAATAAGGGCTACATAGCAGTCCTTATACAAGATATAGGGTCTACTAATAACAGTGTTGAGAATAAGGCACTGTTTTAACTTGTTTGACGGTTTAATAAAATCAATCATCAAAAGTCCCTCAGTGGAAGATGCTATTACTCCATTTTAGAGATCAAGCTCTTGAAGCAAAGAGGTGAAGCATTTTCCACAATGGGTCACAATGGGATGCACTGCATAGAACCCAGATTTCTGATTCAATCTACACTGTTACCCCCCACACAAAGAACTATTTCATTTATGAGACTTCCCTAATTTCAGCTTCCTACCATTATTTCCTCTGCATCTGACATCAATCTCAAAATAGGGGGAAGAAAACTCCCTTATTTGCCTGCTACAACATCTGGTACTTACACACAGCACTCTATGGGGAATCCCTCCTAATGGCTTGCAAAATTCTAATAATGAAGGTGACAACATGTGCAAAAATCTGCATATTATTCTGTACCAAAAAGTATCCTAGAAAAAGAGTAAGCAAAATTAATCAGAAGGAGAAAGCTAAATACTGGATGGCATCACTTGCATGTGTAATACCAATTAAAAAAAAAAAAAAAGGTCAGATAGAGCTGAACCAAAAACTAACCCTTGAAAGCTGACTGTGGAATGGGGACAACCAGAGAGATAGGGGGGAGAGAGAAAAGTAGGGACAAGAACAAAGAGGGAAGCTAGCACAAGGGTCTATGGTGTGGGGTATGGGTTCTTTGGAGGTAGGTATACTATGGCAACAATGCCTGAAGGGGATCTTACACTCCTAAATGCAAACAATGATATAAACAAATATTAACTGAATAAAAACATTATTTTTTATTGAATTGCAATCAAATTTGAAATTCCCAAATTTTCTATTAGGAATAAAGCCTGAAACTTGAAAGTCTATGTAAAATAAGTAAATTCAAGGTAGATAATAGCGTGCATCTTTCAATGACCAAAAAATATGGCAGAAAAGATGCATAAGAAAATGTTCATGAAACACCAAATTAAGAGAGAAACAAATGTGTAAGCCTTCACAGTTCAGATTTCTAGACTTCTCACCTGGGGATTTCCCACAGATAACCAACATGGGCAGTGAAGAATTGCCAGAGCAGTTTGCTTAGACCCTTGGTTCTCAAAGTATGGTCCCTGGACCAACACTATCAGATTCATCTTGGAACCCATTAGAAATGCAAACTATCAGACCTCATCCAGATGTACTATGGTGAAGCCAGTTATCAGAGATTTAAAAAGACCTCCAGGTGATTCTGACGTATGTTAACTTTTGGAAACCACAGGCAAGGACAAATGCTATTCACAAATAAAAATGGTTTTATTTAAGCACTTTAAACTAATGCTATTTCAATATAAGATGAAGGTAATCATACATTTATATAGTATTTCCCCTAAACTTCTGAATGTCTTTTGCTCCCAAGAAAAACACAATGAGTCCACATATTACTGATTATAAATGTTCTGTGCAAGCCATTTATTCTTGTTTGAAATCCTTTCAAATTATTAGCAATAAAAATAAGTACCTTTTAAAAAGTTTTTTTCAAGGTAGAAAATCATTTATTTATTTATGAAGTTGTGAACAAGGAGTAGTTTATATTTACCTAGGTTAAAACAGAACTTGGGAGCTGAGAAAGAAAGCTTAGAAGCACACAGCATAAAGTAATGGAAACAAAATTGCTCTACCCTAGAGGGATTAATATCTCTGTTCAGCCACTTATAGGCAGCAGGGTATAATTTCTATGGGAAAAGAGACTTCTAAAAATTTGATTTCCACTAATTCAAAAATATATGTATAGCTCTAAATTCATAGCAGCACTATTCACAATAGCCAAGACATGGAAGCAACCTAAATAAATGTCCATGGACAGATGACTGGATAAGAAGAGTGGGTACATATACTTAATTGGATGCTACTCCACTATTAGAACATGAAATCTTGCCTTTTGCCACAAAATGGATGAAACTTTGTAGGGTGAGTTCATGAGGTTTGTGTCACTAGCCTCTGTGGCTATCACCAGCTGCCTTGATCATGTTGCTGCAGAGGGCACTTAGGAGCCTGGGAGTGTGGGTGTGGGGCATGTGTGCCTGATTGTGGAGACCCAGAATATGGTTGTGCACACATGTGTAAGTGTGCACAGCTGAACCTAGAGGCCAGGCATATAGGGCAGCATCACCCAGAGACACTACAACTGAGAGAGGAGGGGGACATGATGACAGAAAAGGAAAGATCACCAGACTATGCAAGAGAGAGGATGCCAGAGAGAGCCCAGAGAAAGATCTTAAGAATCCTAGGGTTCTGGGAGACTTGGTGGCCTGCCTGGCTCCTAGCATCTCAACCCTCCCCTCTGCCTAGCCCCTGCCTGTCTCTTTGCATGCATGCAAGCATCCCTACCTGGTGTTCCTGTATACCTGGTTTCCTGAGAGAGCATTAAAGCCTGAAAAATCCACTAAGGACTCTGAGACTCCCCTTTATCCATATGCCTGAATCTTTAGTGAACCTGCCCTGTGCTTGTTGCCACAACAAATTTGAAGTTAGCTAAGTGAAACAGATCAGAGACAGACAACTATTGGGTGGTTTCTTTCATATATGGAATAGAATTACCAAACCCAAATAAAATAAGAACAGCATCGGACCTCCCTGGTGGTGCAGGGGTTAAAGACTTACTCAGGACTATCAAGTCATCAGCAGCCACTGCAGCATGAGTTCTATCCCCAGCCAGGAAAGTGACCCACATGGTACAGCAGACCTCTCCTGTCTCGCCTGCTGCGCCCCTCAGCAGTGTATTTCAGTAGATCCAGCTGTTTTGCTCCTCATTCTGTCTCTGGTGAATCCTCTCACCGCCCCCACTCCCACCCCCCACTTCTGCCTCCATCCCAGTTCTTGTATGCATTAAAAAAAAAAAAAAACAGTAACTTACAGATTTTTTTAAAATGTAATGGTTACTGGAGAAGGAAAAGGGGCATGGGAGGAAAAAGTTGAGGGGTGAATTTAACAGTAGGGATGGCACTAAAACTTTGGTGGAGGTGCAGTGCAGGCATATACACAAATTAAGAGATGTGAAGACAAACTTCCAAAATTTATATATATATATAAAACCAAACGGTTAATTAATAAAATTTTATTTAAAAATTGCTTTCTTCATTTCTTTCTTGTGACATGAACTATAGGCAAACAGAACACTCACTGAAAAATTTTGCCCACCATCATTAAAGTACATCCTATTTTCATAAATATTTGATAATTTTGAAAGTGTAATAAATTTTAATAACACACATGTATATACATGACAGATGGAGAGATAATTCATCCAGTCTGTGGTTTGCTAAGGACACTTTGATGGATACAATTTATATTCCAATCACGCACAATTATTTATTGACTTGCAGGAGGTTTCTTCCCAGTGGCATGCAATAGCTTCAAATCACCACGGGTAGGGGATAGAGTCACATAACTCCAAATCATCAGCCCCCAGTGACAGCTGCTGTGCAGCTCTGTCACTGCAAAGTAAAACTGCTCACATAAAGAGTCAACAGAAATGAAGGCCTCTTGACCACTGAGCGAGCATCAAGACTTTACAAGACTTTAAAAGTCATCATATTAAGTCATCCTAAAAATGTCCACATTTCATCCTGAAGTTCTTTTGTCTTAAATGTACTTCCATTGGTAAATTGTTACAGATTCCATTTGAATCTTCAAATGATCATACTACATTAAGTAGAATGGAAAATAAAAATGGAAAAGGGCAGACTCTCACCATATGATTTTATACTGTAATTTATATATAAAATACAAGGTAGAAAATAAGAAATGAAGATTCTAAAAGGGCCTATAATTTATATTCAGGCCTACACACCAATTTTAATAGTTTGCTTTCCTATACCCCTATTCCTATGTTTAAGGTTTTCCCTCAAGAGGTATATGAAACATGCTCTAAAACATTCATCCAATATGGAAGACTGGAAATAAAACTTCTTACTGTGCAGTGACACTGATATCATTTGATGTGTTTCTCCAGGACCTATTCCCTCAAAGAGAAAAAAAAAAGTTACATTTTTTAAGGCATTCACAGGAGGAGCTGAGGTCAGAAATTCTGGGCTCCCTTCCCAGTCCCAACACTTACTACTAGATCTTGAGTTTCCTCCTCTTTAGTGCAGGGATAAGCCCTTATCTATCCTGTCTCTATCACAGGATTACTATAAGGATTAACTGTAATAGGAAACATTTGCAAATACAAAATGTGTTAGTAAAAACAACACATCATTATAATCAATGGAACATGTTACCCATGAATTACACTTAAAAACATATTTCACCCAAACAATCATAATAACAACTATTGCACATGCATATTGATTTTAAACTATTATATCACAGGTATTTTAAGAATACTAGTGAGAACATTTTAAGAGCGATTTTTGGTCACCTAAAAAAAAGATGCAATGAGACGTTGGATTCAGATCCATATGAACACTCATTATTAATCATTCCCATAGAGAGAACTACAGGTAAGAGGCATATAAAAGGCAGTGCAGGACAGAGGTAGGGCCAATGTGAGCACATGGTCTGAGAGGACAAAGCACTGTGGAGTGGCCCATTCAGGTCTGGAAAGTGAGACTAACACACTTCTTTTATATATATATATATATATATTTTAAGATTTATTTATGTATTTATATAAGCACTGGGTACAGTCAGAAGCGCTAGAGGGTGAGAGAATTCACCAGAGCCAGAGCGGGGAGCAGAGCAGGCAGAAGGACCGAAGTACACTGCTGAGGGGAGCAGCGGGCGGCAGGAGAGGTCTGCGCGCCATGTGGGACCCTCCTCTGGTGGCCGAGGAGCAGCCGGGGATCGAACCGGCACTGCAGAGGCTGCGGGCAGCTTCACAACCCAGCGCTCAACCGCTGTGCCACCGGGGAGGCCCAAGACTAACACACTTCTTTAGGATAGCAACAGAGAGCAGGCACAGGGGACTGAAAATTTCAGAATAAACACAGATAAGCAATTTCCCCAGAAGCAGAAGAGGGGAGGTGAGTGAATAACCAAGTGATCAAGGAATCAGACAAAAGCCAGGATGTTCACAGGAGGCTGGTAATCAGAAAAGTAATTAGGAAATCAAGTGCAAAGCAATGGTTCACAGCCCAAAGATTTTAAAAAACAGAGGCAGGAAACCATCCCAAGCTAGCTATTCCAGCATCTTTAGGAGAGCAGTTAATTGGAATTGATGGCTAAATAAGGAAAGTCTTCAGGGCTGACAGAGGCAGTAGCTTCCTTTAAGCAAATGACCAGAAGTTCTTACACTCCAAGTTCACTGACAAAAAGGTTCAGAGACAGAGCGTTGATCTAATTGCCAGAGTTCCTACTAAATCTTGAAGGACACCCTGCCCCAAATTTAGCATCTACCCCCATGTCCTGGCACTATACAGGTTATTAGTTCATTTATCCACCAAAGGACCTATATGATGGGCATTGTTAAATTCATTTTACAGAGAAGACAACTGAGGATCAGACAAATTTACCAGTTTGCCCTAAGTCAAAAAACAGGACGTCACAGATGTCTCCATAGTCATGCATTTTCAAAAATACCATAATGTCCTTTCTGTTGGCATAAACAATAATGAGGGTGACAAAATAAATTTCCAGAATGTTTGTCCTATACGATCTTTATATGCCCATAAAAGAAATGCTTTCCTTAAGAATATGTCACTAGGGCCTCCCCGGTGGCGCAGTGGTTGAGCGCTGGGTTGCGAAGCTGCCCGCAGCCTCTGCAGTGCCGGTTCAATCCCCGGCTGCTCCCCGGCCACCGGAGGAGGGTCCCACATGGCGCGCAGACCTCTCCTGCCGCCCACTGCTCCCCTCAGCAGTGTACTTCGGTCCTTTTGCCTGCTCTGCTCCCCACTCTGGCTCTGGTGAAATCTCTCACCCTCCCGCGCTTCAGACTGTACCCAGTGCATGTATAAACAAAACAAACAAACAAACAAATAAATAAATATATAAAACATGCCTTTATTAAAAAAAAAAAGAATATGTCACTAAATTTAACCTATGTTTTCTCGTAGATTTTTTTCATCTTTTGACACTAGATGATTGATATTAATGCCAAGCTAAAGGAATGAGTTAAAATTTATTGTCAGACAATGTTGTCTAAATCAGTTCCGTGCTCCAAATGCCTACAAAAACATTGTTTGTTTGTTTGTTTTGGCTCTAACATAATTGGATTAACAATAATCGCAATCTTTGGGTTATTTGTTGATGGGTATTTATGGCTAGTTCTGGGGTGCAGCAGTATAAGGTGCACTTTTGTCACATGACTGCATTTTCCAACAGTTCTATCAAACATGAAACTGAAACTTTGATCTTCACCTCTATGATTCCATTATGAATTCTGCAGATGATATTGACTGAAAAAAAAATCTTCTAAATTTCAATATTTGAAAAAATACTGACATTATAAAATTCCATATCTTGTAGATACTTGTCCTGAGTTACTAGGGGCATACAATTATTAAAAAAAAAAAAATCCATCTTTTCTGAAGCTAGCCTACATTTGATGTTAAAACTATTTCAAAGTTTGTATTTCAAAGTTAGATGTGTGCTTCACATACATCTAAGTTTTAATTTCAGCTTCTTCATTGGCAATTGAGTCCTGGGAATGGATGTTTAATAATGAGATAATCAGAAATTCATTTTTCTAGTAAAGAGTCTCTACTCAGAAATATCTACAGGCCATCTAGATTCCCTTCTTTGACAAGAACATAGGCTGATAACCTATAATAAATATTCTGAACAGTAACCTTTGAAGGTCTAATCCTCTCTAGATTTACAGCAAAGAACTATTAAACTCAACAACAAACCAGTCATAAAATGACCTGAAGAAGTAATCACACACTTCTCAAAAAAAAAAAATACAGAAAGTCAAAAGGCACATGAAAAACTACTCATTTTCAGTTCTTATCAGGGAAATGCAACTCAAAACCACAATGAGATACTATCTCATACCTGAAAGAATGGTTTATACCAAAAATTTACAAACAAGAGTTGGCCAGGGTGTGAGGAAAAGGAACCTCCATGTAATGTTGATGGGAATATAAATTAGTCCAGGCCACATGGAAAACAGCATGGAGGTTTCTCAACATATTAAAAATAGATCTACCATATAATCCCACAATTTTATTCCTAGATAGAATGCAAAAGCACAATTCATAAGTACTTAAGGACAACGACTGGATAAAGAAGATGTAATACAAATACACACACACACTATTCAGCTATAAGAAGAGATGAAGTCTTGCCATTTGTGACAACACAAATGGAACTGGAGGGGATTACACTGAGAAATAAGTCAGAAGGAGAAAGACTGCATTCATTCCTACGCAAAATATAAAGAAACAAAGCAAAGCAACAGTCAAAACAAAACAAAATAAACCCTTGAAATCTGTAGAACCAAAGCAACCAAAAGGGGAGAGAGGGAATTAGAGAGATTAAAGGGGGGTGGAGGGCCCAATGGATTATGATGGAAGATTATTGGGGCTTTTGTGTTGGGCATGGCTTGATAACATTAACTTGCAGAGATGTGAACCTATACCCCTAAAATATATACCATGTTGTGAACCAGCATTACCTCAATAAATGTAACTTTTTAAAAACCAGTCATTAATGTCACTTTATTCTCTTCTAATACTCTCCTTTTCAGTAAAGAAGAATTTTGATAGCACTTTTTATATGTCTTTCTTTTGTGACAAACATTGCTGGTTAATATTTAGATTTATGCTTGTAAATCAACTGGAAAGAGATCGTAAATATTTGTCTAAATGAGCTAGAAGGTGTTTGAGTATTGGTACATAAAACAAGTTCAAATATTTGCACTTATTGTCCAAATGGTTCTAATTTTCATAATATAACTTTCTCTAAATACCAAACTGTATTTCCCAAAAATGCTATGAAGTATTTATTTGTTCTATGAAAATTTAAATAAAAATGTCAGGGGCCTCCTTGGTGATGCAAGGGGTTAAGTCACAATCTATGAAGCTCACCGCAGCCACGAGAGCATGAGTTCAATCCCCAGCTGGCCGGGGAGCAGCCCACATGATGCAACAGACCTCTCCTGACTCGCCTGCTGCTC
Source organism: Talpa occidentalis (assembly GCF_014898055.3). NCBI lineage: Eukaryota > Metazoa > Chordata > Mammalia > Eulipotyphla > Talpidae > Talpa > Talpa occidentalis. The sequence continues at coordinate 29,374,919 of NW_023601653.1, forward strand.
CCCTCAGCAGTGTATTTCAGTCAGTCTGCCTGTTCTGTTCCCCACTCTGTATCTGGTGAATCCTATCACCACCCCCCCACACCTCTGGCCTACACCCCAGTTCTTGTATGCATAAATAAATAAATCTTTAAAAATAAATAAATAAATAAAAATATCAAGACTTCATTTTACAGATTTGGGGCTTTTTTTATCTTAAGTTTATTTTTTTTCCATTTTCTTCATGTACAATACTTAACAGTTCTTTTAAAAAATCCAATTTTTTCAAAACAAAGGAAACATTTTGAGGTGGATAAAGTAACCAAGAACAGTAAGTTCAGCCAAGAGCATAGTATTTATTCAAATATAAATTATGAGTTTTAAAGGGCTAATTATATGTACCTTAATAATAGTAATAATATAAATATTGAGGTCTTACCGTGTTCCATGGTAAGTAGAAGTAAAATTAATGCAACTTTCAAGATAATACACTGAAGAAAGTAGTAGCCTGAACCTAGACTTTTAACTATTAAACCTACCCTCTGAAGTTTTTAAGAGAATCTTATAGTCTAAATGCATCTGATGAATATTGCTTAAAATAGTGGTAAGCTCTAAATCTGGCATCTTTACTGTATCATTTCCAAAACTGAAATATAAATGTTTTGTCAGCCCTCTATGGAAATCATAGGTCATTCCTTTCAAATTCCAATCACATATTATCAACAATGACAACAGGTCACCAGACAATCAAAACTCAATTATGTTTTTAGAAAATTGAATAAACAATGTCCTTTGAGAACGAGAAATCTGTTGATCTGATTGACTATAGAACAAAGGGAGTCTAATTGCAACTGAGAACAGTGCACACGCAGATTGTCTTGATAAAAACACATCTATTCTCATAAGAAAACAGATGTTTGCTAAATCAATATGATTTATTTTGCCTTGAAAGATATAAAGATGTCCTTTAGTGGTTGCTAGGTAACATTTTTGCTTAAGAAATAAGCTAAATTACAGACTTCAAAATATTCTTCTTAATTACAGAATTTGGCAAAGCAGAGCTAAACGTAAAAAACTACTTGATTTGACATGATATATTTCCTGCCACCCTTTTCTCACTTTTGTGTAGTTTCAATACTGCTGTGTGAGATTTTTAGAAGTTAAGCTGGACCACAACAGTTGAAGGCTTCTTTTCCATCTACAGCCCAATTGGTGAAGTCGACTTTAACATAGGATCAGGTAGTTTTAAGTACACTAATTCACATATGTTTACATCATTTGCTGTGACCAGTATTTCAGTTAATGTGGAGACAACTGATCAAGATTTAGCACAGCAAAGAAATATTTTACCTCACTTTTCCCCTCACCTTCGATTTATCCATGATAGATGCATAGAAACCAAAAATTTGCTTCCCTTTTTTATCCCCGATATTCATACTCATCCCAAACTCATTTCTCCCCCTAGTTTAATCATCGTTAAAGATTTCGACTCTTCATCTTATCATCCTTAAGACATTCTTTCTCTTATGGTTCCTTCAAACTAGCTTTATGGTTCATTATCCCCCCCTTGCATAAATGGATCACTTGGCCAGATTAATTTTCTGTGATAGACTGTAATAATGGTCACAGTTGTCCACTCTTAATGATGTGGAGTATATTTCTTTAACGTTGAATCAGGGCTCGCCATTTGACTGACAGCATAATTTGAACTGAACAAAACTGACATAAGCAGACCCAGGAAAAAGTCTTTGTACGATCAGTCTTTCTTGCTTGGTGCTTATGAAATTCTAAGCTGTCATGTAAATGAGACGAGATTATTCTACCAGATGAAGAAAGATCATGTGGAGAGCAGCCCCCATCATCCCACTTGTATTAGCAGAGACCATTCATCTATTCACTAGCTGGAGAAAGCCACTGCCCTCAGAGATAGACAGCGATTGGCCATAAACATGAGTGACCCATGGAGCAGAGATGAGACAGCAATGATGAGCCCAGCCTAAACTGTAGTCACAAAACTTCGAACTAAATATACAGTCATTGTATTTTCTCACAAAAACTACCTGACACATTTTCTAATAACTTCAAATAGGGATGTGTTAACACAGTCAGTAGCCAACAGTCCTGGACTAGTTGGCATGACGGTCCCCATAAAATAGACTGTAAATATACTGAGCAGAATGGTGTCTGTTTATGGATCGCTGGTTAATAAAAAGTAAATATAATAAGCAAGTTAATATGGTTCCTAAGAGAAAACAGTCTGCACCATGAAAACATGTCCAAAGGAAGTGTTACAAAGTTCTGTCCAAAGTATTTTTTTTAGAAAGCATTCTAATAATGACAGCAGGCGGAATCCCTGGGGTCCAGACAAAAAGAGACCACTCCATATGGAATAGTCTCCATATGGAATAACTATTCCATATGGAAGGACAGAAGCCAGGAGAATGACATTTAGTAAATTCAAGGACCAGTACTTAATTTTGATTAGCTCAGTCTAGAGTTCATATAGTTTGTTGATTTTCCTGCTCGAAAACAATGCTGTTAGGATTGTGATGAATGGAAAGTTTTCTTAAATGCCATTCTATATTTTCTACTTTTAAGAATAGAAACCATCAATGAAAAGGAGACTTTTGGTTATACTTTTGAAAGCAAAATGTCACTGTATCCATCAGAGTTAGTCTAGAAAATAGAAACTATTCTAGGTATCATATATTAAAGGAATTTAAATTTCAGCCATTGATTGACATGATGGAAAAGCCATGAAGACAGTGAGTTTATCTCAGATTTTCACTGTAGTAGGAACTGTTATCACCTCTTCAGCAGGAGGCAAAAATTAAATTCTAGAAGCTATATTTAAGAGATGGGAACAAGAACTGCAAAGTAGGAGACATAACTACTTGCATAGATTGGCAACCCACTTCCCAAAAGCACTCATAGATTAAGATACCTTTTCTGTAATGACAGAAAAAAAAAACAAGAGAGTAGGCAGATTTCATACTGTAGACTTTTGCTAAAATGTACATATAAATCTATGGAAAATTTGTATTACATTATCTCAACCAATACCTCATAGCCTTTACTCTCTATTACCTTGGCAGCATGCATCCTCCTCCTGGTAGTATTAATCTTCCTCCCTCTTCCCCTCTGTACATTTTAACCAAAGAACTTGGACTCCTGCAAGGCACATTCAGAAAGGAGCTCTCATCTTTCCCTTCAAAATAGTCCTCTAGTTTATTCTCTCATCTTCAGGTAGCTGTACATAATTGGTGATGATTTTCAACTAATAGTCCTTGCATTTCAGATTTAAATAAATACAATGCAATCTGTGTCTCATGTAACTCAAGGCTTCATGGTATTACATTTCACTGGCATTGCATTTGCTGTTCCATTTCACAGTGCTCTTTCCATTAGTAAGTCATTCACATAACCATTTGTTCACTTAACCATTTGTATGTATATTTATGCTCAAATATTACCCTTGCAGAGAGGTCTTCACTAAACATCTTGCTAAAATTCTGTCTAACTCTATATATTTCTGTATTTTCTTCAATTGCTTATCACTGTCGGAAACACTATAGATTTGTCTCCCAATTGCCTTCAACCACTCAGTAGAATGTGAGTCCCTGTCAGTTAGCACTCTGTCTTGACTATAGCTAGGTCTCTGGTGATGTGAATGAGAACTAGACCAGAGGAAGTACTCAATAAATACTGATGGGCTAAAATGAATGAATGAGAAATGCACAAGACCGTGGAGTATACACAGCCAAGATTTTACCAATGTCACAATTTCTTTGTCTTTATAGGTCTGCTAGTGGAGATAATACCGCAGTCAATTAGTCATCTCACTGATAAAGTGATTATCTCAAAAATCATAAAAAATGTGCACTTCCGATGCCAAAATAATTTTCAACTATAAAATGACAAAAATGACATTAAATCATGAGGAGAATATATTATGTAGTTGAATTATTTGATTCTGGCTAGAAGACCTTTTCTTTCTTTTAACATGAAGAGATCCAGGGGGAAATCTTTGGCTTGCATGTCTGTTTTTGTCAAACATTCAACAATAACTGATAATCTCTACATCTGTTATTTATTTGACAAATCTCCAGAGGGTCATACAATTGGAAATTTCAGAGAAACCCTAAACAAACTCAGCAGCCCCTGTAATGCCAGGAAGAATTTTTAACTGTTATATAAATGTTAGGTTTAATTTAACCATTCATACATATCGGTCACTTACTGATGTTTTCAACTGCATAAAATATGTGATGTGAAATCTTGAGAATTGTCCATTATTTTATTTAGAATAAAAATTATCTACACATTAAAACAAACTACAAAACTCTGGGAAGAGGCAAAAGTCAAATAAAAGTTTCAGCTGGATGGGAAGTACATCTAGGGTAGAGAAAATTTTGCAGAGTTTAGGAAGAGAGAAGGATTGTAAGGTATGAAGGAAGAGCTTTATATTTTGTTGGGTGTTTTTAAGATTCTCAGAGCTGGAATAAAAACAAAATAACCTCTTAAACATAGGTAACTAAACTGAAGAATCTTCAGAAATTACTGAGTTGCATTTGGTTTGGATTTTTAAAAATCATCTAAATGTTTTATTTTGTAAATAAATGCTTGTTGATATATATGCATAAAATGGAAAACAACAAATCACAAAAAAAGATAAACACCTGTGTATATTTTTTACCCAGTACTGGGTTTTAGTCTATCATTTAGAGTATAAACTGTTTTCTGAGTGAAAGCAGATATCTGAAAAATTGCTGTTTACCAGCTATTTAACATTCATTTTAGTCCACAACAGGAAAAGCAAGATCCCCCAGATTGTCACTGCAAAGAAAAAAGAAAAAAGTCACAGCTAACCTCTGGAGGGAATTTAAGTCATGCATGTGTCCATAATTTATCTTAATAGTATCCCCAAGACAAGAAGCAATCCTTCTATTAAGATTTTTAGTAAAAGCAAAATCATTTATCTTAGAATGTCATGACTTAGATACATGTGCAGCAAAACACTAGAGAGCACCCCTCACTAAGATACCAAATTAACTGCTAAACTAGGAGGCTACGCAAACAGGCAGTATAAATCATCAATGTATCTCTAAACACATCTTACAACTTCTGGAATGATTGACTGGTTGACACCTTGATGATTGAATAAATGACTGAAGCTCCTGATAGTGAATCAAAGGCACAATCTCTTTATATGCCAAGAAGACTAATAAGTATTAGTCCACAGAAAAGATTGTTAGATGATTCTCTCTCGAAGCAGCTTTAAAAGTTGGCAAAGAAACAAAATGTAAAAAATATGGGAATCATTAACCAACTAAACATCTGCTGAAATTTTCATTCAATTAAAAGCAGAGCATCATAAAACCTCGACTTGGCTTCCTTAGAATGTCATGGCTCAGAGGTGAAGGAGGCCTTCTCTGGATATGATTAAGACCCACAAATGAAAAAAAAAAAAAAAAAGAGGAAAAAAAAAGTCAACATTCAATAAATCTATAGTATGTACTAGGCACAGTGCTTGGGAAAAAAAAAAAAGCTCTCTGAGAAATCTAAGATCCCCATCAGAGAAAAAGCAAAAGAACATAACTAAGAAACCTTTTTTTTTTTTTTTTTTTTTTAATTCTCTACAAAATGACTGAAGTCCACAGGCCTCCCTGGTAGTACAGTACAGGGGTTAAAGCCTCAGCACTATTAAGCTATCACCAGTCACTGAGGTACTAGTTCTATCCCCAGAGAGGGGGCTAACCCACATGGCACAGCAGACCTCTCCTGTCTCACCCACTCTACCCTCAGCAGTGTAGCAGTGTATCTCAGTAGATCCGCCTGTTCTGCTCCCCAGTCTGTATCTGGTGAATCCTCTTACCCTCTGCACCTGTCCTACACCCTAGTTCTTGTATGTATAAATAAATGGAAATCAATCTTAGAAAAAAAATGTCCAAAGCCCAGCATAAGGTAAGGAGTGTGTAAACATTTTATTTAGCTATATTCTAAAGACAGAACTTTAGTGAAAGAGGGTAAAAACACAAACTCTTATTTTGCTTCCAGACTCTCAACCAAGAATTGTTTAGTAATCATTCATTATATACCCACTGGTTTCATATTCCAAAGTTCCAATAAATTACAACCTCTAAGTCAAATTATCCTGATAACTAAAAAAAAAATGAGTTACACTGATTTATTACAGTACATATAAAATTCTCTGTATGCCTAGTATGCTATTAAATATTAGATAAACATTAGCTATGATCAACATCATAATGTTCACTCTTATTTAAAAAATATTAATCATATACTAAATGAAATAAATGCTGTAAGAACTATTTAGAATGTTCTAACCATACACCAATCATCACTAGTGATATGACTACTACTGCACATGTGCATATGAACTTAACTTTAGACCAGCTAAGTGGCTCTGCACTGAGTGTAATAATTGCTGTCTCCACAATATAGGAGGTAAAAGTATGTACACATAAATATATAAACACATATATAATACACACATATACATATAAACATGTATATAACACAGACACATATATAAAACATAACCATATATACTACGCTTGGGGTCAAGTATGCTATTTATTGTTTGTTTTTCCATATATATTTTAACAAATCATAAATGGACATTAGAAGTTACAGTCAAAAGAGAGACTCAAATTTTACTGGTAAACCGGAAATGAAAAATATAATCAAGAGTCACTGAAATAATTGGAGATAAAATACTATACTGCCAGGAAAAATGTATATTAAACACATTTTTACAAACTTGTTTTTATATGTTTAAAGTAAATACTAATGCCTTTAAAAATGTAACTGTAGATTCTGATGCTAATCCAATCATTTCAGAAATCTAGATACTAGACCTGTAGATATCTAGACTCTCTGATAGTCATAAACATTGAAGAGATTATTTTACCATATCTAAAGTATTCATGAAAAATTACCTGTACAAGTGAATTGTAAAATAACACCTCCATTGCCACTGATACATTTTAGAAAATGGGCAATGCATTCAAAAGATGGCTAACTCTAAGCCAATGTGTAGGGCCAACTCACCCGGCATCATTGTTTCTCTTTTTTTGCAGACTTTCAGTTTTATCTCTTATATTCCTTGCACCTATGAATATTCACTGTGATCAACATCAACCAGCGTGAAATGGAGTCATTATCTGAATGGAAAAAAGTCTGTCTAAATTGATCTGATATTTTAGCAAGATCAAGGAAGAAAACTAGCCCCCAAAAAACGCTCAAATATACATGTTCATATACATTTACTGATTTTTATTTCCTGATTTAAAATTTCTGTCTTGGGCCTCCCTGGTGGTGCAAGGGGTTAAAGTCTCAGCACTATGAAGCTATCCACAGCCACTGTGGCATGAGTTTGATCCCCAGCCAGGGAAGCGACCCACAAGGTGCCAGCAGACCTCTCCTGTCTCACTTGCTGCTCCCCTCAGCATGTATTTCACTGTTCTGCTCTCACTCTGTCTCTGGTGAATCCTCACCCCCATCCCCACACACATCTCTGGCCTACACCCCAGCTCTTGTATGCATAAACAAATAAGATAAATCTTTAAAAAAATTCTTTCTATCAAATTGTAAAATCTTGTACCTGCAGATATAAATCTAATAACAACACTAGCCACATATAGCACTTGTTACATGCTAGGACCTATGTCAGAGGCAATATAGCAAGTATCAAAGTTAATCCTCAAAATGCTTACAAAACAGTACATCAAATATATTTTTTTTCTATTTTACACACAAGGAAACTGAGTCTAAGAGGAAGTAGGATGCTTGAGAGGGTTATATATCCAGTCTGCCGATTTCCATATCTAGCTGCTTTTCACTCAACTATGGTTTATGGCTCCTTTTTACTTACAAATTCTTTAAATACAAATCATTCAACCTATTTTCATAGGCAAGAATAAAGCACCATTGTCATAAAGAAGAAGCCATCTGATCTAGAAATTATGCAAAGGAGAAAAATCTCTTTAAATGACATGCTAATGTTTCTCTGAAATATTGTGAATTGTAAAGCAAAGGAAACATCCAAGTACTGATCAAGGTCTTTTAACATTATCTAGGCCAATTAAAAAAAAAAAAAGCATGCGTTTGTGTTATTTTCAGAAAAAAAATCAAGGAAAATCCAAACATCACTACTAAATATAGTTGATATGCTCACAAAAAAAAAAATTCAGAGAACAGAAGCTAGAGACTAATAAGGATCTATATTTTCAAAGCATTTTTCTCCTCATTGAAACATTTGTATCATAGTTTCCTTTTCTAGCAAACACATTTATATACACTTTGGTAAGTGATGCCCATTTGGAAACCACTGTCTATTTCATAAATAAACAAATAAATAAACAAATGACTTCCAAGCTTTTCAGTGAAGCACAATATATTTAGTCCCTAAAAAGTCATAAACAATATGTCAACTCCAATACTTTTTAGAGGCATCTGTTGTTGGTTTTATATTATATTTACAATATGGTAGTTTTAATATTTATGTACATTTTTCCAACATGCAATTAGTAAGTCTATGTGGAAACAAGCAATTGTGAATGTAGATTGTTTGAGAATATCCTGCTGACAAATAAACATGTAATTTGTGATTGCTACTTACATGTAAGAACTCATTACTTTTAAAAATAAGAATAAAATATAAGAAAATATGCTCAAAACCACTGGCAGCCACAATTTTATAGTTTGTACATGGGAGCAGTTTTTGTGGCTTTCCAGTGTATTATGGAAGAAAATTATGTGGCAATGACTATGTTTAGTACACAGGCCAGTCACTTAGCCACTCACAATGAGAAAGAAAAGTACTTGCATATCCACAGCTACTTATAAGTATGACATGAATGCAATGTTATTCAGATAAGAAACACTGCAGTTAATTCATATGTATTGAGCTGCTGACATGCCCATTGTCATGCATGAACTCAATATAGTGGATATGTTAGCTGTCTTTTGTTGTTCAGTCTTAGGAAACATTTCTGTAGACTACTTTCTCAACCACAAATCAGGTATAATAATACCAATTGTAGAATTATTATATTGATATAAACAGATCAATAAAAATAATTGAATACCATCTAAAATGTATAATAGAGACAATTAGTGGTCTGTGTTACTTTTTTAAGGGAAGAACCAGGAGGTCTGGGGTATGTGAGGAAAATTTCGCAGAAGGGAAGAGATTGCATTAGATCTTGATTTATGAGAGAATGACCAACAGCTCTCACCTAGTGGCTACTAGAAAGCACTCCAACCAGAGCTCAGTGTGCAGAAAAGAAAGAAAAAGGCTTTCCACAAAGATGAATCAAATTCTCAAAGGCTCAGATTGGGAATAAATACGTGTTACCTAAAGGAATCTCATTTTTCCTGCATCCAGGATCTGTGCTTGCTCTTTCTACTGATTTGAAGGCCCTTCTATGCTTTTGTTCAGCTATCAAGTGTCAATTCATTCTTTAAGTCATATCTTATGATTTTCATATCTACTGAGCCCCGCCCCTTGTCCATCCCCTTCCCCCAAATTACATGTCCTAACTGCAATGTCCATGCTTTCTCTATCACTCTGGAGCTCCATGATGTAATTAATAAACTGTATTTTATCTTTGTTTGCATACCATTTAGCACAAACCTGGCACATAAGTAGTCAAAACAAGTTTACAAAAGTTAGAGATGGAAGATACCTGCCTATGTCAAGAAGGGCAATGGTTTCAAATGGATAGAAAAGAGGGTGACATAAATCAGACAGCAAACGATCCAGAAAGCTGGATGGAGAATTTGAGAACTATATTAAAATTTTAGATATTTTTGGATGCATGAGTGACAAGGTAGCTTCTCAGACAGTGGAGAAAATGGAGATTTAAAGCCACTTGAAGGTAACTTAAGCCATATAAATGAACCTTATTGCTGGAAAAGAAATGAAGAAAGATAGAACTACTAAAAAAAAAAATAACAGAAGTTGGCAGCTAAATGGATAAATATCTCATTTCTCTCTGGAAAAGTCTATTTTTTTTTGCCATTGTATTTTTGCTTACTATTTGTTTTTTTTTTTAATCTTTCTTTTGTTGCTCTTTCCATGTGTTTCTATATGCCTTTTTTTTAAGATTTATTTATTTATACATACAAGAACTGGGGTACAGACCAGAGGTGTGGGGGGGAGGGGTTGCAAGGATTCACCAGAGACAGAGTGGAGAACAGAACACGTGGATATAGTGAAATACACTGCTGAGGGGAGCAGCAGGCGAGATAGGAGAGGTCTTCTGTGCCGTGTGGGTTGCTCCCTGGCTGGCTGGGGGATCGAACTGGTGCTGCGGTGACTGTGGATTGCTTCATAGGTTGCATCTTAACCCCTTGTGCCACCAGGGAGGTGCTGGAAAAGTCTATTTAAAGTTATATAAACCATTTATTTTATTTTTAGTTAATTAAAGTCACAAAATAATAATAGTTTAATAGCTAAAACTTTTATAGATTTCTTGTGCCAATCGTCCACCTGAACTCTTATATCACTTAAGTCATTAACTCCTCACAACAACCTTATAAGCTAGGTGCTGGTTTTATCTCTATTTTACACAGACAGGTCAACAAATGTGTCTAAATCATACAGGTAGTATATGGTGGAGCTGGGATGTGAACCCAGCTGTTTGGCTCAGACTCAGTGTTTTTTATTTTTAAAACTGCCTAATGATCCTTATAGAATCCCTCAAACCCAGTCAATTCCCACCAGTAAACTCTCCTTCTTGGCAGCATTAACAATTATGTCAAAGTGCCATTCAAATGAAAAAAAAAAAAAAAGTGTTTTTCTGTCAACTGCAATAAACATAAACTCATCAAAGGAGCTTTAATTGAGAAGGGAATTTCTTTTTTTTTTTTTTTAAATAATAAATTTTATTGTTATATTCCCCATACAATTGCAGCCCCCCATTCTGACCCCAGTCCCTCCCCTCCCGCCCCCACCCCCCTAAAAGTATCTCTGGTTCATAGTTTTTTGTTGATTTTGATTTTCACTTTCTTAAAGTTATTCATTTTCCTGGTCCCTTATTTAAGTTTTCTAGATTCCTGTTATGAGTGAGACCATCCGGTATTTTTCTTTTTCTTTTTGGCTTATTTCGCTGAGCATGATCCGAGAAGGGAATTTCTTATGAAAAATCAGAGACTGTCTGATCAAAGTGCAGTCAGCTAGGCCTGAGAAAGCCATGGTATTAATATTAATTGGAAAGTCCTTGACAACAAAATTTTACTGGTTGTTCTCGTCTCTCCTCTTTTTTCCCCTTCTTTCTTCTTCTGTCCTTTCTCTAATGTCTTTCATGCCTGCTTTTCTCTGTTATATTCTTCATTACTGACGGTAAATTGGCTTTCTCTGTTCTACAGGTCCATGGCAAACCCAGGTCTGATGTTACTGATCTAGTAAGTCCAGTGCCTACCGGTAAATACTCACACTCAAGTACACAATTTCCAAGGAAAAGAAATAGAACTGACATAGTTTAGATATCAGAAATGCACCCTTCAGTGAATCCGAAGAGATTACAGGTCCCAAGCCCACTCATTAGATTGTGGGAACAGTACTCGGAGGTCTGAAGGGAAATAGTAGCACCCACGACATATCCATTTCAATGTTAACTAACAATTCAAAATGTTCTAGTTAGTTAAAAGCAAATCCATTATGATCACCAAAAAAAAGTAATTATGTAGCTGTTATTAACATAACAAAGTTAATATAGTTTTTATATTATATTAACGAAGGTCTGGGCAACAAAGTTAATATAGTTTTTATTAACCAATAAAATAATCGCTATTGTTGTAAAAGATAAACATATTTCTAGGTTCTGATTTGCATGAAATTTAATTCAAAACTCTTTCCAAGAGTGTGAAGTACATGAAATTTGGAAATAAAAATGGATATAAATATATAACTGAATATTTAAACTAAAAATATGAACTGGATATAGATTAAAATTTATATTTGAATTATATTAAAAAGGAAAAAAATACAAAATGTTATGTCACCAAACTTTCATAAACATGGAAAAGTAAGCTCTCTAGGTTCTCACAATTCTATAATTTGACTTGTACAGTTTGAAAGTCTCTCCACTTTCAAAATTATATGGCACTTTTTTCTCCTACAAGTATATTATTTGAGGTAATGATCTAAAATCTAAAGATTTTTTCTCCTACAAGTATATTATTTGAGGTAATGATCGAAAATCTAAAGAGAATTTATTGCAAACAAACAAATTTATTACACAAGAGTTAAACTAGATTACTTCCTCTCACCTTATACAAAAATCAACTCATAATGGATGAAAGACTTGAATGTAAGATCTGAAATTACAAAATATATTGAAGAAAACAAAGGGAAAATGCTCCATTAAATAAACCTCAAAAAAATCTTTGAGGACTTACTCCAGAAGAAAGAAACACAAAGGATAATTTAAACAGTTGGGATTACATCAAACTACAAAGCTTCTGTAGAGCAAAGAGACAGAAACAAGAACAAGAGACTCCCTACTGAGTGGGAGAAAATATATGCACACCATAAATCTGATAAGGGACTGATATCAAAGATCTACAAAGAGTTTATACAACTCAACAAAAACAATGCAAAACAACCCATGAGAGCTAAAACGACACTTCTCCAAATAAGAAATGCAAATGGTAAATGAAATACTAAAAAAAAAAAAAGAAATGCAAATGGCAACTAGTATATGAAAATTGTTCAACATTACTTATTATCAGTGAAATGCCAATCAAAACCACAATGTTATACCACCTCATACCTGTGAGAATGGCCCATATTAAAAAAAAAAAAAAAAAACCTAGAAACAACAAATGCTGGTGAGGACCTTGTGAAAAAGGAACACTCTTACACTGCTGGTGGGAATGTAAACTGGCCCAGCCACTAGGAAAAGCTGAGTGGGGGTTTCTCAAAACACTAGAAATGGATCTACCATATGATCCAATGATTCCACTCCTAGGAATCTACCAAAAAAAAAAACAAAAAAAAAAAAAACACTAAATCAAAAGGAAACCTGCGTATCTATGTTTATTGCAGCACTATTCACAAAAGGCAAAATATGGAGACAGCCTAAGTGTCCCATTTTGTCCCAAAATGGATCAAGAAGATGTGGTGTATATACACAATGGAATACTACCTGTGATCAAAACAGATAAACCCATGCCATTTTTAGCAACATGGATGGAGCTGGAAGGGATTATGTTAAGCAAAATAAATCAGAAGGGAAAAGATAAATATCAGGTGGTTTCACTTATATGTGGAATATAGAAAAACCAAAGACAGGGTCAGGAAAAAGATAAAATTTGCAAGCTGAGCACAGATCTGAGGCATCCAGCAGGGAAGAGGGGAAGAGAGGGGTTAGAAGAGGGAGGGAAGAGTCTAAGGGATGGTGGAGAGCAACCTTGGGTGCTGTGGTGGTTGGAGAACTAAAGGACTACACATGACGGGAGAAATCAAATACTGTCCAAAAATTAGCAATGATGTTAGAAAATAAATAAATTATTTAAAATGGAGAAAAAGCTTAACGAACTCCCACAGGTCCACCCAGCTTAAGGCTCTGACCTGGTCTTTGCACTGAGGTCATGTTGGATCCATGCTCCACTTGCCCCTTCTAGCACAAGACACCCAACCACACTGATGTTCACTTTCTGAGAGTCAGCACAGCAGACCTTAGCAGAAACTGGGGCTCAGGGTTAAAGGGGGCACATCTAAGCAGCTTCCCAGCCCACCTGGGTCATACCACCATGTCTTGAAAGGTTTTATATGTATTATAAATAATTATTTTCCTATTACAATTTATTAAGAAAACAATATTGTACAAATCACATTTCCTGATCAGTCTTAAATAATCACATTTGCTAACCCAAGTCATAGCCCTGGGAAGAGAAATGCTATTTCATTTAGCTTCAATACTCTTTAGGGATAATATCTCTAGACCCATCCTGTTGAGACCCAGGCTGCACTGTTTGGAACCTAGGACATTTTAGACAGCTATTATCTAGTTTATACAGGCTGCCTCTCAAAAAATAAGAAAATATCTAGAAAATAAATAACTGATGATATAAAAATTTCACACATATGGCACATAAAGAAAACAAACAAACAAACAGATGAACTAAGTAAAACAAAAAGAAACTCTTGGACTATAAGACTAATTAGTGGTTAACAGAAGGGAAAGGAAAAAGGGGTGGGTAAACTAGGACAAAGGGGGAAAAAAGCTCACCTGGAGATAAAACTAGGGACAAAAGGGGGTAAAACTGGATTTTTAAAAGTGAACTCAATATAGTGTGTACACATGCTGATTTTCAATGATGCATGCATGAAACTTATACAATGTTATACTGTAATGTTACCCCAATAAAAATAAAACAAATTGAATTGAACTGAAAAGAAGTAGATGGAAAAGAAAAACATTTTCCCACTGTATAAAATCAGTAACAAATATAGAAATGACATATTTTGAATATTTTTCCCAAGTTAATTTCTATAGCTTATAATATATCTGCCGAACTTGAATCCAAATTTTGATATTCTAGTTGGTGTTTAAAATCAGCAAATCCCTGAAGGCATAGAAATCATTTTATGCAAAAGGTAAGTTCTAATGAAATAATATTCAATGCTGACTCTGCTATCGATGAACAGTGAGCAAGAGAAAAAATTTTCATTCCCTGATGGGTGCATTCAGCATACTTACTTCAATGTCTTTCTTAGTCTTTTTAGAAATATGGTACTTCCTCAATGCAATCAAATGGCATGACCTGCACAACAGGAAAATAAACACCAACTATTGTGCAAAAAAGTGCAGAAGGAAAATTAGAGTAGATAAGCATATAATGAAAGAGTTATGAGAACAAGTTTTGGTCTTAAGCCCAAAATAAGTTAGGATAGAATTAAGAGAGTCTGGCAGTAGTTCTAATGCAAATCTAGTAAGTCTTGTTGTGCCTTTCTATTCCCTGTTGGCTTGGTTTTCATGACCACCTACCTTCTGGGATAATCTTTACTGTATTTTTCTTAGGCCCAGTTTCATAGGGGCTGTTTATATAATATAAAAACAACCAAATGGTTCATTCAATCAAGTGACTAGCCAGCCAATGAAAATATGGAGTTAGTGGATCTGACCAATACATAGAGTGAGCAGAGTCAGGTACAAAATTCAGGTACAGGGCATCCCTTGTGGCACAGGGGTTAAAGTCTCAGGGCTATCAAGCTACTGCCAGCCACTGCGGAGTGAGCTGGATCCCTGGCCGGGAAGTTAAACCACATGGAGCACAGCAGATCTCTCCTGTTCTCGCCCATTGCTCTCCTCAGCAGTGGATTTTAGTAGATCCACATTCTCTGCTCCCTGCTCTGTCTCTGGTGAATCCTCTCACCCCTTGCACCTCTGCCCTATACCCCATTATTGTATGCATAAAAAAATAAAAATAAATCTTTAAAAAATTCAGGTACAGCAATATCTACTTAGAGCTAGGTAAGAGGGCAAATTCAGAGAAAATCTACCACCAATAAAATATCTGGCCAAATTTTTAGAAGATGATATTTGAAAATAATGTGTAATAACTAAAATATACCAGAAATAAAAATCAATATAAATTACTTGTTTCAGAGAGAGGAATTGGTAAAGATAGGTGTAAAAATAAGCAGAAATGATAATGATTCAAATTTAGTCCCATCACTTTTTCACCTACATGTGGCCAACTACTGCTGAACCAATGGGCACCTCTGTGTGCCCCTCAGAAAGGGATTACAGGGGAACTGCAGAGTTGTATATTCAACAAACCCAGGAATTCCACTCTTCCCCCCCAAAAAAAAGGGAAGGCAGGAGGGAAGGAGGGAAGTTAAAAAGAATCTTCCTATTTAGGTAGCTCAGCTGGTTGGAAACTTGTAGGAAAAGGCAGCTACAGCTCAATCTAACGCTGAAGAATAAAAGAGAAATATAATTTTTAAGACACTACTGTTGATTTAGAGAACCAGAGAGTGAAGGATTTATGAAAGGGACAGTCAGGATCTAGAGTGTTATACAGTGAGCCCTGTCCAGGTAAGCTTCCTATTGCAGATTATATGAAGGTGGACTTCACACCTGTTGATAGCACCTGTTTTAAACTTCATCCCCCTGCAGAATATGTGCCTTTTCTTGATGTCAACATGGCTAGGATGTGAGCATGGAGTTAAGGATAAAAAGGATGAAACAAATAAAGTAATAAAACTTTCAGGATCTCCTTCCATAAAGAAGCAGAGACAGACACGAGGCCCAATGGCATGGAAGTTTTAAGATTCGAATGTAGAAGTGATTTGATGAGAACAAAACATCTCTTCTGCTGAGAAGTCTACTTCCCAGCTTAAAGATCAAAGGAGCAAAAAACAGAAAGTCAAGATTTCAAGAGAATAGTAAAATAAAAGTAGGATAACTTGTACAGAACAAAGGAAAATTAGAAGAAAGGTATTACCAATAAAAAAATAGTTTAAATTATAAATTTGGTAGCTAACAAATGAACAGTTTATTTTGAAAAAGATATACAAATTTCCATAATCACCAAATTATATACAGGTAACTAACCTCTAATGATTACTATAAGACACAAGTGGAATATAAATTTCAAAGGCAAAACTGACAAATAAAAATAGGTGCTTACAACACAAATTATTGAGAAGTAAAAGTACTCCAGCTTTAGGGCTTATGAGATGTGGACCACTTGGGGACAGCATTATAGAGGAAGAAAGGAATGTAAAGATTGGAAGTTGAGCTCAAAGAGAATGGAATCCACAGAAAACACATCAGTTCCTCTTGAGACTGCATTAAATTGTACAATTCCCTCAATGCTTTGTGTAGCCAGGGAGATCCCCACATGGTGCTGCAGACCTCTCCTGCCATGCCTGCTGCTCCGCTCAGCAGTGTACTTCAGTCCTTCTGCCTGTTCTGCTCCCTGCTTTGTCTCTGGTGAATTCTCTCACCCTCCTGCGACTCTGACTGTACCCCAGTTCTTGTATAAATAATTTTTTTAAAAAGAAAATAGGATTATTAAGGCACTGGTGGTAAGCAAGACACGAAAACGCACATTTTATGTTTTTAAACCTATAACCTCCAAACCTAAACCTATAACCTCCAAATTAAAACTACTTTACCTCAATAAATACAATCTGGAAAAAAGAAACAAACAAGTAAAAATCAAAAAGAAAATAGAAATCCAGGAATGACTGATGGAAACTATAGATATTGTTCATGAAGAAAAAAATGTAGATCAGTATTAAGCCCAGGACAACCTACAGGTTTGCAACTCAATTGTTGTAACAAAGTGACCTGAAATTGAATACAAGAGAAGTGAAATCAAGGCCTAACTAGCAAAAGACCCCTTCGTCCCTGGGTATAAGAAATATGAGATGGGCCTCCCTGATTAAGTCTCAGCACTATCAAGTCATCTGCAGCCACTGTAGCCATGAGTTCGATCCCCCGCCAGGGAGCTATCCCACTTGGTGCAGCAGACCTCTCCTGTCTTGCCCACTGCTCCTCTCAGCAGTGGATTTCAATAGATCCACCTGTTCTGCTTCCCACTTTGACTCTGGTGAATCCTCTCACCCTCCACATCTCTGGCCTACACTCCAGTTCTTCTATGCATAAATAAATAAAATAATTCTTTAAAGAAAAAAAGAAATACGAGAGAGGAGAGATGTGGCAAAATGACAAGAAAGAATAATAAAGAATGAGGTTCAGAGCTCTAGGAAGGCCAATAAATAACCAAACCTCCTACCAAGTTAAATGAGTGCTGTACTGTGACAGCATTCACTAGCCATTTACTGAAAAACCCTGTACTTACCTCAATGGGGTAAAGATGAGCTGTTCTGTAAGACAGACCAAGTAATGATGAGAGTAGGCAGTGGACAAGGAAAAAGCACAGGAAAAGAAAAATGGGAGGACCAAGAAATGTAATCACAACACCTACAGAAATATTGATTTGTTCATTTTTTAGCCTTCCTAGACCAGAGTTTGTTAACATTTAAGATCCTACAAATCGCCTGGGGCTTATTGAAAGCACATTCAGTTTCAGTAGGTGTGGGGCAGTCTGAGATTCTGCATTTTTAACAAGCTCCCAGGAAATGCTCCAGCCACAGGTCCACACCGCTCAGTGAAGTCCTGGAGTGTGAGCAGCCTGAGACTCTAGAGCGGGTCATCGGTTCATTGACCTCTTGCAGACCATGACCTCCAGCTTGGCTCTGTTTGGCCCACACAAATTAAAGGTTATATTTTAAGAGCAGGAGACTTCACATAAAATCTGGTTTCCTCATTCCCTTAAAACACTAGGACATGGGCCTCCCTGGTGGTGCAGGTGGTTGAGCCTTGCACTGTGAAGCTGTCCGCAGCCTCTGCAGCACGGATTCAATCCTGGCCAGGCCGGCGAGAATCCCACCTGGCGAGGTAGACCTCTCCTGTTTCGCCAGCTGCTCCCCTCAGCAGTGTATTTCAGTCAGTCTGCCTGATCTGTCCCCCACGCTATCTCTGGTGAATCCTCTCACCCTCTTGTGCATCTGGCCTGTACCCCAGTTCTTGTATAAAAATAAATAAATCTTAAAATTTTTTAAAAATAAATAAAATAATAGGACAGCTGATTTCCATAGCCTGAAGTTTTTCATGTCACCCAACAGCTGGATCTGAGTAAAAGTTACTCCTTTTGAAGAGGCACATTCCCTCCAATTCTCTACAGTCCCCTTTACTACCAAGTTCACTGCTGAGGGAAGCAGAGCCCACTTGCTATTCTAAGTTATGCAACTGTTAGGCTAACTTTGCTTGCTACAGATTTTTCCATATCTAAGTCTCTCTCAAAATGGAAAAAACCAACTTAAAACAAGTTGTATCATGTTATATACTTGTATCATCAATCATTTCTATATTATCTCTCAATCCCTTTAAATTTCAGACTTTGTAACACCTGAATCTACTCATCTATTTCCAGTCCTAAGATGGAGCCTAACAGTACTGTGAATTGAATTTATAATGAAAAACAGAGACTCTGAATCAAAAAACTCCTTTTGAAATGCTTGAGCAGTACTGTTTTGTTACATTAATATTTCCATTATGAAAACAATTTTAACATTCAGGAAGATCCATGAACTATATTTATATCTTCCTGCAGTGAACGCTAGGGTCACAGTTAAAATTTTAAATGAAAATTATGGTCTGACAAATAGAAGATTGGGCTGCAGTGATCTGCCTCTTGAAAAATATCTCGGTGGGGCCTCCCCGGTGGCGCAGCGGTTGAGCGCTGGGTTGCGAAACTGCGCGCAGCCTCTGCGGCGCCGGTTCGATCCCCGGCTGCTCCCCGGCCACTGGAGGAGGGTCCCACATGGCGCGCAGACCTCTCCTGCCGCCCGCTACTCCCCTCAGCAGTGTACTTCGGTCCTTCTGCCTGCTCTGCTCCCTGCTCTGGCTCTGGTGAATTCTCTCACCCTCCCGCGCTTCTGACTGTGCCCAGTGCATGTATAAACAAAACAAACAAACCAGCAAACAAATAAATAAAAAAAAAAAAAAAAAAAAAAAAGAAAAATATCTCGGTGACTAGTAGAAGAAATGATGCCAAAATAAAAGTGCCAGCAAACTTACCATATATTGTTTAGTTCATTAATTTTCTAATATTAGCATTTCCTCAGTTTTGAGACAGATTTCCATTGTCCTAAAAATAACATAAAAGAGTTTTTTCCTCTTTTACTGGAAATTGAGATCAAAAGGCAAACTAAATGGCCACAAACGGTCAGAATAAAATTAAATCCTACTTTCTGTGGTTATAAATCATAATTTATACTTTTATATGAGCTTTGCAAAGGAGTGGGAAACATGACTCTTCTTATCAGATCTGTGTATGTTATTTACAAAGGAACATTTCAGTAAATGTTTCCAGGCAGAATTTTTTAAAGGGAATAAGTGGTAGTAGAGGGTGGAGTGGCATGGAAAGAAACAGATTTGAAACAGATCGGTATACCTACTTAAAGTAGATACTTTTAAATACTTAAGAAAATAGAAAACTGTAAAACTCAATATATTTTACACAGGAGTAAAATTTTGCATGGAGAATAGAATCCCTGAGAACTTACCAACATAAAATCAAAGCCAAAATAATAGAAAGGCAGGTTCTAATCAAAATATCCATCTTGTATATGGAGACTATATTCTAAGTTTTATAATCAATGGCATGTCCAGGACTCAGAAAACGTTTCCTTTGTTTACCATAAAATGACTGATCAGCAAGTTTCGAAAATTAATCCAACCACATGCTATTTCCTTGCTCCTGCCTGCCCACAAAATATACAAACTAAACATACACCACCATTCCCTTCTTTTCAAAAACTATTATAAAATTGGGGCAGCCCTAGACAAATCCACAAGTCTCTGTTGACTTTTCATCTTTTCTTGTTATTGCTTTGTTTTTGATATCTGATAGCACCATCCCTTCACTGTGACTATCGCCTGGGTCCTCTCCATGCATGGCCACCACTAGATGACTCTGGAAATACACTTAAAAAAAAAAATTCCTGTCCTTTTCTTGTCTTCTATCAAAATTCATCATCTCATATCTTTCGATGTGCCTTAATCTGCTAGCATTTTGAAGATTTACTCCTCCACAGAGCAGAGCATTTGGTGTCATGAAAGGCAGTAAATTGTACCACGCCTTCCAAAGCGGCTTTATCTGCCAAGCATAGAGACTATTTCACTAGTTTTTAAGACACAAGAAATTTCCCATAAAATTCTATATTTCTGGATTCTTTTGATAGATGGGGAGATGTTGTGGAAATGTGTCCAATTCTTACATGTCAACAGGGAGCCGATATTTCAATATGGAGTCTGTACTTTTCAGTTGTCCAGGTCCCCTCACCATGCCTTCTTGTTTCACTTACTCAGTCCTTTTCACTCAATTACTCTTGTATGGGCCTTGTAGACATTTCTTTGAGTTTACAGCTCCTTTGCTAGGTGCTAGCTAATTCTTTGTAATTCTGCCAGCTGTAGTTAGTAGGGTTGGTTAATATAATAAAATTCCAAGTATTTTTTATAATCAAGTCTATTTTACTATCAGATTATGTTTTAGAAAATCCAAATTACTAACTTTTCAAAGGAATATGAAATATCACTTAGAACAAAATTTAAAGATATTTGAGATTTTTTTATCTAATTCTAACTTAATAACTTTATTGTTAATCTTATTTTCAGACTATAAATCTTCCTACATTTTATTCATAATCATCATGCTGGGAGGACAGTGACAACCCCATCTTGTTAGTGAATTGGAAAATATCTAGGAAAGTGCTGGGCAAAGTTCCAAAGTTAACAGAACAAAGTAAGGCTGCTATACATTTTGTAAATCAAAAGATTAGCAGGAAATTGAGAGTCTGGCATTCAGGAGACCAAATCACATGTTTGAAAGGGAAAGCCAGGTAAGTGTCAAGGAGATAGAGCAAGGCAGCAGGTCTGGTGAACAAAAATAAGCTGTAAAATGTCACCCTTGGTCTTTCCTGCAGAAATTGTATAACTCAAGGTTTATTTAAAAAATGCATCAGTATAACAAAGTAAAGAACAATATTATGACTACAGTTGGTGCTTTTATTTTAATATCCAGTATTTAAAGGAAGTTCTTAGAACACTTTGAAGACACTTCTCCAGCTCTGACAAACACACTGCTTTACACACCAATGTAATTAAAGCTGCTCAAGTCATTGTTCCAAAACTTACTAGGGCAAGGTGTCATTCTTACCTCCTGACTCTATGATCCTGAACTTGTAACTTCGTTTTTAAGCAACTCGTATCCTTTCAAAGTCTTTACAATTTCAATCCCCTGCTTTCTATTAGATTGGTTACCTGTTTTTTTTTTTTTTAACATTTTGAGTAACAATTTTATCAATTGACATTTGATAAGATGCTTGTTTATTAACATACACATATGACAATGCCATGAAAAGTACCCTATGCAGTCCAACTCTAATATCTAATATATATATAATATATAGAGATATATAGAGATATATTTATATATAAGTATATAAATATATATATATAATATATATATAAAATAGTAATGTCTAGAATGAGTTTTGTGATAATCATTCAGTACCAGTGAGTGACAACTATTAAAAACTCACTGGATATTAGGTTTCTTAACAACAATGTTTGGAAATACTGACATAATTTTAAGAACTTTCTCTGTATCTAATTATGGGATTTTTCCACATGTGGTATGGAAAGATACAAAAATAAAATAGGTAGATAATAATATTATGACTGCAGTTGGTGCTTTTACTCTAATATCAATTATTTAAAGGAAGTTCTTACAACACTTTGAAGATGGTTCTCCAGATCTGACAAACATACTTTACAAAATAATATATATATATTATATATATATATATATATAACTATTATATAATAGTTATGACTCACTGGTACTGAATGATTATCACAAAACTCATTCTAGACATTGCTATTTTATAAACTCAACTAATATCAAAGTTAATCACCTGCCAAATAATCATACATCTATTTTTCTATGTTGATAGGTACATATTTGTTACTTTTACCAAGTATTATACTAATCCCTTCACATCTATTTTTCATCATTATTGTTACATTGACATTAAAGTGAGCCTTATAGATTTAAACAATATTCTCAAGGTTATACAGCTAATAAATGGTAAAGTTGAGTTAAATCAAGAGTTTGATTCTAAAATTTTCCTACTCTTTGAACTTAGGGAAACTTTAGTGGTCATCTAATGCACAAAGAAATACATTTCCATCAGTAAGAAGATATAGGCAGCATTTATTGCATGCTTGAATGCTTCTAGTCTGTGATTTCACCTTAAGTCATGGAGTTATAACTCAACATCTTTATCATATATTAAACATAACACATTTTGGTAATTTATTAAGCTATTAATGAACTATACTTGCTTTCTATTTTATTGTTAAATTATTTCCTCCAATTACCACTGAATATCTTGTTAATGTAGTGATCTGACCAAAAATTAAAATTATAGAAGTGTTTGATGGTCAACGAAATTTGAGAAACTTTTGTGTAGGGGAATTCCTCTAAACTCGAAACACAGTGGATGACTGGTCTCAGAAGCTTTTGCTTGACTACTAGAAAAATCACAACTGCAAGGCTGTCAGTCAGAGATCAGCAAAAGGGCGAGAATGCAGGAGTCAATGACAATCTTTTTTTTTAAGATTTATTTATTTATACAAGAACTGGGGTACAGTCAGAGGCATAGGAGGGTGAGAGAATTCACCAGAGACAAAGCGGGGAGCAGAACAGGCAGACAGACAGAAGACACTGCTGAGGGGAGCAGCAGGCGAGACGGGAGAGGTCTGCTGGGCCATATGGGTATCTCCCTGGCCAGCCAGGAATCAAACCCGCACTGCAGAGGCTGCGGACAGCTTCACAGCATGGGATTCAACCCGCTGCACCACCAGGGTGGCCCTTGATGACATTCTTAATGCAACAGATAATAAATGGACATAAACAGCAATGGTACAACTCCAGAAATCAATCAACTTAACAAAAGTGCATTGCACTGGAAAGCAGGACTCTGAGGCTACCACAAAGCTGTTAGCTTTTGGAATTGTGTCTAGGTTCATAAACTCAACTCAACAAGTAACTCAACTAGTTTCAGTCAACAAATAAGTGTTCCCAAATTGCTATCTTTGTTTGTGATTTACATGATACAGTGCATCATATTAAGTCTCTTTAACTTAGGTTGCTACTGTTTCAAGGAATGCCAACAGCCATTAATAAAAGGACAGTAATCTGCTGGAGAGATCTGGGCAAAACCAACCTGATTTCAGAGTATGAGAAATAAGATGACCACTACTTCAAATAGATAATATATATTTATCTGTCAGAATACAAAGGAGGAAATGTGAGACAAGGCATTTATGGAATCTTCTGAATTCAACATAAGAGGAAGGCAATGCTCACCACAGAAACATTTATTGAGTTACTATCTTTGGTAATAAGCTCATACTGAATCACAAAATAGATAGAGAAGAATATATGAAAGTCACTGGGAAAACATAATTGATTTAAGTTATTTCACTATTTCAGTTTGTTTCACATACCAATTTTTAAGGCAATTTATCAAGGAAAAGTTCTAATATTTCATCATGAACAGTGAATTAACAGGGAGTTCTACATATGAAATGAGATAATCTTGCTTAAGAGAAGAAAGTGTGGAAAATATTTGACTAACCACAGGTGGCTTTGGAGAACTATCTTGTGTCTAAATTATTAAATCATTTGTCATATTCGAATATCGGTCATGATTCCTTTCTTTTGAACTAAGTTTCTGAAATGTTATAGGCATTTCAGATGCTGATGAGACATGAAGCTACTTTCAAAAGGACTTGCAGCTTTCCTATAGAGTAACAGATAGGTGTTTAAGACACTTCAGGATGTATGAAATCAATGCATTGTGGAGTACATAAATAAAGCGAGTTGCATAATTTAAATTCTAACATTATTGCGGTTCTATTAAGACTTAGGGATATTTTTCTAAGAAAAAGTAGAGTAAGCTATTTACCCTACATGCCACTGCACAAATATCAAAGCAAGAAGACGTTCTCTAAATTAAAAAAAGAAAGTTAAGAAATAGACATGTGCTTCCAATTTCGGGCAAGGATGATCAGATAGGAAGTAGATAGGAGCACCGATATAAAATTTATTTATTTTATTTCTTTATTCATAATTTCTTTAAATATAAAGAAAGGCCTCCCCTGGTGGTGCAGCAGTTGAGCACTGGGCTGCGAAGCCGCCCACAGCCTCTGCAACACCGGTTCGATCCCCGGCCACAGGTGAGGGTCCCACATGTCCCGCAGCAGACCTCTCCTGCAGTGCCCACTGCTCCCTTCAGCAGTGGGCACTGGTGAATTCTCTTACCCTCCCACACTTCTGACTGTACCCAGTGCTTGTATAAATAAATAAATAAATCTTTAAAAAAATAAATAAATATAAAGAAATTAAAACAAGCTGCAAAAAAAAATAAGCTGCAAAAAAAGATCTCAGTTCATAAAGCTATTAGTGAAAAGTTAAGATTTCATTGAATTTAAATTAACATTTTTAGAGTAGAATTTATAATAAACTAACATACAATTCAAAGATTTAGCTCTAAATATTGGGATTTTTCTCTTATTTTCCCCATTTCCTAGATTTGTTTTCAGTTTTGAATAGCTACCCAAGTCAGGCTTCAGACAACTACAGGACAAGAATGGGAACTAGTACATGCATTTATATAGATTTATACATATATTTATAGCTGCTCTTTGAATATCCTAGAATAAGATACTAGACAGATTAGAATTGACATGTTTTCTTAATCTACATGAGGACTAGATTTTTCTTCTATCCATCACAAACATGCAAATTGTATTGAGGAAGAATATTAGAACTCAAATATATTGACTAATGGACCTCTCTAATAACATGTATTTCAATAATTCAATAGTCATTGACCCTAAATTGTAATTAATAATGATGACAATTAATAATCAGGTACTGTGAGTTTGGTTTGACATAATTTGAGTTCAGCATAATTCATATTAAATTAATATTTCATAGAACATAATATTTACAGTTTTTATTAAAATAATTTAGAGCAGTTAAAATGAATGTATTTTCATGAATTGTCCAGGGTTTAAATTTTAATCCCAGCTTCAGTAAAGACTGCTTGAAACCGGCAGAAGGCTCCCGGAGGAGCCAGAGGTGAGCTGGGAAGTTCGCCCACACCAGACCCCTTCTGGCCAGCAGTCTGAGCCCAGACGGGAGCGGGCACCCGCCACTGGGGCAGACCGGACATGCAGGAGAGTGTGTCTTCTCCGCATCGCCACTTTAGAACAGGGACCTTTCTTCAATAAAGACTGCTTGAAACTGGCAGAAGGCTGCCTGTGGAACCAGAGGGAGAAGGTTCCCTGTGCAGTCAGAGGTGAGCTGAAGGACCCCACAAGCCAGGTTTCCACCTGGCAGGAAGTTGGAAACAAGAGAGAGAGATCCAGTGATTTGGAACCCAGAGTGCAATCCAGCTGCCCCACCTCCAGGGAAGTTTGTGGGACTTCAAGACACACCTTTGTTATTAAACACAGAAGGAGGAAATATTCTGTGACAGCGACAATTAATATACTCAAAGTACCACTGCCTCACTAGACTTCTGGCATAACAATATTTGACTCGTTTAGACCACCAGTTCCCGAACCCCACACCAAAAAGATGCTGGCCAGTACCAGCAACACAGTGTCCAAAGGCATAGGGCAAATTAGAAAACAGGCAGTAGGGAACAGAAAAACTACATGCAACCCAGCAACTCCTCAGGAAAAAGGCACACCACAAAAAGAAAACCACCCACCAGACTGCAACAACAGTAACTTGGAAGAACTTCTGAGCCTTCCAGAAAGAGAATTTAAAATTGCCGTGATTAAAAAACTGACAGAAGTCATAAAGGAAAATAATGATATGGGAAAAATAATCAACAATCAGAAGAATGAAATTGAGTCCCTAAAGAGGGAAGTAAAATAAATGCAGGAGATCAAAGAATTAATGGAGGAGCTAAAGAACTCTAGGAAAAGCAATGAAAGCAGAATAGATGAAATGGAAGAAAAAATAAGTACTCTAGAAGACACGGAAATAAAAAGAAACAAAACAAAAAAGGAAAGAGAAGTACGAAGGAAATAGATCGAAGAAAGACTTCGGGAACTATGTGACATCCGAAAATCAATCAACGTTATCCAACACATCAACAAAAAGAAATATAAAAACCATATGATAATAGCAATAGATGCCGAGAAAGCTTTCGACAAAGTGCAACACCCATTCATGATAAAAGCCCTTGAAATTCTTGGGATACAAGGAACATACCTCAACATCATAAAGGCCATATATGACAAGCCAACAGCCAGTATCATTCTCAATGGCGAAAAGCTGAAAGCATTTCCATTAAGATCTGGAACAAGACAAGGATGTCCACTTTTACCACTGCTTTTCAATATAATACTGAAAGTCCTAGACAGAGCAATGAGACAATAGAAAGACATACAAGGAATCCAAATAGGAAAAGAAGAAATCAAACTATCACTATTTGCAGATGATGCGATAATATACATAGAGAACCCCAAAAACTCCACAGAAAAACTAATTCAACTCATCAATCAGTTCAGTAAAGTGGCAGGATACAAAATCAACATGCAAAAGTCAGTAGCCTTCCTATACACAAACAATAACTCTGAAGAAGAAGAAATTTAAAAAAAATCCCTTTTATTATCAAAACAAAAAAAATCAAATACTTGGGAATAAATCTAACAAAAGAGGTAAAGGACCTATGCAAAGAAAACTATAAAACACTGTTAAAAGAAATAGAAGAAGACACAAAGAAATGGAAAGACATCCCCTGCTCATGGACTGGAAGAATAAACATTATTAAAATGGCCATCCTACCACAAGCAAATCTACAAAGAGCTAATAAGACTCAACAAAAACAAAGAAAATAATCCAGTCAAAAAATGGGCAGAAGAGCTAAAAAGAAACTTCTCTGAAGAGGAAATGCAAATGGCCAACAGGCATATGAAAAAATGTTCAACATCACTTGTAATCAGGGAAATGCAAAGCAAAACTACCTTGAGATACCATCTTACACCAGTGAGAATGGCACATATTAAAAAAACTAGCAACAACAAATGTTGGCGAGGATATGGAGAAAAAGGAACTCTCCTTCACTGTTGGTGGGATTGCAAACTGGTCCAACCACTGTGGAGCTCTGTGTGGAGATTTCTGGACCTACTAAACATAGGGGAAAGGAGGGCTTGCGGTCAAAATAAGGGGGTTGTAATTATATGGGGAATATAAAAAATAAAATTTAAATAAAAAAAGAAAAAAATGCCCCCCCAAAATTTGAATCCCAGATAAATCCACCTATTTTAAGTGAATATTCTCTTGAGAAATAGAACATATATAAGTATATTTTTTATTATGTATTTACTATAAATATAAAAAAATCACATTTTATAATAATATATATATTATATTTCTTAGGCAAACTCTGACTAAATCAAAGGTAGATTTTTCTAGTACTCATATATATATATATATATATAAATACATTTATAACAATATAAGAATTGGCTATGTAATTATGAAGTTTGACAAGCCCCAAACTCTACAATTAGTAAGAGAAACACCAAGGGAAGTTGCTTGTGTAGTTCCAAAGAGTCCAAAAGCCTAACAACCAGGAAAACCCAAAGGTAAGTTGCAGCCTAAGGACACAAAATGATCAACGCCACAGCTTGTGCAGTCAAATAAGCGAAGTCCCTCCTCTTTTTTTTTTTTTTAAAGATTTATTTATTTATTTATTTATACAAGCCCTGGGTACAGTCAGAAGCATGGGAGGGTGAGAGAATTCACCAGAGTCAAAGCGGGGAACAGAACAGGCAGACTGACGAAATACACTGCTGAGGGGAACAGCGGGTGCGGCAAGAGAGGTCTGTTGTGCCATGTGGGACCCTCGCCGGCAGCTGGAGATCAAACTGGTGCTGCTGAGGCCAACAGGCGGCTTCGCAGCCCAGCGCTCAACCGCTGCGCCAGGGGAGGCCCTAAGCAAAGTCCATCTTAATCAGCCTTTCTGTTCCATTCAGATTCTCAACGGATTAGA
This sequence comes from Talpa occidentalis, assembly GCF_014898055.3. NCBI lineage: Eukaryota > Metazoa > Chordata > Mammalia > Eulipotyphla > Talpidae > Talpa > Talpa occidentalis. The sequence continues at coordinate 29,403,594 of NW_023601653.1, forward strand.
TGAAGCCCATGCACCTTGATGTGGGCACTACAACTCAGGTTGTAATGCAATTACTTGTGCCTCCCTGGTGGCACAAGGAGTTAAGTCTCAGCAATATGAAGCTATTAGCAGCCACTGAAACATGAATTAGATACCTGGCCAAGGAGATAACCCACATGGTGCAGCAGACCTCTCCTGTCTCACCAGCTGCTCCCGAAAGCAGTGTATTTCAGTAGATCTGTTCTGCTCCCTACTTTGTCTCCAGTGAATCTTCTACTCCCCCCACTACCACTGCCCCCAAACCTCTGGCCTACATCCCAGCTCTTGCATGCATAAATAAATAAAATAAATCTTTAAAAAAATAAATGATATCTTACCTATAAACACCCTCACATACACTCCTAGAAAACATCTGACCAAATGTTTGTGTCACCCTATGGCCTGATTAGGTTGAACATAAAATTCGCCATTACACTACCCAAAAGCTGGATATGTATTCTAATGTTCATCAAATTTTAGATGAAATGAGGTGCTCATTTCTTTCAAATGTCATTATTTATTTTTTAATGAATTTAATTAAATATTGATTAATTAAGCACTTAAAATTTATAGGTTACAGAAGAAATGAATTCAAAATTAAGCAAGACAAAACCATTGCAAATATCTAAAGTCTATCAAAGGGAAATTAGATGATCATGTAATAAGTTCTCTTATTCTTCCAACAAATATTTATTTAGTTTCTATTAAGTTTTGGCATTTTGTTAAAAGCTCTGAGCAAAGTGATATGGTCTTTGTTATCACTGATTTTATAAACTATTAGAGAAGATTATGCAGGCAGCAAACAATCATAAATAAATACAAACCTTGAAAAAAATTTACTACAAACTTAAATACAATGAGTCATACTCTCCTTGGATACAGGTTCTGAAGAAACTAATTCTGAAAGCAAAACTTACTCATACTCAAATTTTCCCTTGAAAATCCTTAACTGTTCCATAAAGAAAAAAATGCTTATTTTTTATTTATACGAGTCTATATAGTTTTGCAGAAGTTAAAATCAACTAATGGATTCAAGTCTCTATCTCGTGATCAACGAAGGGTATAAATGAATTGAATGGTAGACTGAATTTCCCAGCATGAAAATTATTTTTTCCTAAATCTCCATTATCACTAGCTCCCTATCTTACCAGGTTCTATAAAGAAATTTTCTGAATGAAATGTAGCTACAATGAAACATGACTGTGAGGGATATATATGCTTTTCCAGATTGGGGTCTTCTTTCAATATTTTATTGACATCTAACAATGTACCAGAAACCTAATAAATGTCTGTTAAATTAGCATGGAAAATTGTTCTCAAAAGTTCGTTAGCCTAGAAAAGAAGTTTTCTTTCTCAAAGAGCTTGGAAGAAAAAGAAAGAAAAGAAAAATCAAGCAACAGTACATCCCTGGGCGAACTGTTTACTTCCCATAGACTTTAATCTGATCATTTATATAAAAGACCATTGAATTCTAAGAACTTTTCCAACACAGTGGCATAAATGAAGGAACCTAATCACACTTCACTATGTTAAAATGCTTAAATATAAAGTTTAATATTTTAAGTAACATTCCATAAACTATACATGGATAATCTCATATTTTCAGGAACAATGATGTGATAAAGCAAATAACACAAAATGTGACACAGCGTGCTAGCCAATATATATCTTCTGCTTCACGAATGTTTCTTCTAACCATAAAGGTAAAATCTCACTATTTCATCCATCAGTATCATCCTTATCAATATATGACACACTTTTTTTTGTAACTTAACATTCCTAAAAATGAGGCCCATATCACAATAATTTGCTATTATCAAAATGGCTTTTGTTTTTCTCCAATTTTTTACTAAATCTGAGTAATGCAAAATAAATAAATAATAAGAGTTATCATTTATCAAGACTAAGTGCTGCTTCTAGGCATCATGATAAAGTTATCCCTGTCTTGTTTACTTGAATGAGCTACAAATAAATCTCAGAGCGGCACTGAGTATTAGGCCTTCCAAATAGTTACTGTTGGCTCTATTTTAAATTACTACAAGATGACATAAAAACATTTCAGGTTACAAAATACAATTTTATTTAGACCTGTTTTATAAAATAATGGCAGAAAAGTATAATCAAACTTTTATAAGAAAGATTTTCAGTTGGACCTGTTATTTCCAATTTCTCAGTGGTAAACTGAAAGTAAGAAAATCACAAAAACCAACTAACTGTAGGTCATAGCTAAACTCCAATGCAGTAGAAATCATCTTTCAGAAAAAGGAGAAAATAACTCTCTTTATAGTGAAATATGCTAGTGAACATGCTCTTTGTTGTACTCTCTCACTCTTAGAACAATACAGTTTTATAACCAAAATCAATTTCAAATGATTTTCCTGATGAGTGAGAAAGCTGGCATTTTCAGAGAATGATGGTGAATGATAATCTGATCCTGACACAGAATTGAAGGAAGAACTAAGCTGAGCTACTAACCATTTTCAAACACTATAAACGATCTGAGATTTCACCTAAGGATGCAGTAGAGTCAAGCAGTGGAACAGAGTAGAAAAAAAACAATCTCAATGCCATAACCTAAGGTCAGTTTCATTATAATAAAAGTCCTTTTAAAAATGTTACATCCATAATAAACTCATATTTACGCACACTCACATTTAATATCTATTAAGTTAACCTAAAGGAAAGATGAAAGCACAGATATCTAGGCATTCTGGATTGAAAACAATTATAAAATGACTGATCATTAACTGGCAAAATAGGTGGAGGCAGCACCAATACAACATACAACTACAGAGTCTGCTATTTGCATGCCTTCCATGTAAATAGTTGTTTATTGAAATTGTCCAACGTTCACTTGGAGCAAAGTCACACTGATGCTCTGGATGGAGAAGTTTAAAGGATTCCTACTTGCCTGCAGGGTATCCTCCCTTTCACTTAATATGAAGCTTCTACAAAGTAACTGCATTCTTTTTTTTTTTTTTTTTTTACACGCACTGGGCACAGTCAGAAGCGCGGGAGGGTGACAGATTTCACCAGAGCCAGAGGGGACAGCAGAACAGGCAGACTGACTAAGTAAACTGCTAAGGGGGAGCAGCGGGCGGCAGGAGAGGTCTGCTTGCCATGTGGGACCCTCGCCCCGGAGGCTGGGGATCGAACCAGCAATGCAGAGGCTGCGGGCAGCTTTGCAACCCAGCACTCAACCGCTGCACCCCTGGGGAGGCCCAAAGTAACTGCATTCTAACAGAATTGTCTTTTCCTGATATTTGGGGTTAATCGCACTTTAGATAATACAGTTTCACTATAAAATAAGCTACTTTGTTTTTTTCACAATGAGTCACTGTTTTCTCTTAATTAGACATCTAGTGTACCTTAGCGTGGATTTTTCACAAATGAAGAATCTGTACCCTGAGAAACCTAAATATATGAGAAAACATGTTTTAAAATTAAATGAGCTAAAAAAAAACTTAAAACAAAATTTTAAGAATCTTACAATAAGACATTTCAACTAAAGGTGACAAGAAAATTAAAAGAAAAAAGACAGCGAGACATAAGCTATTTGTCAAAAAAGGTTTCTTCCTTCAGGCTTCCTGTTGATGTCTTTTCAGAATGAGAAATACAATATGAGGGGTACAATTATGCCACACATTACTTCTTTATTACTTGGAAATTGAGGTTCAGACACATTTTTAGGAAGGGTCATTGGGAAATTGGGATGGATTCAGGCTCCCAATCACTCTCACCTATTGCTGAATTGCAAAAAGAAAACTCCTATTAAGAATAACTACTACTGTTTTTTTGGCACTTAAGTTAGGCACATTTTTATAAATATGGTCACATGTACAATATCCCTATAAGGCTGAGATTATCACCATTATCTATCAGTGACAAAAATTGAAGAAGAGAACTAAGTCATATATCAAAGGCCCTGGTTAGTAAGCAGGAGGATCAGTGTTTGAAATTACATCTGTGGGACTTCATTATCACGTGTTTCCTCCTACAAATTAGGAAAAAGGCATCTATATAAATATTAGAATACTTTACAAAAATGTCATAGTTAACCAACAGTGATGTAGATGAGCTTGTTTGTAATGCAGTGAACTCTGATAATTATACACAACAATTATGTATATCCATAGGCAGAGATCTTTAAATTTGTAATTTTCAAATGTGTGATCTATTCAAACTACAGAACCCTGTAATAATTCCCATGTGATAGGAATTCTCTGAACATGAATCTTGCATTAAGCATAGTTGATTTTGATATCTACTAGAACAATCTGTTTTAAAACTCTACGTTCCTTGAAGGCGTGGAGGAGAAAATGTTGAGTCTAAGGACTTTGCAGGGTTCACTGCATAATGTGGACTGTGTTGAAACTCGCCTGTACTAGTTTATATACAGTTCCCTCAGCACCAGTTACATCTGGTGACATGGAGCTACCGGCTTCCAAGAACTGCCAGATCCTCACATTGAGAGATGCATCCTCCTGCAAGACCCAGTGAGGAACAGACAGTGAGTGTGGGGAACAAAATGTGTGCAGGTGCAGACACAGATAAGCTAACTGGGGAACTGAAAATCTATAAATTAAAGAGTCCCTTCAACAAATATCTTCTTGGGCCTCCCAAGTGGCGCAGCGGTTGAGCGCTGGGTTGTGAAGCTGCCCGCAGCCTCTGCAGCGCAGGTTCGATCCCCGGCTGCTCCCCGGCACTGGAGGAGGGTCCCACATGGCTCGCAGACCTCTCCTGCAGCCTGCTGCTCCCCTCAACAGTGTACTTCGGTCCTTCTGCCCGTTCTGCTCCCCGCTCTGGCTCTGGTGAATTCTCTCACCCTCCCGCGCTTCTGGCTGTACCCAGTGCTTGTATAAATAAATAAATAAATAAATAAATCTTTAAAACAAAACAAACAAACAAACAAAAAAAAAAAACAAATATCTTCTTAAATTTACTGTACGAATTTGATAAAGATATCAGAAAGCAATTCATGTCGGAGACATATGGCCAAAAGCTATTCCCAGAGAAAAGAGTAGATATAACAGGAACTCAAAAAACCATGACATAGTCTAGTTTCTCTTCAGATCACATAAACATTTTTCCTTCTACAAAAAATCACTACACAATTAAAACAAAACCAGTGTAATCAGCCTATCTACTCTCCACCTACCAGAGACAAGATAATCAGATCAAATTTACTTCTGTAGTAGACATCATTTTTAAGAACTGTTACAGATTGACATAAATTGAGAGGATAGAATTCCCACATGCCCAGCACCCAAATTCTTCTATTATTAACACCTTCCATTTTTATAGAATGTTTCTTGCAATTCATGAATCAATACATTATTATTAGCTAAAATCCATATTTCATTCATATTTCCTTATTTTTTAATAAATGACTATTTTTTTCTGTTCTAGGATATCACTCATGACGCATAATGCACTTATTTAACCTGTCTACTTAGATTCCTCTTGGCTATGCCATTCTCAGACTACCTTGATTTTATTTTTTTAAGGTTTTTTTTTTTAAGATTTATTTATTCATCCATACAAGAGCTGGGGTACAGGCCAGGGATGTGGGGGTGGGGGCAGTGAGAGGATTCACCAGAAACAGAATGGGGAACAGAACAGGCAGCCTGACTGAAACACACTGCTGAGGGGAGCAGCAGGCAAGACAGGAGAGTTCTACTGCGCCATGTGGGTTGCTCCCTGGATGGCAGGAGATTGAACTCATACTGCAGAGGCTGCGGATTGCTTCATAGTGCAATGTTTAACCCCTTGTGCCACCAGGGAGGCCCCTCCCTTGATTTTAAAGATTGCAAATTTTGAGTACAGATGAGATATTTTATAGGTTGTTCATCTACTGGAATTTGATTTTTTTCCCATGATTTTACTGGGGCTGTGGTTTTGGGGAAGATGATAATAAAGTGTTGTATTCTACATGTTACATCAAAGGAAAATACTACGAACACGAGTTATCATGTCAATGTTGACATGATCACCAGGCTGAAGTCATGTTTGTCATGTTTTTTTCACCTTTAAATTTAGTCCCTTGTATGGCCCCATTTTCCACACTATTCTTGGAAGGAAATCCCTATTGTAACCCACACTTAAAAAGGGAGGAGTGATGTTCCCATGATAGGGTGAAGTATTTACATAATTTATTTAGAATATTTATATCATTTACTCAATCACGGATATTTACTGCAGACTGTGGGATAGCATACAACGTTACCTTACTGTCTTTTTCAGACTGTTCCAACTTTGAAGATTGGGAGGATTTTTGGATGTTTTTGAAATATACCCATCAATGTGCTTCATTTTATTGATTTTATTTTTGAGAACATCTTTATTTTTGTCACTGTGAATGCTGCAGGATTTTTGTTTTACCATCAGCCATTCCTCCAAGGCTGTCACCGGAGAATGACACAAGAAACCAAGATTAAGGTGCTAGGTATGTTCCTTGCTAATAGAATACCCTGGATTTTAGCCCCTTTAATCGAAAGAACAAAGAAACAAATATTTATTTAATTTTTTTAACTAATCTTTTTTTTTAAGATGTATTTATTTATACAAGAACCAGGATACAGAGCAGATGCAAGGGAGGGTGAGAGCATTCACCAGAGACGGAGTGAGGAACAGAACAGACAGACTGACAAAAGAAAAGACACTGCTGAGGGGAGCAGCGGGCGAGACAGGAGAGGTCTGCTGTGCCATGTGGGACCCTCCCCGGCCTGGCCGGAATCGAACTGGCACTGCAGAGGCTGTGGACAGCTTCACAGCACGGTGCTCAACCACCTGTGCCACCATGTGAGGCCCACAAACAAATATTTATTATGCAAGTTCTATATGCACAGCAATGGTTTAGGAAGTGAGAACATAGCAGTGAATGAAACAGCCCCTATTTTCATAATTATGTCCTAATTGAAAAAATAATAATCATAATGTATAGATAAGTGTTATCAAGAACAGAAAAGCAGGAAAATGAGATAAAGAATGACAAGAAGCAACTACACTTGAGAAGTGTAGTCAAAGAACTATTTTAAGAGGCGTCATATGACCAGAAAGCCGTATAAATACAGGAATCTTATATTCATAAAATTAAAAAGCCAGGGATAAGACATTTTATGCAAAGACAATAAACACAAAGGTATGAGGTAACCATGTATTGAGTGTTCAGGAACATTTAAAATGTGTATAGCATGTTGAGGGTACAGGTTCTTTTCCAAAAATAATTTTGGACATGGATAGAGCACACATGCTAAGTGAAAGAAGTCAGAAGGAGAAACAAATAGTGCATGATTTTACTCATTGTGGAATATAAAGAAACAAAACAGACCCTGGGAATATGAGTGCAGAATTGAGGCTACCAGGGAGGGAGAGTGGAGAGTGGGAAACGAACGGACAGGAACCCTGGCTTAGGATGGAGGATTATGTATGCTTTCCTGGTGAGTGTGGTGTGGTGACACATGCACCTGGAAAAGTGGATAACCTATTCCCCTAAATGATATGCAGTGCTGCACCCAATTAAAAGCATTAATAAGTAAAGTCAGCATTAATAAGTAAAACAAAAATTACACAAAAATAATTCAGAAAAAAATGCTTTTCAAATATTTTCCTTTAGATAAACAAAACAAGTGACCTCAAATTATTCCCTTTCAGCTCCACTGGTGGAAACTAATGTCTTGCCACATAAAACTTTACTTTTGCCAAATGGCTAGTATTTGTAAAGTTAACATAAATGAAATTTTCTATAATGAAATATAAATTTATTATGCTACTTTGATTTCTACTAATGCTTATTTTTATATATTTTTCATGAAAGCTAATTTCAAACAGACTAACAAAATGTGTAAAGAGTTAGGAGAATGAAATAATTTTTTATTGATCCAGTTGTTCCCTGAATGCATAATTATTTTACTCATTATAGTAACATAATAAGGTTAAGTATTATTAACCACATTTTAGAGATAAAAATTTAAAGCATCAGAGGCTCATGTGACTTGCCTCAGGGGAGCTTCCAAGTAGTAACTGTAGTTTATAAGCCCATTTTGAGAGATTTCAGAGTTTATACCTTACATACATGCAAGCATTAATAAGTAAAACAATGCAAAGTAAATAGATTTTTTATTACCCACAAGATAGTGTTGACTACTAATTAAGACCAATTAAAGTAAATTTGGTTGGTTTTTGAATGTACTCAACATATTTGCAAACATTAAAAAGCATATCAATCTTTGATACTAGCACCTTGTCAGATATATACAATGGGATACTACTCAGCTATCAAAAAGATAAACTCTTGCCACACATGCCAATAACGATGGAACTACAAGGAATGATACTAAGAGAAATCAGTCAAAAGGGAAAAGACAAATAAAAGATGTTATCACTTACATGTGTAATATAGAAATACAAAGCCAAGGGTCCAATAAAGCCAAATTCAAAACTAACCCTTAAAATCTGACTGTGGAATGGGGGCAAGCAGAGAGGGAGGGGGAGGGAGAAAGGAAGCTTCCAGAATAAAGAAAGGAGGGACACCAAGGGTTTCTGGTGGTGGACCATAATTCTTTGGTAGTGGGTTCACAATGGCAACAATGCCTATAATTAAAAAAAAAAAAAGTATATAAACTAGTATTAACTAAAAAAAAAATTAAAAAGAGCATTAATACCATATTGGCTGGCTATAGAGAAATGGATACTGTACACATTGTTATTGAAAGAACAATTATATATCATTTAGAGAAATTTCACATAACATAATCTACACCCTTATAAATACAAGAGAAAATATATCTTGGAATGTTATTATTTGCTCTTCCAGGTATATGCTCTAACAGGAAAAATAACAGTCTTGGTTCTTTGCTAAAATGTAAAAACGTGCAAAAAAATTACATACAACAATAATGTTGAACAGTAATCACAGACTGAAGTAAATTTTAACAGTTCTATATCATGAATACCTTTGATCATTACATACCAAGTTCCTCAAATATCACAGATATAGAGAAAATATTTAAGAAATATTTGAAAAGAATATTGTAAGCTGTACAAAATGTTTACCCTCATATATATTAAAATTGGAAGTAAATAAACTAAATTTTTTTTTTTTTTTTGTGGGACCCTCGCTGGTGGCCGGGGAACAAACCGGCACTGAACTCACAGCCCAGCGCTCAATTGCTGCGCCACCAGGGGAGGCCCAATACACTAATGTATTAAAGAGCAATAACTGAGTGATGATATTAGAGGTTTTGTAAATTTTCTTCTACTCATCTAAGTTCTTTGAAACAAGCATATATTTACTGAATGCAATAGAAAATCCATATAAGAAGCATCTTCACCCTGACCAAACCAGAGGCATGATCACATATTTAAGGGTTCCAAAATGTTGAAGGTCTACACAGGAGAGACGCAAAAATATTTGCAAACATGATTTCAGTGAAATGATGTGTGCTCAATGCCTCACCTGGATGAAAATGTAAAATTTCAATCCATTTTTTCTCAGTTTTTGGTAAAGATCTTCATCTTTACCTTATATTAACTGCTTCTTTCTCTAACTGCTACTGTTTTTCAGTTTAGCACTTCCAGTGAAGTGAAAGCATAAGTAAAGGTAACACAAATACTGCTTTACTTAGACAACGTCTTACTTGACATCCTTTTCATGTTAGTTGGTCTCCTTAAATAAATGGCAGTTTGTTCCCACGTCTGAGACAAATAAACACAAGTTAATGTAGTACAAAAAAGACCATGTATGTTTTCTTCAATTTCAGAGGCAACTTTTACTAAAGTTTTCTTTCTATTTATACACTATTGTACCAGTTACCATTCATAAAAGATACCATACATTCCACATTTGTATTAAAATGCATTGTGTATATTTAAATTGAAAGCTACTAGTGAGTAAAGTTGGGCATATACATTTCGAATACCCGTGTACATTCAAGTGCTAACATTAATACAAACAGATCTGCTATCTTGCTATCTGCTATTCAAGTGCTAACATTAATACAAACAAATCTGCTATCTTGGGCCAGTAACTTTTTTTTTTTTAAGATTTATTTATTTATTTATACAAGCACTGGGTATAGTCAGAAGCATGGGAGGGTGAGAGAATTCACCAGAGCCAGAGCGGGGAACAGAACAGGCAGACTGACAAAGTACACTGCTGAGGGAAGCAGCAGCGGGCACAACAGGTGAGGTCTGCTCGCCATGTGGGACCCTCGACCGGTGGCTGGGGATCGAACTGGTGTTGCAGAGGCTGCGGGCAGCTTCGCAACCCAGCGCTCAACCGCTGCACCACCAGGGAGGCCCTGGGCCAGTAACTATCATGTGTGAGATTACTTCATCTTTTTGGTAATTTTTTACCTTTTGTCTCCAGGAAACCGTTACAACAGAACAGAGTCCTTAGTGAAGTAAAAGTTTACACTGATTTTCCCTTTGCTAGTAAGCTAATGATGATGAATAACCTTGAATTTTATGAAAAATGACTGGTGCTTTTCAGAATTCAACCTAAACCTTCCCATCCTCTCGGTTTATAAGATCCTCCTAGAGTAGGTTCTCCTTGCCAGGTCTCCCCCTGCTTTTCTTCCTCTTCTCAGTTCTCCTTAAACACTGGTCATTTTTTTTTTCACTCTACTCACTTCCTTTCGTTTCCCCAGTGTGTGATAGTTTCCCTATCCGCACATTCTCCAGAACCACCATGACTAGCTAACTCACTGACTTGTTAAAATCTCATTTCAACCCCAATCTTTCTCCCTGATTCTGATTCTAATATGCATAACAAAAATATTCCAGTTTTCTAGACTATACACTGACTTATTTAATCACCTAAACTACACCAACAGATGGCTGTATATTATTGCCTGAAATTATAGAGATGTAATAATTATTAGAAGTTTTTATATGTACAATTACTATATATTGTGTTACAGTAATACAGGTATTTTATTTGTAAATTGCGACATATAAAATTTGAGTTGGGTGACAACAAAAGGGCATATATATGTTTACTTATCTAATGTAAAAATGATACACACAACAGATTTGAAGACATACATCAAAGGTTAATGCATTCATTATATAGTATTCCTAGTATATGCTAAATACTAGAACTACACTCGTGGATAAAAATTCACAGGTTGTGCCCCCACAAAATTTGTGGGCTGGCAGATAAGAAAGATATTCAATAACCAATTACAATAATAATTGAGATCAATACTCTGAGTGAAGGGATCATGATATCAAAATAACACATGCACAAAGGAACCTGATCTAGATTTGAAGGATAGAGGATGGAGACAGGTGGTCATGGAAATTGGCCCTGAAGAGTGAGTGAAAGCTTGAACCAAAATGTGAAAACGTGTAAGAGTTATATAGGTTCAGAGCAATGGAAGAAAGCCCCAAATAGAAATGACATTTCAAAAATCCTGAGGTGGGTAGGAGGGTGCATGCAATGACCAAATATTATTAGGATCACATCTGTTAAGAGAAATTTTCATTTACTCAAGAAATGATCATGGGCAGAAGAATATGCTATTGCATTGGATGAGAAGTTTCATTAAAAAAAAAAAGCTATTATAACATCTTTTTCAATACAAAATTATTTCTACTTGACATATATTATCACAAATAGGGTATTTACTTACTAAATATCAAGAAGTTTACACCATTATTTAATCGACCCTGTAACAGGGAATTGATGCTTCATGAAACTAAGCAATGTACCCCAATTCATGGGCTCGGTACAGGGCAAACCTAAGAACTAAATCAGCCTTGTCCAAAGTCCAGCTTCTTTCCAGTTTAACTCATTTCCACCATATTAATTAGGGCATGCATGCTCAGCTAGTAGAGTAATGCATTCTTACTTCCTCTTCCTCAGCATTTTTACACTTCCTGATCTGCAAGGGTAGTTGTCACATGGTGTTATCTCTTTTTATATGATCAGTCCTGCCCCATTTTTACCACAATCTCTGTAATTATAGGCATACTATTATAGTTTCAAATGAATTTATCTATATATGTTTAAGAATTTAGGAGATCTGTTACTACAAATTGATTTGCCCTGCATGACATCCTAAAATGTCATATCTCCATTCCTGTTTTATAATCTAATAATCCTATTATTAAAGAAAGAAAAAATTGTGAAAAACCTGTCTGTTTTAGTATTGGTTCTAAATAACCACACTTTCAAAGTCTGTCATATAGTAAGCATACCCAGAAAATACATCTCTTTGTGATTATAGGCTTTTCATCCCTGTGTAGTCAATGTAAACTTTTTCATGCAAACGGATACTTTAAAAACTATTAAGAATACTGCTAGCAGAATGACTCCCTTACACATGTATATCAATGAATGCAAGGGATCATATAAAAAGAAAATTCAGTGTTTTAGACATGGTATGACCCAAGTCAACAGATTTTTTAAAATACCCTGTTATTATATCTCACCCTTTAGCTAAGATCAAGTGTAGATTTGTTCTTATCGGTTTAAAATATTTTACTAAAAGATACAACAGAACAACTTAAACAGTTATCTTAGAAAAACAGTTGAAAAAATTATGAAGACTTCAAAATGTTGTCCACCAAGAGTGACTACAAATAAGGAAATACAAAGTGGCAAATATAGGTAGGTGCTTCGTGAAAGTTTAACTGGTAATCACAGTATCTTCCTAACACATATCCTGACATCTGCTGAAGAGAATTTAACTTCTATGACTTTAAATATAGATGATTCATCTTAACAATCCTTAAATAAATAAGTAAAAAGTTAACCTTGTCAAACAAGTATGTATTCTCATCTACCTATCTTTAGCAGAACTGTTATTTGTTTACACTTTACATTTCATTTCTCTAGTGTTTGGACAGTTGGCACACCAAGTCCTTCCATTTTAAATATAAACCTGTTGTATTTGGTATGAGCAGCTGCAAATAATTTAAGAAAGATGTTCAAGATGTCAATTCCTTAAGTATTTGCATACAATTTATCCAATCACTGGCAAAAAAGTTTTCATTAAGAAGAAAAGGAATTCAGAATAGTGATATGCAGTGCTTAATATGATAGGAATAAAGAATTGGAATACTTTAGCTCTTTTTCTTTAAGAGGAGAGTTAAAAGGAAGATGAATGTCCTGTGATCTGAAATTGAGTGTGACAGTATCCTCCTTCATCCTGTCCCCATTCAAGTCCTAAAATAAATAATTGCTTCATCCAAAAAAATTTCTGCCTGATTACTATGGAGACATTTGATAAGCTTTTCATTAATCAAAATAATGTTTAAAAAAAGGTCACATATCACCACCAATGAAATGATACTGTCTTTGGGATTCCCCCCCACACTTTATTCTTTTGATGAATTCAAACAAAATGAGAATATTGATGTTGCTGTTTTAAAATATTTTTTTTTGATAATGTTTATTCTTCCAATCCATGAGCAGGGGATGTCTTTCCATTTCTTTGTGTCTTCTTCTATTTCTTTTAACAGTGTTTTATACCTCTGCTGTCATCCTCAATCATCCAATGGCATTCTCCTTTCTCAATACATTAATTTCGCATTAGCATATTGCTCGACTCTGGACTCATTTTCCTTCTTGTTTCTTTCTCACGCTGCATTTCCAACCATCCTCAACTCTGTATTTTCATTAACACTACCCTTTGGAATAGGTCTTCCAAGGCTTGGTCAGTGTTTCCAATCTTCCCACTTCAGTACGCATGAGAAAATGAAGATATTTGCACCACACATGACAGTACATGGGAGAGGCTACGTAAAGCCAGAGTTTGCCCAGCTGCTTCCTGATGCTCCAGGTTCCACCTGGAATGACAACATCTCAGCTGCCTTATAATTCATTTTCTGCATGCCAGTATCCATAATATGTTGGGCAAAAGTGTGTCAATCAGGGCCTCCCTGGTGGTGCAAGGGCTTATGAAGCAATCCGCAGCCTCTGCAGAATGAGTTCGATCCCCGGTCGGCCAGGGAGCAACCCGCATGGCACAGCAGACCTCTCTTGTCTCGCCCGCTGCTCCCCTCAGCAGTGTATTTCAGTCAGTCTGCCTGTTCTGTTCCCCACTCTGTCTCTGGTGAATCCTCTCACCCCCCGCACCTCTGGCCTGAACCCCAGCTCTTGTATGCATAAATAATAAATAAATCTTTAAAAAAAAAATAATAAAATATTTTTTTTTGTTATCACTTGCCTGTTCTATTTGTTGGACCTTAGTAGAAAGGATTATATGAAGGATTATTAATGCCATAAATATTTTCTCTTTTCATTTTATCTCAAAGTAGACTATCAAGCCAAAATAAACATTCAAATTATATTCACAGTCTGGATATAATGAATTCAACATCAGCTTTAGATGATGCTCCAAGTTTCTCTTCTCTTCCCCCCAAACTCCTTTGGCATTACAAAACGTAAAACAAATTCATCTTGTTGACAAGCAGAACTGATTCAAAAAAGGTAAGGTTCCTCATTTTCTTTGTTGTTAAACTTTATATAATTAAAATGTCACACCAAATTTTCCTTTAGACAAAAGGCACTTCAGGGACAACTGATGAACTGTTCTTTTCTACACACTTAAAAGTATTTAAAACATTTTTTAATGATATAAAAAATAATATACTGTAACTTTATTCATTACTCCTCAAAAGAACCATGAACAGAAATATAATTCATTTTCATGTTTATCCCACATCTGCAGAAATCTCAGAAGAGCTGTATTTGTCTATTATTTAAAATAAAAATCAGCAGTTTTATCTACTGGAAAATTAAAACATGTCAGAAATGAGAAGACAGAAAAGTCTTTGTGTATAGAATTCCTTCTTCACCTTTGATTGTGTATTTTAAAGGTACTTTATTTTTTAAAGATTTATTTATTTATGAATACAAGAAATGGGGTACAGGCCAGAGGTGTGGGAGTGAGAGAATTCACCAGAGACAGAGTGGGAAACAGAACAGGGAGATCAACTGAAATACACTATTAAGGGGAGAAGCAGGGGAGACAGAAAAGGTCTCTGCACCACGTGGGTCAGCTCCCTAGCCAGGGATCGAACTTATGCTGCAGTGGCTGCGAATAGCTTCATAGTCTGAGACTCAACCCCTTGCACCACCAGGAAGGCGACTTTAGATAAAAACTATTGACATCAGTCAACAAAAATGAGTGACTTGTACTTAATATTTATCACATTAATAGTAGCTTGGGAAGAGAGGGACTATATTTGTCTAATGACTTAAAAGAATGAACTTTACTTTTATAATAATGGGCTTTAAACATATGACAGAAAATAGAATATTAAAGTAATTTCAGGAAAATAAAGATCTCAGGAAGCTTCTTTATTGACTCCTCTAAAATTTGGGGTGTTTTGTCTGTGATCTACCCCATTTCTGATCTCAACAATTTAAAACCAAATGGGTTTCTATGGTATCTGGGCAGAAGATAATACTTATGCATCCTATTGTTTATATGGCAGGATGCACATGTCCAGAGGATTCAGCAACCATATTTCATTTGTTATCTAACTGCCTGCTTTAGTTTCTCATGATGCAGCCTGAAACTCTACTTGTCATGTTGAAGTATTATTTAATAAATTCCTGAGACATACAAACTGATTTCACTAGAAGCCTATTGTAGATTTCTTAGCCCTTGACCAGACGGCAAATGACATTAATTTATTCCATTATGTACTGCCCTCTCTAACCAAGACCTATACCATATGATAGTAGAAAGACTGCACAAACACATGCAAACACATACACACAATTTATGTTTGGGCTTGGCTAAGTAAGAGAGTTTTATGCAGACAGATGCATATAATTATCTTCACAACACAGAAGGGGAAAAAAAAAAGAAGAGATAGTTTCTCTTCTTTAAAATAGTAAATATTTTAATTAACTATAACCTTGTAAATAGCAAGCAACTATATGGCTTTGCAATCAGTTGCTAACTAATCATACCTCTACTAGATAGGAGAAAGCCACAGTTAGGGTGTCAAATGCTCGGGACAAATATGTTCCATGATAAAGAAAGGAATAAGTGGGATTTTCCAATACCATGTTTTAAATGACTCTGTCATTTTTTCACAGACAAGCAAATATCAAATGACTATATCAGAGTATTGCCAAATAATTCAGACTAAAATGATCAAGTTTAGTCACTCTGCGAAGTATAGTTTTGATCCCTAAGTCCTTTATTTCCCTTTTATAGGCCAATTAAAACAGCTTGATGAAGAATTACTGAAATGCTAAGTTCACTGCTATTCAAAATTGTATGAAACCTTGCCAGCAACCCTTTTCATTTGGTTTTAAATCCATATGGAGCTCTATTTAAAATTTTAAACCTGACTTGAGGCGTTCACATCTGCATCTAATATTTTGACAGTAAAAACTAACTTCAATCTATTTAAATGTCAAATATAGACGGGAGTATGATATTTTATTCAAATAATATAATGCCAATGTATTTCAATACCAAAGCAATAATACTTTATTAAAAAAATCCAATTTATGCCCTATGCCTAGAGATCATTTAAGCAAAGAGAAATATTGAAATAATACTTCTAGAAATTTAAATGCAAATATAAATAAAAGTACAAAAACAAATAAATGAGCATTTTTGGTTTGGAAACTCATGAGTGTTTTGGTATAATACTGCTTTGGAAATGGCTATTTCTAAATCAAATATGAAAACTATTATACCAGTTATTATTTAAATTTCAGCAACTTTTTAGTAGAAATTTCTTTATTTATTTTTTTTATTAAATAATAAATTTTATTTTTATATTCCCCCATAAAACTGCACATGCCCCATTCTGACCCCAATCCCTCCCCTCCCGGCCCCCACCCCCCAAAAAGTGTCTCTGGTTCATAGTTTTTTGTTGATTTTGGAAATTTCTTTATTTTTTAAATAAGGTACATATTAATTTTTTTCAAATGCAAAGTGTATATATATTTGTGTATATATGTTTATATGCATACTTTTATATATGCACATACTTTTATATATGCACATTCATGTATATATATATATACAAGTTTTATCTTTTATACTTGTGTACCTAAGTTCTGCATGCATGTGTGTGTATATACTTATGTTTATGTGTATACTTTTCATATATAAATTGTATATATGTGTGAATATATATGTAAAATAAGTTCACTTCTATCAGGAATCCCTCAGTCTCTCAGATACCCTTTCCTCCCTAGGGGGAATCTCTGTCACCATAATCTTATATATCCTCCAGACCTGATTTATATACATAAATAGATGCATATGTACATAATACATACACATACACTTTGTATTTTATTATAAAAATGAAATCTACTTCCCACCACATTCTGCACTCTTCTCTTCCCTTAACATACCCTAAATCTAATTCATTATCAGTTAATGTTCTTTCTAATGAATAGGGACTTGCTGTAAATGTTCTTTATTAGCAGAAGTTGATTTAACTTATGATGAAATGGAATTGAGTATAAAACAGTTAAAACAATGACTGTGAACAAAAGATGGAAATGAAAAATATAAGAACATGAGGAGTCCCAGGGTTCAAATTCAGGGCAAAATCATCTTAAGTATGTTCTTGAAAAGGAGAAAGAGACAGCAAAAAGGGTATCAATTTAGTCTTTACTATCACCCAAAAAACTATTCTTCCAAGACAGACATTTCTGATTTTCCTTAAGCCTGAAAAATCACTCACTCTGCCATAAAACCTTTGCTCAGAGTCCAAAAGCCATATCTCAAGGGAGTATATATTTGTCTTAGACAAAACTGAATAAATTTAAGATTGAAGTTATATGTTAGACTGTTACTGAGAAACCTTTGCAAGAATAGTTTCCAAAGCCTTATAATACAGTCTCTAAAATTGCAACTTGGAAACATAACTAAATACCAAAAAATATTTATGAATATAATAAAATATGCTAAGATTTTTTTAAATTAAAGAAAATCACAATTAAATTGAAATTTCACTATCCTCTTTTTAAAAATTATTCAGACAAATCAGTTATGAAAGTGACTTCTACTTCTCTGATTAGGTGACTGAAATTATATTGCGAATAAGATAATCTACTAATTTAAAAATAGAGTATGAGTCTACAGTTTGTGTAGTTATAATGGAAATAAATTAGAAAAATACCTGCCAAGTTGTCATGCCAGTTAACCAATAACAAAGGCTTATGATCTTAAGTTTGGTTAAATAAATTTCTCTCTCTCTCTCAGTAAGAAACCATAAAAGAATTACTGAAGGCAACTTCTCCTCTGCTAAGTACTGTAAATGGTATATACTTAATGAGATTTTTACAAGATTTTATTTGGATTGGTTTGAGTTTTGGTAGAGCAGTTACTGTTATATAGATAAGCATGGTTATGTATCAAGATTGTCCTTTTAATATTTTTGTGGGGCTTAACATGAGCAAAACGTTGATTTGTGAGCCTTTGCTTTCCCTGAAGAAAAGTGGTCAGACTAAAATGAAAATGGAGAGGGTCCCTTAGTTCTGGAAGTTAAATTCCCACAGTGTGAAAAACCACAATGATATAGTGGTAACAAAATATGGTTGTGAGTTCCCAATCTGTCTTCAACAGAGCTGCTTTCTCACCAATTCTGGCAAATTTCAATTAAAATTGTGTATGTAAACAGCTGGAGTTTAGATATTAAGATCAACATGGTGGCTATGTGCAATATACTTAGTGAGAAGCTGAGGTATAATGGAACCTTTGGAAATCTTAATTAACAACACAGCCCTCACAAAACATTTCCTGAAACATATGTATTTTGAGTCAAATTCTTCATCCTCATGGAACTCAATCTCCCTAAACCTCCTGTCTCCCATTTTCATTTTCTTTTCATGTTTTCCACCTCCCATGAATAGTGAACTTTTCAAATCATACTCCAGAGCTTAAAACACTGCAATGTACTTTACAATGTGGATGATGGATAACTTTTTGAAATATTATAAGCTATTGTGTTTTATTTCAGAAGCCACTGCCAAAAGTAAAAATCACAGGCCAGATTCCTAACTCCTTTGGAACTCTTCTGTAGAAGAGACCCCTTGAAAATCCTAAGTCCGTGAAATAAATACAAATTGTATTTTTTCTCAAGAGCAAAAGTGGTTTTTTTATCTTGGCAAACTGAATGAATAGTATTTGGTAGCTAATGTGACTATTCTTTCTACTGATTTAATCTTTGACCTTAGAAAGATACTAAAAAGATAACAACTACAAAACAACTTAGGTCCTCAAAACAGTCAACACTATTGTGTTGTAAATATAAGAGTTTGGTAGATGGTTATTTACACCAAATTTTCATTATCTCCAGATTCAAGATATATTTGAATATTTATATCTGAGTATTTATTTTTTCAAAAAGACATACTCCAAAATCTTCTTTTTTCTAGTTCTTAAAAAAAGTAAGAAATGTCAAATATAACTAAAGATATTGGTTTAAAATTCAGAGAAAGGGAACTGTTAAAAACCAAATATTTTAATATTCACCACTACAAGTATTGCTGAATACTTGAAAGAAATGGAATCAATTACATTTTGATTGTAGTTGCTAAACAGATGAGACTTGGAATATTTTTGAAACCTGTCAGTAGAACTTCTTGTTCCATGCAACCATTACCACTAAGAATAAAGCAAATAAGCAAAAATTCCATAATTATCATTATCATATGATTTCAAAGAAAATTGAAACCAACTTCAATTTATTCTAGGCACATATCCCTTAACTCGATAAAGGACATATTAGACTTTCTGTTTTACATATAAAGAAAATGTACTCAGAGAGGTTAATAGTTCATTCAATGTTACTTCCTCAATAAGTGCCAACACTAGAATATGTATGTAAAAGTATCTGGTTCCAATTTCTATGCTTAAATTCCTCTACAAATTTATCAGTAACATATATTTTAATTTCCCCTGGTTGATATCTCATTTTCAGATTATCAAAATGAATTCGTTTGTTTTTAAATATTAAAGGTTTATTCAATGCAAAACCAGAAGTTTTAAATATTTGACAATGTTAAATTAAGTCTAACCAATTAGAATTTAATTATTCTCATTCTGTCATCATCCAAACTAATTCTAAAAATTTAGCACCATTCAAGATCTGTAAAGCTTATTTTCAGAAAATATATCATCTCTTATTCTCAATACAAAACCTTTCAAATTTTAAAATGCTTATTTCCAAAATGTCTGAGGAATTTTTTAAAAAGCCATTCCCTTCAAATATTTATTGTTGCTTAGAAAAGTGATATGAATGACAATGGTACTTTGCCTCTTAAAACATTTTAATGTTTTATTGTTATATATTCCCAAGTATTATATAACAACTTTTTAGTGAGAATGTTTTTTATCATTTTACTACATCAATTCAAAACCTTTGGAAATTCCATTAGAAACTTTTTTGCAAATATTTTAAAATTATTTTTGAAGTTAAAAATTTTAATTTCAAAATGAGATAGCTGAATATAGTTTTAATTCAAAGAAGTCTCAATTTCCAATATGTATATTTACTTTTTAGAGCAAAGGTAACAAAACCTGGTGAGTCCTCTGTGTGAGAATTCTAGGGACCAACAGCCAGCATTCAGAATTAATGAGCACTTTATCAGTATTTCCTCCCAAATTGCACCCTGTTGTTATTACTTCACAAAAAAAACATTTATACTGACTTAAAAACTACATGTTATGAGAATAAGAATACATTAAAAAATAGAAGATATATTGATAAAGACAATTAAACAGTGCTCCTTTTTACTATACAGCACTGGAAGGAAAAAATCTATTTTTTAAAAAAATTTATTTATTTTTGTGTAGAAGAACTGAGATGTAGGCCAGAGGTGCAGGGTGTGAGAGGATTCACCAGAGACAGAGTGGAGAGAAGAACAGCAGATCGATTGAAATACACTGCTGAGAGGAGTAGCAGGTGAGAGAAAGGTCTGCTGCGCCATGAGGGTTGGCTCCCTGGCCGGGGATCTAACTAAGGCCATAGAAGTGATAAAGCTGAGACTTAACCCGTAGGCCAACAGGGAGGCCCAGGATAAAATCTAAAAATATATATTGAAGATAATATTATCACAAAATTCATAGAAGAATACATTTTAAAATTTAATGAATTAAAACAACCACATTTTTTCAGCTCATGATACTATTGGTTGACAATTTGGGCTAAGCTCTGTTGAGTGGTTCTTTGCATGATTTGGGCTAGATTCAGTTGGGTATAGACACTAACACACTCACATATGTGGTATTAGTTAACTGTTGGTTGGAGCCCTGGGTCATGTGCCATTTGTTGTTCAGTGGGACAGCTCTGGCTTATTTACACATGGTCCTCAAGAGTCCCAAGTGGAAAAGTTACAGTCCTCTTGGAACATAAGCTCAGAATTTTCACAGTTTGCTAGCATGATAAATTTTCACTAAGCACTTTTCACAAATTTATAATGAATGATAAGCAATGTGCTTTTTAATTATAACAGACATTTTTAAAACATAAATTGCTATCATGATCAGTTACTCCACTGTCACATCTGACTCTGTAATAAACAACCACATCTATCTATATTTTTAAAAATCACTTTATAATTCCAGTAAGTCATCATTTCTTTTTATGGTTTGGTATCTCAGATGAAGTTGCTACTCAACTCTTGCTACTGTAGTAATAGTTCTTACATTTCCACTGAATTATATCAGTGTAGTAGCTGGGGCACCTTACTCATATCACTTCATTTCTTTATGTTTTGCTTACTTACTATAAAGTGGTGTTAATAGTAGCATATATGATCCCTTCCAGCTACATCCATATTGCCGCAAATTGCATGAGTTTATCTTTTTTGATGGCTGAGTAATATCCCATTGTGTATATGTACCACATCTTCTTGATCCAGTCATCTATTTTTGGGCATTTGTATTGTTTCCATAGTTTAGCTATTATAAATAGTGCTACTATAAACATAGGGGTGCAGGTGCCCTTTTGAATTAATGATTCTGTGTCCTTTGGGTAAATACCTAGGCGTGGAGTTGCTGGATCATGTCATGCTCAGCGAAATAAGTCAGAAAGAAAAAGAAAAATACCGGATGGTCTCACTCATAGCGGGAATTTAGAAAACCTAAATAAGGGACTAATTATAATAAAGTAAAAATCAAAATCAACAAGCAACTATAAACCGGAGACACACTACAGGGGGTGGGTGTTGGGGGGTGGTGAGAAGAGAGGAGGGAGGAGGTCAAAATAAGGGAGGTGGGAATTGTATGGAGAATATAACCAAGATGAAAATGCATACATTGTGCAAAAATGAAAAATGATGCAAAAAATATATAAAATAAAATTTAAAAATAGTAGCATATATGAAGCCTAAATAAGCATGCATGTGAACACCTCCAACAGAGTCTGACAATTTTTTTTTTTTTTTACTGAACAAAAAAATGATAACCATGAGTTATATAATAGACATTGAAGACATATTGGAAAATGATTTAAACATTCTGGGAAAAAATACATGAATTTGTACATTACAGCAAATACATTTTTTCATATTTTTTTAAGAAAGGAGTATATTTTGAGACAGTAAAATAACGTTTTTTGTCCTTGTTTTTTCTATTTGTGTACTGACCTCTGGTTCCTCCAGCAATTAAAACAATGGCAATATTTCAAGAAGACAGACTTCTGACTCTGATAAAAAAAAAAAAAAACCTCACTGGTCAACTTTATGTGAAATATTTTTAAAGTCTATATGGTCAAAATAATCTTGAAAATCAGCATATATTGAGCACAAAAAATTCTCTAGATTGCAAAAGCATCTCTTCACTTACCAAATGAAAAACCATAAGAACAAGAGTCTAGAGTTGTACTTTTCAAACAATGTAGAGGATGTGGGAAATATTCTCAGAGAAGCTGATTGTGATGGTGAAAATAAATCAAGGTTCAAATAGCAGGAAGGAAGGAAGGAGATGCAAATGGGTATATCTAAGATAAGACACCACTGTATCCAATATGGAATATCGAGCCTCCTTACCTGGGAATAAGGCCAGGATTGACAGTTGGGTAAGTATAAATTCCAGATAGGTTGAAGATCAGGGTAAAAGTTAAGAGGACTTCTGTCCTACAGCCATGTGCTACCTGGGAAGGTCATGATGTAGGATCACTCTTGCCAATATTGAATAGCCACAGTAGAGGGAAAAATGATTTGAGAACATGCTAATGTACATAGAACTTGAGATAACATTCCTGATAAGCATGAATCTTAGACTTTTCTTTGTAACCCATTAGGGTATGCCAAATGCAGAAAGGGCTATGTATCCAGTGAAAACTGATATTAGGATAAAGCAGATGCAGCATTTGGGCAATGGTTTCCAGTAGTGGGAGTGCATATCCAAATCCCAAGTCTCACCAGAAAATTGCACAGAATAACAAGTTATGAGGCTGTATGAGCCTATCACAGCACAGAAGAGTAAGGATCCAGATAACAAGCAAACCAGCCATCCTCTCTTATCCCTTATACCCAGAGGACACACTAATATCCCTAAACACAGTATCCATCATCCAAAGACATCATTTTATAAATGAGAAGAAAGGATAGAAACCTCATGGAGAAAGTCAAACCAGCACTGCCAAAAAATTTGACTGTCCAGTTACTAAACATTCACTCCAAGGTTTTCTTAAGCAAGCAAACAAACAATGGAGTGTAATTTGGGTTTCTCCCATTCTCATCAATCTTTTTCTCTACCATGATTAGTAGGAATGAATCTTTGAGAAACAAGAAGAGACATACTCTAGAAAACATCAACTTACATAATCTTGGACATCGGAAAAGCAGTGTGTCTGAAAAGCCTTTAAGTAAAACATCTAAATTACAGTGCACTGGGCTGAATTTACTACACTACAATGGACTTGAGGTTACTTAAAGGAAGGCACAGATTGTACATCTTTCTAGACAAGGAAAACTCTATCAACATCCATAAACCGATCTTGGCAACAGTGCATGGATATTGTGATCTCACCAGGCATGTTCCAGCTGACAAGAAACTCAAGGACGACCAACAGTTTCAGGTGCTGGAACACGACTTGAACATATTCCATCTCTTTACTGATTCTCTAGCTCAAAGCTGTGGCTGATTTTCTATGAGCTTTTGGCTTATTTGGACTAAAATACTTAAAGTACAATAGAGGAGGGGAAAGAAGCTCTCACTGATTTTTTCTTTAAACATGAGTCTTGGAGTATATGCTAAAATCATATTCACCTTCCTAAACAGTTTTGTTAGCAGACTACTAGTTACCAACAGATGGGACACATAAGTCATGAGTTTTATATTCACTTTTTGAGATGATTTTATAATTTTTGTATAATACATTCAATTTTGCTGAGTCTAATTTTACCAGTGTACAAAAAAGAGACTCCAGATGGTACACGGGTGCCTTGGGGAAGGAAATTCTATGGGGACTCAATCTGATGGGGTGGGGGGAAGCAAATATTGTTTAAAAATTAAAAAAAATTAAAAAGGGGACTCTTGTGTTAGCTCTTCTATTATTTCTCCAACTAATAATAGTCTGCATGAGACAGATATAGAGAAATCTGAGACCACCACTGAATTGAGTAGATTAGCTCAAGATGAACCAGTATATCATACCCTAACCAAAATTATGAAGATTTTGCCCTTTCATCACTGAAATGGCAGAAATAAACCAAAATTGCAAAAGACCAGTATTTATATATAAACATTCAGGAGTAGGGTCTAGGATATAGCTCTTACTGAAAAAGACAAAAATAATGAATCAAAGGAATAAAATTGCAAAAATGATTATTATTTATTTATATAACAAACATATTTAAATACCCACTGCATGCAAAAAATTGTGTGAAGGATCTCAGAGGACATAAATATGAATTAGATAAGCTTTTCCTTAAAGTAAGAGCTTAAATGAAAAAATTTATTTCAATCAGATAGGGAGAACCTTGAATGATTGCTAAGATTATGGCTGTGCTAGGAAAGATTAATTCGTCAACAGTATCCAGGAAGAACTAGTATCACTTTTATGGTCATAGAAATCATAGAAAACACTACAATTACATATTCATCTCCAAGCGATCAAAACACATGATCTCTAAACCTCAGCTAACTGGCAAACATAGCACAATCTCTCTTTTGGAATACATATCAAATTGAATGTAATCATGCTGAGAAGACTGATATTTCTGGTCTTTATTAAGGAGATTTCTCTCTATTTACCTGGGTTCTGCCTCCTAAATACAGAGCAGCTATGAAATTTAAATCCTCTGGCGTTCCAGAACATATGGCAACTGTAGAACACATTTTGTCCATAGATAATAAGGTGGGTACCTCTTTATCCTTTTTGCCACTGCCAGGATAAACCGTTCCAAGTGTGCAGTAAATTGTGTGCTGTATTAAAAATGGTATGGACTCATTATTCATTATTTGTAGTGGAGGACAAAGTTTCTGTATGTCTCCAGCTTGACTATTTCCAGCAGAGAAAAGGTTTTGATTTATTGGGACTAACACACTTGGAACAAAATGGAAGGAGAGTAAGAACTTCTCACTGATTTTTCCCATCAAGCATTCTTGGGCAAACCTGAGAAATTACTCCACAGGATGGACCTTACATTCATTCAGTGGCCTAGTTTTGCAGCTAGTAGCAAAATTCACCCGCTTAACTCAGAGCAGTCTTGTTATTTTAACGTGGCTGTTTCTATTTATAAAGTTACACAATCCAGTTGGTTCCTTCTTCCTCCCTGTCTGAGACACAGTTTAGAGAATGAAACCACAGTCATTACATAATTACATTGCCAGGAAATCCAAGTGTTGTTTTCTGATGGAGAGTAAAAGACCTGCACCTTGACTATGTCTTATTCATCCTAATTCCCATCTGGTCTTTGGGGCACTTTCTTCTGCCTCAAGAAAGAGCTCTGGAGTTTGACTATGTTCATCTACAGGCCGTTTTTGCTATCCTGACCATTCACGTTATGGTTTTACAGATCGCCAGTAAATGAAAGCCTCTTCTACACAACAGGAAGTACTCACTGCCAAGTCCTTTGGAGAGCAGCGAGACATGCACCAGATAATTCAGGTGCTAAGACATTTAAACAAAAGGTTTATACAACTACATTTGCAAAGAGTAAAAAGACAAGGAAGACATTGGGACTAACTCAAAAGCTCCTTTCAACTCAGTGACAGCTGCACCAACAGGATATGTGCATACAAGTCAACATCGTGATATGGTAGCAAATATGGGAACTTCCTTTTGGAGGTGCAACATGCTACAAAAGCAGCAGAATGAACACAGAGGATAAGATGTCGAAGATTTCTTGGGAATTCCTCAAAACATGAAATTGATTTACTCTTTGACGAAGGCTTCAGGGATAAGGGATATATCAGTGCTTGTGACGCCTACACTCTGTGTAGCACATTTTCTCCTATTTCATGCAGATGACCTGCAGATAGGATGAACAAATGGGCCATTCTGTCTAAAACAATCTCTTTCCTGCTGAATTATCTTTCAGTTGGATTTTTCTTCTTGACTTTCAGTTCTCTTAACTTGACCCACATGGACCATATATAAGAGTAAAACAAAATGAGTTCAGTGGCTGAGGGAATTAATTTTCTGCCTGGAATAGACAAAATGTGACACAATGCCTCCTCCCTGAACTTAAAGTGCTCTGTTATCTTGAAGGCAATTTTCCTCATCCAATAAAAACAGGGGCGGGAAAATGGGTGGCTTTAAAAAACATATTTCTGAAACCAAAGATTCTCACAAACATAAATGTCTCTGATAATTTTGGGTGTAGACAGAAGCTCTCTTCCTCTTGTATTCCCCAAACATTCTGTCAATGGTCTATTGTTAAAGTGTGGACTTTCTCCCAGACCACATCCTGTCTGTCTTATGGAGAAGTATGCTGTTGAAATAAAATGAAAGTCCTGTTCTTTGTGTGTTGTCTCTAAAGATGTAGAGAAAACAAACTCTCTATAGTACCTCAAGATATTACAAGATTCCTCGGGCCCTGATGAACTTGGGGAACTAAACTGTGTTTTTTTAGGGACAACTTGTAAGCCTTTCACACAACAGGAAACAGCAAGACATTCATTTGCCAACAATATGTCTAAAGTGGTATGACTAGGAAAGGAGCAGATGTAAATATCTGAACGCTGTAAAAAAAAAATCATCCTTTTTTGAATAACTAAGCCTCCATAAATTACTTCTAATTTGAATAATGGCGATTAAATAAAGGATATGTTCTTCTAACTCTGAATAGACAACTGACAGGATCTGGCATGAATCCCTAATTAAATAAGGGAATATTGGGAATATTTAAAATTGATAAATAATTTCATACATTTTTCAACTACAAAATTAGAATTAATAGTAAGATAATTTGAAAAATAACAGAGCATACTTAAAGAGAAAAACAAGAAAATTTCACTCAGAATTCAGGCAATCAGCCATCCCAACATGCCCTGGGCTGAGAGGCTTCTAAAACAACAGCTTCATTGCTTAATTCAGGACAGTCCCAGGAAAACTAGTACAGTTGGTCTTCTATGCATCTTTATTTTTTAATTGCTCCATATAGGTGCCAGGGATAAGGGGAGAAAATAATAACTAAAACCTAAAATAATCATGTTATTGAGAAAGCTGTTACTTATATAGTATTGCTACAGTGCAGGAGGAGGGGTCCCCTAGGACTCACAGACCTAACTGGGTTTTGCCATTCACCACATCAAGACAAACATACTCAAGTGCATAGGACATTCAATGGAAAGGAACTTTAATACAATTAATGTGTGATAAAATGAAGAAAAAGAAAGAATACAGTTTGCAAATTCAAGCACACAGAGTTACCCATCATCTCATGGGTGAATGCCCAGCCAAAGGGGGTTGGCTCACAGCAGGACCGCTGAGGCCCCAAAGCTTGTCACAAGTGTAAGATACCTTCTGGTAGGGAAATGAAGGAACGGGGCAGCAGGGGTTAGGCAAGTCTAGAAGGAAAAGAGCAAAATCAGAACCCAAGTCAAGATAAAGGCTGCCATTGTCAGCATCCCCGCAGGACTCTCACCCATGTCTCTGTCTCTTTCAAGTGTCTCCTTCCATGTCTCCCAAGTTCCTGGTCAAAGTCCAATGCCGAGAAGCAAGAACAGCTTCTTCACATGTCTCTCTGCTCCATGTGCCTCCTCCAGGTCTTCTTGCTCTTTTTCTTTCCTTCTCCAAGTCCTCTCTAGCTTCTTTCTGCCCAGCTGCACCCTTTCTTGGTAGGGCAGGGAACCTGGAACTTCCCCTTTCCTTGGGGATTACCCTGTTACAGTATTGTCTCTACAAATGCTCCCGAGAAATATTTCTTGCACACCCAGAATGAAGGATGTGCCTCTTCTGAACAAATATTAGTTTACACTTGGGCAGTGATGAAAACATCCCTGTGTGCCAGCAGCTTGAAAGTTCATAGCCAAACCTGTAGATGACCTCTTGTTCCCAAACAGAATATAATAGCACAAATGCTAGTCATTTCTTTAAATTTATTCTCTTCTCTTATACTTTTATTCCTGTAATACCAGTTTAATTGCCTATGTTTTGAAATCTAAGTCAGCAGTTGTAAACTGGGAACAATTTCTGCCCTTCTCCCTACCAAAGACAATGTGTAGAGACATTTTTAATTGTCACAACATAGAAGAGGCAAATCTATTCAAAGTAAACAAGCATGCCTCAAATGTACAAATATTGAAAATTTGCATCAATTGTTTCTTATAATTTGCATCATTGTTTCTTATATTTCTAGGTAATTTAATGTTGCCAGAAGAGAATGAACAGGAATTCCTAAGAAGAACCTCAGATACTACAAGTATATTTTTCATAAAACATATCAATTTTCAAATATGCTATAATATGTACACATACATAAATATATACCCACTTTGACTTATGCAATAAATATTTGATGATGGACTAATTGACTAGATGAATGATTAAAAAGACAAGAAAAGCTACCCAGGATCCATGATGTAGACCCAGAAGTAGCAATAGGAAGCATTTATATTTGTGAAATAACAGCCTTCTTTTAGAACACAATAGGTCTAGCTTGAATCAAAGGAAAAGAGCAGAGAGAACATATTGTTGGAGATGATAAACCTTGTGTCGAATGGAAGTAGGCAACACACAAATGTGGATATCAAAAACCAGCCAAAGGAAGGAAGAAATAGCTATAAAAAGCAGATGGGCTGAAGAGAAAGGAAATGTAAAACAGAATCCAAAAAATATATAGGTCAAAATAATAACATAAATGTTTCTGGCAAAAATATCACTCGGTAGAAATTCAACAAATTGTCCAAAAAATCTTGCAATATCATATTTAAAATGTAAGCAATCAGGGGCAATAAAGAGAAATATATAACCTGTCTATGTTTTAAGAGATGAAAAATAAACAATTTAAATTAATCCAAGCTAAAGTAAACCAGTAAACACTGTCAAAGAGAAGTAGAAACCTGTGTAGCAATAGTCCTAAAGCCACAGTAAGTCAAAATTAACTCATTTAGAAACTTGCCATGCAAGTTTTAAAAAGGGCTTTCTTTCTTTATATTTGCTTACAGGGTTCTGAAATGATTCCAAAATGAGTTGCTTCTTTCAATACTATTGGTGGGCTTGTCAATGACCCAGTCACACATTTCCACCTAGGTCCCCTTCGGGAGTCAATTTACAATGTGGGGACAGAGAGGAAAAGGGCAGTGTCTCCAGGCCAAGAGAACAGACACTCCCTCACACTATTAGTCACCCATTTGACAACATCTAGAAGCCAGCAGTGTGATGCTTGACTCCACTCTGATTCTTTTTGTCTTTTTAAAAATTTTATTGAAGAAAAATTTATTTATAATATTGTAAGTTTCAGGTGTACAGCATCTTATGTAGACATCTGTAGATTCTTAAAATATGGCTAGAATTCAGATCTTACATTGCTTTGGCCTCTCTAGTTGCCAGATCTGAAGATGAGTTTTCAGGTCCAGCAAGAGAGGGAAAGTAAAAAATTAAAGAAGCAAGCAGAAACAAGGGCACTGGAACAAAAGAAAGTTGCTTTCAGGATGTAAGTTTGAAGCAGCGGGTTGAAACAGGAAAAACTGAAGGTGGTTAACAAGATCAGAAGATGGGAGGCAGCCTGAGGAGTTGTAACAATTCAGTGTGTTTTTCACTTGATACTTTGGTCTAGACTGGCCTAGGATGTTATTTTAAATGCTGGATTATTACATGATATTCCCTTTCTGTATATTTTGTAACTTGAGTGTATCATGGTCCTCCACTTAAATATTTCACTTTTAAAAACACAACAGTTTAACTTAGAGCAACTTATTGACAATCTGGAAGACACTTCTGGGCACCTTAAAATATTTTAATAAGGGTAATTACTGCATAAACTTGAGCATCTGACTAATCAGGCAATCTGTGTCTGACTAAAGGCTGGCTAATAATTTACCAAACCATTTCCTTTTATTTCTGGGCACACAGCTAGCCTGCATTTACAAACCTTTCTTGCAATAAGGTATCATCATATGATTGAGTTCTGACACAGGATTAGTGGAAGTGATACACAGAATTACTAAACCTCTTAGGATCTCCATTTTCTCTTTTTGACTGAAGACTGGCTAAATGATGGGACCACAAGTTGAAAGGAATTTGGTTTCCCTATTTACCATGTGTATATGCATGTGTTAGCAAGATTTTTCTGGTAAAGGCCAGGCAGTAAATATCTCAGTTTTGCAGGTCATATAATCTCTGTTGGACCTATTTCATTCTGCTTTTATAGCACAAAAGCAGCCATAGATAACACACATACCAACATTATAGCTTTGTTTCAAAAAAAACCTTAATAAAATTGGGGGTCAACCCAGATTTGAACTATGGACCATAGTTTGCGAACCCCTGACTATATGGAACATCAAAAAGAGTAAAAATAAACCCCTACTGTTGTTAAGCCATTGAGACCTTGAGTTTCTCTGTTACTGAAGTTAACATTACCTTAATTAACACAGTGCCATTCTACTTACAAAATTTACTCTAACACATTTCATAATGGAAACTTGTGAACCTGCCCACCCCAAGTTTTCAGTTTTACAAAAAGGGTTCTTTACGACATCAAAATACAGCCAAAAGGGTTCCTGTTGTGTTTGCTTGCTTGTTTGTTTGTTTCCTGTCATGGAAGTTGCTTCATGTTGTGGCTTTTTGTGTTTTTGGGTGTTTTTTTTTTTTTTGCCACTGTCCTCTCTCCAGGCAGAATTGCAACACTTTTTTAATAAATCATTCCATTTACAGGGAACAGTGGGGAAATTCTGCCATGTATCCAATTAATGAACTCTCCCACAGATATTGTATTTCTCTATTGGACCCAGTGACTAGGAATCCAAAGAAAAGCATTTCTTACAGCAAAATTGGAGCAACAGTGGGGGTTTTGAGGAAAGGAAGAATTCAAAGTGCAACTTGTCAATAATTAATTCAGCACACCTGGCAAGAATCCATGGTTTATTTTGTTTTCTTATTGTGTGACTCAGTCTCCTCAAAGAGAGACGAGAGCAATACTGATTTTGACTGCTCTATAAACCACTGTGAGAGACAGAAAGGGAGAGAGACAGAGAAAGTAAGACCATGGGAATCAAATAAACAGATTGGAATTCCCACTCTACCTTAGCACCAGCCTCAACTCAGTTTTTAATTGGAATAATAACATAGTGCATAACATCCATAGAATGTACAATACAGTTATTCAAAGAGTATTAGTAATTATCATCAGTTTGATGGCTACTTGCTACCAAATTCACAAGCCATCATTTCCAACTGAAGTTTTTGTTCAGAAAATAATATATTTATACTTGAAGACTTATAATTGTGTGGACTATTAATAATTAATATAAATATGTATAGCTAATTTTATTAGAGTAATCCTTTTCTTATAGCTCTTGACTTTGGTATTGATATTTTAATCCAAATTTCACCCATCACATTCTCCTTCTCTTGTGTTTTTATCTTCTCCTCACTGAGGTACTAGATCTTTCCATGTTGAATTCATCACCATCTTTCTAAAAACAGACTAGTCATGTCATATTGACATCCTACCCATGTCTCTACAGAGAAGTCCAAACTTCTTACTGGACATTTAATGCTCAACTTTCCATTGCCTCAACTAAAATAATCTCTCTTGCTTACATCCTAAATCCTAGAATTAGATAAACCATAGTTTTCTAAATATAGGATGGTATTTCCCACTTAGGTGATATTTTTTCTAAAATGTTCTTCTCTCCCATAGGTATGTAATTAAATCAACTTCATGCTTGAGAACATGGTTGAAATATTACCTTCACCATATATGAAGAATTAATCACTGCCTCCTATGTTCTACTAAAATTCTTAATATTATAATTGGCACTAGCCTATAAGGTATTTCTATAATATTAGAAAATAATGGAAATAAGTGTTGGTCACCAACTGTGTTCTAGACTCTGCTGGCAAACAGATTATATGCATTATCACGCTTTTTACTAATTTTTTATAAGGTAGTTTTTATCATTGTATACATTTTATAGGTGAAAAATTGGGACTTACTTAATTTGCAAAGGTCACTTTGCAAGTAAATATTAGAACGTACCAAAAAGAAAACTGTGATCGGCAGAAGTAAAATACTTCAAACGGCATGAAGACAAGAGGGAAAATGCAAAGTACAAAGAGATGTATTTTCAAAAGCCATTGGTAATGTCTAGGAAAAAAGAATAAAAATCAGAGATTAAGAAAAGTGAAGTAAGTGCAAAGATAGGGATAGTGGTAAGAACACTATTTACTGTTTCAGGAAATATATCTGCAAAGTTAAAAAGATGGAGTGAAAAAGTGCAGCATGGTGAAAAAAATATTTAAAAATTGCTATTATTATAAAACAATTATTAGTATTATTATTATTTAAAAATTAGTAGAGGGCTTCCCCTGGAGGCACAATGGTTGAGCGCTGGGCTGCAAAGCTGCCCACAGCCTATGCAGCGCCAGTTCGATCCCCAGCCACTGGCGAGGGTCCCACATGGCACGCAGACCTCTCTTGCCGCCTGCTGCTCCCCTCAGCAGTGTACCTCGTCAGTCTGCCTGTTCTGCTCTCCACTCTGGCTCTGGTGAATTCTCTCACCCTCCTGCGCTTCTGACTGTACAGAGTGCTTGTATTAAAAAAAAAAAAAAATTCAAAAAGCTTAATTGACTAATCCTTTCAGGTTCCAACAGAAGTTTAATCTATATCTTTGGTCTCCTTATTTGATATTCTTTTAACTATATCAGAGAATATTTTAAGGTTAAGATTGAGGATAATTGTTGAAAAAGTTATAAATATCAATATCAATAATAAATAAATATCAATCAATCAATATCAATAATAAATAAAATCAATCATAAATATCAATCATAGAGCAATTATTCTGCTTAAAAATGAATGGCATGCCTACTGATTCTGTATCCATAAATAATATATTTAGTGACTTTTTTCATTAAAGAAAAGGAAGGCATCTGTGATAATAGAATGGAACAAACTAAGATTTGTATTTATTCACATATAATGTATACCCAAATTTTTAGTAATTTCATAGTTTAAAACATGAGATATAAGTCTTTAAAGACTGTACATAACACAAATTAAATGACAGGCAACAGTATAAGGTTGCCACACATGGCCTCTCTGGTGGGTTAAAGACAGAGTTATCAAGCTATTGCCAGCCACTGCAGCATGAGTTCAATCCCCAGCCGGTCAGGGAGTAACCCACATGGTGCAGTAGAACTCTCCTGTGACGCCCACAGCTCCCCTCAGCAGTTTATTTCAGTAGATCTGCCTGTTCTGTTCCCTACTCTGTCTCTGGTGAATTGGAAAAAATATAGGATAATAAAAAACTGAGCCTGCTGTTAGGAGACAAAACCCTGAAATTCAAGTATCATGACAACATTCTTCATACCATTTCTACTACAAGGGCAAGTCCAATTAAAAGGACCATTAGCAATTTAATTGTGAAAGTTGGAGCATGAGCTACAATGAAAAAAGAAGTAATTATGTTTCTTTAAATATAAATAACTAAATGTGCAAGCACAGCAGAAACAGGCAAAGAATCCGGAATCAACTAGGGACCTGAGCGCTGACCTATGCAGCTGTAAACCCAGCCAGCTCTGGAAGTGCTACCATGTGAGCAAGCCAACAGCAGTGTCAACAGTCCTCAACAATCAAGCATCTTCTCCAAGAAGGAAACAGCTGGAGGCCAGATCCAGTCATTTACTCTATTGACATCTGCTGCTCTATTTCTATCATGGGGTTTCTTTTATTTATTTCTATTATTCGGACAATTCAGTAGAGATCATGTGTCAACTTAATTGTCTTCTCTTGATAATTCTAGGCACTAGGGTACAAACAATGATTTATTTGCAATTCACTAGCAATGCTCATTAAATATTAAACTTTACTGGTTTTATATAGAAATCAAGTCAACCAATAGTCCTTCTCTCCCCTGACACTAGCACAAGTTTTCATTAGTGCACTGTTGTTTATTGGTTAAGAATAATATCTTCTGGAGCCACACACCTATGGTTTGAATTCCTATTCTACCACATTCTAGCACTGTAATACTGGTAAACACAACCTCTCTCAATCTCAGTTTCTTTACCTGTAAAATGGGATAATAACATACCTATAGCACAGGCTATTGTGAGAGCTGGATGGAATACTCCAGGCAATGCTTGACCCAGTACCTGGCATACAGCAAGCTTTAATAAACTAGGTAATGCTAATTCTTCTTTGCTATTTCTCCTAAATATCACTGTCAGTATTATTTTGTATAAGAGTTGTTCCCAATGTTGGCCTAATGAAGACTGCCTCTCTAGGATCTGACCCAAATCTTCTGCTTTCCATAAAAAAGTCTATGCAAATTATAATGAGTTACTCACTAGGTTTTTTTCTTCATAATCCACTCCTCAGAAGGATATTTTTTACAATAACATTTTTTATTGAAGTACCATTGGTTTACAATACCGTTTATGATACAGGGTTTTCTTATCTATACTTCAGTTCTATCTGCCCATTAAATTACAACTACCTGAGAAAATCTTTTCTGATTTCCCCATCTAAAAAGGATTTCCCTCAGTCCTAAAATCTTACAAAAGTATCCTACTCATATAAAACATTTGCTTGTAGATATTGTAATTTGTTTCTTAAAAATGTCTGATTTACATAACGCTTTTGAGAATCTTCTATTTTCAAAGGATTAGAGCTAGCAATATGTAGATGGAACTGTAGAAAATAAGCTCTACTGTCACTGTCCTTACAACTAGTCAAGTCAGTAAGAAAATCAAACAAATGTCTATACTACCACATATGTTAATTTCTCTACTCTTTCAAGAATTCTCTAGATCTTCTTAGATGTAAGATGTAAGTAAATTTCTCTCCCTTAAGACCTCCATGATAAGTTCTCTTTTTTTGCTTTAAATTTTTAACCGAGTTTTTAAAGAATGCATTAGTGAGATTTGGAGGATAGGGTTCACCTAGGAAAAATATTCCAATTATATCATGAAGAAAAACTGTACCATCATAGACAAGCAAAGATTTGTAGAGCCAAACCTGTTCAAACTCAGGATTTTGGTACGTCTAATCTTCTGAGGGGATTCCAGTCTTTCTAAACCTTAGTTTATTTCTCTATAAATATGGATAATAATGACTTCTTTGAAATGTCACTAGAATAAAATAAGAAAATTCCTATAAAATACAAGGTAGGGCCTCCCCAGTGGTGCAGCGGGTTGAGTGCAGCACTGTGAAGCTGTCCACAGCCTCTGCAGCACAGGTTCAATTCCTGGCCGGCCAGGGAGATACCCACATGGCGTGGCAGACCTCTCCTATCTCGCCCATTGCTCCTGTCAGCAGTGCTTTCGGTCCATCTGCCTGTTCTGCTCCCTGCTCTGTCTGTGGTGAATCCTCTCACCCTCCCATGACTCTGGCCTGTACCCCAGCGCTGGTATAAATAAATAAATCTTTAAAATAAAATACAAGGTAGGTGAGCAAAAAGTTATTTTTTATAATAATGTGAAAAAAATCTTGAGTTGGTACAAGCAATCCAAAGGGAAGAAGTAGGCCAAGATCGAAAAGAAGTTAGAAATGAGAATCAAGGTAAAAGACAGGTGGCAGAGTATGTTGAAATGATTTCTGGGGCTAAAAACTGAAGTCCAAGGAGGGAGTTTTCAGTGGCAGATATGGCCAAGGAACTTTCCTAAATGAGGCTGTCTAATGCTTAATTGTATGTTATTTACTGAGCCTTGACAAAGTCAAACCTTCTTCCTTAACCTTAATCTCCAGGTTCTTAAGTTTCCAAAGCAAGGTCACTTTCTTCCTCATTTGGGTGAATGCCCAGGAAGAATGGAAAAATCAATCCTTATGAGGAGTGACATTAGAAAAATGAAGAAAAGTAAGAAATTATAACAAGAGATAGCTTGTAGAGCTTTCAAATGTATGTGACATGGGATCTGGGACTAATATTATTTATTTGTTAAAGGACAGTGAGACTAAGCAGTGTAAGGATGTGGGACACCCAAGAAAGAGATGGAGAATAGAGTAACTAAATGGAGCTATGATAGAAAAAGAGGAGGTAACAACAACTGAATCTGGAATGCCTGAAAGAAAAAATCATAAAACATGAAAACTAAAGTTTTTTGCTTAAGCAGGATGATGACTATTTTGGATTAATGTAGTACATAGTCACAGGAGGAGAGGAGAGCAATCTGGAATTACTGCAATAATTGATAGAAAACAAGGGTCAGAACATGAGAATGTATATAAAGTAGTAAGTTCAATCTGTAATACAAAAATGAAATCTCTAACTTCTAAAATACTGTGGAATGTGAGATAGGCATGCTTCTTATCAGATATTAGAATAAGAGCTGAGGATTAAATGACAGCTATGATGGCATTAACACTAATCAAAAACAAGAACAGGAAAAGTAAGTATTGAATCGAAGACACATTTCTGACATTGTAAGATGTAAGTTTGTTCTCTCTAACCAGACCATCAGGCTGTTGGTGCGAGGACTAGCAGAGCACTCCACATAAATGTTTCTTAATGACAGTCATCTATTGTGGGCACTATCCATAGTCTCGTTTTGCTTCAAAATAAAACCCATAATTTTTAGCTGGGTACATGGCTGACCTAGAATAAACACTACATTTTCCAGTATCCATTGCAGCTAGATAGGACCTTAGAAATATAAACAGGCCAAAGGGATATGGAAGAATCCTTAATAAACAGGATGTGTCTTTTTAATTGAGTAGAACTCTATTATCCACTCAAGACTGAGGGATGGATGCCACAAACTGATGATGGTGGGCAAATCAGTGAGCCTGGTTCCCGGACAACTTCATGAAGTCACCCTACCGGCCACAGCCTATTAACTGCCAGACATCTTTTACATGAAAAAGAAATAAACTCCTATCGTGTTTATGCTATTGTTGAGTTTCTGTTATGTGCGGCCAATCTGATTCTCTCTAATACAACCTGATCATTTTTTGCTATTTTCATTAGTTCTATTTTTCAACGGTTTACAAAAAATTAAGCATAACATTTTTAGTATTTAGAAAAATTCTAACATGCTGAATGGACATTCTTTACATCTGTTTGAAAAAGGTTTTAATCTGCTAAGTGGCATGGTAAAAACATGGCTATAAAAACAACATTGTTTATCACAGCGTCTTATTGGAATATCAGATATGTGATTGCTATGTTTGCTAACCAAAGGAATCAACCAGAATTCTCTTGAAAACACTATTTATAGAGGGCAAGTCTTAAGCCAATGCCAGCTAGCAAACAGGATATTTGACTAAGCCTGAAGAAAGGACAACCATGGTCAGCAGACAGAAAACAGCTATCCTATCTATTCTTTCCATCTAATCCAGAAAAGTCTTTGTATATACAAAGACCATTAGACCAGATTGTATGGCATTCACTTTTAATTATTTTCACTAAGTTAAATATTTTATCCCTTTGTTAATAATTCCTTACACTGGACTGAAGACCCTAAGCCCATATAATTAATTATTTTTAACAGACTTTTCTTATGTAAACAATGCTTTCTTAAAAAACAACAGGAATAATATAATTTAGAGCTATATGCACTTTATAAAAGCACTCATTCCTAACCCCATGTTTTTTAGATAAATGATCCAAAGAGACAAATGAATTTAACTAATTCTCAGAGTAACTGTAAGTTCATTCATTGACTCACTCATGTTTAAATCCATTCAATTACTATTTAATTATCACACATAAAGAATTCAGATGAAGCTATTGCACAAAATAAGGCTCTATCTTCTAAATATTTTCAATTTAGTGGGGATAACAGGAAGAATTAATCCACATAATTAAAATGCACAATGTAAGTAACATTGTAAGGCTTTCTATAGATGAAAAATCACAAAAGAGAAAAGGGAAAAGGCTGCCTAGCAAAGCCTTTTTAAAAAAGTCTTTTGCATTTGGATTGCACCTTAGAGGATTTGAGCAGGTGAAGATGAATGGAATAGGCATAACAGACTAAAGGGATGGCATTCTTTTTACCTAGTTGAGTTTACCTAGATGAATTTTTAAAATTAGATTATTTTTAAATTATTTTTAAATAGGGTGGTAGGGCAAAATCAAATTATTCCCTAAGAAGCCAGAGGTGAGAACTATAACTTGGAAAGCTTCACATCATAGTTATTGCTGCATTAAAAGGTCATGTTTTCTAAGCTACAACTGAATCCTCGTGAACTTCATCAACTACTGGGGTATGCTAGCCCTTAGCATCTGGAGAAAATGATTGTAGTATGGCTTAGAAACCAAAAGCTATGAGCTACAGCTCACAAATGTCATAAAATAAATGACTGAAAAGACGTCAGTAATAAGTAAAACAGTAGGGTTTCAATTTACAAGTGAAAATCCAGACAAATGCACAGTATCAAGGAAAATAGTATCTTTTTTCTTTCATATTGCAATGAATTAAGCAGTCTAGCTATAAATATTCAAACAAAAAGTATTTAAAATGAAAATGGCATTTAGAGAAAAGAGAGGGTCTGCATGAATTTTTACAAATAAATATTTTATATTGTAATATGCATGAGAAATAGGCTCCCCTTTTCTTGTATGCATGATAAGTTATGATTATCAGCAATAGAGTAGTATCTAGGACTAAGTAGGTACTTCATCAATAGTAGTAATAAGTGATCAGTAATAAGTAATAGTAATAAGTGATAATGCCTCTTTAAACAATTATGTTCAAGACTTTTGCAACTATAGTTAGACATAGGCTAAATGTTCAGCTTATTAGTTAAAAATATACTTTCTTGTACCAATATTCTTCTATTAATTCCCATTTCACAACATGCTTTATATTGAACCTAGGAAGAAATTTGCATTTTAGCTTTATAAGTCTGCAGGTAATCCCCAGTGACTAACCTTGCTGTCTTCTGTCTCCTTAGCTTTTCCTTGGAGGGTTTTCTTCTCTCCAAATTCACAGGTTGATTTTAATGTAAACTGACAAGAAAGCATTGAGCTCTCTCTTTCAGTAAGTTCCAAAGGTCTTGAAGAATAGTGCTGCGACCCAGTAGTGCCAAGATTTGGTATCGGAAGAGCAGTATGAACAGGCTTTGACCCAACAGCTGGCTGCCTCAGTTTTGAGGAAACCCCAAGTACAGGCATGGCTTCTATAAAAGTATCTTCTTGCTGCCAAAAAAAAAAATGCTTCTAACCTCAGTCTGGTAGACTCCAACTTTAGTATTTCCAGAACACGAATACTTTAAATAAAACTAGCAGTCTTTTTGATATTAAAAAAAAAAAACTAATAATATAACCTTCAGGAAGAGGCAAAACTTCCCTACATCTTTAAGTTAAGTATCTTTGTTTCTTGCTGGCTCGAATTTTCATTCTCTCTCTCCCTTCAGTGAGTCATTGTCTATGTAATATTAAATACTCCTTAGGGGAATACGCTTTTCTTGAAGGTAACTGCTACAAAGCTCGTTCTCTAGGATTAAAGAGCTCCTAGTTTTCCTTTTCCTTTTCACTACAGCAGTCTAAGTATAAGCACTGAAAATTAAAAAAAAAAAAAGAAGAGCAAAACCAAAGGAAAAGTCCCTCTGTGCAACTGTCAAAGCAGTCAAAAGACAATAGTGGAAGGACAGGCATTCTTCCTGACTGCAGAAATAACCAGTCTACATTCTCTTTTTAAAGAAAATCATATTTCCCCCAGCATTTAAAAAAAAATTAAAAAAAAAAAGAATGGATGCGATTAATGGCCAAAACAAACAGCTGTTGGAAGAACTTTTAGCCCGGAAACAATCTCAGCAATGAAGCTGTTTGTCTGATTTCCAGCTATTTTTCACTACTGACAACCATGAACCATGGTGTGCATTCTCTGTTTCAGTCCATGAAATCAGGTTAAATTCATGCAATAGTGCAACTAGCTAAAGCTGCTAAATCATTCAGCAGACCATGCTTGCCTAGATTATGAAAACCTACTAAGTACAGAGAATAGGGTACCGGATATATAGTAATCACTGTTTCTACATTTAAAATTGATAATAGAGATATTTACAACTATTAAGTATGTGGAGTGTACACATAGCAGTTACTCAGCTAAGCACTTAATACATTATCATATTTAATCATGGAATAACTCAAGGAGAGTCACATTTATTTTTTCCACTTTCTAAAAAGACTCAGATTTGTTTTAGTAATTTGATCAGAGAAACTTTAAAATTCATCCTAGAAACAATTTAACATAACATTCTTATTCAAGATCGTAAGTCAAACTTAAAGTTCTAAACTTCTACAATGTTTCTGAATGCGTATTCAATGATTATAATCTATTATAATCAGATTATGTTAGATTTTGGTAAAAGCATGACAGGATCTTAAATAAAAACCAGGGGTAATATTTATAAATACATATTCAAACATATATTATTATAATAGTTAAAGAGTTGGACTAAGATAATGAGTAAACAGAGAAGTTCCTCCATCATTAAGTATATATATGGCAGTGCTGAAATTTCAATAGCAATTTTCCATCAAATAATAGGAATTTATTTGATTATGTAATCCTCATGCTTTCTTTGAAGAATGTTATAAGACAAACAAATTCACCTTTTCTCCCTAATTTCCATTAGAAAACTCATGTTGCATATTCATAAACTATTTTAAGAACTTGGTTAATATTATTGCAAGTCTAAAGATTAAGGAGATAATAGAATAATGAGTATATACTTAGTATATATCCAATAAGTGATGGTGATTATCAAAGTCATAACCATTATTGTAGAAAATATCTTTCTGAAGTAAAGAAATTATTTTCTTTGTATATTATTTCCAGCTCTATCTATGATTGTGTACTTTTAGGTAAGGAGTTATTTGTAGATAAAAGGACAATTTACAGATAAAAGAGCTAAAATCTAACATTGAGTGTATATGTTCTTCTGATACAAAAATAAAAGTAAAAAACAAGGTAGAAATCTTTCCAACTTCTCAAAAAGCAACCCAACTGGACTTTGTACAATGGAATATTAAGAAACAAATACAACACTCATGGTGACAAATGAAATGACCATTTTGAGGAAGTAGTTAATTTATGATTTACAAGCCATTTAACACATGCTACTTCTCCCAGAAACTATATGATATTACAAAGTTGGAAATGTTCACATTCCTAAAATGGGATTTAAAATACACAAGAAGAAATATGCACCCTATAATTCTCACATAGCAAAATGGCATACCTAAAATAATAGAATATGTGAGGAAAATAAGTTCTGACAAGACCATTCAAAATAAATATAACTTTGGGAGTAGATCACTAGCAAAATTAACATTGGTACCTTGGAAAATAATTTGGACCACCCAACCAGCTCAACCTAGAGTTTAAAAAAAAAAAACAAAAACAAAAACCAAGTGAGTAGAAGTACTGGAAACACTTCAATTAGAATTGGTGGTAAAAGTCCAGTTGAAAATCCAACACTGAGCCCATAGGCTGACCGTTAAAACAGGCACAGGGTACAGAGCAGCTGCCACATTTAGGAGTTACCCAGACAGAGCTGCTCCTTTCTTAAAATTTTCTTGAATTGACTCTAAAGAGCTCCATTGGTTATACAGCAACAAAATGAGGGTTTCTCCTCTCATCCAAGGTTATACTTATACTCTCTATTTTCTCTTCCTTTGGCCTAGAATAAATCACATATAAGGACATGCAGCTTTTATGCCATACCAACATAATTGTACTGACTAATACAAAATTAGCTAATTAGTATTTTATTTTATTTATTAGTTATTTAGACTATATGCTCGATCAGAACACTGTAATTCTTAATAAATCAAATAACTTTGAAATACCTTTTTCATTTAGAAAATATCAGGGTTCATAGAGTTGTGCTGCCTTTTGTTCAATGACTGAATAACATTCTATATAATTCTGCCTAGTTTCTGGTTGTTTAGGATATGAGAGTAAATCAGATCCTTATTAATCTATAATGGTTAGATGCATGAGTAAAGAGATCCTTCTCTTTTCTCCAACCCATCCTGAAACATA
Organism: Talpa occidentalis; assembly: GCF_014898055.3. Lineage (NCBI taxonomy): Eukaryota > Metazoa > Chordata > Mammalia > Eulipotyphla > Talpidae > Talpa > Talpa occidentalis. The sequence continues at coordinate 29,446,167 of NW_023601653.1, forward strand.
TTATTGCTCGTTCACATTAGACCTCAAGAAACTTTGTTTTTTTCTTTAGTCTCCTACATCTAGCTGGGAAATTCCCTTTAGCCTTAGAGAAAAATAATTTGTAGTGACAGCTATAAAAGACTTGAATGGCTGGGTTGGATTGGCTTCTAGATCTAATGAGGAAATTTAAATGATAAAAAGTAATATAAGATATAGTGTGCATGCAGTCAAAATTATGCTTCAGACCTGGCTTGAAATCCTTGAAAAAATTAAGTCTGTTTTAAAATGTCTCTTGCCAGAATCCCCATTGGCATCATTTTATTCAGATATCTGGGAAAAATTTGATGCATAGAGAAGTTTTAGCCATACAGTATATTTGGGGAGGCAGTAAGCCAAGATATGCCTTTATTGTGGTCTTGAGTAAAGGAATAGAAGGTAAAGCAACCGACTGAAACATAAACACAGGTGATGAGTACAATAAGCCAATAATAAGAGTTAATGCCCATTTAGAAATGCACATGATGTCCACTAAATGAGCAATGCAGGAGAGGTGGAAACTGGTGACATTTGCTCTATAATATACATTTACCATCTTCAGCCTTCCTTACAATATGCTACTGATGTAGTTAATGGAGCAAATAAAATTCATCAAATTCAGAAGGCTTCTTAACCATAAAGTATAATGAAAAGCAAATGTAGTGAGCTTTGAAATGGCACTGCACAATGATACTCTCCCTTTTACTCTCAGCCCCCAGAGTCAAAAAGATACACATCTGGAGAAAGGACAGCTATTTTATTAAAACAAAATCACTTTGATAGCCTTGCCAGAGAAACTTCAGTGCTCCAGTAAGACAGTAGACCTTACAAATCTAAATACTCAAAATGAATATTCACAACTTTAAAAAAAGTTGTACATGAAAGAATTATTCCTATTACCATAAATACACTCAAATAAAGTATATTTTGAAGAGAAAGATACCTCAAACCAAGTCATGACAGTTTTGTCCTAGAAAAGGCAGATGAACAAATTTTTGAATGACAGTATCTAAGAACATTTTTAATAAAGTGTTTCTTTCACTACTGTTTCCTTGCTATGTTTATTATTTTCAGTTACTTTTAAACATTACATATAAATAAGAATTGGCTAAAATACAAAGGTTGACATAGTGAAATATAACAGGTTAAAAGGTATCAAAAATGTTGTTTACAAAGCCCGTTTCATTTAGTTGCACAGAACTTTTGGAATATTATACATTCAAACATGTCAAGCATCCTAGGGCGTGAAATACAGCCATTGCCTTTACTCTTTCCAAGTAAAATTAACTATTCCCTGCTTTATTTCAAGTATATAGAAGTTGCACTAAGATTCTTTTAGAAATTAAGAAATCGTCTAAAGTTCTCTTTTTCAACTTTACTTATTTTTATATTTAAACACAGGTTAAAACCTTTGATTTTCATCCAAAAGGTAAGTTAAATTAATCATGGTCTGTAATCAGGATATAGTTAATTTAGTTCCAGCAAAGATTCCAAATTTCAAACATAACTAATTTTCATATCCACTCTAGGAGACCACCCAGAAAAACCACCCAAATCAATAACTTCACAAAGGTGGTCTTTTATCAGATCATGCAACATCTGGGGATATTTCATAGCAGCTGTGTGTCTATGAGTGTGTGTGTGTGTGTGTGTGTATGTGTGTGTGTGAGAGAGAGAGAGAGAGAGAGAGAGAGAGAGAGAGAGAGAGAGAGACTGAGATGAACAGACAAACAAGAAAGGGAAAGATGAGAGATTCTGTGAAATATGAATGGAAAATTGGAAAATGTGAGATTGACAACATGAGTCTAAGGATACTATTCTGGTCTTTTTTTTTATCCTTACACAGTTTACTTTTTTCTAAGAAATCTTTATTCTTTATCATTTTATTCATTATGCCTTTCAAAAATATATATTTAAATTTCTGTGCTTCGATTTTATTTTTTTTATTTTTTATATTTTTTCACTAAGATAACATGGTAAGAACATATGATTCAGAACATTTAGCAGCTTTATCAGCAAAACAAAATCATATTTACATTATGGCAACTGTTTAATCCACTAAAAAGAAGTAGAGATCAGCTATCGAGCCAATCTCATCTGAAGTAGTTAATACATAGTCTTTCCAGCCGGATGCAGTAACCTTATTTTCAGTAGCCCAGAAATAAAATAAGGCCAATAATTGGAAAATATATTTCTCTATCAGGGACATTTAATTCATTAGATTCAGAAACATATGGGAAACATAACCTATAAAGATACAAGCTTCAAATACAAACTTTTAAAATTAAGTAAACATGTTAGTTTTACTTTTCCTTTTGATTAGTATTTTGCCAAAACAGTTTTCTTTATATATCTCCTTTAACAGGTATTATTTCCATTTGACCTCACCCTCCATCATCTTGGCCAATCAGGTTTCTATGATTATGTTAATGTCAAGGAAAATATCCCCTTCATTCCCATATTATCTAAGTGTGAATGTTTCCTTTGCCTTGAAATTTTACAATGGATAAATGATTTATGACAGCAATAGAAACAGTTGTCTAACTCTCTTACATATTTCTTTGCTATTGGTTTTATGAATCACAAATATATTGGCCTAAACAAACTTCTTCCTCTTTCCTGTCTATATGCTCGGACCACCAACAAGGGGTTAATCTCTAAAATCTATAAAAAATAAAAAAAACATTCAATTTAACATCGGAAAAAATAATCCAATTAAAAACTGGGTAGCAGATCTGAATGACAGTTCACTACAGAAGTCAAATAACATATGGGAAAGCCATGTTAACCATGGCTTTTAATGAGGGAGTTATGGGTCATAACAACACCAGGAGAAGGACACATATTAAAAGGACCCCAAACAACAAGTGTGGCAAGAATGAGAACGAGGAACCCTATGACAATGTTCATGGGACTGTAAATAGGTACAGTCATTTTGGAAAGGGATCTGGATTTACCTTAAAAAACTAAAAATGGAAATACCATATAACCCACCCATTCCATACTTGGGCATCTATCTATCCAAAGAATAAGAGACCATCAACTCAAAAAAAAATCATATGCTAACAATGTTTATTGCAGCATTTTAGCTAGGACATAAAAATAACCTAAGTGGCTACAGATAGGAGGTTGGATCAAGAAGATACAGCATATCCACACTATGGAAATACTATTCAACCCTAAGGTTGTATTACAGAAAAATGGAAGGAATTCTACATGATTTTGTATAGTAAAGCAAGTTAAAATAACAAAAGAGTAGAAATATTCAACAAAGGAAAATACTTTTAAAAAACTAGCAGACATGAATAAATGAAGTGAGGTTTCTGAGGTTAAGAGGGAGAGAAAGGAGAAAGGGTAAAAGGGATGAAGATGATAAAAATTAATTAAAAATCTAAATTATTGATTTATTAATTGGCCATAAGCTTGGAGCTCAGGGAAAGTGGATAATGTATTGACATCCAAGGACTCTCTTTTGTCAAATAGAGAGAACTGGGTAAAAAGCTTGAAAAGGAAATAAAAGAAAAAAAAAAAAAAAAAAGACAGTGGAGTCTGCTTTCTCTCTGATCTTTGCCCTGTGAGAATATTGTTACCTGAAAACCAGAAAGGACCTTCACCAAGAATCTAACCATGCTTTACACATTTCCCTTGTGTAAAATTGCTTCTTTCTCTTTGGAAAATTATTTTTTGATGACAGTTAAGAGGTGTGTTATGTAAAATGAAAATGCTTGGATCATGAATATGGCTAAATAGAAAAGCAAATGTTCAAAAAATACATCTATTTCTGTCAAGATGTCTTTTAGTTAAGATGCTGTTTAATTAAGATATATATGAGGAACTTCTAATTTTTAACAAAACTGAAAATTTAAGCCAAGTCTGAAATGTTTTGTTTTGCTGTCTTCATTCCTATGGCTAAGTTTGGTGTTTAACACTTAGTCTAATTTTTGTTTTTCATTAGGTGGTCATTTAATAAACCTAAAACAAATGAGAATAAAGAACACTTTGCTAATAGCCTACCTATTAAGTTAGCTGTTGACAAGTTAAATTCTCATCTTATAGCAGAGGAAGTTTGAATCTTAGGAATCTCAGCTTATAATTCTCGTTATCACTAAACCCTTGTACTTTCAGCATAAGTAGCATATTTATACCACAGTTATGTTAGTATTCACTTCAGGCATAAAGGAAAGAGAGGGAGAGGTAAGAAGGAACCACCACAAATCTTTATATGGTTCCCACTGGTTTCATAAAAGTTTCCAGAAACATCTATTGCTGCCTTTACTTTGCCAAGTTCTATAACAGTAACAAGAGCCTTGAAATCAATCAATTCCACTATCACTGACAGATATCTCCTTAGGTACTGGAAAGGCCAGTAATGGATTTTAAGAAAATGAAGGGAACTTGCACAGCTGAAATAAAATAGAATAAAGTATCATTTGATTTGCTGAAAATAGAATGAGCTGGAAACTATCAACAACTGGTATAATACATATTACATGTGAACTTGGAATATACGATCAGGGAAATTAGCTAGTGGCAGCTTTTAAATGAGTTTTCATTAATTAAACTTGACTTGCTGGTAGATAGATCTATTTTCTTACTCTCTATCAAAAGTAAAATATATTCTCTTACATATACTTCAAGAATTGATTGAAAAAGTTTCTACTCTCAAATCTTACCATTTGTGAAAACACAGTTAGAACTTAAGGAGATTATGTTAAGTGAAGTTAAGTCAGAAGGAGAAAAGACAAATACTTAATACTAAATGATTTTAGTCGTTAGTGAAATATACAGGAAACAAAAACAAACCTTTAGACTTTAACAAAAAGAAAAAGAAAAAAAACAGTAGTAACCAGAGGAAATGACAGAGAAGGATATGAGCCAAAGAGACCATAGGCTGAGAGTGGATGGTGACTGGACAGACAGTGGCAGGCATGATGAGAAAATGTACTCTTGAAAGCTATACAGTGTTGTAAACTAATGTTACATCAATTAAAAAAAAAGGCTTTTTTCTCACAAACATAGATAGGATGGATGCTAAATGTTAAACATGAAAGAGGCATTGCCTCTTCTCGTTTTTTTAAAGATTTATTTATATATGCATACAAGAGCTGGGGTACAGGCCAGAGATGCAGGGGGTGAGAGGATTCACCAGAGACAGAGTGGGGAGCAGAACAGGCAGACTGACTGAAATACACTGCTGAGGGGAGCAGCGGGCGAGACAGGAGAGGTCTGCTGCCCGATGTGGGTTCTCTCTGGCCAGCCGGGGATCGAACTTGTGCTGCAGACATTTCCTCTTCTCTTTAAAACACTTTTTGATGAAGACCATCAAATACTAACCAGACTCCCCTAACAGCAGAAGTGCTAACTTTTACATGAGGTTAGGTAAAACAAAGGGTGTCAGCATTCACTCACTTCTAGTCCTAGGGACAACACTGCCAATTTTCCACACTTTCTGACAAAAAAAAGGCAAACAAAACACACTGAACAAACATAAGTGGAAAGTTGCATAATTCTAGTTGCCGGGGACAGATTCTTCTCCCATGAAGCCAATTGCCCTGTTTCCCATTAAACATTCAAATTGTTCATTAGAAATATAACATTTTCATAGGACAGCTAGAAAAACCATTCCCAAAAGCATATGCACTCTAGAAGTTTTATTTCTGCAGTTCTTTCTGCAATAATGGCATATTTGTATTTTCTACTGTATATATCCCAGATTCTCATGAAATAAGATATTTGGGTTTTCTCTAAGAATAACATTAGGAAAAATGAATTTAATTTGCGTGACTTACTAAGAGCTATTTAAATTATTAAACTTCCATTTTCTTTTAAATTGTTTTTGTTTACATTTATCAGGAAGAAATCCTTACCACCACCATCTCTCCCTACCACGGCACACACACACAAAGCCTGTTTACTGCATTTGTCTTACCACCCTAGTTTCCAATCTACCTGCTTATTATAGCTTATCTAAAAACCACTATTTCACAAGCACACCACTATTAGTGGCAAGACAGGGCTCTACAGATGTCAGCCTCTCCCATTATGCTGTGCAGGCACTGTACAAAAATAATTCCTGATAGATGGAAGATGTGGAATTTACCTTTGGGGTTTAAAATGAGATAAATGGAAGACCAGTAGTGATTTTTTTTCCCCCACCACCTCTCTCATCTCTCCAGTGGGTTTTCAGAGCTATCTTATATAAAAAGCATATGGAGTGTACATAAACAAGAAAAATAATGAAAATAACACACCACAAAACCTGTAATAAAGGTGAAGTGACCATTTTTTTGTACACCTGGCAATGCAAAGAGCTAAAAAGGAGAAAATCTTTACTAGGAAAACCTCAGGAGAGGTTAACATTTGCCTTTGCCGTAAAAAGTAGTGTGGTCTTGACAGAATCACTAGAATTTTGCAAAGCATTTTAATCAACAAGCAAAGCCATCAAGAAAATTTGTTTTAAAGGGGGGAGGGGAAGCTTTTTACATTATGTAAACTCAGGAGCTGTTCTTGAGTTTTCTCCAGAGTATTTCTGGCAGAGAACTGGGCTTATTATTCCTTCACAGATTATTCAATAAGAGAGTGTTATTCTTAAAACGGTACAGCAAAAATACAAAACAAAACAAAACGGTACAGCAATTGCAGGCAATCTTAAAATAGTGAGTTCTATTTAGAAAAGCTTGAAGATTTGCTCTTTCTTTCTCTCTCTCTTTCTCTCTCTCTTTCTATGTCTCTCTCTCTCTCTCTCTCTCTCTCTCTCTCTTCCATTTACATTTTATTGGTGCTATTCATTCCTCAGTGTCTAACTAAAGGTCAATAAACAGCCACCCAAAAGATGGACAGAGTATACTGATTATAAAAGTCAATGAAAAAAAAGATGAAATTAAAAGACGCAATCACAATTTGATAGTAGCAGGAACTTATCAGTTGGGCAGGCACACCTTCACCCCTTCAGATTTTCAATCAGTAAGAATTCATGGTTGCTAAAACATAGATGGCACTTTACTACTCTCTAAATGTCTAGCTTCAAAGGATCACTATAAAACAGTATGCATTTTTTCCATAGTTCAGTGATCATAAAAGTGTTTACATGTACATGAAACATAAGGCCCTTAACCCACATTACTATTTTTTTTTCAAATAACTCTGCATAATTCTGGCTTATAGAAGGTTGAGGGGTGACAAATAACAAAATGAAGCAAACATAAACCTAAATGCAAGAAGATAATGTGCCTGTGAGCAATGTTCAATGTCTACTAGATGCAAAGGGACACAGTTAAGAAAACTGATAAACGCTTGCAGGGTTACCTACAAGAGTCATGTAGGAACAGTGCTTGTCAGAGGCTGCCTCGTCGTTTGTGCTTGCATTGGATAAGAAACTTCTGAGAGTCCTGAATGATAAACTCATAGGAAAGACAGCAATGGGAAATAGTGAATCATTTTAAAATCTGATAATACAGACCCAGCATGAATTCTATGAAGAAAGTAAAGAGCTTCCCATTGCATAAACTTTGCAGACACCTGTCAAATTCCTTCTTTCTAAAAATGCATCCTCTTCCCTACTGAGATAAAATGGTTACTAACCTACTGATTATATTAGAGGGTGGGTCAATAAGTCTGAAAATACAGATGACTATATCAGATGATACATTGATATTACTGCATAATACATCATAAATCAGTTTAATTGAGGCCACTAGGGTGGGGTGAGGGGTGGAGGTGGGGACAATGGGGGAGTGGCCACAGTGGTCTATGGTAAAGGACTATGGGTGATTGGTGGTGGGTGTGGTGAGGTAACATACACCTGAGGAGGTGTGAACCTGTTCCCCAAAATCATACACATTATTGGAAACCAGTGTTACCTAACTATAAACAATTAAATCAATTTAACTGATTTTTAAAAATAAGTTTGTTTCCAAACTTTTTCTTTCAAGTATTTTAAGTCTTCATTCTTAACACTTTCCAATGAATACCATTTTAATCTCCCCTTTAACATGCCTTATAATTATCCACAAATCCTCGCTAATTCATTCTTAAGTATTCTCCCATCAAGCTTCTTCCTGTCTTTGAAATTCTATCTTGTATTTCTCAATAGTTCTGCTCTTGCTACTATCCTCTAAAATTATTTGATATATGAGATTAGCTTGACACAGAACTTAATGAGTTTCAGTTTTTCATTTCTTGTGTATCCTCATATGTTGTTTCCAAAATACCATAAAATATTAACAGAAAATTATCCAGTTTTCCCTAGACATCAGATTATTGTTTTACTGGAACATCTAGAAACTGCTAAGTACCACACCCAAGTTCTAGTTTTGATAGCTCATAGTTGGCAATCTAAAAAAATTACAGTGTGCAATTTAGAAATGATGTAGGGATGAGACATAGGGGAAAAGAAGATTTGATAAATTATGACATCTCAGTAAGCCATAACCACACTTTATATTAAAACTGAGATCTTCTAATATAGGGTGATAATTATATGAGACTATGATGTAATTTCAAAAGTTACAACTTCCTGGAGAAGATATACATGATAATTTGGAAAGCCATCCATCAGGGATATATCAGAATTTTTTACTGCATTATATTAAACTATTCTAATCACAGTAGAGAAGTTAGCCTAACCAAATATTTAAAAGGAAAGGTCAGTATTCACTGTGTTCTTCAAAAAAATAATGCTGTAATTCTAGAAACAAGAAAATAGTAGCATAACAGCAATATCTTCACAGGACAAAATATTCAAGTTTCGCCACTTGGATTTTTAAAGTAATTACATTTTTCACCCTTCTGTTACCTTCTGATCAAGATTATGCCTCATTTGTTTCAATATAAATAAATATTTGTAATCCTATAAATAAAAGACCACAGGAACTAAATAGTAAGTTATGACTAAAATCACTGTCTGAACATTACTTACATTATTCACCCTAAAAGTTTACTTTGAAATCATGAAAAGCATCTAATTGGCCATAAATAGAACCAGAACTAAAATTATGTGATGTGTAACACTTACAACACCACTGCTCACCACTCCTCTGCTCTGATGGTCCTGAGCATGCCCTTTTCTGATACCTTTCAAGGGTTCCTCCATTTACAGTGCTGATTTGTGAGCAAAGTCAGTCCTTTGATATGCAATCTTGCTGCATACATCTCAGCTCTTCAGGAAAGTAGAAAAACCTTTTCCTTCCAACCCCCACCCCACCCCCAATCAGGGTTTCACACTTCAGAAGATCTTAGTTTCCAACTTCATTGAATTAACACACCAGCAGCAGCAATAGCACTCCTATCAACATTTTAAAACCACAAACATGCTAGAACTTTAGAACTTGTGCATCCAGTATTTAACTGTTTTTTGCTATCACTGGTTTGTAATAACAGATAAAATCTAAAATGGTCAGTTCCAGTTTAAGAAGCTTGTGCTATTGTGGGTTCACTTTCTCAGTTTACAAACAGTTTCTCCACTGATCTTTAGTTTTTGCCCTGAGTTTTGTCTTTGACAACTGTCTGTGTTTACTGCACATGGATTGTTTTTATTGGCTCTATTCCAGCCATTCCTTTAGACTTCAACCTTCTTCCTTGTTGTTATTTTCTTGGTATAACATTTCAAATAAAGATTTCCATTTATTTGGTGCTGCTTTATTTATTTCTCTTTTGATTTGCATGGTGTAGAGTTTGGTGGAAGTAGAGTTCAATGCCAGACCACGGCAGAGAAGGCAGAATATCTGATTGGAAACCACAGCTTCCCAAAGGATTCTTGAGAAAATTCATCACAGGGCAGGAAATGTTCTCCCCAAATCAGCATTTTCCTTCTGTTAGGGGGAAAAGGATGCAGGCAACCCGTTCAATCGGGGTTGCTCTATAACACTTCTACATAGGAAGGCAATGGGTATTCCTGGCATGGAACCATTACTTCTTCTGGGAGATTAGATTTGCAAGTGTCCATCAACCCCTGGCAGGATATTAGATGAGTGATTCCTTAACATTCATTGAAATCAGTTGAGGGTGAAGACATAGATGGCTGTACTCAACTCTGAGAGTCTCAAAAGGTAGATCTGAATGGGGGCTAAGGATTTACTTTTCTATTTAAGTTCCTCAATGTTGCAGATTAGCTATATTTATATTAGATGCCAAAAAATGCTTTAAGACATGAGGTTATTGGTTTTATAGTTTGCTGCTGGTCAGTGAACTATTACAAATTAATGCCAGACCTTAATCTTGTACTATTAGCCATAGAACCTATCTAGCACAGGCTGTGTTGTTGCTTGCTGTGAATCCTATCCTCCATGCTTCCTTATGAACTTTCCCTTAGATACCCATTTATTGTTTTTTGTAAAGCCTTTTATTTTGATGGATTCTGTCTTCTTCCAGCCTATTTTCTATGGGCTAGCATTAGAATTTAGGATTGTTTCTTCGTGTGTGAACATAAAAACTGGAAGGAGTATAGGGAGATGCTAAGAAAACTGAAGGAAAAGTTAAAACCAATTAGGTCTGGTGATCTGTGTGGTAGGAACAAACAGATGGGCCTTCTAAGATCAAGTTTACATTTGTTTGTTTGTTTGTGTGTTTGTTACTCTACTTAAGTATGACAGCCTTGGGAAATAAATTTTATTCATGAAACTTGCTTCTCTGTCTGGAAGTCAGGAAAAGTGGAGTACCTTGCTATATCATCCCATCAAGACAGAAGCCAATTGTGATGACTGTTTCCCCAAAATGAAATGATTGTGCTACCTGCAATAGAATGAGTAATGAGTACTTGGTAGGCAAAAATAAAAGGTGTCCACAACACACAGGCTTCCTGCTGAAATGTAAACTATGCCCATTAACCTATGATGCCCCTTAACCTTGATCCAGAAGAGTTTGGTGACTTTTTATTTATAAAGAATGTCTGTGTCAATCCCTGAGATTTCTCTGAACAAATACGATTTTTACTGCATTAGGGATAAAGTCGCTCAATACTCTATTGGGACTAAAAATTTAATATCTGAAATGTGCCTAGAAGTCAGGATGGGAAGAAAGAAGTCATGTATTAAATAGCATTTCACATCTTAAGCTATCTATCTTCACATTTCATTAAATGGTTTTGTTTCCATCAGAATAGGATTTTCAGATATTTCTAGTCCAAACTTGCACATGATGTAAAGTAAGTTGAGGGAAGTTGAAATTTGTTGCAATTAAGAATCTGAAAGGTATGAAATTTAGCAACAAGAGATGGGGCTGTTATTTCAGCTTCAGGGCAGTAAAAGAATACAATGGAACACATACACCTGAGTAAATGAAGGAATCCAAAAATAATAGGATAATATTTTCTATGCTTATGTTTAAGATTTGCTGAATATTATGAAGAAATGTCAAGATTGAGTATAAGTAAAAATACAGAGATGATGAAATCAGCTAGCAATTGATTATTATTTCCAAAATCAAGAATCACCATGAAAGATAGTTAATTGCAGCATTAAGAACATAAAAAGACTAAGAGCTAAAACAAGAAGTGAAATTTTATTTTAAACTCACATGCAGTAGAAAATAATTATAATGGGAAATATTTATAAATAAAACAATCATAAACTTAAAAATAAGTTACCCATTAATGAAAACATTAATAAAATGAATACTTTTAAATATTCACAAATGACCTCTTATGAAATCAAATAAAAATTAGGTCATAATTTGTTCTAAAATCACCATGGTATCATAAAAATACACAATGGAATACTATTCAGCTATTAAAAGAAAATGAAATCTTGCCATTGCAATGACATGAAAGGACCTGGAAGGAAATATGCTTGGTGAAATAATACCTGATAGGAAAGGATGAACACGGCATGATTTCATTTATATGTGGTATATAGAAAAAATGAACAAACAGATAAAATACAAATTTGTGTTATAAAGACCATTTAGTAACTGTGTAAGTTTGTACTATAAGATTACAAGATTGGTTAGTAGTTACCACAAGGGAAAGGGAAAGGATATATACACAAAATAATTAAGAAGAGAGATTAAAACTTCAATACACATGTATATTCATAGCAGCACTAGTCATAAAATCCAAAAGGTAGAAACAGATCCAAGGCCCATCAATGGATGAATAGATAAACAAATTGTAGTATATTCATACTATGAAATATACAGCCAGCCATTAAAAAGGAAAAAATATGCAAGAATGTGAATGAACCTTGAAAACATTGCACTATATGAAAGAAGCCAGACACAATGGTTTTATACCATAAGATTCCAACTTTTATGAAATACCAAGAGTAGATAAATTCAGAGACAGAATACAGCCTCGCATTGCCAGTGACTGGTGAGAAGAGGAGCTGACTGATGAGTATAATAGGGTTTCCTTTCAAGGTGATGAATTTTGAGGTGAACTAGAAGCAACTAGTTGTACAATACTGTGACTATACTAAGTGGCATTAAAGTGTTCACTTTAAAAAATGTTAACTTTATGTTATATTCTTATCTCCATATTTATATTCAATCATTCAATCAACCATTATTTAACAAGCATCCACTATATGTTGGTTACTATGCTATGGGGCTAGAAAAGATTTGACTGAGTCTTTACAACTAAGGAAAAATTACAAAATTACATAATCAAACAAAAAAAGCCTAGAAACTTATAAAAGTGCTTTGATAAACGGAAACATACCTTGAAAACATACAACTACATATTCTGACTCATACTTGAGTATAGTGGTGGTTAGAAAGGCTTCCTTGGGCCTCCCAGGTGGCATAGGGGTTAAGACTCAGCACTATCAAGCTATCACCAGCTACTGCAACATGAATTCGATCCCAGGCCAGGGGTCTGACCCACATGGCACAGCAGATCTCTCCTGTCTCACCCACTGTTACCCTCAGCAATATATATGAATAGATCCACCTGCTCTGCTCCCCACTCTGTCTCTGGTGAATACTCTCACCCTCTGCACCTCTGGCCTACAGTCCAGTTCTTGTATGAATAAAGAAAGTAAATCTTAAAAACAAAAAAGAAAGAAAAGGCATCCTTAAATATATAAAGTGATAATTAGTTTCTCAACTTGATTATAAGATCCTGGAGGGTATGGGCTATTTATCATATGCTAGAAAATATGGTGCGCTTGTGTAAATTACTGTTATTAAGTGACAGTGAAAGAATGAAAAGATGAATGAACAATGAGTAGATAATCATGGAAAATAGGTATAGATGAAGAACTGGATATAGAGAAATTTGCACTTGTACCTAATAACTATAATATTGATTAGTGGTTTTATTCGTAAAGTTTTAAAAATGCGTTAAGTATGGATAAATGATACTTTTCAGAGAAATTCTGAATTGGAAAGGCTAAATTTTTCCATTTAAGCAAACTAATTGCTTAAATATTTGTTATCAGTAGTCATATCAGAGGCATCTGACCATAAAGCTACTTGTTTTATTTTTATGATTCTTTGCACATTTTAAAATAAGCAAATATTTTAGACACAATAAGAAAACAATAAAACTAATTTAACAAATAAAACTTTTAAGTGTAAATTTTAAAACATTATTAGTGTACTTTAGCTTCTTTTATTGATAATAGTTAGGCTGCATTAGCTTACTTTACAGTTAACAGGTTGAATTATTTGTTACGCAATAAATATCACTTGAAAATAATCAACTATTCACTAAATAATAAAAGAACAAATTTTTAATGTAAAGCCATAGACTGAATCTTGTATTAAAAATGTGTAAGATGATTTAGAAGTTCATCAAACTGACAATTTGAAACTAAACTGAAAAGAAAGCAAAACCTGGGTCAATCTTTAACAGAACAGTTCAAACAACCATGCATTTGAGAATCTGGTTTTAATAGATCCTTGATTTAATATTTTTAAACAGTAAAGGTGACAAGCCAATAAAAATATTTGGCAATTCAATTTTTGCTGCACTGGAGCAACCAGGAACCCAACCAAAGTCACATCTAATACATAGACCAAGTACATATCTGCCAACATGAAAGCCAAATTGATTTGTAATTCACCGTGGAAAAAAAACCACACAACAGTGGTTTTGCTGTGAAATGGAAATTAGCAATTTTACCAACTTAAAGGACAGAATTCAAATATAAAGAATAAGCAACACATTAACAAAATATTTAATTCTGATTTTTTTCAGAATTAAGAAAGATAGTTCAATGTTCTAGTTCATTGACTAAAATGTAAAAAGATATAGCAGAATGATAAACCTTGTGATATTTTCTATTAAATACCATTGAAGATAGGATGTTCTATAATAAATGTATTTTATTTATCTTTAAGAGTTTTCAATACATTAAGTACACACAAAGAATGTAGCTTTTAAAGTTGTTTTGGACTTCATTATTTGACTTCATATTATTTGAAATACATTTACATTACTCTTTTATCCACTCCTAGACAATAACTATTTGAATCTACCAGGAAAGACCTCTATTATCCTTTTGAACATCTGCAAATAATAGCAAAGACATTTCTACTATTTCCATCTTAAAAATTACAGATAACCTCGATTTACCTATAAATGTTAACCACACAATTCATCTAGTAAGAAATTAACAATACACCTAACTTTTCATATATCTCTTTAGTGTTTTTGCATTTCTGGGGTAAATAGTTAGAAGTAGGTAACTGGATAATGTGAAGTTTCTTTTTTTAATGTTTTGAACAATCTCTATTAAATATTTAGTCAGCAACAATTATGAGTATAATTCTATAAAGAGTAGAGAGACAGAAGACATGGAACCTCTCACTAGCTTACTAACTGAAAAGAAAGTTTAGACAAATATCTTTTCATACACAAATCACTAATAAATAAAGATGACATAGGAAGGCATATTAATTTGCATACAATAAACAGGAGATTTAAGAAGCTATTTACTGTAAGATTCCAGGATGTCATCTTAGAAAGAAAAAAAAACCCCAAAAAAAGACTTATATATATACTTAAGTTTTCCACTTTAGATGGTGCATTCTACTTTTATTATCCTAAGTTCCATTTTTGTTTATCAAAGAAAGCAAGAAAAATATACATATATGTGGGTGTGTGTACGTGCATATATGTTTTCTGACAATCAATACAGTAATTACATACTGTCAAAACAGTAATTTCCTGAAATCATGGAAAAACAAATATCCCCCCTTCCTCTCAACAAATAAATGGTGGGGGTGTGGATTTTTAGAATAGAAGAAATTTAAAATTCATGCAATAATTATTTGTTAATTTACTATATACCTAAAACCACTTTCAGTTAAGTATTAGTGATACACATGGCATACATAGTGTTACATATATACACAGTATACTATGTCATGACATATAAATAGGGGAAAGAAACAAACATTTATTGAGAAATGTCTGTGTGACAGTCACTTTGTCAGATTTATGTCAATTAAATAATTCACTGAATACTCACCAACATACTTTGCTGTAATTTAAAAAGTTATTGTGGGAATGAAAACTGTGAGATTAAGTGCTGTATCTGAAGTCAACCTGGAGTAGAAACTGGATAGAAAATACTTTCTTTTTTAGATTCTAATGCTTAGGTAGGCAAAGCAAATGAAACAACGGTCTTGGTAAGAAAAGGTGGCTGTCATGTTTTTCTCTAATTGCCTTTTTAATAAAATCATAGAATCACACTGCATAAGTATGTCTCTGTGAGGAACATCCTAGATGAACAGAAGAATTTGAGAGTAATGATAAATCAAACAACTAGAAACTGCTAGTTTCTAGCTTGCATAAAAATAACATAGAAATTGTTTTCTATTTATCTGTTCTATCACATACATCACTACTAATAAGTAATTCTTAAAATCACTCACCCAATTAATTCCTCACAACTCATTCTTGTATAAACTCAGATAAATATGTCAGTTACACAAAGTCTGATGTTATATCAAGTTTAAAATGTGTAGCTGCAAAATAATTTCTAAGTAAAATTTAAAATAGTTTGCAAACTATAGTGGCTCCTATTGTTTACAAAAACACAAGAAAAATCCCTATTTTTCTTTTTTAGTAGATAGTAGAAAGCAAATCAAACCAACGCCTTTGATTAGGCAAATGCTCCTGCTAGTCTATAAATATTTTATAACCATCAAAAATGTCACATTCCCATAAGAATAATACAAGCCCCTAGGTCACTTGGATACTGTATAATCACTAGGACACATGTACACCATAAAAGAAAACCCTTTTTGTAACAATAACTAACTTTGGTGTGATTTGTAGGTTTGACTACCTAAATTTATTACCTTATGGAGGCATGTTTCATTTCTGCTTTGGAAACAGTTTCATTTCTACAGTCCACCCATAAATACAGCCTGTTACTTCCTGCCCTACTCTTTACCTTTTGTACATGCTTGCTATGGTTAGGCCAAATTCAATCTTTGCAGTTACTGCCAAGTTCAAGGGGTCAAAAACCAGTCATATGATGATACTACTTTGATGTTCCATGTGAGTAAGTCTATAATTATTAAACTAACATTCACCTATAGTTTGACATGTTTTAACTAAGTTATATGTCTCAGAACAAGAATGGATGCTATATTGAGAACAATGCCCTTTATCACATTAATCTGAGTGATTAATTTTTTTTTTTTTGTAACATTGATTCTGGTTTTCGCTGTGGTCACTTGAGTTTATGGGAGAATCAAACTACACCGCCACATTGTAACCAATAGTGCAGATAATATAAAACATTGTAATTATGTATATTCATTTAAGATTTGTACAGACATACCTACCCACACACATACATATACACTTAACATTTGTGACACTATAGAGTATAATAAGTCTGTCTGTGTTCTGAGGTCTGATCAACAGATGTCGATTGTCACCTCCATCACTTGCTAGTATCTGGCCCTAGAGAAGTTTGTTAGCCATTTAGCACTTTACTTTCCTGGCTTGATATTAAAAAAAAAAATGATAAACTATAGTAAGGATAAAATAAGTGAATGTACGTAAAGAAATTAAAACATATTGACATATGTAAAAAGCTCATTTAATGTTACATGCTAGCAGCATCATGAGCATCAGAATCAGGGAGGCATAAACCTTAGTATTTGTTACTAGTTCCAGTTACTGAAGTTAGGTTCTATTATATTCCAACACAAAAATTAGAATTTGACAGTAATTTTTAATAAGGGATTGAGTTAAGAGACTTAACATCAGGTTCAATGATATACCACTTTATTTCAAGAACAAGAAAATTAAAAACCCAATAAAAGTAAGCAGAAACAAAAGTTGTATTTGTTGTAGATTGTTGCAATTTGACCCCCCTGGTATCCAAATCCATGTATGTCATCTCTCTTACAGACTGTTTCCACTCACTTTGGCAATGGAAAGTTAATAACCACTATACAAAAAGATGCCTTAATGGTACTTGTACATTGGGTATGCCACTCTTGCTGTTCAGCTTCAGGTTAAGCTGGTATAGGTATGTGGCCTGGCTGAGAGTCATTGCCAACTACCAAACATGCAAGTGAGGCCATAGAGACCAACCAGCTATGCATTTTGTACCTTAAACAGATATAAGAAATACAAATCACTTATCTTTCAAATCTTATTTCAACACAACAATATTATATATATTATTTTTTGTTTCTTCATAAGACTAAGTACTGGCTGTATTTTCTCAATACTTATCTACTCATACAATCATTCATTTCATTTCATGATCACTTGTGTTTTCTCAGTAGACTATAAGCTCACAGAGCACACGGGAACATACGAGGGAACAATGGAATTAACAAGAAATAAGAAAAATTTTAGCTTCCTGGAGCAACTAGGCACATAGGAACGCCTAGAAAATTCATATATAGGAATCATGAAATGAACCAGTGGACAAGCAACAGACTAAAGACCAGGGCAACTTGTCCACTGAGAGATATGTTTCTTAGTAGTAGCTGGTGGAAACAGATGACTTGATTACCAAAGATCTCATATATTAGAATTAGACACCAAAACAAGATTAAATGTTCGAGCATATTTTTTACTAAGGAAAACACCTATAAGAGCAAATAGGGATGGAGCCCAACACCCTTGTGATTACCTTTGGACTATAATACTATATGATCTCAATGTAGAAGACAGGGAAAGAAGGCTGGAGGCAAAACTGACTTACCCTGCTACACAACCAAAAGACAGGTTAGCAAGATTGTTGGGGAGTACTTGAACCAAACTTGTCCATAAGAGATATACAGACTCAGGGTCTCCCCTGGTGGCACACTGGTTGAGCGCTGGGCTGCAAAGCTGCCCGCAGCCTCTGCTGCGCCAGTTTGATCCCCAGCCCCCAGAGAGGGTCCCACATGGCACGCAGACCTCTCCTGCCACGCCTGCTGCTCCCCTCAGCAGTGTATTTCGTCGTTCTGCCTGATCTGTTCCCTGCTCTGGCTCTGGTGAATTCTCTCACCCTCCCTTGCTTCTGATTGTAGCCACTGCTTGTATAAATAAACAAACAAACAAACAAACAAATAAATAAATAGAGACAGACTCAAACTGTTGTAGAGCAACCCCAATACAAAACGGGGTGCCTGACTGTGGGTCCTCACCCGCGCACTTAAAAGGACTTATCAATACTCTACTGCAGGCACACGCGAAAGGTTAATAAAAGGTTTATTTACAAGGGAAGGGGAAATGAGGAAATGTACAGCTCAGGGAGAAAAGTGGGAGACAAAGTTTTAAATAAGTCCTACCCAATCCACTGATCAGGAATCCCAAATGACACTCTAAGAGCTGGCCGCGAGCCAGGAGCCGTAAAGCCAGGAGGTGAGCGACAGTGAGCCCCCTAAGGCCCACGTGTTTGGTTTTTATATCCAACCTGGCTGCCCAACTCCACCCTCAGGTCCCAGCCACCCTCCCTTTGGTGGTGACGGGATTTGTCTTTCCCAATGTCTTAATGGCTTTAGTCTGGAGTGGGGGTGGGGTCCACAAAGCCTGTATGGGATTAGCTCAGGACATCATTTCCCCCTAACAAGACCTGTCTTAATATATCTGCCACAATCATCAGTGGCTGATGGCAAGCCTTGGGAAGCTTGTGTAAAGGTCTTGGTGGATTTCAGACCCTGGCAGCAGGGACCTTAGACTAGTTACACTTCTTATAGTTTCTGACCTGAGAGTTATATTCTCATAGCCATACAATCTATCTCCAATGTTTAAATACCATCATAGGTAGATTATGCTGGGGCTCTAAAAAAAACTGAATATTATTTTCTAATTTGACAGGAGTTTAATTATAAAAGAAATTAACTTGAGTTTAAAAAATTTTGTTTTATTGCTTGCCACCTGAGTTTGTGAACTGAGTTTTATACTTGCTGCACATAGGAGGATAAAGAATTCTAAACATGGATGGAGCTGGAAGGTATCATGCTCAGCGAAATAAGCCACAAAGAAAAAGAAAAATACAGGATGGTCTTACTCATAGCAGGAATTGAAAACTTAAATAAGGGAACAGGAAAAAGACTAATTATAATAAAGAAAAAAACAAAATCAACAAGCAACTATAAACCAGAGATACACTGGGGCAGGGGTGGGGGAAGGAAAGGGGAGAATAGGGTCAAAATAAGGGGGGGTGGAATTGTATGGGGAATATATCCAAAATGAAAATGCATATGTTGTACAAAAATGAAAAATGATGTAAGAATTATATAAAATAAAATATATTAAATAATTTAAAAATGCAAAAAAAAAAAAAATCTAAACAGAGAGAAAAGCAGATGGTCCAGAGATGAAACACACACACATATATGCACACACACACACACAATTGGAGGAAATGGAAGAAAATAAGTCAGGCAGTAGCATACAGAGCGAAAATGGGACTAGCCTTAGATGATTGATGAAAGAATGTAAGATGTCTGTACTTAGGAGGCTTTTAGAATAGTACATGCAGATGTCAGGTTGTGTCACATTCCTGAGAGGAACTATGGAATTCTTTTTTTTTAAAGATTTATTTATTTACACAAGAACTGGGGTACAGGCCAGAGGCACTGGAGGGTCAGAGAATTCGCCAGAGACAGAGTGGGGAGCAGAGCAGGCAGACAGACTGAAGACATTGCTTAGGGGAGCAGGGAGCGAGGCAGGAGAGATCTGCCATGCCATGTTGGTTTCTCCCTAGCCAGCCGGGAATCGAACCCGTGCTGCAGAGGCTGTAGACAGCTTCACAGAGCAGCCCTCAACCCGCTGCGCCACTGGGGAGGCCCGAACTATGGAATTCTAATTATCCTTTGTGAATCTCAGCTCCTCTTCTGAAAAAATGGTTAATAAGACCAGCAGCTGTCATAGGGAAATACTGAGGAAACTATGAGACTACAGAGCAAACAACTGTCACCCCACATAGGTCTTTGGCAAAAGGTTGATTTAATTACTTTGAAGGCTGGTTGCTTTTGAAAAAGTCATTTATATGCAAACTTCTCTCTGTAAGTGCTCTCCATCACTGTACTGGGAAGTACATTGAGATCAGAAAGCCCTTTATCTCTTTTCAATGAAGAAGGCAGAACTTAAACCTGCATACCACTGCTTGCTATGCCTTCTTTGGTAACTTCCCTAACTGAACTTCCCCTTTAATCCTCCCAACACCCCATGTCTTAAGCTAAGCCATTTAAGATGACATCTGAAGCCATGTGGCTAGTCAGTTTTGCTGACTCTCCCCCATGTATGCAGAAAGTATAAGTTATTATTAAATTTCTTTTGTGCTTTTTTTTTGCTTCTCAATCTGATATTTGTTTGATTAGTTACCATTCTAGAAGAAGCCAGAGGAATATGCCATGATTTCCTTTGTACCCTGACAAAACACTGTTTCAAGCACCCAAAGTAAATTTCTGGTAGCTAGGCCTGCCATATCAAAGTATTTGTTCCAATATGCAAAAGAAATACCCTGTTCTACATGATAAGGATGAGTCAGAAAGGAAGGAATCATAAAATCAAAGGAAATTCTTCTTGTCCTAAAGGAGCAAAGAAATGGCCAGGCTCAGATCAGCATTTTTGCCTTTTCTCTCCTTTCCTCCTTTATTGAGGGAAGATGCTTGAAAAGGGGTATATGGAGGAGGTGATAGAATTGACTCTTGAACAACTTAGGGTTGAACTGGCAGTGTTAGGGGGAAAGGATGTCCTGAGATAATCCCATGCAGGCTTTGTGGACTCCACCCCCACTCCAGACCAAAGCCATCAGGACATCAGGAAAGACAAATCCCATCACCACCAAAGGGAAGGTTGCTGGGAGCTGAGGGTGGAGTTAAGCAGCTATGTTTGGTATGAAACCAAACACGTGGGCGTTGGGGTCTCTCGCTCTTTTTCTTTTTTGCCTCCTGGCTTTGTTATAGGACAGGGAGAGGGGCAGCCCAAACCCCGCAAACCTGCCTATTCTAAATGGGTTCTGCCATCCGCCGCATCAACACAAAACATAGGAGACTTTAATGGGAAGGAACTTTAATAAAACTAGGAAGCAATACAGGTAAGGCAAAGAGTCTAGTTTCTAAATGAAGCACCCAAAGTTACCCGTCCCCTCGTGGGTAAAAGTCCATCCAAATGGGATTGGCCCAGAGCAAGGCCCCAAAGCCTGCCACAAGTCTAAAGCATCTTCCAGTGGGGACCCACAGAAAAGGGTCACAAACAACCAGACAAGCCCGGAAGGAAAAGAGCAAAATCAACATCAAGATAAAAGCTGCCATTGTCACCTCCCCATGGGTCTCACCCACATCTGTGTCACCCAGTCCATGACCAAAAGACAAGCGCAGTTTCTTCACATGTCTCTAGGCTCCATGCGCCTCCTCCAGGTCTCCTGGCTCCATCCTGCTTCCTTCCTCAGTCTCTTCTGCAGCTTCTCCTCTCCCTGCTCAGCTCCACCCTCTCTTGGGTGGGGCAGGGAACCTACCCCTTTCCTGGGGACCACCCTGTTACAGCTTCAAGGCTGGTGGCTCTCAGAGTGCCATTTGGGATTTCAGATCCAGATCAGTTAGGACGCATTTAAAACTTTGTCTCCCACTTTTTCCCCCTGAGTTGTACATTTCCTCATTTGCCCTTCCCTTGTAAATAAACCTTTTATTAACCTTTCGCGTGTGCCTGCAGTAGAGTACTGATAAGTCCTTTTAAGCACGTGGGTGAGGACCCACAGTCAGGCACCCCGTTTTGTATCGGGGCTGCCCTGTAATAGTTTGGTGCCCAACATGGTTCTTACAAAGCGGATTTTTTCTATTCAAAAATTCCACACTCATGGATTCAATCAAATGCGGATGTCAGTTGATTAAAACGGCAGTACACAGGTGGTTAACTATATGGAACTCAAGCATCTGACCAAGACTTTGGTATCTTGGAGGGTCCTGAAACAACTACCCCTGGTAACAAAGGATGTATCCTTACATAGTTATGTTTTGGGGAAGTTAAATGCTAGACATGAATTTTTGACCACATGTGGGTCAGCCCCACAATCCCTGAGTTATTCAAGGGAGGACAATAGAGATGAATGGCCTTAAAAAAATAAAATGAGCAAAGAAAAGCTTAAAGGTACAGCAGACAGTCTTAGATTAGCCTGAGTGCTCAGGTGAAGAGAGCTTTCCTTTATATCCCTGAATCTTTTTACATTACCAGATAATGACTTGAGATATGATTATCAGACATATATTCCAGGAAATCCCACTCAGGCAGAGAGGTGGAGAACTGATTAAAGGGATTAAGAGATCAGATTTAGGAAAACAGGTAGACTAGAAAAGAAACAACTAGAGCCTGAACTAAGACGTGGCAAAGGGAATGGGAAGGAGAGAATGAGCTATTTAGATATGTTGAGTACTAATCGCTGTGGATGGGGTAGGAGGTAAGAGGAACACTTCCACAACGGTTTCCAGTATACTGACTAGGAATACTGCTCTTGAGGTCAGGGAAAGCAGAGGAAGGATAGAGTTTGGGGAGCTAGGGACGATGACTTTACAAAATGAGTTCAGTTAGGAGGCAAAATTAGCTTTTGTTTTTTGTTTTTGTTTATTATTGTTTTAACCTATTGTTAAGAATTTAATCTCATGGATTCTCAATTACTGTTATTTAGAAATGAAAATCCTATTATTTAACCATCCTGCGAGCAGTACACATGCCTGGAATCTATACATTCTACATAATAGAAAGAAGGAAAAGGGGGGTGGGAAAGATGATGAGGAGGAAACACCTGTAAAAGTCTTTGTTTAAAAAAAAAAGAAAATATTTTCAAGAGTATTCCATATGCAAAACTCATTAAGTTAAAGTCTATTGCAATGTTAATAGACTTTAGAGTTGAAATCCAAGTTAGAGTTTTTATAGATGAGGCATCAGGAGTGTATAGAGGTTAAGAAACTTAAGAATCTTGACTGAAATCACACAAGGGAGTCATCACGTGACCCATTTTCCTAGAGTCTTTGCTGTTGCCTCTACCAACCACATTCAGGACTGACTTAAGAGCTACACAGACCAAGAACTGAACATAGCACATTTTCACCTATTTGATATCTTAGTAACATTCAGGATTTCTAATTTTACTACAAATAGTTTAACATCATTCTGAATAATCTGTAATAACCCTAGGAAAAATGTAATATACCTCAAAATATCCATCCTAAAGATAGTACTTTGGTCGATTGATACTATACTCCCACAAGTATTATATATATTTTCTAGAAAAGGACACCAAGACAATAGATGTTAAGTGTCTTCCTTATAAGTGTCTTCCTTGGGGTCACAGAGCTAATAACTTGCAGAGTCAGGACTTGCACAGTGATAATCTAACTCTAGAGTCCACATTCTTGAAATCTACAAGAAAATATCTCTTAATCCTCTCTTTTTCTCTCTCTCACTCTGTCAAAATATGAAGCTTGTAAAAACACTGTAATAATACTGAAAATATTTTCAAGCATTACACAATTTCAGTCAAGACCTAAGCATTATCAAGATAAAACCATGAAAATTTCAAATTGGATATATTAATAGAACATTCAAACCGGACACTCTATCAACTTTATGGTGCTCAACTAAACAAGAATAACAAATCACATTCACATTAAATAAAAAACTGCTAAATAACAAAGGTTCTTTTTAAAACTATTTAACTCAGCTCACAGAGTTGCTGCAAGATGGAGGCTTGTGAATCCAGATGCATTACTCAATGAACAAATTATAAAATAAGCAATACATGGTCACATCAGTGTTTGTGCCTAAATAGTACTTTGGGCATTGAAGGAGATGCTGCTGGTCTTACAGAACAGACAGGACAGGGCAGGAACACTAACTGGCCACGTCTCCCCACTTGTCACTTCTCTGCTTCTCCGCTTCTCCCCACTTGTTAGGAGGAGTCATCAGCTCTTCAACCTCAGGATGTCATTGTTCAAACAGATGGGATGTTACCAGGAGTACTTTTAAACCAACTTAAAGTAATAATAGTTCTTAAACATCAAAGCTCTCCTTAGGTATTTTTAAGTAATGAGGAGTGTTAGCAGAGGGACGGAATGACAGAATTGGGGATAATATGCCTAGAGATTGAAAGCCAACACTTCCTTTAACAAAACAACGTGATGCATCAAGGACTTAATTACACTGGTAGTAATACTGAGACACCCCAAGCAGTTAGAAATGACAAAATCTGGGGCCTCCCTGGTAGCACAGGCAGTTAAGCGCTGCACTGTGAAACTGTCCGCAAGCTCTGCAGCACGGGTTCAATCCCGGCCGGCCAGCGAGAATCCCACATGGGGCAGTAGACCTCTCCTGCCTCGCCCGCTGCTCCCCTCAGCAATGTATTTCATCAGTCTGCCTGTTCTGTTCCCGACTCTGCCTCTGGTAAATCCGCTCACCCTCCCACGCATCTGGCCTGTACCCTGGTTCTTGTATAAAAATGAATAAATAAATCTTTAAAAAAAAAAAGAAATGACAAAATCTGGTGATGAATGGATATGAAGATAGGAAAGAGTGAAAAGTTAAATATTCAAGAAATTATTCCATTTAATTCTTCTATCTATAACCCTAATTCTGAGTATCAGTTTTAGTAGGACCTTTATCAAGAATCCCTTCATATGCTCCCTCCATCTGAGATGCTTCAAAATGTCTAAAGAAATCATGCTTTATTGTTTGACTGACTATTGATGTGCTGCCCAAAAGAACAAAAATATTTTATTTGGCCCCCATTACAATGAAATAGAATGATGCTTCAAAAACATTCTCTTTAAATTATCTTAGTGTTTAAAGACAAAAAGTCACTGAAGTTTTAGCATATGAACAACATTAAAATGACATATGAAGAATATTAAAATACATGTATAATAGTCACCATTTGGAACTGATAGCAGCCAAAGGGGTGTATGATGAACAATACAAAATCATAAAGCTTTAACTCAGACAAAAAGATAAAATAAATAAAATAATATCAATGTTCTCTTATTTTGCTATAATCAGAATTATTTTATTCTCTACCATACTTCTTGAAAAGAAGTAAGTAGTATCATATAGCAGTTAGGAGCATATCAAAATAGACATTTTCAATTATTTTTGAGAAATGACTTAAATAGGGATTTTTTTTTTTTTTAAGGAGGCACTACTTGGCAAAAATCTCTATTACAATGATTTTTACTGGAAGGATTTCATGGGCTCCCAGAGCTTAGGTGAGAGAATTTGATACCAAGCCCGAAGCCAAAATTCTCATAAATCTACACTCATCAATTAAGATCTCTCAGCTCCTGCTAAGCCTTTACTTGTTTAAGGTTGAATACGACAAACATCTCATCACAGTATGTGTACAGTTTCTGTTACTAAGGAATTTGGAACAAAAGTAAAATTGAAGGAGGAATGATCACAGGCTTCTTGAGTTTCCAAAATAAGCCCTCTGAAAATTTCCCCTTATGAAAGGCATCTTAAAGATACTATAGGAGGGGTCTTCCTGGTGGTGCAACCAGTTAATTCTAGGACTATCAAGCTGTCACCAGCCACTGCAGCATGAGTTCAATCCCAGGCCAGGAAGCAAACCCACATGGTGAGGCAGACCTCTCCTGTCTAGCCTACTGCTCCCCTCAATTACACGGTGGTAATATGGAAAGAGAGAGCCCAAGCAGTTAGAAATGACAAAAGCTGGTGACGAATGGATTTGAGGATAGGAAAGAGTGAAGAGTTAAATATTCAAGGACTTCTTCCATTTAATTCTTTGATTCAGTGTATCCACCTCTTCTGCTCCCTACTCTGTCTCTGGTGAAACCTCTCATCCCCCACCTCTGGCCCATACCCCAGTTCTTGTATGCATAAATAAAATAAATCTTGGGGCCTCCCTAGTGGCGCGAGGGGTTAAGCACCACACTATTAGGCAATCCGCAGCCTCTGAGGCACGAGTTCGATCCCTGGCCAGCCAGGGAGCAACCCACATAACACAGCAGACCTCTCCTGACTCGCCCACTGCTCGCTTCAGCAGTGTATTTCAGTCAGCCTACCTGTTCTGTTTCCCAATCTGTGTCTGGTGAGTCCTCTCACCCCCCGCATCTCTGGCCTGTATCCCGGCTCTAGTATGCATGAATAAATAAATCTTAAAAAAAAAAAAAAATCTTTTAAAAAAAAGATACTATAGGAGCCCCTCATTATTATCCCTTTTATCAGAGAGGCCTTGGAGTAATAAGCCTGTACATACCCAGAACTCCAGGAAAACATATTAACAAACTTACAAACAAGGTAGGAATTGTCATGAGACTTTGTGCCTCAATTCATACTTGTCCTGCTATCTAAAATATCCTCTTGTTTGCTTTTCTATTGACCTTTCATAATCTGCTCAGTTTGAACTTTTTTCTCAAACCCATCCCAAATACAACAGTATTATCAATACTTGGATTTGTGTCCCAGAAGTTTACCTTCTTTCTTATCTATTTACATTCTTGTTTCCTCCCACCTCTTCCTTATCGCAGTGCCTGCTAGGAAGACATGTGTCTACTATTCAAACCCTTTTGCAATTAACATCCCAATTCTGTTTAGGGGAGCTCCTCCCATTGTGCATTGTCTGGGAAAATAGTGACTACTTCTTGCTAACAAAGCCAAAGTGGCAATATTTTCATTAGCCTGTTCAAGACAGAAAGAGGGCAGACATATGCAGAGGTTTTCAAATGCTGCGCAAATGATACCATGAATAATATGGAGGTAGTTAGAGGTCAGAGTGCAGGACATGAATGCCACATGACCTTCACTATGACTTCTGTTGATCAGTGGTTTCTATACATTTTCCAAGTCTGGTCCTTCAACTCCCAGTGATTCATTGAATTGGTATCATTCACAATAATTTCCATTTTGCTTTTATGAGTCAGCTGCTATAACTTGATACTAAAGTCCCTGACTGATACATTTCTCACTGTCAACCAACTGCATCTGAACTGATCCTTCCAAGTTATTGTTCCAGTCACCATATAAGAACACAAGATACTAAGAGAACTGCTTCACTGACCAAACTGTCCAAGTCCTGGCATACACTGAGTTGTAGTCCAAACTCTTACCTATGACCTTAACATGCTATTAGCAAGTAACTTCCTGCTTTGGATGATAGAATGTTATAGTGTCCCTCCTTATTGCCCTCACGTTGTGATCCCTGTGTAGTCCAATTTCTGATAATTATATTGGCCCAACACTTTCAGTTCCTGACTTTAATCTGAATATAGTCTGAGTCTCTATTCATAATATGTATCTTAATAAATATAACAACTTCTCACTCTTCAATTCCTGCTGCTATTCATAATGACAATCATAGATATATAAAAGGGATAAAGAATCCTTTCCTCTGTTCAAATCAATAAAATCCTATATCATATTCCTCTCTGATAAACTCTAAACTAAAGAAGCCTTAAAAAAATTTCTCCTAGTGTCTTTTCCACAAGGAATTCATTCTAGGCCCAACCCCAAAGGCCTTTTATCTCTAGTTCATCCTTTGCTTTTGTTGCTGTCTCTCTAGATTTTTCCTCTATTCAATAGCAATTGTTGTACATTCCATATAACTTTGGTTTGAGTTTCTCTCAAATAAATTCTCATATTATTATTGAGAATTCTGCTCAATCCAGTGACCTAATCCATTTGGCAATAAGCTAGGTTCTGCAAGGAACCCTTTCTACTTGTCTACGAGAGGAAAAAAAAAGAAGTTATATTCATAGCCACTACTGAAGACAGTACTTAATATTGAAGTTAGTTGCTGTCCTGTTTACCATGATCACAGGTACTGCTCACTGGTTGCTGTTTTTGAGGGGCAGGTACTAGCTTAAGCACTTTAGATACATAAGATACATAATCTATCTGAGTCTCACATTTTCCCTCTTAAATCAGCATTACTATTCCTCATTTATTGATGCAAAAACTGTAGATCAGAGGCATAATATATTATAAAAGTTCTCCTATTTAATAGCTGGCAGTCAAGATACAAATCCAAATTACTCTGACTAAAGTCGATGCTTTTAACTATTATAATAAAAGTCTGCCCTTTACAAAGAGACCAATGAAAAAATCAACAAATCTTACTCTGATACATGAAATATCTATGATTTGTCTCTATTTGTCTTTCCAGAGTCATCTCTCCCTTTGTTCCTTTCTCAATCACACAGAATCTAAACTTCAGGCAAGTTACAAAGCATCTATCTATAAGTAAGCCATACCCTTAAATAGCTATCTTTTCCTTAATAAGGGTTCCTCTCCTGTAAATATTCTCACCCTTATAAACACCATTTTCAGTCCTATTCACTCCATATTATCCAGGTCAAATGCATCCCTTTCCATGAAGCCTGCTCCATTCTCCTACTTGGAAAAATTGGCTCTGTATTTTATCACTTTGTAATTTATCACTTTGTTTACTTTCTACATAATCCACATTCCTGCAACTTAACTGGATGCTGAGTTCCTTGCAGGATCATATT
Organism: Talpa occidentalis; assembly: GCF_014898055.3. Classification (NCBI taxonomy): domain Eukaryota; kingdom Metazoa; phylum Chordata; class Mammalia; order Eulipotyphla; family Talpidae; genus Talpa; species Talpa occidentalis. The sequence goes on from NW_023601653.1 coordinate 29,475,045, forward strand.
GTTGTCTCTGCTTTATATACCCTCTGTGCACCCCACTTTTTTGTGGTAAGTTCAGTACTGAATTCACTCAAGTTTACTGGCTTCTCAAATACCCAGCACATGCTGAAGGAAGGGAATGTGGTTGCCAGATGCTGGCAACCAGAGGTCACCAAGGCTGTACTTGCTCATCCTTCATAATCACTGACTCCATGTGCTCCATCTGGGGTGGTTCTCCCACCAGGTCTGAAAAGGTCATGTGCTTGTACTTTAGAAGTACAAAGGAGAGATTGGTTCCAAAAGTTCTTATAAGTAAAACATTAAACAACAATTGGAATCTATAGTAGAAATCTCAAGTTAATATAGCACCTTTTAAATGGCATCCTTAAAATGCAAAATAAATAATTATATATTGATAGAATCAATGGTACAAATAAATATAAAATTTGTGTCTAAGAATTACTTTTGATGAACTGTATAAAAACAGAATGAGAAACACAATTGCTAAAGAAATACTTCTTTCACAGTCCCTCTCACCTCCAGAGAATCTGTAAAAAAAACACAGCCTGGGATATTGAACCAGCATATGTTCCATTTTTCTACCAAGAAAATGAAAAAATTAGTTTTGCAAATAAAAAAATAAAAACACTTATGTTCTCAAATGTAGAAAACTCAAAAGTAATAATTCTAGAGATAAGATCCTTTTTTATCGTTCTGTAAGCCCCACTAGAATCTTCTTGGGTTTTCCTACTGTAAATGTGAAGATCCATCTCTAGAAGTACAGCTATGAAAGACAGAAGGATAGGTAGGAATAAAAACATCAAAAAGTTTGATTCAACTGATGTCTACATACCTCTATGCAAAGTAAGCTACCAGCTTACAGGCTATTTACTCAAGATAAGGAATCTCTGGGTTCTTTCTAGAATGAGTCACATCATGAATGGTCAAATCCATGAAGTTAGTCTTTAATTCAGGAAGTAATTTTTCATTATAAATTTTATTTGAACCACAGTTTTTTAGCTAATGTGGTCAAAATTATTATCTGGTTGAATCCATATTTATTAATTTTTAAGTAAATGGAAGAAATTTTAGGGGAGCAAAATATGCCTCTTTTGCATTGTAAGAACCAAAGACAGACTACCTCAGGATATGCCAAAGTATTATACCAAATATTTTGAATTGAAGGCATTTGAGAAAAAAGAAAAAAAAAAAAAAAAAAAACAACAGCATGATTCCTTGCTCAATTATTTATCTCCCTAAAACTAGGAAATAAATCTCTCCCAATCTTGGAAGTAAAGTGAGAGAGCCTTACCACACCAGGTTAAATTTACTTGCACATAAACATACCCTTTTAGATTCCTTTTGAAATTGTAGTTTCTTCTTTCTATCACTCCCAAACTCATTACCCCATTTCTACAAACTATATAACATGTACTGATTGGCTCACAAGTTCCATATTTCTATGGGTCTCTATGTAGAAGAAAAATTGTATTTGCCTTTTTTTTTTTTTTTTTTAAAGATTTATTTATTTATTCATACAAGCACTGGGTATACAGTCAGAAGCGCGGGAGGGTGACAGAATTCACCAGAGCCAGAGCGGGGAGCAGAACAGGCAGAAGGACCGAAGCACACTGCTGAGGGGAGCAGCGGGTGCGGCAGGAGAGGTCTGCGCACCATGTTGGACCCTCACGGGGGACAGGGATCGAACCCGCAGAGGCTGCGAGGAGCTTCACAGACCAGAGCTCAACCACTGTGCCACTGGGGAAGCCCTGTATTTGTCTTTTCTCTGCTAATGTCTCTTTGCCAATGTACTGTTAGTCTAGTGAAAAAAACCAAAAGGAATGAAAGGGACAAGAGGTAGATAATGATATTTTATTTACTTAAACATTATGAAGTTATCCAACAGTGTGGTCCGGATGTACATATTAGTTCTTACCAACCAATAGTTTAAAATAGTTAAAATTTCCCTTTGTCAGTAGTCTTGAATGACTTGAGTATACATGCGCAATTGTTAAAAATAGAAAAGATAGATCCATTCATGCTGGGTCATTCATGCTGGGCTCCATCACAGACTGAATAACTAATTTCATTGCCATTTCAACCTCTCCCCAAAGTATAATCATAACCCTATCAATCTTGAATTTCCTAATCAGCATCAGTGAAGTAATCACATAAGACTTTCCCATCTTCCCTTGAGGAAAGGTAACTTTGCCTGAAATAATCTTTTCTTTTGTGAAAATGTATAAACACCCTCCATTTGTGTAATCCCTAGCATATCTACACAGGATATTTGCCTAATTCATGAATCATTTAATGATGCCAATTATATCTTTAAATTTGTGAATTGTGCTTTTTTAACACTATCTAGAACTCAGTTTCAAAGTAATCCATTTTATTAGAATGGCTGTTTTCATGCCCCTTGAGATGTTATTTTAGTGTTGGTTTCCCTGACTCATGAGTACAGGCCAAAACTTTAATTTATACCCTCTGGGTGATATTTTTCAGTGTCGTGACAAAATTTCAACCCAAACCCACAAATCTCAGTGGTTTCATGACATTTATCCAAAACCGACCGTTCTAGAGGAAATAAGTAATATGACCAATTGTCACAAAAGTGTCATTACAAAACAAATTTTAACTATAGACACAATAATTTATTCTCATGTTTATAGGGTAGCACAAGACATATACCCTAAGAGTTCTTTTTATTTTAATTTACATTTTAAAACTTATCAATAAATGTGTTTCATTAGTAATCTGAGGAAATTATAAACAACGCACATTACATACACAACTTAATTTAGTCATTAGAGACATTCAATTTCAAGAATCAATAAAGAAATTTATTTTGTCTCTCTTTGACCCAAAGAAAATAGTTGATGTTATTTAACTACATATGCCTTTTCAGCGATACCTGGGAAAATCTTTAGCTGAAAGACAACAATTTTCCACTTGACTAATACACACAATTTCCTTTCTCTAGTAAACTATATTTTCAATCAAACTGTTTTAATGTCAAATAATGCTTGTTCATTAAACAATTCTGGAAATAAAACAATCAGATAGAGAGAGAAAAAAAGGTGGGAGGTTGTAAGAAAAGGGGAGAGAGCGCGAGAGAGAGCAAGGGAAAGAGAGAGAGAGAGAGAGAGAGAGAGAGAGAGAGAGAGAGACATGGGGGACAGATCAAGAATGAGGAGGAATAAGAAGAGAACGGAAAAAAAGGAAGAGGAAGAAGATTTTTACCGAAAAGAATCACTAATATTTGGGTAGAGCATGTTCTAGTATTTATTTTCCTACGTGTATTTTTTAAGCAGAAAAACATATGTTGCAACCATACGATTTAAACTTTTATGCAGTCTGTTTTATTATCTTAAGAATACAACTAAGCATTTTTTCTAGGTAACTGCTATTTTCAAACAACTTTTAAGTCACCATGCAAGCTCACTGAATAAACGTATAATGGTTTACTTAATTCTTGTTTTCCTATTAAACATATGCCCAAGCAAAACGTATAGGCTAAACAGAATCTTAACTAATGGGTGGATCAGGAAAAAAACTTCAGATTCATTCCTTTTAGTTGTGTAAAGCTCCCTTCAAATAGTGCAAAACTCTTTGTTTCTGTTTAGACTTGTTTAGAAACCATGTTTGTGATACGTACAATCACAGAACATGCACTTAGGCAACTTAGGGATTGCTGATTTTAGAGGCATTGAGTCAGAAAGGACACGACTTTCTTAAGGTCATCAACATCACCCTTCTGATGAACAAATGGTCACTGTATAAGTGAGCTCTCCATAATCAATAGTTCACATTTGTCTCCTAAAATCTGGTAATTGCAGAAATGCATGTACTTATGATTTAGTGATTTCCTCCACAGGGATCAGACTTTTCACCAGATTCTCAAGAGGTCTGTGACCTTCTGAAATTTTTCAACTATTAAAAACAGCAAGAGCTCAATACCTACTTTGCTTCAATTTGTAAATGATAACAATTATCCTATTCTCTTAGCTGCCTTTTCTGTAAGATTAGAACTGCTATGTTTTATGTTTATAAAATGTGATTAACCTGGAATTTATCTCATCAGCTCTCAGTTTTGTTTGTCTTGATCAGACACAAGTGGCATATGAAATTCACATGTAACAGGCAAATAAAGATTTTGTGAATGCTCTATTAGGTTGTGCCTTCCCTAACAACTTCTAGCTAGAGAGAGATAGAGACTGAGAGACACCTGAAGACAGGGTGTGAATACTAGCTTTGGCTGTGTCCTCTGGGAGAGTAGAACGTCCCTTCTTAATCCACAAAAAGGAACTATGGACTAGTAGCGGTTATATATATATACAACAGACAAACTTTTGCTTATATCCTACCCCCAGTATTAGCTGTAATTTTACTTATTTTATCAGTCAAGAAAGTAAACAATGACTTTATAATTTCCTAAGGACCATCTAGACATACTTAATTCATGCCAAAATGTAAATACTTTGCAATTTTTGTTTAATTATGTCTAGTGACAAAATTATTAGCATTTATGTCCTATCTCACAATACACTAGTGTTCAATGCCATTTTGAGGAGAAAAGTTTAAAACAATATAGATTTGGGGTATTTATTCATTCATTTTTATTCTCACCTGTCCCCAAAAGTTCTAAGGTGAGCTCCATGTAGTTATATATACTAAAATAAGACATAAATTTTAAAGTGTATGAGGAAATAGATCAAAGAGAAAATTAGAATAAGAAAGATAAAAGTCAGGCCTGAAGTATACAGACAAATACATATTGCAAGATGAGATCCACTGGTTAGAGCTTGGCCATGAATTTAGATTATGTTCTGCAAGAGGCAGCTTAAAGAGAAAAATAGAGAAATGATTTCAATAATATTAAACATTCATACTTAAGCCAGCATTACCTGATATAGAATGGTAGCTTATAAATCTATTTATTTTATTTATAAAATAAAATTATCCATGTATCATAATAGAAGCACATCTAATACTGGTACTAAGACAGAAATTTCTTCCAGGAGTCCTCACAGGAAGACCCTGTGATATTGAAATATAGAAAATAAAACCACATACTGCATAAATCTCCTAACAGAGATTACAACATGGTTTGTACATAGTCTTTTGCCAAGCTTGTTTAATCAGTGGAGATTATTGTTTATGCAAATGCACAGTTGCGAAGTAGTCATAAGATTGTAGGAATCACCCCGCAAGAGTGTTTTGTGGACCTGAGGAATGACTACCCCTTACACAATCACATGATCACCAGTATGCCACAGGTCACACAGTTACCTTCATTCCTCATTGGACTTTTTAGTCCTTGGAGTTTGAAATTCCTGGTCTAGAGGGATGGATGACCCACATTCATAGAGTCTTTCTTTCGGGCCTCACAGCAGTTGAGCGCTGGGTTGCGAAGCTGCCCGCAGCCTCTGCAGAGCAGGTTTGATTTCCGGCCGCCAGACGGTCCTACATGGCACGCAGACCTCTCCTGCCGCCCGCTGCTCCCCTGAGCAGTGTACTTCGTCACTCTGCCTGTTCTACTCTCCACTCTGGCTCTGGTGAATTCTCTCACCCCCCCGTACCTCTGACTGTACCCAGTGCTTGTATAAATAAATAAATCTTAAAAAAAAAAAAAGGAAATTAAAAAAAGAGTCATTTCATGTTTTTACAAGCATTTGGGAATGATATCAAAATAATATTCTTTTGACAAGCATTTGGGACAGTGATATCAAAATGATATTCAAGAAATGTCCTGAATGCAGCTATTTCTGTATTGATGAATGAACAAAGAGTATACAGAAAACTAAACAGAATATGAGCAGGGTAACTTATGAAAGCTAGTGAAGTCCACTCTAGCTCTTCATGGAGGTGGATTAAGAAGGTTAATGACTGGATAGCAGGTTAGACCTTTCTTGCCAAGTCTGTGAGAGTACTGTTATCTGAATAGATGTGACTTGTTTATTCTGTCAACTTAAATAAAGCAGTAAACTAAGGCAAATTTGAAGTACCTTAAATGAAGTACCTTGAGTTTATTTTAGAACATCTGAAGAACTGCAGTTAGGAAAAATTCAGCTACAGATAAGTCCCTGGGGTTTCCAGCAGCCCACATTTATGGGCAAAGAGGTCCAGCAAAAGACCAAACAGTAAGTTCAAATATGTGAAGATCAGAAAGATTATTTGGGGGTGTTGAAGATCAGGAAATAAGCTTCTATCTGCTATAAGCCAGACATTTTCATAAAATCAGATTCACAGTTCTTAAAGTTTCATTTTTCTGAAGGTATAGGCATGATAATCTCTATTTCATATCCTTTGATCCTATGTTAGATTAAAATCCTTTCAAAAATTCTTTCTAGTTCTATAATTGGGTAATCAGACATGCTATTCCTCTGAGCATGAAAATCACAACTAGAATTTTCTATTGAATATCTGAGAAAACCATTTCATTCACAATGATTTAGTAATATTGATCTGAGAATCTTTGGGTTCAAGTTTTTCTAACCTATGACCAATTTCTGATCATGAGTTTAATAAGCAAGGTAAGTACAATAGAAACTTAATAAAATATTTTGCAACACAATAAAAAGTATATCAGTGATTAATAGCAGAATAATATCTAATGTTCACAGCTCCTGATATAAAAGAATAGTTTGTGACTCTACCAAACCATACTCTCCTTTATTCATTAATATCACAGCAGGGGTTGGTTGATAAAAACATAACAATGGAATATAGCATAATTAAATATTTAAGTAGATGATTATATCAAAGCTATATATTATGTGCACTGTTCAAAATCGCCTATAAAGCTGTCAAATTTCATATTTGAGGGTTTATTTATGAGAATGATTCTATTAAATTTGCACCTCCCTATTCCCCCCAGTAACATTCTTTATTTTTCTTTCCTGCCTTATGTTTCTCCATAGTTCTTATCACCATCTAACATATTATTTATATAGATAGATAAATAGATTTTATTTATTTAAATTACTTATTGTCTGACTCTCTCACTAGAATTTAAATTCCATTAGGAAAAGAATTATTTTTCCACTTCACTAAGTCATGGGTTGTTTATCTCTAGTGAGTAAAATATTCCTAGCACTTAGTAAGTATTCAAAAATATCTATGAGTAAATAAAATGATTTAAGATCAATTTTCATTAAAACACATAAAAGATCTTGCAAAAATCAAGTCAAATAATAGAAACATTGGTTAGAGTTCATTCAAGGAAGGATGAATTATATTCTATATAACTATATTACAATTACATTCTATATTACTGTTCTCTTGAAATCTTGGTAACAACCAGCCTTTTGTTTTTATCTGCAGTAACTATAGTACATTCTTATTGCTGAGGATTATCATTGGAGAAAACAATAAAAAATTAAAGCTTTGGCAAAGGAAGTTCTGATAAGATGATATAGTAGTAATCAACACTTTGGGGGAAGAACTGCTTATAATTGAAAGTTATGCCAGCCAGATATATATATATCACGTAATGCTGTCATAGTTATGTCATTGGCTGTCTTTGTACCTAAAAGAAGCACTCATCTGTTTCTGTCATTTAGGATGATTAAAATATTGGGATAATAGGATCTCAGAAAATAGCCTGTTTTTTTTACAATTATGATTTCATATAATGTACATGGTAGTAAACTATCCAGAATTTATCTGTTGCTCATGAAAAGTCATAATGCAAACAATGAAAGGAGACACGAACAGCTGGTAGGGAAGACTAGCAATCTGTTTAGTGCATTAAGTCAGGTCTGGGTGCTATCAAGTAACATGTGTGTCCCATAAGCACGTTTTGGCCATCAACAGTCATCCTAAACCTCAGTAAGAATTCAACACAGATTCCGACTGCTTGAACCATTAGGATTTTCCTTTTAAAACAGCTTCTCGTATGACTGTGAATTTACTCCTTGAAATAGAAACTCTAAAACCAAGAAGAATTGAAATTAAAGATAATAACCAAACAAAAAAATTCAATTCAGCTTTCAAGTAATATGAAAATCCTCATCTACTAGCATCTCCTTACTCACTTTACGTGGAGAAGTCAAGGTCAATGTAACACTATTCATCATTAATCTTGGCAAGAAATTGATTCTGAGACTTCCTGATAGAAAGACATAGTCATAAAAGGAATTAAAAATAGAGTTGAAGTCAACTGTTCTTTAAAATATATTATTCACTTGGAAGATAAGTCACAGTTTTTCCTTAGGTGAACTATTTCAATATTAAAGTTATTCCTCCTTTTTTTTTTTGCCTTTTGAAATCACCTTTGTTTTGTCATCTGTTGCTTACAAATTACGACGCATGCAAAGTTCTTAGAAAGACTTCATGAAATCAGTAAAACTTAGAGATCAGATATAGCTAAGTTTAAATACTGTCATATTCTGGTGAGCACTGTGACCTGGAGCAAGTATGACAACCTCTCCGAGACTCAGTATCTTCATCATTAGAAAGAACTAATGATGTTATCAAATTCAGGATTGATGTAATGTCTAAATAAGATCATAAACTTATTTGCACACTGTATAGTACACCATGAAAGAATGACACATATATTAGCTACTATTAGTGGATATTGATATACAGCATTAATTTTTCACAACTGGTCATATTCTGGGCTAGCCCAAATCCAAATGATGAAGTTTAGACTTCAAATAAAAGCAAGGCATTAATAAGCAGGCACCAGAAGTTGTAGTTCAGTGTAACCACTAGGCTATCATTAATTACTCGTATCTATATTCTTGGCAACTCCAAGGTCAAGCTGCCTCAAAGCAAAATTCAACCTCCTACTCTATTTCTCAAAAGCAATAGAGTAGTTGAGGTATAATTTTCTACAAGACACTCTCCTGGTTACTTGGGACGTCAACTTATTAACTAGTCTGTTTCCCTAATATCCTCAAGCACAGCGATACCTATCCTCATGGCTAATTCAGCAGCAAACCTCTAGGAGATCTCTAACTCAGAATTCTTTTCATTTAGAAGTGTTCCTCTTTACCCAAAGGACACAGAAACATCAATTCCAAAGAGCACCTGCACCCCTATGTTTATAGCAGCACTGTTTACAATAGCTAAGCTTGGAAAACAACCCAAATGCCCAAAAATAGATGACTGGATCAAGATGTGGTACATATACACCATGGAATATTACTCAGCATTCAAAAAAGATAAACACATGCAATTTGCAGCAACATTGATGGCACTGGAAGGGATCATGCTCAGCGAAATAAGCCAGAAAGAAAAAGAAAAATACCGGATGGTCTCACTCATAGCAGGAATCTAGAAAACTTAAATAAGGGACCAGGAAAATGAATAACTATAAGAAAGTGAAAATCAAAATCAACAAAAAACTATGAACCAGAGACACTCTATGGGGGGTGCGTGGCGGGGAGGGGAGGGATTTGGGTCAAAATAACGGGGGTGCAATTGTATGGGGAATATAAAAATAAAATTTATTTTTAAAAAAAGAAAACAAAAGAAAAAAGAAAAAAAAAGAAGTGTTCCTCTTTTAAGACAGATACCTGACAATCGACTCCAACAGACATTCTACCTTCCTCATTTCTGATTTCTTTACTCCTATAAATGTTCACTCAATGATACTATTCTTTCTTATAAAGAATGCTCCCCCCCCAAACTTTTAATACCTCCAGTGCCAACAACAAAAACAATAAAATATCTAGAACTCTAGCCTTAAAATTAAAAAAAAAAAGAAATCTAGAAATCTGTGTCTTATATTTTCACATGTACACTGGTATCTCAAATAAAAGATACCCAAATTCAAATACAACATATCCACATTCATACCTATCTCTTTCTTTTAAAAGACAATTTCTTCCAATTATTTATTTCATTAACTGTCAAAAAAAAGTAACCCAAATATCCTAGTTACAGTTCAAACATTCATTTTACTAGACATACTAATAGTTATCAGAAAATAAAAACTGACAACATTCTAAAAAATAATAAATTTCTAGGCCTTAACTGAAAAAAATCAACATATACTAATTAATGCCCCAAAACAAGACTATAAATGTTTTAGGAATCATATCTTTATTGAGAAATTATGACCATCTAAAATGGCAGTGTCCTTTGAATACTGGTATCCAATATATTAATTAGTTACAAAAGTAAACAATTTTAGTTGAATTTATTAGAAATTGGGAAGAGATCATGCTCAGTGAAATAAGCCAGAAAGAAACAGAAAAAGCAACTATAAACCAAAGACACACTATGGGGGGGTGGGGATTACAGTCAAAATAAGAGGGGTGGGAATTGTATGGGGACTATAAACAAGATGAAAATGCACACATTGTGCAAAAATGAAAAATGATGTAAAATATACAAAATAAAATAAAAATATAAACAAGAAATTATTAAAAATTATGATTCAGGTTTTTCTTTATTAATTTATAAGAAAATAATAATCTGTGTTTACCAACCCACCATCAGAGCTCTCTCCAATCATTCCTTGTAACTTTTTCTGATGGATTTACTATTTACTCTTTCTGGGCAAAGTAATGTAAAGAGTAAGTTTCAAATGTCCATGTAGTTATCTGAATAACAGTATAAAATAAATCAACATTCCTCTTTTCAAATACAGTAAGAACTGTACTATCAGAAAATGCTTCTGACAGATGGCACGGCCACCCTGGGAGCTGTGCTCTTCTGTTAGTTATTACTGATTCATGGGTATTTTACATATATCTAAAGTTGAAGAAGAAATTATACTTGAAAGCTTGGAAGACATATATAGCCAAGCTTTATATCAAATATAATTTATATCAAGTACAGATTTGACTGAGAATTACTTTCTATATATATAGCAAATACATATAATACTTACAAACACAGACTCTGACATTGGCCTCCCTGGATTTGAATTTGAACTTAGTTCTTAACTAGATGAGTTATCTTGAACAAGTTATATAACTTCTCTCTGTTTCCTCAACTGTAAGATGACAAATAAAAATATTGACGTCAATGGGGTTTCAATGAGCATTAAAAATAACAAGTCATACAAAAGACTCAAAACAATGCTTGAACCACAGTAACTTTTGATTTAATGTTTGCTATTGTTTACTTGAGCAAAGGCAACATCAATGAACAAAATTAATTTATGAAAGAGAGTCATAATTATTCAACAGACACCATTATGTGTTATGTTCGTGCTGGTTATATTACAGAGATCACATCACATCATATGGTTCTTACAAGAGTCCTGCAGGAAATTATAAGCTTAGCCATTATGGATAAGCCAAAATTGAGATTTTGTGAGGCTTACTTTGAAAAGTGTACAAAACTACCATACAAAGAGCAAAGATTAGAATGTATCTCTTTGAATCCATGATTTTCCACCACACTTTCTAATAGTCATTTCTTCACTTTGAATGAAATTCTTACTTGCCTAATTTTATAAGCCTTAAATTTTAAGACATACAATTTTAAATATACAAAGAACTCTTAAAACACAACAAACATAAAAGTCAATTTTAAAAAATGAGCCAAACATCTCAACAGACATCTTATCAAAGAAGATACACAGATCTTCTATATAGATATAGATAGCAGATAAGTATATGAAAAGATGATGGCAATGTTATCTGCCATCAAGGAAATGTAAATTAAAATAAGAAGGTAGGGGCCTCCCTGGTGGCTCAGGGGTTAAAGACACAGCGCTATCAAGCTATCACCAGCCACTGCAGCACCAGGTTGGATCCTAGATAGCCAAGGAGCTGACCCACATGGCACAGCAGGCCTTTCCTGACTTTCCCCTCAGCAGTGATTTCAGTAGATCTTTCCCCTCAGCTCCCCTCAGCAGTGATTTCAGTAGATCTGCCTGTTCTGCTTCCCACTCTCTCTGGTGAATCCTTTCAAGCCCTACACCTCTGGCTTACACCCCAGTTCTTTTATGCATAAATAAATAACTCTTTTTTTAAAAAATAAGAAGGTATCACTACACACCTATTATAGTGGCCAAACTGTAGAATACTAGCAACACCAAATGTCGGTGAGGATTTGAAGCAAGAAATCCTATTCATTATCTGTGTGGATACAAAGTGGTGCAGTCACTTTATAGGACAGTTTGATGGTTTCTTACAAAACTAAACATACTATTATCATACAGTAAGTAGTCATACTCCCTAGTATTTACTGAAGGAGGTGATAACTTAGGTCCACACAAAACCTGAATGTAATGACTATAGCAGCTGTAGTCACAATTACAAAATTAGAAGTCAACCAAGATATTTTTAAATGAGTAAATGGACAAATCCAAGTGTAGAAAAATATAGTGAAGTATTACTCAGCACTAAAAAGAAATGAGGTATCAAGTCATGGAAAGACAAAAAATTTAAATACATATTACTATTTGAAAAAAAAGATAGCATGACATTCTAAGAAAGGAAACAACAGAATCCTATGGAATTCTGTGGAAACAACAGAAAGATCTGTAGGGGTTGAGGATAAAGGAGATGAGTATAGAAAGGGCAGAGGATTTTTAAGGCAATGAAAACATTTAAAATATTATAATGAGGTATATATATCATTCATTTTTCTAAACCCCACTGACTGTACAACACCAAGAGAGAACCTGTAGGTACACTTTGGACTTTGGAGGTTTATGATTGTTCATGTACTTTCATACTTGGTAAAACATGTACTATTCTGGTGAATGAAAATAATAATGAGGCTGTGAATGTGTGATGGCAGTGCATACAGGAAAAATTCTAAACTTTCCTCAATTTTATTCTCTGAAACTGCTCTTAAAAAAATTAAAGTCTTGGGCCTCCCCAGTGGCACAGTAGGTTGAGCGCAGCACTGTGAAGCTGTCTGCAGCACGGGTTCGATTCCTAGCCAGCCAGGGAGATACCCACATGGCATAGCAGACCTCTCGTCTCGCCCGCTGCTCCCCTCAGCAGTGCTTTCGGTCCATCTGCCTGTTCTGCTCCCCACTCTGTCTCTGGTGAATTCTCTCACCCTCCTGTGCCTCTGACTCCTCCCCAGTTCTTGTATAAATAAATAAATCTTTTAAAAAATTAGAGTCTTAGATAAAAGCAAGAGGAGACTGAAGCTCAGAGAGTGTGACTTGTCTTAAGATCATGTAACCTTTCTTTAATAATTGTTTAGACTAAAACCATCCTTTTTGAATGTTTAAAACATTCAATTCACTTGCCCATTATTCATATTAAGCAGCAATTTGATGAATATGTATTTAGGGCATGATAACTAGGAAATGCAATGGGTCAATCACTAAGGAAACTGTGAGCTACATTCTGAAACTGAGATAAAAGGATAGCACTGCTGGTGAACTACAGTCATGCCAAAAGGGAAGTTAAGTTTCACTTGAAGAAGAAATTAACAGAGAAAAAGTCTGTGTTGGTGTGTAAAAGGAACTGACAGATTTGCCTCACCTGTATCTTCATTGTCTTCTTTTAATTTGATACCTTCTTTTCCCTCATGCAATAAATGTACCCTAATTTTTTTCTGTCTGGGAGAGGGCAAAAAGACCACCTGGACAAGTCTTCAATTGCCACTTCCTCTCTTCTCTGTTCTCATTCAAGAAGTATAACCAGTCAGCACTTCCTCTTTCTCACATCCCTTAAGGTTCTCAACCTGTAGCACTTCTCTCTGAACCAGTAAACAAACAGATCTTGCTCTGGAATTCAGCAATAATTTCACATTTCTACTTTGGTGTCATGTCTCTCCTTCAAAGGCCACCATTGATTCCTTTTTTCTTCCATTACAATCAGCCCTCTGTGATCTTCCATATCCACAGGTTCTGCATCCATGGACTCAACCAATCAAAAATTACAAAAAACAAACAATGTAGTTAGGTCTATAGTGGCAGCTTCTGTACTGAACTGAACATGTACAGACCCCTTTTCTTGCCATTTTTCCATAAACAATGTAGTATAAGAAATATTAGCATATCACTTATATTGTAATTATACATAATCTAGAGATGATTTAAAAGTATACAGGAGGATGTACCTAGGTTATGTGCAAATGTTAAATAATAGAGAGAGCTGTGCATTTGCTGATTTTGGCAGTGTGGGAGGGAGGAGCCTAGAACTAATCCCCTGAAGATACTAAGGGATGACTCTACATTCTTTTTTTTCTTTTTGGTTCTGTGTTATATTTTTCTTTTTTCTTTTATACATTTTTTACATCATTTTTCATTTTTGCACAATGTATGCATTTTCATCTTGGTTATAGTCCCCATACAATTCCCAAGCCCCTTGTTTTGATCCTGCTCCCTCCTCACCCCCCCTCCCATAGTGTATCTCTGGTTTATAGTTGCTTGTTGATTTTGCTTTTTACTTTATTATAATTAGGTTTCTTTCCTGGTCCCTTATTTAGGTTTTCTAAATTTCTGCTATGAGTGAGACCATCTGGTATTTTTCTTTTTCTTTCTGGCTAATTTTGCTGACCATGATCCCTTCCAGCGCCATCCATGTTGCTGCAAATGGCATGAGTTTATCTTTTTTGATTGCTGAGTGATATTCCATTGTGTATATTACCCAAAGGGCACAGAAACATCAATTCAAAAGGGCACCTGCACCCCTATGTTTATAGCAGCACTATTTACAATAGCTAAGCTATTGGAAACAACCCAAATGCCCAAAAATAGATGACTGGATCAAGAAGATGTGGTACATATAAACGATGGATTATTACTCTGTGTTATATGTTTCTGTTGGTTCTCCTTCCTTTCATTCTTTGGACTTGATATCTTTATCCTCCCTAAATCAATTTATTTTTTAACACTATAAATATATTTATTCATGATGAGAGAACAAAATAATATGGGTCATTATTTGCATACATGCATGCCTGCTTCCTCTTGTTTTTAATAGACTTTGGAATCTCAAATTCACTTTCCAACGGCATACATTGTAAAAGTAAGATTCGTTTGTTCCAAAAGTTTCTTACCAACTCTAAAATTTCATAATTCTCAAAATGTTCTCTCCAGGACACACTCTCAATTGAACCCATAAATCAATTTCCAGACATGGTTCATTGCCATTTGTGGATTTACATCTCAGAGAAAACTAGAAATAGCTTTGACCAAAGTTTTCCATAGATGAATACTGTTATCTCTGGGAGGAGGGAGGAGGATCAAAACAAGGGTGGGTATGGGCAGGAATTGTATGGGGACTATAACCAAGATGAAAATCCCTCAATCAATTTCATTGCCTGATTTCTTTCTACTATCAGTCTGGACAACCAATGTGAGTTTCCTCTCCTCAACTGCACCTTTCATTTCCTTTTCTTCAACTGTCTCTTCACTACCTTTCCAACCTCAGTTCTAGCATCTCTCATGTGAACTTTAGGGTCAGGCCACACTATTCCTCCAATATCCCAAGTTCTTACAGAACTGCCTATTTTTGTTCATCCCTTCCTTTGATTTGGGTGGCACTTTTCTTCTTTGAATTCCAGGTAACTTCGCTGAAAATCACCTTAACTGAATGAGTAGACCACAGCTGTTATGCCTGCTCACAAGTGTCTGCAGCACCTAGCACATTCTTTGGTAATGGAATGTCTCTAGTACTCTTCAAATGTACTCTTTAAAGACACCTCCTTAAAATAGATCACTTATCTTCATAGCCTAAGTAACAGGCATAATACCTACAATTCTGTGACCTTTCTACCCCTGATTTTTGAGAGTTTGAAGGTGAACAAATTTGGAGTTCTCAGGCAAGGAGCTGACACTGATAATTGGAAACAACAGCACAGAACTAAGTAGAAGTGGCTGAAAATGGATTTGTGGCTGAGGGTCTCCTGAGAGATCAGAGAACTTTGGGGTATGAAGAATTCAGGTTTGAAGGCAAGAATATTGTCATAAGACTTCCCTTAAATAACTCATTGCATAAAAATACTATACTGGTATATAGTTTTAAATTACTAAATATGTAATACTTCCAATAAGATTTAAGTAAAGGAAAAAACATTTAAAAGACTAGAATTTCTGGGTATTCCCACTCTCCGCACAGCAATTTTTAATTTAATAGCCTTCAGAATGTTTTATGCTCATGTAAACTTTTAAGCAGGTTTCTTAACTTAGCATAAAGTGACACAATGTCATTAAGAAATTTCACAAGAGGGCATGAGGAGGAATATCTAGCTGATATATACCCAGCTAATTACCAGATGGGGTATATATTACATGAACTGTGATAACTTCCAAATCAATGACCCAGGCTTGCCTTCACAAATGTCAGCTATGCACTCTCATGAATATAAATAGATTCATGTACGTAGTCACTCCATTTTTAATGAGTGCAATTTACAAATGAGAGGCCCTTTAGATAATTCAGAGGTATAGACCTTTGATAAAAAAATGATAAATGCTAAAAACATTGTTAATAACAATGAAATATTTTAAAGGCTAAAGCCAATAGTATTTCTTTAATTCTCTGAAAAAAGAAAGTTAACTTTCATGCTCAAAGTAGAAGTTAAATTCTACTTTGAATTTGATTAAGCAATTTTGAAACATTTCAGAATTAAATTTGTCCTTAAATCAAGAAATAGATAAAAATAGTTCACTGTTACCTTACTTTCAAAATCACCAATGATTGGCACCAACTATAAAATGGCCATTCTTATGTGTGACCCTTAAAACATGCCCCCAAATGACTATGAATTCTTACGCAAATAATGTATTTGATAAGTGACAATTGAGTTGATTTTATTGATTTTGAACAGATCCTATTACTCAGTATATAAATGCCAAACAAACACATAAACAGGGCAGATGACACTATGTACAAATTAATTAGAAAAGAAAATGTGCACAGATGGTCACCCACATAAAAATCAGCATCTAAAATGTTGTTACACTTCAACAAGTATCCATTCATGTGTAGGATTAAAGAAAATGAGGAGGATGAGTTTAGAGAAGAAAAGAGAAAGAAGAAAGGCAGTGAAGAAAATGGTTTTCACATAATTAAACAGCTATAATTAAATACCTTTTGCAACTAGGTAAGTAAGATAAGAGAGTGCTCCTGAGACCCACGCCCTGTGGGCTCACTTTCTATGCTTGATGTGCCTTCCTTCAAATTTTCTTTTCTTTTTAAAATAGTTTTCTAGAGGCAAAATTGATATAGAAAAATTGCACATGTTTAGTGAATGAATATAATTTTATGAGTTTGGGCACAGGCATAACCAATCAAAATAATAATAGACATATCTATCACTTCCAATAGCAGTCAGTTTCTCCAGTATAGTTAACTTACAGGAGTTATGTTGCTATAGATCTCCACAACTAAGTTTCTCGTGTAACTGAAACTATATACCACTTCCTTGAAATTTTTTTAAAAAGATTTATTTATTTTATACAAGCACTAGGGCACAGGCCAGAGGCACAGGAGGGTGAGAGGATTCATCAGAGACAAAGCAGGAAGCAGAAGAGGCAGGACCGAAATACACTGCTGAAGTAAGCAGTGGGCGAGACAGGAGAGGTCTGCCGTGCCATGTAGGTATCTCCTTGGCTGACCAGGAATCTAACTGGAGCTGCAGAGGCTGCGGACAGCTTCACAGAGCTGTGCTCAACCAGCTGCACCACTGGGGAGGCCCTTCCTTGAAATTGTTAAAGGCCCTCCTGAGTCCTGGGTCCATGGTCTGCAGGGATATTTTTGTGTGGTACATCAAAGTCAGACTAGAGCTAAGTGGAACCTACTCTTTTTTCTTTATACTTTGAGGTGTGCTCTAATGTTTTATCCTAAGTACAAGGTCAACCAGATGCTACCAGGAACACAGGAGCTCCGAGCTTGGAGACCTTGTCCTAGTTCCAGGGTAGTGGTATGGCAAGGGATTCTTTTTAATGGTCTGTACAGTATTTTTTCCACAGGATTCCGCAAATTTAGGCCACAGAAAAAAATGATGCATTCATAATTGATTTTGAGTTATGTTTATTCATGTTGGACAGAGCTGAATTCAAGGATCTGGGCAACCAACAGTCTACCACTAGCCTTAGGCTTTGCGAGCTTTGTGGACCATGAATCAGTCTTCCCTTCCAACTACAGTGATACTACTGGTCTATCTACACATTTTAGAGTAGGAGGGGTATCAACAGGCATTCTTTATTGAGGGGGATTATTTTCCATTGCATTCAGGGTTGTCACCACTAGCCCTTTGAGTGTTTCATGTTAACTGTCATGGCTCTATTAGAAACCATGTCTATCTTCTCATTGAATGTCTTTCAAGACCCTTTTTCTCCAAAGCTAATAGATCTTTTTGATCAGTGTTCTCTATCCTCCCATAGAGGTAAGGATGGCATGTTTCCCAAGCTGGTTGAAGGCACATACTCAGGGACAAATATTCCTTGCACAAAGGGAGCAATTTTCTCTCTACCCAAGGGTCTCTCAGGTCTTCCCTGTGGGTGATACTGTGTAGAAATCAAGAGCTCAGCTCAGCCTACATTTAAAAAGGTCACATTATAGAAATGCAGTTACTATGGTTTAAAGAGTTTAAGAAAAAGAAACTGTTAGAAGATTTTTTTTCTGTCCACAATCTAACGTACTGAATAGTCAATTTTAAATGACTAGAGAACAATTATGGCTCTCTCTTCCCTCCATGCTCTGAATAAAATATCCATTCACGATTATTATTCTGCATAGGAATCACATCTAAGGGAGTTCCTGGAAGCCAGTATTCATGGGAAGAACAATGGATGATGCTATGTCATGAATAATGATATAACCAGCATTAAATAAATGGCACCATGAAACTGTAGAGGGAAGATGTATACTATTTCAATATAAATAGGTTCTGAAGATCAGTGGCCTTGAAAGGAATAACAGTATTTCGGTTTTTTTCTCAAATTGGGGAATAATCAATTAGCCAGAAATTGTGCAGTCAACATAAAAAACATAAAAAAAAGGGTTTAACTTTAAGGAAGAAGAGTTATGTTGATTAAAAAGAGTATACAACAATTATCCCTATTCACATGTGGAATAATCATCTTTTGAACATTTTCTACAATGAGAAAGTCCACGCAGTGATCAAATATCAGGAATATTGGGAGAAGTCAGCTTCACTGAGAGGCAGATTGAAACAGATGGTTTTTAAGGTGTTGAATCATAATGGTTTTAACTATCTCCTGCCTTGGCAAGAGACAGTAAAATTCTCAGTGTGGTTTCAAACTAGTCTTCTATGTAACTCCAAGATTCTACCAGACATGATGATAGAGATTTTTAAGACAAGATTACTCTGATACCCTAACTAACCCACATAGCTTTGGATAATGAATGACAGTGTTCTGACAGCAGTAACTTATGAACCATGCTGTGCAGTTTCTCAAATCTATGTGTTATTTTATTTCCTTTTCTCTTCTCTCCTTGGAACCATCCATTTCCATCACTGCCTTCATATAATTCTACTACTTCATATGTAAACTTAAAATTTATTCCATTCTTTGAAAGTAAATCTGAATTCAAGTGGGATTATTAAGAATGTCACTGTATATTGCTCTCTTAACATGCAATAGCCTAGCAGAGACTAAAATACTGAAAGAAGGTAAAGATGAACAAGTGGACATGTCAAGCATTATACTAATATAATATCTGAATGTTTTTTAAAAATTAAATGGTGGGCCTCCCTGGTGGCGTAGCAGTTGAGCGCTGGGTTGCGAAGCTGCCCGCAGCCTCTGCAGTACCAGTTCGATCCCCAGCTGCTGGGCGAGGTTCCCACATGGCGCAGACCTCCCCTGCTGCCCGCTGCTCCCCTCAGCAGTGTACTTCATCAGTCTGCCTGCTCTGCTCTCCCCTCTGGCTCTGGTGAATTCTCTTACCCTCCCGCGCTTCTGACTGTATCCAATGCTTGTATAAATAAATAAATAAATCTTTTAAAAAAATAAATAAAAATTAAATGGTAAATTCATTTTCTTCTTCATACTGTCTTTAGCAGATAGCATAATGAATTAAATATACACATACTGTCTTCCCACAGAGTCTCATATAGAACCAATGTAAACTTCTCGTCCATAGTAACAAGTCACATCATGGTTCATTGCAAACTCTGACTTCTAGGTTCTATGCCTGGATCCATCCTGACTCAGATAATCAGCACCTCGATTGTACTTTCCTACAGTACCATGGTCCACTTCTAGGATATGGTTCTCTTTATATAACGTGGGGTCCTGAATGATCCATTATTTTCTGCTGTCACCCAATATCCGCACACTGGGAAATAGTCTTCCTGGATGTCCCTATTGCAATGCGTTAAAGGAATTGCCTCCATTTCCTGTAATGTTTACTAACTCTTTGGCATGCCTAAGAATTTAGACCTTTCCAGGACAAAGACCTTACTTAGAAAAATATTCAGCGAAGAACATGAAAACCCCCTCTACGTTTTGTGAAACTCACTCTGTAGAAGTGCACTTGTCTTCTATTGCTTCCCATTTCCACTCCACTGGCAAATTCCTGCCACTTCCTAGATATCTGTACTTCTGTTGGGGGGGATGTCCTAAAGCTAATTCCATACAGGCTTTGTGGACTCCACCCCCACCCCAGGCCAAAGCCAAAGACACTGGGAACTCCAAATCCCATCACCACCAAAGGAAAGGTGGCTGGGACCTGAGGGTGGGGTTAAGCAGCCAGGTTGGTATAAAGCCAGACACGTTGGCTTTGCGGTGGGGGGGGGGTTCCCCCATTTTGGCTCTCTGCCAGCTTGCAGCGTCCGGCCAGTGCTGAGAGTGCCTTTGGGTTTCCAGGTTGGCAGATCGGATAGGACACATTAAAGACTTTATTTCCCTATTTTCTCCCTGAGTTGTACATTTTCCTTATTTCCTTTTCCCTTGCAAATAAACCTTTTATTAACCTTTTGTGTGTGCCTGTAGTGGAGTAGTAATAAGTCCCTTTTAAGCACACAGGTGAGGACCCACAGCCAGGCAACCCTTTCAATATCGGGGCTGCCCTATAACACTTCCCATCCACAAAATTAGTGGGGAAGATGTGCCTTCTTCTTGACTTGATAGTTCTAGTTTCTTCGAGAAAGACCCTAAAGCTGAGGTGAATTTAAGACCTGGGTTGGATAAACATCAGTGGGTAGGGTAGTTTACCTTATACTTTCTTTTTTTAATTTATTTTTTAATTGAGGTAATATTGGCTTACTTTATTGGTAGTATTTTGGAAGTATTGGATTTCCATCCCCTCAAGGTATCACCACCATAGTTCACTCACCACCAAATCACTCAGGATCCTTCACCATAGTCCATTGTGCATCCTTTTTCCTCTGTTTCAAGCCATCCCCTGTGAATGCTTCAGTTCTATAGTAAGTTTTCAAGGGTTAGTTTTTAAGCATGTCTTAATTTGGTTTCTCTATAGTCAACATATAAATAACACTATCTGATATCTGTCACCTTCTGACTTATTTCACATAGCATTATATCTTCCCATTCCATGAGACCATGAGTTTATCTTTTTTGATCACTTTTGCTTTTAAAGTTGTCAGGACTTAATATTACTTAACTTTTTTACTAAATATCCAGTTCCCTGGGAAAATCTTATCACTTAGAACTAATTAAACGCTCTACCTTCTAGGAGTCTCAGTTACTTAAGTCACACTTAAGCTTCGTAAAAGTCATGGCACCCTAGTGATCCAGGGCTCTGACCTTCTATCCCACTCACTCCTTCCTTCTGTATGTTCCATGTTGTCCTAGACGCCTACTGAATCCTAATCCAAAAAGCAACACTCAGAGAAGTCACATAAACCTTCTATGATTGATAATGTTTCTTTTGCTTTTACCAAGAACTTCCTCTAAAATGAGTTCATTTTCAATACCACTTCTTCATAATGATGGCTTTGAAGTTCTGCTTACTGACAGCTAGAGTAATATTGAAAACAAGGCTATAGACGCCTTTTCAAAGTCTCCAATGGCTGCTAGTACAAGTGACACTACACAATAGCCAAAGTCAACAGTAAGAGTTTAGAGATGCTAATGCAGGTTAACATTTTACTTTGAAATTCACATGTATGGTTTTAAACCCTGTCTCCAAAGCAAACTCCATGTAGCTCTGTGGTTTCCCAGAAATCTGTCTGCCTACTCTACTTCATTTAGGACAGCGGGACCAAGGCCAAGATATTTCCTCAGCATAAAAAATGATCTCTACTACCTGAATTTGTAACTAAAATCCTGACAAAAGGAAAATTATTTTTGAATAATATTCAAAAGTTTTTTCTACAAGGCTTCTCAGTTACCTAAAAGACACTGCTTTCCTCATACACATGGATATTTCCTGCTATCTGGATTTAATATTGGTCTAATTTAGATTCAGAATATTAAACATAGTCTATACCAGAGATATTCTGATGGCTTACAATGTTTAAAAGGATATTTAAATAACCATTTAAAAGATTCCAGCTCCCTCAGATTTATAATTGATACTAAGAAAGATACACACATGCATTAATTTATACAAAGAAGCCACTTTCAATTCACTCTCTGGGTATCTGCTGCAAGCAGATCAAAATAACATAGCTAATAAATCATAGGAAGAATTTCAATCCTATCTCTATTTTTTTTTAAAGATTTATTTTTGCATGTAAGAGCTGGGATGTAGGCCACAGGTACAGAGTGGTCAGAGGATTCACCAGAGACACAATGGGGAGCAGAATAGGCAGATCTACTGAAATATACTGCTGAGGGGAGCAGCAGGCAAGACAGGAGATTTCTGCTATGACACATGGGTTAGCTCCCTGACCAGGGATTGAACTTGTGCTGCAGTGGCTGCAGATAATGTCACAGTGCAGAGACTTAACCACTTGTACCACCAGGGAAACCCCTATATCTATTACTTTAAAAGCCTAAGTTGTCTGAAATTTGATACTTTGAAACATTAGTGAGAATAAAGTTTAAAAATTATGTAAATTATTCTATTTGTTGAGAAATAACAGATGGTTAAGAGTTAAAGTTAACTCTTGTTTTTTTATGGTTTATAATCTTTAAAATTAAAGTCTGTACACTCACTGAAACTGATGAAAATGATTCAGTGTAACAGATCTAAATTCTTTAGTAAAAGATTCTCTATGTGACCAATTATAAATTTCATGTTATTCTTTCACCAATTATTACCTGACTACGTCTTTGGGTTTAGTGCAAATTCAGGAGCAAAATTAAAGCATTGTAAGGAATGTGACTCAGGCAACATTTCTCTCTACAACAAGGAGGAAAAACTCAAAGGTGATTGGTCTCATGAACAATTAGGCAAAGTTTTATATAAATAGCTAATTCATTAAAAGCACGCCCAAAAGCAAATAGCATTTTCACAGTCTCATGAATACAATGGGGCTGCTATCCTGCCTGTTTTAGTAGCAACAAGAAATTTGGACGTACTATGAAGAAACTTGCTTTTTGCAGCTGTCCTATTTGCTGCAGTGTGTAAAAAGGAGATAATTCACTTAAATTCAGAGTCTGAACTACACAGACATAGAAAGTTACAACTGTGTGTTATTAATGGAAACCATGAAAGAGAGAGGCTAGATAAAGTAGTTTTTTAAGAGCATTGAAGGTAACTGTAATAATACAATGGAGGAAAATGGTAATAACGACAGTTTATATGGGAGTATCACTTTAAAAGAAATTTTGGGCCTCCCTGGTGGTGCAAGGGGTTAAGCACAGCACTGAGAAGCTATCCACAGCCTCTGCAGCATGAGTTCTATCCCCAGCCTGGGAGCTACCCACATGGCACAGCAGACCTCTCCTGTCTCGCCCACTGCTCCCCTAAGCAGTGTATTTCAGTAGATCTGCCCATTCTGCTCCCCACTCTCTCTGGTGAATCCTCTCACCCCATGCACCTCTGGCTTACACCCCAGTGCTTGTATGCATAAATAAATAAACCTTAAAAAAAAAGAACTTTCACAAATATTGTTAACCCTTTTCCATATAAGCATAAATGGGGAATTATGCCAGAGGATATTTCAATTAAGCTCTCTGACACTGGTTGCACATGACTGAGAATTTTGGTATTCTATATCTATAACAGCATCAACTTGAGAGCAAAGAACCTGAAAGTAAATAATCAGAATAGGAGTGCTAAATGGATGGAGCTGACAGAGATGCATGGTGATAACTTAATGCTGAGATGCCTAAAAGATGCCTTTCGATAATCTCATTCAGAATTATGTATAAAATAATTTCAGCAATAAACCTAAAATTATTCATTGTGTGTGAAACAAACTCAAGTGTACCTCGTCTAATTTTTTCACATAAATCATTACTCAAAATCACAGTCAATTATTGGAATTTAATGGGACTAAAAGTAGTCTCAGTACAGTACCATGAAGGAATTTGCATGTTAGTGAACCCTGAGTAGAATGAAAATATATTTCATTTAATTATTTGGATATAATTCAATGCATTATTTCCTCAATTAGCATTAATTACCTTCATGTATAATTCAATTTCACTACAGAGAGAATTTCTTTTTACGTAATATGTACAACATTCATGCCATTTCTTAAAATGCAGTGAGTTTGGTATTGTAGAACAATAGTAATGGATCATCCCTCTTTTCTTTCCCTTTCTTACTGAACTGTGGCAAAGGACAAAAAAGAATATGATGCTTTATTTTTAATGCTATCATCATTCTCAGTATGACCTAACCAGTAAAAACTGCAAAATCAGCAGTGGATTCAGACCTAGGGATTGTCTTTAAAAAAGTGAGCACAAGAAGAAACACACTTGAGCTGCATCCAAGAAGCTGTCATTGGACTTGGGGATGAAGTTTGCTTTTGGCTACTGCTAAGCTTAGCAATTGCTACTGCTCCGCTTCTAACTGGTTATCTACTTTCTAAAGATGAGATTTAGAGAATATTGTAAAAAGAACATTTGCTGCGAAAAGCATGGTCATAAACTTCAATTGAAAAAAAATTTATTAGGTGCCCACAATGTGCAAAGCAGGGAGCTCATGAGAGTATAAGCAGTTTTCTCCAACGCACAGGTTCCCCACACTCAATAAATATGAACAAATGGATTGATATGATGGATGAAGGTTGGTAGGAATTCTTTTTTTACTATTTCTTTATGTTTTCAATTTCTGGGTTCACATAGCTCTTACAGAAGATAGAAAAATTTTCAAATATGCATGACCTAAACTTATATGACCTAAAATTATTCATAAAACATGATGGAGAGTTTCATATCTTTAATGTTTATTAGCACTTTCAGGTAACAGGATACCATTCAGTCTACTATGGAACTGTAAGATTACATATTTGTTTAGCAAGTTAGAACAGGGCAGTTATTAAGACTAGCATGTCCTCATGCTAACTTTTTAAAGACCCTTCATCCCACAGAGGAATGTAACTTGTGTATTCAATTGTGAAAAATGAGGAAGAGGATGATGCTCTATGTAAATCACTGTACTCTGTCACCTGTAAGGTTTAAATAAAGTGACTTTTAATAGCTCATTTTATAGTTGAAAACACAAAGCCACAAGAGGCAAAATAATTTATCTAGACATATAAGTGGTCAAGTGAAGATTCAAACTCAGGATTTACTCTGTCTAAATCCTAGATGGTACTGAGTTCAGTCCTGTGGGACTGCAGCAGTGCAAGTCACTGGACTTAAAAGTACATCTGTCCTGCCTATCTCTGTACTCCATTAAACTGTGGCATTTTGCTCTTTCTTTACCTGCATTTACCTACAAACTAAAAAAAAGGACTTCTGATTAGATTTTATTTTATTTTTTTTTGCAGTACTTCCAACACTGAATTAGTGGATATTGGCACATTCAGGTAGCAGTTTTATCCCTATAAGAACTATATAAATAACATCGTGTCTATATGCTCCTTTAGAGAATGTCAAGCAAATGGTTTCCTCCCCAGATTCCATGTCAGAATGGAGTTTGTTTCATGTTTTACACCAAAGAGAGGATCTGTGCCAAGTTTAAATTAAGAACAAAAGTCGAAGTAATGGTGCATCAGTTGTGGGTTTGGCAGTGGCAAGAAAAGATAGCCTCAAAGAAAACTCATACCTTTTATGGAAACCAAATATTGACCACAATTGGCACACAGAAAACTGCATGGACAAACAAAACTGCTGGATAAACAAATCAAAATTACATAGGAAGCTGACACCCATTCTTTACAGTGGAAAACCAAAGATAAAAATGAGTCACAAATTTTATATTCTTGGAAAGGATAAATGTTCACCCATCTGGTAATATGTTTTTAAAAAATTTCCCCGAAGATGTCTAATATTTCCAATATTTTCTTTAATAACAAACTAAGAATAACTGCAATGTGTTAATGCCACAGACCAACTGACTTTAAACTCAGTTGTGAAAGAAAATAAAACTTCAGTTTAACAATGCTTTATTCGTACCATGTTATTTAATAATAAAAAATTTATTCTCAGATTTACATAATATTTCTAACTTTAAAAAGAAGCATATAGGGAGCCTCCCCTGGTGGCGCAGTGGTTGAGCATCACTCTGTGAAACTGTCCACAGCCTCTGCAGTGCAGGTTCGATCCCGGCCGGCCGGGGAGGGTCCCACATGGCGCAGCAGACCTCTCCTGCCACACACGCTGTTCCCCTCAGCAGTGTATTTCATCAGTCTGTCTGTTCTGTTTCCGGATCTGTCTCTGGTGAATCCTCTCACCCTCCCACGAATCTGGCCTGTACCCCAGTTCTTGTATAAATAAATAAATAAATCTTTTTTTTTTAAAAAAAAAGAAGCATATAGGACCTCCCTGGTGGCACAAGGGGTTAAGCACAGCACTGTGAAACTATCTGCAGCCACTGCAGCATGAGTTCAATCCCTGGCCAGCCAGGGAGCTACCCACATGGCGCAGCAGACCTCTCTTGTCTTTACCCACTGCTCCCCTCAGCTGTGTATTTCAGCAGATAGGCCTGTTCTGCTCCCCACTCTGTCTCTAGTGAATCCTCTCACCACCCCTTTGCCCCCTACCTCTGGCCTGTACCTCGGTTCTTGCATGCATGCATAAATAAATCTTTTAAAAATAAATAACTAAATAAATGTCTATTGTGTGTCTAGACAGGGATGGATACTGAATTTGAGGTGGGGGAAAAAAAGTCCATTCAAAGATACCCTATTCAGGCCTCCCTGGTAACCGAAGGGGTTAAGCACAGCACTGTGAAGCCATCTGCAGCCTCTGCAGCATGAGTTCCACTTCCATCCCAGGCCAGCCAGGGAGCTACCCACATGGCAAGGCAGACCTCTCCTGTCTGGGCCGCCACTCCCCTCAGCAGTGTATTTCTTTCAGTCTGCCTGTTCTGTTCCCCACTCTGTCTCTGGTGAATACTCTCACCCCCCCACACCTGTACCCCAGTTCTTGTATGCATAAATAAATAAATAAATCTTTAAAAAAAAAAAAAGATACCCTATTCAAGACTGGTCTTTTTTTTAACTAGAATAGCTTAAGAGTATAACACATTAGTCATCCTTTTTTATTTCTTTTGTTCAACTGTGTCCTTTTCTTTATTTTTGCCCTGACCCACACCAAACTCAGCTTCCACATGCTTAACAGATTCTAAGGAATTAATAGGATCATTTTGTTTCAGATCTACAATGTCTTTGTGAAACTGTGAAAAACAAAACTGGTAGCCCATCTCCTCTAAAATAAGTAACAAGGAGAAAAAGAAATTTTTTACAATTAGTCATAAGGCTGTAGAAGGGCAATCATGTCAATATGACACCATCATTTTCAATTTCAAGTGAACTTTAGTATTAAAAACTATAATCCTGTTACTTTATGGAAATTTTCAAACTGGTTATGTTATCATTTCTTGTTGTTTTTTTTTTCTGCATTTCCCAGCTTTTGTTTCTACCTGATATGGAATAAGATTCATGTAAAACTATTTCTTTTTCTTTTTTTTTAAGATTTATTTATTTATTTATTTATTTATTTATTTATTTATTTATTTATGCATACAAGAAGTGGGTATAGGCCAGAGGTATGGGGGGTGAGAGGACTCACCAGAGACAGAGTAGGGAACAGAACAGGCAGACTAACTGAAATACATTGCTGAGGGGAGCAGTGGGCAAGACAGGAGAGGTGTGCTGCACCATATGGTTAGCTCCCTGGCCGGCCAGGGGTGGAATTCATGCTGCAGAGGCTGCGGACAGCTTCACAGTGCTGTGCTTATACCCTTGCGCCACCAGGGAGGCCTTATGTGAATCTATTTCTGATATTTTCTTTTTAATGTAACAGTATATGTTTTGATTTTATATACACTTCCACTGTATGTCACAATTCTTTACTTCCACTTCAGTTTTTAAAGGGAAACCTGAGGTCCACACAACATGCTTTTCAAGGCCCCAAAAGATGATCAAGAACAACAGCCCTGGTCACATCCTATCTCAAGACTTTTACAGGGTTGTCTTTAATTTTGCCTTCTCAAAATTATCATCTGTATTAAAATAGTAATAAATCTTTAAATCTTTAAAGACTTTAAATCTTTACTAAACTGAAGAATCCCTGTTATTATATCTCTCTGGCAGCAGTTTCCCACAACTTCCCAGGAGACTCTAGTCCCCTTCATGCTGTTACATGAAAGAAAATAATTCTAGCATCTGTTCCACTGGCAATTCAAATATTTGTTGAAAACTGGTCTGCCTAACTTGGACCTTTTTATGTCAAGTACTTTCTTAAAACATGATCCACGGATGACAGCATCACCCTTTGAATACAGCCCAAACATCAGAGGGCAATGCGTCCATGACTTCTTTGGATCTTTACATTTCTCTTGTGCCTAAGGTTTTCATTTTTAGTGGCCACTTCAAACAACTTAATCATATTAACATTATAGTCATAAAAAACTCAGCTTAACCTTTTTAAGAAAGCATCATTTGCTATTCAGCTGTGTCTCCATTATCATAAAATTATCCAAATTATTTCTTTAAATATATATATATACATTTAAATTTAATCCCATAATTTGATGCACTATCTCAATTTAAGCTACTAACTTTGTACAACATTGAATTTCTTTTCCATCATATCAATATTTCCTCCCATATTTCCATCAATGCAAAAGTTAATTACATATCTTTTATGAATTTGTCTACATTTTAAATATTAAAATAAATATTTTTAATGTTAAACCAGCTCTGACGCTCAGAGTATGACCCTCAGATATTCCTCAACACAATAGAAACAAAACATCATTTTTCCATTTTCAAATGCATACCCTTTTAAGTTCATCTGATGTTCATAGCACAGTCTGGTTAGAATTTCTATTTAGAAATATAACTCATATCAAGTTTTCCTCAACCATGCCTGTCATCATTAAAGATCATCATAACCTTGTAAGGTAGAGCATCAAATATCACAACTTTTCAATGATTGTTAGTTAGAGATTAGTGGCAGAATCTTACCCATTGCACTTTGTGTCATAGAGAGTTAACTGTCAACGATATGTGATACTTACTAGCAGAGGTTTAACATCACATTTATCTTAATTTAAAAGATCAGCTTGAATCTTACCCATGAGTTTGCAACTATGAGATGCAGTGTTTTTTTTTTTTTTTTTTTCAATCTAGAACAACAGAAACCTTGGAGCTGACAATGAGTAAAGCATATCACAGTGAACTGTGTACAGTGATGGTGGCAATCAGATTGCTCAAGCAGCTATATTCAGATACCACGGTGACAGTGATCTAGAATCAGAGACTATGTTTTTATTGTAACATCACCAGTGGGAAGTGATAGTTCATGGCCCTTCCAATACACTGTTCTATGATATCAAAATGAAACAAATTTCTAATATCATAGATATTTTCATGTTACTTTTTAAACATAGTTTAACAATTTAAAATGATTGTTTTAATCTGGCAAACATAAATAGAATTTATTCACAAGTCTTTATCTAAGGTGAAACTTTACAAGATTTAATGATCACATTGAACAGTTTATACCTGCATTCATATATTTTATAATTTTATAATATATTTACTTACAAGAAAAAAAGTCTATCATATACACCAAGAAACTTCTTTCAAGGCATCAAATATCTTGGGAGATCATTAGCACATATGTCAAAATGAGATTGAGTCTGGAAAGTGTCCATTTAATTTTTAGATTTATTGACTTTTAATAACTATTCGTAATATATGATATTTAGCAGAACTAAGCACAGAAATGTAATCCTGGAAAAATAAGTCATTATTTCATCTTTGCAAAGTATAATAATAGATGAAATGTTGTAGATGAGTAAAGAGTTCCCCAGCCGACTACTGTTTCAAACCTCAACTCTAAAGGCAGAGAAATCTATAGGCATTTTGTACTCAAAGTCATTATTTTTTCTCAGCAGCTCACTGTCCAACTATTTCATATTTTTATAATTATTCCCCCTCATAACTCCTTTTCCCATCTGCTTCTTCAAAAAGATCAGCATTTCTTGGAAAGCAGATTATTTCTAAAATTTCTATATATTTCATATATGTGCTAAAACAGTATTAGGTAGGTTAAGTATGTGTATGCATACATACTAGGAAGTCTATCATTACAAGATTTTCATCACTGTTTATACTAAATTTATGTTGACTTATGATAGGGATTTCACACTGGTATTTTTGAGCAATCACTTATGATTTTCACGTAAATGTATTTGTATATTTTCTAAAGCTAATTTTGTGCTATGACAAATTTCAGTAGTTGTGACAGAGAAGACAGCCCATAAAGTTAAAAGTATATTCCACATAGCCCTGTAAGAAAATGTTTGCCAATCCCTGATATAGGTAAGATACATAGAGCAGAGTAGCCCTCACTTAGCAGGAGTAATGATAGAAGCTATATTAGTGTAATAGGCTTTCTTTTGACTATTTTATTGTTATTACCAGTTTGCCAATTGGACATGAGGTTACAATCTTTACTAATGGATCCTAGGATATGTTCCTATATTTTGACCTTAAATTTTTGGTCACTTTTGTGGGTCTATATGGATTTTTTAGTCTAAGTTTTCATAGTCAGACCTTCTTGACCCCATTCTACTTTCCCATATAAATCCCTGTTCTCCGATCCACTTGAGAGTTCACTGTTGTCCCATTTATTTGGGTAATTTATTTTTCTTTGTTCCCCTCTGTCAAGAAGTACCAGAAAGGTTACAAAGCCATCTTGATTGATTCAGAATACACATGTAACCCCACTGAAACCTCACTATTGCTCAGTAAGCCTTTGATTCAGTCCTAATTGACTCCTTACTGCATTCTTCTCCACAGTTGACCCCAAACTTTCCTACTATCAGTCTTCCTCATTTCCTTAGTGCTGCCAACTCATTCAAAGAGTATTTGCTGAACAGATGACCCAGTTTCTTAATTCACAGAGGAGATTATGGCCATTGGTGATATCAAGTAATCTTTCTCTCTACCTGAAGATATGGCTGGTTTCATCTGCATTCATACTTTTACTCAGCACTAGTCTGCATGCTAAAACATTTTAATCTTTGTTTCTGGATTATCCCCAATCTTCTCCTGGACAATTTGTTCCATAAACTGCCCTTTTGTTCTTTGTCATTGTCTTTTTTTCTCACCCATCTGGCTGCCTCAATTATTCAGTTTGCACAAGACCCAACAAATTCCATCACAGTAGGTAGCTTGAACTCTACTGAAATATTAAAATGACAAGAGATAGCCTTGCTTGCATACAATATGAATGATGCATACTTATTACTAATAAAATGGTTTTAATTACTAACTCATTTCACAAAGTCTAATGACATTAAATCAGCCAAATTACTGAAACACAAGGTTTTTACCAAAAGACAACATCCAATTCCGAGATTATTAATTGTTTAAATCAAGTTATAAAAGGGTTCCTCATCACACTTTTTTAGCATCTCACTATTCAAATGAGATGCAGTTATATTATTATTCATACCATAAAATGCAATTCTTAACATTGAAAGTTCAACTTATCTAGCATCAATGGATATTATTCAGATCTATTTTAGAAACAAAGCACTCTCTTATCTTCAAAAATAACCTCCATCATTACTTCTGATTTCAAATATATTTAAAAACATTAAATAATAATGTTGCCATTGTCAGTTTTCAAACATACACTCCCCCTAACTTTTTATCAATACACCATTAAAACATTGGAAAAAATGCACAATGCAATCAAAAACTAAATATAGCAATGATCCCAGCTAGAATCTTAGAACTCAGTTTCCAGATTCTAAAAGCACCTTAAAATTATACCGAGGGAAAAAAATCAGTATCCTACATATGTTTCCACTCATTAAACAAAGAGGTCTTTACCTTGCAAGAAGTTCACAAAACAAAGATAATAGAAAACCTGAACAAACCAATCATAAGCAAGGAAATTTATACAGTATCAAAGCTCTCTCACACACACACACACAAAAGTGCAGGACCAGATGACCTTACAAGTGAATTCTACCAAAACTTCAAATATGAACTAATACCAATCCTGCTCCTAATCTTTCAAAAAATCAAGAAAGAAAGAAATCTTCCAGACACATTTTATGAGGCCAATAATACACCAATACCAAAACCAAAAATAACAGATTATCTTTGTTACATTGAAAGTTGGATGTATCTAGCATCAATGGATATTATTCAGATCTATTTTAGAAACACAGCCCTTTCTAAAATTATCTTCTTCTAAATTATCTCTTAAAAAACAAAGATAATCTGTAGAGAACTACAGAGCTATCTCCCTAATGAACACAAGACACAAAAATCCTCAATCAAATCTTAGCAAATCAGATCCAACAATGCATTAATAATATCATACACCATTGCCCAAGTGGGATTTACACCAGAAACACAAGGATGGTTCAACATCCAAAATTCAATCAACATGATTTACCACATCAACAAAAAGGAAAGGAAAATCTTATGATCATATCATAGATACTGGGAAAAAAGTGATAAGATTCAGCATCCATTCATGATGAAAGTACTTGAAAAATTGGGGTAAGTGGAATATATCATAATATAATAAAAGCAATATATGACAAAGCCTCAGCAGTATCATCCTCAATGGTAAAAAACTAAAAGCCTTTCCACTAAAATCTGGTACAAGCTAAGGAATTTCCACTCTCACCACTGCTATTCAACATAAGATTAGAAGTCCTACTTAGCAGTTAGGCAAGAGAAAGCAATAAAAATAATCCAAACAATAAAAAGAATCATTATTTGCAGATGCTATGATAATACACATAGAGTGAGCCTCTCCTGGTGGCTCAGCGGTTGAGCGCTGGGCTGCAAAGCTGCCCGCAGCCTCTGCAGCGCCGGTTTGATCCCCAGCCACTGGGCAAGGGTCCCACATGGCACACAGACCTCTCCTGCCGCCTGCTGCTGCTCCCCTCAGCAGTGTATTTCGTCAGTCTGCCTGTTCTGTTCCTCGCTCTGGCTCTGGTGAATTCTCTCACCCTCCCGAGCATCTGACTGTACACAGTGCTTGTATAAATAAATAAATAAATAAATCTTAAAAAAAAAAATACACATAGAGTACCTCCAAGACTCTACAGAAAAACTAATTAAAGCAATTAACCAGTTTAGAAAAGTGGCAGGATATAAATTTAACACACAGAAATCAGTTTCCTTCCTATATACAAGTAATGAACTGGAAGAAGAAATTAAGAAAACCATCTCATTCACAAGCTCACCAAAAAAACCCTGAAACTACTTGGGAATAATCCTAACAAAGAAGGTGAAGAAACTATAACAGGAAAATTATAAAATATGAGTAAGAGAAATAGAAGAAGTCATGAAGAAATGGAAAGATAACTCCTTTTCATGGACAGGTAGGATCAACATTGTCAAAATGGTCATCCTACCAAAAGCAATTCTCAGATTTAGTGCAATCCCAATAATTCTTGAGTGCATCCTTCAAAGAAATTGAACAAAGATTACTGAAATGCATATAGAATCACAAAAAAACCCAAATAGCCAAAGCTCTCCTGACTAAAAAGGGGTATCACATGCCCAGACTTCAAGCTATACTATAAAGGCATGCTAATTAAAACAGCATGGTATTGAACAAACAGAGATGCAAAGACCCAAGGAAGAGAACTGAGAGCCCAGATAAATAAGGTCATATATTTTATGGACAACTAATCTACAACAAAGGAGCAAAGCATATACACTGAAACAAGGAGAACCTCTTCAATAAATAGTGCTAGGAAAACTGGAATGCCATGTGCAAAAAAATGAAACTAGTTTACTAGCTCATACCAGAGAGGAAAACCAACTCAAAATGAATAAAAGACTTAGATGTAACACCTGAGACCATAAAATACATAGAAGAAAACATAAGCAAAATACTCCATGACATAAACTTCACAAATATCTTTTTGGACTCATCCCAGCAGTAAGGAAAACAAAGGAGAAAATAAACAAGAGTCTACATTAAACTGAAAAGCTTCTATACAGAGAAAGAGACAGTGAACAAAACAAAGAGACACCCTAATGAATGAAGAAATATTTGCACACCATACATCCAACAAGGTACTGACATCGAAGATCTATAGAGCGCTCACAGAACTTCACAACAACAAAAACCCAATCAAAAAATGGGCAGAAGAGCTTCATAGGCACTTCTCCAAAAAAGACATGCAGATGGCCAAAAGGTATATTAAAAAAGTTTATCATCCCGTATCATCAGGGAAACGCAAATCAAAACAACAAAGCCACCTCACACTGGTGAGAAACAACAGTGATGACAAGGGTATGGTGAAAAAGGAACCCTTAGACACTATTGGTGGAAATGTAGACTGGGCCAGCCCCTATGGGCAAGAAGTGTGGAGATTACACAAAAGACTAAAAATGGATCTACCATATGATGCAGCAACACCACTCCTAGGGACCTAGCCAAAAAACACTAATTACAAAGGAAGGCTGCCCTCCTATGTTTATAACAGCACTATTTAGAACAGCCAATATATGGAAACAATATAAATGCCCCATAACAGATGAGCGGATCCAGTATACAAGTTGAAGTACACACACACACACACACACAGTGAAATAAAACTCAGCAATCAAAATAGATATACTCATACCATTTTCAGCAACATGGGTGGAACTGGAAGAGATTATCTTTAGCAAAGTGAACCAGAAGGTGAAAGATAAATACCAATGGTTTCATTTATATGTGGAATATAGTGAAAGTGAACAAAAGATCAAGCAAAGATAAAATTTTAAACTGACCCTTGAAAGCTGACCATAGATCTGAGGCATCCAGGAGGGGAGAAAACAGGTGGAGAGAAGAAAACATAGAATATTGTGTAAGACTATGGGTGCTTTGGTGGTGGGAAAACTATAGTGACCACACCTGAGAGGAGAAAACCTATAGTGTCAAAAACAAACAAGGAGGGCCTCCATGGTGACGCAAGGAGTTAAGAGCCAACCTACAAAGCTATCCACAGCCACTGCATCATGAGTTCAAGCCTCCACCAGTGAGATACCCACATGGTGCAGCAGACCTATCCTGACTGACCTGCTGCTCTCCTCAGCAATGTATTTCAGTCGATCATCCTGTTCTGTTCCCCACTCTGTCTCTGGTGAATCTTCTCAGCCCCCACACCTCTGACCTGTACCCTGGTTCTTGTATGTATAAATAAATAAATCTTTAAAAGAACAAACAAAAACTAACCAGGATTAAAATAATGGAGAGAGAGAGAGAGAGAGAGAGAGAGAGAGAGAAACTGCGCTGGCTATTTTGAGTGGTTTGCATTTGCAATTTTATTTTTCTATAAAAATAAATCTGGAGTATTTATTGGGAGTATTTAAATTTATAGGTCAGTTTGGGTAAAACTGAAATCTTACTAATAGTAAGGTTGACAACCTAAGAGCATGTGTCATTACATACTGCTATCATTTTTTTTAGTTGACCTTTCCTTAAATTTTCACCTCCTTATCTCATATTATACTGATGATACAAAAAGTACTGCTTAAAAATACACTTCTGCTTTCTATTGAAAAAAATCTCCAAGAATACAGTCATTATCTTAATTTTCAACATGTTGTTACGTTTCCCGTGTTTCGTGTTTTGCTTGCACCAATTTCACTTTTTTCTTTTTTTTTTTCAAATCAGTATGCCAAAGTTTTTATTTTTTATTTTATTTTATTTTAAATAATAAATTTTATTTTTATATTCCCCCATACAATTGCAAACGCCCCATTCTGACCCCAATCCTTCCCCTCCCGGCCCCCACCCCCCAAAAAGTGTCTCTGGTTCATAGTTTTTTGTTGATTTTGATTTTCACTTTCTTATATTCATTTTCCTGGTCCCTTATTTAAGTTTTCCAGATTCCTGCTATGAGTGAGACCATCCGGTATTTTTCTTTTTCTTTTTGGCTTATTTCGCTGAGCATGATCCCTTCCAGCACCATCCATGTTGCTGCAAATTGCATGTGTTTATCTTTTTTGAATGCTGAGTAATATTCCATGGTATATATGTACCACATCTTCTTGATCCAGTCATCTATTTTTGGGCATTTGGGTTGTTTCCAAAGCTTAGCTATTGTAAACAGTGCAGCTATAAACATAGGGGTGCAGGTGCTCTTTGGAATGGATGTTTCTGTGTCCTTTGGGTAAATACCTAGGAGTGGAATTGCTGGATCATATGGAAGCTCTATGTTTAGTAGGTCCAGAAATCTCCACACAGCTCTCCACAGTGGTTGGACCAGTTTGCACTCCCACCAACAGTGCAGGAGAGTTCCTTTTTTCCACACCCTCGCCAACATTTGTTGTTGCTAGTTTTTTTAATATGTGCCATTCTCACTGGTGTAAGATGGTATCTCATGGTAGTTTTGATTTGCATTTCCCTGATGACAAGTGATGTTGAACATTTTTTCATATGCCTGTTGGCCATTTGCATTTCCTCTTCAGAGAAGTTTCTTTTTAGCTCTTCTGCCCATTTTTTGACTGGATTCTTTTCTTTGTTGTTGTTGAGTCTCATCAGCTCTTTGCAGATTTTTGTGATCAGTCCTTTATCATTAGTGTTGGGTGCAAAAATGTTCTCCCAGTTGGTGGGGTTTCTCTTTGTTTTTGTTATTGTCTCTTTTGCTGTGCAGAAGCTCTTTAATTTGATGTAGTCCCAGCTGTTTATCTTTGCCTTCACTACCACTGCTTTGGGTGATGTGCCTGTAAAGATGTCTTTGATGTGCAAATCCCGTAGTGTTTCGCCTATATTTCCTTCTATGTATTTTATGGTTTCAGGTCTTATGTCTAGTTCTTTAATCCATTTTGAGTTGATTTTTGTATATGGTGTGAGGTAGTGGTCAAGCTTAATTCTTTTGCATGTAGCGACCCAGTTTTCCCAGCACCATTTATTGAACAAACTTTCTTTGCTCCAATGCATAGTCTTTGCTCCTTTGTCAAAGATTAGTTGACCATAAATCTGTGGGTTTATTTCTGGATTTTCTATTCGATTCCATTGGTCTGTATGTCTGTTCTTGTTCCAATACCATGCAGTTTTGATGATTATGGCTTTGTAGTATAGTTTGAAGTCTGGAAGTGTGATGCCTCCATTTCCTTCTTTTTTTTTCAGGAGAGCTTTGGCTATTCGGGGTTTTTGGTGATTCCATATGAATTTCATCAATAATTGTTCTATTTCTTTGAAGAATGACATTGAAATTTTGATTGGAATAGCATTGAATCTGTATATTGCTTTTGGTAGGATGGCCATTTTAATAATGTTTATTCTTCCAATCCATGAGCAGGGGATGTCTTTCCATTTCTTTGCGTCTTCTTCTATTTCTTTTAACAGTGTTTTATAGTTTTCTTTGTATAGGTCCTTTACCTCTTTTCTTAGATTTATTCCCAAATATTTGATTTTTTTTTGTTTCGATAATAAAAGGGATGGTTTTTTTGATTTCTTCTTCTTCAGATTTGTTGTTTGTGTATAGAAAGGCTACTGACTTTTGCGTGTTGATTTTGTATCCTGCCACTTTACTGAATTGATTGATGAGTTGAATTAGTTTTTCTGTGGAGATTTTGGGGTTCTCTATGTATATTATCATATCATCTGCAAATAGTGATAGTTTGATGACTTCTTTTCCTATTTGGATTCCTTGGATGTCTTTTTCTTGTCTTATTGCTCTGGCTAGGACTTCCAGTATTATATTGAAAAGCAGTGGTGAGAGTGGACATCCTTGTCTTGTTCCAGATCTTAATGGAATTGCTTTCAGCTTTTCACCATTGAGAATGATACTGGCTGTTGGCTTGTCATAGATGGCCTTTATGATGTTGAGGTATGTTCCTTGTATCCCAAGAATTTCAAGGGCTTTTATCATGAATGGGTGTTGCACTTTGTCGAAAGCTTTCTCAGCATCTATTGATATTATCATATGGTTTTTATATTTCTTTTTGTTGATGTGTTGGATAACGTTGATTGATTTTCGGATGTTAAACCATCCTTGTGTCCCTGGAATGAATCCAACTTGGTCGTGGTGAATTATCTTATGGATACATTGTTGGATTCTGATAGCTAAAATTTTATTGAGGATTTTTGCATCAGTGTTCATTAGGGAGATTGGCCTGTAGTTTTCCTTTTTTGTGTTGTCCTTATTCGGTTTTGGTATTAGTGTAATATTGGCTTCATAGAACGTGTTTGGTATTGTCCCTTCCTTCTCAATTTTTTGGAAGAGTTTGTGAAGGATAGGCACTAATTCGTCTCTGAATGTTTGGTAGAATTCATTTGTAAATCCATCAGGTCCTGGGCTTTTGTTTTTGGGGAGGTTTTTGATTACCATTTCAATTTTGCTAATTGTAATTGGTCTGTTTAGGTGTTCTATTTCTTCTTTATCTAGCTTTGGGTGATTGTAGAGTTGTAGGAATTTGTCCATCTCCTCTAGATTGTTGAACTTGTTTCCATATAACTGTTCATAGTAGTTACTGATTATTCTTTTGATTTCTGCTGTGTCCGTTGTGATTTCTCCTCTTTCATTTATGATCCTGTGTATTTGTGCTTTCTCCCTTTTTTTCCTTTGTGAGCCTGGCTAGGGGTTTGTCTATTTTATTTATTTTTTCAAAGAACCAGCTCTTGGTTTCATTGATCTTTTGCATTTTTTTTTAGTTTCAATTTCATTTATTTCTGCTTTGGTTTTTATTATTTCTTTTCTTCTACTGGTTTTGGGGTTTTTTTGTTGTTCTTTTTCTAGGTCTTTGAGCTTCGAGATTAGGTTGTTTCTTTGAGTTCTTTCTTGTTTTTTGATGTGAGCTTCTATTGCTATATATTTTCCTCTTATTACTGCTTTTGCTTCATCCCATACATTTAGGATATTGGTGTCCTCCTTGTCATTCAATTCAAAGAATTTTTTAATTTCTTCTTTCATCTCCTCGTTAGTCCAGTGGTCTTCCAGTAGTGTGGTTTTTAATCTCCATGAGGTAGGATAGTTCCTTGCCTTCTTTTTATGGTTTATTTCTAGTTTGATGACTTCGTGGTCAGAAAAGATGGTTGGTATGATTTCAATCTTGGTGTATCTGTTGATGTTTGTCTTGTGCCCCAGTATGTGATCGATCCTGGAGAATGATCCGTGTGCGCTTGAGAAAAATGTGTACTCCGTTTTTTTTTGGGTTTAGTGTTCTATAGATGTCTGTTAAGCCCAAATGCTCTAGGTCCTTATTTAGAGCTTTAGTTTCTTTACTTATTTTTTGTCTTGTTGATCTATCCATTGTTGATAGTGGTGTGTTGAAGTCTCCCACTACGTATGTGTTTTCTCTGATGTCTGTTTTCAGAGAGGACAACAGTTGTCTGATATATTTTGGTGCTCTTTCGTTTGGTGAGTATATGTTAATGAGTGTTATTTCTTCTTGAAGTATTGTCCCCTTGATCATAATGTAGTGACCATTGGGGTCTCTTTTTATTTTTTTGAGTTTGAAGTCTGTTTTATCTGATATAAGTATAGCTGTTCCTGCTTTCTTTTTTGGCCCATTTGCTTGTAGGATTGTTTTCCATCCTTTGACTTTGAGCCTTCTTTTGTAGCTAAATGTGTTTCCTGGAGACAGCAAAAGGTTGGGTTTTGTTTCTTAATCCAGGCTGCAACTCTGTGTCTTTTTATTGAAGAGTTTAGTCCATTTACATTTAGAGTTAATATTGATATGTTAGCATCTGTCTTTGCCATTGTGTTTGTCTTTCCTTTGATTTTATTTATTTATTCTTTTAATAACTTTTTTTTTTTGGTCTTCTTTCGTTGTTATTCATCCCTCTGAGGTTCTGGCTTTAGGATTCCTTGTAGTATTTTTTGGAGTGGGGGTTTAGTCGTAATGAAATTCCGGAGTTTCTCTTTGTCTGGGAAGGTCCATATTCTTTCTTCATGGAGGAAAGAGAGCTTTGCGGGATAGAGTATTCTTGGTTGGCATCTGTTTTCTTGGAGTCTGTTGACTATGTCCCTCCACTCTCTCCTTGCCCGTAGTGTTTCTTCAGAGAAGTCTGATGTCAGCCTGATTGGTTTTCCTTTGAATGTTATCTGTTTTTTCCCTCTTCTCAGCTTCATTATTTTTTCCTTGTCCTGGATTCTTGGGAGCTTTACTATTATGTGTCTTGCTGTGTTTTTCCTTTCGTCGTGGAAGTTTGGTGTTCTTCTTGCTTCTTATATATCAATTTTCAGCTCCTTCTTCGCATTTGGGAAGTTCTCTTCAATTATCTCCTGGAATATTTTCTCTGTTCCTACATCTCTCTCTTCTCCTTCTGGAATTCCTATAACTCTTATATTTCCTTTCCTCATGGAGTCAGATAATTCCCGAAGTCTTTCTTCATTCTTTTTCCTTCATACTTCTCTTTCCTTTTCTGTTTTGGTTCT
Source organism: Talpa occidentalis (assembly GCF_014898055.3). Classification (NCBI taxonomy): domain Eukaryota; kingdom Metazoa; phylum Chordata; class Mammalia; order Eulipotyphla; family Talpidae; genus Talpa; species Talpa occidentalis. Next base: position 29,515,766 of record NW_023601653.1, read on the forward strand.
TTTTATTTCTGTGTCTTCAAGAGTACTTATTCGTTCTTCCATTTCATCGATTCTGCTTTCATTGCTTTTCCCAGAGTTCTTTAGTTCCTCCATTAATTCTTTGATCTCCTGCATTTCTTTTACTTCCCTCTTTAGGGACACAATTTCATTCTTCTGACCATTGTTTTCCCTCTTTAGGGACTCAATTTCCTTCTTCTGATCTATCACTTTTTTAATCATGGCAATTTTAAATTCTCTTTCTGAAAGGCTCAGAAGTTCTTCCAAGTTGCTGTCGTTGCAATCTGGGGAGTGGTTTTCTTTTTGTGGTGTGCTTCTTTCCTGAGGAGTTGTTAGGTTGCGTGTGGTTCTTCTACTCCCTACCTTCTGTTTTCTAATTTGTCGTATGCATTGGGACACTGTGTTGCTCGGACTGGGTGGCATCTTGGGTGAACTTCTCCGCTCCCCTCTGGCTCCTCCAGGAGCCATCTCTGGCTTCTGGGGGAGCTTTCTGCTGGTTTTAGGCAGTTTTTACTGAAGAAATGTCCCTGTTCTAAAATTGCGAAGCGGGATGCAGTCCCTGCGCCTCCGGTTTCAGGCACACTCTTCTGCGCCCCCGGTCTGCCCCGGACGTGGGTGCCTGCACCCTCTGTGGGCTCAGACTGCTGGTCAGAAGGGGCCTGGCGTGGGCTAACTTCCCGGCTGGCCACTGGGTCCTCCAGAAGCCTTCTGCCCTTTTCAAGCAGTCTTAAGAAATTTCCTGTTCTATGGGGTGTGACTTTTTTTTTCTGGTCGCTAGGTGGCGCCAGAGATCTCCCCTATTGTCCTTGGGGGGCTTTTTTCGCCTCCCCCCACCCCGTGGGACAGGGAACAGAGTGGGAATGGTAGGGTAAACCTCAACAGCTTTGGGATGCTGTGTCTGCCTTGTGCCCCACCGTCGTGGAGAACCCACGCCCCAAATTTCGTGCCCCGGGTCTCAGTTCCAAAGCCCTCAGGTCCAGCACGTGGGCTGTAGCCCAGTTCAGTGGCGTGGGAATGGTGCCTTTTGCACCCCGCTCCCGTGCCTGGGCGCCTGGTTCCTGCTCACTCAGTGAGGGCCTCCGCGCGTCTCCCCGCAAGCCTAGGTCGCAGGCGCGGGGACCTGGGCAGCCGCGATCCCGGTCTGCATTTGCTTTTCAAGCGCGCCACCAAGCGCGCCGCTTTTCCGCGCAAGCTTACCGGCAGCCCTGGCTGTGTGCGGGTCTCCCGGGGTCTTTGTTCTTCTCTAATCAATTTCACTTTTTTCTTACCGAAAAAGTCTGATAGCTTTTTTAAATAACTTTCATATAAACGGGATGTAGTATCGACTCTTTATTGCTGGCTTCAGGATATCTCTGATCATTCTTATCAACAATTTGTTTCTATTGCTGAATAGTAGTCCATTTTGTGGATTTATCACTATTTGTTCATCTATTTTCTTGTTTATATACATTTAATCTGTTTCTGGAAATTCTAAATAAAGTTCTATGGACATTTGAATAAAGTCATTGTGTAGACATATGTTTCCAATTTTGAGTAAAGTATCTATTAATGTTTGCATATAAGTCTTCATGTAAGCATACGTTTTCATTTCTCCTTGGGAGTAATTCACCTAGCAGCTAATTATTGTTTCACATGAGAGAAAAATGTTTAAATTATGACAATGTTGTGCTGTTTATGTTACCATCAGCAAAGGCAGTAAACTAAGATAAATTAGTTCAAGGGCTGCAAGAACACTAAAATTGTACCGGCTTAATTAATAGCACAACCAATCCTATGGTTAAACCATAATAAGTCAAACATGATACTTTTGCAAAATACAGGGGAAAAGAGTAAAGTATTAAATGTTATCTGAAACATTTTTAGAAGATGCAGAACAAATCAAAGGTGTTTAGGTGTGCTGAGTGAGGAATCCATAAAAATAAACAAAAAGATTCTCATTATTTATTGAAGAATGAATGGTAATAATGAAAGAAAACTGTTAAGTTGTACATATATGAAGACAAGAAGAGATCACTATTCTTAAAAAGGGGATTAAAATTAGAGAGAAGTCTATAGCCAGATATTTTTTAAACATTTTCTCTTTAAAAGGGTCAATTAATACCAAGTAAGCATTATGTTAAGAAAAATAGCAATCAATGAGAGATGAAAGATAAATTTGCAATCACAGTAATCTATAAAATTAAATTTATAAAAAAATATTGAAAGCAATGCTTTCAATTTTAAGAGGACAATGAACAATCAACTAATAATCTTCTATTTAGTCACATTTTTCTCTTATATAAAGGTTAGAGGAAGGCAGTTTCAAAAATTCAAATAATTTATCAAATAATTTGAACATGTAGTCTAGGTGATTAAGTAAAAAATACAATTTAACAAAAACAAATACTATCAGTGAAAATTAAACCCCAGTTATACAAAAGTTGTCAATTTGTAGTAAATAAGTTTAAAAAAAAACACTGAAAGCAATACAAAAATGTAAAGTATATATGTAATATATGTATGGAGTCCACATATAAAATGCAAAAATTAATAACTTGTAACACCACCTCAGGTGACATATATCATATTGTGAAATATATATATATATATATATATACAGATATATGAAATATATATGACTGCAAAATAATGGGTAACTTGATGTGCTAAGTAAAAGCAATTGTTAAGTATATCTTATTTTATAAAGATCCTGTTTTTATTTGTCTCTTTCCTATTTTTTCTCTTACTATCTTTGTCAATTAGATTTTTTTGTTGTTGCTTTTATTTAAAAAAATCAACACATTTTTCCAGTTCTTTATATCCAGTGAGAAAGGACATTTTAAGAAATTCATTCCCCATAAACTGTTTTTAAAATATTGAACTATTTTAATCTGATAACATACAAGCTACCTTTCAAACTTCCATGTGTTTCATTATATGTGAAAGGCAAAGGGCCAGAATTTCCTCCAAAGTCTTCTAATCCCTTTCCTCCAACCAGGCAGAATCCTCAGTTATGAACTGTCACATCCCTGACATGGGGTCATCTTGTTTCTCCTGAAGTAGCCACCATATTTGCGACTTCACTCTTTGCAGAACAGCTTAGACAAGTTCACACGTTTCATTGCACTAGTGAGAGAAGATACTTGTCTTCTAGAAGCATTTAATCATCTCCCAACATTATTCATCCATTTGTTCTCCTGCTTTCTTGAAGCCTTTTGGCAGGGTAATCACAACAGCTTGTCCTCATTGGGTACCATTAAAGATTTCTGACTATTCCATTTATCTTCTTAGAAAATGCCCCCCCCAAATGGATTCAATATGTCTTAACCAGACAATAGAACTTATCAGCATAGTGTCATGAAATACTTTAAATATAAATATTCCTTTATTAATGTATGAGGAATCCAAATTCCATTGTTACTCTCTTTTTCAAATTGTACTAGCTAACATAATATTTCAAAATTTATTTGTAATAAGATAACTACTCTCCCTCCCCCACACACAACATACACACATTTTCCTATGGATTTATCCCCTCCTCCAACCAATAAGTATGTCTTTAACTTCTTTAGTGATCCTTACTCTGTTATATATCATTTTCTAATTCTCAACATAGCCACTTCCATAGTCTTTAAGGCATACTGATACTGTGTACCAGTTTTCCATACATTAGGAATGTCATAAAAAAGGGAAATTATTCACATATTCAATGAAGGATATTTAAGCTATTAACTGGTTGCTATAGTATTACTTTTCTCAAATTTACATAGGGATAATATTAATATTGCAAAAGTTTCTATAAGAGAAACCATGAAAAATTTCTGAAAAATAGTTAGTATGCAATAAATGGTAGTTGTAAGTTCCCAATCCAAGAAAGGGGAAGAAAGTGGCATATTCTTTTTCTTTTTGTATGTTACTAATTTATAATATGGTTACTATGAACTTAATTGGAAAAATTAAGCTTGTAAATTTTCTTTTAAGACACAATGACATTCTAATTCACATAAATGATTGTTGAATCAAATTTTATACCTTGTATTAAAATTTGAATTAAACAATTTAAACTTAAAATGAAAAAAGCTACTATGTAAATCATTATAAAATACTAAGACATTTGTCTTTCAGATTTAAATGTTTAAAGCTCCAGAGTCAAAGCCACTCTCTGCTTATGAGACAATTATCCATGTGGATTTGAATTTTCCATCATCTGACATTATTCCAATTTATTATTACTATAATTTTCTGGGATTTGAAAGGTCGAGTAGAATAGTTGAGGTTAAAAGAAAATCTGTTTACTTCTCACAAACTTGTTTTCATATCATTTTAAATTTGCTGCAGAAGGAATAGTTACGCTTTGGGTTTAACTGAGTTAAATTTAACTCAGTAAGATACAGTTTTCACAACTTGTCAGGAATACACAGTTGAATCTGTTTTTCCACAAAATGTGTCTCTTTTGATCTAATATGACTGTAATGGTCAGTGCTTAATCAGACAATAAATCTTGATTATGCTCTTATTAAATGTGGCATCATACTAAATGTTGGACATACCCAAGGAAAACAAAACATAAAAACTTACTCTGTGCATGAAGAAAGATACCATTAAAGATGTGGGATACACAAAGAACAGGATACATATCCTAGAAATATTCAGGGGCTTTAAAGAGAATATCTAAACATATTTGCTAATATTTATATATTATCAGATTTGTGTCAAGTACTAGTAACTTACTTCCCCACCAAAATCTTATGAAACAGGTACTTTTTTCCAGATGTAACTAATGAGGAAATAGATACAACAGACAATTATTTGCCTTAAATCACACAGTTAGTTAGCACCGCAGCCAGAATTTTAACCTAAATCCAGTTCCAGAACCCATAATCTTAACAATTCTGCTGTCCTACTTCTCCTACCCTTTTCTCAAGTAATTTACTGAGGTATCATTTACATCTACAAATACATAAATCCTAGTATAGAGATTGATAAATCTTGGCAAATGTAACACCTATGTAACAACCACCCTAATCATTATGTTTATGCCTGTGTGTGCATGGCACATTTTCATGCACATACTTAGACACTTGGGTCTAACTCCCATTAATTATATTTAGTCAATTGATTTCAAAGCTAATGAATTTTAGGAAAAAGTAATGGGGTCATTAGGAAGTAATATTAACTAATACTTCTTGAGCACTTGCTAAGTAGCCACCACTTTACTAGATTATTTATATCTAATGTCTTCTATAACCCTCTTAATTCCCCCATTAGGAAGATGCTGTGATTTTTCTCATTGTACAGTTTAGGAATTGAAGTGCTGAGAAATTAAGGAAAAAAACAGTAAGAATTGAATTTCTCTCTACTAACTGAACATTTTAAAAAAGATAACAAGATGATTTTTATTTATTTATTTATTTTTTTGGTGGGACCCTCGCCTTCGGCCGGGAAACGAACCAGCTTTGCAGAGGCTGCGGGCAGCCTTGCAGCCCAGTGCTCTACCGCTGCGCCAGCAGGGGAGACCAGATAACAAGATGAATATTAAGAGAGATTTGTAAAGCCAAAAACAGAATTTCCTTGTGACCTATTTAAATTTTATTTGACACCCAGAATTCCAACTAAACCTGAGTTAGACTGCATATTATGAGGAATGCATTATAGAAGAAACAGAAAAAAGCTAAAGTTAAAGCAAATAAACATTAGAGAATTGAGGAGGAAGAGTTTACAACAGATATTACTGGAGGATGCCCAATTTAAGGATGGTGTGAGATATAAATGGAAAACAAGAGAGAGGAATTAGTTTTCTCAAGTTTACATAGGGATAATATTAATATTGCAAAAGTTTCTATAAGAGAAACCATGAAAAATTGCTGAAAAATAATTAGTATGCAATAAATGGTAGTTGTAAGTTCCCAATCTGGTAGTTGTAAGTTCTCCTAGGGAGAACCGCAGGGTTGATGACTGTTACCAAAAAGGAACTTGAGAAATAAAGGCAAGTATATTTGAATTTTCTAGAATGTGGTCAGATTCAGTCACCAAGTCAATGTGAAATATTAGGAACATCTCCCTAGAAAAAAACAGAGGTTGTTAAATTCTTACATGACAAAGTGTAGACTACTTGTTGAAGATCCCGAAGAAAAACTATGAACCCTCCCCAGAAATTACAAAAATAAAGTTTATCTATTCATTTCTGACAGCTGATAAAATGCTATAGTTATCCCTTGCATTCATAGATTTCATTTTCAAGTGTGGCTTGTTGCTCTGACTTTTATTTTCCTAGATGAAATGATTATTCTTCCCTTCTTACTTTCCTTTAACGAGTGACTCTTAATCCTGGGTGTACATCAGAATTCTTCTGGAGAATTTTTAAGTAGTACCAATGCCCACATTCTCTGGGAGAGGAATGACTATAAAAGAAGTCCCTGGAAACTTTATCAAATTATACATGCTCTCTCCATAATATTGGGAGGCAGGGGAGAGTATTTGAATATAGAGTTTGCAAATGACACCTCCTGGATTCAAATACGCTGTCCTCTTCTTTTAAGAACATTGTTTTATCCACTCCTTGAGTGATCACAATCTCTCCTAAGACCTCAGATACCGTTTGCATACTAATGACTCCAGTCTAGATCTCTGTCTTGTTACAAATTGACATACACATATAACTACCACATATTTTTATCTGCATGTCCAAGGAAATATCAGTCAATAGATTTTTCTTTAAAAAAAGCTCCCTCTAATTTCCTTGCCTGAGAGAATAGTGTTACCACCCAGAAAACCATACCATAATATTTTTCTCTTTTTATCTTGATTTCTTTACCCTCTTCCAGAGTTAAAAGAAGACCAAAGGAAATTTTAGAAAAAAAAAAATTAAAAGCAGTCTAGACTAAATTCACTTCACTTCTCACCTTAATAATACTGCACTATTTTTTAATTGTCCTCATTGATACTAGTCTTGTTTTCCTCTGAAGTCCTTCCTCCACAAGGCTGCTCAAGAGATCTATCTGAACATGTCACTCACTCATTTAAATTAAATTAGTCCATCCACCATGAACCCTCTTTGAAATAAACCAAAATTCTTATGGTGAACTAATCCCCTTTAATCCCCTTTAAGGCTATGTGACTATATGCTATACCTCACATTCATCTTTTTTAGGACAGTAAGACATTGGTGACCTCCAATGAAGCACAGATTCCACTATTTATGCCTGCGTAGTCCTCTGCCTGAATCATTGCTGTGCTTTAACTATACCCAGTTATATGCCTAAGATTCTGCATTCTTGGGAGCCCTGAAATGACATGCAGATAGTATATTTATCTCCCTCTGGAAGGATTATAAGGACAAAAGAGGTGTTTGATATTACATAGAAGAGAGAAAATCCATACTGTTTCATGGGTCCAGTGAATCCCAGATCCCTGTCAGTCTATCAGCTGGAATCATCCACAGCAGTTACCATCAGCAAGACCAGCAAAGAACCACTCAGCCACACCTAAACTGGAATGCAGGATTATGAGCAAATAAAATGATTTTTTAAGACACTAAGTTCTGGGGTATTTATAATATGGCAATAAAAAGACAACTTTTGGCTCTGGTAAGTGTTTTCATATCTACTCTTCACATAAATGTGTGCCTTTGTTGACCTTCACTATGAGAAAGTTGGTTTAAAAGAAACTGACTGGGCCTCCCCTGGTGGTGCAGGTGGCTAAGCGCCATGCTGTGAAGCTGTCCGCAGCCTCTGCAGCACCAGTTCGATCCTGCCTGGCCTGCGAGGGTCCCACATGGCGCGACACATCTTTCCTGCCGCGCCCACTGCTCCCCTCAGCAGTGTATTTCGTCAGTCTGCCTGTGTTGCTCCCCCTCTGTCTCTGGTGAATCTTCTCACCCTCCCGTGAATCTGGCCTGTACCCCAGTTCTTGTATAAATAAATAAATCTTTAAAAGAAAAAAATAACTTGACTGAATAATTGGTAAGAACAAATAAGGTGATTTTCTGAAACAAAGAAATAGGTCTAATCCATATCCCATGAAAGATGTTTATTTGAATATATCATAGAGTATAACAGTAGTCAACAGATCATTTTCTGATTTTCTTTGCAAGATATAATAAAGCTACTTTGCAAGAGGACATAAGTTAGCTGAACCGCTAATTCAGGAAGCAGGGAGTGTAGATATGGAAGGGTACAGGTATACTAATTAAAACTATTGATGGTGGTATTAAAAATGTTCTATTGTTATTTTCATAACTCTTTTTAAAGATTTTTGTATTATTTTTAAGCATAAGTGGTCATATTTACTCATTTACAGCATGTAGCACAACACTCAATTTTATGAGAGGAAGTGTTTATTGTTGTACGATTCAAACAATGGGTATTTCAAATATGTACCATAAAAACTCCAACTTTAGAGTAAAATCCCATGTAACAAAAGTTTTGTCTTTCCAAAATCAAAATATGAAAAAAAAATCAAAATCAACAACTTTTTCTGATTATAATGACATGATATCTAATAATGCAAAAAATTGAAGGAATATTTAAAATTCTAAAGAAGCAAAGTTAATCACCCCAAACACTAAAAAATCTTTTTTTATTTAAATATTTTATTTTATATAATTCTTATATCTTTTTTCATCTTTGCAAAATGTATGCATTTTTATTTTGGTTATATTCCCCATACAATTGCACCCCCCCTTATTTTGACTCTAGTCCTTCCTTTCCCTGCCCCTCTCTCCACCCCTCCCCCCACAGTGTGTCTGGTTTATAGTTGCTTGTTGATTTTGATTTTTACTTTGCATTGATTAGTCTTTTTCCTGGTCTCTTATTTAGGTTTTCTAAATTCCTGCTATGAGTGAGACCATCCGGTATTTTTCTTTTTCTTTCTGACTTATTTCTCTGAGCATGATCCCTTCTAGCTCCATCCATGTTGCTGCAAACTGCATGTGTTTATCTTTTTTGATTGCTGAGTAATATTCCATGGTGTATATGTACCACATCTTCTTGATCCAGTCATCTATTTTTGGGCATTTGGGTTGCTTCCATAGCTTAGCTATTGTAAATTGTGCTGCTATAACCATAGGGGTGCAGGTGCCCTTTGGAATGGATGTTTCTGTGTCCTTTGGGTAAATACCTAGGAGTGGAATTGCTGTATCATATGGAAGCTCTAAAAAATCTTTTTAATCAAGCTAAGAAAATAACTGAATCCTGCCAGAGGCCATCTTTTGCAGGAGGGTTTTATATGTTTTCCCTCTTACTCAGGGACCTGCACTCCCCTTTATTTTAATTATTTTATCAATAATATTCTTTACACATGCTCATGTGTATTGGAATTCAATTCTGATTTATGAGTAATTAAAATAAGTGTTTATATGAAGAAGTAAACATATGCTAGCATTTTATTATTGAAATATCATAAACAAATGATCACTGCACTCATTTTCAAAATGCATTTTGTGAGACTTCAAAAGACCATGTGAAATACTGCATGGTTTCCCTTTCACTCTTTACATTTTCTTCATCCTGTTGTGTTTAAATATTTACAATTATGTAAATAATATCATGTTGCTGATAACTTCAGGAAAAGGCTTATACCATCCAAGTTCATATACAAAGTGGACTGACTAGTATGTACATATTCATTTGCATATTATTAGCTTTTTCTGAAGAGAAAAGTGATCCAACTTCATCTTGTCCTTGGTAAAATGAGTTATATCTGACTCTTCTTGTAAAACATCAAGGCTATCAGGAAAAAGGAAAACAAACAAAAACAACAGAATTTCAAAGACAAATGAAGGAAGTAACCTTGCTGCTGCCCTTCAGAAGCAATCTTGGTTTTGCTGCTGAATGCTTCCTTTTACTTAGAGGAACCGGTCAAGGTTGATCCGCTAGGCAGTCCTGACTAGCAAAGAGTATTTTTAATAGTAATTTGCTAGAGGCAATGGCTTTGGGTTGTGCAGTGTCCCTGGAACTGGCAGTTTAAAATCCCAGATAGGCTGACTCGTCCCTTCCACATTTGGAGGTTAAAGGCACATCTTACAATTTACTGCATGCAGATCTTTGAGGCCAGGTTGTAGATCATCTGCTCAGGCTACAAAATTATATACAAATACGCAAATCTAAAACCTCAACCTTAGTTACTTTGACTCTAACTTTTATAGTGTCATCAACCAATCCTTCAAAATGCAGTTTCATTCTCTGCCACTTATTACTCATGTATAGATTTAGCTATCAGCAAGATTTTCCTTTAAGATTATCACGTGGCCATGATACACACAGAATCTGCAGAATCAGGACAGATGAACACGACCTGTGCTTTCAAGAGTCTTCATGAAGATAAAAAGGTATGCAAATGAAAAAGTCCACAAATAAAACAGCGATTTAGAGAAAGGAAAAATGACTGGCTCATGAAAGACAAGATGTAAAATAGCACTCTATCAAACAGACTGCTAGATTTTCTGTACCAATTTGTTACATGGACAGAAATATCTCTAATATTAACCAAGTGACAAGGGCCCTCTGGATGCCCCCTCCCTCCTGAAATGTCTTCCCCCTCACCCCACCACTGCCAGTTCCTTTTTTCCTCAGAAATTCAAATTTATTTTTCTTTTCTGATTTCTTTCTCTAGAGTTTCTCCCTGCTTAAAAAAAAATCTTGACCCTGTTTGTTTCCCTTGCATTATCTCCTAGCTTCCACAGTGTCTAGTCTGCATGAATTATATTTACTTCCTCACCTCTCAATTAGTTATAAACTGAAAACAATCTCTTAACCCATCTTCTTCAAAGAATCTAACTAAAGCAAGTTAAAAATGACTTCCTAATTGCCAAATGGTTTAGTGGCCTTCCAGTGAAAGTTGATCACTCTTTCTTTAAAATTTACTCATACTATTCTTAGCTTTCAATGACACCATTATCCTTGGTTTCCCTTAGAATTCGGCCCCTCTTCAGTCTCTTGTGTGGTTTCTGTTTCTAACTACCTTTGAAATGTGACTTATCTCACAAATTATAATCACAGTCCTCTTCACCATTTAGTTTGCATTTTTCAAGTGATCACATATAATATTCTGGAATTTTGCTACAATATTCCTGAAATGGTTACGATCATGTCCTATCTGTACTGGTAAAACCCAGACAGCAAAGTATAGGCCATATACATTCATCATCATTCTCTTCATCCCTCCTTTTCCCTCTCTGTCATCTCTGTCTCTATCTGTTTCTCCCTTTCAACTAACCACTCACTGCATATATCAACCTAGAAGTTTCCCAGGACACACTGAGTTGATATTTCTGAAACTGAATAAAAATTTACCTTATCTCCAAAATGCTCTTCAAGCCTGTTTTATTATGTGAGTGAATTGGGCTTAATTTACCTAGTTTCCCAAGCAGATAACAAAGAACTCATACCCTCCTCTCCCAATCTTCACTAAGTCTAGTTAAACGTAGTTCTTCATGTCTTTCATAGTTGTCCTCTCCTCTCTAGTAGCAGTCTTTGCCACAATCAGTATCTTTCTTATTAAAATGTTTCCCATATTAAAGTTCTTCACCCTTATAATCAGGGAGATGCAAATTAAAATCACACTGAGATACCACCTTACACTAGTAAGAATGACACAAAAAAAACTAGCAACAACACATGTTGGCGAGGATGTGGTGAAAAAGGAGGAACTCTCCTACATTGCTGGTGGGAGTGCAAACTGGTCCAACCTCTATGGAAAGCTGTCTGGAGGTTTCTCAGTCTACTAAAAATGGATCTACCACACGACCCAGCAATTCCACTCCTAAAGATCTATCCAAAGGACACAAAAACACTGATTCAAAAGACCACCTGTACCCCTATGTTTATTGCAGCTCTATTTACAATAGGTGAAACCTGGAAACAACCCAAATGCCCAAAAATAGATGACTGGATCAAGAAGACGGGGTATATATACACAATTTAATACTATTCAGCAATCAAGAAAGATAAATTCATGCCATTCACAGCAATGTGGATGGAGCTAGAAGGAATTATGCTCAGTGAAATAAGTCAGACAGAAAAAGAAAAAATATTGGATGGTTTCACTTACAGCAGGAATATAGGGGAACCAAGTAAGACATCAGTGTAAAAAAAATAATAACAGTACAAAACACAACAAAGCAGAAACAGACAATTATAAATCAGAGACATCCTGCAGGGGAGGAGGCGGGAGAGGGATCAGAGGGAGGGAGGGAGGAGCACAGAGGACTGAGGTGATGGTGCACAGGTGCATTGGGGAAGGAAACTCTATGGGGACTACACCTGAGGGGATGGGGGGAAGCAAATATTGTTTAAAAATGAACAATGATGTAAAAAATAAATAAAAGAAAGAAAGTTCTTCTTCTTCTTAATGCTGGACAAGGCAATAGTTCATCTTTATTCTTTCTTCATTCCCTCACCACTCAATTCTAGCTAGCTAACAGGCTACATTTGCAGTCAATGAGAACATTGCTACATTCTACTCAGACATGTCCAACAATTTTCTATAATGTCAGGGGATCCTTTCTGAAACAAATCCAGTCACATTATTTTATCACTTAAAATCCTTTCCATCAATGACCCCTTCTAGCTATAAGGCTAAAAAGTCTTCAACACAACAATAAAGATCTTCAGAATTCATTTTTCTGATGTCTCCAGTTCTGGCTTCCTCCACCAGATCCCAAATGCACAAATTTTATGAGCAGTAAACATCCTATGCTCCAGGCTTACCTAATTATTTCAATTCCTCAAATACACTCTGCTCTTTCAAATGAGATGTCCTGTGTACTTGCCTGTACTTTATCTGCAAGATAATTACAATTGAGGCAGGATGACTAAACTCAAACAAGAGTCAGATCGCTTAGATTCAAATACCTGCTCCTGCTTTCACTAGCTTGGAATCTTTTGTCCAACTCTGTGTGCTTCCTTTTTTCTTATATGTAAAATTGAAGATGAAAAAAACATTTACCTCACAGAGCTATGGTGAAGATTAAATGAGACAATCCATATGAGGCAATGAAAATAGGGCCAGCCAGCCCTATTACAGTAAACTTTAGCAATAATTAACAAACCTACTCATAATAAATATCTACAGGAAACACTGAGTTCTATCAGTTTGGGGACTATTTCACAAAAACAGCAAAGCAATTCAGCCATGATACTGAGGTCCTACAGGTAAGTATCACTCACCCATAATGGCAGCTTCAAAAGCAGTGAGAAGAACCTCTCTTAAATTTTCCCTCTGGATAGGAGTGCTCAGTGAGTCAAATTCTTCTCAAGTTCAATTAATGCTCAACTTCCTTCCTCAACCCCCCCTCATCTGTTCTTCATTCCACTTCAACAACCCAACACCTCAGTCTTTCTCTGGGAATTCTCATCAACACATACAGACCTCTTTTATCACTCCTGCATGTAGGTGGCAAATAGACTGTCCAATTTTGAGAAAGGGAGGGTGATGGGAGAAGGCACCAGGAAACCTGGTTCAGGGAGAACGTCATAAATTTGCAGTGACCCCAATCCTCTTCAGTGATTCCAATGCAAAGTTTACTATTTGGGGGATCTAATTTGTGGAATTTAATTTCTTTGCTGCCTTGTTTTCAAAATCTTCCTCTCTACTGTTTGTTCTTTGTTCCCTATGAACTGATTCAAACTTCTCCTATATTAAAATCGTCTTTCCTCTCAATGATGAGGCAATTATTCTTTATTTATCTTTGTTTATGCCCCTCACAGCTTAATTCAACTAGTTATCATACTGCATTTATAGTCTCCACTTTCTCAATCTTTTATTTTTTCCTCTTATATTAAAAAAAAAGAATTCATTATACCACCCAATTCAATGGATACAATCAATCTGAAACTTTAATAATTTAGGTTACTTTTTTTAATATCAGTTCTAATTTTTTCACATATATTTTCTCAAATCTGTTTCACTGAACTCCAGACCATAGGATTCCATTTTGGACTGTGATATGCCCACCACTTCAAACAATACCAGGCATGTAATAGTAATCAACAAAATTTTATGGAATACATTCACTAGAAGACTGGAATTCTTTGTTCACTTTCTTATATTTTCTTTCCTATTATGATTGTGTTCTATATAGATGTTTCTAAAAGCTTCCTCACTTTTAATAATGAACTCTTGCATTATTATTTTAATTTCTGGAAGCATGAATTTAATTTCTAGTAAGCTTGTTTTTCATTAAATTTTCATTTTTAAATGTCACTCAATTCTTTCATGTATTTCTAAATTTTGCTTCTGAGTTTATCAATTATTGTTATTATTAAGCTTTTCTTTTCTCGGGGTATTGTTTTTTTCATTTCTTCTGAAATATGGTTCCTGATTATTTTCTCATTCTTTTTGAAGAACATCTGTCATGTAACTGACATGCAATAAATATTTTTAATAAATTAAATGGTCAACATTAGGTGAGTAGGGAAGTAAATTACATTTGTATTCTGTGACTTAAAAGATATTAATTAAAAAGTGCTGAAATACTTGGAAACTCATCTCCAGTGGCAAGAGAAGCAAAAGAAAATATAAACAAATGGTATACAAAGCTTCTGCAAAGGGAAAGAAACTATCAGTTAAACAAAAAAAGAAACCTTACTGAATGGGAGAAATTATATGCACAGCATATATATGAAAAAAGGTTGATATCCAAATTATATGAAGAACTCAAACAATTAAAAAAAATAAAACAGTTAACGCAATGAAAAAGTGGACAGAAAAGCTAGACACTTCTACAAAGAAGGTATAAAGATAGCCAGCAGAAACATGAAAAACTGCTCATTATCACTTATCATGGAGAAATTCAAATAAAAATTATAAACCAGAGACATTCTTCAGGGGAGCAGGAGGGAGAGGGATTGGAGGGAGGGAGGGAGAGAGGAGCACAGGGGATTGTGGTGATGGTGCATGGGTGCAAATGTAGAGGAAATTCTATGGGGACTAGACCTGAGGGGGGGAGGGGAAGCAAAGATTGTTTAAAAATGAAAAAAAATCAATCACAAAGAGATACACCTCACACCCATACCAAAAGCCTAGAAATGACAAGTGATGGTGAGAATTTGGGGATAAAGGAACTCTTATATACTGTTGGTGGGAATGTAGACTAGTCTTGAGCCTTACAGAAGTTATGGAAACAACCTAATACAAATATAATGATGTAAACCAACTCTACATGAATAAATATAATTGTTAAAAAAAGCACTGGCTTAATAAAAAATATCGCTATAATATAAAAATGCTAATTACAAATTATGTACATAGTATTTCAATTCTATAAAAAAATGCACAGAAAATAGATCTGGTGGGCAGAAAAATTACCTCCTCCCCACAAGGTCAGACATTCTAATCTCTGGAGTCTATACATATGTTACATTACATGGGAAGAGGGAATGAAGGTTGCTCATCCAGAAAATTATCTGGGATTATTTGGTTCGGTTGAATGTGGTCACAAGGGTCCTTCCAATACTGATGAAATAGAAATCAGAGTCAGAATGAGTCAGATATTCTATGAAGACAGAATGGAAACGCCAGTCAAGGAATGCAGACTGACTCTATAGGCTAGAAAATCTCAGAGGAAACTTAAGAAATAATTGAGGCATGCATTTTTAATTTCATCCCAGTGGGACCCATTTTGGACTTCCGGCCTCCAAAAATATTAGATAAAATATTTTGAGGTTTGAACCATGAGATTGCTGTTATTTGTTATAGAAGCAATAGGAAAATAATATCATAGGATATATCAGTACAGTTTCTGTTTCTTTTTTATGCATTTTCAATCTTTGTATGCTTTTGTAGATAAGTTCTCAGAAACTACTCCTTTCTCATCAACCCAATTTTTTTTTTTAAATAGAGGCATGTTTTATTTATTTATTTATTTATTTGTTTGTTTGTTTTGTTTATACAAGCACTGGGTACAGTCAGAAGCGTGGGAGGGTGAGAGAATTCACCAGAGCCAGAGCGGGGAGCAGAGCAGGCAGAAGGACCGAAGTACACTGCTGAGGGGAGCAGTGGGCGGCAGGAGAGGTCTGCACGCCATGTGGGACCCTCCTCCTGTGGCCGGGGAGCAGCTGGGAATCGAACCGGCGCCGCAGAGGCTGCGGACAGCTTTGCAACCCAGCGCTCAACCGCTGCGCCACCGGGGAGGCCCTCATCAACCCAGTTTTAACAGCGTAAGTTGCAGTCTATGCTTCCTCCCACCTTTCCTTTCAAATTTTGTATGGTTTTGCTATAGGTTTTCTGCAAATTCTGCTTTCTCTGTTATCAGCCCTATTTTACCAATATCGTTTGCAGTATCATGGGTTTTTTTTTTCACTTTTGGAAACACTGTACATGATTTAGAGGTGCAGGACAACACCCTTCAGGCATATGTTGCCACGCCCAACAAAAAGTCACCAAAAGTCATCAACCAAAGGCCAATGCCCCCTCCTCACGTTGATTTCGCCTTCTCTCTTCCCCATAGTGCCTCAATTCTACAGTCAGACTTTTAGAGTTTATTATTGGTTTGGATTTATATTACCCTTTGTTTTATTTCTCTATATTCCACGTGTAAATGACACCATCCGGTGTTTGTCTTTCTCCTCTGACTTACTTCTCTCAGCATAATCCCCTCCAGTTTCATACATGTTACAGCAAAGGGACAAGAGTTTAACATTTTTTATAACGATAAATAACATTTCACATCCCATTTTGCATATATAATATGTACTCCTAATTCCACTCTCTTTCTTTGGGCACAGAGGTTGTTTCCATACCTTGGCTGTTGTAACTAGTGCTACCATGAACATAGGAGCACATGTGTCCCTTCAAATTAGTGTATGTGTATTCTTTGAGTAGATACACTGGAGCAGAGTTACTGGATCATATGGTTGGACTTTTTGTAATATTTTGATAAAGCTACATATTGTTTTCTGTAGGGCCTAGGCTAGTTTACATCCCACCCACAGGGAATGAGAGTTCATTTTTTTCCACACCCTAGCCAGAACTTCTTGTTTCTGATATTTTTCCAATCTCACACCTATGAGGCAGTATCTCATTGTGGTTTTTTTTTTTTTTTTTTTCTGGTGGTTAATCTTTTTTTTTTATATATAATAAATTTTATTTTTATATTCTCCCATACAATTGCAAAAGCCCCATTCTGACCCCAATCCTTCCCTTCCCGCCCCCCACCCCCCAAAAAGTGTCTCTGGTTCATAGTTTTTTGTTGATTTTGATTTTCACTTTCTTATATTCATTTTCCTGGTCCCTTATTTAAGTTTTCTAGATTCCTGCTATGAGTGAGACCATCCGGTATTTTTCTTTTTCTTTTTGGCTTATTTCACTGAGCATGATCCCTTCCAGCGCCATCCATGTTGCTGCAAATTGCATGTGTTTATCTTTTTTGAATGCTGAGGAATATTCCATGGTATATATGTACCACATCTTCTTGATCCAGTCATCTGTTTTTGGGCATTTGGGTTGTTTCCAAAGCTTAGCTATTGTAAACAGTGCTGCTATAAACATAGGGGTGCAGGTGTTCTTTGGAATGGATGTTTCTGTGTCCTTTGGGTAAATACCTAGGAGTGGAATTGCTGGATCATATGGAAGCTCTATGTTTAGTAGGTCCAGAAATCTCCACACAGCTCTCCACAGTGGTTGGACCAGTTTGCACTCCCACCAACAGTGCAGAAGAGTTCCTTTTTCTCCACACCCTCGCCAACATTTGTTGTTGCTAGTTTTTTTAATATGTGCCATTCTCACTGGTGTGAGATGGTATCTCATGGTAGTTTTGATTTGCATTTCCCTGATTACAAGTGATGTTGAACATTTTTTCATATGTCTGTTGGCCATTTGCATTTCCTCTTCAGAGAAGTTCTTTTTAGCTCTTCTGCCCATTTTTTGACAGGATTATATTCTTTGTTGTTGCTGAGTCTCATCAGCTCTTTGCAGATTTTTGTGATCAGTCCTTTATCATTAGTGTTGGGTGCAAAAATGTTCTCCCAGTTGGTGGGGTTTCTCTTTGTTTTTGTTATTGTCTCTTTTGCTGTGCAGAAACTCTTTAATTTGATGTAGTCCCAGCTGTTTATCTTTGCCTTCACTATCACTGCTTTGGGTGATGTGTCTGTAAAGATGTCTTTGATGTGCAAATCACGTAGTGTTTCGCCTATATTTCCTTCTATGTATTTTATGGTTTCAGGTCTTATGTCTAGTTCTTTAATCCATTTTGAGTTGATTTTTGTGTATGGTGTGAGGTAGTGGTCAAGCTTCATTCTTTTGCATGTAGCGACCCAGTTTTCCCAGCACCATTTATTGAACAAACTTTCTTTGCTCCAATGCATAGTCTTTGCTCCTTTGTCAAAGATTAGTTGACCATAAATCTGTGGGTTTATTTCTGGATTTTCTATTCGATTCCATTGGTCTGTATGTCTGTTCTTGTTCCAATACCATGCAGTTTTGATAATTATGGCTTTGTAGTATAGTTTGAAGTCTGGGAGTGTGATGCCTCCATTTCCTTCTTTTTTTTTTTAGTAGAGCTTTGGCTATTCGGGGTTTTTGGTGATTCCATATGAATTTCATCAATAATTGTTCTATTTCTTTGAAGAATGACATTGAAATTTTGATTGGAATAGCATTGAATCTGTATATTGCTTTTGGTAGGATGGCCATTTTAATAATGTTTATTCTTCCAATCCATGAGCAGGGATGTCTTTCCATTTCTTTGCGTCTTCTTCTATTTCTTTTAACAGTGTTTTATAGTTTTCTTTGTATAGGTCCTTTACCTCTTTTCTTAGATTTATTCCCAAATATTTGATTTTTTTTGTTTCGATAATAAAAGGGATGGTTTTTTTGATTTCTTCTTCTTCAGATTTGTTGTTTGTGTATAGAAAGGCTACTGACTTTTGCGTGTTGATTTTGTATCCTGCCACTTTACTGAATTGATTGATGAGTTGAATTAGTTTTTCTGTGGAGATTTTGGGGTTCTCTATGTATATTATCATATCATCTGCAAATAGTGATAGTTTGACTTCTTCTTTTCCTATTTGGATTCCTTGGATGTCTTTCTCTTGTCTTATTGCTCTGGCTAGGTCTTCCAGTATTATATTGAAAAGCAGTGGTGAGAGTGGACATCCTTGTCTTGTTCCAGATCTTAATGGAATTGCTTTCAGCTTTTCACCATTGAGAATGATACTGGCTGTTGGCTTGTCATAGATGGCCTTTATGATGTTGAGGTATGTTCCTTGTATCCCAAGAACTTCAAGGGCTTTTATCATGAATGGGTGTTGCACTTTGTCGAAAGCTTTCTCAGCATCTATTGATATTATCATATGGTTTTTATATTTCTTTTTGTTGATGTGTTGGATAACGTTGATTGATTTTCGGATGTTAAACCATCCTTGTGCCCCTGGAATGAATCCAACTTGGTCGTGGTGAATTATCTTATGGATACATTGTTGGATTCTGATAGCTAAAATTTTATTGAGGATTTTTGCATCAGTGTTCATTAAGGAGATTGGCCTGTAGTTTTCCTTTTTTGTGTTGTCCTTATTCGGTTTTGGTATTAGTGTAATATTGGCTTCATAGAACGTGTTTGGTATTGTCCCTTCCTTCTCAATTTTTTGGAAGAGTTTGTGAAGGATAGGCACTAATTCGTCTCTGAATGTTTGGTAGAATTCATTTGTAAATCCATCAGGTCCTGGGCTTTTGTTTTTGGGGAGGTTTTTGATTACCATTTCAATTTCACTAATTGTAATTGGTCTGTTTAGGTGTTCTATTTCTTCTTTATCTAGCTTTGTGTGATTGTAGAGTTGTAGGAATTTGTCCATCTCCTCTAGATTGTTGAACTTGTTTCCATATAACTGTTCATAGTAGTTACTGATCATTCTTTTGATTTCTGCTGTGTCCGTTGTGATTTCTCCTCTTTCATTTATGATTCTGTGTATTTGTGCTTTCTCCCTTTTTTCCTTTGTGAGCCTGGCTAGGGGTTTGTCTATTTTATTTATTTTTTCAAAGAACCAGCTCTTGGTTTCATTGATCTTTTGGATTGTTTTTTTCGTTTCAATTTCATTTATTTCTGCTTTGGTTTTTATTATTTCTTTTCTTCTACTGGTTTTGGGGTTTTTTTGTTGTTCTTTTTCTAGATCTTTGAGCTTCGAGATTAGGTTGTTTCTTTGAGTTCTTTCTTGTTTTTTGATGTGAGCTTCTATTGCTATATATTTTCCTCTTATTACTGCTTTTGCTGCATCCCATACATTTAGGATATTGGTATCCTCCTTGTCATTCAATTCAAAGAATTTTTTAATTTCTTCTTTGATCTCCTCGTTAGTCCAGTGGTCTTCTAGTAGTGTGGTTTTTAATCTCCATGAGGTAGGATAGTTCCTTGCCTTCTTTTTATGGTTTATTTCTAGTTTGATGACTTCGTGGTCAGAAAAGATGGTTGGTATGATTTCAATCTTGGTGTATCTGTTGATGTTTGTCTTGTGCCCCAGTATGTGATCGATCCTGGAGAATGATCCGTGTGCGCTTGAGAAAAATGTGTACTCCGTTTTTTTTGGGTTTAGTGTTCTATAGATGTCTGTTAAGCCCAAATGCTCTAGGTCCTTATTTAGAGCTTTAGTTTCTTTACTTATTTTTTGTCTTGTTGATCTATCCATTGTTGATAGTGGTGTGTTGAAGTCTCCCACTACGTATGTGTTTTCTCTGATGTCTGTTTTCAGAGAGGACAACAGTTGTCTGATGTATTTTGGTGCTCTTTCGTTTGGTGAGTATATGTTAATGAGTGTTATTTCTTCTTGAAGTATTGTCCCCTTGATCATAATGTAGTGACCATTGGGGTCTCTTTTTATTTTTTTGAGTTTGAAGTCTGTTTTATCTGATACAAGTATAGCTGTTCCTGCTTTCTTTTTGGCCCATTTGCTTGTAGGATTGTTTTCCATCCTTTGACTTTGAGCCTATTTTTATCTTTTGTAGCTAAATGTGTTTCCTGGAGACAGCAAAAGGTTGGGTTTTGTTTCTTAATCCAGGCTGCAACTCTGTGTCTTTTTATTGAAGAGTTTAGTCCATTTACATTTAGAGTTAATATTGATAAGTTAGCATCGGTATTTGCCATTGTGTTTGTCTTTCCTTTGATTTTATTTATTTATTCTTTTAGTAACTTTTTTTTTTTTTTTGGTCTTCTTTCGTTGTTATTCGTCCCTCTGAGGTTCTGGCTTTAGGATTCCTTGTAGTATTTTTTGGAGTGGGGGTTTAGTCTTAATGAAATTCCGGAGTTTCTCTTTGTCTGGGAAGGTCCATATTCTTTCTTCATGGAGGAAAGAGAGCTTTGCGGGATAGAGTATTCTTGGTTGGCATCTGTTTTCTTGGAGTCTGTTGACTATGTCCCTCCACTCTCTCCTTGCCCGTAGTGTTTCTTCAGAGAAGTCTGATGTCAGCCTGATTGGTTTTCCTTTGAATGTTATCTGTTTCTTCCCTCTTGTCAGCTTCATTATTTTTTCCTTGTCCTGGATTCTTGGGAGCTTTACTATTATGTGTCTTGCTGTGTTTTTCCTTTCGTCGTGGAAGTTTGGTGTTCTTCTTGCTTCTTGTATATCAATTTTCAGCTCCTTCTTCGCATTTGGGAAGTTTTCTTCAATTATCTCCTGGAATATTTTCTCTGTTCCTACATCTCTCTCTTCTCCTTCTGGAATTCCTATAACTCTTATATTTCCTTTCCTCATGGAGTCAGATAGTTCCCGGAGTCTTTCTTCATTCTTTTTCCTTCGTACTTCTCTTTCCTTTTCTGTTTTGGTTCTTTTTATTTCTGTGTCTTCAAGAGTGCTTATTCATTCTTCCATTTCATCGATTCTGCTTTCATTGCTTTTCCCAGAGTTCTTTAGTTCCTCCATTAATTCTTTGATCTCCTGCATTTCTTTTACTTCCCTCTTTAGGGACTCAATTTCATTCTTCTGACCATTGTTTTCCCTCTTTAGGGACTCAATTTACTTCTTCTGATCTATCACTTTTTTAATCATGGCAATTTTAAATTCTCTTTCTGAAAGGCTCAGAAGTTCTTCCAAGTTGCTGTCGTTGCAATCTGGGAGTGGTTTTCTTTTTGTGGTGTGCTTCTTTCCTGAGGAGTTGTTAGGTTGCGTGTGGTTCTTCTACTCCCTACTGTCTGTTTTCTAATTTGTCGTATGCGTTGGGTCACTGTGTTGCTCGGACTGGCTGGCATCTTGGGTGAACATCTCCGCTCCCCTCTGGCTCCTGCAGGAGCCATCTCTGGCTTCTGGGGGAGCTTTCTGATGGTTTTAGGCAGTTTTTACTGAAGAAATGTCCCTGTTCTATAATGGCGAAGTGGGATGCAGTCCCTGCGCCTCCGGTCTCAGGCACACTCTTCTGTGTGCCCGGTCTGCCCCGGACGTGGGTGCCTGCTCCCTCTGTGGGCTCAGACTGCTGGTCGGAAGGGGCCTGGCGTGGGCTAACTTCCCGGCTGGCCACTGGGTCCTCCAGAAGCCTTCTGCCCTTCTCAAGCAGTCTTAAGAAATTTCCTGTTCTATGGGGTGTTAGTGACTTTTTTTTTTCCTGGTCGCTAGGTGGCGCCAGAGATCTCTCCTATTGTCCTTGGGGGGCTGTTTTTCACCTCCCCCTACCCCGTGGGACAGGGAATAGAGCGGGAATGGTAGGGTAAGCCTCAACAGCGTTGGGGTGCTGTGTCTGCCTTGTGCCCCGCCGTGGTGGAGAACCCACGCCCCGAGTTTTCGTGCCCCGGGTCTCAGTTCAAAGCCCTCAGGTCCAGGACGCGGGCTGTAGCCCAGTTCAGTGGCGCGGGAATGGCGCCTTTTGCACCCCGCTCCCGTGCCTGGGCGCCTGGTTCCTGCTCACTCAGTGAGGGACTTTCACCCCCGTGAGGGTCTCCCTGAATCTCCCCGCAAGCCTAGGTCGCAGGCGCGTGGACCTGGGCAGCCGAGATCCAGGTCTGCATTTGCTTTTCAAGTGCGCCAAGCGCGCCCGCTTTTCCGCGCAAGCTTACTGGCAGCCCAGGCTGTGTGCGAGTCTCCCGGGGTCTTTGTTCTTCTCTAATGGCGCCCCGGAGCTGTTCGCTCACCGCTGCGGCGGATCCTGCAGGGTTCTCCACAGCTCCCTTTCACGGGGTATGGTGGCTGCAATAGTTCCTTTCCACTCCCAGTCCCGCTTGCTGCGTAGTTTTTACTTGTTGGTTGTTTTAGTTTGTTGTTTTCCTCCTCTCTGCAGGCCGGAGAGTGCCGCCTCTGTGGGTGGGGGAGGGGAGCAGGGTTCTGCGCTTCCCTCCCTTCTGGTCCTCTTTTATGGCCACTTTCTTCTTCGGGCAGTTTGCTGGCATCACCCGTTTATCTTCCGTGTCCCGTGTCCCGGTTCTCACTGGGACCTGCCGCTTTTCCTCCCTATTAACTTTTTTTAATGGGAGATCTTACTTGCAGCGTCTCCTCGCCGCCATGTTGCTCCGCCCCCTCTCTCTCATTGTGGTTTTTATATGCACTTCTCTGAAGTGATGATATCATTTTTGCATATGCCTATTGGCCATCTGCATTATTGGAGAATGAACTATTCAGCTGTTCTGTCCTCTTTTTTTCAAATGATGGTTATTTTGTTTTCTTTTTATTGAGTTACAGATCTTAGATATCAGCCTTTTCTCAGATCTATGGTCTGCAAATATTTTCTCCCATTCAGCAGGGTGTCTTTACTTTAATGATAATTTATTTTGCTGTGCAGAAGTTTTTTTTACTTTGATATAATCCTAATTGTTTGTATTTTCCTTTAAGAGGAAAGGTAATAGACAAATCAATAAAAGATTGGCTCTGTTAGTTTATTCCTCTGAATCTTAGATAGGCTGTTTACCATTCCAAGTTAGTACTAGTTTCTGCTTTTTCAGTCTGATTCAGGTGCATTGTCCTTGAGATCACCTATTTCTACTGAATAAATAAAATTAAAATTATAAAAATTGGAAAAAATATATATCTCGTAACACAAAGGTTGTTCTCCCAAAGACATAATATATGAAAATGTAGATGACAAATATCCAGAACTATCCAGAAAAAAATACGTAATTTTACTTGT
The DNA here is from genome assembly GCF_014898055.3 of Talpa occidentalis. Taxonomy (NCBI): domain Eukaryota; kingdom Metazoa; phylum Chordata; class Mammalia; order Eulipotyphla; family Talpidae; genus Talpa; species Talpa occidentalis. The sequence continues at coordinate 29,539,775 of NW_023601653.1, forward strand.
TAAAAAATGACAGAATATATTTCATATGTTGCATTAAAATTGTAAAAGAACTTTAAAAAATTTCTAAAGACTTTTAGTTTTGAAAGACAGAAACAGTTCCCAGGATAACTACATTATCCATTTTCTACTTATCTTCTTTTTATGCCTTTATACCAATAATAAAAATAAGCACTAGACTTCAGAATTTGGGAAACGTGTTGTAGTTCCAAAATAGAATGAAAAGAGAATTCCTCAACAGAAAAAATTACCCGAAATAATTTTATCTTATTCAAATACCACTATCTGAATGAAATATAATGGATGCCTGATAATATTTTTATATTTAAGAATATTGGAAGACAAAATTCTTTAGCATTAGGAAATTTACTTACAAGATTATAAAACGTACTGTAGAATCAAGTATACAACATCTTTCTCAGTTCTACCATATTTTGAAGAAGTGTAGATTGACCTTTGAAATATCTGAAATTTAAGTTAGCATAAAACATAAACTTTCTTTTTAAAATTGACTTATGAAAGAATTTTCAAGCATAACCATAAAATATTTATCTTCAATTACATGTATATTATGTTTTCTTATTCACTCTGTTTTTTTTTTTTTTTCTCCTAAGGCCTTTTTTAGTTATTTCTTGGTGAATAAACAGATTAAATATCTGCTTTTGTTTCTACACATGAATGAGCAAATCACTGAAACTCCATAGATATGATATTGAAACCATATGAAAACCTGACACTGAGCAGGACACTAAGAGTAAATGGGAAAAAGTGAGTGCAAAGCATTCATACAAATAGGTTTTATTTCCCTCTGGCACCTTCTGGTGGCAAACACAGTGTATTGCTGAATCCTATAGCTCTGACAGGAAGAATTTACTGCAAACATTAGTTAAAGCTTGATGTATTATTACTCAATAGCTTGAGTACCCCAAAGTAACCTAAGTACATGTCTACATTTTTCTGTAGTTCTGGTTATGCCGTCATAACATGTTTATGCCTGAAAAGATAGTTTTTAAGTTTTCTGTTGTAATTGGAATTTGAGTTAATTACTTGTAAGGCATTGTAAGTTTTTTAAACTTTTGCTCTAAAAAAAATATGGAAAAGGTGGCATCAGCTGATATGATTGTAAACAAATCTGCAAATGTCCACATATGTGGTCTAAGTCTGGATTATACAGCAAATAAACAATTTTAAGAGAAATGTTTATTTCTCCTCATTAGACTAAGAATGAAATGTTAAGAATGAGTAATAACTAACATTTCTTGAGACATATATACCAGAGATAATGTTAAAATATGCTACATACATGATCTCTCATTTGGTGGCATGATAAATTAATGGGACAGGTGTTACTATCCCCTATTTAATAGATGCAGAAGAGTCATAATTTATTTTCTACATTTTGAAGCAATAAATAGAAAACATAAGAAAAAAAGACTCAAATGTAATTTCATGTTCAAACAATAAAATAATGCATGGATGCATACATTACTTAACATAACAAGCACACATACAAATGTATGCATATAAATATATGTGTGCATATACATATACATATATGTGTATATAAAGAACCAAATATTAGTAATTTAACATGAAAGAGACAAGTTAAGGACATTCAATATATGAACTGAAGATGGCATAAATTAACAATTAGAATACCATGGAAAATTTTGTAACAGAAATATGTGTACAACATGTCAGGATCACCAAGAGACTAGTTCCTAAATCTGTGTAAAGACACAGAGAGGAAACCAGCCAGCCAGTGATCAAGATCCCCCCATTAATCCTCTATTCCCATGATTTACTGAGCAATTAAAGAATTATGAATTGCCTTTGTACCTGGACTTCCTCCAGAGAGAAAATGCAAAAGCGATAAGACTTAAGCCTTTCAAAGACCCTGTCATAATTTGAAATTTGTTTACATTAAACAGGCACAGATCATTTCCACTTCATTTATCAATGACTGAAATAGTCAACATTGAGTTCTAGGCACATAGTGTGACTCTTCAAATACCTCCTCGGTGACATGCATGGCCTAAGCTAATGGCTAGCCTTGTTAAGGAACATCAAAATTCTTTAAAATCCCTCTGCACAACACTATCCTATTTATAAAAACATTTTCAATACTCTCAGTGGCATTAAGTATAACAAATAACAGGCTGAATTCTGTAAAGTATCAAGTGATAGAGTGATCTAGTTCACAATTTATTTAATTGGTTGACACTTCAATAAGAGACAGGGCTGAAGGACAGGCATCTGAGAGGAGCTGTTTTTGGCATTTCACACAGTTTCCCAAGAGGGCAGAAATCATGCCACTGTTATCTCTGTATCCTACTACCCTGCTCAGTATTGTGCACAAGCATGTAAAAAATATTTGTTGAGGTATGGAGAATTATGTGTGTAGGTATACATCCATATATGTATGGAAATTCATATACATATATGTGGGCATCTGCATATATATATAGATCTTCATATATATGTATATCTGGATAGATATATACATATGGAGAGATAGCTATCAAGATATATATATATATATATATATGTATAACTCTCCCTCTCTACAGATATACTCTATATTCTCTTTATATATTTATATAAATAATGTGAATTTATTTTACAGAGTCACAAAATTTGAAAAATATTAACAATCTGAAAGGCAAAAAAATCCCACTTTATTTAAATTTCTATAACTGATCACATAAACTACAGCCATGCCCCTATACACAATCATCTTCAGCGAGAAATTCTATACACATTCATCTGGTCCTAGGCTCATAAGGTTTATGCCAAGTATGCAAAGCAAAGAGAAAAAGAGCAATCATTTTTAAAGTCAGAAAACTAAACTTCATGAGTAAGGTTTTGGCTAGAAAATTGCTATCCCCATAAACATTGCATGATTTCCAAGAAACATGACAAAATTTCTATCAATAATGCCATAAGATAAATATTTGGCTTAATTCAAGAATAGTTCAGATCATTCTTTTATTTAAACCATTTCCCCATATAAACAAATCATGGAAACAGCCTGGACACTCTTCAAAAGACTCTAAAGAACTCACTGACCCATATAACTACATTATTTAACAAAATTTCTCCCAGACTATAGCAGAATTTTTTCATTTTTTCCATTACTGCAATTTATGTGTAATATGAATACTGTCCATTTTTAAAAATAAGGTTTCATAGTACTTTAGTAATCAAAAGTTATTGCTAAATAACATTAACAGCATAATGCTTTGTAAAAGCAAAGGCTTAAACATCAAAAAGCTGAAGGCTATCACATACCATAATGACAACATTTTAACACTACCTGATGCTTTTCTGTATAAATACAGAGCATGTACTTTTCTTGAAAGGGCATGAGTATATTAATTACAGGAAGTCCTGATCCCCTTTTTTCTGAACAAAGGGTGTTCTAATTCCTATCAAATGAAGTATGTCAGTCACAGCCCAGTACACAATGTACAAAAACAATACCAAGCAACTGAAACCATTTTCATGTCTTCCACTGTCTATACAAATCCCACTCTTACATTGAAAAAAAGAGGATAAACAAAAAATGTGCATGTTTAGAGCTATTTGTAAATTTCATCATTGCTTTTTTTTAGTGCACACATTTGTCTAGCAGAAAATTGCATTGGACTTCAGTTCCATTGAAATACACAGAACATAGGGTTTATGGGAAATAGTTGGCCCACCATGAAATCATAATTCTTCGAGGTGTGCTATTCTTGAATTCCTTGCCCACAGCAAACCTGAGCAGTGAAGTAGTTTGCAGGTCTATTTCAGGCTAGTTCTCCTGAATCAGAAAAACCTGGTTAAGAGGCTTTTTCTTGAATTAATAGACTTCAGGATTTTAAATAAAGGGAAATGCATATTACCTCCTACAAATTAAATAGTGGTCATAACTGCTTTACATACATTAAGAAAATGTGCTATGTAAATTGCTATACAGCACTTTCCAAAATTGGCTATTCAGAAGCTAATGTCTTTCAGCATTTCAGATTTTGAATGTAATGTCTTAATTATGTCAATATAAAAGATAAATCAGAAGAACTACCAGTTTAGAAATACAAAAACGTAAAAGCTATTCCCTGCTTTCCAGTCAATGCTTCATGTTTTTATATCCACCTCTCTTACTTAAAACTAGCACTAATCTAAGTGAAAATATCTACCTAAGTTTCGGATTTTAACCTGTCTGAGATGGGTATGTATACATAAATGAGGGAATTAAATATAAAGAGGACATATAACAAATACGATATTAATTGCTCAAAATTTGCAGTACACCAAATTCTGTTGCTATGCTAATAATGCAAGAAGAGTATCAAATATCAAAATGAGGTAATTTTATAAATTAATTTGAAAATATATCCACATACTCAAGATACATTATGTATACATATATACATTACACACATTGTGCATATACTAATACACACAAACCTGTACACACATATATACATATGTATAAATGTATATATACACACACACATATAATCATGTTAGTGTTTTATACCTGAAAAATTCACTTACCAAGTTATTGATCAATATTTGACTATAATCTTAATTTCACAAATGAGAGAACAGAGTTTCAGAGGTTGTGGAATGACTGGCCCTAGTTTCCCAGCTTACAGTAGATCCACTGCAGCAGGAATATGGACCATGGTCTTCTAACTCTTTTACCAAATATAAAAACAAAACAAACCCATCTCCAAATCCAGTTCAGACAGTACTGCTGAGCTTAGCACTATGGCACTGAAGAATAAGAATGTATGTGCAAACTATCTCTGCTGTTGACTAGCACCTTAAGAATAATGGAGAGGTGTTGTCAACATGAGAGTGAAAGAAGAAATCCCCAACCAAAACCAACTCAAAGACAATACACAGACAGTATTCTTTTGTGAGAAATCTGAAACCAGGTGAATGTTTCCCACATCCAGGTAAGAGTGAAAATTGTCATGCTGATGCCAGTAGGATATTCATAGCACTCACATCACAGTACCTTTCCCCGGTTTAGTGTTGAATAAGCAGAAGAAAATCCTTAACTCTCAGTTCTTCCCTAGGGGAACAGGAGTAAGAGTTCAGAGTCCAATATTCTGGCTTTTCTGCTGACTGAGGAACTGGTTTCTGTCTTGCAACATTGACAGGACTGAGAATACTGTAGTTGTCTCAGGCTGCTGAGAGCAAAAAAGAGCTGGGCAGCTCGTTGCTGCTCCTGATAATATATGTACAGCAGACAGGCTGATACAACTACCAATCCTTGGAGGTAAAGAAGAATAGAGCAGGTATCCAATATTCTGGCTTTTGGGAAGGAGGGTGTCTGTGGAATGGTTTCTCTCTTATTCAATCATTTTTCCAAAATAATTAAAAGCAAAATCTTGAAGAAATATTTTCAACCCATATTTATTATGGAATTAAGTATGATAGCCAAGAGGTAAAACAAATTAAATGTTCTTTCATAGATTAATGGATAATGATATATTTTATATATATCATATATACATATATATACACACATACAGTGGAATATTACCCAATCTTAATGAAATCTTATCATATGCTATAACACATATAAATCTGAGGACATTCTGCTAAGTGCGATTTAGCCAAATACAGAAGGACAAACACTGCATGATTCTACTTACATGAGTAATAAGATTGTCAAACTCATAGAAGCAGAAAGTGGAATGGTAATAATGGGAAATGAGTTGTTGTTGGTTCAATGGGTATCAAGTTTCAGTCATTCAACATGATAGAGTTCTAGAAATCTGCTATAAAACAAGATGCATATAGACATTGTAAATAATACTTTTTTTTAAATTAATAAATTTTATTTTATATTCCTCATACATTTGCAATCCCCCCATTCTGACCCCAATCCCTCCTCTCCCACCCCCCCAACCCCCAAAAAGTGTCTCTGGTTCATAGTTTTTGTTGATTTTGATTTTCACTTTCTTATAGTTATTCATTTTCCTGGTCCCTTATTTAAGTATTCTAGATTCCTGATATGAGTGAGACCATCCGGTACTTTTCTTTTTCTTTTTGGCTTATTTCGCTGAGCATGATCCCTTCCAGCGCCATCCATGTTGCTGCAAATTGCATGTGTTTATCTTTTTTGAATGCTGAGTAATATTCCATGGTATATATGTACCACATGTAAGGAATCCAAATAGGAAAAGAAGAAGTCAAACTATCACTCTTTGCAGATGATATGATAATATACATAGAGAACCCCAAAAACTCCACAGAAAAACTAATTCAACTCATCAATCAGTTCAGTAAAGTGGCAGGATACAAAATCAACACGCAAAAGTCAGTAGCCTTCCTATACACAAACAATAAATCTGAAGAAGAAAAAATCAAAAAAACCATCCCTTTTATTATCGAAACAAAAAAAATCAAATATTTGGGAATAAATCTAACAAAAGAGGTAAAGGACCTATACAAAGAAAACTATAAAACACTGTTAAAAGAAATAGAAGAAGACACAAAGAAATGGAAAGACATCCCCTGCTCATGGATTGGAAGAATAAACATTATTAAAATGGCCATCCTACCAAAAGCAATATACAGATTCAATGCTATTCCAATCAAAATTTCAATGTCATTCTTCAAAGAAATAGAACAATTATTGATGAAATTCATATGGAATCACAAAAAACCCCGAATAGCCAAAGCTCTCCTGAAAAAAAAGGAAGGGAATGGAGGCATCACACTCCCAGACTTCAAACTCTACTACAAAGCCATAATCATCAAAACTGCATGGTATTGGAACAAGAACAGACATACAGACCAATGGAATCGAATAGAAAATCCAGAAATAAACCCACAGATTTATGGTCAACTAATCTTTGACAAAGGAGCAAAGACTATGCATTGGAGCAAAGAAAGTTTGTTCAATAAATGGTGCTGGGAAAACTGGGTCGCTACATGCAAAAGAATGAAGCTTGACCACTACCTCACACCATGTAAATAATACTTTAAAAGTTGTTAAGATGGTAGTTTTCATGTTACATGATTTTACTACAATAAAAAAGTTTAAGTCACTATTTCCCTACATACACACACAATCATGCACAGATAAATTAATTTTCAGCAAGCTGCAAATGCACAGTTGCTTTATTCTTCTTATTACAGTAGCCTCTTAAACATTACAAGCTCTTTCATAAAAGCCTTGCTCTACAGGATTTCTCCTGTCAACATAAAGAGTCTGATTTGTTTCCAGTATGGAGTTTTCATCAAGTGTATTTCAATTAACATTCATGGAAACCTAGTACAAGGGAACTTGTAGTCCCCTTGCTACAGATAAGAAAGTGAAGGCAAGAAATGTTAAGAGGAATTAAGTGGTATAGTTTAGATTGAATACAGGACTCTATTATTGTAGTCTAAGAATTGGGACTCTAGATTCACTTATTGGTAAGTTGATTTATTACAATATGACCCTGGGCAAAATATATTTTCATTTACACTTATGTATTTCCTTTCCTTTTTCTCAGGGATGATTCATTGAAGAGTCCCTCTCCCCTTGATGTTACATTGTAATTTGATTTAAACTGCAATTTGTGTTTTAGTGGTGGAGAATCTCCCCATTCAATTGCTGTTACTATAACACACCTACCACCAATGCACCTACAGTTCATTCCCACTCTCCATTGTGATCCTTTCTCATTTAGTTCTCACCCCTACTCCCCACCTCCCACTCTAGTAAACTCAGTACCATAATCAGAATTCTAGGGTTTTTTAAATAAGTCAGAAAGAGAAAGACAAATATCAGATGGTGTCACTTATATGTAGAATGCAGAGAAACTAAACAAAGTGTCAGATAAAGGCAAACTAACATTTGAGTATTTTCAATTCATAAAAGATGAGAAATTATAAACTGAGTTATGTGATGATAAAAAATATACATATTTTTATTAAAACCATTTGATTTATGGAAAAATAATAGAACTCAGGACTCAGTGATTATTATTTTTACAAAACATACTCTGCACAACCTTATGTTATTTATGTCACTTATCACAAATAAATTCTGCCTCATTACACTGAGTTTCTTGAGTAGCATATTTCTTACCCATTCTTTTTATCTCTAACACAAGTATAGCATTACAGACAATTCATTAATATAATTAAACATTATATACAATGTACACATTTCTACAAAGCACAATTTACTAAATTAAAATATCCATTCATAGAGTAGAGAAAGTTCCCAATGATACCTAATACATATGAATCTCTCATTCTTTATATTTAATATATACATGAAAACTGATTTCAGTTGTTTACATAAGGGAGCTTATAAATTTTTATGTCCTGAGATATGTGAAGTGAAACTAAAGATCACAATAATTTATATTCCTCAAATTACTGAATGCATTATAGACTGGACAATTGCAATGGCCTGATTGGTAAAGAAAAGAAAAACAATTAGATTTCCTGGAGTTCAAAATTATTTTTTAAAAAAAAAGTTAGATATTACAATATTTAAGCTCATTCATTCATTCATTCTCTTTCTTTTTTAAATTTTGCTAACATTAGGGCCTCCTCTGGTGGTGCAGCGGTTGAACGGTGGGCTGCGAAGCTGCCTACAGCCTCTGCAGCGGCTGTTCGATCCCAGGTCCCAGGCGAGGGTCCCACATGGTGTGACAGACCTCTCCTGACGCACCCACTGCTCCCCTCAGCAGTGTATTTCATCAGTATGCCTGTTCTGTTCCCTGCTCTGGCTCTGGTGAATTCTCTCACCCTTCTGCTCATCTGACTGTACCCAGTGCCTATATAAATAAATAAATCAATCTTTAAAAAAATAATAAAAAAAATAAATTTTGCTAACATTGATTTACAAGATAGATGACTTAAAGGTATAAGATCACACCCATCAGGTTTATGTTACCACACTACACCTACTACCAAGACACTGAAAGTCCTCCACCATAGGTATCACTGAGGAAAAAAAAAAAAAAAATTGATGACTTCAAGATTTACATAGTTTGGAAAGAAACTTGAAAAATGCAGCAGCTTGAATTTCATTTTAAGTGTTGAACAAATTCTAAAAAGTTCAAAGTTATAGTTATAAGTTTTGCACATTGTAAATATTACTTGCAAATATATTTGTGAAGTGCAATTTTTCGTTTGCACTTAAATCTTGATAATGGTCTAAGCTCTCTATATCTATGAAAACCTGTACTGTAGGTAAGAACAGTACCTATAATGCATGCACCTACAGTATAATTTTATAAAGAACTCAGGCTTTCTTGACAATGATTGAAGACTACCATAACTTTCTCTTCACTCAGCAAAATGGCACATTGTACAGAGAAAATCCACAGGATGAAGCAAAATATGGCTGTGTGAGCAAAGCACTGAGACTCAGTCTAAGTGTGCCTGGTGAGTTAACAAGATATTCTGTGGTATAATAACAAAAGGCACTGAAAAAAGGACTTTACTTCAAAAATCATCAATGCTATAACAGTAACAGTAGATTTGTTCTCAGTTACAGTGGATTTCACTTGACTGACAACATCTACATCAAAGCAATTTAAAAATGCTGGGTTTTTTTTTTTTTTGGTAAAAGTTCTATTTTATCAACTCCAAAATTTGAATAGACTATTAACACGTGAAACTGTGTACACATAAATATTTGTTGTTTCCAACATTTACAAATACAGGACATTCATATTTAAAAGGCAACGTAAGACAGATACAATATGAAGATACAATACGAAACAGACAGTGAAATCAAAGTTGAAAAGTTAATTTTGGTATCTGAAATGTGTACATTTGTGCTTAAGATCTGATTTACTGCATACCAACTATTAATATATATTAATGGGAGGGCTCTGCAAACAAAGGTGAGCAACAAGTCCTTGGAAAGCATGGGGCGGCCTGCAAGGCTGTTGGAGGCTGGCAATTCCTAAGCACCCCTTCTGAGTAAAGGCAGAGGGAGGGCCCCACTAACAAAGGTGGGCAGCCAGTCCCAGGGAAGTACCACCCAGCTCATAGGGTTGTTGGAGGTCAGCAACCTTTGAGTACCCCTTCCAAGTAAGGCAGAATAAATGAGTTTAGTAAAGTAGCAGGTTACAAAATCAACAAGCAAAAAGCAGCAGCCTTCCTATATGCAAAAAAATATATCTGAAGAAGAAATCAAGGAAACCATCCCATTCACAATTATACCAAAAAAATTAAATACCTGGGAATAAACCTCACAAAGGAGGTAAAAGACCTATACAAAGAGAGCTACAAAACATTGATAAAAGAAATAAAAGAAGATACAATGAAATGGAAAGACATTTCCTGCTCATGGACTGGCATAAATAACATTATCAAAATGGCCGTTCTACCAAAAGCAATTTACAGATTCAATGCAATTCCAATAAAAAATCTCAGTAGAATTCTTCAAAGAAATAGAACAAATATTGATGAAATTCATACGGAACCAAAAAAACCACAAAGAGCCAAAGCACTCCTGATTAGAAAAAGGAAAATGATGGCATTACACCCCTGGACTTCAAACTATACAAAGCCATAGTAATTAAAACAGCATTGTATTGGAACAAAACCAGGGACAAAGACCAATGGAAAGAAATTGAAAAACAAAACATAAAGCCACACATATATGGACAACCATTTTATGACAAAGGAGAAAAGAATATGCACTAGAAAAAGGACAGTTTCTTCAATTAATGGTGCTACGAAAACTGGACTGCTACATGCAAAAAAATGAAACTAGATTACTCCTCAAAAGATCAACTCAAAATGGATAAAACAGCTGAATGTAAACCTACAAATATACAATACATGGAAGAAAACATAGGCAAAATACTCCATGACATACGTCTCAGAAATATCTCAGTCTTTAAAGACAACCCCCGGAACAAAGAAAATGAAGGACAAGATAAACAGCTGTGATAACCTCAAATTAAAGAGCTTGTGTATGGCAAAAGACATAGTTACCAAGACAAACAAATACCCTATTGACTGGGAGAAAATATTTGCAAGCCAAAAAACTTATAAGGGACTGATAACAAAGATCTACCGAGAGCTTACACAACTCAACAAAAACGAAATAAAGAATTCAGTCAAAAAGTGGGCAGAGAGCTAAAAAAGACACTTCTTCAAAGAGGAAATACAGATGGCTAACAGGCACATGAATAAATGCTCAATATTATTTATAAGGGAAATGCAAATCAAAACCAGAACGAAATATTGTTACCTCACACCATTAAGAATGGTCCATATTGATGTTGCTGCAAAATTGCATGAGTTTATCTTTTTTGATAGCTGAGTAATATTCCATTGTGTATATGTACCACATCTTCTTAATCCAGTCATCTATTTTTGGGCATTTGGGTTGTTTCCATAGCTTAGCTATTGTAAATAGTGCTGCTATAAACATAGGGGAGCAGGTACACTTTTGAATGAATGTTTCTGTGTCCTTTGGGTAAATACCTAGGAGTGGAAATGCAGGAAAGAAATAAAGAAGAATGTGTATTTATTAAAAAAAATAAAGAATGTCCCATATTGAAAAAATTTACAACAACAAATGCTGGCAAGGATGTGGTGAAAAAGGAACCCTCTTGCATTGCTGGTGGGAATGTAAACTGATCCAACCACTATAGAAAGCCTTGTGGAGGACCCTCACATTACTAAAAATGGATCTATCATATGATTCAGCAATTCCTCTCCTAGGAATCTACCCAAAGGACACAAAAACATTAATTCAAAAGTCACTTGCACTACTATCATCATCGCAACATTATTTACATATTTAAAATATGGAAACAACCTAAATGTCCAAAAACAGAAGAATGGATCAGGAAGATGTGGTACATATACACAATGAAATACTCAGCAATCAAAAAAGATAAACTTATACCATTTGCAGCAACATGGATGGAGCTGGAAGGGATTATGTTTAGTGAAATTAGTCAGAGGGAAGATGAAAAATATTGCATGGAGGAAACATAGGGAAAGCATACAAGGGATCAGGAAAAAAAAAAGACAAAACTAGCAGTCAAAGTATAAATTGGAGACACTAGCCGGGGAGGGGGAGGGAAAGAAATCAAAACAGGAGGGAAGAGCACAAAAATCTGTAGTGATGGTTCACAGGTATCTTGGCGGTGATAATTTTACAGGGACAACACCTAAGAGGAGAAATCAAACACTGTACAAAAATGAATGACATGCAAAAATATTTTAAAAAATGACAATAAATAAATATATTAATGAACATTGACTAAACATGTCAGTTATGAATAGTCTGAAAAAATGAGCATACTTTAAATTCCATTGTCACATTAAACTTACTATGTGATACTCCTTTTTATCCTATGGATTTAATATCTTTTTTTTTATAATAAATTTTATTTTTATATTCCCCATACAATTGCAACCCCCCATTCTGACCCCAATCCCTCCCCTCCCGCCCCCCACCCCCCAAAAAGTGTCTCTGGTTCATAGTTTTTTGTTGATTTTGATTTTCACTTTCTTATAGTTATTCATTTTCCTATATACCATGGAATATTACTCAGCATTCAAAAAAGATAAACACATGCAATTTGCAGCAACATGGATGGCACTGGAAGGGATCATGCTCAGTGAAATAAGCCAAAAAGAAAAAGAAAAATACCGGATGGTCTCACTCATAGCAGGAATCTAGAAAACTTAAATAAGGGACCTGGATTTAATATCTTGATTGCCAGATAACCAAAACAGTTTTAGTGACAGGATTATAAGCAACTTGGTATTGGTGAACTATGGTGATTTGGTGGTAGGTATCCTAAGGTGGTGACATGTGATAAAGAGAATCCTAATTAAAAAATAAACTGATTTAAAAAATAAAATGGTTTAATAGACTGTGGGACACAAAGGTGAATAAGAGCAGATTAGGAACTAGCACAAGGATCAGGACAATAAGCATGTGGCCAGCAACACCAAAAAAAAAAATAGCGTCATAAAATGAATTCCCCAGGGAAATTTTGAGTAAAGGGTAGAAATGCACTAGACCATATTCTCTAGTCATTCATGTGGTATTATTCTGGATATTTCTGCAGAGCTTCATTGCTCAAATCTAAGTTATAGAAATTTGATTTCTCTAAGCATTATATCTTCGCTATCTGAGAAAAATTTTGAAAGCTGAGTATGTAATATAAATTTCTTTGAAATTTCGCCAAACACCAGAAACAAGTCATATATTCCACACCACATTTTTTTTCAGTGAAAATATATTGATCTCATAATTAGAAAAAATATTTTAAAACCAAGGCACATAATACAACAGCCTCTCTCTTTAATTTGATCAATGGCTTGCTCTGTTTTTAAGCCTAAATGAATGTATAAAGACATGGTCAGGCAAGCATATGTGCCCCTTCTTCAAGTCAAGTATACCAAAGAATTTGGTCCAACACTGTCTCAGAAGAAGCTGAGCTTGGCTTGCTGTGTGCACTGGGTCTGAGCTGTTAATAGCTTCCATGGTGCTCATCACTCCATAGGGAGGTCAACTTCTAAAGTAAATGCAGCCAAGGCCACATGTGGCTGTGAGTTTTGGTGTTATCACAGATACAAACACTAAAAGAACTTAGTCCCTTTATCACTGTCTTGAAAAACCAGCTATTAGTCATAGAGAATGACTGATGAAGTTTAATCAAAAGAAATTGTGTTGATTTCCATCAATGGGCTTGACTGTTTATCAATATGAGTGATTTGCACGTATGAAACTATTTTGTTTGCACGCAAACTCTAGTCCACAGAAATCTGAGCCCTGGTTACTGTCTCAGAAAGATATGGATGTTTGGCATTTTATATGAATTAAAATAAGTACCATTTGAGAAGAAATATCAATACTTGTGGCCTTATTATAATCATTACATACCAAGAATCCAACAGGCAAATCTAAGGCTACAAGCAACTTCAGGTCACTATTAGCATATTCTGGCTAGGACATCAGGGTAATGTTTACATTATTGGAATCTCAATTCAAGTTATAAGTGGCCTTCCAATGGGAACACATTTTGACCCCCAAAATATATTGCTCCTAACTCATTAGCAACTAGCATCTTCCTGTTTCCTGAACTGTGATGTAAGGTAAGGGCTTTCAATATATTTCACATTGGTGGAAATATGTGTACATTTAAGCTGGAGCCTTCTGGAAGCAAAGAGCATTCCTACAACTGGAACAAATTCAGGAAGGGAAAACTTTATATTATAAAAATGAGATGATATCCTCTTTCTACTTAAACTGCAGTATCTTTCATTGACCCAGCAATTTTATCTTTCTTTCTCTTGGCTTTCCCTTATTTATGCTTACTTTCACAAAGTCTCTCTCTGAAAAATAAATTGTGGGCTAAGGAGTGGGCTACAGTTAGACATGACAAATGTAATAACAGAAAATAATATGAGACAGCTAAAACCAGTGTTTGCTTTTAACATTCTCAAGTTACAGGTGGCTTAAATGACTAGGGTGGAAGGGTAGATGCAGACAGACTTAATTCAGAACAACTAAAAGCTTTTTAATGGAGTTATGGATTTTGGAAATGAGAGAGTGGGTGAGGGTGCAGAATGAGTTCACTGGAAGTAGGCAGCTATAGAAACAGCCCACCAGAGACATGATAAAACCAAACACAGGAGGCAATGACTAGGAAATAGGAAGATCAATCTGCAGGTGAAAGAACATCACCTCTATTTGTTGGAATAGAGGCTGATGTGCAGAAGAAGTCTAATCAGAAAATTTCCCGAGAGCGGATTTAGTGGTTGCTTAATGGCTAGTTGTGTAGCAGCTTTTATCTCAAGCTAAGAGAGAACACTCCAAGGTTAAAAATGAAGATCTCTCATCCCCAAGCCTACAGCTGGGAAAGAACCTAGGTCCAGGGTTCAAGAATGAGGACCAAGAACTGATCCAAAGTGAATGACAGCAGAATCCCCAAGCACATCATTAAACATTTCATGCCTGAATCTATTCTAAGTATAACCAAGAAACTACACATGATACAGTGCAAGGGGAAAAAAAAAAAAGCTTTCACTCTGAAATGCCATCCCTCTGTTATAATAAATACCTAGGGATTTAAAGGACTGCAGTGCACCCCTGAGAGGGGAAGAGAGAGAACAGCAACCGTCAGCCATCAAGAGCTTAGCATGGCAACTGTCCTTTTCAGTTCCCAGGCGATGGTGATAAAACATCACCAGATTCACAGCAATGAAGATTCCAAGCAAAAACTGCCAGGCTTGGCCTCCCTGGTGTCACAGGGGTTAAGAGGGTCGGAACCTATGAAGCTATCCACAGCCACTGCAGCATGAGTTCGATCCCCAGGCAGGGAGCAACCCACATGGCGCAGCAGACCTCTGCTGACTCGCCCACTGCTCCCCTCAGCAGTGTATTTCAGTCAGTCTGCCTGTTCTAGTCCCCACTCTGTCTCTGGTGAATCCTCTCAAGCCCCACACCTCTAGCCTGTACCCCAGTTCTTGTCTGCATAAATAAATAAATCTTAAAAAAAAAAAAAAAAAAAAAAACAAACCTGCCAGGCTGTGGACATCTCCCTTCCTCAGAAATCCTGTCCCACTGAAATCCCAGCTAAACTAAGCTCTTTCAGTCAACTGGAAAACAAGACTGATAGGCTATCAGACGTCCCTGCCCTTCTGCTGCCACTGACCCTACACTACATGACAAAGTCAGAAAAAGATCAGATCCTAGTTTTTCATTTTCTTCAGTTTTTAAGCTATAATTTCAAGATCAGTTCAAAGCTCTTCCCCCTTATTCCAAATTTCAAAAGCAAAGAGACGCAAAAAGAAATTTAGTATAACACTCTTAACTTTGATTGATTTCCCTTAGAGGAGAAAAAAATCATAGTATGAATAAGAAATAAAGACTGGGAATTTCTCATGAGGTTAGTGGTGCACAGAGAGTGAAAGGCAGGGCAGAGGCCATAAGCAAAAAAAAAATCTCCACTTCAATACAGAAGCACTGGGTTAACATTAACAAGAGAGAGGGCCGTATGAATCTCTGAGACTCACACTCATAATTCTAATGCAAAGTCACAGAGGGACTACAGATGTCTGTGAGACTCTAAATGGGCTTGATGTTTCATAAAATGCAAAGCACTTAAATAATTTTGTGTGTACCAAGTTCACTCAATCAGCAATTATCTCCAAAATACATAATTTCCAGTTACTTCATTTCTTTGAGAAGTACAATGTGACACAGTATTTGAAGAATGTTTTCATTCAGTTTGTTGTTTTATAAGGTCATTGGTTTGGGATGGAATCAAGGGATATCATGGCACAAAACTTCTGACCAACAAAAATTGAATAACTTAAAAATTCTTAGAAGCAATTTTTCAAAACTATGTTTAAAGGTAGCTGCCAAGGAAGGAAAACCCAACTCAAAGAAACATTGCCAAGCATATTAGATTAGTTCATTTAATCTATTGCCAAGAGCTAGAACAAGAAAAATACCCAAATTGTCTCTAGAAATACAAGTAACATGAAATGCTATTTTTCTAATATGTTAGAATTCTATGATGATTCAAGAGAGAAAAGACAAAGAAATCAAATTCCAGTCAATATATTACAATATTCTTCTAGGACTTTGTTTTTCATAAGTTACAGCAGAACATCTCTATTAATTGTTCATCAAATTAAAATTGTATAAATGTATTTCTAGAAACTTTTAAGTAATTTCTATTGGCATCTATAAGGGAAAGGAACATAAATCATATTAACATTCATTTTCTGATGGTAAAAATGGTAAAGAGAGAACAAGTGAATTTCACTCAGAACATTGGAAGACTTGATTTTGGGTTTCTACTTGTTTTTACTAAACTGAGTCAGTAAATACAGAGAATTCAAGTTTTTATGATATGACAAGATCACAAATAGGGAAAAGTTATGGAATCAAGCCAAGGAAACTCAAAAGGTTTAGATTCACAAGTTAAGTTTACATAGGGATTGGTGATTCATGTTTTTCTGCAAAAAAAAACCCTAAAACTTCAGTTCTAAAATGATTTCAAGGGTTCTAGACAAAATTGAATCTTTTAATGATTTGAAAGTATGTTAATTCTAGAGAACATCAGGAAATTCAAAAGGAAAATAAGTATACCCTAATAACCATTGTCTGATTTTTTTTGTTAGGATCTATTAAATAACTATTGGCTTTCAAAATGCAGCATTCCAGGACATTACTATTATAAAAATTAATTTAAAAATTAAAGCTGACATTTGGCCTGCTGACACTTATTCTAGGCTCCTATTAGAAAAGCTCAAGATTCCATAATAGTTAATCTGAGTTCATGTTGTATAAATGAGTCTGGAGGGGTTAGGTCTATTGTCAATATTGACAAACTAAACAGACTTCTTAAAAGATAACTTGAAAATATATATGGGAGAAAAACAAACCTTTGAGAAAAACAATTATTAAGTATTTACTCCATGTCAGACACAATACTAATTGCTAGAAATACAAAATTATTACTGAGAAGGCAGCAATTCAATAGAAAAAGAGTAGGATAGATAAACTTGTATTCAAGTGTCCTTTGCCAGATTACAAAGACGGTCATTACCTCATTTTAATACCTCAGTTTATAAAGTGTCAAATGGGGATATTCCTAAATCACAATTTTTAATTAAGCAGAAATTTCATGTTTAAAGAGCTTTTTTAATATTTTAATGTACTACATTTGATATGATCCCTTAGTATACCTTGCAAACAGCTTTACACCATCTAAAATACTTGATTTAATTTATATACACACTGTTCCCTGTTCACTCTATTGCATGTCTCTTAAAGGCACTAGATATCTATAAACTCAGTGCCTTACAGAATAAACACATAGGAGACACCTAATCACTGTAAATGAAAATGTTTGAAACATACGTAATGAAAACTAAAATGATTTGGTCCTAAAAGAAAAAAAAAAGCACAATTCAAAGTGGTTCCTGAAAAAGGGAGTAGGATTTAGAAGGTAAATAAAAGGAAGGAAGATACTCAATGCAGGTGAACATTCTTAGATCTAATATTATATTATTAGCATGCAAAAGTATACACATTTCCTCCAGATATTTTAATTTTGGGTCTTTTTATCTTTTGATTTCTAGTGAGAGAGATAAGCCCAAGCAAGATAATCATGATAATATATCACTTGACGGGTAATAGATTATTCACAGTAGAAGCAGAGTTTAGGAGTAGGTCTCAACAGTAGATCAGGCATATAGATCAACATATTGAACTGGCCCCTACTTTGAAGAAAATCATTTTATCTGGAAATGAGAAAACTATCTCAAGATCTTTGAACAACTATTGGGAAAATAGTAGGTACTCCTTCAAGTTTAATATACTTATTAAAGTTAAAGCATTTTTTTCAGTATTCATAACAGAGATCTGTTAATGTTAATTTTAGTTCCACAAAATGATTAAATAGGCACTTCCAGAGTAGTTTGCACAGTGATAAATCTACCTGAAATTTCATTAACTTTTTATTAACTCATATCTTTTAGCTACACAATAGGGTAATCTCCTTTGATTTGAAGTATGAATCACAAGTTAGAGGTTGTTCGATAATAACTTCCCTGTCTTTATAAAAGAATCGTATTTCCTCTAATACTTATCATGGATGCAATAGCTTTGGAGGGAATTAACAGTCACAATGGATGAACTCATCAGAACACGTTCTAACGGAAGAATAAAATACATCTGAAAAAATTATGCATTTAACACCCTGAATTAAGATGGTTGTTGTGAAGTATCTTAAAACACACTAAAGACCAAGAAAAATGCCACCTTTAATTCAGCTATAAAAGTTTCCATTATAATAACAGGGAGTGCTGTATCTTCAACCTCCAATTAGGACATTATGTTCTATAAGGCATAAACTTGGACTGTTTGATATCAGCATTTGGAACAGTGCCTATAATTTTAGAGAGGCTAAAACTTCCTTGAATCCAGAAATGACAAATTGTGCATGTTTAACCAATTAATGTGCCCTCATTTCACTGAAGCTGCTGATAGATCTACCTCCTCCTTTTCAAGAAAGTGTGCCTGAGAATAGAGCCATAAAGAGAATGGTAATGTCAACAAATGGGAAAGAGTATCCTAAAAATATAATTTTTGGAGACTGGATCTAAAAACCATTTCATAAATTTAAATGTTCAAGTTTGTTTTTCAATAAATTCACTTTCATTTTTCAATCTAGCTTGAGATAGTTGTCATTTTTCTCACTGTCATGGAAGAAAAAGCCATGATTAAAACAATACATAAATGCAACAAAGATAAATTCACCTTTAGGCTAATTTAGACATCAGTTAGAGTAATATCAGGGCAAACATAAGTTTCCTTCGTTCTGTTTATTACTGTCTTTGGCACCTTAAAAATTACTTAGTATTTGTGATTAAGCTTCTAAAATAGTACTATAAAATCTTTGATTTCACAAATATAATGTAGATATAAAATTCAAATATCCCAAAAGAAGTAACACTACCTTAGAAATAAAAACTGAATTAGAAATGACTATATATACCAAGGGTCTTTGATCTGACAGGAAAGTATGAACAGAGAGGGTAGACAGATAAATGAATCTTTGAAATGAATTTCTTACACATGTTCTCTAGTTCATTTAGATTATTTTTTGTAATACAGCTTTGAACCAGTCATTTACTGATAATCAAATTTGTTAAAGTGGATGGAGTTCTGTTCATTCTATTGTAGCAAATATTGATGGTTGACTTTTTTATTATTAGTTCCCTTTGTAATTAATGATGATAGGTAAATCTACAGATTCATTAATAAGAACATTCTATCTGAAAAAGAAAACCAGACTAAAGATTTTGCTTTGTATGAAGCAATTGTTATGGAATGGTATACTATTTATTTTTTAAAATAAATTTTATATTTATATTCCCCATACAATTATAACCCCCTTATTTTGACCCCAATCCCTCCCCTCCCCGCCCTCCACCCCCCATAGAGTGTCTCTGGTTCATAGTTGTTTGTTGATTTTGATTTTCACTTTCTTATAGTTATTCATTTTCCTGGTCCCTTATTTAAGTTTTCTAGATTGCTGCTATGAGTGAGACCACCCGGTATTTTTCTTTTTCTTTCTGGCTTATTTCACTGAGCATGATCCCTTCCAGCGCCATCCATGTTGCTGCAAATTGCATGTGTTTATCTTTTTTGAATGCTGAGGAATATTCCATGGTATATATGTACCACATCTTCTTGATCCAGTCATCTATTTTTGGGCATTTGGGTTGTTTCCAAAGCTTAGCTATTGTAAACAGTGCTGCTATAAACATAGGGGTGCAGGTGCTCTTTGGAATGGATGTTTCTGTGTCCTTTGGGTAAATACCTAGGAGTGGAATTGCTGGATCATATGGAAGCTCTATGTTTAGTAGGTCCAGAAATCTCCACACAGCTCTCCATAGTGGTTGGACCAGTTTGCACTCCCACCAACAGTGCAGGAGAATTCCTGTTTCTCCACATCCTCACCAACAACATTTGTTGTTGCTAGTTTTTTTTTTAATATGTGCCATTCTCACTGGTATCTCATTGTAGTTTTGATCTGCATTTCCCTGATTACAAGTGATGTTGAACATTTTTTCATATGTCTGTTGGCCATTTGCATTTCCTCTTCAGAGAAGTATCTTTTTAGCTCTTCTGCCCATTTTTTGACAGGATTATTTTCTTTATTTTTGTTGAGTCTCATCAGCTTTTTGTAGATTTTTGTGATCAGTCCTTTATCATTAGTGTTGGGTGCAAAAATGTTCTCCCAGTTGGTGGGGTTTCTCTTTGTTTTTGTTATTGTCTCTTTTGCTGTGCAGAAGCTCTTTAATTTGATGTAGTTCCAGCTGTTTATCTTTGCCTTCACTATCACTGCTTTGGGTGATGTGTCTGTAAAGATGTCTTTGATGTGCATATCATGTAGTGTTTCGCCTATATTTCCTTCTATGTATTTTATGGTTTCTGGTCTTATGTCTAGTTCTTTAATCCATTTTGAGTTGATTTTTGTGTATGGTGTGAGGTAGTGGTCAAGCTTCATTCTTTTGCATGTTGCGACCGAGTTTTCCATTTATTGAACAAACTATCTTTGCTCCAATGCATTGGAATGGTATACTATTTTTATTTATTTATTTTAAGATTTATTTATTTTT
Source organism: Talpa occidentalis (assembly GCF_014898055.3). NCBI lineage: Eukaryota > Metazoa > Chordata > Mammalia > Eulipotyphla > Talpidae > Talpa > Talpa occidentalis. The sequence goes on from NW_023601653.1 coordinate 29,560,913, forward strand.
GTACAAGAGCTGCGGTATAGGCCAGAGGCACGGGAGGGTGAGAGGATTCACCAGAGACAGAGCAGGGAGCAGAACAGGCAGAAGGACCGAAGACACTGCTGAGGGCTGCTGTGCCATGTGGGAATCTCCCTGGCTGCCCGGGAATTGAACCCGCACTGCAGAGGTTGTGGACAGCTTCATAGTGCGGCGCTCAACCCGCTGCACCATTGCGGAGGCCCTATACTATTTTTAATGGATTTAACAGCAACAGTTGCTGGACTGTCATGGGACTTCCAGAGCATGTGTACCCACTACTATTTTGGAAGTCAAACAATTAGGAATCAGGATTTCTTTTAAACTGCTACACACACAGAAGCACACACGCGCGCACATCCATACACATTTATTTCTAACCTTAAAGCTTTTTAATTAGACTTATATATTATTAAAATGAACAGAAAAAAGATTTCTTTATGCAATTTAAAAGTAAACAAGAGGCATAAAAACAGAATAGAAAAGCCCTCAGCTGCCATATTCTTTTTTTTTTAAAGATTTGTTTATTTATTTATACAACCACTGGGGTACAGTCAGAAGCATGGAAGGGTGAGAGAATTCACCAGAGCCAGAGCGGGGAGCAGAACAGGCAGAATGATCGAAGTACACTGCTGAGGGGAGCAGCGGGCGGCAGGAAAGGTCTGAGCACCATGTGGGACCCTCACCTGGTGGCCGGGGATCGAACTGGTGCTGCAGAGGCTGCGGGCAGCTTCCCAACCCAGCGCTCAACCGCTGCGCCACCGGGGAGGCCCAGCTGCCATATTCTTTTATAATATATTCAATATATGTTCATCTATGGCTCCAAATAATCCTGTATGTTTAAAATGTCATTGAGCTCATCAATTAACTGTTCCAATCCTCTACCGGTACAAGTAAGAAAAATATTACAGAGAGAAGTCAAATGTGTTGTAGAAAAATCACGTAAATGATTACTGATATGAATATTAATCCAGTGATCCAAGAGCCTTTCTACTTTGACATTTTTAAGTGTTCAACTGTCTAATAATAAATTAGATAATTGAGATTAAATGGTAAAACTCCATGAAAATACTACTACCAAAACTGACACAAAATAAATAGAAAGTCTAAAGAATTTTACATCATTAAAGAAATATGGGTTACCATTAAGCCTCCCACAAAAAGAACCACACCCCAAATGTTTTCACTGTTGCATTCCATCAAGACAGTGGGAAGAAAAAATAGCAATCTCATATAAAATTTCAGAAACAGATAAAAAAAGACTCTTCCAACTCATTTACCTCATCCTACTCATTAGTCTCTTAAAAGGCTAATACAAGTCTGATACTAAAACTTACATGCAAAAAAAAAAATTGTTAGAAAAGAAAATTTCAAATAATGATTGTCCCCATTATGGCTAAAAATGTGTTTAACAAAATATTAGGAACTTAACTCCAGAGATAAAATTTATACTGATAATTTACTATGACTAAATTGGGTTTACTACAGGAATGAAAGGTTGCATCTGTATACCAACTACTGGAATTAACTACATTAGCACAATAAAGAAGAAAAACCTTATGAGCATCTCCACAGATGTATGAAGGCATGTGATAAAATTCAACACCCATTCATAGTCAAAACTCTTAATGAATTAGGAATACACAAAAACTTCCTCACTCTGGTAAAAGGAGATTTATTAAAAAATCGACAGTTAAGATCATAAACCTAATGGTGTAAGACTGAACATTTTCCCATAATACCACCAATATGATAAGACTGTCTGTTCTCACTATTTCTAGTTAACATTGCAATATATAACTTTGCCAGTGCAGGACTGGAAAGAAAGAATCAAAACTGCCTTTGATTCACAAAGGACATGAATATTTTTTGCTGAACATCCTAAGGATACATATGCAGACACAGACGTGACTTTTGAACTAATTTTACTTTCTCTTTTCCTTGTCAGACAAAGATCTTCTCCCCCTCAACTATCCAAAAACTCTAATTTATTCTCTCATTTCTACTCAGCATTGGCATTCTCAGTTTTGTTGATACAGTTTGTGGTACGTGATCCCTTCCAATTCCAAGTTCATATCCTGAAAGTCATAAATGGCCTTCCTGTTACACTTCAAAGTTTACTAAAGCTGTTCATCTATGGTTTTAATACAAATCAGCAATAACTCTATAGTCAAGGTCTTGACCTCAATTGGTTTGTAGCAAAGACTGAAAGTCAAAGCACCAGAATTTCAGAGAGAAAGGAATAAGATGCCCAAATCTATACCCACAAACAGGATGGAGGTAAATGCCAAAACAGAACTATTTAAGTCAGAATTTCATGAGTCCTTATATCATCTGAGGAAATCTTAAAACACAGATATAAAAACTTTGATATTATTTTTATGCAGGATGGGCCTTATATCCCTTCCCCCAAATATGGATCTAGTCATCCCACCAAAAGAATACTGTAAAAATGCTCTATGATACATATGCAGCTGTGCCCTTATTCACTGAAATACCCACTCCTGGTACCTGGAGTCACCATGTGAGAAGTCCAGCTACCCTGAAGCCAAATTGTGATCTAGCCCAAGTCACACGCAGATGCAGGTGAGGTCAGTCTTAAAGTTATGCAAGACATGTACAACATGTGGACAAAGAAGCCTCACCAGTAAAATAAAACCCTGCCTTGCAATTCTTCTCAGCTGAAGACCCAGAAAACATTGAGTACAGATAAGACATCCCTGCTGTGCCTCTGTTCAAATTCCTGATTACAGAATCCAAGAGCATAATAAAATGATTATTATTTTACTGCTGCATTTCGGGTGGTTTGATATGCAGCAATTGATATTAGAATACTGGATAAATATGAGATTTCATTGTGGCATCACATTAGAAAACCACAGCATCCATAGGCAGTTGTGAGAGTTGGGGCATGGAGAATAGTGCATAAACAACATCTGTACCTCATTGAAGCAAAAAGTTCCAGGGTTGGAATATGAGTTAAAGGCCAGACAATCCTGCCAGTCATCTCCCTTGACAGCCAACATGCTTCCCCTGGCTTCATGTGCTGCAAGATTCCTACACTAGGAATAAATACTTTTTTGTGTTCCATGCCATTTGAGTCTATCAAATAAAAATGTAGATGAGACACAATGAAATTAAAGCATAACCTCTAAGAACTAACAAGGCCTGGCTACATAGTGATGAAACAACCTGGCATGGAGCACTTAGAAGAAATTGTGCAGAACCACAGTAAGAACAATTCTACAATTAAGAAACCCAAACTCTGCCATTTGAACCTCATTAGATAATGGCTGATAGAGAGATGAATCATTTTGCCATTATTCACCAGGTATGTAAATTTCAGTAATTAAGACACAAACATCCATAGCCATGCCATTCAGGTAGTTTCCTACCAATCTTTAAGAGGAAACCTTAATTGTATCCTCATCTTTTAACCATTAAAAGATGATCTTGAGTAAATGATCTTGCTTTAATTCTATTGTCTCCTATACATTCTGGCAACTATACCAATTCTTACAATTTCAACTAATAACATTCCCAATTTGAATCTCCAAATCTATAGCTCTATCTCAGGCATCTTAGGTATCCAACAGACTCTTACACCTCTAAATTCAACATAATCAAAACTCATTTGCTATCTACATCCCTCTTCAACCCCATCTGTTCCCTCTGCATGTTCTAATTGCATTGGTAGTATCAGTTACTTTTTTCCCAATGATAGATGATAAAATTAGGAGAATATGTGAATCAAAGTATAAACAGTGCTAAAAACTGAAGGATTCATATATCTTTTTAAGTTAGTATTTTTGGTTTTTTAAAAGATTTATTTATTTATCCATACAAGAACTGGGGTACAGGCCAGAGGCATGGGGGGCGGTGAGAGGATTCACCATAGAAAGAGTAGGGAGCAGAACAGGCAGACTGACTCAAAACACTGCTGAGGAGAGTAGCAGGCGAGACAGGAGAGGTGAGACAGGAAAGGCGAGACAGGAGAGTCTCTATGTGGGTATCTCCCTGGTTGGGAGATAGCTTCACAGTGCTGTGCTTAACCCCTTGCACCACCATGGAGGCCCTCAAGTTAGTGTTTTTATGTTCTTTGGATAGATGCTTAGAAGTGGAATTATTGGATCATATGGTAGTTTCAATTTTAACCTCCATAATAATTGAGGAACCTCCATAATAATTCCCATGGGTAAAAATGGGTAAAGAAAATATGGCATACACAGATAGTGGAATACTACTCAACTATAAAGAAGGATGAAATCTTGCCATTCGTGTCAACATGATGGAACCTGAGGGTGTTACACTAATTGAAATAAGTCAGAAAGAGAAAAACAAATACCATAAGATTTCACTCACATGCGGAACATAAACACAATAAACAACTAAACATCATAAAATAAAAATAACCTGACAACAAAAGGATTGTTACCAGAGGAGAAGAGGGTGGAGGTTGAAGGAACAGGTAGAAGGGAGCCAAATAGATATTGGTAGAGGGTTATTACAACTTTGGTGGTGGGCATGGTGTATCACACATTTAAAGAGATATGAAACATATACAATGATGTAAATCAATATTACTTCAACAACAACAACACAACATTAGGCAGCTCTCTAGTGGCGCATGACTATGCAGTTGCCTCTCTCCTCTCTTTTCCTAATAAACCTGTCCTTTTAAAATGGAAGAAGAAAACATTAAATGAATGAATGAATGAATGAATGAATGAATGAAAAGATGGCTTGCAGGTTGAGAGAAAGCAGCTGACAGAAAGATACACACAAAGAAGTTCCCAAAGTCACAGCATTTACCTAAGATGTTTGGATTGGAGTGATTTCTATAGATAAAAGGAGGAGGGTGAGAGGTAGTAATGTGCAGTTTAATGACTGGCAGACAAATCAAGAAACAGCTGACAGTTGTTTAAGTTAAAAATCTTAATCATCCTCTACTTCTCTATCACTTTAAATCACCACATCCTGGACATTAATTATAATGTCATTTTACATATTTAGTTTTGTCTCCTTTGCCCCAAGTTAAAAATTAAAAATTCTCCTACCAACTTTTTAACATTCAAACAACTATACACGTTCTTGCATCATTCTGTGCCTTCTTTTAAAGATTTATTTTATTTATATATGCATACAAGAACGGGGGTGTAGGCCAGAGGTATAGGGGTGAGAAGATTCACCAGACAGAGTGGGTAGCAGAACAGGCTGACCTACTGAAATCCACTGCTGAGGGGAACAGCGGGAGGGACAGGAGAGGTCTGCTGTGCCATGTGGGTTAGCTTCCTGGTTGGGAACAAACTCATGTGGCAGTGGCTGGTGATAGCTTGATAGCACTGAGACCTTAACTCCTGTGCCATGATGGAGGCCCCCATTCTGTGTCTTCTGTAAATTCTGCTTTCTCTGACTAGATTATTATCATCACCACATTTTAGCTTAAAATTCCTACTCACCTTTCAAGTTCCAGTTCAATTGTGAACTCTTTGAAAAGCCTTGAATTTCATGCTAATTGTTTCCATCTCTTTTCTTTTCAAGCTCTTGTCATATATTTTATTTCTTAACTTATGGCATTGTATATAATTTTATTCCTTTCATTCTAGGCTGTAAGCACTTTGAGAGAAAAGATAACAATTTACTACTTTTTTTATCCATGGTGTTTGTCATAGGATCTGCCAAATGAAGGCACTTACCAAAAATTTATTTAATGCATGAGTGATTAAGGGAATGAGTCAGTCTGAAATGCACAGCCATGAATATAAGCATCTCTGAAATAATGAAAATGTGAAATTAAAAGGACATTTCTGCCAGTATAATGTGAGAAATGGGAACTTGGAGCAAAAGAAATAAAGTATTTTCATTTTACAGATGAAAAATGAAGAAAGAAATTAAGCAACTTATGCCTCATTATAATTCACAAAGAATCAGAATTTATATCTAGGACTGTGTTATGCCAATGTCCCTTATTTAACCATATGCTTAGACAGTCAGTTGATCATTTCAACCTGCCTATCACTGTTGGAGATGCCCCAAGACAAATTTGAGGACAGTTGTAGGGAAAAGGCAGAGGCATCAGATGACAATAGTGTATAGTGCATCTGGAGGAACAGAAAGGACTGAGAGAATAAAGGACTGAAGGAAGCTAAAGAGAGAGAGGACTGGAAGGCAACAGGGGTGTGAGATTTAATGACATACTCCAGGCAATGCCAGGACCATAGAGCTACATAAAATACCAAGATGTGCTGACTCCACTGGGAGAAGGAAACTTAGTCAGAAGTAGAGAACTTCAGTTCTGTAGCAAGGTGAAGAGCTCAGCTGCCAGAGGGAGAATAACAGCAAGAAGTTTTCACCTACATCCCCAAAGATGAAATTAGTGAGCTCAAACATGCTGCTATCTAATATATAATATATAACCATAATAGATATACAAGAAAAAGTTAATGATAAATACAATCACTTCTATTATGTCTGTATTTAAGCAACGTTTGGTTATAACGGGTGAACACATGAATGTAGAAAGTTTATACAAACATGACTCCATGTCTTTATTAACTGATTCAGCAAAGGTATTTGCAACTACTATCATGTCTCAGGCATCAGGGATTTTGGGAAGAAAGAGGCATGGCTCGGCATTCAAAAAGCTCAGAGACTTGCCACATGTAAAAGAGGAAAATAAACAAGAGCATCATGCCATGTAGATCCTATAGAACCAAAAGTCTCTTACCCATCAACAACAGAGAAAAACTACTTGAGGTATATTTAGAAATTTAAAATATATATATATTTAGGACATGGGCCATGACTTTCCAGAACTATCTACTTAGGATAGAGCTAGTGCCTCTTGTTAGAAAGCCAGATAATGTCTCTAAAGTCAGGAAGCAAACAGCTAAGGGGTTTTCTGTTGGCCACAGTTTCTGAAGAAAGTTCAAAGATAATGGACTTTCAGGGCCCTGAAAGTCCTCATCTACTGCATTAGATATCCAGCTTGTTGATGTAAAGTGTCATGTCTTCCCATGAGTAGATATGAAATATTCTGGAAATTCTCCTTAGTGTTTTCATCTTGGGAAAAGTAAAGCAATGACATGGGACAAGCAAATTGCTAAACCTAATATAAAGCAATCATTCATAAATTTAAAAATAATAAGATATGCCTTAATAAAGGTAAAACATTACAGGCCTCCCCTGGTGGTGCAGGCGGGTGAGCGCTGTGCTGTGAAGCTGTCCGCAGCCTCTGCAGCGCCATCTGGATCCTGGCCCGCTGGGGAGGGTCCCACATGGCGCGGCAGACCTCTCCTGTCTCACCCACTGCTCCCTCAGCAGTGTATTTTGTCAGTCTGCCTATTCTGTTCCCCACTCTGTTGCTGGTGAATCCTCTCACCCTCCTGCGAATTTGGCCTGTACCCTGTTCTTATACAAATAAATAAATCTTTAAAAAAAAAAAGGTAAAACATTACCATGAAAATTCTAAGAAAAAAATTGCATTTCTCATAAAGCGTTATTATCATTAATATCTGAACATTCAGATAAAATTGTATTAATAAATTGAAAACCTAAAAAAGACCACAAAAATTTTAATTGAAATTATGAAACGTAATTATTTTTTTTGTGTAATCACTTTCAGTTTTACAATGGTGCTCTGATTATTCTGTCTTACATGTTTGGTTGGTATCATCTCTAAGGATATTGCACCACAACACTGACGTTTCTACAGAGCAGATGTCAGATCCTGCAATCTGAGTTATCATTGTGATACCTAAACTATTAAAGAATCAGGTTCAAATAAACCAAGCAGATTAAAGGATGCCATTTACAAGGGAATGTCATCACTAATTGAATTCTAAAGCCATGACTCATGACAATAATTGAGTTGTTAATGGCTCTAAAGAGAACTTGCTCTAGAATGGTCAAATCCCTTTGCCCATCTTTGCCACCTGCTACCCCATCTTATGGGTTCTAATTATTTAGTTTCCTTAGTTACTTTATTATTTTTACTTCAAATTTACAATTTTGTACTAGTAAATCATAAATGTCCTTGAATATTTAAAAATGTGATAGGAAAGATGTTAACTCATATAATCATTATCATGATAATGTTATTTGATTCCTTTCAATATATGTGTGATACTAGCCAACTTTCTACTACATTGAACTGAGATTACCATTTACTCTGATTTCATTTTTTATTTACCAAGATTTGATTGACTATTCACTCCAATCATGAATCAAACAATATTGCATTTGCTAAGAAAACAAAGAGTAGTAGACTAAGCAACCTTAACTAGATTCCCCAAATTTTATATTTTTGTCTGTGATTCAATAATATTTTCCTGGTATTATTTCATGCAGAATCTTTATATTAATTCTATATCAATATAAAAGTAAAGTTATTTATCTTAGCTTAAAAATGGAAGCTATTTTTTTAAAGTAATGAGACTAATAGAAAAAAACAAAAATGTAAATGACAATCTATTTCTTATACTTAGGGATGGTTTAACACTTTGGTTTCAATTTAAACAGTCTGAACTACTGAATTCTAAAATCAGAAAATAGTTACCACTGAATACATTCCTTTTAAATGAGGAAGAGAGGAAGAGAAAAGAGAGGTATTTTTGAATATTATTCTAATTCTCACATATAATTTATTTTGTATTATTTTCAACCATCCAAGATTGTAGTTAAGATAATCACCACTTTAATAAAGGAGAAAACTGAAGTTCTAGAGAGTTAAATAACTTGCCTAATATCTTACTACTGTATGAATGAGTTGAGAATGGAAAGCATAGCTGTCTGGTTACCATATTGCACCATACAGCAGGGATGAGCTAAGAATGCCACCCACAGTGGTGACTGTGGTATGATCACATGTAGTTAAGGAGGTGTGTAACTTATGCCTCTGAATCATATACAGCATTGTAAAACAATGTTACCTCAATTAAAAAGATTAAGAAATTTATGTTTTCTGAGAAACCTATGGTGAAGTTACAATATTTTCAATATGTAAGTCATTTTGACCCCATCGGACCTTTGTATATTCTCCTTGTAAAAATTATGTGTTAAAAAACTACTTTTAACAAAATAAATGAAAATGTACATGTCAGAATTTAAAATATATTTATATTAGCATGAAGTTTACAAAGTATAAAACATTTTATTTTTTTAAACATGTATTTATGCATACAAGAACTGGGGTACAGGCCAGAAGTGTAGGGGATGAGAGGATTCACCAGAGACAGAGTGAGGAACAGAACAGGCAGGCTGACCGAAATACACTGCCAAGGGGAGCAGTAGGTGAGTCAGGAGAGGTCTGCTGTGCCATGTGGGTCACCTCCCTGGCCGGGGATAGAACTCATGCTGCAGTGGCTGCGGATAGCTTCATAGTGCCACCAGGGAGGCCATAGTATAAAACATTTTAAATGACTCATTTCATTTTAAAAATTTTGTTAGTAATGTTAACTAAACATTATCCTTTCTAAGCAATGGATTTTCTAGAAATGCTATTAGTGCTTTTATGCTTAAATCCTCACACAATCATCACAAAATATATCCAGCCTCCTGTAAGTCTCTTATCTGTCAAAGTGACCCAAGACTTCCCTGGGGCATCAAGCTGAGACAGTTTGTTTCTCAAATGCTGTACAGGAACTATCTGCATCAGAATAAGCAAAGAAACTAAGACTTTAGACCCACTGAATTATAATATTTGAGAAAGGAACCTAAAAAATTGCATTTTATTAAGCACCATTTATTATTATGATACTGATGGCCCCAGAAGAACCTGATAAAGTTCTAAAGTATAAGGTCCACTTATCTATAAGAGTGGGAAAAAATGAAACAATATTTGTGATCATTCGATCTCTTTGTAGATTAGCAAATAAAAAAAAACATTTATAATTATGTTTTTTGTATGTGATCATCACTCTGGGATATGGAGACAGCAACTAATATTTAAAGCTAAAACTTAAATTGCTGATTTGAAGATAATAAGTTCTACTGTCATTTCTAAAAATATTTAAATATTCATTTTTTCACACAGTTCTGATCAAACAAAACAGATGCATTACTTATAATGTTGACACCCCATTTAATTTATTATCTTAAATAATAAATTTAAGTGTTGCTCCACTTTAGCAACAGTCATATATAAGTGCTATCCTTATGATATACCCTTAACCTCAGTTTAGGTTCTGGTTCATTTTTCCTTTTTACTACATCTGAACACCAGGATACTGTTTCCACAGTCAGCTCTCAGAGAAAAGCATCTAAGTATAGTACTCTGCTACAGTTGCTAAGGTAACCACCATCTGCTAGTCTGTTCAAAGTTTTGAGTTCACAGACATCTTAACCTACCTTCCTGAAACACCCAACATAAAAGCCAGTGCCTAGAGAAAGCTGGCTCTCTGTATCAGTTTTACATCTCAGACTAGATAGTGTGTAACATCAAGAGAGGTGGGTATTTTTAGTTTACGATTTTTGTTGCATTTCAACCATTGGTAGAAGACTAGCTGTGTTCTAAAATAGAATCTTGGATGAGCTCATCTTGATTCATTCAGTGATTTTAGTGCTACTTTGACTTGAATATTGGTATATAATACTGAGCTTTCTCAGATTTTTTTTTTTTCCCTAGCAGCAGATGTTCAAGACATGAGAATAACATATTTTGCTTGGAAAAGAAGCAGCAGTTTCAGCAGGAAATGTTATCTTTTTTAGACTTGTTAACACTTGGAAATTGTCTGCTGAGTGTGTTGAGATCCTCCTCATTCAGTACTATTGGTGAGGTCTTTAAAAATGCTCTAACCCCCATTACTTCCTTAACGTTAATGCTAGTCCAACCCTAAAGCCAGTATTAACCCCATTATCCACTTTCTCTTACCTTTGTATCAACTGAGTAAATCATGGAACTATGTAAAATTGGCCAACTACTAATTCAGATTTTCCAATTTCAGTTGGCTTTTGTTCATGTCTTAGAACTCCCTTCATTACCGCCACATTAAGTAGCAGCCCACAGCTCAGAGCATTTAGCCATAACCCTCCTAACCCTCCAAGACCACATATCCAATTTTCATTAAATTTTCTTTGCTTTTCTTGCCTCTCCTTCTACATTACCTACTACTCTTTAATATCCTCTACTACCTAATTTCCATTAAATCTATTCTACAGAAACCACTCTCCAAAATCACAACTGGCATGCCCATCACCAAATTCAATCACTTTATTTCTTATAACTATTTATTACACTACTATGCTATCTTTGACCACTGGTTTTTATGTTAAGCCATTCTCTTATTCATCTTTCTGTCAGCACTTACTTTGCCCCGTCACTTATCAAATCCTCAATAAAACTTGATTAGCCAAATATTCATGTGTGCGTCTATCAATATCCCATTCCTAGACTAGTCCTTGAAAATGAAACAGTGAACAAGGCAACAGGATCCTTATCTTCAGAGTGCCTGCAGTCTAGTGAAAACAATGGACTTTTTTTTTTAAGTAATCATAGTAGTAAAAAGGAGTGGAACAGGATACAATGAACACTTACTGTAAGCAAGTCTGACCTAATTTAGCTAGCCACGTGTGATATTCATGAGAGAATGCCTGGATATTCCTTAATCAAACACTATTTGCACCATGTTTTCATTTCTCTAAAAGACATGTTTGAAATAATTTTTCATGTTTAATAATACATATTTAAATTATACTTCTGTTGACTTTTTTTCTTTTGCTGATAATAACTGTGTGGGCAAAGAAGGACTGGAAGGAAAATCTTAAGAAAAAAATCAATATCAATGCTTAAAATTTCCATCTGTTAAAAGCTGAACTTGTACATATACTAGTCAAGTGAATACCAGTGGGTTTCAATTTGTTGTGATGTTATATTCATTGGGTACAATTAAAAGTGGGATAGTTTTATGTAAAATCAATATTTATAAAATTCTAAAAAATTTTATCCATAGGGAAATGCAAATAAAAGTTAAGACATTGATTAGAGTACATTGTTTCTTTAAAAATTCTGAGGGTAAAATCGGTCAAAAAGGTTGAAAACTCTATTTTATATTTTTATTTTTCAGTTTGTTATTACACAAGATGGTAATAATGATTATGAAGACTTGATCTTAATATATAAGGTCAAGCTATTTGACCTTCAAGTAGATAACATATAAGAAAGGCAACAGGGACATAAGGACAGTTCAACCTTTGATAAGATTTAACATACTTATGATTATAATTCCCCAAAATGTGGGGATAGAAGAAAATCTCAACATAATAAAGGGCCATATAGGGCAAATGCACATTAAGACACTGAAAGTTTTTCCTCTAAAATCAGGTATAAGATAAAATGTCCACTTTTACCACTTCTATTCAAAATTGTTTTGCAAGTTCTAACTAGAGCAATTAGGCAAGAGAAAGATATTAAAGGAATCTTAATTGGGAAAGAAGAAGTAAAAATACCACTATCTGTAGGCAACATGACAATAAACATAGAAAACTCTAAATAAAATACAAATCAGCACAGTAAACTGGAAGGGTACAAATCAATATAGAAGTCTGGTTGCATTTCTATATGCAAACAGTGAACTAGACAAGAAATTATTTCTTTATTCATGTATTAAAAGGAATAACATTGTTAAAATGACATCTTACCCAAACAGTAGACAGAATCAATGCAATCTTTATCAGTTTCAATAGCATTCCTCCAAGAAATAAACACTACTAAAATTTATATGGAACCATAAAGACCCTGAATAGTCAAAGCTATCATAATAAGAACAACTAAAACCAGAGGTGTAACACCCCCAGACGTCAAACCATGATCAAAAAGTACAGTATTAGCCTCCCCTGGTGGCGCAGGCAGTTGAGGGCAGAGCTGTGGAGCTGTCCGCAGCCTCTGAAGCACCAGATCGATCCCGGTTGCCAGCAAGAATCCCACATGGCCCGCAGACCTCTCCTGTCTCTCCCGCTGCTTCCCTCAGCAGTGTATTTCATTAGTCTGCCTGTTCTGTTCACGGCTCTGTCTCTGGTGAATCCTCTCATCATCCCACGCACACATGTGCCCTGTACCCCAGTTCTTGTATGCATGAATAAATAAATCTTTAAAAAAAAAAAGTACAGTATTGGTGCAGGTTCAGGCATCTGGTGTATGTGTTTGGTTAATGAGCCAGTAGGGTACAGCTACCATCTGTGGGATTATAACCAAATGCCCTTAAGTCAGAATCCCACTCAGATTGAAAGATACAGCAGTGCTGCAGAGCCTCAGTTGGTTTTGGCTAGCCTGAACCCCCATCCCCCTGCCACCAACAGGGTCCCACCCCGCAACCCTGCAATGGTACTGGGGTATCAATGTGGAAAGCCATACATTCAGGACATAAGTCTCGGCCAGAAAGCTGGCTTCCCCCTTGCCTGTCATGCACCACATGTTTGTGGAGCACCTGGCACAGAACCATAGGTGACCTGCTTCTGGTTGGGGTTCCATATGCAGTAGAGCAGGTCCCTCACTGGGATGTATTTAAAGTTTATCTCAGCCCTCCACACAAAGGTTTGTAGACGAAAGAAGAAATAAAATGAAACACAGTATGGTTTTGGAATAAAAAGACAAAGACCAATGGAATAAAAGTGAAAGACCAAAAATAACCCACATTTTTACATAGACAGTTAATCTCTAACAAAGAGCCAAGAATGGAAAATGGAAAAAGGAAAATCTCAACAAATATGGATGGAAAAAGTGGACATATTTAAAAACAATGAAGCAAGACCAATGACTCATACTGTACATAAAACATATACATATATACATATATATATATATATATATATATATATATATAAAAGACCTGAAGCCATGAAATAAATAGAAGAAAACACAAGCAAACCTTCAGAATAAGGCTCCCAACAGCAGGGCAAACAAGCAAAAATAAACAAATGATCCTACCTTATACTAAAAAGCTTCTGCACAGTAAAAGAAACTACCATAAAACAAAAAGCCGCCCACTCAAATGGGAGGAAATCTTTGTACATCATACATCTGACAAGGACTGATATCCAAGATTTACAAAGAACTCATATAACACAACAAAAAAAGGCTAAAAATAATTAACAAAAATAACCCAAACAATAATTGGGCAGAGTAGTCAAATAGATACTTTTCAAAAAAAGACATACATATGGCTAAGAAAGACATGAAAAAATGTCCATTATCATATTGTCAGGGAAATACATATCAAAACCACAAGATATCCCATTTCACATCTGTAAGAATGGCCCATATCACAAAGAATAGAAAGAAGTGTTGGTGAAGTTATAGAAAAACAGGAACTTCACTGTTGTTGGGAATATAGACTATTCAGTGCCTAATGGAAAAAAATATGAACATTTCTCAAAAGATTAAAAACACTGAAAGCAATCCACAGCCTCTGCAGCATGAATTCAATCCCCGGTTATCCAGGAAGCAACCCACATGGCGAAGCAGACCTCTCCTGCCTCGCCCACTGCTCCCCTCAGTAGTGTATTTCAGTCAGTCTGCCTGTTCTGTTCCCCACTCTGTCTCTGGTGAATCCTCTCAGCCCCCACATCTCTGGCCTGTACCCCAGCTCTTGTATGCATAAATAAATAAATCTTTAAAAAAAAAACAGATCTACCATATAATCCAGCATTTCCTAAAACTAGGTATATACACTCCTGTGTTCACTGCAGCAATCTTTACTAGAGCCAAGTTATGTAAGCAACCTAAGAACCCAACCAAGTATAGAAAAGTGAATTAAGAGACATGGTATATGCAGACAATGAAATACTATTCAGTGATAAATACGAAATTTGTCATTTGTGACAATATGCATGGAACTACAGGGGATGATGCTAAGTGAATAAATCAGGAGAAAGATAAGTAGCAGGTGATTTCACTCATATGTAGAATACAGATAAACAAAACAAAAAAACAGACAAAGCCAAACCAAAACAAGCCCTAGATATTTGATCTTAGAATTGAGGTTACCAGAGGGGTAAGGCGAGTATGGGGAACAAACAGACTGTGGGAGTATGGGGAAACAAAGGACTGTAGTGGAAGATCTTGAGAGACTTGGTGGTGGTTGTGGTATGATAACATGTACCTGAAAAGGTGTGGTCCTACATATCTGACTCATACACTGTGCTGTGTACTGTTATCTCAATAAAAAATAATAATAATAATTACCTAAATATACATTTACTATGAATAAAGGTAGCACCATCTCATTTGTAAAGAAAGTTTGGAATCCTAGTTCATATTATTATTTAGTGGTACAGCCTAAAAATCCAGTTTTTCCTATGACTTTTACTTTTTACAATCCTAGAGTTTCTATATGTTGGGATTTTTCCCTCCTTAAATTTGCCCTGTTATTGAACATTTAAATAGTTCATTTAAAACTCTTGCAGACACTTCCTGAGTTCATCTCCAAACTTTAAACTGTCTACAGATTCAGACATTGAAGTATATGTAGATCTTGGATTCTCAGGAGTAAGTTTGGGATAGACCCAGAAGGTAGAAAGATAAAGTGCACACTTAAGAACTCACTGATAAATATGGCTTTCTGCTGTATGTCCACACACACACATTCTCACATATGAACATTAGTGTATCCAAATAACGAACATTCTAAATAAAAATAATAAAAATCAAGTATCAGACCTAAGATAATAAAGCAAACTAGGCTACTTTTTTCTATTTTGGTACCTGGTCACGTGACTTAGAAAAAGAGAAATCACACATATAAACAGTCCAAGTTTCTCCAGCCTGGAGGCAAAGATAAAGAAGTAGAAAATTGAATTGACCAGAGATCAGACTTCAGAAATTATTAATGAGAAAAATCATATTTTGTAGATATATCAAACCATTATCATATCTCAATAAATCCTGAAACAATAAAATAAAATTTTACTGCAGGAAGTTATGGATTCAGTTAACATCAGATTGACAATGGCTAGTGGGATAGTGAGGATGCAAAGACAGGTAAAGAAAAAGATCCTATTAAGATTAAGAGGCAGCATTGAGTTTTGTACACATATACACAATTGTTTTTTAATTATTATTATTTCGATAAAGTCGTAATAGAAAAGATCTGAGATTTGACTCCTTCGTTATAACTTTTATATGGAAAGTTGCTTTAAGAGAATAAATGTATGAAATTGAGAAACCAGCTGTAATGTGCTTTAAGAGCGTGCTATGAAGTCAGATGAACCTCGTTAAAATAATGGCTTCACGCTTTATACTCAAGATTTGGGATAAGTTAATCACTCATCTAAGCACAGTGTCATCTTCAATAAATGGGGATATTAATAAAATGAATTAATACATGCAAAACACTCAGCACCCCAGGATGTTATGTGTAGACTCACTGGTTTTGAGACTAATACAGCCATACAAATCAGAGCCTGATAATTCAGATATTACATACAATTTGCCCTCCATATTTTCAGGTTCTACAACTGGGGGTCCAACCAACTGCAGATCAAAAATAGGTACTGTGCAGTTAAGGCTATGATGGTTGTGTCTGTACTGAACATGTACAGAATTGTCTTGTCCTGACTTCCTAGACAACACAGTATAATGACTATTTCTATTCAGTATAATGTAGCATTTCATTGCATTAGGTATTACAAGTAATCTAGAAATGATTTAAAGATTACAGGAGGTGGGCCACCCCTGGTGGCACAGCGGTTGAGCGCTGGCCCGCAAAGCTGCCAGCGACCTCTGCAGTGCCGGTTCAATCCCTGGCCGCCTGCGAGGGTCCCACATGGTGCACAGACCTTTCCTGCTGCACCCGCTGCTCCCCTCAGCAGTGTGTTTCATCGGTCTGCCTGTTCTGTTCCCCTCCCTGGCTTTGGTGAATTCTCTCACTCTCCCGCGCTTCTGACTATATCCAGTGCTTGTATAAATAAATAAATAAATCTTAAAAAAAAAAAAAATATTACAGGAGGACAGTTACAAGCTATAAGCAAATACTATGCCATTTTATATGTGGGACTAGTGAATCAGTAATTTTAGTATCCAAAATCATCCATGTATACCAAAGGACAATTGTACATAAAATGTATAAAGCAATTTTTTTCTTAAAAGCCAAGCTACAAACCATCCTTAGAAAGCTTTGATTTTTAATGCAAAAAAATCCTTACTGATAAGTTTAATCATTATGGTTGGCTCTGGAAACTCATATATTAGAACTTCTAAAATAGTCATGGGCTCTACATCTAGATATTTAAATCAATTATTCGCTCTACAATTAGGGAGTGAGTTTGAAAAACCAGCTGTTTAGTTGCCAATACTAGAAGGATACTGAATCACTTGCAAAAATAACTGCATGCCCGCAGTAAAAATTTTCAGTTTTCTGAAGTTTCTTAAGCACTCTTCACAGCAATATAGGTATGCAAAATATATTTAATGTGTTTAAATTTTTCATTTATAATTTCTCATGTATAAAAACGACTTTGAAAGTTATTCATAAGTCCTATCCCCTATTAGACGCAGGGACCACACAATTTACAATAACATGGCAACTAATTCTCTTAATGAGTTTTGAAACAGTTTGGCAAAGACCTGACAAAATGTCACTCAGATTTCTGTGATGCATATACAGTGGAGATCTGAATCTTCAGGAGCACTCAAAAAACTCTTGAGAAGGGAAAAATTTTAAACTTAGTAATCGGTAGGAAGGGTAAAAATAGACCGGAAGCAAAAATGTAAATGAGCTGTAGAAACAATGGTGTGTGTGTGTGTGTGTGTGTGTGTGTGTGTGTGTGTGTGTG
The DNA here is from genome assembly GCF_014898055.3 of Talpa occidentalis. Classification (NCBI taxonomy): domain Eukaryota; kingdom Metazoa; phylum Chordata; class Mammalia; order Eulipotyphla; family Talpidae; genus Talpa; species Talpa occidentalis. Next base: position 29,578,691 of record NW_023601653.1, read on the forward strand.
TGTGTTTGGGTTATCTTAAATGTTAGGATAAGAATTTGTCATTGAAGATATTGTATGAACAGAGAAAGGGAAAGAAGTTGAGTCCATTATCATATAATGCAGTTGGAAACATTGATCAGCAGATGGCACACGTGTCAGGAAACCTGTTTCACTGCACAAAAGAATTATGCAGAGACTCTCCAAACTCCATCGCATGCTACACACTGCTTCTAGGAAGTTGGCTGAAAAGATGTATGCATATTTACATATTTGATTTCTTCAATAACCCATTCGTAGAGATTTTTTAAAGAGAGCAAAGGAAGAATAGTAAACTCCACATAAGTACAAATTAATTATAATTAAAACTTGAACTCCAACATCTTGAAAATGAATAATGAAAATTAGAAGATTAACATTATCTGATTTTAAGATTTACTATAAGCTAAAATAATCATGGCAGTCTGGTACCGCCATAAGGACAAATAGTTCAATGGAACAACAAAGAGACTCCATAAATGGTAGGAAAGATTTTGTGAATGTAATTCAATGGGGAAAGGATAGTCTTTGCGATACATTTTTAATTGGTTAAAGCCATATCTATATTAAATAAAACTGATACTGATTCATGCCTCAGACCACATGCAAAAATTTTTAGATAGTTAATAAGGTCTAGATTACAAAACTAAATATAAAAGCCAAACAACAGAGCCTCTGAAGAAATACAAAGGAAAATATCTTTGTGGTCAGTTAGGAAAAGATGATTTAGATGAAACAAAAATAACTAAATATGGAAATAGTTTTAAAATTCTGATTTCAAACTTTTGCTCATCATATCATCAAGAAAATCAAAATGCAACCTGCAAAATGAGAACATATGTGCAATACACACATCATATAATTGTACAAAGATGATCTAAATAATACCACAAATAAATAGTGATAATGGCGATGATAATGATCAAACAAGCCAGATAAAAATGGGCGAAATATTTGAGATTCCAGAAACAGTATATTGGAATGCCAACAGACCCATGAAATAAGCTAACCACTGTCACCAGGAAAATGCAAACAAATATTACAAGACAATATCACTTCACTTTCATCAAAATGGCTAAAATTAAAGAGTAGTAACATCTAACATGGGGGAGAATGCAAACCATTGGACGCACTCTGATATTAATGGCAGATCAATATCTGTGAAAAATAATTAGGCTATTTCTTTTAAATTGCACATATAACTACCTTATGCTCCATTAATTCCATGTCTATGCATTTACCCAAAACAACAAATGCATAGAAATGATCATGGCAATCATATTCAAAATAACCTAAAACTGGAAATAACAAAGAAGTCCATCAACAGGAAATGGGATACAAACCTGTAACATGTTCATACAATGGAACACCATTCAGCAATAAAAAAGTAATGCATTCTGATGCACATTAAATGGATGAATCTCTAAAACATGGTTAGGAGAACCCCAACATAAAAGCACACCTACTCACTGCTGCCATTTTCCAAATAAAACAACACAAAATCATTCTATGAAAAGAAATCAGAGAGGCCACTGCCTCTGGGAGATGGTGGGACAAATCTTCTCTATTCTGATCGAGGTATTGACTACATGGATATATAGATTTATCAAAATTCATCAAACCACATCGAAGGGCTACTGAATCTTACTTTTGCATCTATAAATCCTCTCCTTTCATTCTTAATTCCACTTGTAAAGGGTAAATGAGTGATGTTCACCTCTAAACTAACCATTCCTTCACAGTCCACTAGCTTATCCTATGAGCTTTGATTATTCAGATGAAGTCTGAAACTCACACACTCCCCTCCTAGATATGAAGTAAACTCAACATGAACAGAAGGGAACATATCATCCATCCTACACACCATGTCTATGTCATGAATGGGATCAAACTCTACAAATTCATTTGTAAATTCTAAGGATTCAATCTCTCAACTGTTTTACCATATCCAGCCAACACTATGTCCTTCAAGACCTCCTCCTAGTATCCTATTCTTCATATTTTTTTCCAGAATCTGTTAGTTCTTTAAGACTAACGAGGACCTTGTTCATCTTTTATATAGATTACTAGGATATGCAAATGTACAACCTCAGTGATATTGCCATTTGACAGAGCTAAACATAAAATTTGGAATTTGGGTTCATAATGGAGAAAAAGAGCCAGAACTATTAAACTACAGTTGAAATGAATTAACAATGAATAGTAACTGCTCAGAACACTTATATAGTCATATTTAAAGATGTCTTTGTTTGCAAGTAAAAAGTATGCAAATTTAAATGATGAGTTTTTCAAGTTTTGGAATTACTCAAAAGATAACGAGATACATAAAGAATCTTAAAGGAAGCAAGATCTCAAAAGTCTCCAGAAACAGAAGCCAGAACCCTTTTGGAATCTGGGAATGTACTCCTCTGAATCTCCTCTCTCCCCACTCTTGTCCTTCTGTTTTGTTCTGATATCTCTGGAATAAATTTCTCTATTTCTTATTGTACTATATGGAATAAAATGGCTGAGGTACTGTTACTGTGTTTTTATAGATCTCTTAGTTTGAACACATAAAGAGACTAACTAGAATAAGATATATTTAAAAATCCTGAAAGAAAAGCTGAAGCAGCAGAAATAGATCTATTCACACCAATTAAAGGGTCATCAGAAATTAGTGGCTGTGCCAACAAATAAGCACTAGCTAGCATTCTGCAGGGAGTTGAGGAGATTACTTAAAAGAAGTGAGGAATTCCTTTGTCCCTTTAATGTCTTTCAAAAAGAAAACACCGTTAATACAGAATATTCATAGTGGTGACTGAGTTATTAATAAAGAGTAAATGATGTTTATAGTATATTCTATTTTCTGAACCAGTGCTGGAATACTTGCAGTACTGCAATAGTTGCTTGCAATATTTAAGGTTTCCATAGAAACAATAATTTCCATCAAAACACATTAAAGCGAGCATTGCAAATTTTAAGTGCTTAAACTTAAATTACAAGAAAAGTTCATATATCCATTCCTTTAGTATGCTGAATGAGTGAGGTATCATTTCCAATATTTCTCAAATAAGGCTGGTTATACATTTTTTAAATACAGCATTATATCTATTGCCTCTTCCTAGTCTACCACTTCCATTTGTCCACCAGCTCCATCCTTTATTATTTATAGGGTTTTATGTGTATTTAATTTTTTTATAAATCTATATCAAATATTAATTCTTTAAAATAGGAGCTAAGTTGCCAAATCCTAACAGCAAACCAATGCTAATGAGTCATAATATTGGAGCCTGATATCTGTTCTTTAGTAAATTATGCTATTTAGCAATATTAAAGTTGTAAGAAAAACAATATCACAATTTAATTCACATTTGTAAAAAACAAATACCTGTTTACTTGATGCAAAATATCTAACCAGTGATCAGTGAAATAGATTAGCAATGTTAGGGTAATATTGTTATATGACAGAAAGGAAACGTGAACAGACACCAGGGCTTAAAAAGAAGCAGGTTTAATGCACCAAAACAGACTCAGCAAATTTGTATCCCAAGGCTGAGCCCAGTCTGTAGGAAGTCAGGATCTTATATACACCTTCAGTTTCTATAAGGTTCCAGGTGGGTCTGCAATGGCAGCTATACATGGTCAGATCTGATGTGGCTAAATATCGAGGAGTCATATAGTAGCTTACTAAGAGTGAGTAAAGGGTGGGTAAAGGGTCAGCAGTCCTGGGGACTGCCTCATGGCAGTATATGGTCTAAGATTCATATCAGGGACTTAGTTGCATACCAGGAACTAAGCAAAACATTGTTACTAAGGTTCCCAGGCTGCTTATCCCAGGTCACCACGCTTCAGTATCTTGGGATTTATTTATATTATAACACATATACTGTCTATATATTATATGTTATATGTTATAAAACATGTAATATATATTATATTGTTTTTATTTTAGAACAGTGAAATTAATTTGCTACTTTATTTTTTTAAAGATTTATTTATTTATACAAGCGCTTCAATATCTTGGGATTTATTTATATTATAACACATATACTGTCTATTATATGTTATATGTTATAAAACATGCAATATATATTGTTTTTATTTTAGAACAGTGAAATTAATTTACTACTTTTTTTTTTAAAGATTTATTTCTTTATTTATACAAGCACTGGGTACAGTCAGAAGTACGGAAGGGTGAGAGAAATCACCAGAGACAGAGCGGGGAACAGAACAGGCAGACTGACAAAATACGCTCCTGAAGGGAGCAGCGGGCGGCAGGAGAAGTCTGCGCACCATGTGGGACCCTCGCCCGGCAACCGGGGATCGAACCAGCACTGCAGAGGCTGTAGGCAGCTTCGCTCAACCGCTGCACCACCAGGGAGGCCCTAATTTGCTACTTTAGTAGGTTATTCAGATCTAAAAAATATTTTGATGACAAAACATATTCATTTATGTATTAATAACAGCAGCAGTTGCCAATTTACTGTATACTTTTACTACATATTTCCTGACTGCTGAGCAATTCACAAATTACTCTATTCATACTTCTCATTTATCTTCCCAGCAATCCTATGTAGGCATTATTATAGCACCATTTTTCAGATATGGCAATGAGATTCAGAATAGCTAAGTAACTACCCTAAGACTTCGTAAGTAAAGTCAGCATTAAAAGGCAAATCCTTCTTGTAAGGGTCAGGAAGACCACAGGTTTTCTATGATCCAGCAGACCGGGTAAAGAAGGAGTCAGAGTCCTCAGTGGTTTTGCAGGTTTTTATTGGGATTACCAGGTACATGGCAGGCAGTGGCGCTGGGGGGCCGGTAGGCTGGCAGGCCTCCCAGCCCCCAGCAGCTCTTCACTCTGGGCTCTCCGGCCTTCTCTCGACTTCTGCTTCTCTTGCTTCTCTCTCGGCTTCTGCTGGTGTCCCTGTGACACCGCCCTTAAAAGCCCAGGTGAATCCCATCTACTTATGCCCACACCCTACTCCAGGTGCCCGCCATCAGGCATGCATTCGGGACCGCAGGGTTCCATCATCTATCCTAATGGCAGGAGGGCAGAAAAGCCTGATACCTTTTACCTTACCCTACACTTCTCATCATGACTGACTGCACAACTTCTACAGACAAACCAACTTAAAATATGGTAATTCTTGTTCAAAAATTGTATGAATTTTATGATGGCCACAGAAGAGCATTAAAAACAAAGTGTAGGTTCTTTCAAGTACCCTTGGTAGTCAGCCCCAATTCTGCTCCATCAGATGACAAAATGTGTGAAATTTTATTTGTTTAATGATCTAAACTATATTCTTCAAAGAATAAGTCTTTGTAATGGCTAATTAGCCAATTATAAACTAAGACTCAGACTTCATATTACAGGCTGTGCCTAGATACACTCAATAAATATTTGTTGAATAAACTAACGTCTTGGCCTCAAAATGAACCCTTCTCTTAAATAACTCACGCTGAAAATGCCTCTGGTTAAATGTGGGGGTGGGTTAAGAAAAGATAAATGGATCATTAGGACCCATCCACACTACTGGTAGAAACACTTCATGTTCCATTTGTGCTGGTTTAGGAGTTTTTTATGACTGTAAGAAGCCATTTTAAAATCTAATTATCATTTCTATCTAGAGTTGACATTTAAATTCTGGAGATGCAAGCAAAGCTTCAAGAATGCACTTCTCAATACCCGATGCCCAAACCTAATAAACACACCATTCTCACTTCACCCATTAAACCTTTAACTTTCCCTAATTAACATCTTACCAAGAGAGTAAAAATCAAGTCCTTTCCTCTCATCTCCTCGATTTATGCCTGATGAAGGGCAACATGATTGATACTTAATCTGTGCCTTTCAAAAACCATTAAAGGGTTAGATTTGCAGGCCACATAAGAAGAGTTCTGCCCAATGAAAAGGAAGCCCACTTCTTTCTCAGTGTCGGGAACTGCAGGAAGGGAAAAATATAAAAGGTGTGTTTATTGGCTCTGCTGAGATGGCACTCAGGAAAGTGGGGCATCTGGTGTAGGGTAATGGATTGTCAGGCTTTTCTGCCCTCCCGCCATCAGGATTGATGATGGATCCCTGAGGTCCTGAATGCATGCCTGATGGTGGGCATCTGAAGTAGGGTGTGGGCATACGTAGGTGGGTTCACCTGGGCTGAGACGGGGCTTATAAGGGTGGCGTCACAGGATACCAGAGGAAACGCAACAACCAGAAAGACACCAGACAGTGAACACGCGAGAGAACAAAACAAGAAGAAAGCAAAGTAGAGGCCACAGAGAACACCAGAGAGCCCACAAAGAGTGAAGACTTTCTGGGAGCTGGGAAGCCTGCCAGCCTCCCGGCCCCCCAGCACCCCTGCCTGCCATGTACCTGGTAAATGCAATAAAAGCCTGAAAAGCCACTGAAGGCTCCCGGACTCCTCCTTCACCTGTCTGCTCAGAACAGAGATACTGCACTGTGCCCATCCTGCCACTACATCTGGCTAGAAGAGATATGGGAAGTTTCCACCTTCCGCACAACCCTGCGTGGACGCAGGAAAAGGGAAATCAAGGTGGTGCAGTCCTGTAAGGCAGAGAACAGCCTTAGAGTTAACACTCAGAAGCTGCTTCTCATGTGAAGGGGATGATGCAGTGACAACCAATGGGTTTACCGCTGAAGCTTCTTGGTGAATGAGGGACTATGGAAACTTCCAGGCATCATTACATTGACTGCCAGGCAGCACTTTGAACATCACTGTCTTAGTCCATTCAGTCTATGACAACACAGCAACAAATTGGGTAGTTTGAAATTTATTTCTCATAATTCTAGAGACTGGAGGTCTGAGGTCAGGTTAAAATGAATACCCTCTTCAGGGTTGCAGACTTATGGCTTCGTATAGTGGAAGGGACAAGGGAACTTCCTAGGGCCTTTTTTATAAAATTACTATAACCATTCATTCATGAGGACTCCACTAATCACCTCCCAAAGGTCATAGCTCAAAATCTATAACTTTAGGGATTAGGTTTCAACATAGAAATTTATGGGGGAAGCACATTCAGACCACAGCAGTCAAGCAATCCTTTTTAGATAGTATTATCCAAATCACATGACTATGAATGGACCGAAACCAATGTAGCACGAAGAAAACCTCATAAAGCTATTCACCAATTTTACATTCACACAGAAACACAGCTTTTATGGTTCTCTGAGACAGTTATATAGTATAAAATTTTATGACAATCTCAACAGTACTTTAAGATCCCTTTGGAAATAATGATTCATCTCATGACTTGGGATATTAATTTGGAAATTAAAATTAGGTAATGAGAATATAGGGAGTTAATATTTTTTAATAAAAACATATTCACACTCCAAAGGCTTACCAAATTCTTGTTCTTTTGGCACAACAAGGTTAAATCTCAATATCAAATACCACTTCAAGGGCCTCCCAGGTGGTGTGGCGGTTTAGCACTGGGTTGCATAGCTGCTCGCAGCCTCTGCAGCACCAGTTCGATTCCTGGGCGAGGGTCCCACATGGCGCGCAGACCTCTCCTGCTGCCTGCTGCTCCCCTCAGCAGTGTATTTTGTCAGTCTGCCTGTTCTGTTCCCCACTCTGTCTCTGGTGGATTCTCTCACCCTGCCACACTTCTGACTGTACCCAGTGCTTGTATAAAATAAATAAATAAATCTTAAAAACAAAACAAGTATCACTTCAAAAGTATACTTACATTGTATACTAATTGTTGAAATAAATTGTTGAAATAAATTTGCTCCAGTTCAAGGTGTGATGTAAACAAACCGAAGCAAGTAACTTTCATGTCTCTGTAAATGCTCCTTATGACCAGAAATGGAAGATTTAGTCAGTCAGTCTAATTCCAAAATCCATGCCACCTCTGTGATCTACACCTACTTCCTTGGTCCTTCCTACCATACATAAGGTATACTATGTCTTCCCAATTAATCAAATAATTTATATTTGCTTATTCCATTTGATTTATTCTTTATCCTATGAATTTTTTTTTCCTTCCTCTCCATGTTGCAGTTCTCCAAAAGGAAACTGTCTACTTGATGAAATGTTAAAGTTTACTTGTCTCACCTAAATTCTCTATTTTAATCATTTTTACATAACATATTGGTAAGAAAAATAAATTGAAATAGAAACTCCTTATAATTTTTCTATGTATTTCATAGTTTAAGAAATTAAATCTTTTCGATAAGTAAAGGATCTTCAACCACCTCCTCAAGTATTATGTTTTTAAGTAGATGAATTGAGGCAAGTTTGAAATCAAACATACCTCACAAAAATTCAGGAATAAATATTTGCTTTCAAATGAATTTGATGTCATATATCAGATTACTCAGACATATGTTCACCAAATTATTGACCTCTCATATTTAGTTAAGATAAGACTCTTCACTGACTCAAGATTTCATACTAAAAGTATGAAATTATGTTATACTTTGGGGATGATATTAAATTAAAATCTTTTTACCATTATCACTATTGTTTATTAATATTACCCCTTTCAATGAATCATAAGAAATTACTATGTTAGCTATGAAGCTGTTGAATGATTTCTTCATCACATTGTATATGAGGCACTATCAATGCAATTGATTATACAAGAGTAAATTTTAAATGCAATATATTTATAAATAGTGAAACCAATATTTATTGTCAAGGAGTTTTTTAACCAAAATTGGAAAAACATCATTCAACAATAAAAACAAAAGAATAAAAAAGATGATATTCCCATAAGTTAATATATTGGATACAATGATTAATTATAAAATATTTCAATTAAATTTATATAGTAAAAAAGTACTTTATTATTAATCAATGACCAAATATAAGGAATAACTAGTAGTTTCTACAAAGCTAAGAGTGATTACTGTGCAAATACCTTTTTAAAAGATAAAAATAAGAACAAAAGGCAAGCATATATTATTTGGAAGTCTTGGTTATTTTTCTTCTTTATTCATTACCCTTCAAAATAGAGAACTTTTAAATACATTTCACAGTGACTAAAGCTATTAACTCGTTTCCCACAAAATTTCTTCCATTCATACTTCACATTCTCCGAGACTGAGTATGTATTTTTAGAATTTGAACATGGGACTGTTACAGAGCAGCCCAATATAAAACGGGTTGCCTGGCTGTGGGTCCTCACCCGTGCATTTAAAAGGGACTTATTAATACTCCACTACAGGCACACACAAAAGGTTAATAAAAGGTTTATTTACAAGGGAAGGGGAAATGAGGAAATGTATAACTCAGGGAGAAAATAGGGAAATAAAGTCTTTAATGCGTCCTACCCGATGCTCCGACCTGGAAACCCAAAGGCACTCGGAGAGCTGGCCTAGCGCTGCGAGCTGGCAGAGAGCCAAAAAAAAGGGACCCCCTCCCGCCCAAAGCCCAAGTGTCTGCTTTTATACCAAACCTGGCTGCTTAACCCCACCCTCAGGTCCCAGCAACCTTCACTTTGGTGGTGATGGGATTTGTCTCTCCCAATGTCTCTTGGCTTTGGTCTGGCGTGGGGGTGGAGTCCACAAAGCCTGTATGGAATTAGCTTTAGGGCACCCTTTTCTCCCTAACAGGACTAATCTTTAAAAAAAAAAAAATCAACTAACCTTCTGCATCCTGAAATTTAATCTCTTTGTTATTATTTATGTAATTCAGTACTCAATACCCACAAATTACATTTTAGGTCATACAACTTATGCTTAATAAACATTTCATTATTTTAAGGTGAATATTAGCTTTTTGGTTTCTTTAAGAAATTAAATATAAAACACTCAAAAAACAATTCTCCCATCAAAAGAAACCCATTGCTATCCACCGAGCTACACAATACACTAAAATCCTTCCTGTAATGATAAGCAACAACAAAATGTTCAACAAATAATGACTCTCCTAACTGTTGTGGTATCAACATGGAATTCTAAAGCAAATAAAAATACTTAATCCAAACAGAAAAAAGAACCACAAAATATGCCCCTTTAAATAAGAGGATTTAATTCATAATTCAATTTAGTTCTTTAGCAGAATATTTAGACATTTAGCACAAGCCAATTGCTCTACAAACCATGAATTCATTCTCAGAATGTATTACAATGAAATGATTTTCTTGTGGAGTAATCTTTTTTTCTAATAAACAATATTCAGAACATTTGGTTTCTTACTGAACACAGATTAAACTACTGTGCCCCTTCATTTAACTTAAGTAACCTGACATTTATTTATAGCTTAGGCAATCAAATTCATTCATTCACTCATTCATTCTACAAGTATTTGTTCCTGGTCTGCTAGGTACAATGTGTTTGATTTCACAGGAAATATTATTCAAATATATTGTTAATGGGTGGTTTGAAAGACTAATAGCAAACCCTCTATAACAAATTCACATGCAAATTACTGGAACCACTAGGGATGGGTTTGTCTACATGAATATATCTGAATATATTCTGAAAAAGTTTATATGAAATTTCATAAAAAACAGGAGATCATTACAAAAAAAAGTCTAGTTTCTTCAACTGTAAAATAGGAATGATTGTGTATATCTGACATAGACTGAAGGTTTGTTTCCCCACCAAATACACATGTTGAACCAAATCCTCAATGTGATATTTGAAAAACAATTATGTTATAAGGCCCTTATGAACAGGATTAGCATCCTTATAAAAAATACCCTAGAGAGCTCTTGCCCCTCCACCATGTGTGGACAGAGAAAAGATGGCTATGAAATAAGAATCTTACTTTCACAAGGCAGAGTCTATAAACATCTTGATCTCGGACTTTCTAGCCTCCAGAAATATGTGAAACATTTGTTATATAAGCTATATAACCTATGATATTTTTGTTATACCAAGCAAAATGGACTAAGGCAATATTTCTAGGGTTTTATGAGAATGAATGAAATGATATTAATAAAGTGCCAAATATAAAAAGCCTGGCATGCAGTAGATGTTTAATAGTAAATATTTAATAGTGGTAGTGGAGATTCTTATAGTAAGAAAAATACTACAGAGTATATTCTTGATTGAACTTTAAAGGAATCCAGTGACCTGAAGGAACAGTATACACAATTTTATTTGCATATATGTTTCCATGATTTTTTCAGAGGAAAAGGTCCATAGCTTTCACAGATTTTCAAAAGGATCCATAAACTAAAAAGGTCAAGAATCCCCATTCCAAAAGTGATGATATAAATGACAACTCTTAACTATAATAAAGCAAAGTATTTATATTCATCGTTCAAATTATAGCAGCACTATTTACAATAGCTAAGCTATGGAAACATACCAAATGCCCAAACATAGATGACTGGATCAAGAAGATGTGGTACATATACACAATGGAATATTATTCAGCAATCAAAAAAGATAAACATACAGTTTACAGCAACATGGATGAAGCTAGAAGGGATCATGCTCAGAGAAATAAGTCAGAAAGAAAAAGAAAAATACCGGATGGTCTCACTCATAGCAGGAATTTAGAAAACCTAAATAAGGAAGCAGGAAAAAGGCTAACTAATACAAAGTAAAAATCAAAATCAACAAGCAACTATAAACCAGAGACACACTATGGAGGGGGGCGGGGAGAGGAAGGATTAGGGTCCACATAATGGGGGGGTGCAATCAATTGTATGGAGAATAAAAAATAAATAAATAAATTGTGACTTGGAAAAAAAAAGAAAACAAAGGGTAAAATAAAAAAAAAGGCAGTAAAAAACAAAAACAAAATAAAGGTCAAGTGTCATCCTAAAAGAATATATATATAGATACTAAATATTTTAGGTTGCCCTTTTATTTTATTTTTTTTAAGATTTATTTATTTATTTATATAAGCACTGGGTATAGTCAGAAGTGTGGGAGGGTGAGAGAATTCACCAGAGCCAGAGGAGAGAGCAGAGCAGGCAGACAGACAAAGTACACTGCTGAGGGGAGCAGCGGCAGCAGGAGAGGTCTGCGCGCCATGTGGGACCCTCGCCCGGTGGCCAGGGATCTAACTGGTGCTGCAGAGGCTGCGGGCAGCTTCGCAACCCAGCACTCAACCGCTGCGCCACTGGGGAGGCCCTGCCTTTTTATTTTTCTTTTAAGTTAAATATAAATAAGTGTTGAAGCAGTTTAAACTATCCCATCATAACTTACTAAGAAGTTTGAACAAAGACTCATAAACTAAAACAGTACTTTTGAAGTTTAATAAAATTTATGATAGGAATTACAAGAGTACTATAAATCAGAACATTACCATCTCTGACTTTAGCAGAGTGCTATTAAAATAATATATATTCACTAGCTCATATTTGTCATTATTAATGACACTGTCAAATTATCTATTACTTCAGTATAATTACAAGTGCACATTAAAAGTGTCAAAAAGAAAAAGCATTTTAAAATATCCTCCAGCATGTTAAGAAAGCAATGGATTCTAATCTATTGAATATTTAGCCAACTCTTAGAAATAAAAGCAAGATATGCTAAATAGATCATTGTTCACTGAATACCACAATAACTTGGCGCAGAACTAGAAAATTATTTTGATATATGTTAAGAAAGATGATTTTCTGGGTACTTAAAAGTACATATAGTTTGTATGCTGCTAATTTGCATCCAATATCTCCATTAAATATTAACAATTTTATGTATGTACTTTACCATTAGCACAAGCCAAAACTTGAAAAATTTCACATTTTATCAATTTGGTTTTTGTTATTTACCATGACTATGTTCATCAAGTTATGTTCATTAATGCTAAATGATTAAAACTAAGAAAAATTATACATGCCATCAGCTCTGAGAAAGATTAAGCCAGAGCATTTCAACTTTATTTAATAATAAAAGCTAAAATACACTAATCACTTATTACAAACCAGGCATTGCATTTAAAACAATGTTTATCTAAACATATATTTAAATTATACAGAGAGAGAAAGAAACATGTATTTGTGCATGTGCATATGTTTGCATACATATTTCTGTCAGTCTATCTGTCTACATACATACATATTGTGCATAGGGAAAAAATAATAAATATTAACCTTTCTTACAGCAACAGAAGAGACATGAATTTCTATCATCTCCATATTGCAGTCTGGAAAAATGTACTAGATAGCATAAATAAATTGTGTATGACTGTCAAAAAATGAGTCAGGGTTACATGGCTCAGAGTACTAGCTCTTGTCATTGCTTGAGACTGTCTCTAGAAGAGGGCCTCCCTGGTGGCGCAGGCAGTTGAGCGCAGCGCTGTGAAGCTGTCCACAGCCTCTGCAGTGCTGGATCCAAACAGCCGGCTGCGAAACAACCCACATGGTGTGACAGACCTCTCCTGCCTTGCCCGCTGCTCCCATCAGCAGTGTACTTCGATCCTTATGCCTGTTCTGCTACCTGCTCTGTCTCTGGTGAATCCTCTCACCCTCCCGCACATCTGACCAGTACCCCGGTTCTTATATAAGTAAATAAATCTTTAAAAAATCTTATACTTGTATAAGTAAATAAATCTCTCCTCTAGGTAGAGGAGAGATGGATTGTTTGGGAAGTGTTAGTGACATGAAGGGATGTCCTTTGGTAAAAATTCTTAAGTTAATGTTGACTATACTTTGGTATAATATGAAAGTATCCATACAATTGACTCAGTGATGGGTAGATATCCATACACTCACAATGTAGGTTCACCTTAATATGCTTGAAAGGAATGTTGCTTCACACGTGGCATAACCCTTACTTGTACTTGAAAAGTTAGCTTTCAATGCTGCATCTATTTGTTTGTATTTGTTTACTTTTTTCTTTGTGTCCTTAATTTCCAAACTGATGCAGCTTCAGAACTGACAAATTAAAAACTCCATAAACCTGTCTTTGGCTTGAAAAGTGAGGCATGTTTTGACATTACTCACAAAGCAGTCAGACTATGATGTATGTTTAACATCATGCCAATTAATACTGTGGGGTAAACAGGTGTTCATGTTTTATGTAGTGAAAAATCTTCACTCAAAAATTATTTAAGAAAAAAGATCCTCCCTAGTAAAATGAGAGATGTTTAAAATAATTCAAGTTGTTAGTTAAAAAAAAAACTTAAGTGAATAAAAAGATTTGTGTGCAACATATTCTAAAAGGGTGTAATTTGCAACATTTAAATGAAAATTAAATAGATGCATTGTTGCTGTAAATTGCAAATTATGCAATAAACATAAGGCATAAGCTCTTTTTTCTTTCATTAAGTCAAAGCCCAAATAAAAGAATGCATTCTTTTTTAAACTTTATTTATTTTTTATTCATTTTTTACATCATTTTTCATTTTTGCACAGTGTATGCATTTTCATCTTGGTTATAGACCCCATACAATTGCCACCACCCTTGTTCTGATCCCACTCCCTCCTCCTACCCCCTCCATCCCCCCATTCATTGAGAATGATATTGGCTATGGGTTTGTCACATATATGGCCTTTATGATGCTGAGGTATGTTCCTTGTATCACGAGAATTTCAAGGGCCTTTATCATAAATGGGTGTTGTACTTTATCAAAAGCTTTCTCAGCATCTATTGATATTATCATGTTTTTATACTTGTTTGTTGATCTGTTGGATTACATTGATTGATTTTCAATGTTCAACCATCCTTGTGTCCCTGGAATAAATCCTACTTGGTTGTGGTGAATTATCTCATGGATACATTCTAATAGCTAAAATTTTTATTGAGGATTTTTGCATCAATGTTCATTAGAGAGGCTGGCCTGTAGTTTTCTTTTTTTTTGTGTGTGTGTGTTATCCTTGTTCGGTTTTGGTATTAGTGTGATGCTGGCTTCATAGAATGTGTTTGGTATTATCCCTTCCGGCTCAATTTTTTGAAAGAGTTTATGAAGGATAGGCACTAGTTCCTTTCTGAATGTTTGGTAGAATTCATTTGTAGATCCATCTGGTCTTGGGATTTTGCTTTGGGGGAGGGTTTTGATTACCATTTCAATTTCACTGCTAGTAATTGGGCTGTTTAGGTCTTCTGTTTCTTCTTTATTTAGCTTTGGGTGATTGTAAAGTTGAAGGAATTTGTCAATCTCTCCTAGATTGTTGAACTTGTTTGCATATAAGTGTTCATAGTAGTTTCTGATTATTCTTTTGAATTCTGCTGTCTGTTGTGATTTCTCCTCTTTCATTTGTGATCCTATTTATTTGTGCTTTCTCCCGTTTTTCCTTTGTGAGCCTGGCTAGGGGTTTATTTTATTAATTTTTTTTGATAAACAAGCTTTTGATTTCATTGATCTTTTGGATTTTTTTTTTTAGTTTTTATTTCATTTATTTCTGCTTAGATTTTTATTATTTCCTTTCTTCTGGTTTTAAGGTTTTTTGTTGTTCTTTTTCTAGTTCTCTGAGATGTGAGATTAGGTTGTTTCTTTGAGGTCTTTCTTGTTCCTTTTTTTAAAAAGATTTATTTATTTATTTGTTTGTTTGTTTGTTTATATAAGCACTGAGTACAGTCAGAAGCATGGGAGGGTGAGAGAATTCACCAGAGCCAGAGCAGGAAACAGAACAGGCAGACTGACGAAATACACTGCTGAGGGAAGTAGCAGGCACAGCAGGAGAGGTCTGTCATGCCATGTGGGACCCTCGCTGGTGGCCAGGGATCGAACCGGCACTGCAGAGGCTGTGGGCAGCTTCACAACCCAGCGCTCAACTGCTGTGCCACCAGGGGAGGTCCTCTTTCTTGTTTCTTGATATAAGCCTGTATTCCTATATATTTTCCTCTTATTACTGCTTTTGCTGCATCCCATACATTTAGGAAATTGGTGTCCTTCTTGTCACTCAACTCAAAATATTTTTTAATTTCTTCTCTGATCTCCTCTTTAGTCCAGTGGTCTTCCAGCAGTGTGGGTTTCAATCTCCCGAAGGTAGGAGGGTTCCTTGCCGTCTTTTTAAGGTTTATTCTAGTTTGATGCCTTCATGGTCAGAGAAGATGGTTGGTATGATTTCAATCTTGGTGCATCTGTTGATGTTTGTCTTGTGTGCCAGTATGTGATTGATCCTGGAGAATTATCCGTGTGTGCTTGAAAAAAATGTGTACTCAGATTTTTGGGGGTTTAGTGTTCTAGAGATGTCTGTCAAGCCCATGAGTTCTAGATCCTTATTTAGAGCTTTAGTACCCTTACTTATTTTTTGTCTCGTTGAGCTATCCATTGTTGATAGTGGTGTGTTGAACTCTCCCACTTCATATGTATTTTCTCTGATGTCTGTTTTCAGAAATGATAACAGTTGTCTGATATATTTTGGTGCTCCTTCATTTGGTGAGTATATGTTAATGAGTGTTATGTCTTCTTGATGTATCATCATGTAATGACCGTATGGGTCTCTTTTTACATTTTTGAGTTTGAAATCTGTTTTATCTGATATAAATATAGTTGTTCCTGCCTTCTTTTTTGGTCCATTTGCTTGTAGGATTGTTTTTCATCCTTTTACTTTGTCTATTTTTATCTTTTGTAGTTAAATGTGTTTCCTGGAGTCAGCAAAAGGTTGGGTTTTGTTTGGTAATCACCCTGCGACTCTGTCTTTTTATTGAAGAGTTTAATCCGTTTATATTTAGAGTTAATATTGATATGTTAGCATCTGTATTTGCCATTTTGTTTGTCTTTTCTCTGGTTTTATTTATTTATTTATTTATTTATTTATTTATTTATTTATTTATTTGTCTTGTTTCACTCTTATTCATCCCTGTTTGTTCTGGCTTTAGGACTCCTTGTAGTATTTTTTGGAGTGGGGGTTTAGTCATAATGAAACTCTGGAGTTTCTGTTTGTCTGGGAAGGTCCATATTCTTTCTTCATAGAGGAAGGAAAACTTTGCAGGATAGAAGATTCTTGGTTGGCATTTGTTGTCTTGGAGTTTGTTGACTATGTCCCTCCACTCTCTCTTTGCCCAGAGTGTTTCTTTGGAGAAGTCTGATGTCAGCCTGATTGGTTTTCCTTTGTATGTCTTCTATTTCTTCCCTCTTGTCAGCTTCATTATTTTTTCCTTGTCTTAGATTCTTGGGAGCTTTACTATTATGTATCTTGCTGTATTTTTCCTTTCATCATGGAAGTTTTGTTTTCTTCTTGCTTCTTGTACGTTTATTTTCAGCTCCTTCTTTAAGTTTGGGAAGTTCTCTTCAATTATTTCCTTGAATATTTTCTCTGTTCCTATGTCTCTCTCCTCTCCTGGAATTCCTATAACTCTTATATTTCCTTTCCTCATGGAGTCAGATAGTTCCTGAAGTCTTTCTTAATTTTTTTTCATTTGTACTTCTCTTTCCTTTTCTGTTTTGGTTCCTTTTATTTCTGTGTCTTCAAGAGTACTTACTCATTCATCCATTTCATCTGTTCTGCTTTCATTGCTTTTCCCAGAGTTCTTTAGCTCCTCCATTAATCCTTTGATCTCCTGCATTTCTTTCCTTCCCTCTTTAGGGACTCAATTTCATTCTTCTGATCATTGATTATTTTCCCCATATCATTTTTGACTTCTTTCACTTTTTAACCATGGCAATTTTAAATTCTCTATCGTGAAGACTCAAGTTCCTGTAAGTCACTGGTGTTGCAGCCTGGTGTTTGATTTTCTTTTTGTAGTGTGTCTTTTTCCTGGGGACATGCTTGGTTGCTTATAATTTTTCTTCTCCCTGCTGCTTGTTTTCCAATTTGTCCTATGCACTGGAACACCGTGTTTCTGGTACTGGCCAGCATCTCTTTGGTGTGCTTTTTCTGGGATGTCAGAAACTGGTGGTCCAATCCAGTAAAATACTGTTATGCCAGAAGTCCAGTAGGGCAGTGGTATTATGGATATGCTAATGATTTCTGTCCCTGAAAATCTCCTCCTTCTATAGTTGTTTAATTCCAGAGGTTGGTCTTGAGGTCCCACAGATTGTCCTGGAGGTGGCTGGATCACCCGCTGGGCTCCAAATTGCTGGATCCCCCTCTGGGGCTCTAACTCATTGCCAGGCGGGGCCTGGCTTGGGGGGGGCCTTCAGCTCACCTCTGACTGTGGGGACAGCCCTTTCTCAGTTCCACCCAACAGCTTTGGTGAGGTCCAGACACATGCAGAATTCCCTGTCTTAAACATGGCGCGTCTGCAGTGCACTTCTCTGCACCCTGAGTCTGCCCAGGTAGTGTCTAGATCCACCTCTGACTGTGGGGATATTCCTTTCTCAGTTCCAGACAACAACTTTCGTGAGGTCCAGATGAGCACATAATTCCCTGTCTAAAAATGGCAAATCTACAGGGTGTTTCCCTGCGCCTTGGGTCTAAGGAATGCATTCTTTTTTTTTTTTTTTTTTTTTTTTTTGTGGGACCTTTGCCAGTGACCAGGGATTGAACTGGTGCTGCAGAAGCTGCGGGCAGCCTCGCAACCCAGCGCTCAACCACTGCGCCACCAAGGGAGACCCCTGAGGAATGAATTCTTAATGCATTTAGCTAACCCCATGTGGGTAGCTCCCTGGTCAGGGATTGAACTTGTATTGCAGTGGCTGGTGATAGCTTCATAGGTTGCTTCTTAAACCCATGTGCCACCAGGGAGGCCCATACACTACTTGATTTTAAAAGTTAATATAAAGCCACAGTTATCAAGGAAGTGCAAGTACACCTTGGACATATTGCAAGTTTCGTTCCAGACCACACAATAAAGCAAATATTACAATGAAGTGACTTACATGAACTTTTTGGTTCCTCAGTGCATATAAAAGTTGCGTTTTCAGTCTGCCGTAATCAAGTATAAAATAACATTACATCTAAAAAATATATCTGCCATAATTAAAAATATTTTATTGCTAAAAAATGTTAACCATCATCAGAGCCTTAGAAGGATTCATAAACAATGCAATGTCTGCAAAGTGCAATAAAGCCAAGCACAATAAAATGATACATGACTGTATGTTATTTTCATGATAACATAAATTTCAAGAAAACAGAACAGAAGGTCCAGAAATTAAAAGGAGTTTTGACAGAATAGCCATGGCAACTCAATGGAAAAAGGAAAACCATTACAGTAAATGATATTGGATAGTTAGATGAAAACATAAATTAAGTATCTAGCTTTGTACCATATATAAAAATAAACTCAAAAGAAGTCATTTATTTAAATCTAAAAACGTAAAACATCTAGAAGAAATAGGAGGGAAAAAATAGAGGAAAATTACTGATTACAGTTAGGCAAAGATTTTTTTACATGTTACACACCAAAGACATGATCCATCCACCAAAAAAAAAATCCAAATTATTAAAGAGTTTCACAAACATCATTAAGAGACATGGCATAGTCTGAGAACAAACATTTGCAACTCGTATCTAATAAAAGTATTCTATCTATAATACATAAATAACTCTAACAACTCAATAAATAACTGAGTTAAAAGTGACAAAAGATCTGAAGGCATTTTATTAAAGATAATATATATTATCTAATAAGCACATAAAAGCATTCTTAACTTCATTAATCATATGAAATGCAAATTAAAGTAACAAGATATCATTACTGAAACTAGAATGATTAAAATCAAAACCACCTTGGGAACAGGTGACATTTTTCAATCTGTTCCTATTATTATTAGTTTATTTATTCATAATCCTATGCTGATCCACTGAAAGGTATTATAAAGACCATCTCTATGATCTTTACTAGCTCGTTCTGAAGCAATACCACAAATGGAAAATTTAAGTGTTTAGATTTAATATTCATCTGCAATTGACAGCAGACTTCAAGTAAAACTTCAGGTTTCCTTACCCCCATTAAAACAAATCATCCTTTTGAACTCTCCTGCACTGTTGGTGGGAGTGCAAACTGGTCCATCCACTGTGGAGAGCTGTGTGGAGATTTCTGGACCTACTAAACATAGGACTTCCATATGATCCAGCAATTCCACTCCTAGGTATTTACCCAAAGGACACAGAAACATCAATTCCAAAGAGCACCTGCACCCCTATGTTTATTGCAGCACTATTTACAATAGCTAAGCTTTGGAAACAAACCAAATGCCCAAAAATAGATGACTGGATCAAGAAGATGTGGTACATATACACCATGGAATATTACTCAGCATTCAAAAAAGATAAACACATGCAATTTGCAGCAACATGGATGGCGCTGGAAAGGATCATGCTCAGTGAAATAAGCCAGAAAGAAAAAGAAAAATGCCGGATGGTCTCACTCATAGCAGAAATCTAGAAAACTTAAATAAGGGACCAGGAAAAAGAATAACTATAAGAAAGAAAATATCAAAATCAACAAACAACTATGAACCAGAGACATTCTATGAGGGTTGGGGGGCGGGGAAAGGAGGGCTTGGGGTCAAAATAAGGGGGTTGTAATGGTATGAGGAATATAAAAATAAAATAAAAATATATTTTAAAAATCATCCTTTTATAAGAGTGAATTAATGACACATAATTTTTAAATTGAAATAAAAATCACAATAAATAAGTCAAGGATATACAGAACTATTATAATAGTTCATAATCTATACTAAAATGATCTACAGTCCATCAGATTTGTATACTTGTTTTTTTTTTTAAATATTTATCTATGCATACAAGAACTGGGGTACAGGCCAGAGGTGGGAGGAGCAAAAGGACTCACCAGAGAGAGTGGGGAGCAGAACAGGCAGATTAACTGAAATACACCGCTAAGGGGAGCAGTGTGTGAGACAGGAGAAGTCTGCTGCGCCATGTGGGTTGCTCCCTGGCCGGCCTCAGGGGATCCAGGGATTGAAAGCATGCTACAGTGGCTGGTGATAGCTTGATAGTGCTATCTTTAACCCCTGTGCCACCAGGGAGGCCCCAGATTTGTGTACTTATAAAACAAAACTTTTCTCTTCAAATCATTCATTAGCGCAATCCAGCATACATAACAGCAAGGTTTACAGCTGTACCTCCTTTAAAGTCCACATCAAGTGAAACAGTCTCCTGACAGCAGAGATTTAACAATGAGGGACTTTTGCGATCAGGTCCTTTTTCTCTCCAACTAAGAACTGCAAGGTTCAGCTTAAGACTGATTTTCAGAGAATAATATCTTGACCCATTCCTTCCTCCATAGGCTAAGGTAAGTAAAGCTCCCCAATTACACCTTTCAACATGCCTCATAATTCTCCATTAAAGGTATTAAAAAACAAGAAATTTTGTGATTATCTATTTAAGAAACATTTTTTATTGCCTTCATCTCTACATCCTACAAGCCAGTTCAGAATCTGGCTTAAGAGGGACTGAGAGCATCTAAAAAGGAAGGGCAAGACAGGGGTTTGACATGGGCCAAGCCTGTAGGATCCAGGCTTCTAATACAAAGGGTAGATGGGGTACAGGGATACCAGTGTCACCCACTGAAATGAAAATCTCACATTATATCTGAATAAAAGGATCATTGGCTAAATGATTCATGGAGCCTACACTAAAGCAAAAGAGAAATCCAAGGCCATTTCGATCAGGAAAATAAAATTATTCCAAATGGAAACAAAAGACCATAGTTTTAAAAGAAAGATCTATCATTAATTTTAAAAAACATATGAAAAAATCTTTGTTCATACAAAATATAGCAGAGAGTAAGTAACAGAAGCAAAATGATCTTCTATTTATCAATTTACATAAGACTGACTGCTGAAGCACAACATATTATAACAAAATAATTTTTAAGTAAGATCTCATTATAGGGTCTCCCTGATGGTACAGTGATTGAGTCTCAGCACTACCAAGCTATCTCCATCCAATGCATCATGAGTCCAATCCCTGGCCAGGGAGCTGGCCCACATGGTGCAGCAGACAGACATCTCCATCTCCTGTCTCACCCGCTGCTCCCCTGAGCAGTGTATTTCAGTCAGTTTGCCTGTTCTGCTCCCCGCTCTGTCTCTGGTGAATCCTCTTATTCTCCTCCGCTGCACATCTAGCTATAACACAGTTTTTGTATTCATAAATTAAAATAAATCTTAAAAAAAGAAGTCAATAATGTATAGTTACAGTGTACATGAATTTTACATATTTTAAAATTCAAGAATTCAGCTGCAGTTCGAAATAGCATAATGTACCCTTAATTTAATAAGATAAAAGCTTGAAATAAGTGCAAGTATAGGAAATATAGGCGAAACACTACGTGATTTGCACATCAAAGACATCTTTACAGACACATCACCCAAAGCAGTGATAGTGAAGGCAAAGATCAACAGCTGGGACTACATCAAATTAAAGAGCTTCTGCACAGCAAAAGAGACAATAACAAAAACAAAGAGAAACCCCACCAACTGGGAGAACATTTTTGCACACAACACTAATGATAAAGGATTGATCACGAAAATCTGCAAAGAGCTGATGAGACTCAACAACAACAAAGAAAATAATCCAGTCAAAAAATGGGCAGAAGAGCTAAAAAGAAACTTCTCTGAAGAGTAAATGCAAATGGCCAACAGGCATATGAAAAAATGTTCAACATCACTTGTAATCAGGGAAATGCAAATCAAAACTACCATGAGATACCATCTTACACCAGTGAGAATGGCACATATTAAAAAAAAAAACTAGCAACAACAAATGTTGGCGAGGATGTGGAGAAAAAGGAACTCTCCTGCACTGCTGGTGGGAGTGCAAACTGGTCCAACCACTATGGAGAGCTGTGTGGAGATTTCTGGACCTACTAAACATAGAGCTTCCATATGATCCAGCAATTCCACTCCTAGGTGTTTACCCAAAGGACACAGAAACATCAATTCCAAAGAACACCTGCACCCCTATGTTTATTGCAGCACTATTTACAATAGCTAAGCTTTGGAAACAGCCCAAATGCCCAAAAATAGATGACTGAATCAAGACGATGTGGTACATATACGCCATGGAATATTACTCAGCATTCAAAAAAGATAAACACATGCAATTTGCAGCAACATGGATGGCGCTGGAAGGGATCATGCTCAGCAAAATAAGCCAGAAAGAAAAAGAAAAATACCGGATGGTCTCACTCATAGCAGGAATCTAGAAAACTTAAATAAGGGACCAGGAAAATGAATAACTATAAGAAAGTGAAAATCAAAATCAACAAAAATCTATGAACCAGAGACACTTTTGGGGGGGTGGGTGGAGGGAGGGGAGGGATTGGAGTCAAAATGGGGGAGTTGAAATTGTATGGGGAATATAAAAATAAAATTTATTATAAAATAAATAAATAAATAAATATTTAAAAAAACTACAATGGGGTGGCTATTACTATGATACAGGGGTTAAAATTAATCATTTATCTCTCTTACTAATAATAGAGAAATTAAAATGCCATCAAATCTTGAACAATTTGTTAACAGAATCTATATTTTATTCATTAAATGATCCTTCGTGCTTATTAATTATATAATAGGTACTTAATAGTTTTTGATTAAATGAAAGACTCACTCATTTATAATCTGGGTCCATGTGCATGGCAGTGTATCACTGCATATCCACTGGTTTGTACAAGTTCTAACCCAAGCAGTCTAAAATTTATTTAAGATATGGGGAATGAAACAGCATAAAGGAAACCCAGATATTGGGGACAGTCTATGGTTACAATAGATCATATGAGCCTCATTTTAACTGGAAAGCTCCCTTGGTACTTTCTTTCTTTCCAAATAGCTAACTCTTGACTTGTTAGAAGAATAATGACATCAGAAACAATATGTGGGGGTCATCAAAGTATTTCTAATCATCTCGGAAATTAAAAATATATACATACCTTCTCAGTGGACATCCTACACAATGCAATCTGCATGCAAAGTACAATGTTCAATATTCTAGAATTATAGAAACTGAAGCTTAAGAAACATTAGTGGGCCTCATTAGGTCTATCATTCACCCACAAGGCAAAAAACATAATAACTGAAAGCAAATAACAAACTCCCACCAAAAAATTTATAATGACATTTATTAGGGGCCCTGCTGGTTGAAGATTTCTTCAAAATTTTTCCATAACTGGATGAATAGTGAGTTCAGGATATCTTTTCCACTAATGCCAAGCTCATAATCAGGAAGCAGAAAAACGTACATGAATAATCAAGTTGTCCCTGATTCAACTATTACCATTTAATAACCAGTCAGTAATATATTCTGACTCTGTAATTTGTGAGCTATAAATACTGCTATTAAACTGCTTGTCTGAAATGCTTACCACCTTTGATGTTTTTTACTTAAAACACCATACATGACTAAAAGTCTCCAACCAAGAGTCCCATTAATTAAGTAAAAATTAGGGGTGTATATTTCTAAAAAGATAATAAATAGCAAGTCTCTAACTATAGCTAAATTAAAGCATAATTCTGGACAAAACCCTGCTTGATAATAAATTCAAGCAACTTCTTGGCTTTTATACTCCTCCAAAGAAACTCCTTTTGAACCAGAACATACTTTTACTGGACAAAGTTGAAAATACTCAATTTTATTTTGTATGCCTTTCCAAATAGGCAGGATTTTTCAAAATCTTTGTTAGGCCAATGACAGAGGGCCCAACATCAGGGAAAAATCAGGATCTGTTTTCTTCTCTTTGTTGTGTCATTAGTTTTGAATAGCTGCCAGGTTCCTTCTTGGTCTAGAGAGTCCAAGATGTAATATAATTTCATTTCCCATCTGCTTTAGGAGAGGTTGAGATGTACACTGTAAATTAAGGTTCAGAAAACCACATCTTTCTTTTATATGGGATAGGATGGTAGAGTTGTGCTTTAAATCAAGCAGTTTCCTGAGTGGCAGACTTTGTTTTTCTGCAGCAGTAAAACACAATACAGTAGTAACATCAGCAGGAAGAAAGGTACGTCTTTATTACTCTGTTCCAGTCCTTAGAGAGAACTGGAATATTACAACAGCAGCTGTCTGTAAATATTAGTAAAATTGCTTCATTTTATATCAAATATTGGATATCAGATACATTAAATAGGATCAGACAGAACTACACAGGCAATGATTTGATTCTGATCAGGTGCCCATGCAACTGTTTTTAGAAGGACAGAAGGAGGATATAATGGAAATAAAATCTCAGCCTCAAACTCTCAGATTTCTGAGATTAAAAAAGTTTATTCAGTCATAGCAAAGAAAAACATACTACAAATCTACAGCTGGGTGCAGCACAGAGCTGTTTCAGATTTACAACTTCAGCTTATTGTGATTTTAGTTGATGCAGAAACAGAATAGAATATAATTTGGTGTATCAACTATAATGTTTAAAGCCTTTTGGATTCATAGGAAAGTTGTCCTCCCTTTACCAGGAAATGTCACTACCATAATTCTTTCTTTTTTACTGTAAAGAAGTTAAATGCTGGGCCTCCCCGGTGGCGCAGTGGTTGAGCGCTGGGTTGCGAAGCTGCCTGCAGCCTCAGCAGTGCCGGTTCGATCCCAGGCTGCTCCCCGGCCACTGGAGGAGGGTCCCACATGGCGCGCAGACCTCTCCTGCCGCCCGCTGCTCCCCTCAGCAGTGTACTTCGGCCCCTCTGCCTGCTCTGCTCCCCGCTCTGACTCTGGTGAATTCTATCACCCTCCCGCACTTCTGACTGTACCCAGTGCTTGTATAAATAAATAAATAAATAAATCTTTAAAAAAAAAAAAAAAAAAAAAAGAAGTTAAATGCTTAGCTTTAACTCTTTTAATTATATGAATATGCCATAATTTACCCATTCTATTTTTGATAGCATTTGAATTATTGGCAATGTCTTTTTATTTCTAGCATGCATGGATAAATTTCTCTAAGCTATTCATACCTATCTGTGTGTGTGTGTGTACTTACATATTCATATTCTTCAGCCATACAAAGCTATCATTTCTTTAGGTTGAAAACATGCAGGTATCAGCCCTAACAGATGGTTCCATTTAAAAGGAATGGAACTGCTGGGTTACTTCAAGATTACTGAGTTTTACTAAATTGCTCTCCAAAATGGTTTTGCAGTTAATATTTTTATGAGAAGAATTTGCTTATTCCAGACTTCACTGCAAAATGATTGTTCATCCACCCACCAAGGAATTGCTTCTTCCTGGGTGTTGCAATACAAGTCTTTTTCTCTCTGCTCTGATTATCTTTTTCAATTTATCTTTTTATAGTACACTTGATAATGATAATCTTCTACTTCTTGCAAACATTTAATACCCTAAAACTTAAGTTAAAGGTAACAAACAGAATTATATTAGTACAATGGGGATAGTTCCTAATAAAAGAATGATCAGCAATCCTTAATTCCTACAAACCGGATCTGAAGTCAGATGATAATCTGAACATGAGAACCTTTGCCAGGACCATTCCCGAAGCCATAGAGGCTATTCTCAACTTTCCCCTGTGACCTGTGTCATATCAGTGTTTCTCCCTGTCAAATATTCTTAGCCCTCCAGCCAGACATTAATCTTGGCTGCCTCTACATTCTCCAAGCAAATGTGCACATGCTACATTTCGGTATGTGCAACTAATGAACATGCATTAATATATATATAAAAATTATATATATTATATATTATATATATTATATAGTCATTCATTTATATATATATAAAATAAGAGTGAACAAAACCTGCTCAAAGATCCTAGATCTGTTGGAAATCCAAATATAAAAGGAGTTGGTCTAATTATGCCAAACTTTGTCTCCACATCTACCTCAATGGTTCCAAATCTGTGTGTAATCTGGGCCCATTATAAATTATTTTAGAATGTATTACACACACACACACACACACACACACACACACACACCCCATTGCCCAATGTCCTTAAATAAGAATTTTGAATATGCTTATGGAATACAATGAAGTAAAAAAAATACAGCATGGGTTCAAATCAGTGTTGTATCCTTCCAAAAGTATGCTTAAAATGCTGTCTAGTAAGTACATTTGAGAGCACTTTCAAGATAATAGTCCTATTTAAATGGAGACATACAGTAAAGGAAAATAACCCATACAATATCTATGATCTAGTCACTACAGACATCACTATGACGATGGCACTACATATACCACTTTTTCTGTTGTTTGGGGAGTCTTTTTTAAAAAATATTTATTATGTATTTATGCAAACAAGAACTGGAGTACAGGCCAGAAATGTGGGATGGGGTGACAGGATTCACCAGAGACAGAGTTGGGAACAGAACAGGCAGATTGACTGAAATACACTGCTGAGGGGAGCAGTGGGAGAGTTAGGAGAGGTCTGCTGCACCCTGTGGGTAGCTCCCTGGCCGGGGATTGAACTCATGCTGCAGTGGCTGCAGACAGCTTCATAGGTTGCATCTTAACCCCTTGCGCCACCAGCAAGGCCCTGTTTGGGGAGTTTTAATCTATTCAGGTATATAAAAATGTCACAAGTTCAAAAGATAGTGTAAGAATGTTTACATTGCTCTACTCTCCAATAAGTATTTTTGAAATATCAAGAAGCTGCTCAATAAATGAGGGCATAGGAGCTCACACAGTACAGTCTCTAGGTTCCTTCAAATGACTGCACCACCATTACCCACAAGAGAATGCAACTTCTCAGAAAAAGCAGATGTCTACACTGGATGTGGCAGCAAAGAGAAAATATGAAGAACTGAAGGTATGAAGTGGAAGTAAGCAGGCAGGAAATATGCTATATTTATTTCTGGTCTTTAAACAGAATAAAGCTATATTAGAATTAAAGCTTATACTTTCTTTGGGCTAGTAAAATATATGAAGAGAAATTCCAAGATCTTATTCATTGCTTTCAAATAAATTAGGGGAAATAATTCCCCATTATTCTTAGAATAAGAATATATTATTAAGTTTGGCAATTCATAAAAATCCTTCAAAGATTCTTTTTTAATTAATGCTTTTAATTGAGACATTAAATTCTCTCACAAAACTTAGCTATGCAATGTTTTCCAATTAATGATCAATTGCTAAAGAAATCCCTGTAGACAGGAAACATTATGTCCTAAGCTCTGGTGCACAAATAAGATGACAAATGCCATTAAAGCATTCCACAAAGGTTGCTTTATGATACATTGAATGCTGCCTGTTAAGAACTTTTGACTTGTTAATTAGAAAAATCAATTAATTAAAAAAAAAACTATGACTATGATGGTAGTCAAAGAAGTGAAAATTTTATTTAAATGCAGGATTCTACTGTATCCAACACAATTTTTAAAATAATTACATTCTTTGAAATTAAGGCTGGCATTCATCACTTTCTCAATGGAACAAAGAAACACTGTGAAATATATGTAATAAATTTAAAATAAAACACTGCCTGAACTAGTATATTAGTTATTTGGAAGTTACTAGTGAGAGGCAACATTGAGCACATATGCTGGAATTCGCCTAGGTTTAAGTCCACCGGCCATACTTACTAACTCTGTAAGCATGAGTTGTCTTTATGCCTCATTTCCTCTCCTTTTTATTTTTAAAGATTTTTTTTTTATTTATACAAGAGCTGGGGTACAGGCCAGATGTGTGGGATGGTGAGAGGATTCACCAGAGACAGAGCAGGAAACAGAACAGGCAGACTGACAAAATACACTGCTGAGGGGAGCAGGGGGTGAGACAGGAGAGGTCTGCTCGCCATGTGGGTTGCTCTGAGGACGGCGGGGATTGAACCTGTACTGCAGAGGCCGCAGACAGCTCCACAGAGCTGTGCTCAACAGCCTGCGCCACCAGGGAAGCCCTCCTCTCCTTTTGAATTTGGTTTGCTAAGATTTTTTTGAGGATTTTTGCATCTATATTCATTGGCTATTAGTCTGTACATTTATTAGTTTGCAATATCTTTATCTCCTTTGGATACAGAGTAATATTGGACTAATAAAATTTGTTTAGAAACATTCCCTCTTCCTCAATTTTGAGTAAGAGTTTGGGAAGGATAGCTGCTAGTAGTTCATCTTTAGAGGTTTGGTGGAACTCACTAGCGAAAAAAAACTCTAGAAATCTGACTATAAAATTGAGAAAACCAGAAAAGGAGGGAGAAGGGGGAGAAAAAAGGAGTCAGGGGCTCCAAAGGACTATAATGGAGGATTATGCACACCTTAGTGGTGGGTATGCTATACTCATACACATCTGAAGAGGGATGGACTTATACCTGAGTTACAGACAGTGAATATAAGCCAGTGTTATCTCGATAAAAAAGAAAAATGCAAAAAATAGAAGACAACTCCTGGGGTTATGTATAGTGAGAGTACATTGAGATGCTATGCATAAGGAATATAATATGCAGTCTAGCATATTGCAAAAATTCAGTAAGATTCACCTAGTGTGAACCTATAACACAAAAACCAGCATTAGTTCAACATATTTTTAAAACTGACCTAATAATTGAATTTATTCTGGTAAAAACATTTTTTTCACTTCTTTCTGAATATGAACCTCTAAGTCAAAATGAGCAATAGAAACTCGGAAAATAACTTAGTTCGTTAGTATCATATAATAAAGACCAGTTGCAGTGACAGTTAACATTTCTGAGTGCTTACTAGGAATAATGTTAAACATTATTAAAGACTGTAATTATAGGACTTGTATGTGTGTATTTCTAAGATACTCCACATAAAATTATCCAAAAACATTTATATATGCCTTATTTAGATGTGTGTGTGTGTGCGTGTGTGTGTATACCCTTATAGGATAAGAAAAAAATACACTGCTTTTAAAAGGCTCTTCAATATTGGTAGTATAAGGAATAGATATAAGATTTTTTCCCTTTGAGATACTCAGTAAAGGATAATAGAGAAAAATAATATATGTTTAACAGTAATAGATAGATACTATAAAACATTAGTAATGTTTTCAAAAAGAACATCGAAGAGGTCACAACTCCTTTGGAAAAATACACTAATACCACCATCCTCATTTCGGTTAGATAGTTAGACAATATGCTAAATTCCCATGATGTGTCTCTTAGTTGAATGAGTAAGATAGAAGACAACTTTCTATTTTATTTATTTTCTAAAATTTAAAATTATTTCTAATAAAACATCTTATTTTCATTTTTAATTACTGTATCTCTTTTTCCTATTTCTTTTTCTTTTTTGATCGAGGTAACATTGGTTTACAACAATGTATATGATTTTAAAATACAGAATCATACCCGTCTGGCGACTATTACCACACCATATCCACCACCAAGGCATCTACAGCCCTCCACCACAGGTCCACTGTTTTCCCCTTTCCATTTGTTTCACCTCTAGCCCTCCTGCTCTGGCAGCCTCACTGATATGTGGACTATAGAGTAACAAATGAAAGGGTAAGACAAAAACAAATAAAACCACTTTCTTGATTCCCTACTCAATCTCAATCCTTCCAGAAAATTCAAAATTATACGAGCAAGGCTTGACAGATCATAACTATGCTCTCCTATTCATTCTATCCGTTACCTAGCCCATGATTAAATATGGAGAATGTACTAATTGTTTCTGGTTGTCTGCAATGTGCTGGGTTTCTCAGCAAAACAGTGCATTTTAATGGGGCAAGAGAATGGAATAGGCCCTCGTGCACCATGCTAGCCATGTGATATCAAACACATAACTTGACATCTGTGTGCTGCATGGTCTTCCATCTATTCGACTGAACTATAGGAAATTAAAATCAAAATTGGTTGAATGCTGACAATTTAATGTGGTCCTATCAATAAAAAAAAGGAAATCTGATCAGTCTTTACTCATAATTATTGTGCCTTGACATATTCATGGAAGGGGATGCACAGAGTAAGAACCCCTTCAAGGTCATTATTATGACTATCCTCACAAGGGAGACACTCAGTATTTCCAGTTTCAGACTTGGTATAAGTTCTAGAATGTGAACAACATGGAACTCTGACTCCAAAGTTATTGCTGTTTCCTCGATACTCATGCTGTCAGCTGCGGGGTCTGAGACTGCTAAAAATAATCTTAGC
This sequence comes from Talpa occidentalis, assembly GCF_014898055.3. Taxonomy (NCBI): domain Eukaryota; kingdom Metazoa; phylum Chordata; class Mammalia; order Eulipotyphla; family Talpidae; genus Talpa; species Talpa occidentalis. Next base: position 29,609,460 of record NW_023601653.1, read on the forward strand.
TTTTCTCTTCAGGAAAATTAACGAAATGCCAATCCTGCTTTCTAGGGACATTTTATAAATTAAAGCAACACTGATTTAATCATTATGAAATGGGTTTTGTTTCTTTCTCCCCCACCCCACCCCCACCATAATGGATTACTTCCCTGGAGTAGCTACTTGCCAAATGGTACCCTAGTGTCCTGAAAGAGTTAAGGCAGCTTGTATATTTGCATAATTTACAACCAGGGAGTAACTGGGGACCAAGAGAATCTGGTTCAGTAGGCCATTTAGAAATTCATTAAAATTCATTCACTCCTTAAGCTTTTTCTGGTTATTACCAGAACCTAAAAATATCAAAAATATGTTTCCAAAAGTAAAGAAGAAAATAAGGTAAGACAGACATGCTTCTATCTGTAACTATAAACTCTTAAATCACCCCATTGTTTTTTTTTCCTTAAACCCAGAAACTTATTCATATATTCACATTACGCAGTTAATTGAACAGAATAGACGTTGCTATGGAAACAGTATGGTATGCCCTAGTACTTAGTGAGGAAATGAACAGGACTAATTATCACCAAATGTATGATATTTCTGTTTCTGTACACTATAGTTTTTAATGTACAATCTGTTTAATGAGCAGCAAGTTGTTCACCCAGCATGCAGAGGGTGAATGGGGCCTAAAAATAAATGATGAAATCCTCAGGTGTGGATCTGCAAATTTTATTGAAATAAAGGGTAAGAGACTTGCCTTACTTCCATATATATCTTAGCAAGAATGAGAGGCTTATTGGAACCTAAAATCTTAAAAATAAGCAGTGAAGGTAATAAGAAAGTGCTGTTAAGAAAAAGGAAAATCCTGTTCATTACTCATTTCATTAATATATTTCACCAAGATGCTCCTAACTGCCAGAAGTAACAATCTGTGGGCCTCCCTGGTGGTGCAAGGGGTTAAGACGCAACCTATGAAGCTATCCGCAGCCACTGCAGCAGGAGTTCGATCCCTGGCCAGGGAGCTACCCACATGGCAAAGCAGACCTCTCCTGACTCACCCGCTGCTCCCGTAAGCAGTGTATTTCAGTGGATCTGCCTGTTCTGTCCCCCACTCTGTCTCTGATCAATCCTCCCACCTCCTGCACCTCTGGCCTGTACCCCAGTTCTTGTATGCATAAATAAATAAATCTTTTTAAAAAAAAAAAAGAGTAACAATTTGCAAACCTGCAGGCATAGCCCCAACCTCCCTGAATTGTACTGGTAAAATGGTCTGAGCACTGAACTAGGAGTCTCTTTCAGTATGACTGGGAGGAATCTGGACTGCTGGCTTACACTTCTGCTTGCAAAAGAATCTGGCTTCACTTCCCTAATTTCTACCAAGTCAGTGGAGTCCTATGCCCAGTTCTTGATAGTAGTTTTTCTATCACCATGTTTCCATAACCTCTTGTGCTAAATCTATGGAATCTCCTCCAACAAGTACAACTACAATCACTGTCAGCCCTAATGGAAACTGCGAGACTCCTGAACTTTTTTGCAATAACTATTAAGGACTCATCCTTTGCACAGTTTAGCTTCTCCTGTCTTCTCCCAAGCCTACTTTGCTCCCAGGCACTCATAGCCAACCCAAAAGAGAAAATAATAAGCAGAACAGTATTTTAAGAAGCTTTTTTTTTTTATCACTGCATTTTAAAGAGAGGGATGTTTTTAATTTATGCACAAGAGTTAATATGGCATATATTTTAAAAAATACACTATATCATGAAAATAATATAGGATGTTACTACACGAATAGCAAAATAATTGGGAAAACAAAAAACATTTAATGTTTTGGAGCTTCATTGTAGACAAAAAGGTAACTAAAATGTATTGTAGTAGTCCAAGAAAGAGACAAAGAAAACCGGAAGAACCATATTGACCCCACAACTTTTTACAAGTGAAATCCCCACCCTCCAATCACAATGCACATTGAAGTCTACTGCAAAAAACATTTGCAGATGATTCGCATGTTGTCAGGTCAGCTTCAAAATGTCAAACTGAAAGCCATTTATCACAATTACACTTTAAAAGCCACATTATTTCCACTCTGTGTGATTCATACAGCTCTCTCCGAATTTCTATTTCACTTCATTTGGCACATGAAATTTGTAATTAAACATTAATCAAGCTGCAAATATTTATTGAACACTTATAGCCAAGTCAGTTGGAATTCTGTTACCATACTCTACAGAAAGACTGTATTTAAGGGCTTGAATAGTCAGCTCTTATTTTTCACAACTTTATTATTTCCACGCCAGAGTAAAAATATTATTAATATAGATAGTACTCAACTGCAAAACTGAGTTTTAGGAATTAAGAATAATTGAATTTTTCAAATATTTGAGCAATTAAGTTTTAATTATGTACAACCAATTTAGTGCATTCAATATATTTGAGAATGCTACTAAGAAATTTAAAATTCTGGAAAATGCAAAAGACACTAGATGTTAAATTCTCTTTATTTTTGGTTGATCCCAGGCAAGTTTATTACTTCATCCCCGAACCTTAGTTCCTCAGCTATAAGATGGGGATCAAAATTGCAAGGGAGGGCCTCCCCCACTGGCACAGTGGTTGAGCGCTGGGCTGTGAAGCTCCCCGCAGCCTCTGCAGCGCTGGTTCGATCCCCAGGCCCCAGCGAGGGTCCCACATGGCGTGCAGACCTCTCCTGCCGCGCCCACTGCTTCCCTCAGCAGTGTACTTCAGTCCTTCTGCCTGTTCTGCTCCCCGCTGTGGCTCTGGTGAATTCTCTCACCCTCCTGTGCTTCTGATTGTACCCAGTGCTTATACAAATAAATAAATAAATCTTTTTAAAAAAAATTGCAAGGGAAAGACTTTTAGTATGTGCCAGGCACCCAACTAGCACTCAACAAATATTAGCGATTATTGTATGCAGAGGGTGTGTTCAAACAGGAATGGTATGCTTAACACAGAAAATAGAAGCCACTCATGAGTTTTCTTGACTCCTGAAACATGAACTGGTCCCCACCCAGTCTGCCCAAGCACACAAACACAGTTGTTCTTAATCTTGCCAGGAGTTTGGTTCCAGACAACTGTAGATGGCTTTTTCCTCAAACCTAAAGAATAAACACAACTCTGGTCATTTTGAGAAACAAAACAGTGGAGTTTAATCTCCAAGCTTGATCAACTTGGCAGGAGCTAAATATAAAAGATTTTGTCTGGAAGGTGGAGAACTCAAGGCCGCCTCTTGTTGAGGGCCAGGTTGGGCCTTCTCATAATGTTGGGGGGCATGACTAAATGAAAGGATCATATTTTTAAAGTCATCCTTGTTTTCAAAACCAGCAATATCCTACCAGCTAAACTGGGTTCCTACCCATTTCCTGGTTTTAAGCTTCCATTCTGTCTGATTCCCTATGGACTTCTTGCAAGGCCTTTCGCCTCACCTGGTGTGTTTGCAACTCCTCCTCCTCCTTTTCCAACACTTCTTCTACATCTGTGTCAGGCTCCTCCTACTCTCAAGGTTCTACTACAGGGCTCTCTTACTTTGCCTTTTCTTCTTCAAAAGTGACTCCTCAATGCCTGCAGCTCTGTCTTGCGAAGTTCATTTTCTTCTTCACAAGGGCCTTGGGACCATCTCTAACTAATATGTCCTTTGGAGCTTAGACTTTGACTGACTTCCTTTTACCACTTGTTTTTCTTAGCAGTTTTTCATGGAACCTGGGGAGTTTGAGGTGACCTATAGGGTGTCTCACTCCTTGTAGATTTTCTTATTCTTCTTCATCTCACACTGTTTTCCCTGGGGAGCTTCCCTGCTACCATCTCTGCCTGAAGTTTGCCCATAACTTGCCACTCTTCCCCCCTAAGTTAACCTACTGAGTATGCCTGGCTTCAGAGAACCAAGGGTTCCTGGCTGAGAAGGCCAGAAGCTCCTGAGCCTTTTTTATCCCTTCTTGTGGTTTTTGAGCTTCTTGCCAACTCTGGTCACCTCTTTGCCCTGTCTGAAGTTTGGAACAACTTTGTTCTCAAGTCAAGGGCATGGCAAGAGGGCTCAAGAACTTGCTCTTGTTTTTCTCCTCCCCTGTCAGGAACTCAGAGGACTAAGAGCTTGCTCTCCTCTCTAGTAGCTTCAAACTTGCAGTCATATTTCTAGGGTCTGTTTTAGTTTAGTTGTGTCTATTCCTTTGCTTCTTTACTTTATAATCCATATAGAGTGAAAACATCTGGTATTTTCACCTTGGAATTTAGATACATAATATCATTTTATAATCATATTACTAATGTCATAGGTAATGAATCTAATTCTTAGTCATCTTATTTTAAGGATATTGATTCTGAAACTCATGCTCTGAGTTTTTAACAGACATTTTTATCTATAATTCTCTCCTGAAAAATGCTGTCAATATTTCAAAGGTTGAAATGATTGTCTTGATATTTCTGATAAGAATTATCTTCCAGATTCTTTCAACAGAAAACTCAAGGAAAGTCCTGGCATTTGAGAATTCATTAGGACAAGAATATGTACAAAAAAGACACCTCTTTCTCAGAGTAGACCTTAATAATGGTGCACAGAAATAAAGCAGACTCCCCTGAGCTTCTTATCTCGAGTTATGCAGTCTCTTAGATAATGTCCCTCTGCACACCCGTACTGACTCTACTTTATCATTCATGCAAGAATATTGCCTATATTTGAAATGGAACATTTTCTGCTGTGCAGGAGATCGCTCATACACAGATGCTTTCACTTTTCAAACTCCCACTGATTCAATGCCAAAGTCATTTCCTAGGCATTAAAGAAAACAAAAAATTTCTCCAAACATATTCAGACCCCAGTTAAGAACCTGAGATAGACTATATGCCCTTAATGTTTATTCTTGTTATTTTATAATATTCTTCCCATAATCTGACTTAACACTGTTTGCTTATAATCCATCAACTATATTATTATCAGATTAACTAATTGAAGTACATCTCTAAACAAGACATCCCTATGGCTCCTATGGTGTCTAAGAAACACTGGGTATAAAGAGATCTTTACTATTTTAAAATTTGTCTTTATTATTTTATCTTTTTAAGTTTGCATCAAAATTCATTGATAAATGAAACAATATTAAGTATCACAACACAATGTGTCAAAGTCAGGAACTAAAATATGAAGGCTTTATTGCTTTTCTCAACATTTTGGAACAAGTACAATTAGCTAACACGTCATCCTTTTCTTGATGCTTGCATAATCATTTCTCCTCCAACTTCCAATGAAAAATTCATATAGATAAGTATCATGCAGAGCACAGTGGACTTTGATCAATGTGGAGTGGTGAAAAATACAATGGGTCTCCTTCCCCTACTCAATTTCCTCCTTTGTGTAATTAAATAATGATGATGATGATGATGATGATGATGATGATGATTGAGCAAGTGCTTATAGTAAAGAGATAAGGGATTCAATGCATTCTTGCCAAACGACCATGAACTTTAAACTTGAATGTATCAATCACTCTCCACCCACATCACAGAAACCTATATACAGTATTCAACCAAATACTATTATTTCTCAGGTTTAAAATATAAAATGAAATGAAAATTACGTGATTGTCATTTGGGGGGTTATATTTTTTTGATAAGAATTCTTGTATTCAAAGGTATGTTGAGCTTTGTGGTTGAAAGGGAAAGTTCAATGTCAGTTATGTCAGTTTTGTGCTACTTTTTTAGCATACAAAGTGATGGTTTTACCCAAAGGCTACCATCATTCATTTCTTAGATCTGATGGGTTATTGGGTGTTTGCTGCAGCAGAGAACATCGTTTATATGTTATTCAGTGTTTAGAATCACAGCAAAAATACAGGGCCCAACAACTCTAGGAAGACTTCTTAATTCTCTATCCCTTGAGATTTCATAGTCATATGAAAATATAAAGAAAATATTTATGTAAATGATAAACATGATTGATTTTTACTTATCATTTGCAATACATTTCATAGAAAGATTGAGTTTCAGTATGAGCTGAAAACATCAAAAGTCCATGCCCTCCTTCAACTTCTTCACCACTCATTTCCCCACCAACACTTGCTTCAATTTTTTTTACTGCATTTTGATCCTATGTTCCTCACCTACTTTAACTGATTCCAATATTTTATGACTTTTGATATTCATAATTTGGAACTGTTATTCAATTTTTATATAAATGCTGAAACATTTCCTTTTTGTTCTCTTTCAGCATCAATTTATCTTTGTGGCCCTTTTCCAAAATGGATGTTCAAATTCAAAAGTGTTGCCTTGTAGATTGGGCACAAGCATACGTGAATCTTTGTGTGAATGGATTCCACTGACAGATCCGCATTTTTGACCTAGCAACCTCTACCCACATCACCATGATTAACAAAAATGACTACATTTACTGAGCAACAACTATGTATCAAGTAGCATGTGATAAGCAGTTTTCATGCTCTGTAATCTCTGCAAATCTCCATTATAAATATGAGAAGGATGAGACACTGGGAGATAAGTAAGTTGGCCAGGTCTTCATAACTAGTGAATGGCAAATTTGAGAACTGGAGGAGGGAGGGCTGAATATCAGTTGACTGCAACTTCTGAAGTCTTTCCAAAAATTATAACTATCGTTATGGTTTAGCCTAAAAGATATCCTCCAAAGGAAAAATATGCTTAATTTTACAATGAAGAAAATGTGTTCACACCATTTTCACAATTTACATATAGGGTATTTAAACATTTGTAAACCTCCAAACCAGGTAGGGATGTATATGTGTAGAAAGGAAAATGGAAAGGGGAAGAAAAAAGGGGAGAGATGAAATTTTTTTGATACCCAAATTCGTAATTATCCTCCACCCTTAAAAAACTCATCTACTCCAAAGTCATTTTGAGAATGAAACGCCCTTGTTCCTTAGTGAGAGTGAGATCATGAAGAAAAATGGTGACTTAAAGAAAGAAATTCACACAGTGTCAACATTTTTTTCCCCCACATGTTCCCTGTGATAGCAAAAGCATTTATTCCTTCAGTAGTCTAAAAACAATTAATGCCATACATCATGTGTGAATTCAACTGACAGGACAACACCATCTACAATAACCATGGCACAGTATACTAAGGAGGCCAAACACACGTGTAATCATAGCTTAAGACAAGAAAACATGTTAAAATTCACAGATTTTTAATACATATGTTTTATTTACTTTACCATACAGGAAATTTTCAGAGTAAGAGTATATATTAAATTCAATTGTTCTGGTCAGAACAAAGCACCAATAGGAAAAAAAAAAAAAAAAAAAAACCTATAATCAGATTTCGGGATCTTTCTGACATGGTGAATGGCCTTAATCAGCAGAAACTTACAGAATTTAAAAAACATTACAGTCAGATATAGATTCGTTTTAAAGATTTCAGGAAGCTCTGTGGCTTTTGACAACATTCATAATCCTAAGGGGATAAGGAGACAGTTTTATTTTCTGAGGCAGTACAAAGAATCATGGTTGGCAGTGATCATGTGATGTCCATGTAATAAACTACTTTTTCAAATGATGGAAAAGCGTAATAAGATTATTTTATAAAGGAAGAATATTATGCAAACCATATTCAATACTCTACTACCTGGTTCATGAAAACATTTTCAATGATTATTTAAACAAGATCCATATTTTGTGAGAAAATCTCCTCAGGCAATCTTTATGTCCCTTAGATTTCAAAACCACAGCTCTCATTGACATAACAAAAACACATCCTGGCAATGCAACAAAAAGAAACATACTGAAGAAATCTCTCTAGACTACAACAACCAGTTTATATAGACTTTATATGCTTTCTATCCTGGATTTGTTGATGAGAGTTAATAATATTTACTGCTTTATCTTTCTTCCTTTCATCTTTGTTCTATCCCTTTCTTAAGCATTACAAAATCAATGAATATATTTTATAAAATACTAACATAAAAATCATACTTGAAGATTATAAGCATTTTTACTAAGGGAGAATCTCTTGAACCTATTTTGCTAATATTATAAGAAATCATATAAATGTGTTAATAATATATTGCAACAGTTTAGAAATGAGTTTAATTCATTTCAGTAACTTGTATTTGTCTAACATTTCAGTTTTACAAATGCTTTTCATATATCTCATTTATATAAAATTAAAATACTAAAGGATTAACAATAACATCTATAGGCTTTTTTAATGATAATTGATTATTGAGCACAGATGCAAAAATAAAAAAGCCATTCCATTTCAAACAGACAAAACAATATGCAAAATGTTTAATATTTCATTTTGTGTTTTGATAGTGCCTGACTATCAAGAAGTTTAAAATCATTCCAAAGAAGTACAATTTATGTAACTATTGCTTAGAGTAATAAATTATCCTCAACCCTAATGACCTAATAAAGACATACTATATTGTAAATTTGTAAGTCATGAATTTCGTAGCAGTTTAGTTGGGTCATTCTAGCTCATCATCTCTCTTGACACTAGTCATGATATTGGACAGAGGCATAGTTATCTGAAGGCCTGAATATGGTGAGAAGATCTACTTCCTAGAGAGTTTTCTCACCTAGACTAGACAGGAGGCCTTTCATTGGGCTCCTACCCACAGACCTGTCTCCTAAGATGGTTGTGCCTTCACAAGACAGCAGCTGGCTTTTCCCCAGAACAATGGAATCCAAAAGAGCAAGACAAAATCCATAGTTATAAGACCTAATGCTGGATGTCATGCTCCATCTTTCTAGAAATACACTATTGATTATACAAGTCAGCTCTACTCCATTTGAGAAGAAACTGCTTAAGAGCAGGAAATACACAAGGCTCTAATGGAGATGCTTTGCAGGAGGAATGGAGATCTGGAAATTGGGTACTATAACCACCTATCTTATAAGATAGTCAAAATTAAGAATTGTCTGAATATACCCCCAATAAATCCAGTAGTCACTTCCTCAAAGAACTTCAAACCAGTGAGGAATTCAGTGTCAGAAACTTGTGTGAAATGTGTCCAATTCAAAGTCACAAAAGATGCCCAGAAAACTCACAACAATGGACAAGGTAAATGATTATTCAGAATCATGTAAATACTACAATGTATTCTACATGTTTATCTTGAATTATAAAAAAGATGAAATTGGGACAAGTTAAAATAATAAGTTGGGGCCTCCCCAGTGGTACAGCAGTTAAGCGCTGGGTTGCGAAGCTGCCCGCAGCCTCTGCAGCAGCAGTTTGATCCCTGGCCTCTGGGCGAGGGTCCAACATGGCATGCAGACCTCTTCTGCTACCCGCTGCTCCCCTCAGCAGTGTACTTTTTCAGTCTGCCTGTTCTGCTCCCTGCTCTGGCTCTGGTGAATTCTCTCACCCTCCCGCACCTCTGACTGTACCCAGTGCTTGTATAAATAAGTAAATAAATCTTTAAAATAATAATAATAAGTTGTTTAAGTCTTTTTACACTATTTAGGATTATTAAATACTTAAAAATGAAAAAAATGAGTTTTTCTGTAGAACATCATTCTACCTTCATAGTTCATAACAGGTGTTTGAAAAGGAGGTGTTTAATGCCACAGGATCTACTTTAATATATAACTATGTATGTAATAGAAATTGCAGGCTTTGGAGTCAGAGACTTGGCTTGGCAGGCCTGTTCTGATAATTAGTAGTCAACTTAGGCAAGAAACAATATTTGTGAGTCCAGTTTCTCACCTATAAACTTGTCCTACTTGCACCCTTAGTCATTCTGTAGGACCCTTAGTCATTGCACACTTAGTCATTCTGAGCATTTATCAGGACTACCCAAGGATAATTAGATCCCTACTGCTATATAAACATGGCAGCTGGGAATATGGAAAGGAAACAGAAAACTTTCCATTAGATAAAACTTATGATTTAATATTTTTAATTTTAAGCAAAAATAGCAAAGAACCAGGCTCTCTTCAAACTCTAACCAATAGGAACATTTGAATTAGACAAGACTATCATGTGGTTCTCAACAACAAAAAAAGATCCATTTGAAAAACCAATACTTCATTAAATTATTATAAAACACAATTCATAAAACTTTCTGATATCAAAATTAACTTTTATAGTTGTGACTTGAGAAATACAAGTTGAAAATAAGTATATTTTAATGCATTCCAAGGAAAGAAATAGTACTTACTTTATGACTATTTAGTTATACATATTATATTATATACTTATGAATACAACCACTACTTTACCTAAGTATTCTAATTATATTCATAAATATTATTTGTTCCTAAATCACAGATTACACATAAAATCAAAGGTAATACTCCTGCCAGGGTACCCTTCCCTCTGCTTCTTCATCTCACTCTCTTTTGGCTGGCCTAGTCCTCCACAGCTCATCTCTTCCAAAAGCTTTCTGATATTGTTGCCACCCCTTTATTCATGATTATGAGCTCCTCTCCTGAATCAGCACAGCACCCCTCAGGGCAATGGCGCTGATGTAGACAGTGATAGCATCTAGCACCAACCATTTTTAAGTACTTACTATACACCAAGTACTTAGTAAAGTATTTTATATCTATGATTTTATTCACCCCTATTACAAGTATGTGAAAGCAGGGAGTACAGTTACTGCCATGTTATGCATGATTGAAATGGAGATACTCATTGTTAAAAGTCACAAAACCAGAAATGCTGGAACTAGTCTTTGGACTCAGGCAGTCTGACTGTGAAATTCATGCTTCCTCATCTAATTTTCATACACTACATAGACAATGCCTAATCCACACAGGTACTAATTCCACTTTTAGAAAAATATACATGTGAATGAAAATATAGTATAGTGATAAATATTTTAAATATCAATTAAAAATTTCTTCTAGTAGTATAATCACATTAAGAAAAAAAGGTTCCTAGAAGAGAGGTTCCTAATTGTTGCTAATGTTACAATAAAAGATGACACATGCATTATGAATGGCTTGTGTTTAAGAGGTATCTGTGCACATACATAGACTAATGGTACTGAGCCAGGGGTGACTTTTGTCCCTTACAGGGTACTTGGCAATGGCTGAAGACATTTTTGATGGTCACAACTGGAAGGATAGTGCTGCCAATATCCAGGGGGAAGAAGCCAGGGATGCTTTTGAAGCATACCACTGGGTGGACAACAGCCACCCACAGCAAAGAACTGTCCAGCCTATGATGTCAATAAAGTTACAGATCAAGCTAAAATTAATAAGTATTTCCTCTTAAACTTTAATGTTTATTAATATTTAGAGAATCTCCACTGACCCCCAAATTTCATAATGTTTTCTATCCTAAGTAGCACTTTAAAAAAATCATAGTTTCAAAAGGTAAGAGAGAGATCACTGCTCTGGAAAACAATGACTTTGAGAGGAAGAACACTGAACTCAGAGAATAATAGACCATCAAAAGCAAAGTTGTTTGGAAGGAGAGTTATTAACTGAATACATCCACTCTATACCATCCAAGGACTAAGCATCTAGAAATATCCCAAATCCCAATGGTGTTGTTAAGAAACAAATCTCAAAAAAGACAAAGTGGTTTTATAGGGTCACAGTGTCAATGAAGTAGCAAGGTCAAAACCTATCATGCCTGGTCCAAAGCAATGTTCCCCTTTTAAATTATCATTCACTAAATGTAACCAGTGGAAGCTGAGCAGAATTAAGAGAATACCAGGACCCTAGTTCATATTGCCATGTATCAAATAAATAAACAGCTGTCTGGTCAACTTGGTTGCTAGTTAAATAAGTCATTTCTTGGCAGAAAAATCCTGACATTCCTAACAGATGAAAAGACAACCCCACAAAGAAGTACCAAAACGTCAGTAAATTGTCATATGAAATAAAAAAATCAAGTGACAATGTGGATTATACAATGAAATGGTCATTTATGCGCCACATACTATTCTTCCAATCTCACCCATGATCACTGAGAATAACAGACTGTACTAATTTACAAGCATAGGTGCTAGAAGAATACTTCAGAACCAATAATATTCCCCTGCTAGTCTCTGTTAAGCACACACCAAACAATGGCACAAAAGAATAAGAGAAAATGAGATGACATACTTCAAGTTCAGAGGACATGTGACACTTGGAAGCACAATTTTTACTTACAAAGGCTGTGTACATGTCCTAAAGCTAAATGTCGGCAGCTTCATTTCCCAGACTTTACTCTTTCCAAACAAAGCATGAATTTAATAAACTTACTTACATACAAAAAACAAACACACAAACAAAAAAACCTTCATAAAAAGCAATGAAAATCACTGGTTTCTTTTTAAACAAAGAACAAGTTAAAATAGTACAGGACTCATAGTGCATGAAATCCACTCATTGTACTCTTTAAAACTCTATTCTAAGAAGAGTATGCAAACTAACAGGGCAACAAATAACTAAAATTTACCTATATTTTACTGCTAAGGCAAAAGAACTTTAGAGATCTATGAGGAACTGATAATTACACTAAAGTGAAATGCCTTTCTGATTGCAGTGGGGAGCACTTTAACAAGGGAAGAAAACATGTAGACCATATAGAAATATTTTAGGCAAACAGTAATTCTATAAAATAATAAAGCATTAGTTGAGAAAAATATCTCCTTGTGTGCATATCTGTGGGGTGTCTTCCAAATGTATAAGAAGTGATAATAGCTTTAGGTAAATGTATACCCTCATTAAGCCTCATACATGAGAAAAATAACTCTGATAGAGGGTCCCCCTGTTCGTGCAGGGTTTAAGATCTCAGCACTCAAGCTATCAGCAGCCACTGTGGCATGAATTAGATCCTAGGCCAGGAAGCTGACCCACATGGTGCACAAGACCTTTCCTGTCTCACCTGGTGCTCCCCTCAGTAGTGTATTTCAGTAAATCCACCTGTTCTGCTCCCTACTCCGTTTCTGGTGAATCGTCTCACCCCTCACCCCCACCTGCACCTCTGGCCTGCACCCCAGCTCTTGTATGAATAAATGAATAAAAATAAATCTTAAAAAAAACTCTGATACCACCATGGGGACACCAGGTCTCTCTTGCTGCCTCCCACCTCCAGAGTGAATAAGGAAATGCTTATTCTGAGGGCAAGACCCCGCAGTAAACACAGACAAGATCACAAACTCCCTACCTGTGAGAACATACCATTTTCTTCACATATAAATTCTACCAGGAAGAAAGACATACTTACAGAAGTGACAGATTTAGTCAGATGTTTAATCTTCACTTTATAAAATCTCAAAATTGCCTGTTTCTTCAAATGCAGATAATGATTGAAGGTGCCTTCTACCTGAGTTGATGGGGAGTATTGGCCATCTTTTCACCCAATTCACATAGCAAAATATATTAAAACAGCATTATAATATCAAATAGTTTCTCCAGCAAGTACACTTCTAAATGCCCATCCATATTTTTTAATAGCTTATATTTATGAGATAATAATCTCTAGTTTTTTTTTCTCTCTGGCAAACAATCTAATTTTTTTTCTAATAGTTCATTAAGAATCAAAACTACAAGTGTGTAATGAAATCATATTAACAAATACCAGCCAAAAAGCCTGGCATGATGTTTCCAGGGAACATTATCTCCTTAGCTCATTAACATCATTTACAGGATAAAGAAAAGCAATGAGTGGTAGCAAACATCTTTGAGTAAATGAATACCAGCTTCCTGAATCAACTTATTAAAATATGAAGAGAAGCGCTTTCTTTTTCCTCCTAATGGATAAAATAACGTTAATCTGTTTCAGGTAAAAAAAAAAAAAAAACAGTATACTTCATAAGCTAAACTCATTTGTTTCTCCTCCTTTTTATTATAACAGTTTTGCTCATGGTTTTTAAGTATAAACTGTTAAAATACTTCAGGATTCAAAGCTTTGTACAACATATAGAGCCAGATTCAATTTCTGTGATATATATAACATACAACAGAATGTGGAATATAGAATATACTATATATAATATACAAATTTAAAAAATACACCAAAACCTGTTAACAGTAGTTGTTGTCTCTGAGGAGTAGAACTTATGATTGACATAGGATTTCTTGAAGGATTTTTTACATTTTTATGTAACTGACTTTTCTACTATATGCATATACTTCTTTTTTTTTTTTAAGATTTATTTATTTATTCATACAAGCACTGGGTACAGTCAGAAGCGGGTAGGGTGAGAGAATTCACCAGAGCCAGAGCAGGGAGCAGAACAGGCAGAAGGACGGAAGCACACTGCTGAGGGGAGCAGAGGGCGGCAAGAGAGGTCTGCGTGCCATGTGGGACCCTCGCCCGGTGGCCGGGGATCGAACCGGCGCTGCAGAGGCTGTGGGCAGCTTCGCAACCCAGCGCTCAACAGCTGCGCCACCGGGGAGGCCCTATATGCATACACTTCTTAAAATAAAATTTAGTTTCAACATTTTTTGAAGAAAATATTTCATAGGAGTATAAATAGCTAGTATTTATACTTAACATTTCATTCTTTTGCCCAGTTTCATCAAACTCAATTGAAATTATAATGCCTTTTCCCAGAAAGTAAAGGCATAAAAGTCTAGGCATTGCAACTAATTTTCTGCAACTCAAAGAAAAAGCTTTCTGACAGAGGAAAAGATAAACAAAGTAGAACATTAAAATAAATGGAAAATCAAAAAACAAAATTGCTTGTCAGAATGGAGATTTCACTGAGAAGTATTGCCTCACAGGGTGTCCTAGTTAAAGCACTTTTATTTTCATCCTCTAATATAAGTTTCCAACTAATGGAATCTTGGAAATTGGACAGCCCTAATTCTCAAAGGTTTAGTTTTTACTTTTATTTTCCTGTCCATTTTATTTCCAAAGTGTAAAGATCACACACACCTCCATCTAATACAGTCTCTTCAAATATTTCAGTTTCTGATTTAAAAAGCACCAAAGAGGTGATTTGCCTCTCTCTGATTCCATGAGACTGGGCCCCCTACTTTTGTTCCTGCAACTCCATTCCCAGGCTCTTTTCAGCAGATTTAGTGCTGTGTGGAAACAGGAAGCCCAAGAATTCCAAGCACATATGATTAATTCTTTCAAATTCTCCTCTGAACCCCAATAAACCAAGTTCAAAATTTTTCAGACAGAATCCTCAGTAGTGAGATCTCAACTACCGAGTCAAATCCTATCACTGGTTCCACTTGTGGCCAGTGCACCTCCTTTAGCTCTGTGTACCTGGCTTCAGTCCATTTACCTCTAAATGTGAAATGGAATGGATTTCATAAACTGATAGACCTCTTTAATATTAAAATTCTGGCCTGAGTGAAATATGTAAGTGGTGGCTATTTTCTATTTATTTTTACATTAGTAAAGAAATTAAACAAAATGCCATATAACCACAAAATCATCTCTCTACCTAAATACCTGGCCCAAAGTCATCTCTCTACCTTAATTCCTGGCAAAGAGGTTGTGGTGATCAAATAAAAGGTGTGGTTAGGAAGAGTATCAGGAACACAATGGGAAGATAATTTTAGACAAAAATGTTTTCCAAGTGGTAGCACTTGAGGTTAACTCAGAGTGATTAAGGGTAGGATGATTTTTAGATATATATACATATATATTTAGTCAAGTATTAGCATATCTTAGACACCAATAATTCAGTGGCATTATTAATCTGCCTGATAATAAGATTCAGGCCCTTTTTAAATTTTAAACAGAAACATTACTCAAAAATGCCTTGAGAGATTTAATATAAAACTGAAGTCAAAGGAAAATGTAAAATTATAAGTAAAAGTCAAAAAAGATTATGGGAGAAGAAATTTTCAAGTGGTTGACATTTACTCAAAAATGTTTATTCAGCTTCCCTCGCCTGCACATTATCACTGAACTGTTAATACCAGGATAGAAAGTTGTACAGAAACAAGATTAAGTTTCAAGAAGCTTATAATCTAATTTTGACTGAAGTATTTAATAAAGTTATGAGAAGTAGAAATAATGTTGGATAGAAAATGGAAGAGAGAGATCCCTTTCATCTGAACCTGGAGGACTGCTCTATGAGGGCAGCATCAGAATGATGGTATCCAAGGCATGGTTCTAGCATAAACCAGTGGTTCCCCAGGCCTGGTCCCCAAAGAGGTCACAGCATCAGCATCACATGGGAAAAAGAAATTATTATTCTCAAGCTCCACTCCAAACTTAATGAATCAAAAACACTGATATGGGGCCTCACAACCTAAATTTTTATATCCCTCCAGATGATTCTGATGTGCATTGAAATATGAAAATCACCGTCATTAGTAAAGGCATCAGGAGGCGAATACAATGTTTTTCAAATGTTTAACAGTAGATTTGTATCATCAGAATCATGTAGAATGAAAAAAGAAATACCTTTCAATTCTAAATTTCTCAGTCTCTAGAGAAGCTTCTAAAGGTATGGGATTTTGGGGAATAACTGTAATAGAGGAAGCTTAAATGAGAGCTGAACTTGAGGTCAGGTTGTTGAGGAGCCTTAAAATGCAAGTTTGATATGTCAGACTTCAGGGGTAGATCACAGAAAGTCATATAAGTGTTGGGTTTTTAAAAACTGTTTTACTGAAATATAACACTGATATAGAGAAATGTACATAAGTCATACATGTACAACTCAATGAATTGTCACAAAATAAATAGTATTGCAATTTTGTGAGCAGATAAAGCAATGCTTCAGAAAGACGGGTATGTTTTCTGGGGTAATGACTTGGAAGACAGAGATTGAGGCTGAAGCACCAAATAAAGTTTATTACCACTCTGTTGTGATACGTCAAAATAACAGAACATTTGCAAAAGAATCAGAGAATTTGAGGTGGGAGGACCTTAACTGTAAATAATGAGGCAAGACATGTTAGGTGACTTGGCCAAAGTCATACAAATGGTTAGAAAATGGGAAAAAGCCAAATTTTTTGTCTCCCAGTCCAGGGTCATTTCTCCTATACCACATTGCAGGCCAGAAAAACATAGCTAGGATTTTTTCTTAAGAGAGAATTGACAGAACTTGATAAATGATTACATGTAGACAAGGAAATAAAGAATTCCCAGTTAACTACATAATTCTGGAGAAAAGTAGCCACTACCCTAGACAAATCAGGGAAGAGATACAAGAAATTCTTTACAACATACAAGAGGATGTGACCTCAGTGCTTAGCATTTTGAGCCTCAGCAAGACCAAATAACTCTCTTATTAGCATCCTGTTACAGCCCAATTGCACATCTAAAACAAAACAAATATTTTGCATATAGGTTTTATATTCTGCTTAAATTACAGGGAAAGAAAGGGCCTCCCCGGTGGCGCAGCGGGTTGAGCGAAGCGCTGTGAAGCTATCCACAGCCTCTGCAGCACAGTTCGATTCCCGGCCAGCCAGGGAGATTCCCATTTAGCACGGCTGACCTCTCCAGTCTCGCCCGCTGCTCCGCTCAGCAGTGTATTTCAGTCCGTCTGCCTGTTCTGCTCCCCGATCTGTCTCTGGTGAATCCTCTCACCCTCCCACACCTCTGGCCTGTACCCCAGTTCTTACATAAATATATATATATATATATATCTTTAAAAATAATAATAAATGAATAAATTACATGGAAAGGATAATCCTGCCTCAACTGACACTCTGATAAGGACTTGCTTAGGAGGCTTTTGGCAGAACATTTTGAGCTGACAGTTCACAAAAGACAAGGATTTCACTGTTTACAACAACAAATATGGGAACAATAATGATATTACACCATCTCTTCATGATGATATTACACCATTTCTCTACATATATTTAAGAAGAATGTTTGAATAACATTACAGTCTGTCCATATTTTGACATTTTTATGGATTTTATGGGAGCAATGCAAATTCAATGACACACCCATAAATTTATTATCTATTTGAACATCACTAAAAATCTGACATCAAAGAAACAATGGAATTAATTCCAAATGGTTCCATTCCCTTTAAAAGTCAACAGTCTCCTTTTTTATTTAATTATTTTCATTGCAAGCCAATACTTAAATTTTAATCTGCATTTCTCAGTGGAAAAAAAAAAAAGAGGTAGGCAAACACTTTCACATCATTAGGTCAAACTATCTGTGATCATTTGATGACATTTCCATACATTTATTCAACACAAATTATTTATTGGATGACTCTACAAAATGCTGGAATTAATTCCAGAGGAGAACAAGACCCTTGTTTACATTCTGTTCAGGGTGGCAGGACATGCAAAAGAAAACACCTAACAATAATAGAAGTATAGAAGAGATAAATGGATCAGACAAATTTGTATGGAGTTGAAGCAAAGAAAGGTTGGGTTTACCCAACCTCTTAGACATTCCACTCAGAAATATCTGGGATAGCTCTAGGTCAAAATGTGAGTCTGCAAAATATGGTTCCTTCCATCTTCCCTCTTCCATGTTTGCTTTCCTTTATCCTGTCATTTACCTGTTATTGAAGAAAATCCATCCCTGCTCTGTAAAATTCCTCATAGACAGGAAGGGATAAGATGATGGGGCTCAGAGTGGTGGAAGTTTTTTCCTAAATTTCATCATGAAGATAATCACCCACTCTAACTTTTGCTAAGGTAAGATTTGAATTTTTGTTAATTGTATATAACCAGAATTATTACTAACACATTTCAATATACTTGGGTGAATGGGACTGGAATTATTTTTAACTATTTAACAGCAATACTGTTTAGATTTTAAAACTTTTATAAATGCCTTATTTCCCTGTACTTTATTAAAATTCACTATAGAGTTGAAATTCTGTTCACTAACTATTGTATTTTTTTAATAATTTTTTGGTATTCATTTGTATGCTGACTATAACCAGTTTTGTATGCTGACTATAACCAGATAATCCCGGCTAATCCAGTCAATCTATTCTAGAGAATAGTTATTGGTTGAAAACAGCATGTGAGTTTCAGGACTATTCTTAGCACTCTGGTGCTTGCCATAAAGAAGTGATGGCACATGCTTACTCCCTGGGGACAAGAACAGAAGGGAGAAGTACTGACATGGAGATATAAAGGACTAAAGAAACTGCAAAGAGATGCAGAGGAGTATCAATAAAAACAATTAAATCAAATTTCTTTATTGTTCCAGACATTTTCAGCAGGGTTTTTCTTTGCCTGCAACTTAATACAAAGAGCGCTGAATTCGATAATTATTATTGAGCACCTGCTATGTGCTAGGTTCCAGGACTATAGCAAAGAATGGGACCTAATGCCTATCTTGAAATTGCTCACATTCTAGCAGAAAATTAAAAATAAATGAATAAAATAAACAGAATAAATCAACATAGTATGATAATGAATTAAGAGGGGTTAATAGATAACAGAACAACGCAAATGAGGAAAGAAGGGTACCTAATCCAGCACTGATAAACAAAAACAAATTTAAAAATTAATATTAAGAAGTCAGACAAAAATTACAGCAGTATCTCATATTTAGCAATATAGGGTCTCCCTGGTGGCACAGAGGATAAGACATAACCTATGAAGCTACCTGCAGCCACTGCAGCATGAGTTCAAACCCCAGCCAGGGAGCTACCCACATGGAGCAGCAGACCTCTCCTGTCTCACCTGCTGCTACCCTCAGCAGTGTATTTCAGTCAAACTGCCTGTTCTGTTCCCCACTCTGTCTCTGGTGAATCCTCTCAACCCCCACAACTCTCACCTGTACCCCAGTTCTTGTATGCATAAATAAATAAATATTTTTAAAAACCCAGCAATATAGCTAGTTCCTTTGCTTTCAGTGCAAAATGCCTATTACTAAGATGGCAAATATTAATATCCTCATGCAACATTGAGCCTCTTGAAATAATCAACTAATTCCTAAAGCAAATGATCATTTACCATGCAGCATAAAAAAGACATTCCAGTGGACAAAATTCAAAGTATTCACTCTTAGACTGCTCACTCAACTGTGGGGTTTTCCAGAAGGAATCTCTGGGGAAGTGAAGGTCAACAAATTCAGTGAGACCAAAATTAACTGTTACTTTAAAAAGCCAAGATGGTAAGATAGCAGTTGGATATTAAAATACATTCCTGTATGAGCAAATGTTCCCTGTGGAATCACATGCAGGGGAGACTATGAAAGCAAGCTAAAGATTATCAAGCACACAAGCAAATGCCAGTTAATATCATTCTTATAAACACTTATACTATAATCAGCAATAGAGGAAGTATGATTAGTTCATGCACTTGCCTCTAAAAGAAGATTATATCTTAGAGGACAAAAATTAGCATGTTGAAGAAGTTACAATACAAATAAATGTGCTGAAATAAAGAACTGATAGCCTATTCTTCTCACTTCGGCTTGTACAAATACAAAAAAATGATTTGAAGCTTTATTCCCTTTATTTTTTTGTCATTGAGAATATATTAATTGATTAAATGAATCTTCTAATGTAACAGGGAAGTAGACAAGAAAACCAATATTTAGAAATAACGATCACAGGACAATAAAATGATATAGTCAATAGTATTTTAGAACATACTTAAAAGTTGCCGAGAGTAAATCCTAAAAATTAATTTTCTGTGATGACAATGATGGTGATCATTCCACAAAGTATACAAGTATGGAATCATTACGTTGTACACCTGAAACCAGTACAATATGTCAATTATATATTAATGAATCTTTAAAATTCATTAATCTTATTAAAAAGCATTTTGTCTCATAATCCTGTTATTTACAGTTGCTGTAACTAAGGGACATTTCTACAGCATAGAAAGGTAAACTGTTTTTTGAATGATTCTTCATTAGACATGATACAGCACTTTCTATATTGATCCCTTGGTATTGAGCCCTCAGTGCATCCTTCATTTTGAGCTACAGCTTAATTCAAATGCTAGGCACATGATAAACATTGGATGAAGAAGAGATAGAGGGGGTATTGGCAAAGATGGCTTGGTGGAAGGTGAGAATAGGTACACATAGGGAAGAGCAAAAATATAACAAATTAAATGATAATCATAAAAATAGAAAAAAAAATGAAGGGCACCACGAAGTCAACTACTAAAGCAACCAACTATTTCACAGTATTCCACTATTTTCCCAAGCTTGTTAAGTCTTCATTTATATTTAGAGTTTAAAGGAATAAAGTTTATTTTTGCACAGTTTTGCAGTAACATGAGTTCAGTTCTTTACAAGATAGTGGATAAATCCTCCTAATAAACTACCTAAACATCCCAAAACTAGTTGGAGTTTTACCAATAAACACTGTTTACAGACCAGGTTTAAGCCTCGAAAAGAACTGAGGACTGTAGATGCACAAGCCAAAGGCCTAGTAGACACTTAGTTTGATGTTATGCAATCTTTCTGATCTCTGAAAAGCTCAGAAAAATATTTTAGTATCAGAAAATGCAGAATGTGAAACAACTGTTCTATTCTGATATTCAGTAACAAAGTAGTAATTTGGTAGCACTTTTTTGTACATTTATTTTGTGTTTTTAAGTTTGTTTAATCCATCTCCTCCCCATCTATTATTATATGAATAGCAGGTGTAAACTGGTAAAATCTTAATGTGAGACTATACAGTATGCCTAACCTTAGGAACGATATTTTGTCAATATTACATGGAATCATATCAGCTTATTTTTTCCCAGATAGTAAATTTTCTTATATTATTTAAAGGTATTATAAGCTTTACAGTTTTTCATTTGAAGAGTATTGAGGGTTAAACAATTGGTTTTATTTTTTTTAAGACAATCAAATAAATAGAGTCATAAAAATAGCCAAGTAGAATGTGTTTATGAACTTGGAGAGCACTTTCCCTCTTTTTGTCCCATTTTGTTTCATCGTTATGAGAGAGAAGTGAGAGAAAGAATAGACTATTTATGGACCTCCCCGGTGATGCAAGGCTAAGCACAGCACTATGACGCAATCTGCAGCCTCTGCAGCATGAGTTCGATCCCCGGCTGGCCAGGGAGCAACCCACATGGCGCAGCTGACCTCTCCTGACTTGCCTGCTGCTCCCCTCAGCAGTGTATTTCAGTCAGTCTGCCTCTTCTGTTCCCCAATCTGTATCTGGTGAATCCTCTCACCCACCTGTACCTCTGGACTGTACCCCCAGCTCTTGTATGCATAAATAAATCTTAAAAATAAAAGATGACTTTTTATTAAAAAAAAAAAACATGTTATGTACAGGGACATACTATTTTGGCAAAACAAAATTTCGAACATTCAATACTTATCTTTGTATTCATCAATTTAAATGAAAGTATATACTAACCAGAACCTATTTTTTACATATATTGATAATCTAATGCCCAACTTACATCTTGATTGTATTCTAGAGAGTTATTTTCCCCAATAACTCCCCTCTCCAAGTTACATTAAAAAAAAAAAAGTATGGCTACTAGAGGGAATAAATAATCAATTAAAGAACACTTATTTGTTACTACTCTACACCAGCACTGTTGTAGATTCAATATTGGCATCTCTGTTCATAGTTTTATTAGGTTTCGGTATGTATGTTCGTAAGCACTCATCATCTTTCTAAGATTTTGAATTCTTTTATTTTTATGACTTTATTTTTTCTCCTTCTTCCCATTACTTTTATGTTTTCATTGTGAACTGTACTTCATTTCCTAGCCACTCTGGAATTTCAAAGTGTTCAGCATTTTTATTCACAATCTCTTTTGCCCTTCTGCTAGACACACAGACCTCTGTGCCTGCAAAAGAAGTATCCACTCTGTCCTGAATGCTTACAAACATCTATGCATATTGGTTTTACAGTTGGTAGCTCTGATCCATGGATAACACGGACACTGCTCTGCCCTTATCACATTTAGCCTTAATGGGACTCAAAGACAATTTTGTAGTAATCACTCCTGTACTCCTTGCTTCTATGAGTTTGCCAGGTTTAGATTCCATATATAAATGAGATCATTCAATATTTATCATTTTGTATCTGGTTTATTTCACTAAGCAAAATATCCTCTAGGTTTATACATATTATTGTAAATGGCAGGATTTCCTTCTTTCTTGAAGCTGAATTAAATTCCATTATATATTTATGTAAATATGTATACACACACACACTTGGTACAGCAACTAACCATTATTTTAAATTATACACAACCCACCTCATAAAATAAAATCCCCAAGGCACTGCTACTCCATATACCTCATCCCCTACCTTTAATAATTTATCAAATCTTATTGATTCTAAGAAAAATATCTGAAATTCAATTCTACGTCTCTAAATACACAGAAATTGGGTGCCTCCCCGGTGGCACAGTGGGTTGAGCACTGTTCTGTGAAGCTGTCTGTAGCCTCTGCAGCACAAGTTCAATTCCCCACCAGCCAGGGAAAAACCCACATGGCGCGGCAGATCTCTCCTGCCTTGCCCGCTGCTCCCCTCAGCAGTGTCTTCGGTCCGTCTGGTTGTTGGGCTCCCTATTCTGTCTCTGGTGAATTCTCTCACCCTCCCACGCCTCTGACCTGTACCCCAGCTCTTGTATAAATAAAATAAATCTTTAAAAAAAAATACACAGAAATCATGTGAGCTTCAGATGTGAAAGCCTTCGACTTCGACTTGGTATTTTCTGTATCTCATAATTAATGCCCCTTACACTGTAGCTTATAGCATAATCTTCCTATCAAACACATCTTTTGATATCACTCCTCCATCAAAGATTCTGAAAGTTACACAGTATCTATCAATACAATGAAAACTTCCTTAGATTGGCATATATAGATCTTTGAAATTCTCCTTGGTTTCTTATCATTTTTTTATATACTGCACATGCACTACCACACAGAAGTCCCCATTACTTCCAAAATGATCTCAGCCACTTTTTTTTAAAGATTTATTTATTTATTTATACAAGAACTGGGGTACAGGCCAGATTTGTGGGAGGGTGAGAGGATTCACCAGAGACAGAGCAGGGAACAGAACAGGCAGAATGGTGAAATACACTGTTGAAGGTAGCAGTGGGCGAGACAGGAGAGGTCTGCGGTGCCGTGTGGGATTCTCGCGGGTCGGCCAGGATTGAAACAGCACTGCAGAGGCTGCAGACAGCTTCACAGTGCTGTGCTCAACCACCTGCGCTACCAGGGGAGGCCCATCTCAGCCACTTTTTGACTTATGCCTTTGCTCATGGGGTCGCTCTGGCCAAAATACCTCTTTCCCTCTTCTTGGTCATGAACAATACTTAACTGAACCCTAAAGTCCCAGCATAAATCACATATGTTCAATGAAAACTCTTAGAAATTTCTCAGTAAAGATTATTGTTCCATTATTTATGTTCATTATATAAGTTTGTTCAAACATTTGCAACAGCAGTGGTAAATCATAACATAATTTACCTGTTTTCCTACATAACTCACTTTATATTTCTGAAAGATAGAAATCATTTCTTACTCATTTGTGTTTTTCAATCACCCTGGCATATATTAGACAGTGGTAAAAATCTGCTGAATGATGAAATGAATTCTTCAAAAATTTGCTTTAATGAATATAGGAAGCCATCCTACCAGTATGAAAATATAATGGTGACAGCCTGAATCTCCCTACCATAATACCTCTTTCTGATTATGAAAGGGGAAATCATTACCTGACACATAGCTGAGCAATCATAAAATGCATGAGTTTTGAAGCCATAGTGCCTCTTTTCAAATTCTAATTCTTCCAGTCACCAGTTATATGATCTGGGGCATGTCATTTAACCTATGCTTTAGTTTCTTCATGTGAAATGAAAGAAATAATCATTCCTATATCATAGGGCATTTGTGAAGGTAAAATGAGTCAGGATATGTAATAAGCTATAAATATGTAACGATGTAAAGTGTACTGGATATGTAATGAGTTTTCATACAAAGCACTTTAAAACAGGGTCTGCCATACTAAGCATTACATAAGGGCTAGCTGTCACTACAACTTCAAAAAGAAAATGGAAAAGGAAGACTGAGGGATTTGAGTGAACAGTAAAAATGACTAATTATTTGTATCTTATCTCATTATTATGTAATAGAGATACATTTCTAAAACTGGCTAATGCCACATTAATTATCTCTTGGGTTTTATGTGGTAGAGGTTACCTGACAGAAACCTTCTGCTTTAAGGTACAGTATATATAAAGGTGCCTGTAAAGAAACTGGGAGTCATATGTTTGCTACATTATTTCTGAAGATGACCTACCTCATCATCACTTGTCCTGGGATGACTCCAACATTTATCTCTCTGACCAAATTTCTGTAACTTTTTTTCCTCCAAGCTTTACAATTCAATGGATGATTTCCCTCTCACTCCTAATTCACACAGTTATTTCCTAATTTAAGACGTGTTTTACCCCATCCTGGCACAATGCATCTGCCAGTTGTATTTCTTCTAAGCTCTCATATCTCTGGTTTCTTGTCTCAAGACCATATCTATTGTACACTGTAGCTTTACCCCAAAGTGCATACCCCATTGTCCTACCCTATTGCTGCATCAGAGGTTGAATATAAAGCTGGAGGGAAATATGAAGGTAGAATGATGAAAAGAAGACACTTTTAAGGAAAGCTGAAGGAACTACATTACAGATCTACCTCCAATATATCAGAAGTCTATAGAAAAAGGAGCTGGAAGAAGATTAGAATGCCAAAGATATGCTTTACCAACTGCCTAGAGCTGAACTAGGCACTAAATATTTAAGCACAAACATCAAAACTCTAGTTTTGCATTCCCTGGAGTAAACTTACACTTATGCTGCATTACTTTGACCAATGTATTACACATTTGCTTAAGCATCGATGTTTCTAAATATATTCTGACAGCAAGCACAGTTACAAAGGAGAAGAAAACCTATGATGTTGAGTAGTTTTTCAAAGATCTGACAGGTTTCTTAAATAATTAAAAAGATGCTATACTAGCCTAATGGCAAAATATTTCTGAAAATTGACTTTCTATGCACAGAGTTAGAGGATTAGACTGAAAACTGGATAATCATTAATATGCCTTCCTGCACTATTTTGCCTGGGTTTGTTTGTGTTTAGCTTATAAACTGGAAACTAACCAGATTAAAAATTTATAATTCCTTAACTGTAAATCACAACACTTTGTTAGAGGGCACCTGATTTGTGTCTCCTTTTAATAAAACTTGTATTTTTATAGACATTATAAAACCTGAGGAAAATATGAGGACTCTATAAATTCTAATTGTTAAAAGCACTATGATAACAGATGATTAAAAATGACTGCTTAGAAATATTTTAATAAATACATATCACAACTATCAAAAAGCAAATGTTCTAAATTAAAATGATTTTTAGCTTACAGAATTTTACTTTATCTTTGACTAGTGAGACATTTGTGGTATGCAAATAATATTTTAATAAATGCAATCAACATTACTCATATATGCAACATTATGGTAAATATACAAAATAAGTAAGTGGTCTCAGAGTAGGACATTCAAAAGTCATTCTTACATCCCATTTCTGGGTATGTATGAAAAAGAGTGACATGAGTTTCTCAAAGAGGTATCTGTACTCCATGTTCACTGCAACACAACTTATAATGGCAAAGATATGGAAATAAACTAAATTTTGATTGATGGATGAAAAGATCAAGAAAATATGGTATATTCATACAATAAAATATGGTTAAGCATCAAAAAGAGAAGGAAATGCTGCTGTCAAAAAAAATTAAAATTGAGGACATAATGCTAAATGAAATAATTCAGTCACAGAAGGACAAATACAGCATGACTTTACCTCTATGATACATCTAAAATAATTAAACTCATAGAAGCAAGAGTAAAATGATTATTGCCAAGGGCTGGGCAAAGGGAGTTGTTCAATGGGTACAAAGTTTCAGGCATGGAAGGCATGTTCTAGAAATTTGCTGTACAACATTGTGCTTATGGATAATACTGCATTGTGCAATTAAATAATTTTCTTTTTTTTTTCTTTTTTTTTTAATAGAGGCATGTTTTATTTATTTATTTGTTTGTTTGTTTGTTTGTTTTGTTTATACATGCACTGGGTACAGTCAGAAGCGCTCGAGGGTGAGAGAATTCACCAGAGCCAGAGCGGGGAGCAGAGCAGGCAGAAGGACCGAAGTACACTGCTGAGGGGAGCAGCGGGCGGCAAGAGAGGTCTGCGCGCCATGTGGGACCCTCCTCCGGTGGCCAGGGAGCAGCCGGGGTTCGAACCGGCGCCTCAGAGGCCGCAGGCAGCTTCGCAAACCAGCGCTCAACCGCTGCGCCACCAGGGAGGCCCTGCAATTAAATAATTTGGCAAAAGGGTAGATCTCTTCTTCAGGGTTCATAAAATAAAAACAGATAGAACAACAAAAGGATCTGAGAAAACTTTTGAAGGTATGTCTACTATCTTGATTGTAATGATAGTTTCATGGTTGTATGCATATGTCCAATCTCATCAAATTATACATATATTATACATATATTCAATAAATGCAATTTTTTAATATTTTGATAACTTGATACAGCTTTTCTTAAATATATTACAAGATTTCTGAAGGAAAATTAGGTAACTATGAAAAAGATTCAAATAAATGCTTGCACTATTGTATAGCAATTCCACTTATACAAAATTATTCTTAAAAAGTGAAGAATAAGCTGAAAATATTTAGCAAATATTTAGGCACTAAGAATTTCCATAGCTATTACATATAACTGTGAAAAATAAAGATGGAAACAATTTAAGTCCCAAGAATGAAAAGATTAATAGATTGGGCTATGTTCACAAGTAGAAGACTATTCAGTCATTTAAAATTATGTTGTAAACTAGTACTTATATTATTTTTATATATTATAACGAACAATTTCCAGTAACAAATGATATAATATGATCACAAATTTGATGAAAATATATATGTACATATATTTAAAGATAACATTCTGGAAAGAATGGCCTAACCTTTCACAATGAATATACATAGCTATATAATTTTTAAAGCTATTGATAGGAAGGTGGCAATAATTTATTTTTAAAATTGAATACAGTAGTTACCAAGCATGCCTGGTCTCAGTCTCAGAGTCTTCCTCATAATTTTATTCCATTTATTACCATTCCAGTTTCATCCTCACCTTTTTCTTCTTTTTTCCTTCCTCTAGAGTCAAAGATATAAGAAGGCTTTCCCCCTTTCAAAGACTAATTCCACTGTGGAACTCGAAGTCCATCCCCCTACCTACTCAACTAAAAACTAATACCTTGCTAACGGCTCAAGCATTACATTCTGTGTCAATTTTCTGATCACTTCAAGCTGAGTGTGTGCAGTTTTATATCAGTATTTTGTAGTATCTCCTGTTGCATTTCAGTTGTTTGAATGTATCAGAGGGCAGAAATTGGAAACTATATAGACCAGAAATCATTCATTTTCATGTTTATATTCCCAGGATTCAAGACAGTGTCCAACACCCAATATTTTTTCAATGAATTTTCAATAAAAGTCTACTAAAAATTTTCCTTGAAAGTATAACTGCCTCAAGATCTCTAAAATTTCATCACACACATAATCTCTATACTTACCAAAATCTTGTCCAATTTATTTTTTAAAAGTGTTATTTCTCCTTGTTTTTAAATTGCTTTATTTTTATTAAGGCAATGTTGGTTTACGACAATGCATATGATTTAGGAGTACAACTTAATGCCTCTTCAGATGTGTCAACAAACAATGCTTACCACCAAAGCACCAATAATCCTCTACCATTGGGCACCCCCCCCCTTTTGCTAAAATGAAAAAATACCCTGCTGAATGGTAAAATATTTGCATATCACACACGTGAGAATGGACTAATATCCAAGATCTACAAAGAATTCAAACAACTGAACAAGAAAAAAATAACCCCAGTCAAAAAATGGGAAGCAAAAAAAAAAAATTTCTCCAAAGAAGACATAAAAATGGTGAATGGCACACAAAAAGTTATTTTCTTAATGTCACTGAAAACTACTAAGCCTAGAACATGTATTTAATATTTGAATATTTACTGAGTACCTGCTCTGTGCATTGGGGAAATCAAGACCTCACAGCTTGATCTATGGAGGAGATAAGTAGAGAAACAGACTATTTCATACGATAAAACTATTACAGGATAGAGGTGGGTACAATTTGATATGGGAATACCAAGAGATGATGAGCACAATGTATCTTATTGGCAGATAAATTAAATTTATCCCAAGAACAACAAAAAGACTAGATTAAAGAGGGGCCTCTCTGGTGGCACAAGGGGTTAAGACGCAACCTATGAAGCTAGCCACAGCCACTGCAGCAAGAGTTCGATCCCCACCTAGGGAGCTACCCACATAGAGCAGCAGACCTCTCCTGACTCGCCTGCTTCTCCCCTCAGCAGTATATTTCAGTGGATCTTCCTGTTCTGTTCCCCACTCTGTCTCTGGTGAATCCTCTCAGCCCCCACACCTCTGGTCTGTACCCTAGTTCTTGTATGCATAAATAAATATTAAAAACATATATATAAATATCAACTAGATTAAAGAAAGAATTGTTACTTTAGACTCTAAATTTCATTTAATTATTACTAATCTCAAGGTTTCCATATTACATGTTTAATATCACTATATACTCTTAGTCTGGCAAATGTTCACAAGTTTTAGCATGATGGGTACAGATCTCTAACATTATATCATGGTTTGAAATGAAGAAAGTGATCATGACTGCTTGCTCTTGAATAGGCAAGAAACAGAAAAAAAGGCAGCACAAAGAAGCAGCCAAAACTTGACTACAAGACCTTTTATCATCTTACACCAATTTTATTTCACCACTCACCATTCTATCTATCACCTCTACTTTCTGGCAAAGTCCAAGTACATATATGGAAACTCTAATACTAACCTAATTCAAATACCAGCCCCCACAACCCAAATAAGGCCTATGAGTCAACCACTTCAATAGTTAATCACTTCTTCCTCTATGTTACTTCTGTACATTATAAAAGCTTCTCTTGTTTCATTGATTACTCTATTAAAATGCTTTTTGCTCTCAGCCTCTGAGTGCCTTGAAAGCTGACAAAGTGTCATTTATATCCTCTAGTCTCAGCACCTAGTGCAGTATCTGGAAATGATTACTTCATGAATAAATTGTTTAATCTTTAATTTGAAAGTACAAAGATACATTAAAATATTCTGACAACTCTATGTTCTTAAACTGGCTGTATATGACTATGAGAAATAAAACTGAAAATAAAATTATATGCAATTTTCCTTCCTTTCTGGGTAAAAAATCTGAACTGTGGATTATATAACTTGGTAAATAACTCTTACTTTTAGACTTTTATCTTGTTATTTGAAGAGTAAAATAACTGTGCTAAGATTGTAATTAATAAATGTTATGAGGGATTTGGCACGGGGGCTAAATTTTAATTAAATTCAGTCAAAACAAAATAAAAGCAGTTAATTTGACCTTTATAACTAATTAAAAACTACCATTTTTTTAGTTCTTGCCACACATCAGGCTTTATATAACCTTACTTATCTTCACAGCAACCACCCCTATAGATACTATTATTCTCATTGAGTACAACAGATCCAGAGGGATCAAACCTCTTGCCTAATGTCAAATAGCCAACTATTTGTGGTAAAGCTAGGAGTTGAATCCAGATTTAACTGACCCCAGAACCCAACCTTTAAATCACTAGTAATCTGACTGAAATAATATATTGCTCAGCTATTGTCATAATGGAACAGACAATTGAATAAGTATAAATCCAGTGAATCAACAGTTATTTGTTTTGATTTTCAGGGCAAATTTCTTGCTAATTGAGATAGACAATTTTAAAATTCAATACATTACTTTCCTTTGCTAATTATTTATCTGCCAGACAAATATACTTATAAGCTGAAGTCCTCATTTAACAGAGCTGATAGCTTCTTTGAAGCTGTAACTGTAAATGAAATGACATATAACATAACCAACTTCATCAGAGGCTCACTGGTAAACAAGAGTTATGTTACAGCAGCATATTTCAAGTCACAAAAGCATCACTAAACTTCAACATAGAAACTCCAAACACATCCAATATGAAACAATAACTTGTATTCATTCATTTGTCCATTTTCCAGCCAACTTATTCAGGACTGGGGATTGCTGGAGCCTATCCAATAGCTCAGGGGCAAGGTGGGAACCAACCCTGGACAGGACACCCTTTCTTCTGGAGGCACACTCACTCACACTCAGACTAGGACAATGAACAAACATGTACGTCTTTGAGATGTGGAAATAAGAGCATCCAGAGTTAACCCACACAGACAGCGGCCCTGGCAAAAATCAATTTTTTTTTTAATCAATGGACTTTGAAATAAAACAATGTTCTTCAAAGACCTGCTATATCCATCATAGCCAATTGAATTACGTGACTACGACAAATATTCAAATTAAACATATACATAGCAAAGCAAATAGGCTTTACATTTGCATACAATGGTTTATTTTTCATAAACTCTCATTTGGCATAAAATATGTGCTGAAAATAAATATAAATTATGGGGGAAATTTTTCCTCAAGTAGTCACTTAATATCCATTACAATAAATAATTAAACTAGAAAATAAAAATTGGCTAGGTATGTAATTACCCATAAGGAAATATCAATCTATTAGGAAGTCCATCTTAGTAGATACAGTAAATTAACTGCTGTAATTTGAGGAATACAAATAAGATGTCATGCCATGCCGACATACCCAACTATTTATGCTTAGTGCAAGTGACTATTTTCTTAGAAAACTTTTTTAATGTCCTGCAGGGAAATATAAGTTACCGAAAAATCCTAGAAGATAAACAACAAAGTATTCACAAGCACATTTTATGGTCCCAAGTACAATCTACAACAAAACCACTCAGAGTGATCAGGGAGAGTGAGAGAGAACACTGTGACCTGTTCATTGTTACCAAATTGTGCGCTGATGAGAAAAACAATTAAATTGCAATACACAGATAAGCACTGCCAGACATGTCAAATGATAGTATCATGACTGCATTCAAATCAGCAGGATCTTACATCACAGATACACTTTTGCAAATATTTTATTTTAATATTGAATTTTTTCTCATAATTGAGGTTTCCTTTGTTGGCATTTATTAAAGCTAAACTCTAAGACAAGAAATAGCTAATTAGATGCCATATGAGATAAAATGATTATCCTGGTTTCTATTTTGAACTCTTAGTAAGGTAGTCCTAAAAAAAAAGTCCTTCAACGAGTCCATGTGTGAAAATCATCTCAACTCTTCCTCATTTTCTTTTATTGACTCACTTACCTATTACTGTCTATGAGTTTTATACCCAGAACAGCCTGATCTGGCACTTTAGTGCCCTAAAACCCAACAGCAGGCTTACTTACTTGGAACATTTCTTCCAAGTAAATACCCAGACTGTTTTGCCAGATGTTCAACTAACAAAATCAATTACTATACAGTATTTCTGTCCAGTCTTGCCGCCAGCAGACCATTATTATACACAAGAATTTTTGACAAGTCAGTGGGAACAGGTTAAAATAATTGGGCACATTTATTTAAACACTGCAAGAAGAGCTAAGCTGGTTTTTTTTTTTTTTTCCTAGCACAGATAGATGATTAAACAAAACAATTATAGAATTTTAAGTGGATATCCTTTCCTGTGATATTTTCAATACGGAAGACCAGCCATTTGCTTTCACCTCCACCTACCTGTAGATAACAACAATGGTCAAATAAAGCGTCTGCATTTAAAAATGTATGTGATGATACCCATAATTCCTCTGCCAAAAGACAGAATTCATTAGCATCTTTTTTTGTTATTGTTCCAAAAGCATGAGAACTTAGTAAGATTCTCCTTCTATGATTTTGTTAGTTACTGACATTACAGATATATATGCTGAAAATGTATAAATTATGAATGTGTTCCAAAATTAGCAACTAAATATGTGACAGAAACTGTTCCAGTATGCTCAAGAATGCAAAGGGAAATGAAACATGACATTAGAGAGGTGAAATACTGTGAAAAGAGCACTATACATTTGACAATTGAACAAACCATATACACCTAATTTCTCTTCTATTTACCAAAAGTATCCTTTCTTCCCAACATGTCACCAAAAACTGACTGGGGGGGGTGGCGGGAAGGGGCAGAGGAAGGAGGAAGAAAAGGAGGGAATAGAGTGGAAAGAAAAAGGGGTGGGAGGAAAGAGAAAGGGTAAGCTTGTTAGAATAAGATGAAATTAGCTTCATTTTTTTAAAACCTAAGGAATAAATACACACACTCCAGAGAGTTAGTACGCATTTACAATGTTAGTGTAACAGTGATATTCTTTTTCAAGGGACCCATTATTTTTTAAAATTGTGATCATTTTTATATACCCAGGGCAATCTGGGATTCCTTTTAATCCAAGAGGCCTGGTCTTCTCTGAAAACTGGCTTTCATCCTTGTTGCAGACTGGAAAAAAGCAGGGCTGTTTGCATGGCACAGCACCAAGCCCTTTAACTCAGAGACTCATGCCATTTAGAAGCTCAGTTTTTACCACCTCCATCTGCTGCCCTAGAAGACTTAGATCCCAATTTCCTAGGCCACTGAGAAAGGATATGTGTAGAATTCTTCTGTTATATCCTAGTCCTCTGACCTTTCCATTCAAATGTCATTTTCTTTTCATTCAATAGACCTTGCTAAACAAAGCTATGACATTATACAAAATGATTCAATTAAAAATAGGAGAACTTCAGAATATCCTATATATGGGCAACATGGGTAACCAAATGCCAGAGGAAACCATTCAGCCAAAATATTTAGAGGAATTTAGGAGCGTTTAGCAATTTACCATGTGTGAACAGTGTAACATATGTAGCAGCACAACCAAGATATCAGACCAAAGACTAGGAACAACTGTTAGACTTCCAGGGCATAATCTGAGTATCTCCACTAATGAAGGCCAAAAAATAAATCACTCTGATTTATTTTGTAACAAATATATTAAAAATGTTAGGTGGACATAATACAAGGCGTCAGAAGGGAAAGGATCGGGAACTACTTGATTAAAGCTTCAGAAAGATACAAAGGAAGTTCCTCAATTCAGACATAATAATGCTTACCTGACACCAAAGAATGACCATTCTCTCATTCCAAACTTAGTTCAAAAACTCCCCAGCTATGACAGAGATCCACAAGTGAATACTCTGAAACTGACCTATTATCTCCCCACGGCTGCTTCGGAACAGGATCAGTAAGCAGCTCCTAAGCAGTGTTTGGAAAGCCTCTGCCCAGGTGAGGCTGCAGTCAGAGTGTGGAGAGCGCCCCAACAGCCCCCAGTCGGCTTCCAGGCCATGTTGACTTTCGTTAAGCCTCCTAATGACAGGGAGCAGCTGGCCTTCAATTTTCTGATCAGGAAACCTGGGAGGAAAGCCCAACGAGCTTGATAGGTTCCAAAACTGGTTTTGGAGCCAGACACTGCGCAAAGCACCCGCAGTGCCGCCTATCAACAGACACAGAATATCTAGCTTCTAGCAAGGCAGCAATCTACCATTGAATCCTATCAATCTGCCATTTAATCCTTGCTTCAACAGAATGAAAATCATACTTTACAATACACAAATAAACTCAAAAAGTCATAACATTCTTTATAATTTGCTAAAAATTAGGAAAGGTATACTTTCTTTTTCAATATGGCAAATAGGATATTGTATTTATATACATATGCATACATTTAGATATATAAACATGCATATAAATATATAATACACACATGAATCCAAGTTTACATATATATGTGCATATGTATTTTTTTTTATTTTTTAAGATTGCCTCCTCATGCACTCTTTTTTAGGTATATAAATCTAGAATTAGTTTAAATGGTATTTTAACCCACTGACATACCTGAATAAGGCTGATCGAATATTTATATACGAGGTTTCTTGATCACTCAATACATCCTCACTGACTGATCAAGTACATAGTTATTATTGAAACACCAGCTTCTACTGTGTAAAACTGATGCTACTGACTGTATATTTTATACAGTTTCTAGAAATAGCTTCAGCTATTTCACAACTTCAGCATTTGTGCAAAATAATTAAACAAGAAGCATCATAAGCGTTTCCTATGCTATAAATTTTCCTATAGGAAATACCTAAAAATCCACAAAGGAAACATGGCTGCTAGATTTGTTCCATTATACATCAGAATAAATAAACAAGTATCTTTTGATGCACTCGAAAAGGTTGGAAGCAACCGATTTTTTTAAATTAATCACTACTTTCATGTTAGAAATAAGGTTTCAATTTAAAATTATTCATTGAAAGATTTTAATATGAAGACAGCAATTTTAATGAGCAGTGAGTTTAAGTAAAATAATTATACATGGGGCTCCCTGGTGGCACAAGGGGTTAGTACACAACCTCTGAAGCTATCCGCAGCCACTGCAGCATGAGTTCAATGCCCGGCCAGCCAGGGAGCTACCCACATGGCACAGTAGACCTCTCCTGACTTGCCCACGGCTCCCCCTCAGCAGTGTATTTCAGTAGATCTGCCTGTTCTGCTCCCCACTCTGTCTCTGGTGAATCCTCTCACCTCCCCACATCTCTGGCCTATACCCCAGTTCTTGTATGCATAAATAAATAAATATTTTTTAAAAATAATTATACATGAGAAAATTATCTCATATTCTTTCCACTTCCTCCCCACTTTTTCCAGTTGAATAAACATTAACAGTACTACAGCACTTGGGGTAATCAATTCAGTAAGTCACCACTGCTGTCTGACACAATTGTTTCCTCCTCTTCCTCTTTTCCTTGGGCCATGCACAATAAGCTCTGTTCAATATGATTTACATGACTTAACACGCTTGCCATCACAACCTCCTAATGGAAGTGACTATTATGATCCTCATCTTTCAGATAAAATACATCTAAAAGGACTATTACCACAGGGAAAACAGGAAGTACTTTTGGCACTCATACCCGGATCTGCAACCTTCTTTACTACTCACTATCAAATTTAATCTCTTCACAAATTCCATGAGCTTCTATGTATAAAATCTGGATGATCATTCTCTATGAATGAACACATTGATGGGAATAATTAAAATTACAAGTGTTGGGTCTTCACCCCTCTTGTTGGGGAATCTGCTGTTGAGTCTACTCATGCTAACCATGGAGGGACTGAGCAAAAGGCGGGCTAGGAGCTTAACCTTCACTAATAAATCCATATGCATTCCCATCCTTCAGTCATCCACATATAGTAGTAAAAGTGGGTTTGGATACACAATCTCTACTGGAAATCCCTTGTTATTTGTACTATGCAAAATGACTCTATAGAGAAATTACTTTTTCTTCCTTGTAGAGATTTAGTATTGTTTTTTCTTATATCACTCAGGAATGCTAGTAGGCAATAAATCTGATCTTTACTAGATACTCTGTTGCAAGTTTCCATAGTTACTTACTCATGTTCTCAACAACCCTAAAAGGAAAATCTCTTAATATCTCAATTTAAAAGATAAAGAAACTGAATCATAAGGAGATGAAGCGACTTGATCAAGGTGATGCAGCTAAGAAAGAGCAGAACAGCTGTTCAAACCCAGCAAGGGCGACTCCAGAGCCTGTGTTCTTCATCTCTATTCTTAGTAAAAGACACTTGGTGAACAGTTAAATTCAGGGTCAATTTAAGATGTCTCATATTGTTTCCCTTCATATTGTTTCTTTGTGCAAAATAAATTGTTTAAACTAAGACTTCGGAAAGGGACTCTCTATGCTTGAGAGTAAAGATCAAACTAGTCAACTACAAGTTGAAACTCTATTCTCCAGAGTCCACATCCTTGACGGCACAAGGGTTTTGTGGTCATTTTCAGTGACCTGTGGAAAATAACCATGTTCTGTAACTATAGGATTTCAGTACCAGCTATCCTTTACTACCATGCCACTCAACTCTCATAAGAGTTCCAACACAAGAAGAAAGCCCTCCCCATAAAAACATTGGGATAGGATTTCCAAGGAGAGCATAATTTTAATTTTCTTTTGAACTATGCCCCAAACATAACTCATGATTTTTGTTATACATGATATCTCTATTACTATAAAATTAGTTATGGTTTTCAGATATTAACATTTTGGGTCTCTACAGTATATTCAGCTATACATATGCATATAAATTCTATACACATTGTTGATCCCAGCATGAACAAATAATATTTGTAATTTTTTAAAAAAGTGTACTTTTGGGCCTCCCGGTGGCGCAGCGGTTGAGCGTTGGGTTGCGAGGCTGCCCGCAGCCTCTGCAGCGCCGGTTCGATCCCCGGCTGCTCCCCGGCCACTGGAGGAGGGTCCCACATGGCGCGCGGACCTCTCCTGCCGCCCGCTGCTCCCCTCAGCAGTGTGCTTCGGTCCTTCTGCCTGCTCTGCTCCCCGCTCTGGCTCTGGTGAATTCTCTCACCCTCCCGCGCTTCTGACTGTACCCAGTGCTTGTATAAACAAAACAAACAAACAACCAAACAAATAAATAAATAAAACATGCCTCTATTTAAAAAAAAAAAAAAGTGTACTTTTACAGATTCCTTTTTACTATAATGTCCACTATATTTGTTGGGAGCTTTAATGTTACTCCTGTCATCTACAAAACAAAGATAATAAAACTGATGTTAAAAGAGCATCCACATTTCCCTTATGTCAGAGAATGCTTGCTGACTAGCAGTCTTAAAAGAGATAGAACACTCACATCTTCTAAGTTCAGATTTCTACTTTGCAAATTAGTTGTCCTAGCTTTATCTCTCTTACAAATAATCCTAAATTTCTCTCAGGTGCTCTCTAAGACTTCAAGAAAAAACTACTTCAGTTAATCAATTTTCTATTAGAATAAGTTCCTCTCACAAAATCCTACTTTTTAATTATGTTTGCAAACAAGACTATAAAAGCCCATTATCTTTGAGAAAAAAATAAAACAACAGTGGTTGCTAATGGACCCCTAGTCTTTCTGAATATTGGAAGAAATTTAACCATGTAAAGCAAGCATATTTTCTTATCTGGGTAAGTGCTCTCCTAAACAGTGAAAATAAAGTCTTTCTTCTAAGAAAGAATCTCAAAATATTTGGTCAATTGATATTATAAGATTTTATAGAATGAATAAAGAGGAACCAGTGGTCAGTACACATTATCACATGACAACAAGATTTTGAGGATGGACATTCATAATATATCAGATGTAAGGAATTAAATCTATGGATATCATGTACTTCATAGAGTAGACTGACTCATTAGAGAATCATTTCATTTTATTTACCTTTTTTGTGTTTTCTCTTCCCTTGCAAGAGAGTTGCTGGAAATCATCTTGGAGTCATTGAAATTGATGTTGTCTAGGGTCCAAGGAAATTTTATTAGAATCCCACTACCCAGGCAAAGTGAGTATAATTAAATACACTGTTTTTGATAGAAGAAAAGAAATATGGTGACTGATGTCTAGGGGTAAATGTTTGGAAAGAAAAAAACCTTGGAACTAAGTCTGATGTGGTGTCTTTGATACCTGGAAGGTGGGTATGTATGTGACCTGAAAAGAAGGAACATAGAATACTGTCAATACAGTCCAGCTTTGCCCTAGGAACCAAGATCATACTCTTTCAGAGAAGATATTTGACAAAAAAATAGATAATCAATAGCAATAGACAGCAATAGTCAAGACTATAAGGAAATACCTGTCAGCACCAACTAAGAGCAAAAAGCAATGCTGTGGACTGATGAGACTGAATTTATTTGAATTTAAGCAGATCTGTCCTTCTCTACTTTCTACTGCATCATCAGTTCTTAAATACCACTAAAGAAGTTGATACCATATTTGCATAGTTTAAGTTAATATAGTAGGAGGAGACTCATAATTTTTTCCAAACCTACACAAAATATGGCCATCTTTTTATGCCACATCTGTGGGGAAAATCAATCAAATGGTAAATAACTCTTAGCCTTAATTTTCCATACAGGGTATACAGAGTTCAAATATCACATAAATAGCTGTATCTGTCACTATCTTACAATTTTTAAATCTAAAGAGTCATCACATTAGTTTCTAAAGGATGATATCTGAGTTCATATATAGTTTGATAATTTGTAATAGAAATTATAAAATGTTCAAACCATTACTCACACCTTGAGGAGCTCAAGTAAATCAGTAGAAAATACAGTGGCTAGATGGAGCATTGTGCTTTCAAAGTTCTGATCTCCCTTTACAGGAAGTGTTCTTTAACACTTACTGGTTAAGTGTTATTTAAATTTT
The DNA here is from genome assembly GCF_014898055.3 of Talpa occidentalis. Classification (NCBI taxonomy): domain Eukaryota; kingdom Metazoa; phylum Chordata; class Mammalia; order Eulipotyphla; family Talpidae; genus Talpa; species Talpa occidentalis. Next base: position 29,648,534 of record NW_023601653.1, read on the forward strand.
TGCTACATAAATTGTTATTGATGGATTCACCGTAGATTTCTCTTTTTTGTTCCATAGCAACAGTTCTTGAATTCATACCATATTCAAGGTTTCCAATACAATGATCAGGACAAGCAGTATCTCTGAACTAGTAGACACACACTATAAATGAGCAAGCAAATACATGGGCAATAGGATCAACTGAAATGATTGTTAAGAAGAAAACCAAAAGGGTGCTTTAAAAGGATTCATGGTGTGAATGGGGGGACACTATGAGAAAATGACATTAAAACCAATACCCAAATAGCATGCAAAGAGTAGAGCCACTAATTCTCCAGGCAGAAAGAACAATCAGTGCAAAGGCCATCCAGTGTGAAAGTACTCTGTTCAAAAAACTTAAAGAGAGATTATCTATATGGCTAGAACAGAATGAGAGAAAGAGTGACAGGAGGCATGGCTGGAGTCTCCTGAGGAGCACCTTAGGAGCTCAATACTCTGAATGCACTGAAAAGTCACTGAGGGGTTTTAAGAAGGCCAGTGATAAATGGATGCACTGTACTAAGAACACTCATACCCTTGAATAGTGTCACCTATCCAGACTAGTAATATAGTACCTGATAATGGATATAAAAAACATCTATAAAATGGCAAGTGCTAAAGAAAAGTTAAGGAATTTTATGTAACATTATTTTGTATTTTTCTCCCAAAGCAAAATGGAAAACTCTGCATCAGTTCATAGTTAGATAAAAGCATATTAGATGCCAAAAGAGACCTGGACACGAAAAATGAATATCACATGGTTATTCATTTTAACACTAAACACATTTACCTACGGTAATTAGAAAATAACGTGTACCTACTAGGTGTTGCTTAACTGTTATATGAAAACATTTCAGTTTTCACACATTTCAGAGAAAACAAATGTTAAAAGATCTGACCCTCACTGAGATAGCACGATATCCTCTACACTGGGCCTAGCAATGCAGTTTAGGCAAGTAGCTGGCAAGGATTTCAAAGGAGGAAATCTAATTTTATTTTATTTGCTTTTTTTAAAGACTCATTTTCTTTTATTACAGGAACAAAAATACAATGGCACAAATCATGGGAACTATGGACACAACACTAATGCCTGAAAGAGTGTATGGTTAAAAAAATATATATATCACTAATTTCCTATCATATACCTATCTATTAATATGAGTTAAACTAAATTATTAGCAGAAAAGTAGGCTTTACAATAGTTATTGAAATACAAGATATACATGGAAAATGGAATGTGAAGGCAAAAAAAAAAATATGTGTTATATAAATGACAAACTTGTTTGATAGGCATTATGATAGTTACAGTCAGCAGATATGTTACAAGATACATTTGAGTCTAAAAATGCTGTCTGAAACTTATAAAGTTATATTTTTTGTAAAATATTGCCTCCCTAAACTGAAGTAAAAAAAGTTAAAATTAACTACAGGCAGCAAAATGTGAAAAGCAAGCGGGAGAATTCATGTGGTTTCAGTCACATTCTTAAGAAGAGTCTGCCTTGCTTCAGAACTGAAAGCACACATTTTGATTAGTACCCTACAGCTATAAAGATGTGTGAAAACACAAACATTAGGAAAATGTGATGCATGTAACCATAGCACCACTTAAAAATAGTTATCAAAGTAGAAAATCAAGAGTCTTTTCCATAGAACACTGTTCTCAGCTTCAATTCCCATCCAATAAAGTACGTGTGCTACAAATTAGGCCCAAACATGGACATACACCCATTTTATTTTTTAAAATTCCCTCAAAAAATGATATGGATTAGCCTTCAAATGGCTAATAATCTTACCTCTGAGATGGGTCCTCCTTCCCATTCATTCCTGTCAGGGTAGTGAATTCTGAATGTGAACGTGGTCCAATAGAACATCCTGCCTCACCACAGGAGAGCACAGCAGCTCACATACATACGCGTTCTCACATGTGTCACTGGCACGGCTAGAAGGCCAGGTAGCCAAGATTTGTGGGTTATCTATTGACTGGTGGGCTGGCAACACTGAGAAGCTGTGATAGAGTATGGACAAAAATTTTTCTTTATGCAACCTATCAAATTTAAATGTAGTGCTTGTGCCTGAATATACTTTCTCAATGATTAAATGAAGTTTCCTAATGCAATTTGATGAAATCAGTCACCTATAGTAAGATTGATGAAGAACCTTGAATCTAAGTTCCCAAAATATGAAGTCTCGTGTGACCAAACCAGATTTAATGCCAACAAAGAACAGCAGTTTGCCAAATCTAGACTATTTTCCATGCCTATTCAAAGCCCTTTGAGGGACAGCTCTCGAAAAACATTTGCTCAAAGAAATACATCATACTGAGATGACTCATGTAGTATAAATGTTTAATAGAACTAGGAAAAACTTCTCTAGATGTATATCCTTCAAATAAATTTGTAACTCTGATAAATTAGATGTTCTTAGGAAAGTATCTGATATACAATTTCTAGGGGATAGAAAATATGCTAAACCATAGGTAGATAAAATTTAAAACAGAATCACAGAACACTGGGTCAAACGAAAATGTACAACCTGGTGAGCTCTCTGACCTTAAACAAGTCTATCACTAAAATGGACAAAAAGAATATCTAATGTATAGTTCTACAGAGTTGTGACAGGGGCAGGAAAGTTAAGGAAAAGTGCTTTGCAAAAAGATTGTTATTCAAATAACCCACCTTGCTATCCAAGGGGTAGGTGGTAAGTTTAAACTTCAAAATTCATTAGTATAATAGAGTTAACACAGTAAAATGTATTACTGCTACCGACCACAGAGCACTAGCAAGCACTCCATAAATACACAACAATACATGTAATTGAGCTAAAATACTGTATCATTTAAAACTGTGTTTGATTCTTACATTAATGATTTACTTTCTCAAACAAAATAATATGCTAACTTATAACATAGCTAACAAGAAGTGTATCACTGGACACTAAGAAACTCCTTTTCCATTATGCAAAAGTACACATAAGATAATACTTCTAAACATTGCATATTTTAATGGATTTTCAACCAACTACTCTGTCCAGTAAAATATGTGTCCAGAGGCATTTATGAAAGCCATATTCTATGAAATATGAAAAATAATTCCAAAAATGATAAAATAGTATGCATGTTAAGTGCATTAATGCTTGGAACTGACTTTTCCAGACTGAAATTTGGAGCATAACAAATGTGTCCCATGAAACATACAAATGGATAAATATTAAAAATTTGAGAAATCAGTTCATCTGGAGGAGTCCTAATGTTTATGTTTAAGTCAGTTGAGAACTGTGAGTTTACACTATGGAAAGTTTTGTGGCGTTTCCTCGAAACACTAAAAATGGATTTACCACTATAATCAAGCCATTCCACTCCTATGACTCTACCTAAAGAACACTAATCCACTAATTTGAAAGGAAACCTGTACTTCTATGTTTATTGCAGAACTATTTACAATAGCTAAGATATGAAAATAATCCAAATGCCCCAAAACAGAGGAATGGATCAAGAAGTTGTGGCATATATGCACAATGGAATACTACTCAGTGATCAAAAAGAAATAAACTTGCCATTTGCAGCAACATGGATAGAGCTGGAAGGGATTACGCTAAGAAAAGCAAGTCAGAAGGAAAAAGAAAAATATCAGATGGTTTCATTTATATGTGGAATATAGAGAAACAAAACAAAGGTCAGGAAAAAGACAAAAGTTGCAACCTGACCACAGATCTCAGCTATATAACAGGGGAGGGGACGTGAGATGGGTCACAACAAGGAAGTTCCCTCCCCAGTTGGAAGAGCACAAGACACTATGGTGATTGTACACAGGTTCTGTGGTGGTGGGAGTACTACAGAGACTACTCCTGAGGGGAGAAATGAAATACTATACAAATATGAACAATGATATAAGAAAACATTTATTTTAAAATGGAAAATTGTTAGTTTATTTCCCATATGTAGCATGTAACAAATGCTACCTAGGATACCAGGCCAGTTGAAAATCTATCTAGAGCAGCTAAAAGGCAAGTAATAGCAGTCCTGAGTCAGTCTCCCTTGACTCCTTTAAAATCCTCTAAACTCTCTTAATTCCCAGGTTACACAGGAGGAGGATCAAACATAATCAAACGTGGCTGAAAAACCACAGACAGTCTACCAGATATGCATATACCCTGAAAGCAAGCATCACCTCTTATTTACTTATTCCCCCATAATGTTTTTCAGCTTTTCAAATATATACACAGAAAGAATTTTACAGTGAACACCCAGACATGTACCACTGACTCCACAATTAATGGTTTGCTATTTTCCTTTATCACACCCATGTTATTTAAAATTTCTGTTCTTAATCTCACTTTGGAAATGATAAAAGCATGAGTCAGTTGATGTAATAAGAATGTTCCTCATGTTAAATGTTCTTTTTCTCCTCCTGAAAAGGGAAATACAACTCATACTAATATTTAGAATTTAGAAAGTAAATTTTTATTGAAAATGTATAATGAAATTGGATGGTAGGGATATAGTTGTACAAAGCTTTTACAGTGTTGTAAACCAATGTTACTCAATTTTTTTTTTTGAAGATTTATTTATTTATTCAAGCACTGGGTACAGTCAGAAGCTCAGGAGGGTGAGAGAATTCACCAGAGACAGAGCAGGGAACAGAACAGGCAGACTGATGAAATACACTGCTGAGGGGAGCAGCTGGCGTGGCAGGAGAGGTCTGCATGCCATGTGGAACCCTCACCAGTGGCCGGGGATTGAACCAGCATTGCAGAGGCTGCGGGCAGCTTCGCAGCCCAGCACTCAACCACTGCGCCACCAGGGTTACTCAATTTTTTTTTTAATAATTATTTTTAAAAAGGTGCCATGAACTAAAGATAACTTCATATTTGTCAACATGCCATGGCATGACTTATCCAACTTGTCCTAAGGGAACTATTTCTCTGATTGGCTATAAGGGCTGAGCTACAGTCACATGTGACTGGCCTTGTATATATATTTAAGTTGAAATATCCTGAGTGCTAACAATCCTCTTACTGTCTTCAGGAAATAGGCAAGCTAAGCCTTGACCTCAGATGAACCACTAACACCAAGTCCCAGGTAAGTCAAAAGACAATGCTGATTCCAGGGAAATTCTACGCTAAGGCTAAAGCGAGGAATGGAGGACTGGTTGATTAGTTCCACTTCTGTGTGTGTGTGTGTATGTGTTTCAAGTAAGACCCTTCACTTTCTGGAGAGATTGAAGTTAAAGCACTTAAATGGTTTGCCATGCAGGAGAGAAGTCTAAAATGGACTGTTATGATTGGAGCTAACCTGGGTGTCATTCAACACCAGGACTGCTGGGGCTTCAGGAAGTTAAGTGATGACAAGGGACTAAAATTACCTTCAGCTCATATTCTGATCTCTGCTAACAAAGGAAAGACCACATTCAACTCCTTAGTTTACCTCCAATAACGATCACTTATTGAGTGTTTGCTAGGTATGAAGCACTGTTCCAAATGTGTTAGACATAATCATTTTCTATACTCCATTTTAAGAAATAATGTAAATGAGAAAACTGGGAAAACACAGAAGGTGAACAATTTGACAAAGTGTAGGTCCAAGGATGAAACTCGGCAATCCTACTCTATGTCTTTTACTCTACTATTTATAACACTACTTCTTGCTGAATCATTCCAAAGGCATGGCTAGTTTCATAGGCCAGACCGTGGGTGAAATAGTACACCAGTTTTATTATTGAGTAGTGTTTCTGGTAAAGATAGCATCATGGGCGTTACACTTTTTTTTTTTTTTGCATTGCTCATCTGAATTAAGTTTACTCAACAGAGTCCTCTGTTTGGGCAGGCTCTCTATCAACACAACTAACTTGGTTAGTATCTTCAGGTCTACTCAACAAAGCAGTGATTCCAGGTTTGAGATTACAGATTTAGCCCCTGGACCTAAGACTCCACAGTTTCTTGGAGATCTTACTTTTAGGAGAATTTGGGGGGAGTGAAACATGTCCTTGTTTTATAATGCCAGTCCTTTGTTCCCAGTTATTCTTCTTTTATGTATATATAGTTTCCAAAGCAGTGAACCCGAAAGAAAATGGAGTAGTGAGTGAGAAGATTTCGCATAATAATCCGTCCCAAATCTCAAACACCAGCGGAAATAAATGTCTCATAATTGTGTGTGTGTGTGTTTTAAGTGAATAGGGTAGAGGTAGGAGAAAGACAGAAGTGCTGGCAGCTCCTGTAGCAACTACTGAAACAACTTCTGCAAAGCCAAGAAACAGTGGGATGACAGTGGGTGGTGGCTGCAGCTGTCCTATGTGTGGGTCAGGTGTCATTTAAGTGTTTATAAGTCAGGGCCAGCCAAACTGTACAAGTGTTGATATTACCAACTGTCTGGGCATGCACTTAGTATATCCAAGAATAAAACAGGAATGAATAAAAAGGACAGAAGAGTTCTTGAAAATTTTAAATTCCAAACAGCTGTATTAACAGAGTCCGACACTAGTTGATTGAAACCAACATGTCATATAGTACTAAAATTCCAGATATAGAATATCTTGATTCAGGTTTCTCCAGAGCAGCCCCTGAAACAATGATTCAAGTGCAAATAGTTTACTTGGCTGATGATTTCAGGAAATACTAGAAGGGGAGTCAGGAAGGGCGACAGGAACTAAAAGATCAAAAATAACGGGCACATTATCAAAACAGTGAGTAACCAAAGCTTAATGCCATGGCGGAGCTCTCTGACATGTCTCTAAAGCAGTGCTTCTCAAATATAGCTGTACATGAAAATCTGCTGGGGATCTTGTTACAATGCACGACTGACTCAGTAGGTTTAGCATGGGGGCTGAAACTATTTCTTCTAAGCACTCAGATGACATGCTGCTGCTGCTCTTCAGAACACATTCTGAAGGTCGAGTATTTTGATAGTTTTCTGCATCTTATTCAGATTTTTCACATTTGCATACAAAATTGATAGAATTTCTGATGTCTACTGGTTTGGAAACATAGCATTAAGTCTGCTTGATTTCATGTAATCCTCATTGCAGGCACTGTGTATTCGTAAATACCATCAGTCCTGGAGACATTTGGTCAATTCCCATGTAAGAAAAAGACAGAAAAATCTGTGTACTCTGTCCTAGTGCTATTAAATCAGATGGTCTGTCCATCAGTAGGTGGCCTGCTGTCTATAGAAACAAAGTGGGGGCCTCCCTGGTGGCACAGGCGGTTGAGAGCAGCACTGTGAAGCTGTTCACAACCTCTGCAGGCTGGTTCGATCCCGGCCGGCCAGCAAGGGTCCCAGATGGCATGGCAGACCTCTCCTGTCTTGCCTGCTGCTCCCCTCAGCAGTGTATTTCAGTCAGCCTGCCTGTTCTGCTCCCCGCTCTGTCTCTGGTGAATCCTCTCACCCTCCCGCACATCTGGCCTGTACCCTGGTTCTTGTATGCATGAATAAATAAATCTTTATTAAAAAAAAGAAACAAAGTGGGCAAGTAATCCCACTCCCAACTAGTCTTTTTCTCTGCTTACACATCTTATTCCTAATTCCTCCTCCATTCTAATGTAAATTCATATTCTTATTTTGTGATTAGTGTCAAATATCTGATGCTTAGAAATGAACAGTAATCTATTTAGTACTTCTTAGTGTACATCTGCAGACATTCACTGGTTCATAACCTCTTGTCTACCTCAACGTAAGCTTTCTAGAATCCCAGTCCATCTGGTTATACTCACCTAGAACTTCAAGAAAGCCCACTGGACATGAAACTATTATATTAAAAGGATTTTACTATTTTCAAATGTATATGTTTTTGTAGTCAAATGGAGATAAGTCCTAGTTGCTTTAGAAGCATAATTCAAAAGAAAAACTGACAATGACTGACTATTCAAAACAGACCAAAAAATATTACAGTATTTGCTCTTTAACATTGTAATATATATATATACTAGATATAATATAGAAAAATATAATATAGAAAGATAAGAGAAATAGGTGCATTAGTGTACTAACTTCTGCATTGGGTATGAGCACATTTTTTCAATATATTTTAGAAGAAAAATTAGTCATTATGAAATGATCAAAGCCAGGAAAACACACATGATACTATTAAAGTAAAAATAAAACATATTAAATCTTATATTAGTAATCATCACTGAGATGTTAATTAATAACAACTAATAACAATAGCAATTTACATTGAATTCCATGTTTAAAATGTTCAAAATACTTATCACAAAACTCAAGGACCATATATTTTGAGCCTATTTATTTTGTCTATAGGAAAATTATGTAGTCACATATTGCTGACACCTTAAATGAGTGAAACCATGAAACACGATAAATGATATTTCTTTTTATCTATTTTCAGTTCTTTCTGTTAACCCAAGTCGTTTTGCATTTAAAGTATGTGTGTTACTGGGAGAAAAAAGGTTATAAAACTTTCAGCAGTCAATATGAGTACCACCTACAATATGATAGAGAAAGTTTTAAAGAAAATTTGATCCAAGTTCAGATCTGAACAAAGTGTTCACTCTTATCTAATTTATCCTTAGAGAACTTCAAATGAGATGGTAGAAAGAGCCATCTGACACATCATTTTATAAACGATGAGAGCAGAAAGGGAGAAATTTTGGGCATTCCTAATCGGCAGCACAGAATGCCACAATTCAAGCATTATTTTTCTTTGTGAGCTTGACATTTACATTTGTGTGTATACATTTGTTCTAGATTTGTATCATAAACATGCAGGATGGCTGCTCAATGTATTTCAGAAATTAAAAGTTTGGATAACCAGTAACTGGAAAAATAACCAATTTTGCTAAAATGCCCAAATACAATATATTCACATCAGCATTTATGCCTCAGGATCAGATGATTAATAAATCATGTGGTTTTGCTTCAGAAACCTTATCCTCCTTCATGGTTCCTTTAACATGTCTCATACATGTTAACCAAAAAAAGAACTCAGGCAGATTTATAAAAATACAGCACCATCTAATAAGTCCATTCTTCAAGAAGATCAAAGAATAAAAAGGCTGAATCTATCCTAAGCCTTCTTTTCTTTAGTACCTTTTCATATCTTCTCTAAAGACAGATCTTTAATAAGTTTCTGATACAAATAAATTCAAATAGTACTTAACACAGGGAGAATAATCCCAATACACTTCTAGAATCTTGCTTGATGTTTTCACCATCCCTACAACAAAATGCAACAATGTAGTCTAAAAGGGAATAAACTCACCAAAAAATAAGAAGAATAATTCAGCTATCTTTAAATTTTTAAAGCACTGTTACAATCATAAGTGGGTAAGTTTTCGATAAAATTGTTAGATAACTAACACAGCTGTACAGAGAAATGTGCACCTGTATCACCATTTTCTTTGATGTAAACTGAAAGTTAAAAAAAAGAACAAAACTTGTCCAAGTGGAAGACATTGGGGAATGCTCATTGTTCATTGCAGATGATGCTTTCTCTTATCCTCCATTAAACTTGATTTTAAGTCCACAAAGGCAACCCTTAAAACAAGAAGCTTTCTCCATATCAGCATTCCCATTTCTATTAATTAACCAATTAATTTTAATACAGGAATTCATCTCATTTTAAATGATTCTCCACATCTCAAATACCCTCATTTTCTAGATCTAGCATATATCAATTCCAAAATAATTGCCATCCCAGAAAGAATGATTTGATATGTTGAAATTTATCTTGAACTTTTCCCATGGCCATATGAAAGTAACACTGACTACAATATGTAAAAGACAAGATCTTACCAAGATGTGAAAAACTGAGATGGCATCACTATTAAACTTTTCATAAAATTTATAGAATATAGAAATAAAAAATAGTTCCAACAAGTCATTAAATATTGTGCATTTCATTGCCATACTTTCAAAATCGGTATCCTTCTACCCTCTTTAACAGTATCTAGTCAACTGTTGACTATGAAAAATGTTTTCGTATAATAGAGAAAATATTCATGGAGCAATAAAATAGTGTCCCAAGGTTGTCTGAACTGCAAACTGCTGAATTAGACTGACAAGAAAATCTAGTGAGCTCTGTTTTTCAGCTCAAGGTCACAATTAATTATATAGATGTGACATACTCTTTTTAGGCTTTCACTGATCTGCAGTCTTTTTCAAAAATAATCCCACAAAGCAATAAAATTAGTGGAAAGTAATATACCAACCTCACTGGCAGGAATGAGAAACAAAGATCAAAAGGTAAAGTTTTCAAAAATAAAATAACTGATTATGAGGATTCAAAAGTTTTGAGATGTCAGATAATTTTCCCATCTGGGACATTCTAGAAACTAAATGCCAAGCAGGAAACAAACTGAAAAATATTACTGATAAAAATCACAGGAATCAAAAAGGCAATTAAATTTCACCTAGCCCTACACTAATCCAAGTTGACTGGAGATTCTTCGAGGTATTCACAACTCTGGTCTACCCATAATGAAGAACATTTGAGGGAGGACCTGTGGATATCATACCTTTCAAGTATGTTTTCCTTTGATCAGATTTTGTAAGGTAATGGCGCATTATTTATAAGAGACCCAAGAAATCATACATACTTTTGAACACTTAAATTGTGATTGTATACATATATACACACAAATATGTGTGTGCGTCTGTGTGTATGTGTGTGTGTATTCTTGAGAAATAATTGGTTTTATAGGACCAAACCTGTTGAAGAGGCAAAAACAGCTTTTTCCTTTGTAGGAAAATATTTTCTTAATAAATCAGAAGGAACCAAACAGGTGCCTGGTAGATAGAGAATGCTCCATAAACTAACTCCTCCCTGACATTCACTTATTCACTGCAATAGAACATGTACATTATATATTCGGTGTCCTGCTTAGGGACAGTTGCTGCTTAGAAGCAGAGCATAATAAGTATATAGTCACATATTTTAAATTAAGAACAAAAGTTAGTGAATTCTTTGTAGAATAAACAAGAGATCAGGATAAACAAAAGGCTAGTGTTGGAAACAGGAAACTACAATGTGAGAAAACTACAATGTGAGAAAAGTACAGTAAAATGGGGACCATCTTGCCCCACAATATCAAACCGTTATTTTAAAATTTTCCCACAGAATCACAGTTCTGTCATTTGTCTAAATTCTATTACTATTCTTTATAAACTGAACAGCCCTTTGTGAACTGGCCTGGGAAACTAAACATCATTATGGATCACTGTTTAAAGTTTCATACAAAGAAATTTCAGAATAACTTGCAGAATTCATTCCAATTTTCAGCTTCAATCTATTTGCAGAAAACATTTCTTAATTAGGAAATAAAAGGATAGAACCTGCAGAGGTACCTTTCTCTCCTACCAAAAAGGTAGGATTCTATCAAAAATTTGAATTTTGTATTATTAATTGCTTATCTATTGCCTACTTCCCTCTTTACCTACCCAAAACAGCAAACAAGTTATCAACACATTAAGGATACTAAAAACAATACAAATGGAGAAAGATGATTAAAGACAAATCAGAAGAATTTGCAGAGCATGCTTTAAGTGGAAATTTATCTTGCCATCTCTGTTGGATAATCACCTATAAAGCTAGCAGAAGAAAAAAAAAAACCCTGTTCATTTATAATCCCCAAAGAATTCTTAGTAACATATTTATGCAGAAATTTATATCCACATTGAAGTGAAAATCAATTCCAAGGAGCATGGATTTTGCAGTACTTAGTACTTTCTAAGATTTACTTATTCTGTAGGTAAACCCAATGAATGAACTGAATTAGACATAAAAGCCCATCCCCTTCTGCAGGAACCGATGCAAAGAGATCACTGTAGCCCTAATTTCATGGCACTGCTGATTGTGGCAGACAAATTAATAAGCTACTGAGTCTTTTATCCTTTTCTAAACTTATTAACTCCAAAACTGTGAAAGAGCTACTTGTATTCTTGGATTGCAAAGTGACTGGTAAACAAAGTTCTAAGACAGATGAAAAAACAAACTTCCATCATGCCCCTTAGATCCAAGTCTAACTAAAAATCTCCTTTCTATTATCTCATGCTTTTGTGCCTTATTCACTGGGTCCCCATACATTTCTCTTCTACTAAAGGAATCAATGAAAGCACCACAAAAGATAATATATTTCCTTATCAGTAGGCTTTTCTCCTGGGTACCATCTTTGACCCTTCTGATAAGAGCTCTCCAGGCAGTTCTCACTACTGTTCAGCTGTTTAACTCTAAGAGTTTCTAAAAAGGTACCAGAATGAGGTTTAAGTGCAACCTCAATATTCAATTCCAGATTCTTACTCAGAATCTATCTAAAACCATTTTTAAAAACATTGGTACAACCTTTCCTTAATATTTCCCATTAGTTCCTTCAACATCACATATGAAGGATCAAATCAAAGTTCACAGTTGCTTCAAGACACTCCTTCTAGAACAGTTGTAAAAATGAGACTTAAGTGACATACCCCAAGGACACGAAATTGGAGAATTTCAAATGCCAATTATAACTTCCAATGATGGGAAGGCAGGTGTTCTCTTTTAAGAGAACTCTAACTTGCTCTATAATTCCAGAGATGCCCCATGACACACACATCACCCTGCATCTCAGGAAACTCTTCTCACGTGGCCAGGCCGGCCATTCTACAATGATGTCAAGAGTGAAAGAACACAACAGAATCCTTTGCCAACCCAATGGATGGATGAATTCAGAAGACTTGAGAAACAAAACCACCAACTAGTTATGAAATCCATACACTTGCAACATGACAGAACTTTCTTCCCCGAACAGTATGTTATTTCATCTTATCGAGCATACGTATTTTCAATTTACAAAATTCTGTTTATTCAAAACCAACATGGACCAAGAAAAGGAAATGTATTTGCATTACCTTCTTCTGATCTTCAAGCTTGTGACTCACTGGATTCTTCCCATGTCTGTTCATCTCTGATGATAAATCCATCACATTAGGTTCTTGCCCTTTAAAATGGAATCTCTTCAAAAAATCAGCAAACTAATCCAAGGTGCAATCACTAGGAAAACACTGGCATGCCACCTTTCCCATCACACATCATCTCTGAACTTCATCAACTCCAAGAAATGATTGAAAAATCCATTGATTGAATGGAAAAAATGAATTTTGCAATTTACTCCCAGCACTTTCCAAATCACCATATCGTTTTTAAATGCTCACTTCTCAAAAGCAAAATATTCATCCAGGAATTTTAGCTCCAACTGCTATCTTTTTCTTTCTTCACAGTTTTCCATTTTATTACAAAAAATATAGAGTTCCTGAAAGCCTGTGATGAAAAAAAAATAAGCACAATTAATTTCTCTCTAATGTTTATAGTATAATTAAAAAAATCTTAGCTGAAACCTCAAATCTTGAAAAAATATATTGGAATGGATAATATTGTACTTAAAAATAGTGGAAAGTGAAATGCATTATTCTTTACTCCTATGACATTTAAAATACCAGTTATAAAACCAAAACCCAAATACATTACTGAAATCAGGTATTTGCAGTCATCAAAATTAAAAAATCCAAAGGAAAATACACATATACTAATCAAACATGTATATATGCTCCAATTATACTCAATAATTTCAGCATTCATAAAATCACATAATACAGAAAAGAGTCCAATATAAACAGGCACTATACTAGATTGCCACTTTTCATAATAATTTTATTTAAATTCAAAATAAATGTAGGAAATGGTTTCTGATCCATTTAAAGATGAAGGAATTGAGATTTAGAGTGTAAGTAAATTTTGTCAAGTCTAGTTGATAGTAAGAAACAGGACTAGAATTAGATTTAGGTTGTTCTAAAGATTTATTATGCATAAAAGAACTGGGGTACAGGCCAGAGGTATGGGGGGTGAGAGGATTCACCAGAGACAGAGTGGGGAACAGAACAGGCAGACTGACTGAAATACACTGCTGAGGGGAGCAGTGGGCAAGACAGGAGAGGTCTGCTGCACCATGTGGGTAGCTCCTTGGCCGGCAGGGGATTGAACTAGTGCTGCAGAGGCTGTGGATAGCCTCACAGTGCTGTGCCACCAGGGAGGCCCCAGAATTAGGTTATTCTAAATCCAAATCCCATTCTTTGTACTAGATGGACTCTATCAGCATTACATATTTTGTCCACAAGGATACCATATATGAGTTTGTCAAGTGTCTTTCTGGATTACAGATACACTGTGCACAAGGCATTCTTCTTCACAGGATCATGTAATTCAGTTTTTCCTCACAGTACTAGAAAACTGAATCACCTGAAAATAATCTTAACCATACAGAGTACTGGAGTCTACTCTAAATCTCCTAAATTAGAAGCTTTAGGATAGTGCATTGCATTCTGTATTCCTTTCATCTCTTTGATGCAAGAAAACCACTGAGGAGTTGAAGCTTCCTTCTAAGGCAGGGTTTCCTAAACTTGCCTGCATTCTGCAATTACCTGGAAGCTTCAAAAACTGATCCTTATGTCCATTCCCAGAGACTGTGACTTAATATGTCTGATACATGGTCTGAGTCTGGAAACATTACACTAATATATAAATTCCCATTACACTAACAAATAAATTACACTAATATATAAATATAAATTCTGCCTTAATACATTAAATAAAAGGAAAACCACTTTCACAGGAGACAGCCCTTTTCCTATTAAGGCAGTACTGATCTTAAAGTTAATCTTACTAAGTACTGATCTTAGAGTTAACTAATCTTAAAGTTCCTAATTTGAAGGTGAAGTCTGCATTCCTGAATATTTCTGTACCTTTGTAATAATATATCTCCCCATAGCCATAAATGTATACAAAATATTTTTACAAGCAATATTTTTATGCAGTGACATTGTTTGCAACAATGGACATAATTTAGGACACACATCACCACATTACCAAAGAACCAATAATCCTTCATCATAGTCCATTGAGCCTTATTTTCCAATTTTTAGGAAAAGAAACATAATAGATTTTGTGATTTTAAAAGTGTGTCTCAGCTGCAACATGGAAAAATAGATGGAAGAGAGCAAAACTCGTAGCAAAAAAAAAAAAATGCTATAGGCATCACTAGAGCAACCCTAGAAAGAGAAAATAGCCTCCTAGTGCAGGATGAGATGGAAAGAAGCTGAAACTGAGTGACACTGTATTTAAAAGGTGGAGCTGACAAAATTGATAACTGACTGGACACGAGTGTACACATGGTTTAAGTTTCCATGAGCATACAAATTAGCATATCATTATCTCAGAGAAGCACTTTGACAGGAGAAGATAAAAAGTGTTTGTAAAGCAAACAAAGGAAGCTTGCCAAAATCCAGAAAATTTTAAGCCAATATCACTGATGAACATAGAAACAAAAATCCTAACGTAGCATTATTAGCGAAGCTGAGTCCAGCAGCATATAAAAGGATATAAAAGCTCCAAGTTGGTGTTAAGCCAGGAATGAGTTTGCTTTAAAATTTAAAAATCAATCAGTGAAAAAAAAAATCAATCACTGGAAAATTTACCAGATTAACAAAATAATGAAGTAAAATGACATGCTCATATCTATTATGTAGATACACAAATCCAACACGTTGAACAATGATTTGTGACCAGAAAACAAATATGAAGACAGAAAAAACAACAACCTCCTCTTGCCAAACAATGAGCAGAAAGAGATTTTCACAATCTGATAAAGCATATTCATAAAATATCTACAGCGAACATCACACTTACTGGTAAAAAGTGAAAGACCACATTGGCACAAGAATAGCACCTGAATACCTGCTAACCTGACTTCTATTCAATATTATATTATCCTAGGAAGGCAGTAAAACAAGAAAATATAAGGGGGTAGGAGGGAAAGAGAAAGAGGCAAGCAAGCAGTTTTAAGTATTCAAAACAAAGAAATAAAACTGTGTTATTTGCAAATGTTATGATGATATATATGAAAATATTAAAGAATCAAGAAATAAATTACTAGAATTCATAAGTGAATTTAGCAAGTTTCCAAGCTACAAAATTAATAGATAATGTTACATAATAGTCCACTATAAGAGCCAGCAACAACTATTCAGAAAATGAAACTTTAAAAAAAGATACTATTTTCAGTGGCATTAATAATATCAAGTATCTTGGAATAAACCCCATAAAAGAGGCAAAACCTTTGTGATAGAGCAATAAAACTTATCAAAAAATAAAGACCTAAATAAATAGAGGGCTAAGTCATATTCATAGACCGTAAGAGTCAATACTGTAGAAATGTCAACTCATGCCTAAGAGATTTATAGATTCATGCACAACTAATCGAAATCCCATTTTACTTTTAATAACTTAAGAAGATGCTTCTAAAATATATAAGGAAATGCAAAATACCAAGAAAATCCATTAATACCCATAGAGAACAAATTACAAATATTTGCTCTACCAAATGTTAAGATATACTATAAGCCAATAGTTAATAAAATGGTATATAACTGGTGCAAGGGTAGACAAGTTAACCAATAACACACAGCATAGATAGACTCAGAAAACACATGATCACTTGATTTATTACAAAGGTAGAATAAAAGCTATGGGCCAACACCCTTTCAATAAAGAATGCTGGGTCAATTTGGAGATCTATGTGGAAAAAATTTAAACCACCTCTACTTCACACCAATAATCAGTCCCGGGTAGATTGTAGATCTGCACGAAACAAAATAATAGTTTCTAGGAGTACACTTTTGTGATCTGAGGGAAGAGAAACATTTCTTAAACCAGACACCAAAAGCTTTAAACACAATGAAAAAAAGAACTATATTAAAGTCAAAAAACTTTTACTCATCAGATTACACCAAAAGAAAATATAAATGTAACCCAAAGAGCAGGAAAGGTTACCTTTTATACACATAGCTATATGTAAAAATATCCAAAAATTAAGGAAGACACACAACACAGACAAAATATTTGGATAAACACACACACACACACACACACACACAAAAGACAAGGTCAACTACAGGGTAGTTGCTTCACTCTGTGGAGTGTACCAATACCAAGTTCCTGACATTGACATTGAACTAATTATGCAAGATGCTACCACTGGGGAAAACGAGGTGAAGGGTATCCCAAATATTCTTATATTTTGTGGAACTAAAATACTTAAAAGATAGTGAGGTAAAATAGATTGCACAAATGGCCAATAGGCACATGAAAAAATAGAACACCTGCTTTACTAATCAGGAAAATGCTAATGTAAACCATAGTGAGATATGTAAACTGTAGTGATCATAAAGCCTATTTTATCTAATAACATGCAAAAACATGAAGTCACCAAATCTATATCCAGGGACATAGTAATAATTCTAAGACTTTTGAAAAAAAAATAGAGGAAAGAAGTTAGGTCTAGGGATTTTGACTGTCATTGTTGTAAAGAGATCACTCACAGAAGCTACACGGGTTGAGTAAAGCCCAACAAGCAGACCTTCAGGGAAGATCTAAATTTTTTCAGGTACTACTACAAAATTAAATTAATAAATACAACCTTAATCATGCCATTTAATTAAAAGTCTCCAATGTTTTCTTAACTCCTAAAGTCAAAAATGAAATTAAAAATAAAAAACTTTAGCAGGTTGCTCAACACTCTATCCATTACCATTCTTTTTTAACTTTCCAGCTTCCAATACTGCCACTGCTCAGGTTTATATTTTATTGTAGTCACGCTAGTAAACTAAGTACCTGAAACAGCATGTCATTTCACAACTTGAATATTAACATAGTCCACTTGGCAAACTCCTATTATCCTTTAAAAGTCTCCTCAAACCTATTTCCTCTTTGAAGACTTCACTCTATTTAAGTCCACTCCAGATATATCAGGTCTTTTTCCCCAATGTTCTAAAAGCAAGTGTACACTTTCCCTACACTATTACATTTACCAAATCACTTGTCCCCAACTATATTGTCAGCCCCTACATGCATTTCTTTGAACTTCCAAGCTAGAACACAACACCTGGAAGCTGGTAATCATTCATTAAGTGATTCCTATAATTCTCTAGAAAGCCTATCAAAAGTATATATATATATATACACATACACCCATACATATGGATATATGCATAAATGTATAATGTGTATATATATATTCTAACTAATAATGTTCTCTAACTAAAAATGATTGTACCTAAATTGCCTCATTCTACCAAAAATAATCTTAAGTGCACAATCTTGAGACATTTAGTTAACTACTACCTTATAAGTATACAAAAAATTTCCAGAACTCCAGAAGACTCCTTCATTCCACCTCCCTTAATAGTCCTAAAGATAGCCAATACTCTTGTTTTATCACATTGACTTGTTTTCTCTGTTCTTAAACTTCTTATTAAGTGGCATCATACAGCATGTACTCATTTGTTTCTTCCTTTTTTCAACATCCGATCTGGAAGATTCATCTGTGCAGTTGTAATTAGCAGTAGTTCATTCCTTTTTATTGCTGCATGGAGGAAATGATTGTACTTATGTGTCCCAATTCACGTAATTGACCAAAAAAAAAAAGTCCAAATCAACATTAGGATTTTTAATCATTCTGAACTACATATCCTAAATCAGACTTTTTGGACCCTTAATGTTTACAAATGACGAAAACAAAGAAATTGACTTTATTTCACATATTTTTCCCAGGCTCTGTGACTGCTGTTCAAGTCAAAAAGAATCAATAGTTTTTGCAGCAAGACATTTCAGAGTGACAAAGCACTGATGCAGAAACCATTTAAAAATGACTGGAATTTTCTTTGGGTATATTTTTAGCAGTGAAATGGTCATTGCTTAGCCTTTAAGTTATTAAATAATTTCTGTATGGTTAATTCACTATTACTAAAATGCAAAAAAAAAAAAAAAAGTTCAAGCCCAATGGAAAATATTAAGAAATTGCTCAAGAAAAGGGAGGTTTGGGGGCCGAAGTGAAACTTGTCCACCCACCAATGTGTCCCAGACACAAAACAACAGTCTTACATGTAATAAAGGGCTCTAACAATATAGATATTAGAAAACTGTGGAAACAACATGACTTGCTGAAAATATTTAGAATTTTTTTGACAAACATCACTACCCATTCATGATTTAACCATAAAAAGAAAATTTTAAATATTAAGTTAAGAACAGATGAAGCCAAGTAACTACAGCAAAAAATATCTATTTAAAGGCGAACTATCAGAAGAATATCTAGAATGTGATGCCACTTATATGAAATTTAAAAACATGTGCATCACCAGTAGTATTTATAAATTCAGACAAATATAGTAAAAATATAAAGTCATGTATGAAATGACTAATCTCTTAAAAGTCAGGACTAAGATAAGGATGCCTGTTATCATTTTAATAAATGACTATTTTGTAGGCACTATCACCATGGTATGATTAAAAAATCAATAATAAATATAAGGATAGAAAGGTTGAAAATTTAGGGCCTCCCCGGTGGTGCAGCGGTTGAGCGCTGGGTTGTGAAGCTGCCCGCAGACTCTGCGGCGCTGGTTCGATCCCCGGCTGCTCCCCGGCCACCAGAGGAGGGTCCCACATGGCGCGCAGACCTCTCCTGCCGCCCACTGCTCCCCTCAGCAGTGTACTTCAGTCCTTCTGCCTGCTCTGCTCCCCGCTCTGGCTCTGGTGAATTCTCTCACCCTCCCGTGCTTCTGACTGTACCCAGTGCATGTATAAACAAAACAAACAAACAAACAAACAAATAAATAAAACATGCCTCTATTTAAAAAAAAAAAAGAAAGGTTGAAAATTTATAATGTGTATACAATATAATTAACTATAGAGAATTCCAGAAATTTAGAATTATACAACACTATAATTTACAATTACAACAATAAAAACAGTGAAAGAAAACATATTTGTAAAACAAATTAGTAAGAGAAACAGAACAAAAAGTGTTTAGACAAAATGAGAAAAATATATTAGAGTCTTTACATAGAAAGGTCTTTTATTATTCAAATACACAAAAAGTACCTATGTGAATGAAAAGATAATGTGTTCATGGGTAGGAAGATTCACATCAGAAAGACATCAGGTGTTTTCCAATTATTCCTTAAGCTCAATTCAGTTTCAACATCTGAAGAGGTATGTGATATATAGTGTGGTAGTCAATGTTATCACAATAAAATAATTTCAACATCTAACTTTATTATGCAAATTTTTAAAGGTGACTATTAGATTCATATGTAGGAATACAGAGAAAACACTAGCCAAAATAATTTTGAAAATACATATTTTTTAATATATCAAGATTTATACACAATATTTAAGACAGAGAGGTAAATGGACTAAGGAAAACAAACTACTGGAATAGAATATACAGTTAAAAATTCAAAACAGACACACCCACGGAAAGATTATGAATATGCTATCTAAGGGATCCTTCCTTTAATAACATTTTTTTTCTTCAGAGCCTCCTATATATAGGAGATTGTTCTGAGACAGGAAGAGAAAAGATAAATAAGCCTCGGTCCTGCTCTCTACCCGCCAAGCTGAGTTCCCAGTTCATTCCTCAGCCAAAAAGCTGGACTCCATCAATTTAACCCCAGGAAATCTCCATGTTCCACCTGATTCTGCAGCACATAATTAAATAGCGACTTGGTGTCAGTTAGTGCCTCATAAATGCCCCCAATCATAAAAGCATCCCTTTTGTAGCATCACAGAGTACTTGGCAACCAGAAAGTCAACACTAATGTAAAACTAATTTTATGGGCTAGTTTTCAGAAACCTTCAATCTAATTATGTAAACAAAACAAGTTTTTCCCTTCTATATCAAGTAATCTGGAAAAGTTGTGTGGTTTTGTTTAACTATCTTACATGATGCTTCGCAAACAAATACAAAGTTCTTGTAAAATTCTATCTTCCCCATTTTTGATACTCAGGAGAAATAAAAACAGCAGGGGAAAACATTATGTTCTTTGCAACATGGCTATTCGGCTTCATTTCTGTAGACTGGAAATGGTAGGTTATTTGCCTTTATCAAATAAATTGGCTCTGCAGCCCACATTTAAAAGAACATACACAGGTTTTCAGCAGGAAGTTTGGACTTGATTAGTTCAAGATAAAAGGACACAAGGAGAGTTGAATATCATTCTGAGCCAATAACTGTATGTGTAATGGAGATAGAACAGTACAAAACATTCATATTCTTAGGTACTAATGATAAGTACAGAAAAGCTTGCATCTTTTAGCTAATTTTGTCTATTGCCTGAAAACTCAATGTAGTGACTCAAGGCCAAGGGAAAGGAAATTAGAGTTTCCTGGCTGACATCAATTCAATCTTCAGTAATAGTTCTGAAATCAGTTTCTAAGCTCTGAAACGGAAGGGGAAATGCATTCATACATTTCTAATAATTCAGGTCACAACCCAGATGATATGGCACACATTATGTGGGTAAAATTATGATATGTTTATAAATATGCAGTCCCTTATTTAATTTTAATCTAACTTTTTATTTGATGAGGTTCTTACATTTTGTCTGCACATGACACTCAGATATTGAGAGAATACAGACTCCTATAAGGGAGATTTGAAACACATGGCTGTTTCTTCTTGTAACAGCAAACAGACACTAATTTCATCTGGGTAATCATAAAACCAAATATATCAAGAACTGATGGGCTAAGAAAAGTTTTTAGAAGTTTCTTGCCATGGAAGGATTATTCCTCTTTAGGGATAGGAGCACTGCTCACCTTTACCTATGTTCATTACCCCATAGTATGTATAATTATTTCAAACCATTCTGAAATCAATTTCTTAGCCAACACCCTTCATTTTCCCGATCAGTGCATTGCACCCCTACACATACCTTAAGAAGCACATTCTCCTTGTTAAGAGATATTCTCAGTCCTCCTTGAATTCAGATCAGCACACATCATGAGTTGTTACCATTTTATAAAATCCAATGATCTATACTTAGCTTTCTATTATATCTAACATTGGAAAACTAATGCAACGCAGGTAAGAGAGCAAATATTACCTACTGGATATCATAAGCTTCATGTTAAGAACAGAATCAAAAGTCTAGTCAGCACATAAAAGTGTGGAAATTTTCTACAAGAGGGACCAATAGTATATTTTCAAGAGAGGTTTCAAAGACTGACTAGCATTCAATAAAAAGTCATTTCTATATGATGGAACATTTGTAAATAGGCAGGCAGAGGAAAAGCCCTTTGAGGCACAGTCAGCAGTATTTTGTTCTGGTGCAGAAATTTTTTGTATTTTTTTTCTGTGGCAGAGTATTTTTTTAACATTATTATTATATCACACCAAACAATGGCCTGTGGGACAAATATGGCTCATCTGTTTTTCATTTTTTTGAAACACAGACATGCCCATTCATTAATGTATTTTCTGTGACTCATTTCCACCACAATCTCAGAGTTGAGTATCTGCTAGAAACTGTATGACCCAATAAGCCTAAAATATTTACTCTAGACATTTATAGAAAGTGTTCACTGACCTTTCTGTCTCTAAACTGTAATAATATTTTTATTTTATTTTTTTCCATCATTATTCCTTATATTCTTTGACCATTTTTCCTGTCCCTCCACCCCTTAGCCTCAGAAGGCTCACTTGGCCTTTTATAATTATTTTGCTCTGTCAAATTGTCTGCAATGTAAACATCCAATATTTGTCACTTTTACTTGTTTTACTACACATAATTGCCATGAATTCCATCCAACTTTCTGTAAACGGCAGCATTACATTTTTCCTTATGGCTGAATAATACTCCATTGTGTGGTTAATTTCTAGGTATCTGATTCTCTTTGAAGTGATTGTGAATGGAAATATTTTCTTAATTTTTTTATTATTCATGTTGCATATGTGAAAATGCCACAGATTTTTGTTAACGTGCCAATTTGCTGGATTCATTGTTTCCAAAGTTTTTCAGTGGAGTTTTTAGGATTTTTTACATATGGTATAATATTATCTGCAAATAATGATAGTTTCACTTTTCTACCATGGGTTCCTTCTATTTACTTTTGTCTGATTGTTCCAACTAAAACCACTTATACTAAATTAAACAGAGGTGGGGACAGTGGGCCTCCTTGTCTTGTTCCTAATCTTTAAAAGCTTTCTGGGGCCTCCCTGGTGGCGCAGCGGTTGAGCACTGGGCTGCAAAGCTGCCCGCAGCCTCTGCAGCACCGGTTCGATCCCCGGCCACTGGCAAGGGTCCCACATGGCACGCAGACCTCTCTTGCCGTGCCCGCTGTTCCCCTCAGCAGTGTACTTCGTCAGTCTGCCTGTTCTGCTCCCGGCTCTGGCTCTGGTGAATTCTCTCACCCTCTCGCACTTCTGACTGTACCCAGTGCTTGTATAAATAAATTTAAAAAAAGAAAGAAAGAAAAAGCTTTCTGTTCCTCACCATTAAGTATTATACTGGCTGTAAGTTTGTGATATATGGTGTTTATTATGTTAAGGTGGGTTCTTTCTATTCCCATCTTGTTTATAGTTTTTAACCTAAGTGGATGCTCAAATTTATCAAATAATTTTTCTGCATCTATTGACAGATGTAGTGACACCCTGGGTATCACTATTACCTAGGAATTTTCAAGAAGAGAAACTTATGAAATATTTATAAGCAACACAAGCATACACACATCCATATTTAAATATGCATATATCTAACTGCTTATATATAGAAAACCATAAAACCAAACTGATAGCTCTGATTATGACCAAAACCATAGGATCATTTTTGCATTCTCTTTGTAAACTTTATTTTGTAACATCTTACTCTGACAGTGAGAAATCAAACTCTCATTAATCACAATTTTTTTAAGATTTATTTATTTATGCATACAAGAGCTGGAGTACGGGCCAAAGGTGTAGGGGTGAGAGGATTCACCAGAGACAGAGTGGGGAACAGAACAGGCAGACTGACTGAAATACACTGCTCAGGGGAGCAGCAGGTGAGGTAGGAGAGATCTGCTGCGCGATGTGGGCTGCTCCGGGGCCGGTCAGGGATCAAACTCGTGCTGCAGTGGCTGCAGACAGCTTCATAGGTTGAATCTTAACCTCTTGCGCCACCAGGGAGGCCCTCATTATTCACAGTTTTTATAGCAAACCTTATAGCATAAAACCAAAGACTATTTCCCAAAGTTATTTAAATTTCTTCTTTCTCTATGTCCTTCAGATTGGTTCTGTCATTCATCTGAAAACAGTTATATTCATTTATATATTTTTGTATTGATTTTTGAACCCAGTTTGGGTTCTTTCCTCGTTGATTTTAATTGCTTTTCTGAGGATATATGAAAGATTAGCATGTTTATAAGACTCAGCATATACAAAATTTAAACTAAGAAAGCAGTCACTCTTACTTCAATTCAGTTCTCATTCACCTCTAATAGGTAATAATTTCAGCTATTTCTAATTTATCCATTCCATATTTCTTTTGGACAAATGAGTAGACACATATTTTCTTACATCTCTTAATTTCTGACTTAAAGGGTAACATAATAAAATCTTTTGCACTTTTCCACACCCATTGCCAAAGCGCTGAAAGTAGTCCACAATATCCATTATGCTCCCTTCCTTACTACGTGCTCCCCCCCTCTGGTAGCCTCAATTCTGCAGTTCAGATTTCTATGGTTTGTTACTGATTTAGCTTTATCTGACCCTTTGTTTGTTTTCTCTATATTCCACATATAACTGAAAACATCTCTATTTTTCTTTGTCCTTCTGACTTTGTTAAAAATTTATTCATCTCTTTGTTCCAAAATTCAATAAAACAACCCAGTGATACTTTTTCAGGTTAGACTATGTTTAATTAGCATTTCCTTTTTCTCCTTTGTCCTGATATTCAGTGCCCAGAACTATTTCACAAGAGCTTCATCAAATTTGTTATTATTACAGTGCATGAATGATTAAAAAACACTCAAATGTTAATAAGAAAAAAATGTTTAAAATAAACAGACATCAGAAGAAGATACTTTATCTGGAATATATACTTTGGGTAGTAAGAAGACTGTTTTTGCCTAACATGCTGAAAAATTTATTCAGGAAATGACTATTCATGCAAAGAAAGACTAGTCCAAGGGACATAGGTTGTACTAGGAAAGGCTGTCAAATACATATAGCCAATTGCTTCATGAATCTAAATGAAGTTCACACAATCAATGGGATTTATTTTTTAAAGATTTATTTATTTATTTATACAAGCACTGGGTACAGTCAGAAGCGTGGGAGGGTGACAGAATTCATCAGAGCCAGAGCAGGGAACAGAACAGGTGGACCGACGAAATACACTGCTAAGGGGAGCAGCAGGCATGGCAGGAGAGGTCTGTCGCGCCATGTGGGACCCTCACTGGCAGCTGGGGATCGAACCAGCACTGCAGAGGCTGCGTGCAGCTCCACAGCCTAGCGCTCAACCACTGCGCCACCAGGGGAGGCCCAATCAATGGGATTTTTTCAACATCTGGGCATACACCTTACTATGGTTTCTGAAGTTTAATGTAGAGATGATAAGGACCCAGAACACTTCTTATGTACCTCTAGGGAATCAAACTATTATGCAAAGGTGGGACCATGTGAATTTCTATCAAGGACCTGCTTTTAGAAGCAAGTAAGAACTTCATAATTAAATGTGTATATAGGAGTTATATAATTCTAGATGTAGCAGCACCTGGAGGATCCCTTGAGTTAAGTTAACTAGGGATCTATGCTGGAATTTTTATTCTTCCAAAAGAAAAGTTTTATGCTTAGGTTATAGAAAAAGAACTCATATATATGAAATTGGCATAAGCTCAGATTTGGGATACAGGGTAAAGGAAGAGCTAAGGAAAGGGAAGCAGGCAGCAATTCAGTTCCTTCTTTTCTGACTGAGTAAAACTATTATGAAGTTCTGTTCCATTTTCCCTCTATTTCTTCTTTCAGAAATAAAGGCAGTAAATGGCACAAAGGAAGAGAATATGAGAATGAGGTAGCTTCCCCTACCTTTAATTTTTACCCCAAGATACTCATTATCTTGTAAAAGTAAAAGACACTCAGTGTCTAAACACAGCACCAAATATAAGTGAATCCTGTCTTCACTATAGTTTAATATCAATTCATAAAGCAATAAATTGTGATCTTGGACTGAACCTTTTAAAATGAGTATATGTACATAAGTGACTTCACTTATTCAACAAACCTGAGTGTCCATGATGAATGAACAAACATCACAAGAAAGCTGCAAATGAGGTTGCAAAGGATTTTTGAAGAATACCTTTGTCTCTGTTTCTGTCTCTGTTTTAAATTTCATTTAAACTTTTATTTTTTTTTAATTTATTTATACATATAAGAACTGGGTTACAGGTCAGAGGGGCAGGGTAAGAGGATTCACCAGAGACAGAGTGGGGTACAGAACGGGCAGACTGACTGAAATACACTGCTGAGGGGAGCAGTGGGCAAAACAGAAGAGGTCTGCTACACCATGTGGGTAGCTCCCTGGCTGGCCAGGGAAGGAACTCTTGCTGCAGAGGCTGCAGATAGCTTCACAGTACTGTGCTTAACTCCTTGACCACCAGGGAGGCCCTCGTTTAAATTTTGAAAAGTTACAATTATAAGCACATTTTTGTGAAAATGTATAAATGCATGAGAAGAAATAATTACCACTGAGTTAAGACTAGAGGTGCTTTTCTTTTTACTTTTACTTATAGAGATTTTCAAAGGATACAGAAGTAAAGGCACAACACAATGAACCTCTTCACAACTCCCCATTTGCTTCAATTCTTACTAAAGCCAATTTAGATGCCACCTCTTCCCCACCCAAAGTTATTTTAAAGAAAATATCATCATATATCATGTCATTCAACCATCTTTTACTAATTTTTATTATATACATATATTTCCAAATTTTAACATAGCTATTTTTTAATTAGGAAAAAAAACAAGAAATGTTATCAAGTAAAAGTATGAAATCCACTTTAGAACCAAAAGAGCTATAGGATAAGAGGCCATTAAGGGTTAAATAGAAATTATAATATTAAGAAAGAGTACAGCTCAAAATTATAACACTTAATTGACTTTTAGAGATGTCTTCCTAATATTTCTTGTTTAATTCATCTCATCTCCTAATGTTTTCACAGTTTGGGAAGACATGTATGCCTTTAAACTGTTGTTAAACAACACATGAAATACAGATAAATATTCACAGCAAAGATAATGATTTCTTTCTCAATATCTAGATACATGTTTTCCTTCTGCCTTCTCTGTTTTGCATTACAAAGCATATGGATTTCACCATCTAGTTGCACATCATTTGTGCAATCCAAAAAAAATTCCAACGTTGAAGGAGTCATGACCTAAGTTATTTCTGAGAATTATTCACAATTTATTATGTAGCTTCACTATGTTTTGTTGAAAAGAGTTATTGAGAAATTGAAATATACATAATCTTTAATAAGTACAATGTCCATGGTCCCTTTAAGACTCATGTTAAATTTGAGGTCTGAAATAGGAATTAAAATGAGTTTTATCTAAAGCTACTAAATGATTCCAACACTGGCTACCTGCTGGGAAATGAAGGGCAATCTGTAATAAGTAGGCTCCCAGAGAGACCCTTCATTACAAAGCATCTTTGAAGAGAAATATATTCACTACACTCAGTACCATTCTTCAGCTTGGGTCAAGGGGTATTAGGGGTCAAGTACAGATAAAAAATGACCAAGTGGGACACTTGTAATAAAAAATGGACATATTCTCTCCCAAAAGTTAACTGATAGCAAATGTCTACTCTCTAGTTTAATGCACTCAAAGTAACACAAATCACATATTCTTCTCCATAATCAGTGCTTCTTATCTGAAGAAAAGTATGAAATGTGGGTGGACTGTAAAATCCCACAAGGGAAAGGCATGATACCCCCTTTCTTTGTTTTAGTTTTTTCTTTACTTAATTTGTCAGTCATTTACATGTCTATATTACATGTTTACTCCTCTACATGTAAACATGATTCATGCACCTTCCACCAAACCTCCCTGCCAATACCCTACCCTCTTCTCCCTCCCTTCTTCCCTCTGGTAACCATATATTTTTTCACTGTGTAGGCAATTCTACTTTACAGCACAGCATTTTCACAGAGGAAAAATTTCAGGAAATAACTGAAATAGCTTTCTAATTCTGAGTTCAACTAAATACGCAAAAATCCTATGTGACATTTATTTTTTATTAAAGATTTATTTTTAATTTATGCATACAAGAACTGGGGTGCAGGCAGGTGTGGGAGTTAGGTAATTCACCAGAAACATCATGGGGAGCAGAACAGGCCCATCCATTGAAACACACTGCTGAGGGGAGCAGCAGGCAAGGCAGGAGAGGTCTGCTGCACCATGTGGGTTAGCTCCCTAGCCAGGGATCAAACTCATGCTGCAGTGGCTCATGATAGCTTGATAGCGCTGAGACATTAACCCCTGCACCACCAGGGAGGCCTTACGTGACATTTTTAAATTATAGCCCCTGCCTTCTTTTGTAGGCCTACTAAAATAATCTGAAGGCAGGTAGTTAGTATTTCTAATTAAAACTAAAAGTAACCATTGATGAAATATATAAATAACCCTTTCTGATAAGACCTGTCTTGTCATTTGTTTTCCTAATTATGAAAATGTTATTTGTGTCACAACCATGCTCCCTGCTGAATCAGACCATGAAATGAGTGTCTTGCTTGCAGTGCTGCTTTCACATCTGGTTGTTGTCAGCCTCATAAGCCAGCTACTGATCATTACTCCAAAGTGGATCTGATCGATCAGTTACCAGGCACACACAACAAGCAGGGATCAGCCACATCGTCTCATATCAAGCAGAGATAATATGAAGAGCTCACGTCCATAACTTAACAGTAGGGTAAGGGGTACTCAGCTTGTGACCCCAGACATCCTTTGAGCAAACCTGAATTCATACCACATAAAGTTATTAGGAGGAGCAGGTGCTTACAGTTTATGCAAAACAACCTAGAAGCCAGAGCAGTGTGTTGAGGAAACACCTGGCTTATTGTCAACCAAGCGAATTCTAAAGTGGCAACATAGAGAAGACAGACTATTATTTATTGAACACTCATACTACAACAGAGCAAGAGGGCAAAATGATGTCTTAAATGAAATAACAAATCAATAAAAATTCACTGCATTCTACTTCAAATAAAAATCTCAGAGGATTGTTCTCTGATTCTGTAATAAAAAAGGTGTATTGCTCTGTGCTAGCACTGCAATAATAATTCATCTCCACTACTTCTTGCTATTTTCTTATTTCATTGAAAGGAAAAAGACTCTTAACATTTTAAAATGAGATGATTCATGTGATGTTTCAGTTGGTAATGCAAATAGTAGACTCACATTTCAGTTTCTACATCTACATATTTTAATATTATTGTATAATGGACATTAGTCCAATCTTACTATTCCTTTGCAGATTTCATTACTCTTTAAACATAAAATCCAATTTAATTAAAATTAGCACCTACATTCAGGTAACATTACAATCACATAAAATTTCTAGCACACCTAACATACACAAAATTCAAAAAATCAGAATAATATGTATGGTGACCTGCCTACATTAATCTGTTTTTAATAAACTATGCTCTTTGGTTAAAAAAAAAATCACACTCACAAGTTTATTTGTGCTAAAGATGAGTCCTTTTAGACATTTAAAAGAGAGCTTTACCATGAAAAACAATGTTTTGAGCGCAAAAATCAGGCAACCTTTCCCCAAGAATATAACAATCCCCTGACAGGAATTTTAATGTTTCTCCAAGAATCTCAGATGACCTCATATATCACATCAGTTACACTGACAGTTCATCCACCTGAAACCCAAGGCCAGAAAGATTGATGTTGCTTATAAGCACACAGTATGTATCTTCCTCCTGTGTGAAATACTATATTTCTCTTTACATAGCATTCCCAAAAAGTTCACACATTTCTACAATATTCAGCATAATGTCTTTAACCTCACGTATACTTTAAAAATGCTAATACAAAACTAATCTATAAGGGGCATTATATTCAGTGATTTACAAATACTAATTTATTTCACTTTCATAATAACCCTGTAAGATAGATGACATTTTGTTACCATTTTACAGATGAGGAAACTGAGACACAAAATCTACTTTTTCCCAAGATCATGTAACTATTAAGTAACAAAGTTGAAACTGGAAACCAGGAATGGAACTCCACAAAAAAGTAATATAAGACTTCCTACTAAACATGCATAATATTGATAAAATGAAGTAAATTTATACATTTTCAGAATTACTAATTCAGACTGATAAAATTCTAAAATTCATATGAAGGCTAAATGTATATTAGTAGGAACAAATCACAGAAGGTGGTAGCTAAATTCTGATTAAAAGTCATGAAAATTTAGCTTAGAGTGATGATCATTCAAATCACCAAAAAGAAGAAACACCCAATAAATATTATGGAGCAACTGCCTTGTATTCAATTGGGGAAAACAATTTAAGGGGTTTATAAATATTTTATATGATATATACATGATTTGAGTATATTAACTACACTGACTACAAATAAAGCATTATATTCTAATGCTGTACAGTCTATATTCTGCCAACCAAAGAGATCACCTGAAAGTTTCACCACTAAAACACAGGTAAAATTTAGACAGTCACCTTACACTCAGAGAAATTTTTAAAAATAACCACTGGGCCTCCCAGTGGTGCAGCGGTTGAGCGCTGGGCTGTGAAGCTGCCTGCAGCTTCTGCAGTGCCAGTTCAATCCTCGGCCTCCCACATCGCACGCAGACCTCTCCTGTGGTGCCTGCTGCTCCCCTCAGCAGTGTATTTCATCGGTCTACCTGCTCTGTTCCCCTCTCTGGCTCTGGTGAATTCTCTTACCCTCCAGCGCTTCTGACTGTACCCGGTACTTGTATCAATCAATCAATCAATCAATCAATCAATCAATCAATCTTAAATAAAAAAAAAAACACTGACTTCATAAAACTCTAGTGGAGATTTCTAGTGCTTGCTTGTATCTGATTCTCTTCTCCTTCCAGGCACACACAGTTTGCTGAGCTAAGTGAATGCTTTTGGCTAAGGAGATAGAAAAGTTAAATCACAGTGCTGTGACTTAAAATGTGACATAACCCAGATGTTGCTGGGAAATACCAGTTTTCCAGTGGGGTCCATCAGCTTAGATCACTGAGTGGCTGTGTGGAACAGATCACTCGATCATCTTAAGTTCAACATGTGCCTTGGGAGGAAATACACTTTTGTTTCATTGAACTATAGAGATTTCAAGGTTGGTATTTACTCCTGAAGTATAGGCAATTCCCTCCTGACAAGCACAAAAGCTAATAGCATACAACAATATTTTAAGGAGGCTATATAAAGAATAATAGGTCATTAATAAAGCCACGGGGAAATTTAAATAAACCTAAGAGATAATAGGCAATAAACAAAGTAAAATTCAAATCAGGCTTCCCAAAAATGGAAAAGAAAAATACAAACCTTAACTATAAGAAAAGAGCTGATGGGCCTCCCCGGTGGCGTAGCGATTGAGCACAGGGCTGCAAAGCTGCCCGCAGCCTTTGCAGCACCGGTTCGATCCCCGGCCACAGGCGAGGGTCCCACAAGGTGAGCAGACCTCTCCTGCAGCCCGCTGCTCCCCTCAGCAGTGTACTTCGTCAGTCTGCCTGTTCTGCTCCCTGCTCTGGCTCTGGTGAAGTCTATCATCCTCCCACACTTCTGACTATACCAAGTGCTTGTATAAATAAATAAATACATCTTTTAAAAAAAAAGTTAAAAAAAAAGAGCTGATAAGAGAATCAGAGATAACTGATTTTCAATATATAGATGCAGGTAGTTTCTTGATGAATAGGCTAAGAAAATATAAATATATGAAACAAATATAACAGCCCAACATATTAGATATAAATAATTTCCTGTTGCAAAGATTCATACAAGTCAAAATTAATAAAAGGTACAATAATGGAGCTGAAATGGGTCGAAGAATTGTTCCACTAAGGATACATTGTGAGGAGAGGAGGAGGTGTGGAGGGAGAGATTACACAGGTCACAGATATTTGCTCTTTTTTTTTTTAAGAGAGGCATGTTTTATTTATTTATTTGTTTGTTTGTTTATACATGCACTGGGTACAGTCAGACGCACGGGAGGGTGAGAGAATTCACCAGAGCCAGAGCGGGGAGCAGAACGGGCAGAAGGACCAAAGTACACTGCTGAAGGGAGCAGCGGGCGGCAGGAGAGGTCTGCGCGCCATGTGGGACCCTCCTCCGGTGGCCGGGGAGCAGCCGGGGATCGAACAGGCGCTGCAGAGGCTGCGGGCAGCTTCCCAACCCAGCGCTCAACCGCTGCGTCACCAGGGAGGCCCACAGATATTTGCTCTTAAATAATGCATCACAAAAGATAAGAAATAAATAAAAAATATCAAATGGGATCTTGAAGTTCAAAAAATTAAACAGAGTCATCTTGTATTCACAATGCAAGTTTATCTAAAAATGAAAATATTTACAGGACTTATAGGAAGGCAAGAATTAAGTTGCTTTTCATGGTTTTGTCAGAAACTTTAAATACTACAAACTACAGTGGAATCCCAGGGACCCTATAGAATTCTGATTAAAAAAAAATACTTTAAGGAAAAAATGATTTCAAAACTTAAGAAAACATAAAAAGATTCCAAGTGCTTGAATAATAAATCAGATATATTTTACATGTAAGATCTTGCATATGGTATATGTAAGATGGTCAGCTCTGACAACATTTTTGTTCAGCTAAGAAAACTAAGGAAATTATCCTACATTTCCTTTTCTTCATATAGTTGTCTTGATCTACAGTAAATTATTTCTGTAGCTGGCACAGAATTTCAGGATCACTATTAGCAACAAGAAACAATTAAGTGAAATGAGTGGTTGGTTTGGATTTATTGATAGGGACTTGGTTGTATTTTATTTCAGAAAGCTCTCTACCTGTTGCTATGATGAGAAAATAATTACTGTGCAAAACTTTTATCAATAAATACTTCATTCCTCTACATATAACAAAATTTACAAATTCAGTAATTTCCTAATGGCTTCTTTACACATTAATGATGAGAACAAAAATAATGTTTAGCACATCTAAACTAATAGGACTGGAGTATGTGTTTGTTGTTTTAACTTTATGTAATGTTCATCCTTGACAGTACCCACATTTATATATTATGTTACAGATATTTCAATTGGTCAAACCTTTACTGAATCAACACAAATATCTTAAGATAGAGAAAGAAAAGATAAAGTGCTCCCAAGTGCTCAATAATATAGGTAATGAACACAAATCAAACACAAAGACACATGAGCACATAAGTAAGACACTAACATAAATCAAAACTGACATAGCTATGTGTAGTATATGTGTAAGTGTCAAAGAGAAAATTAATATTTTTAGTGACAAATCAGAAGGGCTTCAAGGAGTTGAAAAGATAGGTATGAATGTTTTTTTAAATGTCTAAATGAATTATGAGTGTTGACATAAAACTTAAAATGTAAACCCTAAGAACAAAAATAGTCAGAAGTATAAAATGTGATACTTTGCCAACTCAAAAGTATTTATATAATGCATTATATTACATTATCTTCATGTCCTCAAGACACTATTGCATTCAAAAAGGTCCATAGGCATAACTCAGTTTATGGCTATCACAGTGAGTGGCACCATCAACTGGACAGTTTCCCAAGTCAGACACCTATGCAGTGTCTAAACTACTATATTTGTTTAATCACAAAGTCTAATTCAACCTCTTAAGCTGCTCCTCAACTTGACTTCTTTATGATTCTGCCATCTCAGCCTGAACTTAAGCCACCTTCCTTCCTAACCTTGAATGTTTCCAAGCTTACCCTACCCTTCTGAAATCCACTATGCAGAGAAGAGTCATCCTTTGAAAGTAATTTCCATAATGGAAGTTCTCTTTTTAAATGGAATTTATTGGCTCTATATCTGCCACATAAAAAAAGACTCGACTTTGTAGTACAACTCACAAAGACTAAGGTCCATCCACAGATTGGATAAAGGAAATGTGGAATATATAAATAATGGAATATCGCTCAGCTATTTAAAAAAAAAGTAATCATGTCATTTTCAGCAACATGAATGAACCCAGTGGGTATTATGCTTAGTGAAAATAGTCAGAAAACCACCATATAATTTCACTCATAAATAACATAGCAAAATAAAACAAATGAATGAAATAAAGCAAAAAATAAATTATTAGACAATAAGACCAAATTAATGTTACAAGAAAGGAAGAGGAAAGAGAGATGAGTAAATTGAGCCAAGTATATGGAGGTTAAAATTGGACTGTTAGTGAATTTAATATATGACATACAGATGTTGAATTACAATGGTGCACACTTGTTACTACAACAAATTATTTTTTAAAGAAATAATCTGACTACATGGAGGAGTCTGGGTGTGTTGGTAATAGGTATGATATGGTAGCATACATCTGAAGATGTATGAACCTATTCCTCCGAATCATCTACAATGCTGGAAATCAGTATTACCTCAATGAAACAAATCACACAATTTAAAAAGAGAGATAATAAAAATATCTAATATTTGGTGAAATCTTATCATATACCAAAAGCCACTGTAACAATTAATGTTTCGCATTTATGTAATTCATGGAATACACTTGGAAATAACAACTTTACCTGAATTATTTTTTCAGGTAAAATACATAAATTATTCATCGTCCTGAAAAACAAGAAAAAAAGATAATCTAGCATTGGAGATCTCTCCACCTCTATCAGTGGCTACTCTGCACTCCACAACTAAACATCCCCACTCCAAGTATACTAAAATACTGAACTAAACTCCAGGTTCCTTCAACCAAACCACGTCCTTGAATCTGTCTTCTTGGAAACTGTCTTTTCCATCCCTTTTTACCTAATTTCTGCACCAAGCTCAGGCCTCAGGTTCTTGACACTGCCTTCCACTCCTGGTTAGGTGGATGTTCGTCCTAAATTAGCTTCCACAACAGCTTGTGCATCTTCCTATCTTAGCACTTACCACATTGTATTTGGCAAGGACTGATCTTTTATCTCTTAAATTATCTATGACCCATTTTGAGTTGCTTTTTGTATAAGCTATAAAGCAGGATCCAAATCCATTCTTTCCCATGTAGATATTCATTTATTCCAGCATCATCTGTTGATAGCACCCTTCATTCCCCATTAAATTATCTTGGCACCCCATTGAATGCTCTGTGCCTTCTTAAATGCAAACATACTGAGATTGTAACTGAATTTCTAGTTGTTCTATTGGATTTGTAAAGGTTGTAGTTAATTTTTATAAAATTTGCTGGGGTTCTATTCACAAATCCTGTTTAAACTGGTGGCAAACTGGTGGCCTCCCCTGGTGGCGCAGCCAGTAGAGTTCAGCACTGTGAAACTGTCCGCAGCCTCTGCAGAGCCGGTTGGATCCCAAGCGGCCAAGGAGCAATCAACATGACGCAGCAGACCTCTCCTGGTTCTCCCGCTGCTCCCAACAGCAGTGTATTTCAGTCAGTCTGCCTTTTCTGTTCCCCACTCTGTCTCTGATAAATCCTCTCACCCTCCCGCGTATCGTATCTGGCCTGTACCCCAGTTCTTGTATGCATGAATAAATAAATCTTTTTAAAAAATGAATGAATGAATGAATGAATGAATAAATGAATAAATAAATAAAGTATACTGGTAGCAACCCCGAGAAATGTTTCATTTCAAAGACAAGAGTGATTTTAAATCTAATCTATACTTGCTAGATATAAAGCTAAGCATAACATCATACTAACTCTTCACAGCAACAATATGAAGGAAGTTCTAAAACACATGTTAATTTATTTATAAATTCTACTAGTGTTGTTCATTCTTCAAAAGGCTCTATCAGTAAAAGCAGGACTAATTATGCAAAGCAGAATGCTTTTTATAAATATATTTTACTTATCTTTCCAGTCCTGTGATAAGAGCAATGGTCATCCTTAAAACAACTATTTTCCATTAAGTATCAATCTATATTGATAAACATATAAATTACAGTTAAGCTGCAAAATTTTACTATTTCTAATTAACTGGTCATGTTTTAGGAACTTGATAAAATTATATCATCCAATATTATCCTCAGACCAGAGCGTTTTTAAAGTTCTGCTATTATGAAGATAAAACTAAAAAAGTAAGCAGCTCTTGCACTGGAACCAGACATGCACTTCCTTTACTAACAGTTTCCAGTTCATTTTAGGAAAGAAATTTCACTCCCTCTGTGATACCTTGGTAGAGCAATAAAAAACCAAGGTGTTCTGCCTTCCCACTGCAGACCACAAGGGGTATCTCAAGGTCTCCTCATGGGTTCTTTCTTCTTGTGACTCAGTGGACGTAGACTGTGGGGGCAATCTGAAATAATGGCTTAGAAAATCAAGCAAGGTAATATAAGGACAGAGTGTATAATTTCAGTTAAATTATCCCATGAAGCACAAGCAAAAGATGATTAAAATTTTCCTTCTCCCAAGAAACATACGAATATGCATGGTGCCTGTATATTTGAAGCACGATTTGTAGTTAGCAGCCTTTCAAAACTGGTAACTTTACCATAAACTTGAAATAAATGATTTACTTAAGCTGACTTCAGTAGTTCATTGCTTGAAATATATAGAAAAGAATCCTAACACATGTAGTAAAATTTTAAGATACCACTAGAGATTTGATCACTTGTTTTCTCGCAAGATTTTTCCATGAGTGAAAACTGATAAGCTTTCATAGTCAGACTGTGTAATTGCTGGGTCAACACAAATTATACAACTGCTAAACTTAATGAGCGTGTTTTAAGAAGTAGGCTGTTTCTAACATCATTAGTATGGTCGTAACTTGTTTCCCTGTCTAGGAAACACTAACTTGCCTAGAATGCTGTACGTGTGTATATTTCTTAGAATCTAGTGAAGTTATCCAAGCTGCTCTTCAAGCGTTTTTCAAGAAAAATATTAATTAGAGGTAGATAATGAAGCCAAGAAAAGAACTGAATTTTGACACACGCTTAAAGATAAGAAATTATGCGGAGGTACAAGATTCTCTTCCTGTTCAAACTTTTTGCATCAAGGATCACTATGAGGGAACTACCACATTAACCTGATGAGGTGACCTGCAAGACAAAGGTCCCAGTGGTCATTCATGATACAAATTCCTCACTTCCTAGGGCTATATTTCCTCCAAAGAAAAGCAACCTCCATGTAGGAAATCTGTACTCTCTGATCATCAAGAATGAAGTCTTAAAAGGACTTCCTTGGAAATCCTTAATCCTTTGGAAAGCTTAGTTCAAGCTATTCCTCTGCTTTTTTAAGCACACTATATTTGTCTATTCAGACTGCCATAATAAAATACCAATGACTAGGTGGCTTAAACATCAGACATTTGAGAATAGCAAACATCAAAAAACTCCTACCAGAAGAACTGGAGAGGATATGGAAAAATAGAAACTCTAATACATTGTTGGTGGGAATGCAAATCGGTGCAGCCATTTTGGAAAGTGGTCTGGACCTATCTGAAAATGGAAACTCCATATGATCCAGTAAGCCATTATTGGATATCTATACAGAGAATAAAAGTTCATCAATTCAAAAAATTAAAGACTCTACAATGTTTATTACAGCAGCATTTATAATAGCCGAGATATGGAAGTGACCCAAGTGCCACTGGTAGAAGATTAGATAAAGAAAATTTGATATATAGGGCCTGAGTCTCAGGAGTTGGGTCTCATGCTATGAAGCTATTGCCAGCCACTGTGGCATGAGTTCTATCCCTGGCCAGGGAGCTAACCCACATGGCTCAGCAGACCTTTCTAGTCTTGCCCACTGCTCTCCTCAGCATTGTATTTCAGTGGATCCCTACTCAGTCTCTGGTGAATCTTCTCATCCCCCTCATCTCTGGCCTGTACCCCAATTCTCATATGCATAAATAAATAAAAATAAATCATTAAAAAAAGAAAAAGTGATATATAAATGCAATGGAATATTGAGTTATAAGGAAAGATGAAATATTACCATTTACTGCAAAATGGAGTACAACTCAAGTCAATTATGCAAAGTGAAGGCAAAAAGATAAAGACAAATATTAGAAAATTTCACATGTATGAATAATATAAGGAAATAAGTGAAGGAATTGACAAAGCAAAATAATTATAAAGTAGCAGATATTGATGACTGAACCAGCATTTCTGAGGTTAAAAGGGAGGATATTGGGAGATAGTTTCAAAGGGGTATATGGGATGATGGTGGGAACAAAATAAAAGAAATTTTATTACTAAATACTGCAATGATCTATATTATGAAGTTAAATTAAAATACTGTGAAAATATTACACAACAATGGGAAATTATTTTAGTTATTCTAAGTTAAAAAATTATACATATAGACTTCTAGTAAATCAATTCAATATTTTTTGTGTTTAAGGTATAAAAGGTTTCAAAAGGGCATGTATTAAGCAGATTAACTGGGGGTATCAAAAGCCATACAGCATTTCAGAAAATATGTTAAGCTCCTGTATGCCTGAAGCTTAAATTTGAAGGAATGAGAGGTGAGTCTGAAACTGAAAAAATAAGCCTTTAAGCCCCATATACAAAATATTAAATCATCCATTTCTTATCCTAAAGCCAAAACCACAGACACTTTAAGGAGGGAGATGGCATGATTATAGATCACATTGACTTTATAAAGTAGGGAGAATGTCTGAGGAGAGGCAAAGAAAATGCAGAAAGTCACTGCTATGCTCGAAGGCAGAGAGATAGGGAGCTGAATTAAATAGGGTATAGAGATGGACAGTACTGAATGATTCTAGAATGAGTTAAACATAAGAAAAAGAAAAGTAGGTGTCAAGGATGAAGCCCAGTTTTCTTTTTTAAAAAAAAATCCACTTTTTAAAATATTGGGTTTTCGGAAAAGTCATGACAAATACATCATGACTTTTCTGACAACCCACTAGATACTTAAAGAGTAAAAATCAAATATTTACTTACACAGTAAAGATTAAAACATTAAAGAAATTCATTATGTCAGAAAAGAATCAAGCCCTCCCAAAATTAAGTTACTCTTTCTAGTTTCAATATTCAATATATAAATATTCCCATCAGAAGGAAGAAATATCTTTGTAAGGGACTACTTCAAAAAGAAAAGATAACCAGATTCAGCTCTCTAGTCTTTCAGGAAATAGGAAATCAATGAGATACTTCAGTCTGGTCTATCTGAAATTACTTAACATTGTATCACATGGTCAAGGAGCCAAATTATCTCTCATATCACAGCACAACACCCCTACACAGAGAGGCCATATTAGTTATACTCGACTAAATATAAACACTTCCTTCCTTCCCACAATTTGTCTCTTAACTCAGCTGGATGAAACAACACAATATTCATTTTAAGCAACAGGATACTTTCAGATCTAATTATAATTTCCACCGGTTACTAAACATATTGTGTTTTCAATATGAATTTCAATACAATTGGACGATTCCCACATTGGTATGAATCTCAGGCACAGTGTTAACAGCTGTATTGTTGCACATGCAGATGATAAACTGATAAAATCACTTTGTTTATTTTGTTACAGAAAAATACTAAGACCAAGGTGAAGGGATTAGTCCTTTTCAAGGAAACTCAAAATTGCTTTCTTAACTTAGCATCCTATCACATAGTAATATGTTCATAAATGCACACCACCCAGTACAAGGGTGTCCTTGCATCAAGGCTGCATTATGAAAAGTCCATACACATGGGCCTCCCCGGTGGCGCAGCGGTTGAGCGCTGGGTTGCAAAGCTGCCCACGGCCTCTGCGGCGCCAGTTCGATCCTGGCTGCTCCCCAGCCACCGTAGGAGGGTCCCACATGGCGCGCAGACCTCTCCTGCCGCGCGCTGCTCCCCTCAGCAGTGTACTTCGGTCCTTCTGCCTGCTCTGCTCCCCGCTCTGGCTCTGGTGAATTCTCTCACCCTCCCGCACTTCTGAATGTACCCAGTGCATGTATAAACAAACAAATAAACAAATAAATAAATAAATATAAAAAAATTTAAAAAAAAAAGTCCATACACATTGTGCAGAAAATCAAATTTATTGTTATGTCTGAGCGACTGTCTTAGGAACTCTTGTGTTGGCCCACACACTGTTCAGTCAGTGCCACACAAATGGTGTTCTAATACCTTGGAATTTCTTTAATTGAGGTAATATTGGTTTACAGCACTGTATATGATTTGGGAAATGGGCTCAGCCCTCAGAACACCCACATTCCATTAACATATAACACTGATCCCTCTCCCCACTTTGTCCCCAACCCTCCATTCTGCCTCTAGTAGCCTGAATTCTGCAGTAATATTTCTGAGCTTTGTTTTGGTTTATTTTTGTCAGTTCCTCTGTTTTGTTTCTCTATACTCCACACAAACAGTGAAATCAATCAGTATTTGTCTTTCTCCCTCTGACTTATTTCACATAGCAAAATCCCCTCTAGTTCCATCTACATTGTCCCAAATGGTGGGAAGGTAGGCTGCTCCAGCTCTGGTAGAAAACAGCATGGAGGTTTCTCAAAATATGAAAATAGGTGTACCTTATGATACAGCAATTATACTTCTTGGCATTTATACAAATAATACAGAAACACTAATTCAAAGGGATTGATATATTGCTATATTCATTGCAGCACTACTTACAATAGCCAAGTTATAGAAACAACCCAATTGCCCAATGACAGATCAGTGGACTAAGAAGACATGCTACATACACATGATGGAATACTATTCAGCTAAAAAAGAAAACGATGAATGCTGGCAATTTTACAATCTTATTATTGAAGCATTTACATTAAACTGCTTCTTATTTATTTCATTATCACTGAATTCCTTACACTTTGTGATTTTATGGTAAGTTTTTGCATTTGGAACACTTTTTGTTTTTTTATTTATTTATGCATACAAGAGCTGGGGTGTAGGCCAGAGGTGCAGGGTAGGGTATGAGAGTATTCACCAGAGACAGAGTGGGGAGCAGAACAGGAGGATCCACTGAAAACACTGCTAAGGGGAGCAGCAGGCAAGATAGGAGAAGTCTGTTGCACCATGTGGGTAGCTCCCTGGCCAGGGAATCAAACTCATGCCATAGTGGCTGACGACAGCTTGACAGCACGAGACTTAGCCCCTTGTGCCACAAGGGAGGACCTGCATTTGGAACTCTTATCTTCACCCTTGTACCTGACAATCAGTACATTTCTGAAACTATCTCACTCTGCCACCTTAATCAAGCATTTTTCTGACCCCGTATCTCACCATGTGTCCTTTAGCTACCATTGCTCCAAGTCCTATTAATGCAGTCTAGCACATGCATACTCTATTTGATTCAAGCCCTCATCACACTTCCCCTCTAAGGCAGCCAAGACCTCTAAACTTAGGACTGCATTGTCAGTGGCCATTTTTGCTACTTGAATGTCTTATCGGCATCTTAAACCTCCAACTACCTTTGTACAATATTCCCCTTCTTCCCAACCATCTTGATAAGTAATTTCTCTTTCCTATGTTTACTTACATGAGAAATAGGGGAGACATCCTGGGAACTGTTCTTTCCCTCACCTTACATTGAGGTCTACCCTGTTAACTCTACCTCTAAAATCCAGTGAAAGCATCCTAACCTATTCTCCAGGTAGACCTGAGTGCCACATTAATTCATACTTTCCATTTCTTTTATACAGACACTTGTGAACATGGCAAACAGAATGCTTGCAGCCAACACAAATTTCTAGAATCACCCTACATTTTCACTCCTTAAAATATGATATCTACAACAAAAGTCGGTTGCACTGTTTTCCAAACCTCCATATTCCAGTTGTAATTGCTATAAAAAATATATATTTCAATTAGGTTTAGCAAATCTATCTATATCTGTGCAAAATAGCACTTTTACACTCAAGTTCTTCACTTGGGCCTGTACTGAAATTATTAAATATAGATCCTTTGATTGTATATTAGAATAAAATACCCGAAACCAAAAATGTTCCTGCTGGAGAGCTCTCTATGGAAGCCAAGAGCACATATATATACACTAACCCTTCGCTTTTCCCATGAACTGCACTTGAGGAGAAAACATCAAGTCCTCACTTAAGCTCTAGTCCAGTGTTATTTTAGACACATTTCCAGCAAGCATGGCTTTCAG
This sequence comes from Talpa occidentalis, assembly GCF_014898055.3. Classification (NCBI taxonomy): domain Eukaryota; kingdom Metazoa; phylum Chordata; class Mammalia; order Eulipotyphla; family Talpidae; genus Talpa; species Talpa occidentalis. The sequence goes on from NW_023601653.1 coordinate 29,690,638, forward strand.
TCAGAATCAGCAAATAAAGAAGATTGGCTTTCTAGAAGTAGGCACATTGCCAGTGATGAGGAATAACAGTAGACATGAGAATTCAAAAAATGACAGCTGTGTAGCTGTGTATATTTGGGGGGTGGAATTACATTTACAATATCTTTGGTTTTTTCTAAAACATATTCTCCACAAATTGCTAAAATAAGAACCCCAAATAAATACAGTAAATAGAAACCTGTTTGATTAAGTATTAGGTAAATTAATTAAAATATTCTGATAACTGGATAATTAGCTATCTAACCACAGATACTATAAAACTTCAAAGACAAAATTATAATAGAAATGCTTCATATGTGCCAGATATTGTTTTATGTAAGTACATTACCAGAGGATCTCATTAAATCCTCAGAACAAAGTTAACTAGAAGGTAGATACTGTAATAACCGCCAGTTAAAGATGAAAAAGCTGAGGCCCAGACGGTTGGTGAGTTAAGAACTCTGGAAGCCAATCTTCATAACATTCTTTTAGCCACTACCAAAACACCATTAACTAGGTCTTCAAATATATCCATAAAAGCAATAGTTTCATTTCATTTTTATAAAGTTATTAATAGCTATAAGAGTACTGTAAAACAAAACTTTGGAGAATACTATTTAACTTGTGTTTGTTATTATATGTGAATAAAGACAAAGAAAAATAGCAACAATTTTATACAGTAGCTGGTAGTCTACAAACAGTATGCTACTATATAAAATAACATAACAGATTCATAACCAACCAATGTTTGAGACTAATCAAAGTCAAAAAGCATGCATTATAGAAGTAAATGAAAAATTGTTGAATTTAATTCATTCCCAAGTCTTGGATAAATTTATGTAGAATCATTATTGCTTACAATAGACACATTTTGCCTAGCAAATAAAATACTGTATTTCCAGGTAAATAACTATAGTTCTCTAACAAACAAGCAGAGATAGTAGATATACCTAGTTAGCACTACATCTCTATTGGGCTGGATATATGCAAGAGACTCTGAAAGACACAAAGTGTGTCTTTTGCTAAACAGATCATACAAAAGCACTTGGAGTATTGTGGGCTACTTTAGTTTTGCTTCCACATTTTATTCCATCTAAATATATAATGTCTTAGTTATACAGAGTCTCAGACCCAAATATGAATTATTAAACTTATAGATGATGTATTGCTTTTTCTTCTCTGTGCTTTCTAGCCAATTTCCTTAGACTTTCTACTGAAAAAAGCAGAATGGAAATAAAAGAGTCAATATTGAAAGTTATCCAAGTGTGCTAATGAACACATAATTCTCTGCCTGAAATGCCCTTCCCTTTTCCTGGCCCATCTCGTCCTTTGCTCCAACCTGCCTATGATAGATACCCCTGATTCCAGCACCTTCATAGAAGTGAATTTTAACAGCCCACTCTTCTTGGAAATTGACTATTTAAATTTGTGGGCTCCACAGACTGGGCCAATTAACCAGATTCTAGGCCAAAGCACAAAACTGAATTACTTAAGTACAACAAATTTGGAACCTGAACTCTCAAAGTCTAAAGAATGAATAATGTAGGCACCTAGCAGAATAATCATTCATTCATTCCTACCACCATCCCACACCCAACCCTTGGTGACAAAGCACCACTCCTGAGTACCATTTGAACAAGCTCTCATGTCTTAGGTAGAGGAGAGCCTTGGATACCAGCTGCTACCCAAATAGGGGGCCTCCATTATGTGACAACATTTAGGTACCTAGAGTACAATGGCACCACTGACATTAAAAGACCCTGGCACATGTTTTGCAACTTGAATACAGGAAGCAAGATTCAAAGCCACCTTCTCCTTAGTAGCAACTACAATACCAATATTCTAATCAAGGGAAGAATATCTCATAGGCAACATAGACTGGGGATGGTTGAGTAATAAATAGGGCTAGAGCAATTCATTCATTCATTCATTCATTCATTCACTCCTTTCCTATTGTATTCATCTCCCTACTCATCACATGGTATAGTGAAGACATTTCTGACTTCACAATTGTATAAATTTGAGCTCAAATAGTAACTAACCATCCTTCTACAATTTATTTGCAAACCTATTTTTTCATCTGTAGACAAGAAATAAATATGTTGAATGGTGTCCTGAAGAAAAGAATTCTTTCATTTAATGAAAGTTAAGTGCCTTCTATGTTCCAGTGTCTTTGCCCAAGTTGGGGATACTGTCATCAGTATGGAGATGTGGTTCCTGACATCAGAATATTTGCAAAATGCCTGAATAAATTTTGTAAGCATGTGGTAAGTACACAGTAAATGGTTGCTGATACTGTCACTACTGTATTTATTAGTAGTATGCTGACAGTACTGAGCTGAGAGCTAGGCACCTCTCTCCACTAAAAATACACAATTCTATTGTTCTCTATAATATGACTTGAAATAAAGGCAGTTTAAATGATTATATAATTATGAGAGAACAAAGGGAGATAATCACTGAGCATGCACACTGGGATACCACAAGCATGACTATAACTCTACTGGGGGAAAAAAATCCTTGACTTTTATAAAGTTGCAGAAGCTTCCTCTTGTGTATCTTTATTTGGTGCTAGGAAAATATTTCTCAAGTTAAGTGCTGACTAGCAAAAGATTCTGAAACACTGTCTTTAAAAAAATGCGCTTTTCCACTATAACTGGCTACTCTTTCAGTCTCTGTGATCTGTCTCATCTTAGCCTCATTATATAACCAGGGAACAGATCTGTAGCCGCATTTTTAAGTACTTACACCTTTAATTCAGGTAACAAGCTTCTATTTCTCAAAGAGAAATGAGTTTATTCCAGGGGGTTAAATAGTGCCGCAGTAAATATATGTATGTATGCACATGCACCAGTTTTTCATTCTTTGGGATATGTGCACACATATATTCACTGCAGCACTATTTACAATAGCCAAGTTATGGAAACAACCTAAATGCCCAATAACACATGTGTGGACTAAGAAGTGTGATACATATGCACAATGGAAAGCTACTCAGCTATAACAAAGTTGAAATCTCGATATTTTATGATAACATGGATGGAACCAGAGGAGATTAGGTTAAACAAAAGAAGCAGAAGGACAAAAACAAATACTGGATAATTTCACTCTCTTGTCTAATATAAAGAAACAAGAAAAACACAGGCAAAGTTAAACCAAAAGAAACCCTCAGTATATTCAGTATGCAGAACTGTGACTACCAAAAAGGGGAGATAAAAAGGATGGGGGACCAATGGACTGTAGTGAAGGACTGTGGATGTTGTGGTGGTGGGTACAGTGTGGTACCATACATGTGGAGGATGTAATCCTATATCTCTAAGTCAAATACAGTGTTGTAAACCAACATCACCTCAATGAAATAATTCCTGAATAACCCAAAACAATAGAAATCATATATATGCTGCAAAAGCTAGTACATTGTCTAACCAAACCAGACATTCCTGCTTTATTCAGGTGTGCAAATGGGTACCATACAGAAGTAGAAGGGGAAAAGTCACAATTTCTAATAAATGAAAAACAATTTAAGAAAGCACAATATGGCAAAAGGTTTTTTGTACATATACCGTATTTCTTTGAGTATTAAAAGTTCCCTTAACATTTAATAAAATGATATTTACTAAATGTAAACTGTGTGTCAGCAACTGTTAAACTTCAGGAGAAGAAGGTCCCTTTGATCTGAAAATTAGACATCACTCCTAATACAGACTAAACATTTTCAGTAGAAAACAGTTGAATTCAGAATGCAGTTGGGTTAGGAGCGACAAATGGGGATGTAAAAGAGGTAAATGGAATCTTTTAAGAGAATGAGAAGTAAAACGTGACGACAGAGACAGACAGGACATAAGCCTTTAAGCCTCAAGATATTTTTGTGTACTTGCTTGAGTGTAAGAATGCCGTACATGTGTATGTGCACAAATGTATGAGTATCCATGCACAGATGTTCATTTTAAAACTGAGCCACACAGTTTGTTTCTAACCTTGGGAAAGAAATCCAAAATGAAGAAGTTAAAAAATATTTATTTTTTTAAAGATTTATTTATTTATTTATTTATACAAGCACTGGGTACAGTAAGAGGTGTGGGAGGGTAAGAGGATTCACCAGAGCCAGAGCAGGGAGCAGAACAGGCAGTACACTGCTGAGGGGAGCAGCGGGTGGCAGGAAAGGTCTGTGCGCCATGTGGGACGCTCCCCAGCAGCCTGGGATCGAACCAGTGCTGCAGAGGCTGCAGGCAGCCTCGCAACACAGCGCTCCACCGCTGCGCCATCTGAGAGTCCCAAAAATTATTTTTAATGAACTAACAAAAGGAAAAAGTTCTTGGAGAAAAAAAAAGGGGAAACTCAAGCCAGAAGAACTAACCATAGGTAGAAGTCTTGGAGATAAATAAAGAAAAAGTCTCTAGGAAACAAATGCAGTGCTTGATGGAGAACTGGTAAAGTATATGGAGTAAAGAAAGCTAAAATACTCATTTCCAAGAATAAGTAGAATTTCCTAAAAGAAAACAAACGCATAAAAGTACAGCCACATAGATTCCCAAATACAATACAAAACATCACTTATGGTATGGTATTTTTCCTTTATTTCTTACATGAAACAACACTCATCAGAGCTTTTTATTGGATCATCCGGAAAATATGTTGCCTTTGGTATGAGAACTTCCATCTTAGATTAACATCTTCACTGTCACTAAAAAAAAAAAAAGCTTCCTAATTGATAGTAGAATTTTTTGTTTTTATGAAAATAAAAACTTATTTGATTAAAGAGTACAAAAATTTGTCAATTGAAGTGAGAGATGGTTTATTTTTTTAAAGATTTATTTATTTATGCATACAAGAACTGGGGTACAGGCCAGAGGTGTGGAGAGTGACAGGATTCACCAGAGACAGAGTGGGGAAAAGAATAGGCAGACTGACTGAAATACACTGCTGAGGGGAGCAGCGGGCGAGTCAGGAGAGGTCTGCTGCACCATATGGATTAGCAACCTGGCCGGGGATCAAACTCATGCTGCCAGTGGCTGCAGATAGCGTCATAGGTTGTCTTAACCCCTTGAGCCACCAGGGAGGCCCATGATATGGTTTAATTTTTTTTTTAAATCTCCTTATACACAGAATCAAGAGGTGTATTTTAGTTTAAATAAAAAGAAAAATCAAATGTAGCACTCTTTTTATCGGATAAAATTATGTCCCTCATTTTGAAAGAATAGGGTAAGATAGGGAAAATAACTTTCCAATAAAGAAACCTTGCACACACAATACCTTAGCCAAGTAATGAAGACTAATGTATCTCCAAGGTGAGTGAGGTTGATACTTTTTTATCTCCTGAGTGAAATGAGCAGGAAGGAAGTTCACCTCCATGATTATTCTTTGACTCTCATAATTCACTTAGTGATGAAAACATGCATAGTTATAATATGTATACACATTATGAACAAATGTTGGACAAATCTAAACTGAGAAATATTCTAAAAGGCAACTGACCAATACCCCTAAAAAATGTCAAGGTCTCCAAAGGAAAAAAAGAGACTAAAATACTGTTACAAATCAGATGAGACTAAGAAGTCATGACAATTAAATGCAATGTACTAACCCAGACCAGATCACTAGAAAGAAAAATGGACATTGGTGGGAAAATATGTGAAATCCAAATAATTCTGGAATCTACTTAATATCAGTGTGCTAATAATGGCTTCTTAGTTTTGATAAGTATACCATGAATAACCTTTATATAAGGAAATGCTCTACTGTCTTCACAATTTTTCTATAAATCTAAATTTACTGCAAAATATGGAGTATATTTTAACCTAAATTATATTTAAAGAAATTAAATGAAAACCCCACTGTCTATTTCTGAATAACCGCAAATTACAATTAAACTACTGCTGAAACAGAAGCAATCATGTCCCCAGTTAAGTTCTGAGAACAAACTAAGAGGTTAATTTTGAACTGTTATAAAAATCTCAAATCAAAATTAGCAACATGAAATCCACTGCCTACATTGTAAAAACTATTCTGTTTATAGTTTCCTTCCTTCTGTTCTTGAGTTATTTTTGTCAATTTACTGGATGAAGTTTTAGACATCTTTCTAAAAATATATTTTATTACTTATTGACTATATTCTTATGGACTTGGATTTTACGCAAACACAAATCAAATTGCTATTCTAGTGGTGCTCATTAGAATGTAAAGGTACCTTGAGCAAAGACCCTAATATTAAAATAAATAGGTAAGATATATCCAAAACAAAAAGAATGCCACTTCATTTATCAAGTCACAGTATTATTTTAATATTTACATTCAATTCTAAAATATGAATTTCCTTTAAGTTTTATTAAGATATAATTCACATACTATAAAGTTCCCCCATTTAGTTTTTTTTGTTTCCTAATGTTTAATTTTTTTATTTATTTAAATCTTGTGTACTTAAGAAGAGGTAAAAAATAAGAAGAATAATAAATCTAATAACTACCACCATGCAATGTTAAGGCACCAACTTCTCTGAAAATCAGTGATCAAAGAAATAAATTCACTTTTGGCTGTTTCTATCTAAATTATATTTCAAAGAAGACCTTAACCATGAGGCAAGGTCTATGTAAAGGAATTCTAATAATTATAAACAGGATGACATAATTAGACTGCCAACATTTTTCAATATTTTATATATAATACTTGCATTAGTTTTGCATGAGTGGCAAAACCATAAGGTGCAAAGTTGATGGCAAAGTTCACAATGAAGAGATTAGGCTATCACCTCTCAGCATCTGAAACTAATCTAAGCATCACTAAGAGTCTAACAACGGGACATTATTTATATCAATATAATGAAATATGTGAAATATACTGCTTCACCATGAACTAGTCCAGCAAAAAATACATATAAATATAATTATTTCTATCTAACCTCTAGTCTCCAGGGAACATGAAGAATATCTGGTTAATACCTGGTTAAATATCTGGTCAAATAAATAGTCAGAAAAACCTAAACTCCAAAATGTGGGACTAATTCATTGCTTCCACAAAACAAAAGAATGGAGAGAAGGAAGAAGGGTGTGGAGGTGAGGAAGAGGAAGGTGGGGAGTATGAAAAAGAAATGGAAGAAGGAAGGAGAGAAAAGGAGGAAGGGAAAAAACAGAAGTTCGTTCTTAAATTTAAAGAACTCAAAAGGGCCTCCCCTCGTGGCACAGCAGTTGAGCGCTGGGCTGCGAAGCTGCCCGCTGCCTCTGCAGCACCGGTTTGATCCCGGCCACCGGCGAGGGTCCCACATGGCGTGCAGACATCTCCTGCTGCACCCGCTGCTCCCCTCAATAGTGCATTTCGTTAGCCTGCCTGTTCTGTTCCCCGCTCTGGCTCTGGTGGATTCTCTCACCCTCCCGTGCTTCTGACTGTACCCAGTGCTTGTATAAATTAAAAAAAAAAAAAAAAGAACTCAAAAGATGAAAGGAAGACTTACAGGATATAACCAAAAACACTGAATGGATTGTTTGGATCAGGTGCACATCCCTTAGACAAGTACTATGAATTTGATATGGACTGCAAATGACCCTAAATATTAATCACTTTATTTGAAATGATAATTGAATTGTATTTACTGACATGACAATAAGGAATTAATAGCTCTAAATACTGTATGGATCTAAGGTAACTGCAGTAGATGAAGATGGGAAGAGCCAAGAAAAGAGGATCCATGTAGATTTTATTCATTGTTGCATCCTCAGTGTCAAACATAGAGCTCACACTTTAGACAATGGGCTCACTCAGTGTTTGTTGGATGACTTTATTCAGCATATTCTAAGCACATCTCAGAAGACTGCTGCAGAGTTCTAATAAATGGCTAAAAGGAAATAACATAAAGCTTCTGAGAACATGCAAATTGCTTAAAGTGCCTGGAATTTTGTGCACATTTAGAAGAAAAATGAGAGATGTAACTAGCAAAGAGGAAGCCAGTCTTCATTATAATCCACATGCTATGCTGACAACTTAATATTTTACCATATTGGCAAAGGGCTATTATTGAAAGTGTTTCACTATAAATAAATTATAATGAGGTTTTAGAAACCTTATCTAGAACAGAGTTTTTCAGTATTTACACTACTTATATTTTAGCTAAGAAATTTCTGTCATTGGGGGCTATTTTATGCATTACAGGATGTCAAGCAACATCCCTCACTTCTCCCAATGAGTAGCCAGTAGCCATCTCCTAATTGTGACAAACTAAAATGTCTATAAGATATTGCCAAATTTCACATGGGGGGTAAGGGAGCAAAATTTCTCCCCAGTTGAGAACCACTGCACTAGAAGTTTTATCAATCAGAGAGTAAATTTCAGACAGGAAGACAATTTGAACTACAAAAAAAGCCTGTGTGTCCAAATTAATGCAGTAGCATGGGGAATAGAGGTAAAATAAAAGATTTTTTAAGTGACATTTAAGAGGCAAACATAACCTGACCAATTATGGACAGTGAATGAGATTGAACAATGGATCAAACAATGAAACAAAATATCTTGTTGAACAACTGGATGGTAGGGCCAATCATTCAAACAAGGACTGAAAGAGAGAGTAGCCTGTTTATTCATTCATTCAAGAAGTATTCACCATGGACCAAGCCACTCTCTAGTTGCTAATATGATCAACAACAACACCATTCTTCTCATGGATCTTATATTCCATGAGGCAGGTAAGTAAACAAATGGAGAAATACCATAGTTTCGGGGAGTGATAACTGCTCTGAAGCAATAATGTTAGTGAAGATATTTATGGTATCTGAAGCTGGAGACATAAAGATATCATATTATTTCTTATCATGCAAGTTTAAAACTGCAAGGTATGATCTTTGATGCCAATTTTGCTATTAACTGGTTGAGTTGCTTTGGAAATATTCCTTGACCTCAAGTCTCAGTTTTCCCAATTATGACAATAGGACAATAAGGTTTAATAAATAGAGCTGTTAGGAGTTGTTTTTTTTAAAGATTTATTTATTTTTATATATAAGAGCTGGGATGTAGGCCAGAGGTGCAGGGTAGGGTGTGAGAGGATTCACCAGAGACAGAGTGGGGAGCAGAACAGGCAGATGTACTAAAATACATTGCTGAGGGGAGCAGCAGGCTCAACAGAAGAGGTCAGCTGTGCCATGTGGGTCACCTCCCTGGCCTGGGATCGAACTCGTGCTGCAGTGGCTGTGGATAGCTTCACAGTGCTGTGTCTCAACCCTCTGCACTATCAGGGAGGCCAAAGCTGTTATGAGTTTTAAATAGGTAATAATGTATCTTTGTTTGTGTGTGTGTGTGCACTCATGTATGTGAGTGTATAATGATAGTGCAATTTCTGGTATATTTAAGGTCTCAATAATAATAATAATAATACCTATCATCATTATATTCATTCAGTTTTGGGGCAGGAAGGCGAAGGGCTAGTATTTAACAGCATTTCCCAAAGCCAACCCTTATATTTCGCAAGCTTTTCCCCTTCATACAAATAGTTTTCATCATGTGCATACTCTATGGCTGTTAGTGTTTTAGGAGCCAGGGATCCAGCAGAGAACAAGAAAGACATGGTTCCCAGCTTCATCACCAGTACTGTTATTGGCAGCTTCACTCTTCTCAGCAGCTGGGTCTTTCAATTCACAATCTGGGCAGCTCCTTGATGTAAAATCAGCAAAATCCCAAATATGACCTCATACTGGTCCATTTCAAGAGCAGTATCTCATAGCGCAAAGCTTTACTGAGGTCTGAGGGTATTGAAAAAATTAAGACTTCCCTTTCACCCTTGCCAGTCTACGATGACATTAAGTTTATAGTTGTTTGAGAGAAAAAATGGCTTGGCTCCTTGGAAAGCAATTCCAGTTAACACTAGCAGCCAAGCTGGAATCTTGCTAAAACTGCATCCTGGGGCCAGTTGGGCTCTAAATAATGATACTAACATTTCCTAAGTAGGAGCAATAGGAGGAACATCAGACAGCAGAAAACAGAACAACGCTGCAGACAATCTTGAATCAATGGGTTGGAAGAGATAGAAGATTGCTAGTTGCCATCCCAGGTCTACTTCTGAAATGGCTGAGTTGGGATGTAAGTCCCTGGTTCTCAAATTCTATCATACATTAGAACCATTTGAGCAGGTTTTAAAAATAGCCAGACCTATGTCTTACCCTCCCCTACCCCCAACCAGAGAATTTTAATTATTTGGAATGGGTGTGGTCTGGATACTGGCATTTTTGTAAAATTCCACAGGTGGTTTTAACATATTTTTGTGAACCAACAATCAAAGTAAACAGCGATCAAGATGACACGGAAAATGAAATGTTTACAACAAAAAAATTGAATAAGTGAAATTAATGAGGAAAAAACCTACAAGTTATATTTTATCCATTCCTCCCCTGCTTTCCCTCAAATTATCACTACTGCTTTTAACCAATCTTGGCAGTTTCTAAAATGTGAATCAAATCAGAATCTTGACACCATAAGGAGCAGTCAAACCAGTCCATGTGAGCTTATCCCAGTCCTGACTAGAGTCCAATTCCTTTATTCTACATGACAGCTTGTGTTTTTCAAAGATCGTGACAATATCTTCCATCCCCCATGCTCTTCTGCAATAAAACCTATCTATTCCTAATGGTAGGTGGAATCTACTAACCTCCCCTTGAATTCTGGCTGACCTTAGTGATTTTTGACCAACACTATGTGGCAGAATGAAGTTCTACCATAAGAAATCCTGCAGCTTCCATTTGGAACTCTTATATCACCCAGAAACCAAGTCAACTCAAGAAACAGAGATAATTAAGAAATTGTTGATAATATGTCACTAAGGTTGGGGAGGGCTTGTTATACAGCAATAAAAAACTTGCAAATTCAAACATAAACATGTGATCCCTACTATATGCAGGTATGATGTGAACTTGTACTATTAAAAAACCGTTCTGAGGTCCTCCCCAGTGGTGCAGAGGAGTTGAGCTCAGGGCTATGAAGTTGTCCACAGCCTCTGCAGTGCAGGTTCAATTCCCAGCCAGCCAGGGAGATACCCACATGGCATGGCAGACCTCTCCTGGCTTGCCCGCTGCACCCCTCAGCAGTGTATTTCAGTCAGTCTGCCTGTTCTGCTCCCCACTCTGTCTCTGGTGAATCCTCTCACCCTCCCATGCCTCTGACCTATACCCTTGCACTTGTATAAATAAATAAAATTAATCTTTAAAAAAAACTGTTATGAGTAAGGACAGATTTCTGAATTACTGCAAGTATTAAGAGAGAGTATCAAATGATCGTAAGTCTTTGTGCAGTAAACGATGATGAAATTCCTAGGGATCCATAATACAGTAGTCACTATCATGAACTTCAAAGTGCCTTCCTTACAAGCTACCTGAAGACCTCCAATATCCAACATTTATAGCAGCACTAATCAGGGGGGCAGTGAGACAATAGTGCACTCTCTTTGGAATCAAATTAAATCAGATAGATCTACAAGCACATAGTAGTTTTATAAATTACTAGTAGTATCATAGTTGTCAATTTACTTCTGAGTTCATTTTCCTAATATCTGAAAAATGGATATTTTTATGAGGTTATTATATAAATGAAATAAAACAATGAACAATTCTTGAATCGTAGTATAGTTGACTATTCGATAAAGTTAGTTCTCTATTTTTCAGTATCTGCAATCATCATTCCATAGTTCCTTATGGATAACACAGTGTAATCCACAATGAAAATAAAAAGAAAATATTCATCAACTTCTCTGAAGAATACAGAGTACTCAGTTTTTAAAAAAAATGAAATTTTGCCATTTACAATAACAAGGATAAAACTGGAAGGGATTATGCTAAACAAAATATTTTAGAAGTAGAAAAACAAACACTGGATAATTTCACTTATAGGTAGACTACAAAGAAACAAAATGAAGGAATAGACAAAATTAAAACCACAAACCCTACAAATCTAATTGCAGAATTGAGTCTACCACAGGAGGAGGCTGGGGTAACAGAAAAGGGAAGGGAACCCAACTGACTAGGGTCAAAGATTATAGATGCCCTGGTGGTGAGTGCAGTGTGGTAACATACACCTGAAGAAATGTAAACTGTACCCCTAAATTGTGCAGTGTTGTAAGCCAACCTCACCTCAATAAAAAATACGATGAAGATAAAACACTGTTTACTATCTGTATAACTCCTGGTCACTGAAAAAAAAAATTCTAAAGTCAAATTCTAAAATATGGCAAGGTGAAGTAGCACCAGGCTAGCTGGAGGCTCCCTCTTGAAATATTGTCAAGACACGTCAAGTTTTGCCTATGCCTTTCCAGGCTGAACTCAGGATTGCTCTTCATCTTTAAAATTGCCATTTTAAGAAACAGCTTATATTTCAAAGAAGAAAGAACACTTTACACTTCACACTGACTGTATATCTGAGAAAAAAGAATGACAGCATCAATGTCAAGGTGGCAGAGCCTGGAATTGACACTTACGTCAAGAAGCTAAGTCATCCTCATCTCCCTTCTATTACTACCAATTGGCAAGATCATATGAGAAAATGCAAATGAGACAGATACAGAAAGTATGGGGGGGAAGTGTGTAACTCTGATTTAAGCATTACCTCTTTCAGATGATAAAGCTCTACAAGCTCATCAAAATGTTTCTCTACACTTACTGCTCTTGTCACTCAGTATCTAGTATTTTTGACTATTTATAATATGTAGTCAACCTAGTGCTTTTTAAAAAGAACAGATTTGAAAAGTATTACAATGAGAACATCTAATACAATAAGAGCAGTTAAAATACAAATTTCTCAAGGAGAAATCAGAGGACTTAAGCAGAAGGGAAAAGAGATACCAGGAAAATGGTATAAAATAGTTTAGCAATTGAAGATGAATTTTCATATGCAGCTGAATTCTGTGATGAATTTTATGGCTCTTTTTGTCTACAAAGAACAAGCTCATTTGAGAGGTAAATTTTGCCATCATTATCCTAGGAAGAATGTATTTTTTTTCAATCCTTATATACAAGAGAGGATACTAAAAATGGGGTGGATTGGGAAATTTGGAATACAGGACAGCATAATTCATGATAAACACTCAGAACATAATACTAATTTCATGAAGTTAAAATAATAGGTTGCTTCCTGAAGGTACTACCTGATGGAGAATTTAGTAAAAGTAATGAAATATTCTCACTACTAAGACCTTTGGTTTCAAGACATTGGAATTTCTAAGTAATAAAGTTGGGAGGGTTGAGAAGAACACAAGTACAAAGGGTTGCCTAGAGTTACATTTGTTAGATAAGGATATTTTTACATCTGTAATCATAAGCACTGAAGAAATAAAGGCTATTTTGAATAGCAGAAAAGGCAAGAAGGTTAAGTTAAAGAATTAATCCACGAACCACGTTTCAAAGTGGCAATATGGAGAGTAGATAGCATCATGGTTAACAGCACAAACTATGGAGCAGATACAGAAGGTAACATCAGGGTTTCCCAACTGCATTCAGTTTGGCATATTAGCAGTTGCTATTTTTTTACTATTTCCTTAAATAACTTTTCATATCTGGGAATACTCCCATGTAATCAGTTCCACATCTCCCATGATGAAGTCAAACTCAAATTGCAGCCAGATCCCAAACACGTAACCAGATATAATCACTGAGCCATCAATTCACAAGTAAGCAATGTATGGAAACAGGCTCTGTGGGTAGCTTTCATATTGCTGGCATTGGAAATGGCAAGATCCTATTTCCTAGGGCATTGGTGGCTACAAGGTCAAGTTCCTGATGTTCAAGAAGCATCCATGCAGCAAGTTCAAGTTTCTCGCATTTAGTGCTTGCTACAGCAGTTCCAAAGGAGACCAGTTAGGCAGCCTGACATCAGTCACTGTCCCTGAAAGCTTAGCCTTGAGTTCTATCTCCAACTGCTGAAATATTCCATGGATCACCTACCATCCTATAATAAAGTCCTTTCTGCCAGAAGGGAATCTCAGGTTTGCACCTAAGTACCTTGTCCAATACCACCCACTTTCTAATATTGTGCACCAAGAAATGTCGAGTCTCAATTTACTTCTTTGTAAAACGGAAATACTACAAAATGAAAAGCAGTTCAAAAATGTTTTACATAGCATGATAGCATAGATTCAAACACACACATACGCATTGGTTTTCTGAAAAATATGTTTAACCACAAATACATTTTGTTTTTTCACAAAGCTCCAGTTTCACAGTACTTAATCTTACAAAACATAGTTACACAGCAATGCTTATTTTTTCACAAATAAGATGGATTTTAACTGACATTACTTAGCCAAAAAATGAATTTATGTTGAGGTATTTTTTCTCTCATATTTTCTTCACTTAGAATTTTGGAAATTTTCAAATTAAGTAGTCACTAATTCCAAATGAAAAACATCTATTATTAAATTATCTAGAAGAAACAGAAAACAGTATTTGTGGTAATGTTTCCAACACATAGGCTTTCCCCCAGGCCATGCCTGAAAGGGAGGGGAGAAAAACCTAAATGCATTTTTCTATTTCTACTTTTTCCACAGTCCCAAAAAGACCTTCTGGCAAAGCTGTCACATCTAATCTTATCTTACATTCCCGGACACAATTTAGGAACCTCTTATTTTTCAGCTGATGTCCTGAAGAGCACAACCATAATTTCTAGTGTTGATTAGCTTTTTTTTCTTTTAACCTCTGGTCCTTAGTACAGATTATATTGTCAGATAACCCCCCTGCTTGAACCCATTTGACTGACAAAGTGTTTAGTCAGGTAGACCACACAACCCAACCACCTTCAGCTTCTTTCTTTCTCTTCACTGAAAGGCCAAGCAAGTTCCTAGAGACCATGACAACTACAATCAAAAGGGCCAGGGATGAAAAGTTAAAGTCAAATTGTCATAAGCCTACACTTTAAGAACACTGAAACTGGGAGAGATGGTACACCTAGCAAGTACTGGAAGGCAGATATAGCTTTAGGTCTCTTGGATTGTGCCCACCCTTTAACCATTTTGCAGTACCTCCTCTTTCTTTAAATAAATACACACTACATGGGAGCTACAACTATGCTATACACTTCGAAATAAACTGACTTCTCAGTAATGAAAAATTGTTTTTATAGAACGCAGTAAATATTTACTCAAGTAGAAGTCACCTGACCATCTACTAGAATTCTTGTTTTGAAAGGAGATTGTAGTACAGGTTGAAATGTGAATGACAGGTGTAATTCCAAAGCAGCAGGAGTGATGAAGTAAAAGATGAGGCAGGTAAGGAAAAAGAATACAAGGCATTATGAAGTACCACAAGAAACAGGGGACTGTGCTGAAGGTACACAGGTGAATTGGTGGAGGAAATTCTATGGGGACCACACCTGGGGCCGGGGGAGGGGAGTAAACATTGTTTAAAAATGAACAATGATATAAAATATATATAAATAAATAAATTTTTAAAAAATAGAAACTACATGCTTTGGTATGGCAGTTAGTAGCTATTTTTTATCTCAACACTTCTTGCAGCCATGTCTCCCTCACTGGAAAGCTGCTCTAACATTTCATGCGCTATTTATTGTGCCCTCTGCATAAATGCTGGGACAGACACCATACCTTATGTACTATGTACCAGTACTGTAAGCCTGGGGTTATAAGATGACTCTGTAATTCATGTTAGTCTGCACCTAAAGTTGAACTTAAAGTGTCAGAGCCACTGTGGCCAGACCTCACCCCAGCACAGGGTGTGGTACATAATAGGTGAGGTGGCGGCAACGGTGGCAAGGCTTTCCATTCAGAAGGTCTGCAGATTGCCTGAGATGCACAGACTCGGGTACAGCGCAGTTGACTGAATTGAGATCCTTACAATCCTTCCATTCAAATGGCTTGTGATTCAAATGTCCCAGTGGGGTTAAAGATCTGCTGAAGTCAAACAGCAAGTCTGCAGCAGCAGACTGTACAAATGCACACTTTATAATCTTAATTATAAGGGAAAAGAAGCTACCCAAACGAAATTCTTCTAGTCCTTTTTCTACATTTGGCCTTGTAAAATGAGTATGTCCAAACCACTGTAAAGTGGACACAAATCCAATGGGCTTAAGTAGATCACATCTAAGAACTCAGTACCATTACTTTTTTCCTGAGCTTGTGAATAACCAGAGACAGTCAGGAAGAAATAGGAGACAATAAATAAGACAAATGGGTGATTTCTCAAATGCAAGTATTTTGGCCCAAGTTGAAAGATTATATTATTTATAGACATACACTATCATAAAAGAACAAAGCCAATATTGTCTTAAAATATACCACATGCCAAGAAGAAAATAGGTAATCTGTTGAAGTATTGAGGAGAAAAATCTTTTCCCATGGCATACAACCACATGCATGAGAAAGACAGATAAATAATATTTTGACAAGGTTACTAGAGAGAAAGTTTTCTATTGGTAAACTTTATTATATAGAGTGGAATACACTGATTAGCAAATTTTGTTAATCTTATTATGGCTACTTTGTATTATACACAGATTCTATTAACCAAGTAAACACAAGGAAACAAATCCCCATTGCACTGACTTATTATCTTTGACATTAATAATTGCATGGGCAGGTGTAGCTCACCATTCAAAGATAATTCACATTACCTAATGACATCAGACTCGGTGACTTTCTACTGTCATATAAGAGATCAGTTTTTTTTTTTCTGTGTAGCAGAAAATCTGTAGTTGTTTACATTTGTTACTATTAACAAAAACTTAACTTTGTTATAACGTCCTTAAAATATAAAGACTTCATTGACATATTTTTTTTTCCTTTTGGTACCAGATAGTAGCAAAGAATATAACACAGCTTTATAAGAAATATGTAAACAAATAGCCAAAGTAATAACCCAGATCAAATCATCTCATTATACACTTTAAAAATACAACAATATTATATGTCAATTATATCTCAATGAAATTGGAAAAAAAACAAATTTAGTGATATACTGCTTTAAAAGTTATTGGGTATAAATATCTCTAGGAATTTCTGGATATTAGAAACTGGGTGAATTAACAATAAAGAGAGTTGAAAGAGGTTTTCTAACTATCTTGTCTCTCAGACAACCTTGTATATGAAAGTTCAGAGGTCAAGAGCTAGAAAAGAATCTCATGCTCATAGTGGGGAGGAAGAAGTTAACCAAGATTTTGTTGAGAACTTTCATGATAGAGTTTCACAAGAATCTACTCAGATGCCTAATGAATTCTTTTATCAAAATGAAGCAAACCTGTATTTGAACAGTAGAAAAAAGACAAGCTCAATACTGCCAGACCTTTTTCTAGAAGCCTTTTCTTCTCCCAGTCTTGCAGCAGGAAGAAACTGTTTTTGACTGTTCCTGCAGGAACTGTTTGGATTTAGATTCTCTTACTGTAATTCTGATGTATTACTATTTTCTACAAAAAATATGAGTATCTGACCTGTTAAACTCTTTCTAATAAATCAACATTCAAGAAGATTGTCCATCTAAGTACTGGTTTACTTCATATATATATATATATATATATACACATATATATATTTCATATATATACACATACATACATATATACATATATATTTCAAATATATGCATATGTTTATATATATGAATATTTACCATTCCCCTTTTCCTCTTTTCCAAGTCATTATTATCTCTTCTCTTTTTCTCTCTCTCTCTTTTTCTCTCTCACTCACACACACACACACATACATATACACGAAAAGTAGGGAGAAGAGAGGATACAGGGTATCAATGATTTTTAACTTATTAACTAATCACATCTCCTTTTTAATAATTCTGACCAGCTTAAAGCTAAATTGCTAACCATAGGTGACATCCCACAACCCAATCCCTGTAAGTTACAGGAAGGTCCTGCAGCATCAACTCCTGGACTATGCTGAAATCTGTCACTGCGAAGGAGATACTTCAATACTACTCAACCACACATACTCAGTGCTCGAGCATATATGCATGTCAATGTCTACATTTCAATGTGATTTTCAAAACTAACCCCTAGAGCAGAACTATAAGGGAGAAAAAATAGGAAATTGGTACAAACTGAATATTTATGTCCCCCCAAGATTCATATGTTGAAAAAGATTCCCCAATGTCATGATGTGAGGAGGTAAAGTCTTTGGGAGGTGATGAGGGTATGAGGGAAGAGCCTTCATGCATGCTCCCCACCAGAGCTCACTTTTGCCAAGGCAGACAGAGTGAGCAGATGGCCATCTGTAAGCCAGGAAGTGAACTCTCAGCAGACACAAAATCTTCTGGTGTCTTCATCTTGGACTCATCAGCCTCCAGAACTCCAGAACAGAAGTAAATTTCTGTTTATAAGCTCCCCAGCCTATGGTATTCTGTTGAGCAGCCCAACATACCAAAATAACAAATACTATTCCAAATCCATGTTTTTGATCACAAGCATGACTTTAACCTCTGTCCTTTAGAAAAGATTTAGAGATGCCACTTAAAGAGAACCCACCAAGGCACAAGGAGTTAAGATGCAATCTATGAAGCGATCTGCAGACACTGCAGCAGAAGTTCGAGCCCCAGCCAGAGAGATACCATATGGCGCAGCAGACTTCACCTGTCTCTCCCGCTCCTCCACTCAGCAGTGTATTTAGTCAGTCTGCCTGTTCTGTTCCCTTCTCTGTCTCTGGTGAATTTTCTCACCCCCCCACCTCTGGCCTATACCCCAGTTCTTGTGTGCATAAATAAAAAAAAAAATCTTTAAAAAAAAAAAAAGAGTGAACCCACCAAAACCTCATGACAGAACTCTGCTTCAGGAGAGACTTTTGTCAGGCTCTAGTGCTTAGCTTCTATTTCTTAGAATTTTCTTTTTCATTCTGTATAATTTCCGCCTTTTTCTCTATTACAATTATCTTTACCACATTTTAATCTTTTCTAAATGGTTCTGAATTAGACTTAACTTCTCAACTTTTGATCTACTAACTGGCTTCTCACTATTCTCTATCTCCTTTTCTCAGCTTATTCATACAACCTGACCTTTCCCTCCCCACTCCACCCATTCTTCACATCATGTTACCGTCCTTTGTGCTTCGCTTTTACTCTTTCCTTGCATAGGAGATTAGCTAATTCTATTCTCTCTAAAGCCTTTGTTCTCATTTTATATTTTCTAGAGAAAATGTCACCTCTAATCTTATTTTCAGCTCTTCACATCTCATACTTTCTTTCATGATTAATTTATGTTAATGCTGGGATTTATTACAGTCGTCTCCAGCCAAGTCACTAGGGAGTTTGTATAATATAAAGATAATCAATTAATAATTACAAATTGCTAAAAAAAATGTTTTCCAGTCACTGCTATTCAAATACACTTACAAATGGAGAATTATTTAGAAAAGGGAAAGGTAAATAAGGCCTCATCACCTGATACCTTTTCTACATAAATGATAAAAGGCAGACTTCTCATCAACCCCAAAAATGCATCAAGATAATACTGTATTATAATTTTCATGACTTTAAACAAACACACTGTTCCTTGAGAACTGAATGAATTCTAAGGAAACTTCAATGCAGGAAACTAGAAATTTTTAATTTGAAATTTAGAATCATGCAAGTCATAGTTCCAATTTCTATTCTCCTAAAGGGATGAAATATTTTTTCAGTGTTTTGTCTGAACTGGTCAAATTCTGTAAGTTCACAAACTTTTATCAGTGATGTGTCCTAATCACCAACTACATAATTTAAAAATTGTTTATAGTAATGATTTTTCAACCATCATGTTTACCATTCAAAGCACAGTATTTAATGAAGAGTTATGTATATACCTACTACAACTGGTATTTTAATCTCACGCAAACAAATATGCTCTATGTTACAGGACAAAGTTCACAATTTCTCCAGATCTTCAATCTCCATCCTTCCTGAAAAAATCCATATGCCATGTAACATTCTGAATGCAATTCACCTTCCAGCTTAACCTTGGCCTTTGCTCACAATTAGTAAAAGGCCTGGATAACGGCAGTAATTCAGTTTTTTCCTGTTGGTTGGCAAGGCAATCAATACTACTGCAGCAATTCACATATCACCTCCCATTTGTACCGTGTTCATATTGAAGTATCTGCAAGAGTCTGCATAGGGTCTATATCTATGTACTCAGGAGTGAGACAGTAGCTGTCAAAAGATACTCTACAAAAGAAATTGCAATAAAAGCAACAACAATAAAAACCTGACACTGCAAGACCAATAAACAACAGAGGAAAATAAAAGGACAAATAATTTCCAGCTTTGAAATCTATAAATGGAAGATTTTTTGCACCAATCTCAGCAATTTACTATACTAGAAATTTTTGAATAAGAAAATATGAGGATATCATATTACTGTTTCTATATAAATTCTGTATTTTCTATATTGTATAGTTCTGTATTTTAATTCTGCATTTTTTCTGTATCAGAATATACCTACATTGACTGTAGATTAAATCTAGAATGAACATTCTGAAATGAGTTTTGAATGACCATGATTTATAAACACATAGATACTCAATTGTTTGTTGAAAAGTGAATGATAAAAATATAAGAAGAGAATCCTAGATTTAAACAATACTTATTGAAAACTACCAATTACTTGTGCTATACAGTCACAAAGGAGATTCTCACTGGTTCCTTTCCCTCTAGACAATGAGGCACAAAAATTTCCCAAAACATATTCTTGAAGATCAACTGCTGTGAAAAGGGGTGAGGCTGAGATAGTGGAAAATTCATTAAGTCAATTTTATAACATCTGTTTCCTGTGGTAATGATTAGTTCACCAGCAAATCGATTTTGCGTCAACTGCTTCATATTTTTGATTTAATGGTTTAGAGGGAGAGCAAACTGAGCACCTTCTCAATACACTGAGAACACCAGTGAGATCACAAAAATGAAAAAATGTCAAATATTAACAGGAAATATATTTGACATATATATGCACATATACATATATACATACACATACACATATAAATATATATCGCACAAAGACATAAATATAGATCTCTCTCAGTTGAACTGTGATTGAGGAAGGGAATCCAAGCCAAAATGATGGAAATAATACAAATGCACCAACAGACAGACTCATGTATTAATACATGTGCAAACATACATACATATTCATGATGACATGAAGCAGTAAATTAGAAATAAACATTCGTATAGTCATATAATAAATCTTTTCTCTAATAGTGAACACACTGATGTATTCTGCACAATTTCATTTAGTCTATTGAGAATTACAAAATTAAGGATATGTCTACAAATATCTAACTGATGACAGGAAAGTATTTCTCAAGATCATGTGTGTCCATAATTTACCAAGTTGATTTCCTTCCCAACTGTAGCTATGGAAATACATGGCAATCCTTTAAAATTTTTTTGTCTTCTTTAGATAACCATAACAAAATTAGTTATTTCCCAAACCTTCTTGGATTTTCTGCACTAAAAGAAAAATGGACGGTTACTATTAACATAGTGGCCTCCAATGATTTCCCTAGTACTCATTCGCTCAAGGAAAATGTGTTCTTATGACCCCTGCTTTAGAATATTAAAATGAATAATTGGAGGAATCATTACATAATTGAAAGCCATAGCATGTGTATTGGCAGCTGATCAACAGATAATTTTACCTTTCATCTACACCTCACAAACTCTCTAATGAACATTACCATCAAATGAATCAATAACAATGATATAGAGTTTTGTAAGATGCTTAATCATGATACTAAGTACTTTCCAGTATAGAGGCAAAAATCCCAAGGGAATAATTTGATTGCAATAAATTAATGGCTGAATTTCTGGTTTTGCCCTCATTACAGTAGAAATTTTACATGGGAGTATAGGCATGGATTCCTTTACTGTTATTTAGTCATCTGCAGGTAAAATAGGCAGGAGAATCACAAGAAATGCTTTGCCAGGATGTCTCTAGTCTGTAATTGGACATTAATCAAGAGTATGGATCTGTGAATTCTGCTCCTGCTCCTCTACTTTTCTTTTTTGCCTAGGCAGCAAATGAGATTAGTGGCAACTATGTATCATGCTTGTCTTTTACCACTTCATTTACTTTAACTCTTCACATTTTTCTTGTTCCAGTTATTTCATATTATTGTTTATTTTCCTAAAGAAAACAAAGATTGAGTATTGGCTCACCAGGCTTATTCAGATAACATAGTTGGGCAGATTAACAAAGTAAAATTCATAATGAAGTATAAAGAAAGCAGAAGGGATAATGGCCATTCTTAATGTTGGGGAGACTGGTTACCGACTTAGTGACAATGAAGCAGGCATTGCATCACTTCAGTCTGGGATAATCTAAGTCTATTTCCCAAGCGTGGCTCTAACGCCACTTGACCAGTGCTACAATCAGAAGCAGAGCTACAGCCTGAAGGACTTGTTTGAACCGTGTCAAGAATCTATAATGGGGCCTCCTCTAGTGGCGCAGCGGTTGAGCCCTGGGCTGCAAAGCTGCCCGCAGCCTCTGCAGTGCTGGATCGATCCCGGGCCACTGGTGAGGGTCCCACATGGCGCGACAGACCTCTCCTGTCTCCCCCGCTGCTCCCCTCAGCAGTGTATTTCGTCAGTCTGCCTGTTCTGTTCCCCACTCTGGCTCTGGTGAATTCTCTCACCTTCCCACACTTCTGACAGTACCCAGTGCTTGTATGTATAAATAAATAAATGAAATAAATGAATGAATAAATAAATCTTTAAAAAATCTATAATGGATATTTCTGAGTTATTAATAAAAGTGACAACTTACTAGGATCATATATTGTACAAGCATAGCATACTCACTGAAACAGTATATCCTAGCTGAAATTATATCAAGTAGATGCTATATGTATCCTTATTTTAGGTTTGCAAAATCTCAGAAAGATTAAATAACTTGACTAAAATCATATAGTTTTCAAGTGGCATGAACAACCAAAGAGATCTCCTGTTCTTTTTAGAGATATCCATGTCCAGTACAAGGATCTACTACTGAGAAAGATTTTGTCATTGCTCAAGCAAGAGTAGACTCCCCATTCATTAAAATGAAGGAAAGGCATTCTTTGTGTTATCCACATGCACTTAAGGATTTGTGGAAAGTCTATTTCAAAATTCTCATCAATGAAAACAAAGTAGATGTGACATGGTATCTCAGAAGGAATGCAAAAGCAATTTAAAAATATTCTGTTAAAATAAATGACAATGGGACCATGTCAGCGTGGAGCAACATCTGCTATAAGGCCACTCTTGGGAAAATAGGTAGAGGGATTTTACAAATAATAATAACAACAGTAGCAATAAAAACTGCTACCAAACCTAACACTTACTGGTTGTTTACCATCTGGCAGGCATTGCTATAAGAGTTTTAAAGGAATTAACTCATTTAATCCTCATGACAACTCTATAGGTAGGTATCAATATTAGCCCATTTATTAAATGAGACAAAGCCGCTTAGCTAGCAAGTGGTTGGAGCAGACATTACAACTTAGACACCTTGGAGTGTATAGGTATGTGCTCCAAATTTCCAAGACCTGCCCCTCAGTCATATGTTTTGTTTTCGAACATAGAGGTCTAAACCTTCATAGTTTATTCCTTCCATCATCCTTGTACACTGTCTGAAGAAACCAAATGAACCTCTTAGTTTCTAGTGAATGAAGCAATTTCTATGGCTATTGATGATTTCTGATGATGATCATTTGAATTATTAACTATATAGGACAGTATCTGAAAATGTTCTTAGGAAGCACTAAGTGGCATACTTCAAATAGGACAGAACAGAGAGTTGAGGATTACAGAAAAGAAGATGAGAACATCACCTTGTTTCTGCTTTGCATTTTAGAGACCTATCCCTCCAACTAACCCTAAATTCACTTTTTATCTAGAATTTAAAATTGTAAGGCCAAAAAATAACAAAGTATAAACTCAATAACAGCTTTAGCCTTAACAACACAGAATTTTACAGATGTTGAAATGAAACCCAAATTCATTTTACAGAAAAGTATAGGGGTAACATAATGTTTGAAAACATTTGGAGCTGTATCCTTAAACTCATCTTTGAGTTTTTAGAAAATGAAAATGAGAGTAAAACTACCTGCAGCTAAGACCAAAGGAAACAGAAGAAACATCCCAGACAGAGTTTAGAACTCTTCTCACTCACAATCTCTATCTGAGAGAATAATGAAGTATTCACATTTCTCCCAGAAGGCTCTAATTGCTCCAACTTCATTAGGTTTAACATTTTTCTAACTCAGATCACAGCTATGAATCTTGCCACTGATCCTGGCTCAATATTCTCCCAGTAGTTCATTGCTAGTCAGGTTTGCACCTGCTTTCTGATTGCCTGCACCCATTTCCAAGTTGAAATCAATGAAACCTATTAGCATGTTCTCTACTTGGCACTTTAATTTTGGATAGCAATGTATTATTAATGCAATCATCCTGGCAAGCCTGGTTCAACACAGAAATAAAATTGAAGGGTTCACGCTAGAAAACGTTAATAAGAACACTTATTAAATTGTATTGAAATCTAAATAATTGAATGCATATTTTATCCAAGTTTTAAATTGAAATGGATCACATCAAAGTAAAGGGCCATCAGTGGAGAACAGAGATCCTTTATACTGCTGAAAGACAAAACATGATTCCAACTATGTACCACTGCCTTCCTGACATATAACCAGGATCACTTATTTTCATCTGAAGATAATTACTCCTTTTTTTTTTAATGCCAGGCATTCTCTATGAACAACATTATTCTTCTCCAAGTCAGATTTAGATGAGTTTAGTATTTCTATGGTTCTACCTCCAATAAATCTGAATCACTAAATACCACATACCAGTTTTGTTTGGTAAATGTACAGACCATCAAGAGAAAAATCAGTGAAGACACTTATGGATGCATGCATTGCCAAAGAAGAGAATATAAGGGCCTCCCCTTGTGGCACAGTGTTTGAGCGCTGGGCTGCAAAGCTGCCGGCAACTTCTGCAGCGCTGGTTCGATCCCCGGCCGTCAGCTAGGGTCCCACATGGCACGAAAGACCTCTCCTGCCACGCCCGCTGCTCCCCTCAGCAGTGTATTTCATCAGTCTGCCTGTTCTGCTCCCAGCTCTGGCTCTGGTGAATTCTCTCACCCTTCCATGCTTCTAACTGTACCCAGTGCTTGTATAAATAAATAAATAAATCTTTAAAAAAAGAGAGAGAGAATATTAACGTGAAAGAATCAACATCTGAAAGATGATACTTAGCTTATTTGTTATATAATTTTCCCCACCAACACCCTTCCACTATTCGAAGATCAATGTTGAGTTTGCTTAGTACTTGCCTCAAAAAATATTAATATGGGAACATAATCATCATAACTGAAATACATTTATTAATTTCCAGGTTGTTAAAGGGCCTATACTCTGGGCATATACAATTTAAAATAGTCACTAAAACAAGAAGACTAATAATCTAGGAATGTTAAAACAATGACTGTCACCTAAGAAGATGCCTACTTACTGCAAACATGACAAAGTAAATAGTAGAGTTAGGGAAACGACTTTTATAAGTTCTGCTACAGGGGGGGAAATGTTATAAGGTCATTATGACTTCACAAAAATTCTCAGAGAAAATTCAGACACTTTACATGAAGTGATAATTTAAGATACATATTTAAGAATTTAAGAAACATATTTTCCTGTATATCTTTTGATGAGATTGACAGTTTCGAGCTGAGATTATTTGATACAGCATTCACTCCCCATACATAAAGCACTTGCTTTTATACTCCAATACTACATTTCTTCACTCCTAAAATTACAGCAATGTCTCCTGATAACCCTGGATCCTGGTTTGTCTGTTTTTTTAAGCAGTCTGCCTTTATGATTGTTCCTCTTAACCTTCAGCCATAGTGAATGTATCTGAGGCATACCAAATGAGAAAAACAGCTGATAGGTTGAAACAGTAGTTCAGGTAAATTGGGAAAACTCAAAACAGGGCAGAAAATAAACACACTTGTGGGCCTCCCTGGTGGCGCAAGGGATTAAGCACCACACTAATGAAGCAATCACAGACTCTGCAGCACAAATTCGATCAGATTAGATCCCCAGCCAGGGAGCAACCCACATGGCACAGCAGTCCTCTCCTGTCTCACCTGCTGCTCCCCTCAGCAGTGTATTTCAGTCAGTCTGCCTGTTCTGTTCCCTGCTCTGTCTCTGGTGAATCCTCTCACCTCCCGTATCTCTGGCCTGTACCCCGGCTCTAGTCTGCATAAATAAATAAATCTTGAAAAAAAAAAAAGAAAATAAACACACTTGAAAAATAATTATGAGATTAAATTGACTAAGATCTATGATTGATTAGATATGTACATGAGCAAGAGGGTAGACCAAGTTTGATATCAGGTCTCTAGCCTGGGTGAATTAATAGCGGATTCTTCCAAGAGAAAGAAGACAAAGGAATCAATTGACTAAGGAGGGAATTGATTTCATCCAAAGCCTCCTGAGAGGCCCAAATGGATATTCATGCTTGGAATTCCAGTGAAGACTCTGGACTAGTGATAGAAATTTATCAGGCATCAGCATCTTTTACCCTCAAATACAAATTCAATTCAATTCACATATGAAATTTAAAATTTTATAGTAGCTACATTTTTAAGGAAACAAAGATCAAAACTACCATGAGATACCATCTTACACCAGTGAGAATGGCACATATTAAAAAAACTAGCAACAACAAATGTTGGCGAGGATGTAGAAAAAAAGGAACTCTCCTGCACTGTTGGTGGGAGTGCAAACTGGTCCAACCACTATGGAGAGCTGTGTGGAGATTTCTGGACCTACTAAACATAGAGCTTCCATACGATCCAGCAATTCCACTCCTAGGTATTTAGCCAAAGGACACAGAAACATCAATTCCAAAGAGCATCTGCACCCCTATGTTTATAGCAGCACTGTTTACAATAGCTAAGCTTTGGAAACAACCCAAATGCCCAAAAACAACCAAAATTCTATTTTTCTTTGTCAGTGTATCTGAAATATATTTTCTGCACATGGCACTAGTCACGTCTCAAGTGCTAAGTAGCCATATGCAGTTAGAGACTAACTTATTGTATAGTGCAGACCTGGGGTAGTGGAAGACTTGATAATGGGTGTATTTCACAGAAAGTTAAAGTAAAATAAGCAAGAGAGACTACAAATGGAACCCTGGCCAATACAAAAAGAAATGATGGAAAAATAACCTACAAGTGAGATGACAAAAACATATCAAAAAAAAAAAAAAACCCACAGAAACTGAAAAATAAAAACAGGAAAAATTTTCCTGGAAACAAGATTAATAGTATTACATACAAGGAAGAAGGAAGATCAGGCAAAACTGTAATTCCTGTAATTACTGATAATTTTGACCTTAACAACATCATTTGACTCTTAACAGCAACATTTCAGTAGTGATGGGGATAAAAACTGGGGTAAATACAGATTGGGGGGGAACATAAAATTTAACCAAGCTTCAAGTTCCCTTTAAAAGAACAGAATTGTGCAGGATACTACGACAGTCTTAGAAAGGGTTCCTGCGAAAGGAGATTCTGGAAGTTTAGGTGTCAGTAGCTTCATGGTAAATGGGTCAAGACTGCTGTATAATTTCAGTGGAAAATAAGACTATGGACAATTTTATAGACAAGTTTTAAAAAGAAGGAAGAAAGAAACTTCATGGTAACCACAGACATTTCTTAAATTAAGATTAAGTGTCAGATAGGATACCAAGCTACATATAGTTTAGCATGTGTTAAAAGGTAAGATGAGTAGAGGCAAAAATGGAGCTAAATATGTACCTTTTAATATCATTGAAAGGCATCCTAGGTCATATGCAGACTATATTCCCTAATAGATATTGAGTAATATAAAAGAACTCTGAAGAAATTCATGGCAACTCTTTCCGAGTAATGCAGACTACATCAAAACTGCCTTCAAGTTTCTTTAAATTTTCAAATATCTTATTTAAAGAATCATTAAGGAAACCACGGGTATCTAAGATTCTGTCAGCCTTTACCCCCAAGCTCCTCCTGACCACTTTCTGGCCATATAATTTTTCTGCTATCATTTTGCTTTTACCAATTTCCAACATTCATGAAAATGAGATAAAAGAAATACATCATTGCTCCTGAAACAGAAAACAAAGGCTTACATCCTATAACTCATTGTGTGATACTTATTCTCAGAATAAAGTCACTTATCAAAATTCTGTATAATTTAAAAATCCAGTCAAGCAAAGGTATTCACAAATTTCTGGGTAAAGTTTTTGGGGACTCACATGATAAAATGAATGAAGGATTAAGAAAGGAAATTTTTTGCAATTTTAAAAATAAAGATTCATTATGGTCCTTTGCCATATGGGACCACCTGGTTGCTTAGAGCAAAATCTTATCACCATGACTACTGTTTAAAGTTTCCATAACATCTTTGGGATTCTTATGATATATTCTTTCCTCCAACCTATTTTTTCCTCCCCAAAAATAAATTGTTAAAGCTATACTTCACAATAAATGATTCTTATATCAAAATAGAGAAAGCAACTATCAGATCATCCTTTCATGAACCAGAGGATTAAACACAAAGAACAAACACACCCTATATAAAGCTCCTTCTTTTGAATCAGAATGGTCAAGAACTGCTGGAAAATTGCAATAATATTCAAGTAACTCAAATAGAAAGGTATGAAAAGAAATCAGAATAGCAAGGAACTTTAGATTGTGCATAACAATTATACATAAATCAACCTACCCAGGCCTCAATATCTTGAAAGTAGGAATTACTTTCCTTACTTTATGAATGAATAAATAGTAGTTCAGAAAAGCAAATGACTTGCCCTAGTTTGGAAATGAGAAGAATTTGAGATTTCTGACATTACAACTTATAATTTTCCTTAAAATCACAGGTTTCAATTAGTTAAAGAATGAGTCAGAGAATCAGAATAAAATAAGAATTTACTGGCTCATGCCTTCATTCATTCAGCTGTGAGGTACCATGCACTGAATTCCAATGAAGAAGTGAGCTTTGTTTTTGCAAGATGGTTGTATCAATGTACATGACATTTTAGCCTCAGACATACAAATTATAATGATTAGTAGAAAAGCGTCCATCCCGCCCCGAAATGGGAAACTGCCTCATTTAAAATGTTAAATGATGAGACCACATTTATTTATTTTTATCTGATTCTCCTTCCCATGCATTTTCCAGTTTGCAGGTTTTTTCAATCTCCTTTTTAAAACTCTCAAGCATTTGAGCTTCAGAAAGACTCAGCTCATTAACACAGAATTCAGAAAACCCAAGAGAATAATTAATGGCATAGCATCCTTAACTATCTCATAAACATTTTTAATTTGACATTCAGTGAACAGTAAAATTATTGTAGCCCCACCAATCGTGACATGTAATACCTATGTAAGCTTAAGCAAGAAAAAACTTATCAAAGTCAGTGTGTTGGGTAAATTATAATATTTAGTCATCAGAGAAGACTCCAGATCAAAGCAAAATTAATTTTGTTATGTGCTTTTCAAAGTGAAAACAGAAATAAGGCTTGCATAACAGTGAAGTAAGATATGAGTATTGCCACAAACTATGTAAATCATAGTTATTCTTATCCAAACACCGAACACATATGAGTACATTTAGAATTACAGTAATAAAAAAAAAAGATAAGGATTACTGAACACCTCTAGAAAGCCCACTATTTAGGATTATTTCATAGTTATCTCTGACCAGCAGGTGTTTTTATTATGGTCAAACATCTATCAGTTTAACCTTAACCTTGCAAGCAGAAGATATTGCTCCTGCACAGAATGCTATTCTGGAGGAGACCAGAAGGCATAGTGGGATTGCCTTCACCATCCAGCTCCTTTAAGATACCTGAGTTCTTTGATTTATTAGTGAAGAATATTAACCACTTTGAGTTCTGTAGATATCTATTCATTCATGGGAAGAAGGACTGAGCAAAGTAGTGCAGGAACCCTGGAGACCTTCTTGATAAAAGACCCACACTTTTCTTGTTTGTTTTTTAATGCTATCTAATATAGTAACTTTTCATATGATCAGATTAGGGTTCAGATGACAATAGCAGCTTTCAAGAAGATATTTTGAACCTGGCTATCAATGACTTTTGAGTAGGCATTTTAATATAATCTCCAACCTAGAGATATCTTAGACCTAGTCCTTATCTTTAATTGGCTATTTTGTTGCATAAATAAATGCATCTATAAAATAGATGGCGGTAAGTCATATGGCTTCCAAAGATTAAAAAAGGTGTTCAAATCACCTTGAAATTATTTGCCAAAATATTATTTCCCTTTAATTTCTTATTTTGGATATTTGGACGGATCCACTGTAATAAGAAGGATAAGGAGAACTTAAGAGGAAACTGCATAAAATATACATGACTTTTTCTTAAGAGCAGGAAAGGGGCCTCCCAGGGGCACAGGGGTTGAGCGCTAGGCTGCAAAGCTATCTGCAGCCTCTGCAGCGCTGGTTCCATCCCCGGCCGCCAGGCGAGGGTCCCACATGCTGCACAGACCTCTCCTGCCACCCGCTGCTCCCCTCAGCAGTGTACTTTGTCAGTCTGCCTGCTCTGCTCTCCCCTCTGGCTCTGGTGAATTCTCTCACCCTCCTGCACTCCTGAGTGTACCCAGTGCTTGTATAAATAAATAAATTTTTAAAAAATAAAAAATTAAAAAAAAAAAAACAGGAAAAGGGCAGAGGCCTAGGGACAGGCATCTTGGTTGGTACTGGGAAGGAGATAAGACCCAGTCCAGTATGTGAACTGTTGAGTGAGACACAAAGACAGAGGAGGTCCTAACTACAATGATTTCTGGATCTCAACTTTGCTTAAGATTTCTGAGCCCAAATAATAAAGTTGAATTAATGGGCAGAGGATCCCAACATAACATCTGGCCTTAAGTGAGGGCGCCCCACAAAGTCACCACTACCACACACTGATGACCAATGACATCAGAGCTCAAATCCTTATCTTACTTGGATGCATAAACCTGGAATGTCTGAATGAAGGAGAACACACAAAATATGACCTTATGTTTCCCACCACCCATCCACTCCACAAACTGGAATTCTGTCAGAGAATACTAAGAAATGCAGTATATCCAGTACACTTAAGGTAACAGACAATGATTCAGACTAACTACTTGGTTTGATATTTTTCTGAAAGTCTATCAAAATCAATGTTTGCCATAGTGAGCTCTTTCACCATCCTACCTTCACAAATGATTAAGGCAATTGACGATTTTGTGGGTCAATGGTAGGATCATTTTTCATTTCACATTACCATTCAAATGGCATCACCACCTCAGAAGACAACTACATATATGCGACACAAACATGGAAAGTGTTACAATATTGAGATTTGAGGGATTTCTAATAGAATATATTCCTTTGGATTGGTTGTATGTTAACATCACAGGAAAACTCTTCCTAAAGCTCTTGACTGAACCAAACTTGAGAATTATAATGACTGGGGAAAAAACCTGAAAGCTAATGACTCAATACAACTACACACCTCAAAATGTCAAGGGTCGTATTGCTATCTAAATAGTTGATAGACATACATAGAAAAATTTTGCCAATAGATAATATAGAAAACATTTGCTTCATAATGTGCCTCAAACAAAAAATACGATTTGCATAGTTTGAAAAAAGGTGAAGAACACAGACTATAGAGTCTCTATGGGAGTTAAAAAAAAAGTCACCTTTAGCAACTTTGCCTCAATGTAATTGAGAAAGGTATTCCAAAACTACCATAGCACATCATACTACCAAGCATCAAGTATTTCTAACTATCCATACAAAAGCAAAGCTCAGAAACTGTGTCATATTTCAGAGAAAAATGCTCCTACACCTTAAATACATCGTTAGCTGCAAGGATGTCAGGAGCAGATTACCTATGTTTTAATCACAGTATTATCATATTATCACTTCCCAGCTACATGAGCTTTGCCAAATGGTAGGAGCCCTTCTACCTTATTTTCTGCATCTATAAAATGGGAATAATGCTAGTGCCTCTGTTTTAAGATTATCATGAGGTTGACATGAGAATATGTACATGAAACATTGTGCTGAGGCATAGTGCCTGGGCAAAGCCCTCAGTATTGTTATTACTGCTATAATAATAATTATTGTTGTTAATAAATAGCTGTAAATAAGAGTCATGGGTTGGTTCTATTTTTTATGTGTCAATAATTCATTCAAAAACAATTCTTAAAGTACTGTGTGTGCTTTAAAAGTATGTGTATGGAATACAATACCCAATAGAAAGGCAGATTCCCTCCTCCTGAATCTTTCATCTGAGTAGCAGGGTAGAGAAACACTGACAACAAACACACAAGCAAAAAGAATGATGGTGTTATGATGAAACAGCTGAGGTGACAGGGTGACCAGGAGTGCTGCTTTAATTTGGGGGTAGTAAAAGAGTCTGAAAAGTAAACATTTAAGCTGACTTCCAAACAACAAGAAGGTACCTGCCTATAGAAGATCTGGGTCAAGAGCCTTTGGGAAAGGTAATATTAAGTTCAGAGACCTGAAGTCAGAAAGGAGCCTCAGGGGCCTTTGGAATAGTTTTCTCTCAGAATAATGTAGCAGCAGAGTGGCAATATATAAGCTATTTTGTTAATATGCAGCATGAACTTTCAAGGAGAAGTTCCTGCTTCTGGTTGATGTTGGTAAAGCCAGAAGTCATGATTAAGAACTTAAATGAATTAGCAAAACCATTCTCAACTGAAGTGGTGTATTCAGAGTGATCTGAGTATTTATTCCTTCTTACATATCCACAGCAATATCACCAGCTAATATGCTGATATGTTTTGTGTTTTTTTTTCCCCTCATCATAGCTATGAACTTGTAGTATTTAAGTTTAGAAAACTGATGGGCTGACAATTTATCCAAGCAAATAATGAGGCAGAAACTATTTAGTGTTTCCCACTGCCGACTGTTAGACTTTGTCAGGAAGACTTTTATGTCAACAGCAGAAGTCAACCTTGTTAAATTATGAGAAGGGTCTTTCAGTATCTATACATGGTTCAAACACAAAAAGGATGAATAAAAATTTATTCTATGCTATCTACCCTTTGTTAATTTTTTTACAAGACAGACTAGTCCTTAATTGAGACTATGGACCTGCACACAGGGTTCCCATCATGAAGGGATCATAATGAGGTAGCAATAAACTCTAACGACATTCTTTCCAGCCAAGATGTAGGTCACCACCTCAAGAGGAGAGGTATCAGGTATTATGTCTTTAAATATGTATCTCACCAGAGTCTCAGATGAAGAAAGCAATATTCTTTTGGGCCAACAAAAGTGAATGTAACTGGTAATTCTTACATATGAATCAAATAACACAAAAAATGTGACAGGAGTACCATATTGCTTTTGAGAATAATTGGGACCTAATCATGTTAGAAAGATACTTTCCTTAGTATTAGAGTATTCTATCTATCATTTTATTTTACTTAACTTGTTTACTGGAAGGATTTTTAAGGAGGATTAGTGAGATTCATAATGCATAAGATAAGGACAGAACTTCAGGATTACTGGCCCTTTAAGATTTTGTGGGGTTTTGTTTTGTTCTGTATTTTTATTCCTTCTCTTCTATTCCCTACCTTGGCAGAAGGTACAACCTTGGAAGAAAGGTATCTTTACTTCCATAAAGTAAGAGAGCAACCTCCCAACTTACCATATCTATTGTTATTTCTAATAGGGAGGTTTAAACTGCTATATGGAACCAATTTTTCAGTATTTTATCCCTTCCTCTCACTTCTCTCTTAGAATCAGCAATCACAGGCCTGGTATGATTCTGAAGGTCCAAAAAAATCATGTGGAGGAAAAATTAACAGTTATTAAATCAGAGATTAAGTCAAAGCAAAGCATTGGCATTGAAAATGTGCTACTAAACAATAAACCAAATAGTGTTAATGCGTGAATGTTTAGTAGTCTTAGTTATTGCAAATAAGTGTAGTTGAGAAAATGAAGGTATAGGAAATGATTATTAGATATCTTCTGATTAAATAGTGTTTAATTTCAAATTATTTCAACTGCATACAAAGATACATGTTATGTGTGATTACAGAGAACCAGACAAAACACTGATTTCATTATGGCTGCTACACATTTGTACACAAAGCCAGTCAAATTACAATTTCCCAGGTCCATTTCAAAGCCTTAAAATATTCAGATGCTGTTGCAGTGAAAACTAAATCCAAATATATGGAGAGTAATACAAATAGAAAGTATCATTTCTCTCCTTTTTAAAAGCAATTAAAATAGAGGACTTAAACTGCAGTAGAGTATTAAAGGTGTTGATTGCAACTGAATTCTTCAAAATACTTTTGAGAACTTACAAAATCACCTTCTGGTCAAATATACTTTTTTTTTTTTTTTTTTAAGGCATAAGACATCTACTTTATTATTCATGTGCATGTGATCGCTGTTCCATGACATGGCACAGTAAACAATCTCAAGGTACTGAATCTACACAATCATTTTTGCTTACACCGAACAGCATTCTTTTTTTTTTTTAAGTTCAATAATGATAATTTTTTTATTTTTTTTTTTTTTATAAATTTTATTGTTATATTCCCCATACAATTGCAGCCCCCCCATTCTGACCCCAATCCCTCCCCTCCCGCCCCCGCCCCCCTAAAAGTGTCTCTGGTTCATAGTTTTTTGTTGATTTTGATTTTCACTTTCTTATAGTTATTCATTTTCCTGGTCCCTTATTTAAGTTTTCTAGATTCCTGCTATGAGTGAGACCATCCGGTATTTTTCTTTTTCTTTTTGGCTTATTTCGCTGAGCATGATCCCTTCCAGCGCCATCCATGTTGCTGCAAATTGCATGTGTTTATCTTTTTTGAATGCTGAGTAATATTCCATGGTATATATGTACCACATCTTCTTGATCCAGTCATCTATTTTTGGGCATTTGGGTTGTTTCCAAAGCTTAGCTATTGTAAACAGTGCTGCTATAAACATAGGAGTGCAGGTGTTCTTTGGAATTGATGTTTCTGTGTCCTTTGGGTAAATACCTAGGAGTGGAATTGCTGGATCATATGGAAGCTCTATGTTTAGTAGGTCCAGAAATCTCCACACAGCTCTCCATAGTGGTTGGACCAGTTTGCACTCCCACCAACAGTGCAGAAGAGTTCCTTTTTCTCCACACCCTCGCCAGCATTTGTTGTTGCTAGTTTTTTTAATATGTGCCATTCTCACTGGTGTAAGATGGTATCTCATGGTAGTTTTGATTTGCATTTCCCTGATGGCAAGTGATGTTGAACATTTTTTCATATGCCTGTTGGCCATTTGCATTTCCTCTTCAGAGAAGTTTCTTTTTAGCTCTTCTGCCCATTTTTTGACTGGATTATTTTCTTTGTTGTTGCTGAGTCTCATCAGCTCTTTGCAGATTTTTGTGATCAGTCCTTTATCATTAGTGTTGGGTGCAAAAATGTTCTCCCAGTTGGTGGGGTTTCTCTTTGTTTTTGTTATTGTCTCTTTTGCTGTGCAGAAGCTCTTTAATTTGATGTAGTCCCAGCTGTTTATCTTTGCCTTCACTATCACTGCTTTGGGTGATGTGTCTGTAAAGATGTCTTTGATGTGCAGATCACGTAGTGTTTCGCCTATATTTCCTTCTATATATTTTATGGTTTCAGGTCTTATGTCTAGTTCTTTAATCCATTTTGAGTTGATTTTTGTGTATGGTGTGAGGTAGTGGTCAAGCTTCATTCTTTTGCATGTAGCGACCCAGTTTTCCCAGCACCATTTATTGAACAAACTTTCTTTGCTCCAATGCATAGTCTTTGCTCCTTTGTCAAAGATTAGTTGACCATAAATCTGTGGATTTATTTCTGGATTTTCTATTCGATTCCATTGGTCTGTATGTCTGTTCTTGTTCCAATACCATGCAGTTTTGATGATTATGGCTTTGTAGTATAGTTTGAAGTCTGGGAGTGTAATGCCTCCATTCCCTTCTTTTTTTTTCAGGAGAGCTTTGGCTATTCGGGGTTTTTTGTGATTCCATATGAATTTCATCAATAATTGTTCTATTTCTTTGAAGAATGACATTGAAATTTTGATTGGAATAGCATTGAATCTGTATATTGCTTTTGGAAGGATGGCCATTTTAATAATGTTTATTCTTCCAATCCACGAGCAGGGGATGTCTCTCCATTTCTTTGTGTCTTCTTCTATTTCTTTTAACAGTGTTTTATAGTTTTCTTTGTATAGGTCCTTTATCTCTTTTGTTAGATTTATTCCCAAATATTTGATTTTTTTTATTTCAATAACAAAAGGGATGGTTTTTTTGATTTCTTCTTCTTCAGATTTATTGTTTGTGTATAGGAAGGCTACTGACTTTTGCATGTTGATTTTGTATCCTGCCACTTTACTGAACTGATTGATGAGTTGAATTAGCTTTTCTGTGGAGTTTTTGGGGTTCTCTATGTATAATATCATATCGTCTGCAAATAGTGATAGTTTGACTTCTTCTTTTCCTATTTGGATTCCTTGGATGTCTTTCTCTTGTCTTATTGCCCTGGCTAGGACTTCCAGTATTATATTGAAAAGCAGTGGTGAGAGTGGACATCCTTGTCTTGTTCCAGATCTTAATGGAATTGCTTTCAGCTTTTCACCATTGAGAATGATGCTGGCTGTTGGCTTGTCATAGATGGCCTTTATGATGTTGAGGTATGTTCCTTGTATCCCAAGAATTTCAAGGGATTTTATCATGAATGGGTGTTGCACTTTGTCGAAAGCTTTCTCAGCATCTATTGATATTATCATATGGTTTTTATATTTCTTTTTGTTGATGTGTTGGATAACGTTGATTGATTTTCGGATGTTAAACCATCCTTGTGCCCCTGGAATGAATCCTACTTGGTCGTGGTGAATTATCTTATGGATACATTGTTGGATTCTGATGGCTAAAATTTTATTGAGGATTTTTGCATCAGTGTTCATTAGGGAGATTGGCCTGTAATTTTCCTTTTTAGTGTTGTCCTTGTTCGGTTTTGGTATTAGTGTAATGTTGGCTTCATAGAACGTGTTTGGTATTGTCCCTTCCTTCTCATTTTTTGGAAGAGTTTGTGAAGGATAGGCACTAATTCGTCTCTGAATGTTTGGTAGAATTCATTTGTAAATCCATCAGGTCCTGGGCTTTTGTTTTTGGGGAGGTTTTTGATTACCATTTCAATTTCGCTAATTGTAATTGGTCTGTTTAGGTGTTCTATTTCTTCTTTATCTAGCTTTGGGTGATTGTAGAGTTGTAGGAATTTGTCCATCTCCTCTAGATTATTAAACTTATTTCCATATAACTGTTCATAGTAGTTACTGATTATTCTTTTGATTTCTGCTGTGTCCGTTGTGATTTCTCCTCTTTCATTGATGATCCTGTTTATTTGTGCTTTCTCCCTTTTTTCCTTTGTGAGCCTGGCTAGGGGTTTGTCTATTTTATTGATTTTTTCAAAGAACCAGCTCTTGGTTTCATTGATCTTTTGGATTGTTTTTTTAGTTTCAATTTCATTTATTTCTGCTTTGGTTTTTATTATTTCTTTTCTTCTACTGGTTTTGGGGTTTTTTTGTTGTTCTTTTTCTAGATCTTTGAGCTTCGAGATTAGGTTGTTTCTTTGAGTTCTTTCTTGTTTCTTGATGTGAGCTTCTATTGCTATATATTTTCCTCTTATTACTGCTTTTGCTGCATCCCATACATTTAGGATATTGGTGTCCTCCTTGTCGTTCAATTCAAAAAATTTTTTAATTTCTTCTTTGATCTCCTCATTAGTCCAGTGGTCTTCCAGTAGTGTGGTTTTTAATCTCCATGAGGTAGGAAATTTCCTTGCCTTCTTTTTATGGTTTAGTTCTAGTTTGATGCCTTCATGGTCAGAAAAGATGGTTGGTATGATTTCAATCTTGGTGTATCTGTTGATGTTTGTCTTGTGCCCCAGTATGTGATCGATCCTGGAGAATGATCCGTGTGCGCTTGAGAAAAATGTGTACTCCGTTTTTTTGGGGTTTAGTGTTCTATAGATGTCTGTTAAGCCCAATTGCTCTAGGTCCTTATTTAGAGCTTTGGTTTCTTTACTTATTTTTTGTCTTGTTGATCTATCCATTGTTGATAGTGGTGTGTTGAAGTCTCCCACTACGTATGTGTTTTCTCTGATGTCTGTTTTCAGAGAAGACAACAGTTGTCTGATATATTTTGGTGCTCCTTCGTTTGGTGAGTATATGTTAATGAGTGTTATTTCTTCTTGAAGTATTGTCCCCTTGATCATAATGTAGTGACCATTGGGGTCTCTTTTTATCTTTTTGAGTTTGAAATCTGTTTTATCTGATATAAGTATAGCTGTTCCTGCTTTCTTTTTTGGCCCATTTGCTTGTAGGATTGTTTTCCATCCTTTGACTTTGAGCCTATTTTTATCTTTTGTAGCTAAATGTGTTTCCTGGAGACAGCAAAAGGTTGGGTTTTGTTTCTTAATCCAGGCTGCAACTCTGTGTCTTTTTATTGCAGAGTTTAGTCCATTTACATTTAGAGTTAATATTGATATGTTAACATCTGTATTTGCCATTGTGTTTGTCTTTCCTTTGATTTTATTTATTTATTCTTTTAATAACTTTTTTTTTTTTTTTGGCCTTCTTTCATTGTTATTCGTCCCTCTGAGGTTCTGGCTTTAGGACTCCTTGTAGTATTTTTTGGAGTGGGGGTTTAGTTGCAATGAAATTCCGGAGTTTCTGTTTGTCTGGGAAGGTCCATATTCTTTCTTCAAAGAGGAAGGAGAGCTTTGCGGGATAGAGTATTCTTGGTTGGCATCTGTTTTCTTGGAGTCTGTTGACTATGTCCCTCCACTCTCTCCTTGCCCGTAGTGTTTCTTCGGAGAAGTCTGATGTCAGCCTGATTGGCTTTCCTTTGAATGTTATCTGTTTCTTCCCTCTTGCCAGCTTCATTATTTTTTCCTTGTCCTGGATTCTTGGGAGCTTTACTATTATGTGTCTTGCTGTATTTTTTCTTTCGTCGTGGAAGTTTGGTGTTCTTCTTGCTTCTTGTATATCAATTTTCAGCTCCTTCTTCACATTTGGGAAGTTCTCTTCAATTATCTCTTTGAATATTTTCTCTGTTCCTACTTCTCTCTCCTCTCCTTCTGGTATTCCTATAACTCTTATATTTCCTTTCCTCATGGAGTCAGATAGTTCCCGAAGTCTTTCTTCATTCTTTTTCCTTCGTACTTCTCTTTCCTTTTCTGTTTTGGTTCTTTTTATTTCTGTGTCTTCAAGAGCACTTATTCGTTCTTCCATTTCATCAATTCTGCTTTCATTGCTTTTCCCAGAATTCTTTAGTTCTTCCACTAATTCTTTGATCTCCTGCATTTCTTTTACTTCCCTCTTTAGGGACTCAATTTCATTCTTCTGATCGTTGATTATTTTTCCCTTATCATTGTTTTCCTTTATGACTTCTGTCAGTTTTTTAATCACGGCAATTTTAAATTCTCTTTCTGGAAGGCTCAGAAGTTCTTCCAAGTTACTGTCGTTGCAATCTGGGGGCTGGTTTTCTTTTTGTGGTGTGCTTTTTCTCTGGAGAGTTGCTAGGTTGCGTGTGGTTCTTCTCCTCCCTACTGTCTGTTTTCTAATTTGCCGTATGCGTTGGGACACTGTGTTGTTGGGACTGGCCGGCATCTTGGGTGGGCTTCTCTTTTCCCCTCTGGTTCCTCCTGGAGTCATCTGTCAGTTTCAAACAGTCTTTATTGGAGAAAGGTCCCTGTCCTAAAATGTCGATGTGGGGACACACTCCCCTGTGCGCCTGGTCTGCCCCGGCGGTGGGTTCCTGCTCCCCCTCTGGGCTTGGACTGCAGGCCAGAGGGGGTCTGGCGTGGGCGAACTTCCCCCGCTCACCTCTGGCTCCTGAGGAAGCCTTCTGCAGGTAGTCTTTACTGAAGAAATGTCCCTGTTCTAAAATGGTGATGTGGGACACACTCCCTGCGCGTCCGGTGTCAGGCACACTCTTCTGCGTGCCTGGTCTGCCCTGGCTGTGGGTGCTCGCTCTCCCTGTGGGCTCAGACTACTTGTTCGGAAGGGGCCAGGTGTGGGCTAACTCCCCAGCTGGCCACTAGTTCCTTCAGGAGCCTGTGCTGTCTACAAGTCGCTAGGTGGCGCCAAAGATCTCTCCTAGAGCCCTTGGGGAGCTGATTTTCCACGCCGTGGGACAGGGAGCAAAGCGGGGATGGTAGGGTACACCTCAACGGCTTTGGGGTGCTGTGTCTGCCTTGTGCCCCACCTTCGTGGGGAACCCACGCCCCTAATTTCGTGCCCCGGGTCTCAGTTCCAAAGCCCTCAGTTCCAGGACGCGGGCTGTAGCCCAGTTCAGTGGCGCGGGAATGGCGCCTTTTGCACCGCTCCCGTGCCTGGGCGCCTGGTTCCTGCTTACTTAGGGAGGGACCTTCACCTCAGTGAGGACCTCCGCGCCTCCCCGCAAGCCTAGGTCGTCTCCCAAGCCTAGGTCGCAGGCGCGGGGACCTGGGCAGCCGCGATCCTGGTCTGCACTTGCTTTTCAAGCTCGCTGAGCGCGCCACTTTCCCGCGCCAGCTTACCGGCAGCCCGGGCTGTGTGCGCGTCTCCCGGGGTCTTTGTTCTTCTCTAATGGCGCCCGGAGCCGTTCGCTCACCGCCGCGGCGAATCCTGCAGGGTTCTCCACAGCTCCCGTTCACGGGGTGTGGTGGCTGAAATAGTTCCTTTCCACTCACAGTCCCGCTTGCTGCGTCCGTTTTTCTTGTTGGCCGTTTTGGTTTGTTGTTTCCCTCGTCTCTGCCGGTTGGAGAGTGCCGCCTCTGTGGGCGGGGGAGGGGAGCAGGGTTCTGCGCTTCCCTCCCTTCTGGTCCTCTTTTATGGCAACTTTCTTCTTTGGGCAGTTTGCTGGAGTCACCCGTTTATCTTCCGTGTCCCAGTTCTCACTGGGACCTGCCGCTTTTCCTCCCTATTCACTTTTTTTAATGGGAGATCTTACTCGCAGCGTCTCCTCGCCGCCATGTTGCTCCGCCCCCTGGTCAAATATACTTTTGATACAAGAATGCTCTCCTGGATCTCAGAACAAATATTCATGCAGGTGGGCCTAGCCCCACCTGAGAGCAGTCACATCTGGAGCAAAACAGAATTGCTGCTCAAAATTCTTCATGGATGCCCAAATCACCAGGAATCTTGAAGTTCAGAAGTATACTCCCTCCCCAAATTAAACAAATAAAGCAATGTCCTTTTCCACATGGATTAAATGAATAATTTTGATTCAAAACAAATACACATTTATACACATACATTTCTATTTCTCAAGTGAAAATTAAGCCCTAATAACAAAACTAAAAATGATATTCTCTTAAGAGCTTCAGAGAGAAAAATATATTTATCATATTAATTACTATACTAGATATACTACTGGGATGGTTAATTTTTTTGTGTCAATCTGGCTGAGCTACAGGTGCCCAGATGTTTTGTCAAACGTTACTCTGGGTGTTTATGGGTACATATTCTTGGATGAGATTAAAATTTAAATAGGAAGACTCTTTTACTTTAGGTTAATATTTTAATCAGCGAAGTGAAACAGTTGCCTACAATAATATGTCTGGGATACACCCAATCTGTTGAAGGACTCAATGGAATAAAATGTTGAACCATCCTCCCAGATATTGTAGAATTCTCTAGCTATCTGCCTTTTAACTTCTTCTGCATGGCTGATCCTGCCTGACAGCCTTTGAACACAACATTGGTTTCCTCTGAGTCTCCTGTCCTGAAATTTTTTTTATCTTAACCAGTTCCATAATCATATCAACCAATTCCTTCTGATAAATTAATATAAATTAAATATATCTTAACTATGTTATTCAACTATGTTCTAATTAATCCTAATTATATCATATATACATATGCAAATATCTGTATATGTGCATATACATGTGTATACATACATGTATATGTGTGTGTGTATTGGTTATAGCATTTTGGTCAACATCTACAGCTACTAAATTGTAAAAATGAAGTTTGAACCAGTCTCAAAAAAGTCCAGTTTCTAACTACTCTTCTACATGGCTTCTCATTCCAAACAAGGGGAACACAGAACTCATGAAATTTTTGCAGTAGTTCCCCACATATGACATGAGGAAGAGGAGTCATGATTAATGATGATGATGGTATAAAAAGAAAGAGCTAATTTCTTGGGTGAACAAGGCCTAGGTTATTTAGGGCTTGATAGACCATAACCAGCTTTTTGAATTGCACTTGAAAGCAAATTGGCAGCTAGAGCCAAGTGAGAAAAGAGCCTTGGAATAATGTGCTCCCTGTGGCTCGCTCATTTAGCACTTTATACCACCAAAGTTTGTTCTATTTGCTTAGTTTAGAAGTCAATAAAACTGTGCACAGTGCTGCTAAGCACACATAAAACACAAAAATACAACAGTCAAAAAAAAAAAATAAGTCAATGAAAAATAACATAGCCATTTTTTCTGAACCCTCCAGTTCTTGCTAAATCCAGGAAAGTCCCACTCACAAAGATACACCCTTGACATCTTATCGCATAGTAGAAGTTTCATGCTGATAAACAAATCCCTTTAAGACTATCTTAGTTACACAGTCAATTGAAAACAGCTCCTAGATGTGGTCACTAAATACAACTGAATAAAGAGCAACTTGGAACCAAGGACAGAAAAGCTGCAATATTGGAACTTCAACTTTACCCTGTTTTAGGAGTTCTTAAGACAAAAAATGTGAAAGAATGTGGCTTAGGGGAAATTATTCAATCATATCAATGTTTAGCCCTGATATCATGAATCCCAACACAAGAACACCCACTAGGCATATTGCAGTTTTACAATTTACATTGGAACTCTCCAAAATCAACAAGAAGCCTTAAGGTTTGCACCCAACTCATATCTCTTGCTCCCAGCAAAATCCCCCAACAGGGAGTAATACTAACAAAAGCATATATGTCCCTAAGAGGGAGCAATGTTGACACAATCTCATGATCCAAATCTAAATCTCACACACCCACTCAAGCCATCAACATATCCCATGTACTTCTGATGATATACAATAAAAAATGAATGATATATATTTTTTTAAAAAATCACTTGGAAGCATTCAAAGATAATCATAAACAGTGTTGTCAAATAATGTTACCTCAAAAAAGTACCCAAAAAAATCAAAACTTAAAGGTAAATTTGCTAGTTGCTACAAAGAAACCACAGAGCATTAAGTGATTACAGAGGTCAAGGACTAGCAGTAGAGTTTTAGTTACATTATGACTGGTTAATGATGCTGCTTCTCAGTGTTTAGAAAGGAAATGTCCTACTTAAACTGTTACTGTCCTAGTTGTTTCATATATTCTTATGATTTGGAGTATGCAAGTTATTAAACTGGCTTGAGAATAACAGAGTTGTAATACATTTGATAATCTCTCCAGGTT
Organism: Talpa occidentalis; assembly: GCF_014898055.3. Taxonomy (NCBI): domain Eukaryota; kingdom Metazoa; phylum Chordata; class Mammalia; order Eulipotyphla; family Talpidae; genus Talpa; species Talpa occidentalis. The sequence goes on from NW_023601653.1 coordinate 29,734,059, forward strand.
AAAAGCAATAAAGAGGACACTCAATTACTTTTGTTTATTAGTTTGTGACCTTTAAAATTCCCATCATCAAGTAAATTAAGAATATAGATAATAAAGAATGAATAAAAATAATGCCAAAAAGCCAGTGGATGTCAAATTTTATGGTCAACTGCTTTAGTGTAAGAATTAAGTACTAAGTACCTCCACCTCTGTAGCAGGAGTCTCTTGATAAATAATTGGTAAACACTGGCCATATAGCTGACAACTAAAACGCACTATATACACTAGAAAAAAAGCTTTGGGTTAACTATAACTCAAAATCAAATATGAAGCTGCTAGAGCTTATCAATGCCTAAAATTGGATGTATTTAAATCTAAAATTAAATAAAAGAAAAGTTAAATGAGAAATCAATATATACCACAAGGAAATAGCTCTACAGTTCTATGGTATCCAAAATATGAAACAGTGTCTTAAATTTCATGCTGTTTGGAGGCAGGTACCTTGCTTTTGCCATCTTTCCTACTGTTCTTCCAGTTGCCAAACTGAACGTACCCATAGGCAGGCCATGCCATAACAGGTAACTTGTAAAAATGAACACAGTGAAAATAAAGCAGATTAAATACAGTCAAAATAACATTATTTCATGGGTATTTGATAATCATTAAAATGTTCTGCAGTAGAAACACAAGTCCCTAAATCCATTTCCTGGGCACAAAGTCTACATTTTCCAATTGTCTTAGGTTTATGTGAAGTGACCTGACTTTTTCAGCCAACAAAACATGGCTGGAAGGAAATTATATCACTCACTGCTAGAATCCATCCCTAAGATGACCTTCTTGATCCAACATACTCTCTTCATTTATTGATGGGCTATATGGAAGGACACAGGTGGAATTGCAATGAGACTTGGGACACAGTAATGATAACAAGAGATAAGTATTCTGGATCCTTAAGTTACCACTTGAAGGAAAACAGCCCTGGTAAGCCTCACAACTTGAAATTTCCACTAATTAGTTATACTTACATAGCTATCAATGTTCTGACTGATTATAAGATTCCCAAGCTCTCACCAAAACATAGGAGGGTATGCTATATTTTAAAAATGAAAACTAATATTCACTAAGCATTAATATGTACCAGGCATGTCCTTATGTGTTTCCTATACATTTAGGGCTCGCTATGCCCAGAAGCAAACTGAAACTGAAATAGTAAACAGTCTCTCTCAGGAGTCCACAGAACAAAACTTCATGGAGTACTACACAGTACACTCAAGACACTGTGGCAGGTAAATCGGTCACAGAAAATAAGTAGACAAATGACTCTGAGCAGTTTAAAGCCAAGTTGGAAAATGACTGAAGATGGGCTAATGTATTATCCTAATACAAAAAGTGCAAGTGAAATAAAAACTTCCAAATAAAACTGGTACAGCAGCATCATAGGAAGACTATTGCTACTCTTCTTTGAATGAACAATTCCAAATCACAGGCATTATCCTGTGGCCTTCCCCACTCTGAATCCTTGAGGAGCCAACTGAGGAATAAAATGGAATCCTCTGACATCCATTTCCTACCCCCTGACTCTTTGAAAGCATCTAAAGCCTTCTAAGCTGCCTGACATTTAGTTATAAATCAAGTCACCTGTTAATTGTTTCCTGTCCATTTGGTGGACTGTTGCTGAACTCAAGGAAATAAATGCTATGCTTTTTAACCTCAAGGTGTGCTTCCTGAGTGCTTCAAATGTTTCTTTGGTTCACTGTGCTTCCTGATTACTTTGATAATCACATCATCTTTTATTTTGCTTGGTATCTTACTATTTGAGCTCCTTTCTTAGTCAACTGAGCTACACCAAATACGGTCTGCCGTAATGATGCATGAAGGATGACTGCCAAAGAATGGACATATATATATATATACCGTTTAACAGGGAATAGATGGTAATTTAAATAACACTTCATAGATGTAAACTAAAATTTTGGTAAGTTTTATGAAGCAATATGGAACACCTCAAATATACAAGAGATAGTATAACAGGATGAAGAGAATACAATAGGATAGACAAAATAATGACTTAGTAAAAGTTAATTAGGTTCAGTTTGGAGGGAAATACATTTTATATTGAAAGCCGAAATTGTGCATGAACTATGAAACAAGAGAGGATATGGTAAGCCTAAGAGGATTAAAGAATGCATTGAGTGAGAAGAAAGTTGTAAAAAATAAAGCTGGCAAGGTTACCAAAGACCAGATTGGCAGAGTCTATTAAAGATGGAAAACCACGTAAGGTTTCTGAAGCACGGTGACCTGAGGTAAGCAGCCTGGAGGTCTGCCCCCCCCCTACAAATAGGGCTCAGCCTTTGAATCCGCTGAGTCAGCACTGGTGCAATAAACCTGTTCTTGTTATCCCTGGTGTCTAAGTTTCCCTTCTGCCATATAACAGTTTCCTGCAAGCACTTACAGAAATTCCATCCCTAGGCCACATGGTGAAGCAGGTCTGGGGTCCAAGAACCAGTCCTCAAAGCAGATTCTCAGTCCTTGTCCCAATGAGGAAAGAATTTAAACAGAGTTAGGTAGAAAAGCAAGCAGTTTATTGTCAGATACACAAATGCCACCCATAGATCACATGGCTCTAAGATAATGGCAGATATTGATGTAAAATAGGTTACATTATTAGTTGGGGGAGAGGAGGCGCTCCAGGTATATTATTGACTTATTTATGCACACCCACTGCACAGTTTTCCCTACAATAAGAGCCATTAGTTTAGAAATATTAGTGTGAAGTTTACCCCTGACTTTGGCTGAAGTGATCAGTGACACTACACAGGCACTGGAAGGCATTCCAATCAGCCTCAGCTCACTGGTCAAGGCTGTTATGAATGATAGAAGTTCCCTAGACTTACTCATTTTGGGTCAAGGCAAAGCATATACAATTATTAATACAACCTGCCATGCCTGGATTGATGCCTTCAGCCAAATGGAAAAGGTCAATGCAGAAACAAGGAGAAAGTGACTGGGTTTTCTAAGATTGACCATGATGTTTTATGGGATTTGTTCAATTGTTAGTTCAGAGACCTAAAGGGTATGGTTGGACCCCTGAAAGATAAAGTTGGTTGCTTTAGTGCTGCTTGTATCCTGTTGATAGTAGTATTAATACTGTAGGAGACAAATTAAATAGATTTGATGAAGCTTGTCAGCCAGGTAAATGAGAATGGCCAATGAAGTAGCCAATGAAGGAAAATTCTGCAGAAGTCAAGGAGTAGAAATGAGAGTTGTACATTACTGGGAGAAAATGTTCCATGGATCCCTCCCATTTATGCATGTTTTGCAAGCAGAGGCACTAACAGCCTTTGTTCTGGACAGACATTTCGAGGATGTTTGTATAGAAAATAGCTTGCAAGATACAAATGGTATCTCTCTCAAGCAAAGGGCAGGTTTGCTTACTGTCCAGTATTATAGAGATAATGACTCTGTTCAAGGCAAAGGTCAGGCAGGTTTGCTTGCAGGACATTATAAAAGATTCAGCTTGCTCTATATCTTGGCTAGAGTTTTTCTTTTCTGTGACACAACCCACTGTATGTACAGACCTTATCTGGCCCTTTTGGAATTACACTGTGGGAATAGGGGTGAGAGAAATGGTACAAATGATTCCTCCTACTGCAATTGTTTTAAGTAATAAAACCCTTGGTATCCAAATCTGGATTCTTGTGTCTTCTTCCAATAAACAAGAATTGTGGCAGACTAATTTATTAGCTTTCAAGTTGGATAAAATATCATTTTATTCCTTAACAGTCATAACCCTCTGAGGTAGAATTTTTTTTTTTTTTGGATAACGTTTCACCAGGTGAAGTATGATATCTTCTATTTATTTAATTTTTTGATCAGTCAAGCTATATCTAAGTATTATGATACCAGGAGTGATGTATGGGGAATCTACCCCTGTGAGATTGATCTCAAATATTCTTATCCCACAGACACATTTTTAAATATGCTATGGGTATATATTTATTCAAGAATGACTTTTTTTTTAAGACTTATTTATTTATACAAGCACTGGGGTATAGGCCAGAGGTGCAGGAGGGTGAGAATTCACCAGAGACAGAGCAGGGAGCAGAACAAGCGGAAGGACCGAAGTACACTGCTGAGGGGAGCAGCGGGCGAGACAGGAGAGGTCTGTCGTGCCATGTGGGAATCTTCCTGTCTGACCAGGAATCGAACCGGCACTGCAGAGGCTGTGGACAGCTTCACAGCACTGCACTCAACCCACTGCGCCCCCGGGGAGGCCTAAGAACGACTGTTTTACTGATGAGCACTAACTCAGTTACAAGCCAACTAGTACATGAGGTTTTTCTTAGCCATGTGGGTTGTCATGTGGTCTAAGTTGTTCTAAATAAAGTAAATCCTAAGCTTCCTGCTCTACTGTTGAGAAAGAGCATTCTCAACACTTTAGGATGGTGTGAGGATGCCTAGATATAGAGCAGTCATTTGCCTATGGGAGGAAGAATTCGAAAGGCAAGACAACTCAAAAGGAAGAACATGGCCAATATAATACTAAAATGCAGTAGACCAGATCAAACCATACCTGAAGAGAATATATTCCAGGACTTTTGGTTACACATGTTAAAAAATACCCTCAATTAAATCAATCTGCAATGCATTTTCTAAAACTGGTAACAGCCAGGTGGCTGATTTATATAAAGTGCATCAGGCTGTAGTTTCAAACTTCATATCCATCAAACTATTGCGACTCATTTTTCTCTGCCTAGACACTGAAAAGGCTATATGGGACACCTCAAAGATTTTTTAAAGGAAATAATGAATAAAAAATTACTATCACAAAGTTTTTAAAGTGTTATGAAAAAAGTCTTCCCTTGTACATGTCTATAATATGAAAGCTATTCAAACTTAATATAATGATAAATAACTACGTAAGAGCAAAGAAGGAAAAAAAAATTAAATGAAAGGCATAGGCAAAGGCATGAGCAGTCTTTCACCTATTAATAATGGTCATCAAACATCAAGAAATAGATAGCAACATCCATAGGCCAGAATCTCAGAGTTAGCACCAACTGATAAGAGTACAGAATGTCTGAATAATTTTAAGTAATGGAATGTTTATATAGGATATAGTAGAGGAAAATTATCTGGAGAAGCAGGTATCTAGTAATCAGATCAGAAATGGCATCATAATTTGGGTCTCCCCTGGTGGCACAGTGGTTGAGCGCTGGGCTGCAAAGCTGCCTGCAGCCTCTGCAGTGCCAGTTTGACCCCTGGCCACCAGCAGGGTCCCACATGGCGCGACAGAACTCTCCTGCAGCACCCGCTGCTCCCCTCAGCAGTGTATTTCATCAGTCTACCTGTTCTGTTCCCTGCTCTGGCTCTGGTGAATTCTCTCACCCTCCCGCGCTTCTGACTGTACCCAGTGCTTGTATAAATAAATAAATAAATCTTTAAAAAAAAAACAAAGAAAGAAAGAAATGGCATCATAATTTGAAACGCAGGTAAGTCAGTTTCTTCTTTATCTTGTATGTCACATGTTTACTTTGAAAGATACAGACCATAGATGTAATCAATGAACATTCTGGGACTATGATTTCTCTCTTGGGGGAGGGGGGGGTGTGTGTACATGCATATAGAAAGGGGTCCATGAATGAAGAAAGGTTATTGAACTCTGTTGGGAGTATCTATAGAGGGAAACTTCCTCCAGGAATACTTTTGGGGAGATGAATCTGGCTTCAGAACCATTGGGTAGACCACACATGATATTAAAAGAAAATCAGGTAAGCTAGAAAGGATACAGACAATACTCAAATCAAGCAACTCAGAAAAAGAGTTCCTATGAGTAAAACAAACATGTAACAAAGTCCTTGCTAGTTATATTTAACCATAATGGGTGTATGAATATGTACACATTTTTAACAATCAAACATACACTTACAAAAAAGATTACATAAAAAATTATTTTTCTAGTAAATCTCTAGATTAATTGCAAATAACATTAAGACTGAAGTTGGTTTTATTTTACATCTTGATAAAAAAACATTAGTTTGCAGATGATGCTAAGTATTTCTGGCTAGTAAAATGTCACTCACAGAAATAAATTGCAGAAAAGTTAAGTGAGTGGGCAGAAATGTGAGCAAATATTCTTAGCCAAAATAACCAAACTACACTTATGTAATGGTGATCTACAATGCAAGAAGACAAATGATTATGCAAAAAGGGCAATATACCAATGTAAAGATAATCAATATTGCTAACAATAAGTAAAATATTAAGTTTTTGTATTTAAAATCAGTAAAAATATGTAAGTCTAACGATACCAGGTATTGACAAGACTGACAACCACTTTCTTTGCTGCTAGTGGAAGAAAATCTTAGTAAAACAACGTTGAATAGCAATGTGTTAAGAACTAGTAAAGTTGAAGAAATGCATAATAATATAGGCAGAATAATGGTTGCCCCCAAAATGTCTACCTCTTAATCCCTAAAACCTGTTAATACATTACATTGCATGACAAAAGGGATTTTGCATATTTTGATAAGAATTTGAAATGGGGAAGATATCATCCAGGTGAGTCTAATTTATTCACAAGGTTTCTTAGAAGAGGAAGTGAGGAAGATCACAGCCAAAGAGAGCAAGAAAGGATAAGTGTTGAGATTTGGTAACGCTGGTGAATATGCAACTGTTCATCACTGTTTTTCCTTTACCCATTGATGACTTCAATAATTTTGGACCAATATTTTGTTGAAACCTCCCCACCTCCTACCACCACTCCCTGAACTAGTCAAATGTTCCTGTGTCAGAAACTAAACAGAAGTACATATAAAGCCAGCTATGTCCAGGCACTCATAAAATTCACAGAACAGAATTCAAGGAAATGCAAACTTAAGAGTCTTTATGAACGGTACATAAAGCAGAGGTTTTATTTTTTATTTTTTTTTAATGTAGGGAGTGAAGTAGGTTAAGGGATTCTTTTTTTAAGATTTATTTATTTATGCACACAAGAACTGCAGTATAGGCCAGAGGTGTGGAAGGGTGAGAGGATTCACCAGAGACAGAGTGGGGAACAGAACAGGCGGACTGACTGAAAACGCTGCTGCGGGGAGCAGCAGGCGAGACAGGAGAGGTCTGCTGTGCCATGTGGGTCACCTCCCTGGCCAGGGATTGAACTCATGCTGTGGTGGCTGCAGGTAGCTTCATAGTGCTGCGTCTTAACCCCTTGCACCACCAGGGAGGCCCTAAAGCAGATTTTAAAGCCTTAAAAATTATTAAATCTTTTATGGATGTGGGTTATATCTATCGATATTTACCTATTAAGAATTAAAACTGAGAAGTATTTATTTAATAAAAATTATCTGGCAATCTGAAGACTAATCAAAATTATCAAACACCAGAACTATAATTTCCAACCCACCCCACATACTCATCATAAAGCTTAAATATAAAGTTGTCTGGACAAAAACAAGCAAGTGCTACTTATGTCATCAGGTCATAAACTTGAACAAATAGTAGGTAAAAAGAAAATGAACATTTCCAAGAAAATAGATAATTTTGATTCAAAGAACTTTGAAATACTAGTGTTAGTGGTAGGCTGGCACTGAGAATCTGTGAGCCAGCCATTGAAACTGCAAACTCTACCTCCATCTCCCAGCCTCCAACATCTCAGATGCCTTGCTATGAATCCCAGCAAGCCATAAACCAGACTTCCAGAATGGGGGAGGGGGTTGTCAGGGAGTCATGAGGGGGTGGAGTTAAGTTCTAGAAAGGTTGAAGGAAGAGACAGTGGTGGAACAGGGAGAAGAATGGAAAACACACTGGCAGGGTTCTTGTAGTCTTCTTTGCAGGGATGTGCAAAGACTGTGGTAGTCACTGTCTTGGCCCTCTGGGAGATTCAGCTTGTACAGTTGACTCCTCCCCACTCTCAGACACCTGCCTAGTCCCTGGCTTGCTGTTCCTGCCTGGAGGCACCCTGGATTTGTTCCCCTGGCAGCTTTGCTTTTGGTTCTGGGTAGTTCAGCTCAGCGTTGCCTGTTGGGCTGAACTGGTACCTATTAGGGAACGGTTGATTTCAGAGTTTGATCTCTGTATTTTGAAATCCTGCACCACCCAAATGAAGTGAGCATGTGCTAGATAAGTAAAATGAAATGTTTATCCCTTCAATCTACCTACAAATTTCCCTTTTATAGAAAATGAAAATCAGTGAAGAAAAGGAAAATCAGAGTACCAAATTATCTCCAATGCTATTATAGAACTTTATAAGATTGAATTAGTCATTTTTTTAAAGATATTTTTATTCAAGCATACAAGAACCAGGGTACAGGCCAGATGCAGGGGAGGGTGAGAGGATTCACCAGAGACAGAGCAGGGAGCAGAACAGGCAGAGCTACTGAAATGCACCACTGAGGGGAGCAGCAGGTAAGACAGGAGAGGTCTGCCATGCCATGTGGGATTCTTGCCGGCTGGCCGGGATCGAACCGGCGCTGCAGAGGCTGTGGGACAGCTTCACAGCGCTGTGCTCAACTGCCTGCGCCACCAAGGGAGGCCCAGTCATTATTTTTGACAATAATTTACACAACAGTTATATATTATCTATATGGGATTATATATTATATAATATATATGGCATATGTGTGCGTGTGTGTATATATATGTATGTATGTATGTATGTATGTATGTATGTATGTATGGTATTGCAGTCTAGAGACATCATCATTCAATGAGGTTACATGAAAACCAGTAGCAACAGCAACCACACACCACTGCCACCACCTTGGTATTTTGGAATGCACATGGACAACCATAAGCAAAGGACAAGAACCATAAATAACAGACAAGAACAGCTTCAAGCTTAGAACCCATTTCATCCTCTTAGCAGATACCTCAAAATACCCAAGCAACATTTTCTGGGCCAGATCCTAACCACTCCAGATAAAAATACAAGAGCCTGAGACCTATTGCCATATCTAACCTGGAGCTCATCTAACTCCAGAAGGGACAGGAGTGGGGACAGGGAAATTTCACCTATCAGTATACCTTTGTTCTGGAAGATATTTAACTTTCTGTCCACACACTCACAGTTCCAACATAGGAGATTCTTAGTTAAAATACTAATTGTGTAATCCTGCCAAAAAATAAATGCAATTACTTTTCTACAAATTAACAATTTAAAAGTCAGCCATAGGTTTATTTTTGAGTAAGCTTTCTTTAGCCTTTTAAAAATCAAGTGAAGAAATTAACTAGAGGAAGTGTTAGCAGCAGCTAAATTCAAGATAAAGCAAAGAATTATTTTTAGCATCATGAATTAAACAAATTAGTAAGTTAGTAAGGCTGCTAGATATACACAGTAAATTTTCCCATCACGGATTCTATCTAGCATAGGAGAGGTCCAGTGTATCTTATGGGAATACCGTTATTAACATAATCCTCCAACTTTCAAATTCATGTGTTGTTATCAACACTCTAAATTTAAATTCTGGAACAGTGCCCAGAATTTTTTGTTAACTGAAAACCAAGCATATCCCTGAAAGAAAGAGGTCTCCTCCCTCCATGGTTAATGCACATTTTCCTTCTCAATAGTTTTGGCAATACATTCTTAGAGTCTGTATAGCTCTAGCCTGGCTCTGTGTCATCAGTTCTCCAAAGTGATGTGTGTTATTAGCACAATGGGTGGGCAATTTTAAAAAGTACTTCAAACAAAAATGAAGTCAAATATGATTCATTTTAATTTTAAACAAATATTTGAAACTGAGCTCAGGAAGAGAGAGAGAGAAGGTCAATGGAGCCATGCAGTATATCACAGGAATGCAGGATTACAACACCCAAGAAGCTGTCATTATTCAAAACAACTGAGATCAGGTTGTTGCAGAACTCAGAATTGCTCAGATTTTAAAAAAGTTAATATGGTGATTAATATTCCATCTATTACATGATTGTGTTCTAAGGGGCTAAAGGATTGAGCTGTAATCAAACACACAACATATGTTAACTGCAACAAGACTGTAAAATAGCGTAACATCAGTTCGGGATAGTTGTTAAAATTCTCTTACCAGTCAAAATTCACTTAAGTTGCATGAAAACACTGCAGAAAAAAAAAAAAAAAAAAACAAAGAAAATGAGAACAGAAATAACAGAAAATGTGAAGGGTTGAGTGAAAATGAAATGATATGAAGAAAGAGCAAGAAAATAAAGGAGTATATTTAAGCTTTCTTGGTGTAAACAGCCAGAAGAAACTTAAAATTTCATGATCCAACATATGCAAAAATCAAAGACCAAGGTCACATTACTAGCTAGTGGGGAAGACTAAAGATGACTCAGTTAGTTCTTTTGTTTGTTTTTATTGCCATTCTTGTAGGCAGAAAGACACTCTAAAGACATCCACACCCTAATTGTAAAATCTGTGAATGTTACCTGGCAAATGTGGTTAAGGTTGCTAACTTTAAAATAGGGACATTAATACCCGCATTATTCAGGTGAACCAAATATAACTATGTAAATCCTTAAAAGCAGAGCAGTTTCTCTGGTTGTTCTCAGAGAGATTTGAAGTGTGAGAGGGACTTGACTCACTGTCTGCTGGTAAAGCAAGAGAGATACCTGGAAAGCAGAAATCAGGTGTTAGAAAACAGAATTTTAACAGCAAAGACTGGCCTCTGGGCAACAACCAGCAAGGAAACTATAATCTTTGAACTACATTTGCAAGGGACCAAATTTAACTTAAGAGCAAGAATGATCTCGGAAGTAGATTCATCCCCAAAAAGGAATATAACTCACTTACCACCTGATATCTGCCTTGTGAGATTAAACAAAGAAACCAGCTGAGTCACACTACCTGGATTTCTGACCCAAAGAACTGAGAAATAGGGATATTACGTTAAAAAAAAAAAACTAAATATATGGTGATTGATTATGACAGCAATAGAAAACTAACACATCCATCCTGGAGGTTAGCTGTAAGAGGAGTAGCACTACAAATACGAGCTCACAGTGAAATGAAACAGAAAGAGGCAACAGGGATGATTAAGCCTTGCTTCAGTAAAGCACAACTTGAATATACCAAATATATTTTACTGAGTATCTACTATATGTTGACAGAGTGTGTGTTGAAATTTATGTAAACAGTTATTTTTACTACTCATGGTCAAAGTTCCACTTTTGTAATATCTATGGCATTACCATCAGTTGGAACTATAATACCATGATTCTTTACACAAACAGGTTTAAAAAATTGAATACATGGGAAAAAATGATCCTTTGGTGAAAAACAGTATGTACATATCAAAGATGAACCAAATTAAGCTACAGGCAAAACTTGCCATCCAGAGTGACAATTTAATATACATTCAAATATCATTTAGCAAATAATTAGATATGAAAATCAATTATGTATGGAGGATGGGATATTATTTAAGGATATATTGAGAATAATTTGGACTTCAGTGTGTAAGTTAACAAGGCTCAACAGGCATGAAGATCTAAATTTTATTTTCATTTAATGAATCATAAAAGGTACACAGGGGGTCATGTAAACACTTATCTATTATTTCATATCCTAAGAGCTATTTAGCTATTACGTAGTTTTATACTATAGTTTAAGACCTATACTATAGTATAAACTAAACAACAGTATATAGGAAGTACTATATATAGTATATAGGGTAAACTGTAAATATAGTATAGTTTAAGATAAACTATAGCTTAGGATTCATAAGTTTAAACTATACAGCCAACATACATTAGGTATATTGATTGCCCTTGATTCCAGACCTTTGAAATACAAAACCAAACTCAAAAGAAAAATTCCACAGTATACACTGCTTGGGCTAACTGCCTTTCTAAAGAAGTAAGTATAGATTAAGAAGATGAATATTACCTTATTATACACTCAAGTTCACAATTCAAATGCCTAACATTTTATGGAAATGGCCATAAATACTATATTTAATCATTTTCATGGCTATGTAGCAGAAAAAATTTCATTGTTCAGAGTCAAGGAATTCAGTAACTAATCATACATATATGAAAAATTGTATATCATATATTAATATGACCTAGGTGCTATATATTCATATAACCTGAGCTATTGTTTTCTCATCATGTATGGTATCATAAAATTTAGAAAGGATTCTTAAGCTGTCTCTTGACAAATTTCATCAAAATGAATACAGGCCTCTTGATAATTGCTTAAGACATTCCCTAGGTATATTTTATTTTCTCTTTTTCATAAATTTCCTATTATAGCAAACCATTTTAAATCAAATTGTACACTTTTTCAAGCATATTCAGAATAGGAATCATCTTCCGAAAACTGACTGCAATATGCTTAACTCCCCTTAATTGTGCCAAGAGCTATGCCTATAAATTTCTGACTAGTTCCATTTGTTTTTTTTATTTAATCCATTAGCTTAAATCAATTGAACTAGAAAATTAAAAAATAATCTGAGATAAGCAAAATAAAGTTTAAACCAAACCATAAAATTCTGAGTGTGTAATTAAAATGTAATCCATATATACAGAATAAAAGAGATATGCTATACCCATACTACTAAAAAAAAAAATTCAACCAGGAATATATACTGACATTCAGAGGGTGTTTCATAACTATCACTATATATTAAACACAAAAACATAATGGATAAAACTAAGGTAGCAGTCTTACTCTAATAGCTAAATTTAACCCTGTATTATCTCAGAGTTAATGTTTGCTATTCTATATATATATATATATATATATATATATTTTCTTAGTTGATGCAGCAAAACTGGTCACCACTCACCACCTTCCATCTTTCCAAAATGAATTTGTGGTTTTGTTGAATTAAGTTCCAACCTAGGGGCCTCCCTGGTGGCACAAGGGGTTAAGCACCGCATTATGAAGCAATCTGAGCAGCCTCTGCAGCACAAGTTCCATCCCCAGCCAGCCAGGGAGCAACCCACATGGCGAAGCAGACCGCTCCTGCCTTGCCCACTGCTCCCCTCAGCAGTGGGTTTCAGTCAGACTACCTGTTCTGTTCCCCACTCTGTCTCTGGTGAATCCTCTCACCCCCCACATCTCTGGCCTGTACCCCAGTTCTTATATGCATAAATAAATGTCTTTAAAAAAAATAAGTTCCAACCTAAAAGGTTTAAAATATCATCCTAAGAAATAATAACACTATTTTCCATTAAAGACTGTGTAAACACAACTAAAAATAGGTTTAGATCCTCCTGAAAATGATCATTGGGCTATAGGATGAATCTGGCCAGATCTGAAAAAGCACAGAAAACTGAGGGTATTAATAAAAGATGATGAGTCTCCCCTCCACTTGCCAGGCTTGGAGCAAATGGATTTGCCTTGGGACACAGACATTCTCTGCCACATGATTTTGAAAAATAAAATCTTTGCAGACTGACCTTTTTCCAGGATTGAATTAGCGTAAAGTAATCTATAACGTTTGATATTTTCTTGGCCCTCAAGGTGGCTTACAGCCATAGCAAATGTGCACTTTTGCTTAAAGCTATTTGGTAGCCTATCCCAGATGACTGCAAACGTACAAGTTTTAGATTGAGAGAAGTCTGCATCATGTTAATCATATTCTTTCCAGATAGCAGGCCAAACAGGAGTTGCTTAGATACAGCAACACATTCATTAAGCCTGGTATGGAGAACGCTAGCAAATGACAACCTGGCATTTATCTTTCATTCTCACTACCCCATTAAAGCAACAGGCAACTTAAATTGTTAGTGGATAATTTTTCTCATATGAGAATGCCTTACAAAGAAATATATGTAACATCAAAGAAAGGAATCAGCATTTTATCACATGAAGCTCAATGAGAGAATGAAAACTAGCATTACATAAGAGAAAAGTAAAATCCTAGAAAAGCAAATGGAAAATGATTAAGAAAGTAGTAGATATTTGCCTCTAAACTTCATCATGTGTAGTTTGTAGTGCATAGACTTGAAAATCACACACCACACACCTGAAGGTTATTAATGGGGCCTAGTAGGGCCTCTCTGGAGGCGTGGGGTGTTGGATCTCAGCACTGTGAGGCTGTCAGCAGTTCCTGAGGCATTGGTTTGAGCCACAGCTAGGGAGTTGACCCACATGGTGCAGAGGACCTCTCCAGTCTAGCCTGCTGCTCCCCTCAGCAAAGTATTTTGGTCAGCCTGTTCTGCTTCCCATCTCTCTCTGGGGTATCTTCTCACGACCCCTATCCCTGCCCCCCACCTCTGGACGGCACCCCAGCTCTTGTATGCATAAATAAACCTTTTAAAAAAATGGGACTTGGGGCTGTGAAAATTCTTATTTGCTAAAGATGTTTGCAAGAGGATAACCAGATAAATACAAGATACTCATGACCCCTGGCAGCATTCACAGCTCATCATAGTGAGGAATGTCCTACTGATGCTTTGAAGAGCATAGATCACATCAGCCCAATGGCAGTGATTTATAGGCATCAGCAGCCCAGTTGTGCCCTTTCAGCTCTGTTGGGCACAACAGGAGCCTCCCAAGTCATTTAAGTGAAAGAAGCATGCATTGGCTGTTGAATTCCACATTTCTGGGGTTGAATTCTCATTATTTCACACACCTAACAAAGCTTCAAGGGTTAAGGTTTCAGCACCTTTCAAGACCCACCTCTTTTCTTACAAGAAGCTCCTGAAAAATATTACAAAGTGATTTTGTAGTTTTCTGTATGCACAAGGCAACAGCTTGAAGTTTTATTTCTGTCAAAGAAGTTGGAAAATCAAATCTATTTTTATAGATTACCAACTCTGACCTATTTCTACTGGGTATAGAGAGCCACTGCCTTCTGAAAGCTGAGCAAAACATTCAATGGCTTCATCATGTATATAAGATGAAGTTCAAACTCTTTGTATGGCCATTTTCCACCCTCCATAATGTAGTCCAGGATTTCTCAAGCTATGCATTGTTAACCTTTTATACAAGGACATTTTTTGTTTTGTGGGAATATCCTGTCAATTGTGTAATGTTTAGGAGACTCCTGGCCTATATCAAGTCGATGCCAGAAGCACCACATCATATCTCTAGTCATGTCACCAAAAATGTCCACAGACATAGGCAAATGTCACCGCCTGTGGACAGTCACTGATCTAGGCACAAACTACATTTCCAGGAATTTTCTACCAACAGCCCTTCCCCACCTCTACTCCCTACACACAAACACACACACACACACACAGAGAGAGAGAGAGAGAGGGAGTTTCTGATTAGTGAAATATTTAATTGTAGGCTAGAAAGTTTCCTGTACTTTCTCATCTGCTTATTTTTCAAGAATGAATGTCCTACCTATATCTTCTTTAATACCTGCTTTATGTTCCGAGTCCTAAAATTTTTTTCTGGACACGTCATTTTGAGTGCCAGTGTTTGTTTTTTAAAGTCTTGGTACTTGGCCTCCCCAGTGGCGCAGCGGTTGAGCGCTGGGTTGCGAACCTGCCCACAGCCTCTGTGGCGCCGGTTCGATCCCCGGCTGCTCCCCAGCCACCGGAGGAGGGTCCCACATGGCGCGCAGACCTCTCCTGCCGCCCGCTGCTCCCCTCAGCAGTGTACTTCGGTCCTTCTGCCTGCTCTGCTCCCCGCTCTGGCTCTGGTGAATTCTCTCACCCTCCCGCGCTTCTGACTGTACCCAGTGCATGTATAAACAAAACAAACAAATAAATAAATATAAATAAGCATGCCTCTATAAAATTAAAAAAATAAAGTCTTGGTACTATATTTAACTCTAGTACTAAATTTAACAACTATGACCTCAAAATCTCTATGACCCCTAATCTCTAGCCTTTCTACCTGTATTTGAGACAGTACCACCAACTTTGTGTACCTGGTTATTGTGAGAAACAAGTATGGTGATGTACATAGAAGTACTGTGACAATTAAAATACTAAAAAATGTAAGATAGTATTAATAAGTCATGAAGTGTCTTCTGTTCCTTCTCCTTTCAAAGTTCTTAATATTTAGCTCTTGTACTGCTACTTACATGTTCAAATTTCTGTCAAGTCTTCACCTTATGAACACAAATAGGATTCACAGGTTACAAATTCCCAAGGGTGACCAGGGCAATTTGGCAATTAATAATTAGCTTAACTCTTTAATCATACAGCCACCTCATGAAAAGGTAATTAATCTTCAGATTCTTTATCTTCCTACAGTCCTCAATTCCACAAGCCTAAAATATTTCCATAGTGTACAAAATATTTTAGAGCAATATTTGTTTGTATCTTTTATCTTTGACAGTTCATTATAGCAATAAAAGCAACTAGTTATATCTACCACATTTGAAATAGAAACAAAATGATCAATACAGCTGTATTCTGAATCTTATATGATAGAATGTTTATAAATCATATTTTATTTAAAGACTTTTGAATCCAATTAGATTACTAATACATTGGGAGGAGCTTTGGTTTTTTTGTTTTTTAGTAAATACTAACACATAACATAGTACCTATTTTTCTAATTTAGACTATGAGGTACCTAAAATTCCTATTGAGTTAATTTACTCAAAATAGAGAATGACCAATACCAATTATTATAAGTAAAGCAAATTTATTTTAAATCTCTACCATCTCTAATATTAAAATACATCTTTCAAAAACAAAAGGCATACCTTAAATACAGTGCATCTGTTTCTTGCTCACATTAAGCAATGAATACTCATGGGTCACCCATTTATAAAACAGATCACAGTGCACTGAAAATTGTACTCCAGCATCATATTGGCAAAGGTGGGAGACCAATTGAGTTACTGATCAAGTCTGTACATAACTATAAAGAGATACTCTTGAGGTTTATAAGTTCTATCTGGGATAAGAGCCTTTAAAAAAAAAATCAATGTTTCCTAATTGATCCACTAGACGTTTCATTTTGACAGTGAGGAGTAGAGTCAGAAATAGCATCTGGTTGATTTAATTCAGCACTTTACAACAGTGCACCATGATTCAGATGTGGTTGGAATGAAATCTATTGAGATTTAGAGTTAGGTTTTAGAGGCTATTTGATTTCTAAAGCAGCAAACTTGACAGCTAATTGATGACCTGGAATTGTAGATGAGTTGTAAAGTTAGAGCATTTCCATGGAGTTAAAGAGAGAGACCTAACAAACTCTACTGCTCATAATGGATCTAAATAAATACATTTCAAAAATATCAGGATATGAGAACCAAGTCACTAAAATCTGTATAGATTCAATATTGTGTGAAAGTTTATTTTTCAACATATGAGATCAATTTTTAAAATATTTAACTAATGATCTATACAGACTCTAAGGTAATGTTTAATGTGCTTGGGTCAACATGATCACATTTGCTAACACCAGAAGAATTCTTTCAAGACAACATAATTTCAAAAATTAAGAAAAATCTAATAGTCTGACAAGGAAAAGTTCTCTTCTTATATAAAATAGTTTCAGCTAAAAAAAAAAAAAAAAACAGGACCTCCCTGGTGGCACAAGGTGTTAAGCACCACACACTGTGAAGCAATCCACAGCCTCTGCAGCACAAGTTTGATCCCAGGCCAGCTAGGGAACAACCCACGTGGTGAGGTAGACCTCTCCTGTCTCCCCAGATGCTCCCCTCAGCAGTGTGTTTCAGTCAGTCTGCCTGTTCTGTTTCCCACTCTACCTCTGGTGAATCCTCTCACCGCCCCCATCCCACATTTCTGGCCTGTACCCCAGCTGTTGTATGCATAAATAAATAAATCTTAAAAAAAAAAAAAACTCCTTCTTCATGAAAAAAAAAAAAACCTTCAAATCTATATAGGCTCCCCATTAGAATTATCAAAGGTTGTATCAACCTATTAGAGACTATCTTTATTCACTACACTGTTGCAAATACCTGATGAAAATAAGGAATATCCTCTCTAATTTATCCTATCTCCTTTAGATCTAAAGATTATTGTTTTTTCTGGGAGTAAAATTTTTAAGAAAAAAGGTTTATGATGAAAAAAAGAATCCAAAGATAACTACACCCAATATAGAAGGTTCAAACTAGTCTAAATAAGTTATTGCACTTCCAGACAGCTTATCAAATTCCGCAGTTTGTGAAATGGTTACATAGTTTGTGATAATAAAGAAAGGACTTTCACCAACTCATATTTTAAAGATAGCTACTAAAAATAGTTAATACTAATATGGCCATTAGCAAGTACCAGGTTCTATCCAATTTATTTATATCTATTTAACATTAACAGGCAGAAACTATTACAACCCCTAATGTCACACTGCTAATAAGTAGCAGAAGCAGGATTATACCCTAGTCTTAGTCACTGCGTCTCCACTGACCCAAGCAAGCAAATAGCTGTAATGCAAGAACAGAGGCCAATCTTTTCTCAATTAAAAATACTAGCAATCATTGCATCAAACAACAAATGCAGATGGGGACCCCAATTAAAATGAGGCACCTTAGGCCTCCCCTAGTGGCGCAGCAGTTGAGAGCTGGGCTGCGAAGCTGCCCACGGTTTCTTCAGCACCAGTTCAATCCTCGGCCACCAGGGAGGGTCCCACATGGCACAACAGACCTCTCCTGCCGTGCCCACTACTCCCCTCAGCAATGTGTTTTGTCAGTCAGCCTGTTCTGTTCCTGGCTCTGACTCTGGTGAATTCTCCGACCCTCCTGTGCTTCTGACTATACCCAGTGCTTGCATAAATAAATAAATAAATAAACCTTTAAAATGAGGCACCTTAGGAAATAATCAATTCTTTGAGAATTAAATCTACCCTCTTTATCCCTCTTCCCCAATTAAAAGTCAAAAAGTGAGATGATTAGGTGTTTTCTAAGTATCTTGCTAGATGCAAGAAGAAACTAGGCCAGAAAGAGTTGAAGAATTAGCTCATAGGTAATGGAGTGCAAATAATTGCAGCAGAAACAGTAACTACTCTTAAAAAATCTAATTTCTACTTTCAGAGAGCACTGCAAAATTGTTAAAGTTTACATTTATCTATCTGCAATTAACAAGTCCCCACATGAACCACACTAAGATACTAAAAAATCTACTTGAAACAAACGTTTATAGTCCATCACAGAAAATTCCACCCATAGGAATAAACAGAAAAAGAATATTCTATGTTCATTTTAAATGTTTACTAACTCAAGATTTGAGATAATAAACAGTGGTGATTTTCAATGATTTCCTGACTTTTCTCACCTCCTCTGCCCAAAGGTGCAGGTGGGAAGCACAAAGGCCAGTAGCTATAATTTTAATGAGCTCCTTCTTTCTATATAAGGACTTTGCAAGGAACTGGAGGAGGTGGTGAAAATAGAATTCCTTATTTTCTTTACACCATGCAGACTGCTTAGAATTTTGCTATAGGAGAAAAATTAATTTCTGCATGAAAAGTTTTACTTCCCCCATTGAGTACACCAACCAGAAAATTCCCACTTATTTTCTATTTCTTATTTAACATCTTGTCTCCTGGACCCAAAGATAAACAGACTCACAGATTTCTCCTATCCAGGGTAAATGTCAAATAGAGAGTTCCCAACTAGAGAAAACTACAGTGCATTGCTGAAGCCCAAGAGCAACTACAGTTATACAGGAGGCAGGGACTTTGCATAGTTGTGTGCTGGTTACTGTCAATCATCAGAGGGTGGAGTCAAGATGTATCCCTTCTCAGTGTCTTAAGATCCAAAATCACAAATTTTGTAAGGAAATACAACCACCAGCTCCAGAGTACTGATTGCAGTAACATTAGGCAATGATTACCATTAAAAAGTGAAAATTGTTTGAAGGCTTAAGTCCTTTTAGACCTATTCTCAGCTCTTACTCATGACACTAATTCCTTTTACCAGTGTGAATGGAACAATTAATATGGTCAGTCCTCCAGAATGTGTGAGGTATGAAAATATTTACATTTTCATTCATTTATCAAAAACAACTATAGAGTATTTTGCCATCAAATGTTACCTCTGAAGGGGTAAATATGGTGAAAAATTAAGAAGATTCATTTCTGTAGCATTCAAGGTAGTAAGCACTCCTTGAATGTGATGGATAGGAATGCTTTCAAAGCAAAAAAACCTTGACCACATATGGAGAGGCTCTAACTTCATCATGGATAACTGGGGTTTTCAAAATGCAAACTCCCTCTTAAAGACTGCAGAGATAATTTCCCAAAAGGCTCTTCAGTATGAGGAATTTGAAAATAAATTATTTTCTATTCTATGGCTACTTATGTTGTTTATATTTTCCTCAGGTATACTGAAAAATCAAAATACTCTCAGTGAGAATAATATTAATGATAAATACTCATGTGAGTTACTGGCACTGCTCTAAACATGTTCCATACATTAACTCAAGTTAACTTCACTACAACGGTTATTAGTGCTGTTATTTTCCTTAACATAGAGTTAAAGAAACTCAGGCACAGGGGCTAATAAAAAGAAAATGGCCAAGCTAGCATTTAATCACAGGCAACCTGAGTTGAAAATCTGTGCCTTAACCCAAATGCACCCTAAATACCAACCCTATACTACATAATGTTACTCAATTAAAGAATCACATAAGAACACATTATAGAACTTTCCCAATTTTTTTGTAAATTTTATTGAGGTGGTTTACACCACTATATGTGATTCAGAGTTATAGGATCATAATTCTTCAGATATAAAAGTCACTATATTCAGATATAAAAGTCCCTGCTGGTGCAGCTGTTGAGCACTGGGCTATGAAGCTGCCTGTGGCCTATGCAGTGCCAGTTCGATCCCAGCCACCCAGCGAGGGTCCCACATGGCGCGCAGGCCTCTACTGCTGCGCCCGCTGCTCCCCTCAGTAGTGTATTTTGTCAGTCTGTCTGTTCTGCTCCCCACTCTGGCTCTAGTGAATTCTCTCACCCTCCCGCGCTTCTGACTGTACCCAGTGCTTGTATAAATAAATAAATAAATAAATAAATAAATAAATAAATAAATAAGTCTTTTTAAAAAAAGTCACTATACCACACCACCAAGGCTCCTACAGTCCTCCCCCACTAAATGTTCAATATTCTCAACCTTTCTTTGAAGAACCACAAATAACTTATAATCAAAATTATAAATTTTTCAGTTTTCTTTTCATGTATTAGACTTGTGGCAATGAGACACACATTTCATATAGACAACTATAATCTTACCTCCCCTCAGAGAGCCTAACAGATTCAATGGAAAAAACCATTCAAAATGCTTCCTGACTAAAGATATAAATGCTGTTGATGTCTCCTGAACTTTTACATAAAAGCAAAGGACATGTCAAGAACAATGTAATGGTAAATATCTCATTTGAGTTTATCAATTTTAATGCAGTAATTACATTCTACTAAAATACATTATTAATGACCAAGGTCCAGAAGGAAGGAGCATTTCCTTGACATTATGTAAGAATTATCCAACTGCAACTGTTAGAACCTAGAAAGATTAACATTCAGATTGAAGAAGTGATTAAGAATTTCCAAACAAGTCAAAGCTAAAGGAATTTATCAACACTAAATGAACCTTACAAGAAATGTTTAAGGAAGTTTTCTAAACTGCAACATCAAGGAAACAAACAAAAATCTGACTGGAAAATATAAATATATAGTAAAAGTAATGGATCACTAATTTATAAAGGAAATGGGAAGATTAAAAGAAAATAGTAATAACAGTAACTAAAGGTGTAAGAATTAGTTTAAGGATACAGGTAAGATAAAAATGTAAAACAACATATCAAAAATATAAAGTGTGGGAGTTGGGAAGCAAAAAAATGTAAAATTTTGAAATGTGTTCAAATTTAAGTAACTATCAACCCAAAACAGATTGTCACAAATATAGAAAGTTCTATCTGGAGAGAGCCTTCCTGGTGGCTCAAGGGGTCAAGACACAACCTATGAAGTTTTCCACAGCCACTGCAACACGACTTCGATCCCCAGCCAGGGAGCTACCCACATGGTGCAGCAGACCTCTCCTGACTCGCCAGCTGCTCCCCTCAGCAGTGTATTTCAGTCAATCTGCCTGTTCTGCTCCCTACTCTGTCTCTGGCGAATCCTCTCACACATACCCCCACACCTCTGGCCTGTATCCCAGTTCTTGTATGCATAAATAAATAAATAAATGTTAAAAAAAAAAAAAGTTCTATCCAGGGACTTCCTTGGTGGCGCAAGAATGCAATGAAGCAATCCACAGCTACTGCAGCACAAATTCAATACCCAAGTTCGATCACCGGCTAAGGAGGTGAACCACATGGCACAGCAGACCTCTCCTGTCTCGCTCACTGCTCCCCTCAACAGTGTATTTCATTCACTACTTCTGTTCTGCTCCCCACTCTAGTGAATCCTCTTACCCACCCCCCTGCACCTCTGGCCTGTATGCCAGTTCTTGTATGCCTAAATAAATTTAAAAAAAAAAAAAGACATTCTCTCTGAACCTCATCACAATCACAAAACAAAAACTTCTTTTATAAAGAAAGACAGCAAACAAAACAAAAACAAACTCTCACAATTCTGACAACACAGTGGTGTTTAACACAGGGGAAGCTAGAAGGAAGGCAGATAAATTGGGTCAAGGAGATGAAAACCATCGTGCTGGAGAGAAACTACACTCTATGGTGACCATAATGTATTACATACAGATGTCAAAATAGGAAGCTGTACACCTAAAACCTTTTCTTTAAAGAAACAAACAAGCAAACAAAAAGAAAATCTCAGATTATAAGAACAATTGTGGTCACTAGTGGGTAAAGAGGATGGCAGTAGGCAAGTCAAGTAAAGGGGGTTGATTGTACTTTGGTGGATGGAAACTAGACTTTTGGTGGGATAATGCAGCACATAAGGATGTTAAATTGTAATTGTTTATTTGAAACCTATATAATATTACAAAGCAATGTTACATAGCAATGTTGCATGAATATTTTTTAAAAACTAAGTATAAAATGGAAATGTTCTAGCACCCTTCCATCAGATATCTTGTTTATAAAACCCAACACCAACCATTACTGCTCGTGTCAACTGGTTATGACAATAATAGGCTCATCACATTATTTGTGAAACTGATACAATGACCCTAACTTACTAACCTCAGGGACCAAATATTATATAGTATTTAAAGCAATGCTGTTTCACTATGTAATATGCACATCAAAGACGTCTTTACAGACACATCACCCAAAGCAGTGATAGTGAAGGCAAAGATAAACAGCTGGGACTACATCAAATTAAAGAGCTTCTGCACAGCAAAAGAGACAATAACAAAAACAAAGAGAAACCCCACCAACTGGGAGAACATTTTTGCACACAACACTAATGATAAAGGACTGATCACAAAAATCTGCAAAGAGCTGATGAGACCCAACAACAACAAAGAAAATAATCCAGTCAAAAAATGGGCAGGAGAGCTAAAAAGAAACTTCTCTGAAGAGGAAATGCAAATGGCCAACAGGCATATGAAAAAATGTTCAACATCAATCAGGGAAATGCAAACCAAAACTGCCATGAGATACCATCTTACACCAGTGAGAATGGCACAAATTAAAAAAAACTAGCAACAACAAATGTTGGCGAGGGTGTGGAGAAAAAGGAACTCTCCTGCACTGTTGGAAGTGCAAACTGCTCCAACCACTATGGAGAGCTGTGTGGAGATTTCTGGACCTACTAAACATAGAGCTTCCATATGATCCAGCAATTCCACTCCTAGGTATTTACCCAAAGGACACAGAAACATCCATTCCAAAGAACACCTGCACCCCTATGTTTATAGCAGCACTATTTACAATAGCTAAGCTTTGAAAACAGCCCAAATGCCCAAAAATAGATGACTGGATCAAGAAGATGTGGTGCATATACACCATGGAATATTACTCAGCATTCAAAAAAGATAAACACATGCAATTTGCAGCAACATGGATGGCGCTGGAAGGGATCATGCTCAGAGAAATAAGCCGGAAAGAAAAAGAAAAATACCAGATGGTCTCACTCATAGCAGGTATCTAGAAAACTTAAATAAGGGACCAGGAAAATGAATATAAGAAAGTGAAAATCAAAATCAACAAAAAACTATGAACCAGAGACACTCTGTGGGGGGTGGGGGGCAGGGAGGGGAGGGATTGGGGTCAAAATAAGGGGGGTGCAATTGTATGGGAAATATAAAAATAAAATTTATTTTAAAAAAATAAAATAAAATAAAGCAATGCTGTTTCAGGAAATTTAGTAAATGAAAAATAAAACAAGAAATATTGTATTTTCAGTGAAATAAAAAGAGCAACAGAAATTTCAGGCAACTAATTTGAAGCCTTCTTTAGACCCAGGACAACACACTCAATGAGGAAGGGAAGAAAGCAAGGACAGGAACTGAGGGGTACTGAGACACATTTTATTTTTTTTATTTTTTTTTAAAGATTTATTTATTTATTTATTTATTTATTTATTTATTTATTTATTTATACATACATACATACAAGCACTGGGTACAGTCAGAAGCGCAGGAGGGTGAGAGAATTCACCAGAGCCAGAGCGGGGAGCAGAGCAGGCAGAAGGACCGAAGTACACTGCTGAGGGGAGCAGCGGGCGGCAGGAGAGGTCTGCCCTCCATGTGGGACCCTCCTCCGGTGGCCGGGGTGCAGCCGGGGATCAAACCGGCACTGAAGAGGCTGCGGGCTGCTTCGCAACCCAGCGCTCAAGCGCTGCACGCCACCAGGGAGGCCCATGAGACACATTTTAACCAAAGATATCCACACTTGAAGTTTTTTTAAAAACATGTTTGACACAAACTAACACCTTTATATTCTAAATTCAGCCCATGTGTATGTTTTAATTGCTAACTCCTGCTTTAAATATTAATCTAAGCTCATAGTTTCCTTCCTAGGACTTCACATTTGTCACCGTCGCCCCTTAGACCTCATTAAGTCATCCCAAACTAAAGGGCAATTTAAATAAATAATGATAAATATTTTGAAATTTTTTTTTTTAAACTTACGCACTCCATTAAAGAGTGTGCTAATCACAGGCTCTGGGACCAGAATCATCTTTATATGAATCTCATTTCATCCACAATTGCTTATCAGTTACATAGATGAACTTGGGTGTTTCTCAACTTCTATGTATCTGTTTCATTATCTATAACACAGAGGTGATAGCAGGACAATGTCACAGGAATGTTGTGAGAATTAGCTGTGTCAATACCTAATAATCCAGCACCTACTGAGTTCTCCATTACAGATGAGCTACCGTAATTACTATTGGAACACAACAGATCCCTAAAAGTCTCTAGACCCAATCACAAATAAAACCACTACAGTGATATCCATATTTCAAAAAAACAAAAAAGTTCCTAGACAAGAAAATGGATTAAGACATCCTTCAATTAGTTTATTATAAAACAAAATGCTTCAGTGAAATGATTTATTAATACAGACAATCCCTCGCATATAAGGGTTCATTTTCATTTATGATAGTCTAATCAATGTTTTGCTTCAATCTTGTCAGATGTGTCTTGTGTTGACATTGAACTTTAATTTTCCATTTGCATTTTTCACTGTTTCTTCCTCATCATTTCATTATAGCAACATATGCTTGCTAAGCATTATACTACAGCTTCTACCATTTCTATTACTTTATGCCTCTATGTGAAAAAGCCTTTAATAACATCTCCTGTGATCTAACATGGAGAGATTCTCTTCTCAAATTTCATTGCTCTAGTTATACGACCAAAGCTAAATCACTGCTGTTTCACTTCATAAGACCAACCTCATCTATCAGAAGGAAAGAACTGATGTGTTTGGATTTGAATGATAGATAACATTAATTGATTGATTAATTACTGTACACCAGGTCTAGCAGTAAACATTTCTTGCATGCATTAATTCTCACAGAAATCCTGTAAGGTAGACATGATTAATACCCATATTATACTGAGAGAAATTGCAACAGAGTCGCATAACCTCACAAAGGTCACACAGTGGCAAGGCTCTGATTTAAACACAGAACATATGTTCTTCCCTGTTATATATAATATTTCTCATTGTAATATATTATTTCAGTTAGAAGCAGTACTTAAACTTTGCCTGAAATGTCCTGTCTTGTACAGGTATATCAATATCTAACTCACAGTTTGTATTATTTATACATATGAACCATCTAGTATAATGACTAATACAAAGTTGCCATTTAATAATACTTGCTTTCCCTCTGTTTTCTGGAAAACAATGGCTCTGGTATGGCACAAAAGATATTTCTTCAGTCCTATGCAGAAAATATCAAACAAAAATAGCATTTTTGGTAAAAAAGCCATTTGGAAGACAGTTTGGTAGTGTCTTATAAAATTAAAGATGCCTTAATCATATGATCTGGCAATTATTCTTCTCGGTATTTACCAAAAATGGATTTGCCCACACAAAATCTGCATAAAGATGTTCATTGCAGCTTTCTTGTTAACTCTTATAAATTAGAAGTGACTAAGAAGTCTCAGTGGGTGAATGAATAAGACAATGGAACAACATTTGGGGCAAAGAATAAATGAGCCATCCAGTCATGCAAAGACATAAGGAAATGAACACCATATTGCTAAGTAAAGAATACAGTATGAAAATGATTCATACAGTCATATGTTCCTTAACAATGGGACACACTTTGAGAAATGCATTATTAGGTGATTTTGTCATTGTCTGAACATCACAGAGTGTAATTACACAAACCTAAATGGTATAGCATACTACAGACCAAGGCTACAGGGTATACCTATTGGAACCCTGTCACACATGTGGTCCATTATTAATTGAGACACTGTTTATGATTCCAACTGTATAACATTCTGAAAAAAATCAAACCTATGGCAATAGTAAAAGATCAGTAGCTATAAAAGGATAAGGAGAGGGAGGGATAAATAAGCAAAGGATAGATTTTTACGGCAGTGAAATTACTCTTTATGATATAACAATGAATATGTGTCATTATAAATTTTTCTAAACTCATAAAATGTACACAAAGAGTGAATGCTAATGTAAACTATGGATTTTAGGTGATTGTGACGTCAGCATTGGCTCATCAATTGTAATAAATATACCACACTGGTGGAGAATGTTGATAATGGGGGAAACTATACATGCATGGGATCACAGAGTACATTCCACTTAATTTTGCTGAAAACCTTCAACTTCTCTAAAAAAATAAGAAAAAAATATTTTAGACTATAAGCTCCTTAAGAGCAGGGATATTTTCTGTATGTTTGAAAGTTTTGTCTTTAAACTAAATTTCAGACAACTAGCTCACTCCCAATTGACAAGGCCAGGTACCATATGGTCCAAATGGACTTCATTTTCAAGTCTTCAATCTATGATATTATAGTCTAACATGTATCTCTTACTTATGCAAGATTGGGAGGACTTTAAAATAAACTTGCAATCAAAAATATCTTGATTAAAACATATGTGCTCTAAGTGAATTACCCCCTGAACATGGGTCTCTTGAGCTGTAGACTGCTGTAAAACATCCTCACTTGGTTTTTGTGAGATTCGTGTAATGTGAATATGTGCAACATGGGAATGATCAATTTTAAAGGAAATTTCAGAAGAGCAACTCAAATACTCCTAAAGTAAACATTCTAAATTATCAGGCAAGGAATTTACTGGTAATCAAATATTTATCATAACCATACCTGCCATTTTATTTTAAGTATGTCAAATTTGCAGTTACTTAACTTATAATGCAAAAACCCCTATTTTAATTAATAAAAATATGATATTTATAGATTCAATATACAGGCTTAAAACATAATTTTACTATTTTAGAAGGCAAAAAAATATTTTTAGTGAAACTCTTCATAGTAATACCTTTCTGTTTATTACAACTATAACTACATAGTTCTTGTTTATAAACACAACACCATTTATAAGGTTTTATTTCTTCGGGAGAGTAGACTGTGCTTCAAGTGTTATAAGACTGCTTGTTTCAAAAATCTGTAACTGGTAGGAATTCATACTTGGGAAAAGAGGAAGGAAGGGCTAACTTTGGTAAAGCATACTTTATGGTGCCTGGGGAATTTTTTGTTAAGTTTCTCTTCAAGTACACAGTCTTGAGAGGAATGTTTACTGGAAGAAGGATCATCCTGCAAACCTGATGTTAAGTACCATCCCTATACAAGTGGTGTTTTCTTTTCAGGAAAACACTGGCATATTGGCATTCTCCTCCCTCCAAAAAAAAAAAAAATCACTTAAAGAAATTTAGGAAATACCTCTGGAAAGCATTTTAATATAGTAAACAAATTCAAAATAACTTATGGCTCAGCTTCCAAAAGCAAGGTAGGAATATTACTGCTTACTAAGTCATGAACCTCATTTTATATTAAATTCTGTTACTTCCCTACTGTTTTTTTCTTGAGGACCCCAAAGGCTATATTTACCTGGCTACAATATTGTTGCCCTGTAATACTAGAGAGTTTTCAACATAGGACATTTTACTCTCCTAGTCATCTTTTTGTGACTCTAAATTTGTCGAGTTATGGGTTTGCTCCATGAAGGCCACTTTTAATAAAGTACCTTAATCTTAAAAATATGTTCAAGTTCTCTCTTTCTTCTATATGTCTGAAAATTGCCTGATAGTACAAAAATTGCCTGGATGTCTCCTCCTGAAAGGACACTTAATAAAGCAGCATCAGCATGTTGAAGTTTAATGACTAAAGTAGCATTCAGCTTGATCTATTTCAATCTCAGTTATATAGAGACAAATAGATAGAAAGCATTTACAGTCATTTTTGGTGCCATTTTGTTATGTCTTAAATGTTATTTACTGCACTATTTTCTTGGTTTCCTGTTCCCATTAAAAAGCTTAGCTCATTGGAATTTTTTCAGGAGTCAATTTAAAAGAACTTATCCTACCCAGTATTGAACAAATGGAAGAAAGTAAACACATAGGATCCTTCAGAAAAAAATTTGAAGAACATGCAATGAGAATGACTGTCCTGTTCTTGTTAAAATCCAGAAAGCAATGGAAATATAGCACATAGGTGCATGTATACCACATACATACATATGTGTGTGTATATAGAGAGAGATATATAGATATATCATTATAATAGTTTTAATTCAAAATAAAAGTATTTGTATCATTTCTAAGGCATTTGAAGTTCTAAAGTAGTGACTATCAAAATATGGTCAATAGATTACTGCTGGTGTAGACCCCCCAAGTGATGTTTAAATAGACATGTTACACTATTCATGTCTTCAGTATATTAATGGATGCATTAAAAATTTATTATAACTGCTGCAAATGAGACATTAAGAAAGAACATTGTGCACCATCTCACTGACAAAAGCAAACACCTCTCCTGGCTTTGTCTCCATTTAAATTACAAGCAAAATACATAAGACATGAAATCCTGGTTCTTTTGTCTGGAATCCTAAAAATTTAAAATATTAACTTAAAGAAACTCAAATGTCAAGATAAGCTGACTTGGGTCACAGGGAATAAGCAAAGATTTGATCCGCTGAAAGAGAAAGAGCAGGTTATATGGCAACAATTAAAAAGAAGATTGAAGAACCTTACTTCTAGTATTCTTTGGGGCAGCACAATAGAAAAATACTTAGTGTAGCAGCTAAGACAATAAAATAACAATTATGGAAGACCAGTGTCTAAACTTTGATCCATTTCAGAAAGAAATTTAAAATATCCTCAACTGGTATGTTAGTTTGAACAAATATACAAATGACTTAAAGCAGTACTGTCCAATAGGACTTTCTAAGATGATGATGAAAAGTTTCTAGTTTCACTTTATCTACTACGTAGCCACAAGTTCACATGGCTATGGAGAACTTGATATGTGACAACTCCAAGTGAGGATATAAATTTTAATTTTTTGGATTTTATGTAATGCTAACTAAAGTTTCATGGAGTAGTGGCTACCATATTAGGCACTGAAAGTCTAAAATAACATGGTGCAGAAGAGAGAAAAATACAAAGCAGATGAATAAGGACAAAAATTATCACAACTGGATGAGCCCAAATGACGCTGGAAAATGAGAGATCACTTAGGGAGAGGGAGGAGATAAATCCATGTAAAAATACTATATTTTTCATTTTAATTTTCTAACTATGTTTTCACATTTCAGCTATTTAGTCTGCATCTTTATCATTTCATACCAAATGGGCTAATTAACCATGCTTGGGAATAAAATAAGAAAAAAAGAAACACCATTGAGTATATCTATTGTATATTGTAGTTAGTTAATACATGTTTGAGCACCTGCTTTTCAATACTAAAGTAACTCTTTTAGATATTGTTAAGGAAAACTATCTGAGTCAGATGGAGCCAAGTAAAAATTACAGTGTAGATTCTGTGCCTCTAGGGAGCAGACCAGGTAAATAACATGCTTACCCTATTATAGGGTGATACCTATACAAGATCTGATCCTGCTTATATGGATGACATGCTGAAATTTCTAATTTTAATACTTAAGATTAGGACACATATTAATTCACACAAATTGTGAATATTTTTAAGACATAATGTGGCTTAGTTGTCAAGATATCTTAGCAGCATTCTTAATGGCAGATATGAGGACTAATTAAATGCCTTATAATATTTAATAAGAGGCAATAATTCAGATGCAGAGATTCTTATTTCTATTATCATGAATTAATTTGTCCTTAAGCTCAGAAATTTAGATGTGTAATTATGAGGGAAAAATATATATTTGAGGGAAATTAAGAATTTTAAATATGAGAACACACAGGACATTTCATCTTAGTTTTGTACAGTTTTACTAAATTAAAAAAGACAGAAAAACCAATCTTTTAGCAGCTGTTAATAATTAAATTGCTTTAATAATGAATGATATGTGTATATCAAGACAGTAATTATTCACTTCATGTCTAGGTTATCTAATGACATTTAAACTTAACTGTTACAATATAATAGCATCTTAACTTGATTTTCTATTAAAGCTGCAAGATCTTAGCATTGTTTAATAATGTACTGGAAGAAAGAATTTCATGTCTAGGCTTAAAAATGCTGCATACCAAATTTTAAGGAATTCTAAATATTACAAATTAAGTGGTTATTTCAAAAAAGAGTTTGGCTTTCTAACCTTAAAAGTTTTGAGGGGGCCTACCTGGTGGTGCAAGGGGTTAAGCGTCAGCACTATGAAACAATCCACAGCTACTACGGCACAAGTTCAATCCCCGACCAAGGAGGTGACCCACATAGTGCAGCAGACCTCTCCTGTCTTACCCGCTGCTCCCCTCTGCAGCGGATTTCAGTCAATCCACCTGTTCTGTCTCCCACTCTGTCTCTGGTGAATGCTCTTACCCCCCCGCACATCTGGCCTGTACCCCAGCTCTTGTATGCATAAATAAATAAATCTTTTTTTAAAAAAAGTTTTAAGTATCCTTATGTAGAAAAAATAAATGACTCAATTATGGTAATGCACCTCAAAAAACTCCCACAGCTTTTACAAGTGGCTCAAATCTCTCAGAGGTACAGGCTATATTCATGCCTATGCAACTCTTTTTTCCTCCAACTAAACTTTTTAGAGATTGTATTTTTGAGGATACAAAAGTAAATAAAACATATACCTTGAGAAGAGAAAGACATGAATTCCTATCTGGTACATTAGGGGGAAAAATAACAACATGCTTAATTTTTCAAACTGAACTTTCATTACAGAGCTCAATCTTGTCGGTTAGTCCCGCAGGCCTACGGGGTTCAGGAACATGGCGGAGGGGCTGGGGATGAAAAACGCTTCTACTCACATGGATGGCTGCAGGAACTCACGCTTTATTTCTGAGGGGGCAGGTTTTATATATATATATATATATATATATATATATATATATATGTATATATGTGAAAGTCTGCGCATGCGCTTTAGGTGGCTTGCGCATGTGCTCCGGTCTGCGCATGCGCCTTGGTTATTGACAGCTCCCCCGTTTTTACTTTCTGCGCATGTGCTTTCCATGGACCTTGCATCTTTCTGTTAAGATTGCATTAGATTTGTAGTTCTTTCGGTTGGTGGAAGCGAACACTACCTCAGGTCCCTCTGTCAGCCAGAAAGCAGCATTGCCAAGGCGGTATTGCCAAAGTTAAGTTTCGCGTCTGTTATTGACACAATCTATCTGTTCTACCTTCAGTATGATCATTTTTTCCTTTGTCTATGCACCTTTCTTTGGATAATAAGCTAAAAATTAAACAATAAAAATAATAAAGTAATCTCCAATAAAGTACCAACAACATGCTAAGCAAGATAATAGGTGATTTGTGCATATTTTCTGTCCTTTGAACAAGCCAGTATAGTTATATATTGAATGTCTCAATTTATAAGCAATGAAATCTTAGGCTTAGCAAGGTTCAAAATAGCCTGTCCAAAGTCATTCAGTTAGTAACTTGAAGAGCTAGAAATAAAATCAAAGTTAGTTCAAAGTCCTCACCTAACAACCAAGGAGTTAAACAAGGTGTGATATAGGCATCCTGGAAGGAATAGGAGAAGATGTGATGAGAGGACAGATGTTTTCTCTTTCCTGATGCTACTCTCTTCACCAGCAGCATTCTCTATAGCACACTGAATAGTTATATGAACATGACTGCTCTATGCTTCAGTCAATCCTGGCATGAATACGAGAGTGCTCTTTAAAAGCAAGAGAAAAATATCTACAATGTAGGGTCACTTGGTACAAGAATAAAGTTAAATTATATGAGACCCTACTTCAGGGATCATTTGATATCTTGCTCCTTTTTAATTTTTTTTTAAAGATTTATTTATTTATTTATACAAGCACTGGGTACAGTCAGAAGCGCAGGAGGGTGAGAGAATTCACCAGAGCCAGAGCAGGGAGAAGAGCAGGCAGAAGGACTGAAGTACACTGCTGAGGGGAGCAGCGGGCGGCAGGAGAGGTCTGCGCGCCATGTGGGACCCTCCTTAACACTTTGTTTG
This sequence comes from Talpa occidentalis, assembly GCF_014898055.3. Lineage (NCBI taxonomy): Eukaryota > Metazoa > Chordata > Mammalia > Eulipotyphla > Talpidae > Talpa > Talpa occidentalis. The sequence goes on from NW_023601653.1 coordinate 29,766,873, forward strand.
GCCTGGTAGTTCCTTAAAGATTAAATATGAACATACCATAGGGCCCAGCAATTCCACTTTCAGGAACCTAACAGGAATGAAAACATACGTTCACACAAAGACCCATGCATGAATGCTCTAACAACATTACTCACAATGGCCAAAGTTTGGAGACAATACTAAAGTTCATACGGAAGTGAATATGGTTTTCCGATACAACACTCCTAAACAATAAAACACAAATGAACTATACTTATGTGCTACAACATGGATAAACCTTAACAATGTTATGCTAAGTGAAAAAAAAGGCATAAAAAGCTACATACTCTATGGTAACATCTGTATTATATCCAGGAAATGCAAATTTATAGAGACAAAAAAGAATATCAGTGTTTCCTAAACTGAGAGAGACTGCAAAAAGCTCTGAGGAATTTGGAGGTTAGTGGAAATTTTTGAAAACTGAATTGTGATAATCATATCACAGCTCTTTAAGTTTACTAAAAATCATTGACCACTGTAATAGCTAAGTTTTAGAGCATGTAGAGTCTACCTAAATGCGTTTTTTTAAGAATAATAATGCCTTACATGGCTATACCTATTGTTATGTTCCAATGAAAGTTTGTTATGTTCCAATAAAATTTGAAATCCATTTAATTTTTATGACAAAATCTGTAAAAAAAAAACTTTCTTAGCTCACAGGCTATACAAAAAATAGGCATAATATTTAAATCCGAAGAAGTACAAAGCTAATAAGAGACATCACTATGCCGATCACCCAGGAAAAAAGGCATGTTAACATGTCTTTGATTTTTGTATTTTCATATACATTATATCTCATCTCCTTCAATTCTGTAAAGGAAGTATTTGTATTATCATTCAAATATTTCATAAGTAGAAGCAGGAAGAAACAAAGAGAATTAACTAAATTCATATAAAATTAAGCAAACATAAAAATTAAACTATTTGTATGAAATTCTATAGAATTCATATCTCACTTTTCAACATTTAGTGCACTTAAAATTTAAAAGTGAAACAGAATTCATTTCTTCCCAAAATTCACATGTAATTGCAAAAAATTAAAGGCTGTTGGAAAATTTGTGACAGTGTATGATCAGTCAGAATCTTAGATTCCTCCTCCTTATAAGTAAATCCTAGTTGTAGCTTTTAGACTATTCCTGTACCCTCTTTGTTCCTCTTTCTTTCCTCTTATTTAAAAAAAAAAAGAGGAGGGCTTCCCTGGTGGTGGAAGGGGTTAAGAAACAACTTGTGAAGCTCTCCACAGCCACTGCAGCATGAGTTTGAGCCCTGGCCAGAGAGCCACCCACACGGTGCAGCAGACCTCTCCTGTCTTGCCCGCTCCTTCCCTCAGCAGTGTACTTTAGTCAGTCTGCCTGTTCTGCTCCCTACTCTGTCTCTTGTGAATCCTCTCACCCCTCCCACCTCTGGCCTGCACCCCAGCTCTTGTATGCATAAATAAATCTTTTTTTTTAAAAAAGGCAATATCTTTGCTTACAAAATAGAGATTTAAAAAAGAGGAAATGTCTTTCCAACTTCACACAGTTGTAACAGATATCAAATTATATTCATATTCTGTAAATCTGTAAGTAAGGTTTAAAGGCTATAATAAATCAGATACACAACTTCACTTCATTGATTACTGAAAAAGCACCTCAAAATTGCTGAGGCTGATGTTTAAGGTCTGAATACCAGCTGGCTAGGGGCATCTCAGTCCTCCATTGAGGAATTCACAGACCAGAAGTGAAAACAAATTATTTCAATGTCATGTCAAGGCCTCCTGTCCATTTAATAAATTTATAAAATTTACATTTAATACATTATATAAATGGTTTTAATTCTGCCAAACAAAAAATGCTACATCACAATATGGTATGACTGTGATTATAACCCTATACCGTAAGTAATTCTGGTATGCTTCAAACCATTCTGAATTGGGCACAAGGTGTATCAGGATCTTCATAATAAGCACTTGCATCAGCTGCTTAAAGAAACTTGGGTAGAAGTGAGTTACATCTATAAAACAAGAGACCTGAAACTCTGAAAAATCAGTTTAATTATTTATATTTAAAATTCCAAATCCTAATCAAGGAAAAAGGTACAATTCCATTCCTCAATGGGATTTCTAATGAAAAGTTTGTTCTAAGCTTAGATGAGTGAACTAAACACATTTCCACAGCTGCTCCAATTAAACAAGGATAACTTAAGTAAACAAAAGCATTTGCATATGATCTCAATAAAAACAATAGTGTCTTGCAAATTCATTCTTGGGACTGAATCAACTATATGAATTAACTTCTCCAGAAGTTGAATGTACAATACAATAGTATTCTTTATGGTATAGCCTTCAAATCTGCTTCTTTTTAACCATTGCCAAAATGTCAGGAAATGCCTGTAATCCATAAAAATGTTCCACCCAGACACTATTGCTTGTACATGGTCTATAATGTTCATTTTTGAAATGAAGAGCTGCATTTCCATTTCTCAGCCAGATATTAAGAACATCTGCCGGTTGAGCTGAGTTGAGGGGAAACATAGGTTGGCGACTGCAAAGGGAAGTTTGCAACCATCCCAGAGATCTCCTGCTGTCCAATATTCTGCTTTTTTCCTAATAAGCCTAACTGAATAAAAAGTTCCTGGCTTTCTCTCTTCGCTGGGAGTAGCCTCAAGTAGATGACAATCAATAATACAATGTTTTACATTTCTATTCTGCTGTTTATCTGAAGAAACTGAAGTATTGTGAAGAAACCCAGGAGACATCCATTTTGGAACCATTATTAAGTAGAACAAAAGAACTGATTAAGTCTCCATATTCACTGCAAGCAAAGACTATCACAAACTGGATGACTCAACAGAGGCCCAAAGAAGAAAACTGAAAATTATTGTCTAGTGCTGTGGTTTTCAAGTTTTAAAGAACATTGTAACTTCAAACTATTTACTGGATTCACAGAGCACTCAGTTAGCTTCCTATGAATCTCTATATCAGGAACTTTTCATTCAATTCAACCAAAGCTGCGCCAGACACGTTGAATATTTGCAGCATAATGCTGTTAACTGCAAAACAAACGTCAGTGAGAGCCGATCCTCCTGTTTTATTTAATAGCAACAACATTCACAAAACTCAAAACAGACACATTTAATGAGATATTTGAGTCTGGAAAATCATTATTCTAGGACTTAGAAGTCGAAAAAATTCATGTTTAATCCTGCATATTTGACCCATGTTTACATAGAAGGAATGCCATCCCTTCTGAGGAACCACTGAGTGGAGAGGCATCACTAAGCTACATGAGTAAGTGCAGTAGTAGAAATGGGCGCAGTGCAGGTTTTCTATGACCCGAGCAGACAGGGTAAAGGAGGAGAGTGTCCTGAAACCCTCAGTGGCTTTTCAGGCTTTTATTGGAATTTACCAGGTACACGGCGGTGGGGGTGCTGGGATCCAGCCTCCCTGCCAGCCTCCAAGCCCCCAGCAAGTCTTCACTCTACCTGGGCTCTCCGGCATTCTCTGGTGGCCTTGTTCTCTGCTGTTCTTGTGGTTCTCTGCTCTCACGGTGTCTCCGTGACACCGCCCTTATAAGCCCAACCTTAGCCCAGGTGTACCCACTTACGCGTGCCCACACCCTACTCCAGGTGTCTGCCATCAGGCATGCATGCAGGGCCACAAGGATCCATCATCTATCCTAAAGGCAGGAGGGCAGAAAAGCCTCATATCATTTACTTACCCTACAATACACAAGCCACACCGCATCCACCCCCAGGATAAACTCATTCTTGGATTGGCGATTCTATACTGTTGGGGATAATCGCCCAACCCTCAGGGTTTCTGTCTGCGGTCACTCCAACACTCAGCCTTCATAGCCACCAATGCAACATGCAAACTCCTGCACTCAGGCCAACCCATTGCACAAGCACATGTGTCAGGGATCCGTGGATACAAGCTCCAGATGCAGCCTCTCTTGGGTCCCCTCTTTGGCTGTGGGCTCCCCCACAAGCCACATTCCCCACCCGGCCCCAAGGACAAGTTCCTCAGCTCCTCATTCTCACTCAACGATGAGCAGGGCATCACCCACAGGTGATTTTACGAGGCTCATTGGCCTTTTTCAACATATTCAAGCTGCTTTACAGCTGCTTAGGGCTTCCCAATCTCAGCACCAGCTTTTGCCTTTTTAAGTTGGCTTTTTCTCTACTTGGCGGCAGAGAACTTGGCGAGGGCTTCCTCCCTTAGCCAATTTTGGGCTCTTCTACCAAGGCCCACTGGCCATGCCTTGATTTTTTATCTCCTGGGGTTTACAAAACATACCATCCACCCCAGGGTCCCCAAAATGTAACAACCTGCCAAGTTTCCTCCACCTTCTTTCTGGCGGCATTGTCAGTCCATGTAGGGGCAGGAAGGACCACAGGTCAGGTTTTCTGATCCAGCAGAGCAGGTAAAGGAGGAGTCAGAGTCCTCAGTGGTTTTTGCAGGCTTTTATTTAGATTTACCAAGCATATGGCAGGTAGGGGTGCTGGGGGGCCGGAGGCTGGCAGAATTTCCTGGTCCCAGCAAAGCCTCACTCTGTCTGGGCTCTCTGGCATTCTCTCTGCTTCTCTCAGCTTCTGTCCGTTCTTGGCTTCTGCTGGCATTCCCGTGATGCCGCCCTTATAAACTCAGTATCTCAGCCCAGGTGTACCCACTTCAGGTGCCCACCATCAGGCATGCATTCAGGACCACAGGGTTCCCTCATCTATCCTGATGGCGGAGGGCAGAAAAGCCTGATACTTTTACCTTACCCTACAGTCCATTAGTCCAAATCCACTGGCTTTTCCCTTTGTCAGCACTGGCGAGCTCCAAATCGTGGTCCTTTCTTCCCCGATAATTCTGCTGCCTCAGGGGTCTTGGGCTGGTCCTCTCGGGCATCCCCTCCTCCAGACGAGGTCTCGTCCCACAGCTCCCGAACGTCGTCCATCTCCTGTGCTGCCATGACAATGCCTCCAGCATTGTCACAGGCTCTCGGTCTGCTACTCCTCAGTCCCTCCAGAGGTCTTCGGAGGGCTCCATACCCATCTGCTTCAGATCATCCTGCCGATTATGCCAATTGTAATGGGCAGGAATGGGCACAGTGGAGGTTCTCTATGACCCGAGCAGATGGGGTAAAGGAAGAGAGAGTCCTGGAGCCCTCGGTGGCTTTTGCAAGCATTTATTGGGATTTACCAGGTACACGGCAGGCAAAGGTGCTGAGGGGCCAAGAGGCTGGCAGGCCTCCCAGGCCCCAGCAAGTCTTCACTCTTCCTGCTTCTCTTTTGCTCTCTTGCCCTCATTCTGTTTCTCTGCTCTACTGGCATCCCCGTGATGCCACCCTTACGAGCCCAGCCTTAGCCCAGGTGTACCCACTTACGAAGCCCACACCCTACTCCAGGTGCCCACCATCAGGCATGCATGCAGGACCACAGGACCGCAAGGATCCATCATCAATCCTAATGGCGGGAGAGCAGAAACTTTATTTACCCTACAGTAGGTATGGAAAACTGAAGGTAAAGAATTAGGCAGGGCATAAAACTAAGATTAAGACACTATTTACAGTGAAATTTAGAGACTCCGGGGATTCTAACATTGGGTAGCAGTGGGAAATCTTGATTTCCACTTCCATATTTTGGGAGAGTTTGTACAGATTTAAGAGCCTCTACAACTCCTCAGATTGACCATAACTTTATGACTCAAAATGGTTTCCAAAAGGCAGGGCAAATGATTATTTAAAAAAAAAAACAAAAACAGGGCCTCCCAGGTGGCACAGGTAGTTGAGCACAGCGCTGTGAAGCTGTCTGCAGCCTCTGCAGCACAGATTTGATCCTGGCCAGCCAGGAAGATACCCACATGGCGCTGCAGACCTCGCTTGTTTCGCCTTCTGCTCCCCTCAGCAATGTATTTCAATCAGTCTGCCTGTTCAGTTCCTCCACTCTGTCTCTGGTGAGTCCTCTCATCCTCCCACGCATCTGGCCTGTACCCCGGTTCTTGTATGCATGAATAAATAAATCTTTACAAAAAAATACTGTTCCTGTCAACAAGAGTTAGAACTTCCCCAAACCCATATCCCATCCAAATTAAGTGGTGCCCCACTAGACTACTCATTTAAGAAGTATCTCTCAGCTTATCTGTGTTCTTAATTCTATTAAGACTACCACTCAGCCACCTCATTTTCCAGTATTCTCATAGTGAAGATAGGCTCAAATACTTTTTCAGCCCTAAATTGCTAACACAAGCAGATTCACTGTAAGATTTCCTTAATATAATTTGGCACACGGCTTCATGTCAACTCAAATTGACATAATTATTAATTTTTGCAAATGTATGCAAGATATACATGTTCTCATGTATACCTGCAGAATAATATCTGCATATCATATCATATTCTTCTAACCATAGTCATATGGGGGAAGGGATAAAATTCCTCAGGGTAGTTAACCCCAAAAAGCAAAAACACTAATTTGAAGGGACATATGCACCCAATATTTATTGCAGTATTAGTTACAATAGTCAAGAGCTGGAAACAACCTAAGTATCCTTTAACAGATGGTTAAAGATGCCACATGTATACACAATGGAATATAGACTCATCTATTAAATAAAAAAGATGAAATTTCATCATTTGTAACAATGGATGGAACTAGTGAAATAAGTCAGATGGAAAAAGACAAACATCATATGATTCCACTCCTATGTGTTATATAGAAAAACCAATAAATAAAATAAAATTTTCAACTGTAAGACCAATTAGTGATCACCACAAGGTAAGGAAGAAGAGGGGTTAGGGATATCAGGTAAAGGGGGAAATTGTATATAGAACTTCTAGCAATGAACTTAATATACTATAAGCAGATATTGATTTTTAATGACACCCACCTAAAATTTATACATTGTAATGCAATATTACATTAACAAAAAATAAATAGTAAAATATCCTTTAAGATTCCTCAGGGAGTGTCAGAATTTAGTATTGCTCATGTAAAATGCTTACTGTGTCTCAAATATAGCAATAAATAATGTACTAAAAAAGCAAATTAAATGTGCTACTTTGCTTTATTTCAACAGCAGGCAATTTGCTTTTAACTACATTTTGAAATAAATCAAATTTTCTGGATGAAATATAAAATTCAATCCATTATAAATATCTTATGGCATCTCTCATGAAAGAAAACTGCATTCTCTTGAGAAGGCTTTACTAAAGTCTATATGAGAAGTTTATAAATTTCTGAAAACTTTTGGTCTACTACCAAAAGTCATGAATTATCTTCATAACCATTAGATTGCTGTAACTCTGTAGTAATATTTTAAATATGATCATATGGTTTGACACAAAATTAATTTCATGTTTTCCTTGGAACAAAACTCCTTGAGATTATCTTTAAGTTGTGAGTTGTGGGGCCCCCTGTGGATATTCTCAAAGTACAATATAGTCAAGGCTCTGAGAAGTCTGGTAGCAAAGAACCCCCAAAGAACAGCATTTTGTACATTTATGAGCCACAGAAACCTTTTCTCATCTGATACCTGTTCTCATATGATTACTGCCCATGACACCAGTGTTCCTAAAACACCACACACTTCTAATTGTGCTGCTGCCTTACCCCATGAGATGTCTCTATATTTTTTTGAACAACTGAATAAGTAATGAATATTGATAAGAGATTTGCATGCAACTCTGTAGCTATTTGTCTATATCCCATAATTTGACCTCCGTAAATCTTTCCTAAGTAAATATATAAATGAATAAACATCTTCCACATTTCCACATTAGGCAGTATTATGGGGGAAATTACATCCTTGAAAGAAGATATGCTGAAGTCTTAATCACAATATATCAGAATTTGAAATTATTTGTAATTAGGGTTAAAATGAGAGTACTAGGGTATATCTTTGTAATGAACCACTAGGAGTGTTTTTATTGGTTCCACAGTGTCTACCCCAAAATGAATATATATTTCAGGATCTCCATTTAGATTCACATCCAAATATCAAAGGGTTCCTCTCTTTATAAGTGAAACTTATCAGTCTAAATCCATAGAGGTAATCAATTAATCATGTTAATATAGGAACTGCTATGCTCTGCATGTACTTTCAAGTCATCAGCTTCCTGATACTGTATGGCTGGGCACAACCTGCACTGAAAAACATTTCACAGTGAAGAACAAAATTCCAATACTCTAGAGTCAACAGCTCATTATTTATTAATTTGGGATGCATATCTAATGCCTCAGTACCACACTGAAAATGCACTACCATTAATGACACTAATGCTGTGGCTTATTAGTGGTGGACATTTAAAACCTAGCTCTGGAAGTCAATCAGTTTGGTCACCAGCATTGTAATGACCTTATAACCTTGGGCTCTTTCAAAAACTAGACTTTGTAAGAGTTCACATTATTTAGAAGCCAAGATTTCCAACCTACTTCTCTAATATCACTGCATTTTTTTTTTTTGCATTTTAAAATAAAACAAAAAATAGGAAATGCCAAAATACTTCAAATTTCATGCTGTATTGTATTTCATGCTGTTGTTCAGGATCACTTCAAACAAAATCAGCAATGTCTTAATACAGAAAAATCCAAGTAATCCTTGATGTTCCCTATCAGACAGGGAAATGTTACAGACTGTCTCCTCTGCAAACATAAAGCCACATGCCCTGGAACCACGCCAAAGAGAAACAGGCATTAATGAGTTATTTTCTATTGTAATTCACTCTATGGCAGAATCTTATAATTATGCAAACTACTGAAGGGACAATTTAAAATCTAATCAGTATTAAGAAAAATCCTTACATTATCTTTTTTTTTTTTAGAACCTCCATTTGTTTTAGTAACGACTTAGCTAAACTCATTCAGGATATGCCCCTCCTGTAATAAATCAATTTGAATTTATTTTGTCTTTCATATTTTTCTTTTATTCAGTACAAATAAAATGAGTTAGAAACTGACTTCCCTGAAGAAAGATTACATCAGAACTAATTAGTTTATATTAAACTGATAGGTGGGGAAGAAGCTAAATAATTGTGACTTTCTTAAGGCTGCATTTTTCATATTCATTTTAATCTTTTGATTGCAAAATATCAAACTAACTTATTATAAAAATGTTTGAATCCCAATGTAGAAGACTACACTGTTTAATTTAAGATAAAAGTACCAAAACAATCAACTTCTAGGCCATACTTAACACACTGAGTCCAATGCAACAGAGTATGCAGACTTTTGAGTAGATTTTATAGTTGATTTTTTTTTTGTTTAAAACTAGAATAATTAACTAGAAGGCAATAGTCTCCATTTTAATACTGATATAAATACTTTGGAAAAGTAATACCTGATCATAATGAAAATTACAGACAGAAAATGACACAGAAGAGAGAAAAATGAAAATCCTCCTCTTTCCAGACCCCAATTCCACTTCTCAAGGTGACCAACCTAATTTATTGCATATTCTTTTATACATTTTCTGTACAAAGAAGAGCCTCTTGCAATTTTCTTCCCACTTAATCTGTCTTGGATATTTTCCCAAAGGTATCTATGTCATTCTTCATAAAGTCTGTACCTCTCACTGCATGTATCACCATAATTTAATCAGTTCCTAGTTGATGAGCAGCTCAGTGTCTTCAGCTTCAGGTTTTACCAAACAATGTTATCCTTAGTACCTTTGCTCATAAGTTCTAGGTATTTATCCTTTGCTTACACAAGCACAGGAATGGCAGTACTGCTGGATTAGGAGATTGTCTAACTGCCTTCTATAAGTTTGTGCTGATTAAAGCTCTGTGCCTCATTATGTGAAAATTCAATTTCCCTATAGGCTTACTCAGGGAAAAGGATGGATAATTATTTTTTTGTTGTTGTTATTGGCCCAACTTAACATAAGTATCTTAAAACATGTTGCTTCATTTACTCTTCTTAACACAATCTTAGGTGTTTAAAATTATCCTTATTTTTAAAAATAAGGAAACTGAAATTTATAGAAGTTGGGTTAAGACAAAACCAGTGTTAAAACCTGGGTTTCCCAGTTCAATGGTTTTTCATTCCACTATATTCCCATTAAGTCAAGATACTATGTGTTCTTAATTAAAGTTCTGGAATTTGCCCTACCAGCTGTGTTGGGAGGTTTCACTAAACAAGGCAAGCAGTAGATGACTGAGAACAACAATAGATAGCTTCAAGATTTTCTATTTAGAGATACTTAGAATAAAAGTTTTTACTTGATTAACCTTAAACATAGGAGTTGAAGCAGTGGGGGTTAAGTTACAAGATGGTACAGGAAATATTTTTATGTTGTCTTGATTTTTAAAAAAACCAAATCACCACTCTTAGAAGAAAATAACTTCTAAGTACTTGCCCTTTGCACTTCCGTGCTATGAAACTGTCTTAACTACCAAACTTTTCCAATCTATGAGAGTGAAATCTAGGTAGGTACAGCATTACCTCAGCATCCTGTATCAGTTTTATTTTGTTGTCCAAGAACAACAAGGTTCTGTATTTCCTGGATGCCAGGAATCAAAAATATTGTAAATCAAAGTGGTCCCACATTATACAGAAAAGTGCTATGATTTATAATTTATTTGGTCAATTGCTTTGAATTTACTAACCCTCTCATCAAATTTGAGAAAACAATTTCTAGAATGCAAGACCTACATAATCATTTTCTTGAAGTGGATTTAGGTTATAAATTGCCAACAAGTGAAAAAGATAAATGGTCATGGAAACAGGACCAAGGGGGCAAAGAAACAAGAGATACTCAATCTCAATTATGTATCAACTGACAGTAGGAATTTTCCAGAAAGGATTTAAAATATATACTTATGTATGTATGTATGTATGTATGAGCCTTTTCTGAACTGTTTTTAAATATTAAATTTACACAATACACACACAAATATATACACACGCATATATATATACCCATATACACATGTATATCAATATATATATCATGCTTCTTTAGGGCATGATATACACATTTCCATCTATCCATAAATCTGTCGATTGGTCTCCATTGCACCTAACATCGGTCACCTTCTAGGAGAGTTATCATTAGCTTTCAATCTACCCCCTCCAGCTAAGTTGCTTGCAAGCAATTATGTTCTGATTTATAAAATCATTCTAACAGATCCAAGACCTGGCCACACACTTGCTAAAAAATACAACCATTAGCTGATTTTTAGGCCACCAAATTTTGGAGGTCTAAAGAGGGTCTAACAGGAATGTGTTAGGTTTAGGATCCAGAATTCAATAAAAGTGGTGGTATTAGTCTGCTTGTGTCTGAATGGCAGGAAAAGGAGGAAGGTGGTAATATATTTGTTGTTGTTTGAAAGCCCAATTATGCTTTCTGAAAGAGCCATGGCCTCTGCCCATCACAGACTACACCCACTCTTACGAGATCAATGTCTCCCAGGCTCAGTCTGAACACCACTTACTTGAGGACACTTGTATAACTGTGACATCTGCAGGAAGTACAATAGTGGCTGATTTCAAACATTTGGTGGAAATGTGAAGGAGAAGGAATATCAGGAAAATAATCTGCTGATGTCCTCTTTCACATACATATTCAAAATACCACCAACTAATTTAAATGCTGAATTTTCATTTAAACACTACATAAACTGCCATGATAATAAGTTCTTTGGCATTTTTCAAGACATCTAACATATGTTTATATTCCTTACACTATAATTGGACTTTTTTTAAAAATGTGGATCAACTTATCAGTGAAAATTCCCAGTCATATGGTTATGATCAAGGATCTATTGTTAATGACACAACAATCAATGAGAGTCCTGAAATGAAAGGGTGGGGTCCACTTGACCACTTGACTCCAACACCCACCTTAACGCTTTATCTTCAGGATAAAGGCAGCATTAAGCACTTTAGTTTCTTGGTGGGTTTATCTCAGATCTACATGGCATGTGCTCTCTATCCATGTTCCAACAGCACCGACACAGAGAGAAATAAAAGAGAAAAAACTCAAAAACTCAAGTATCTTCTGACCCTATAACCTGAAAATAAAAATAAATTGATAGGTTTGGTCCAAGAACATGTCAATTTCATATAACTCAAACTAATTTCATAACACAAAGAGCCTTTTCTGAACTTTTTCTTTAAATATTAAAAAGAAAAGAAATCAAGATAATGTATTATATTGCCTTTCATAGAGAGTACAATACTAGATTTTCATTTCACATCACTGATGTTTTTTAAACTTTACCTGACAACATTTAGTGCAACAAAAAAATTTAGAGTTTAAATCAAATAAATTTGACAACGGATTATAAGGAGAAACTGAATGACAAAGTCTACCATTAAGAAAAGTTTAAGAGATTACTTTGAAGATTTAGTATCAACCTGAATACATATTTTTCTTGACACTGAAAGATTTTACTTGATTATTGCACCAGAGCCTCCTTTTTGTTTTCATCCTAAATTTCATTGAGAAGTTAAGCTGAAAACCCCTGTTTTCAGTAATCTTTTTCTCTGGATTATAAGATGAATAAATTAATGGATTCAAATATCCATTGAGTACTACTTCTGTAGTAGAAGAACACAACACAAATTATTCTCTATTCCTGAACCTCCACATGCACAATGAGGGGATCTGGAAACCAAATATCTCTGCCATCATGAAATTTCATCTTTGGATCAAATTTTGTTTGGAAACTTACTGGATTCAAATATTGTACAAAACAGCAAATCTATGACAATGAGTAAGAAATTACAGTTCACTCATTTTTTCCTAACTTTATTTTTCTTGTTTTTTAAGATTTTTATAAATCTTGCTTATAAGATTTTTATAAAAATCCTGTGATTTTATTATATTTGTGCATCATAGGATATTTAAATCCAAATTAGTCTGCCTAACAAAATACCTTAATAGATAATTTAAGTACCAAAGATCAAGAATTACCATTCATTCGGGTTTTTCAAACAGTGTTCTCACCTCATTACTGTAATCTTCAAAGTTATCTAGAAGCAAATGAAGATATTGATAAACTGGCTCATTTAGAGCTGTTAATTTCTAGGGACTGACCCAAATTTTAAACTATTTTTGTCAATATTCCCTATGCCCTCCTGCCCTCCTGTCAATATTCCCTATGCCCTCATCCACTAGCTATGGGAAGAAACTTTCTCACATATCTGCAGTACAATTAGGTGATACCTTGAGTTGAACTGCCTTCCTACTAAAGTCAAAAGTATATTTCCTTTGATTCCTACTTAGAAGACACATTAAAAGATAAGGTCAATTAGATTGCAGATTCAAAATTATTCAAAAAGGATTTCATTTAATCACATTTTTGAGTGTAAAAAGGGGTGTATTTAGTATGAAGAGATGAAAGAAGGGCTCTAAAGCAGAGTTACACATAATAATGTTAGCAAGGTTTTACCATGTGTTAATTAAGTCAGAGTTGCTTATTCTATCACACACAGAATTTGTACATGCAAAAGGTTCATGTGTGCACAGCACAAAAAATGAAAACAATTATAAAATTGAATGCATTAAGAAAAACATGCTAAATATCAATCTGCTATTATTTTTATTTTAATATCATTACACTTAAAAATATATGAAGAGGGCCTCCCCGGTGGTGCAGTGGTTGAGCGCTGGGTTGCGAAGCTGCCCACGGACTCTGCGGCACGGGTTCGATCCCTGGCTGCTCCCCGGCCACCAGAGGAGGGTCCCGCATGGTGCGCAGACCTCTCCTGCCGCACGCTGCTCCCCTCAGCAGTGTACTTTGGTCCTTCTGCCTGCTCTGCTCCCTGCTCTGGCTCTGGTGAATTCTCTCACCCTCCCGTGCTTCTGACTGTACCCAGTGCATGTATAAACAAAAACAAACAAACAAATAAATAAACAAACAAATAAAACATGCCTCTATATAAAAAAATATATATATATATGAAGAAAGGAAGTTTTTCTCTTAAATTTTGACTAACCAAGAATACAATAATTAAAACAAGTATCTGTGCTGGTACATAGGAGACGTTTAAAACTCACTAGCACTTTTATGTTGTAATGAGATTTCACAACATATAATTAGTTTTATTATAAAAATAAATTATATAACATGTGTGTCTTTCATCATAAAGACCTATCTTTTCATCACGGAACTGTGAGAATTTGAGATGCAAGATGGCCGCAAATAGACTATCCAAGAACCCCAAACAATGTGCAGTCATGACACAATGATCTTGGTTTGCAGATGTGAACGTGTCTTTCTTAAAAGGGTTACTCCTCAAGACAGATGCAACAACACAAATTACTCTCCCTTCCTGAACCTCCACATGCACAATGAGGGAATCGGGACTTCTAACAGTACCATGATGTAAAAGGGAAATGATGGAGGAGAAGAAATGGGCTTTGGATTAATGAGCTGGCATACACACCACAGCTTTAATGGGTAGCGCTGACAGGGTTCAATTACAGTGGAGCGTGCAGCCTCATTACTGCCAGGGGCTGTCAGTTAGGGCACTGGTGTAGAGGAGAATCCAACTGACTGCAGACAAAGGGGAAAGAAATACATGAAAACAAAAGACATTTACAAAGCATCTTCAGGAGCAAAGACCTTACGTCTCCCCCCACAACACACACATACACACAATACACACTGGCAACACACATGCACACACACTCCTCAGCCTTACTTGCAAACCAACACCCATACAGGCACAAGCTCTTTGTATTTACACACAGTGAAGTTTCTTTCAGCATGGCTTGCAAATTGATTATCACACAAAGAGCTTTTAGGCAGAAATATAATTGAATTAAGAGCTAGTGTCAAGCCAATTTTTTAAAATGGGACCTTAAATACTACCCCTCCAAAATATAAATCCACGTTGTTATTCTTTTTACCAGGCACCAGCGTCTTATAGTTCTATAACTCCACATTGTCTAATAACAAGTATCACCTTTTACCACATAATTTTCATTACAGAGCCAAAGTAAAAAGTTTCAAAAAAAGTATTCTGATTCCATAGCTACATGTAAATTTTCTAAGCTAATTAAATTCTCTTCATGTCCTGTTGTTTAAATGGAGGGGGGAAAGTGCTAACTGTAAATTTGATAAAACCTGACTAATAAAAGTTTCAACAATGTGTGGAATAAAGTCTTGCCACAGAAAATCTACTTCTAACATGCATTCTATAATTTACTAACAAAAGACAAAAGGCTACCTCTCTTCCCATGAAAAATCTGTCTCTAAAAAACAAATACACATTTCACTAACTTAAAAGTGTTCTGACATTAACAAAAATAATCAGAGGTGTTAATATAAAATAATAGTACATCCACTAAGCATTTATACAAGTTTACTTTATAAATTTTTAACACACACATATATTTTAGTAGTTCATAATGCAGTAGAATCTTATGATAGCTACTTGAACAGCAAATTTTAATGCTGACTTTTTTTTTCTCCTTGAAATGCATCCCCAGGTGAATCTTAAACCATCTTTAAATAATAATTGAATTACTTTGCAATTACCTATGAACATTTAAAAACAAAATCGATCATAGTGGAGATAATACAGGAAATGCTTTAGTGGCTTAGGAAAAAAGCAACAAAAGAAACTCAAGATTACTCAGTGGATAGTTTCCAGTTCTCCTTCCTGAGCCCATAATTCATGTGTACAATGGAGATTGATTTAGGCCTAGAAGTACATCCCAAGTAAGAAGGAATAATACATAAATACACAGAGCACAGGTAACTGGGTCAAAATGAAGCTAAAATAACAAGAAATATTCAAGGAGAAAAAGATCTCAAATGAAATGGCCATTTTCTATGCCAGTCAAACTATCCCTTTTAAAAAGTTATAATATGCTCTAACATCTTTTAAAAATGATTAAAAGTAGCCAATTTTCTACAGGAGATCAAATTATGACCTTTTTTAATATAGGTGAATGTCAGACACGAGACATAAATATGATCATGAACAGAAAACGCAAAGGAAGCAACCGGATGATGAAAATCTCCTTATGTGTTTATATTATTACATGTATTCTCAATTTAACACTTGTATTTAGATACATATCTAGCACACAAGATTAGTTTATTTCAACAAAGTATCCTTTTACCAGAGATGATTACACCTGGTAGCAATTTCCAATTTGAAATATTTCCTTAGAGCAAAGGTCTCCTAGATATTCATAGGTCAGGGCACCTGCTGTCCTGTCCCACTTGAAGCATCACAAGTAGTGAGGAGTGGGAGGTTGTGTCATTGGCTGCCTGGTCACAAATGATGTATTTTGTCTCTTCACTCTTCCGCATTTACCTCTCAAGTCAGTCTTAACACTCAGTCAACTGAATGATTTCAGTAATTCCTCACTAGCAACAATGTCAAGAAGTTCTACTATGGGTGCCCAATCAAACACTCACCAAAGGATTTAACATGCAACAACCACAGTATAGGGAAGACTCTAAGATCATACTTTTTAGGGCTCCACATGGCACTGAGTGACCCCATGAACATGCATGCAAGTCAATGAGTCCCATAAATTTGTGTGTGGATAAACTAAGGCAATTTTTGCAAGTTGTAATAGGCTATAAACACGGAAATAGCAAAATACATCTGAATCATCTACGTGCAAAAAGTATGGCTACTGTCTAATGTTGATTTTCCCTCTCCTTACCCTTTACTGTAATGCATGACTTCATTATGTCTTAAGACCCAAAGCACTTTGTGGCTTATGTCCCTTCTCAGATCTGCCAAGCTAAACCACAAGAGTGTAGGATGAGGACTGCCGCAGCTTAAGTGCTGTACAACCACTAAAAATATATTTTATATATACCTCTGATCTCATTGACATAATTGGCACAGACCAAAATATACTACAACCCATCTCATCATTTCCTGCCTACAATGCTAGTAGTTCAAAGAAAGATCTTGTCTTTCAGTTTTTATTTATAGTCTTAAAAAGTGCTATACAATTTTTATTCAGAAAATCTGTTGTTACTAAAATATGCTTTGTTCTCTTAAAATTTCAAGTGCTATTATTATGAAAAGGAGTCTTTTATTCCCCTCCTAAAATATGGAAAGCTAAAGCTACACAACAAGCTTTAAATATGGTACAATGGAGAAGAAAATAAAATGAAATTAGGTGGAGATACACATGTATATATATATATATATATTTATATACACACACATATATATGAAGTGCAGCCTTCTGAATATCCATATACTATAATATAAATTGATTTAAATTTTTACACTATATTCTTTTAATTCTTTATATTTTATATGTGCATTGTTAATCTGAACTATTAGACACCCATAGCCTTTGTATGAAGGGCAATTGAGGGAAAAAATTAAAAACTTAGTCTTTTTAAGTTTGATAATAATGCAGATTTTCCCTTGAATTTTGTATATGAGCATGCATATAGTATATGTTTAAAGGTAATTAGATGTTTTGTTAATTTCAAGGCAATGCAATGGGTTACATAAAATTGACCTTTTAATAAAATCTTGCATCAAAAAATAAGACAAAAATAAAAGTTAACAAGAACTAATGACAAAATAATATTTTTTTAATTAATAAAAAATAATTACTGACATTTCTCCAACTGAGAAATGGGTGACTTCCTGTTATTTCTAACAGAGAATACATGTCTAACTGCATCTTAAATCTCAACTGGGCAAAACCTATTTTTCACTAGTGTTTCCATCTTTAGGGTTGCCCTCAGAATTTCAGGTCTGTGGAGAAAACAGGCACATAATAGTCACTCATCACACTGAGAAATGAACACAGCTAAAGCAAATTCAGCAAACATCCCACCAATAAAATGCTCTTCCTCTTGGAATTGGGATTTGATTGGTTTTCCACCTCCAGGAAGCAGATTCACCTTCCATCAATAACCAGTATATTCCCAAACTTAACTCTGCCAGAGTTTTTCACTCTTAGCAGTCTTCCAAATTTCTTATCTATTCCAACATTTAACAGCTGCCAGGTTCCTTAGTCATCCAATGTGTGTTTCACTCCTCACTGAAAACAAGGTCATCTCACACACATTCCATTAAACCAAACTCCAACTAATAATGGTGGCCTCAACTATGGCAATCACTCAAGATACTAACCAATTTCCCTTATCTCACCCTCCTATCAATAAAACAAACAAACCAAAACTCCTTTAATCCTGACTCCCTTCATTTATTTAAGTTTCCAAGCCTCAAGATCCCTTACTCTGTGCACATATATTTCAATTTCTGGCTCATTCCATTCAAGGGGCTCTAAAGATTAGTTTCTTAACCTTTAATATGCACATCATCTTAGGTCAGGTTTCTATGATAAAATATCATAGACTCTGTTGCTTATAAACAACAGAAATTTGTTTCTCACAGTACTGTAGGTTGGGAAGTCTAAGAACAAGGCACCAGCAGATTCACTGACTAGTGAGAGCTAATTAGTCAGAGATGGCTGTTTTCTTACTGAGTTCTCACTTGGAGGAAGAGGTGAAGAAACTCACTGGGATCCCTTTTAAAAGGACACTAATCCCATTCATGAAGGTCCCAGCCTCATGACTGAATCACCTTCTAAAAGCCAACTTCCAGGGCCTAACTGGTGGCCTAGTGGTTAAGTTCAGCACTATCATCACTGCGGCCTGAGTTCAAACCCCGGTCAGGGAGCTTACCCATATGATGCAACAGACCTGTTTCCCTCACTGCTCCCCTCAGCAGTGTTCTGCTCCCCACTCTGTCTCTGGTGAATCCTCTCACCCCAACCCCTACTCCTCTGGCCTACACCACAGCTCTTGTATGCATAAATAAGTAAAATAAATCTTTAAAAAAAAAAAAAAAGCCAATCTCCAAGCACCATCAAATTGTGGGGTAAATTTCAACATACATACTTTAGGGATGAAACACAACATTCCATGTACCATGTACCAATTACCATGTAATGTACCATTACCATGTACCAATGTAGGGGTAAGAGAAAATTCCTCTCTACCTCCACAGGTTCTTCCTGGGCTGGTTAACAATCAAATTAACATCAGACAGATTGGTAGAAGAAAATAACAACTTTAATTACATACATATGGAGTGTCCATACCCATGTACATTCTAAAGCCAATGGGTGGGTAGGGGGGGAGGCAAGAAATGAGGAAATATATTTCCCAGGCTAAGGGCTAGGACAGGGGCCTGGTTTAAAGAAGAGAGAAGGGAAATATATTAGGAGGCAAGGATGATTGATATGATGGAGACCAGATACTCTGTAATTAGAAGTTTGCCTTGTTATAGAGATAGGGTTTTTACCAAAAAATAACCTTTTCATCAAAGAAACCTAAATTCCTGTAAACACCACCAAATAGTCACTTTTTCAAGGTAGTTAAGTGTGTGGTAAAACCTCATGAAATTGCAAAACCTTGCTTGAATTCAGTTTAAAATAATCCACATGCCAAAGTGCCACATCTTGGTCAACTCTGAATATCTAGGGGAATCCTGTTTTGAACATCTTGGGGATGCTGATCCTTCACTAATAATCTCAGGAGCTTTTTGAAAATGCAGATTTTATGTGTTCACTTCAATAGCGCATGCACTAAAAATGGAGTTTTTGAATCAGCAAGTAAAGGATGATGCCTCCGATTCTGCATTTTGAACACTCCCAGGTGCTGCTTAATTTAAAGTTCATTGCTATTAAAATCCTTAGTTTCCTGGATCTTATCATTACTAGTTATCAGTCCTCACTTGCTCTTAGTATGGATATTCCCATTGCTAAATGTAGGGCACGCTGGTCCTTCCCATGCAGTTAGAAACAACATCCTGATGCAAACCAAAAGAAAAGTCAGTTCAGATATTTTAGGTCATGAAATCCCATAAAAGAATTATTAACTTAATCATCTATGGTAGAACTATTGGAAAATATAAAACTGCCCAGTCATTTAATTTAAAATAATTTGTGTTAGATATACAAACTGAGAGACATAATCCAGGTCTCATTCTCATACTATGATCTAATTTATGTCATAATACATTGGTCAGGCATTCACATCACTGAAGTCCCTAGGCATGATCAAGGTTTCAAATACAGTTTCTAGGTTGCAGTGCACCTGGGCTTCCCACTATAGGAAGCAGCTCAGTATTACCCCACCACTGCTTCTTCCTTCAATAATCACACAGGTTACACAGTAATAAAATAATCCCAGGTATAAGCAGGCCACATGCCTCCTTCACTATCCCCTTCAGGGCAATTTTGCATGAACATAAAAAATCAGCTCTTTTCAAAGAATTTAAGGGAGGAGAGTGTCAAACAATGTTTAACACCAGAGTTAGCAGCTCAGACTGCGTGAAACCCTCCAAGCACACATAAATAAAGCTAGATTTCATTATGGACCTGACAGCACTGTATAGCTCTAAATTTTTTATTTTATTTCAATCCCAGACAAAAGCAAGAGGAAGAAAAGAGGTGCTTATGAAGTAAAAGAATGCATCATAAAATATCATTCCAAGAAAAAGACAAAGAATGCAATTGAATCAAGAATTACTGAATTCAACATATTTAACACTTTCTCAAAAATATATGAAAATTGTGACTAACACATTGTTCTGGCTACATTTTCAGACCCTAACATGGACCTTACTTTCAGCATTAGAAGTCTGATCACAACAACAAAAAATCCAATGATATTTGGAGTTCTTTTTGCCCACAACACTTCTATATCATATCACAATATGATATAGTCACATTTTTCCATGTCACATGACATTAGTGACTCCTATTTATTAACAATTAATTGTGGGTTTGCTTCTAGCCAACATACTCAGCAAAAAGCCCAGCAGAGTCTCGCTCCTGGTATTTGGAGTCTAAAACAATCAAGGTTATGTATCTTAGTTGTGCATCCAAGAAATCTAGTCCTCATCACATATTTGCAGAATAATGTGTACAAGAGGTAAGAATATAGGCGTATAGTTACCACTTCAATGATAGGTGAAAATCAAATTGCATCCAACCTTGGAAATAAATTTGACCTGGGCCAAAAATCCTTATATTTATATAGTTAACTTGTTATTCCTTTTCTCTAATTCACTAGAATTTGCAGTCTCTTTGGGCTGCTCCCCCAAGTCTAATCTTTATTTTTTATTGATTTATTTATGCATACAAGAACTGGGGTGCAAGCCAGAGGTGCAGGGGGTAAGAGGATTCACCAGAAAGAGTAGGGAGAACAGGCAGATCTACTGAAATACACTGCTGAAGGGAGCAGCGGGCAAGACAGGAGAGGTCTGCTGTGCCATGTGGGTAGCTCCCAGGCTGGCCGGGGATTGAGCGATTGAACTCATGCTTTAGTGGCTGGGGAAAGCTTGATAGTGCTGTCTTTAACCCCTGCACCACCAGGGAGGACCCCAAAGTCGAATCCTTGTTCCTAACACAAATTTTCCCTGTTGTTACATCTGATCTTCTTTAGTATTTAGAAGAATAAATGACACTTACTGTCCTCCTTCCAACATGTTCCTCATGAACTTAAAATTTGCATTTAAATCAATATCTGCATTAGAAATTTTTCAATTTCTGTGAACTTTTACTCACATGGGCTATTTTCCAAACCATTATTATGTTCCAGATGTTTCCAGCAAAAAATATTAAAGGATTACTCATGATCATTGTACACCACATTCCTATTTAAACGTTCCTACTTGTGACTTAGCTGTCTGAAAAAGATAGAAGTAAAATTGAGTTTAATAAGGGGATAGAGATATGTCTCTCAGGAATGAAATAAACTATATTAAGTCAGGAAGAATTAGCAAATGTAAATAGCATAACTGTTTGGAATTTTGATTGTCAGTAAGAAAAATTATTACAACATGTAAAGTTCATTCTGCAAATAGGAGAATAAATACAAATGACCTAATTTTAATTGTATCCTATTAGGTTGTATAATTGCAACTTTTTAGAGTATTTAGCCCAAAAGAAATGTCCACATTTCTAATATGGAATTTTGAAACATTTTTAATCATTGTTCTGGAAACTCTCATATTTAATATAAATAAGTCATTCATGATCCTTTCTAAATACAATAAAATCTGGAATCTTCTTTCTATAAATGATAGCATTGCATTTAATCATCTAAATAAAAGAGGAGAAAAAACTTTACTGAAAGAAGTTACAAAATTGGATGTAACTCAACAAAATGACAGATTAGGTGTGGCAACATTTATACTCCCTTCATAATTTTGTTCTTGCTTTATAAATCAAAATCTGGTATGTGGGTGCCAGTCAGATATATTCCACCTGGGATCTGAAAATACTGCTATATTCTTCCTGCTTGTAATACTGCCACAAAATAAAAGTTCTGCAATCATAATTTACATCACTGACAGCTATAGAGATAATGCAAAAAGTAATCTCAGCTCTTTCCTCAAATTTGGATTGCTTCTTTGATGCTAACAGCAATATGTACTTATCTTTTATTCTTTCTGTAAAAGAAGTAGGTGTGAATCAAACACTGGCTGATGACAAATTCACACAGAATGTGCCATTTACACATAATCATTTTTCTGGACATCATGATGCTTTAATCTCAAAACAATCTTGTTTTTTCTGAAGTTGGATACCATCCGCCATTTTTGCTCTTGCATGTCTACACAAATATAATACCTGTTTGAAAGTTACTCATTGTATGAGTAATCCCACTCTAATGTGGGATTCCATCACCTATCTTGGTTGCTTTTTACTTATAACTGTGGCAAGAATGACAGATAGGAATACATAGCAGCCAGCGACTCTCTTAAGTGCCTGCTCCTGTGTCTGTTCAAGTCACAATAATAACTCATTCTCTCCCATTTCATTCCATTGCTGCTTTTCTATGATGCTATAGGCAAACTCAGGAATCCATGTTGGTCTTTGAGTACAACTAATTGGGGTGTCATACTTGGAAGAAGAAATATGGGTGCTTACTCTCATCCTCAAAAGGTTTCCTGCTTTAAGGCAAGAAGTAAGAATTTTATGAACAATATTAGTATCCTATCAGATGGCTTCAGAATCAATTCTCTTTTTCTTAAAAAAGTAAACTTGAAAAAGAAACAGCAAAAGACATAGAGACAATTTCTGCTTTGATTATGTTTAGAAACTACCTAGGTCTGTTGCCACACTTTATAGAAATGAAGCAGGAATCCCAGAAAAGAAACAGGACTTGCCCAAAGTCACAGCACGAGCTGGAAGTCAGAGTAGAATTCAATCTGTCTACCAGCAGATAGACAATTCACTTCTAGAATAAGGAATAATTCCATTAAACCACCATTAACAACCTACTCTTATCTTCCTTTCCGGAATGTTTCCTCTCAACCTTGAGCCATTTGGGACAGCCAGAATTTCCCTGGAGAAGATTGAGAATTGTGGGGTTTACCCTGAAGAACAAACAAAAGCACAAGTATACAAGTGAACTACTTGCAGTTAAGAGGAGCCTCTATGAAAGTAAAGCCTGTCTTAGAATTTTATTTTTTTTAACCAAATCCATACCACAGAAAAGATACAAGAACTGCACCACCTCTAAACGTAACCTGAACCCAGACTCAGTCTCTCAGAAAAGCTTGAATGGAGCAGGGTGTTCTAAGAATCAAACCAGAACAACATAAAATTAATCTCAAGGACTCTGGGCCACTCCCCCTCATGGAGATACCATTTTCCCAAAGCTGTAGGAGGTCTGCTTCTCCTCTTGCCTTCAAAAATTTCCTTTGCAACTGACCCCTGGTGAGAGATGTCTGGAGTAAAGGGCCTTCTCATACCATTTGTATTCCAGGCCTCCAGTATTGTGTATTGGTTCCATTCTAATCACCAGGCTTTTGCAAACTGAGAAAAAGCAAACTGCAATTTGGAAATCGTTGCTGTTGTATTCGTTTGATTGTTTGTTTCCTTTTTCACAGCTCCAATAGAGAGCAAAATGCCTCACATATTGTAGCCATCTAATAAAGGCTTGTTGAAAATTATGTTTGTTTTTTTTATGGTATGTTATATTTCTGATTGTAGGCCCTGTTGGACTGCATCTGTATTGGCTATGTTGACATATTCCTAAATTATTATCCCATACGCATTCTGGAAAAAAATAAGGGGAAGTATTGATCTTCTAAATTTGGCTATATTGTTTCTGATACTTTATAGCATGAAGAAAGAAGGCAAGGCCTAAGGAAACTCAATTAACACTATGAATAAAATGACATTCATTTTGTAATCCAACTCAGATACCTGTGAGTCATAGGCCTATGAACATAGACTACAGTCAAGCTTCAAAGGAAAAGAGGAACCATGCCCAAGTCTTGCTATAAAGCAACTCTCATGTTCTGCAGTTGTTTCTCTTTTTTACTTGATGTTCACTGTAAGCATGCACAGAAAGGAGAGTCTTCTTAGTGCATTTTTGGAATTAAATAGCAAATACTACTGCTTTCCGAGCTTCTTTAAGAGTTTCATCTAGTACTAACATAATATTAGACTTGGAGGGAAGCAAGCCAATGCTCTCATTCTACAGATAACAAATAAATCTTCATAGCTCTCTTCTTATATGCAAAGTATCAAATGTGTTTCTACAGTCTCACTCATCTTCCTGCAATCTTCTTCATAAATGTCCTTACTTCTGCCATGTATAAACTTTTTTTCAGCTGCCTTTTTTCCCTCTAAAGTTATTTAAATCTTCAGAATAAATTAACTTTTCCCATAACCAAAATCATACTACCACCCCCTATAAAACCTCTTCCATGGTTTATACACAATTTTTAAACTTAGTTTCCATCTTCCAGGAACTTGCATCAGTGCACAACTGGTCCCTTTGTTCAGTGTCCTTATCCACTCACAGACCATGAATATGGAAAAACCACATCAATACTAATAACAACAAAATTGGTATAATTAGAATAAATGATTATGCTCAATAGGGGAAGACGCCAAAAAGCTGCAAGGATAGCAAATAGATAGGGCAACCTCTATCCAAAAGCTCTTGAAATGGATATTGGTTTTTCACAATATAAAAAAAGTGGTTCTAAGGGAAACATAACTTAAGAATAGCAAAGATTCTTACATGTACAACTATCACGCTCAGCTACTGAAAATCCTTCATTTCACTGTAGCAGAAAGCACAAGGCTTTTTTCATTACATTGGAAAAGTTTTACTTTTAACAAGATGCAAATGCTAAGAGGAGCAATACAATGATCCTGTGAATTACTTCCAATTTCAAATAAATTTGATCATCTGGCTCTTCTAATTATTAACTGTGAGTCAGTGCATATGGGACTTCTTATAAAGTGAGGACTGACAGCAAAAATGTTTTGCATTATAGAGGGAAAATAAGGAATAAGTTTGAAGTTTTTGGAAAGGCAGCATTATGAGACAAAAGGACATAATAAAAGAAAGTTAAAAACAAGACAAATACCACTTGCCTCATAATGTTGAGGAAATCCAATCAAACTTTGAAAAAGAAGGATTTCCTTAGCTAGAAAGAACATAAACAGTTTTTATTTTCTAAGAATTGTGGCCCATAATCATGACAAACTTTTAAAATAGTTAAACTCTAAATCTTTGCATTCACATCAAGCACTTTAGCAATTCCTTCTATCTATGCACATGTGTATTCTCAGAGAGAGAAAGTGAGTTAAGAAAAGGTATCAAAAAAGAAGGAAATGAGAAAAATCAGTGATTAATTGAAAGGAGGCAGTGTTCAGCAGTAAACAACCTAGGAATGTTTCCAACAGTGGCTCAATCAGGGGTGAGTTTGCCCTCTCCCCAAGGGGATATATGAGAAAATTAGATAAACTTTTGATTGTCCCAACTAGGAGGGGAGGAATGTTTCCAGCATCAGTGGATGGGGCCAAGGATGCTGCTACACATCCTACAGTGCGCAGAACAACCCCCACAACAAACAGTTATCCAGCCCAGAATGCCAGTAGTGTTAAAGTTCAGAAACTCTAGTCTAAAATTCTGTAAAGTATTAAAAATGACTGCAGAAAAAGTCAAGCAAAGCTCTCTAACCAGGTACAAAATTGTTCCTCAAAGAAGATTTCACTTGGTTTATGCTGATCTGTGCAGCCCTGAATCAGACCTATGTTTTCTCCAAATTTTAAAACCAGTGTGGGTACCAGTATGAAAATAAGGGTCTAGTTGATATTCAAGGCTTCATTCCCAACTGATCAAAGTTATGAGCAAAAGTCAGTGTATTGGCACCCAAATACAAAATGTAATTTGATAAAATGGAGTAATGGCTTGGGAGATACCAAAATCTTGATGAACTGCATTCATATTTAATAATGAAACAAAAGCAAACACTATAACCTTGGGAAGTTGGACCCAAACCATAAAAATGAGGGAAGTTCAAATGACTCCAGATGATGACAACAGTGATGATGATTATAATAATAGCAAATACATGACCAATGTACACTAAAGTCTCTACATGCACATCAGGGGTCCACTGTAAATTATCCATTTTACAGTTAAGAAAATTGAAACTCAGAGATAAAGAAATCATTAGAAAGAGCCAAATATTGGAATCAAACCTAAATATGTCTGACTCCAGAGTCCAACTTTAACCCCTATGCCATACAAACTTCCTGATTATTTATAGGATTGATCCAAAAGAAAGGAAAAAACAACATTCCTTCAATGTGTCACTTAATTATCTGAATGTTTCCTGTGAGTTCAGGACAAAGCAACAAAGAAGACAGGCAGGTGCTTTGATCTCAGAAAACTAGAAAGCAAGTGGAGATAGAGAATCCCAGAATAAGAGTCTATCACCAGATTCCAACCAACCCTTGAAGTCTAGAGGGCCATAGCTTCCTCTCTGTTCAAGAGATTCTGATTCCCTTTAACTAGGCACAGTATGAAGCAGAGCTTAATTACGTGCTGAGTCCTCTGCTGTTAAAAATCAAAATAAAACCCATCTCAGACAAAAAGGGCTCTCTCTTCTCCTAAAGACCATTTGATGGTAAATACCAAAGATTCTATAAAAGGACTTGCCATTTTCTATTCATCCAACCTCTAGAGAAAATAGGTCTAGGGTCTAATGGACAGGAATTCAAGGTTCTAAGATTATACACCTCTAGTCAGAGAGAGAATGATGAGCAGCATCGAAATACAAAAAACAATAAAGAAAACAGTCTGCAGAAGCAGTTGTCTGATGAAACAGCTTCTGCCTGCACATGAAACAGTCTCATACATTATGAAGAAGACAGGAGAGCAGGAAAATACCCTGGATTAGAACACAAAAGATTGTATTTCAAGTCACAGCTTTATCACTTACTGGTTGTGACCCTGGGTAAGTCAATTAACCCTCTCAGAATCTCCATTTCCTCACCTATTAAATGAAAATAATACTTTCTCTGCCTACCTCACAAAAATATAATAAATAAAATAATACATATGGAAGAGCACTATAATCTGTCAAGGTTACCCATTAAGCTTAATAACGAATTTCATCCATCTCTAATTGTTAAGGGCCAAACATTTGGTTAGAAACACAGGTGTGATTAGTAGCAAGCACATCACAATGGCCTCATCTGTGTTATAATTCTTCATTACCAGGTGCCACCAGAGGAAGCATGGGCACTAAACATCAGAACCAGCCTTTGTGAGCTCCATGAGATGTCAGTGAAACTTCCTCATCTTCAATTTCCATATTTATTAGTTTGCTTGTAGACATAAAACCCCATAGTTGACTTATTTACAGTCATGAACTCTCAAGTTTAATTACTGAGCACATTTCTCAGTTATCTTGCACGTATGTCTCCACCCTCATCCCTACATGTATATTAGGACTTTATTCACAGATAGATGGGAGAAATCTATAACCATTAAGGACTGTATAAACTGGGAAAAGTCTGTTTCCCCTTCCCCATTTATGATAGCACTATAAGCCAAGTTTAGCTAACTACAAAAAGAGGCTAACAAAAATGTGAATGGGAAATTTAGCAGATTTCTCTCCAAATAGTATTAAAATATTCTGAATGAATGTTCAACATATTATGTGACAAAATGATACACTTTCGTACGTAAGTATAGAAACTAAGTTGCTGGCAGATCTCATTTGAAAACTATCCAAATATCAGGATCCTTCACTCTTACCAATACAAACTCAAGATACCTATAACAGAATCTGAAATAACTCCCCAGGGTTTTATGGACACTCTTACCATGTGACCTTGAACAGGAATCTATATGACCTTGGATAAGTCACCTCCTCACTTTCTGAGTCTCAGTTGCCTTATGTGTAAAATGATAATAATAATTCTTTTTCCTAGGGCTATTATGAGGATGAAAAGAGATACTCTAGGTAAAAAATGTAACACTGTGACATTATATTATAAGTTCAGGAAACATTAGCAGCTACCTATTATGATGAAATGATCAAATAAGAGATAGGTAAAATCTAATAATTTTCTAAATAGATGATTGAAAAGAACACCTAATTCCCCTTAAACCCATTTTAATTTTAAACGCTAAACACAGATTCAAAAAGTGACTACATGAGTGTAAATTTTCAAAAAACATGACTTTTGCACATACCACCAGCAACATATCAAGCATCTGTGTGCCCAAAGATGCCAGGTCAATAAGAGGTTTGTAAAGGTAAGGTACTCAACAGAAAAAGTCCACACCAAAGGATAAAGATAAGAATATTATATTTATATGCATGGAGAAGGAAATATCTGAAAACACCAGGAAAATGTGTTTTATATATGATGAAAGAAGGAGACTGCATTGTATCTACACAGTAACCATTTGCCAAGAGTTTCAGAAAAGCTGCTACATAATGTTTTCCCCTTACTAAGCATTTTTTTGTGTTTTAAGTAAGAATTTCCATATATGTTGTTAGAAGCACATTTCAGGGAAGGCTTACTAACTGTGACATGAGGTACGTTTAAGTCAACCACAGGGTATATTTTCTGGTCTTCCCTGGAGACTAAAATAAGACATAATAAAAAGTTCCTTTTAGTTTGGGCAATCTATATATATACAATAAGACAGGCAGATGTTTAAAGCTTTATCATAGATTCAAAATCCACATATATAGCAAAGCACTCAGAAAAGAACATAACCTAGTGGCTTTAAAGAACTTTGTAGAGATGAGAACTACAGTCAATTTCACCAAATGAAAATTACCCTTTTACTACCGTTACAGCCGCAAAATGTAAGCAATGCATCAATTGTCCTTGAATCCAAGATTCACTCACTGCTCACATGTGAACACAAGAACAAGACAATACAGAAACTGAATAAAGTTCACTTTTAGTCTTTCATTTCATTAGTAAGTGAAAAATTAATGTTCCTCCAGTTGGTAAGAAATGAAACAGAAAAAAGCAGAGAAGGACAAATAGCATCACAAAGCAATGTACAAAGGAAGAACCTCAAATTCAAAAAACATAGAAAGTTCAAGAAAAAAGAATAAGGTACTCCAAAGAAAGGACAGCAAGAAAGTAACACGAAGGAACAAACAAACCAAGATTCTACAAGTTTTACTCATAATAACTGCTTAAACTTAGATGCTTTCAAAACTGGTACTACAGGCTACTGGTGGGCTATGCAACATTAAGGGTAATTTAAGTCAACTTATATGATTACCGATTGTGATAAAGAAATGTGATATTTCTGAGGGGACAAAAATGCACCTTTGTAAATGGAACAAGAAGAGTACAGATAAAAATTGAACAAAAAAACTGGGTAAGGAAATTGCTAATCAGAATCACGTCTTTTCAATTCATATATATACAATCCCCAACACAAAGTCATCTTCCATGGCTAGGCAGTTCTCGATCAAAAACCTTAATCATTCCTATTTATTTTATTCTCTAATGTCATATATTTAGTATTTTTTAACTTTTATAGTTTCTAATACAGCTGAGCAATTTTCCATGCCATATTGCTTTAAGAACTTTATATATATATATATATATATGAATGTTAACTAATTTAATTCTTATAGACAATGGTTATTACTTTTCCTACTTCACATAAAAGAAAACTGGAGCAAAGAGAGTTCAACTGACAGCAAGTATGTACAGAGCAAGAACTAAAAGCAATCCATGTCTAATGTCTACAATAACAATGATTATGCCAACAATAAAGAGATTTTAATTGTTTAAATACACCTTACCTCCAAGGATATATTTAAAAATCTAGTTTAGAAGTAATGCACAGGACCAACAGTCCCCCTTTGTTTGTTTCATGAAGAGACTTCCTACTGCACATGTTTGGTTCAAGGGGAGCCAAGATGGCACTTGCAGTTACTCAGCTACAACCATGGGACTGGATCCAAGAGACTCACCCCAATTTTCTGGAGTGCTACAGAGTGCCATTCACCCATCTAGGAAGAGAAAATATACACAGCTACTAGGACCAGCTCCAAAATGGAAAACAGCATGTTTTAAATTATAATTTCTCTAGAGACAACACATTTCCCTCTCTTCAGAAGTGCTGACAAAAGTTCCTTCTTTTGCCCCTCAAGTAATTTAAATTAAAACTTGTCAATAGCCAGAGTTAGCTGGGTCACACTTCACCTCACCTGAACAATCTGCCTCCTATAATAGCCTTTTTGGCAATTTCTCCTGGTAAACATTGATGGTAATATCGTTCCCTGTTCCCACTTGGCCTAAGAATATTGGTGTGGGGGGAGGGGGAAAATCTAGGTACCCTGAATAAATCTGCCTTATGGATTTCATCACAGATTCCAAAAAGAGTCATTTGGATGCTTCATAGTGCTACAAAAGCAATGCCAAGAAAGGAAAGGACAGATTGTTTGAGTAGCGAGTACAAAGTAGTAAGGACATACTTGGAAACTTAGTGGTAAGAGCTTAAATACCCAGATCCAAAATCACAGGATTTTTCTATCCCAAATTATAATCAATAACTCAATAGTAAGCTCTTACTGGCTCCAAGAAATTATTCCTGATCCACCAAGTTTATCCTTGGTGGTCTCAAAGAATCTTTCATTCACCCTTATGCTGGTACATTTTACATTAGTAAAATCTACAACTGTCTGGTCACTTTATCACTCTGCTGCTTAGTGAGCTCTCAAAGAACAGACACTGGACTGTGATTTATAGCCATGTATCTTCCAAGCCTGTACTGTATCTGGCACATAATGAGCACTTGATTCTTTTTTTTTTTTCTGAGTTACTGAATAATATAGATCAAACCAACTGGCAGATGATAAATCTAAGATCTTTGGATCTAGAGCTCCGAAGATAATATAAGCTGGAGTCAACTCCTAAAGAATTCTGAGCACCTACAGGCAATTCCACATTAGTACAAATATCTTATGAAATGGGAGGAAAAACAAGATGGATGTTTGCCCCATGATGGCATTTGTGGAAAAATATGGAAGAATGATTAATAATAAGGAAAAAAGAGGAAATGCCAGAAAAAAAGGTGAACAGTGATGATGACAAACCTCACCACCTTTAGTTGATATTATCGAGTTAATATTCAAAGAGAATATGTGTAACTAGATAATCATGTAATATTTTGACTCACTTTATTTCTGCTTTATATTCTGCTTTACTTATGTGCCCACATTTTATTCCATGGCCTTTACCATAAACTTCATACTATTTGGAAATCATTGAAATCTGGATTTAACTGAGTTTGGGCATGCCCTAGTAAATTAGGGGTAAAAAGCAGAAGCTTAGGCAATATTTTTTATTGCTGAACAATTTTACTGTCTTAAATTCCATTCCCCAAATGACCACTTATGTATTTTATCATTTTTAATCTGTTTTTACTTTACAAGAGCAAAGCCAAATGGTACTCAGAGTTCTTTAACTGACCAGCTGTAAAATTATTCCAAGCATACAAACTGAAGTTTTCATAGCTTTCTACATTTTCACAAAATGCAGAACTTAAAAGAATAGGAAAAAAACAAGTATAGGAAAAAAAAACATAGCATTTATTCCATGGCACACACCATCAGTTAACACGAAATGTACAAAGATTTGTGTCCTGTCGTCATATTCCAGAGCTGGAAATAACCGCTCAAACTACATGAATCTACATCCATTTTAACCTTATAAATCAAGAACTATTGTTATGTAGCAGTGCTAAAAAGCCATCTGCCATCACCCTAACAAATAATTGCACTTGGGAAACAAAGAAACGACATGTTGCTCTAAGACACTAGCACATTAAAATCGAACAGAAGTAAGGACTCTTCACAGATATTCATTCATTCATAAATACAGGCATTCAGTCAAATAATCACTGTCTCTTAAATTGTAGCATGCATCAAGCATTATGTTGGGTTGTGGGGATAGAAAACACTTTGAGTTTTCAGGGTTTATAATCTACGGAAGAGAAGAAAACACTACAAACAAATAATTTTGTTATGAGTTACAACTAAAACAAACACATACACTATCGCAATGAGTGGAGGGATACACACTCACAACTGTGTATATATGTCTGCTTCTGTTTGGTGGGATGAGAATTATGTGGCAGAGGAAAGGGAAGGAACGCATGAAAAAAGATCTGAAGGTGCATAACAGCATGATATAAACAAACAGTGAGTATGACGAAAGGAGAAATTGAGACAAGAGGGTAAATAAATCGAACATTACAAATGAATGAGGCTGATAATGAAGGGCCATTAATGTGTCAGGTTTAGAAATTTGGACTTTTTTCCCATAGGCAATAGTGGGCTAGCAAGAAGTTTTAAATGTGGAAGGCAGGCATCAGAATTGTAATTCTCAAGTGGAATGGCTTGACTAGGACAACTCTTACACAAGTCACAGCACTAGGTCAACTTGGGATAAAGCTCATGAAGTGCAGCAAGACTGCATTCTGAATGTGAATGATTTGGGTAGTAAGAAGAGACCTAATTAGATCCCTGAGTCCCAGGGGAAGAGACAGAGTCCTGATTAGATAAGGGTTCCTAATCCTTAAAAGATGTGTGGAGCAACCTCAATTGCCAAGAATAAGGCACTCTGACACAATGCCAGTAGTAGGATGGCATGTTGGTAAGATGACAGTAATAATACGATTTAGAATATGCAAACAGATCCCTTAAAAAACATTCATACCCTTTGACTTAGTGATTAATTATACATCTGGAAAAAAAGACTAAGGAATCATCTAAATTTATAGAAATGTTTATACACAAAGATTTTGATCACAGCAATTTTATGGTATTTGGGGGAAAAATCCAACAATAGGGAAATAATTGAATAAATGACAATGGATTTATTCAATGAACTATTACACACTCATTATATACTCATTGTAAGTATAATTTTAACAACACTTAAAAAGAACTTTCTTGGAAATAAGTGACAAAAGATACTAAGTTGCATATAATATAATCACCTCAAAAAACCAGCTATTACCTGTACATTAAAAAGTGAGCAAACTGGGTATACATAAAAATTCAACGAGCGTTTCATTTTATCAATAAGTGGTAAGAATATGGGTAGCTCTTTCATAATTTTGCATTTCCCAGATTTTCCATAATATGTCCTTTTTATTAGCAAATGCATAATATTTAATTTCAAAAATATTATTTCAGGCTCCCAATGCTAAGATGGAGTAAATCCACTGACTATAATTATAAATTCTAGACAGAACAAAAAATGCAAGTACTCTGAAAAATAAGCCAAAGTACATGATTTAGGGAGAGAAGTCAAAACTTAACAAGTAAGTTTTGGTACAATGGTGGTTTCTTAAGTTCCCCCCTTTAATCCCCCTTCTTTGACCCAAGATTGTGCCTGAGTCCCATAACTACATAGTGGGTACAAAGAACAGAAAAAACTCTAGAGAAAAGCCCCTTTTCTTCCCTCCAGAGGAAGAACTTGCAAAACTTTTTTTTTTACACATTTGCTGATAGGCCACTTGCAATCACACAGTGGCACTGCTGCCACAGCTGTGCCAAAGACATTTAAATTCTTCAGTGAAAACCATCTCCTGATTGAAAGAAACCAGGCAAATGAACCCAAGTGATCTAAAGAATCTGAAAAATTAAGCATTTCTCTCTCTGCCCTTGTCTCTCCCCCAAATCAACCCCACCCTGTCATTCCATCCCAAGGGCATCCTCAGATGGGCATAAGTGTACAATAATGCAGGGTGCTAAGTTGAGAGAACCACCAGTCTTTTAAGCCAGAGAAACAGTAAAACAGACTTCTGAGTCAGAAAAGTATTAAGGAAAAGTTCAATGAGGAAAGAGCTGAAGAAAGGACCCGTTAAAGCTGTGGATAAAACAACACCTTGACTTGCACTGGCATGATACACACTCAAAAAAACAGAAAAAGTTTTGAGAACTAAGCTTTGATCCAAACCACCACTGAAGTCCCAAATGAACTCCAGAATGGGGAATTTACAAACCAAACCCAAGGCAGCAAAGGTTTGGAAAGAACTCACACTGGGCAAACAACACAATGTAATGATCCAATCCTAAATGGGTTGGTTGTCCATTAAAACACAAACAAAAGAAATCAGTATTCTCAAGAGGATTTTAACAAGACTCAGAGTCTCGTTTTAAAAAACCCAAAAAGGATATAATTCAAACTCACACAAAACACACACACACAAAGGGATCAATTCACAAGGAAAGCCAAAAAAATGGTGGGAGGGAGCAGCCCATGATGACCCAGACCTTAAAATTAATATTTTTAAAAAGCAGTTATAACTATGGTAAATATGAACATGCTCTTGAAATGAATCAAAAGAGAAAGCCCACTATAGTTTACTAGTTTTATTTTTCTTCTTCTTTTCCTTATTTTAACCTAAGAATAAAATAAAAAATATAAAATAAAAACAAACACACACATGCACCCCCAAAATCCTTGAAATTAAAAATTCTGAAATTTAAAAATTCAGTGGATTGTCTCAATCGACAATTGAGATGTCTGTATATTTGAAGATAGATCAACAAAAATTTTCCAATCTGAACAACAGACAGGACAGTGAAGTAAACAAAATCTCAGGAACATGTGAGACAGTATCAGAAAGGCAATAAAACTAAACCAAAACAAACCATAGAAATCTGACTGTAGAGTCAAGGCTACCAAAAGGGTGAAGGAGTAAAGGTGAGAAGGGAACCCAATGGACTGAGGAGGAGGATTCTGGGTACCTTGGTGTAGGGAATAATGTGGTAACATATATATGAACAAGTGTGAACTTATATCCCTAAATCAGAAAGTACTATAAACCAATGTAACATTAATTAAAAAATTAAAAATTAAATGTTTTGAAGATCATTTCAGAGTAATTGGTAATTGAATTTAAAAGAAAAATAAAGATAAATATGTCTTTCAGCTTTTTCTGTGAAATGATGATGAATGAATTTGAGTTTTTGCAAAGGATAACCCTATCAATTTGTCTTCTGAACATTCAATTCCATTAAATACGGTAAGTAAAATATCTGTGGATAAAAGATATGATAGATATTTTTCTTCCCTACTTATAAAAAGTATTAGCCAGAACATTCATTGTAGGGAGTATTTAGGGGTAAAGCAAATGGGACCTTGTGTTTGTAAAAGATGTTGAATACGGAAAGTATATACTAAAAAAAAAGCCTTAAATGGTTACATTCGGATGTGTTGACTTATTATGACTATTTTTATTATACTTCAGTCTAATGAGTGTCCCATAAAAAGCAAGTATTTGTGTCACTGCATTCCCAGAGAGGAGAATGACAATGGTACAGAAAACACATATGAGGAAATCTTCTTGACAATATCCCAAATTTGATGAAACACATTAATTTATGAATTCAATTATCCTAGCGAACCTCAAATATAACAAACTCAACTCCAGATACATTATAGACACATGTCTAAAAGCAACCAGAGTAAAAAAAAAAAATCTTACAACTGGGGGAGAAGACAATAGAAAAACCTTTTTCAAGTACTAAAGGAAAAGAATTATCAACCCAGTATTACATAGTCAGCAAAAACATACTTAAGAATTAAATCAAAATAGAGACATTTTCAGATAAAGGAAAGCAAGTAGAATTTGCCACCAGCAGACTGGGAATGGAAGAAATGCTCAAAGAAAGTTCTTTGTACTGAAGGGAAATATCATCAAAGCTATTATTTAGATATAATTAGAATAATAAAATAACTAGAAATAATGAAAAGTAAAATGGGTTATTTTTCTCCTCAAAATTTTTAAAAATATGCATGATACCTAAAAGCAGAAATTCTAACACTATTTCAAGAGGATAAAGAACTGTATGGTATAAATATTCTAAAAGACTGAAAAAGTCAGCTGCATATATTGTTATGCCCCTCCTCCAAAAACAACTAATAGAATAATATAAAGAGAGATAGGCATAAATACAATTGATAATATACTAAAATTTCAAATAACACAAAAAGGAAGGGTTACCAGAAAAAGGAAAAATCAAGATGTAAACAGAAAATAAATGACAGACCTAAATTTAGTTATACCAATAATTACATCAAATACAAATGGTATAGACACAAATTAAAAGATAAAGTGAGAGACGAGACAACAAAAGAACCAACCATATGCTATCTACAAAACTTTTATAGGTCCAATAAGTTTCCTGTTGTCTTTTATTCAGTTACAGTTCTCCAAAATCTTCTACGAAAATGCAGCAATCACTTATGAAATGAAAAAACCAATAAGCAGTGCACATGCACACATACATACACTCACACACACACGCACACACACACGCACACACACACACATACACACATCTAGCACTTAATCTTCAGATTCCCTGGTTCATCAATTGTGCATATTTCCATTTCAAGTTCTTAGGAAGCAGTAAAACAAAATATATGTGCCTATCTGGCTAAGATCAAGACATCTAAATAAAAGGACTTGTTTTAGTGTGACTCTGCAAACAGTAATGTTTGTTTGTTTTTATCACAGGAAAGGCAAAACCAAGATAATAAAACATTTCAGTAAAGGGTGAGTTTTCATCTAGAAGAAACAAGACTATCAAACTACAGCCTATTGTTCAGAATCAATAGGAATGATAGAGGAAAAGTCATGTCATCAGAATTTCTACCCAAACATACTTTACCATGGCAAATGTGCTTTTCAGCATTACCTGAGATAACAAAACCTATGAATTTTATCTGCTTTCTACACAGCGCCATAAGCTTTTGAAATAAAAAGCACACACACACACACACACACACACAAACCTCCAAAACACAGAAGATCACAGTCAATTGACAGTATTGAACAAATAGAAATTATTACAAATTTAAACATTTAAAAAAAATCCTAATCCTTTCTTATGAGAAATATTTTTCAGGTAATCACATATTGTCATTATTGCAAAAGAAGTCTCATCAGTCCAGCAAGGACATGAAGCTGCACACCACCTCCAAGTACTGGCCCTCAGCAGCATGCTGTCTGTCTCTTCCCACCAAGGGACAGCTGAACCTTTATTTACATTCTGCCTGGATGTGCCCAGACACCAGGATGTGCAGAATCAGGACCTACCATTTAAAAGGCAACACACCAGATGAAATGAACATCTCAGCTGCCCTTGCATAGCAAAGTTTATACTGCCCTGTAAGAAAAGGTGAAAAGTATGAATCCTAGTATAAATCCTAGGATGTTGCTCAGAGGAGTGAGAATGACAGGATAACAAAGGCAGGCATATCAACAGAAGCGGATAGGGAGGTATGAGCAGCTTCCTGGAGAAATGCTAGGGATTAGCATAGTAGCATTTGCCTTCCTGATTCTAATCACTAGGATTCTCTTCTGCATAGGCTCCAGGGTCTATAGAGATAGACCCTCAGGGCTCCATTGCAGAATTAGATTTGGGGAGAATAGTATTTCTCATTTTCTCCTCCACATTTGCTTCCAGTGGTCAAGATAATAGATTCAAATGTATAAACCAAGAGAGAAATTAATCTCTGTAAGAAGTAAGAAAATAAATATAATACCCTTAGTATGAATGTCACATACACTATCAATGAATAAATTACATACAGTGGAAAAGTGTGGAATTGAATAGAAACCATGACCTAAAATTTTCTGGCTTGCTCTATCCTAACACCTTTAGTTGTTCTATAAATGAAGTTTCAGCAAGTAAAAATGTGATAAACTGTACCCACTCCTCACCAGGTCCTTGGCATTCATTGCCTCAAGTAGATGCTATTCTCTCTCCCCCACAGATAGGGAAACTAGACCAAAGTCAAGTTGTTTGCCCAAAATTTGAGGGTTAGTACAGGATAATGTCTAAGATTAAACCTCAAATATGATTACTAGAATATGATTTTCTTACTCCAATCTGTCTCTGTTAGCACTAAGAATATAGTTTCCTTTCTTTCCCATCATTCTTAGGTAAACCATTCCAGGAAGCAGGTTACTTTTCCTTAATTATCTTTACAGTAACAACAAATGGAATTCCAGAGGCCTGAATTTGAATAGATCTGTCAAGCACCAAATGCAGAGTCTGCATGCAATTTTTGGAAATGATGAACTGCACAGAACATCCAAACACACACCCATTGAACTGAAAAGTTTTCTATTTATTCAGGCTTTCTTTAATTTCATCCAAGTTATATCATTTACAATGTATGAGTCTTTCACATCCTTGGATAATACTCTTCAGTATTTTATTCTTTTCAATACTATTTAAATGAGCTTGTTCCTTATTTTCCTTTTTTGAAAAATGTATCTTTGGTCTAGAGAAAAACAACAGATTTTTTTTAATGTTGGTTTTGTATCTGTAATTACTGAATTCATTATTCTCAAATTTTGTGAAATCTTGGGGTTTCCAATATATAAGATTACATGATCTGTAAACAGAAATCATTTTACCTCTCCCTTTTCAATGTGGATGTCCTTTATATCTCCCATGGTCATGGATTAGAAGACTTAATATTGTTATGATGTCCATACCACCCAAAGTGATCAACAGAGTCAATGTAATCCTGAAATTCCAGTGGTATTTGTTACAAAAATAGAAAAAAAATTGCCAAAATACATATAGAACCACAAAATACCCCAAATAAAAAAATCTTAAGAACAAATTTGAAGGCATCAAACCTCTCAGTTTCAAACTATATTACTAAGCTACAGTAATTAGAACAGAATGACCACAGAGACCAATGGAACATAAAAGAATGCCTGAAACTAAAACCAGGCATATAAGTCGACCAATACAGAATGAGGAAAGGTTAGTCTTTTCAACAGTGATGCTGAGAAACCCGGATATCCACAAACAAAAGCATGAAATTTGATCCTTATTTCAAACCATACACAAAATGTTAACTTTTAGATTGGATTAAAGATTTAAACATAAGACATGAAACTGTAAACCTCCTAAAGAAAGACAGGGAGAAAATTTTATGACACTGGTCTAGACAATGATACCAAAAGCACAGCAATAAAGTGAAAACAGATGTGTAGACTACATCAAAATTTAAAATTTCTGCATAGCAATGCAAATAATTAGCATAGTAAAACAACAACCTACAGAAATGGAGAATAGATAAGGTTAATATCCACAATATAAAAACAGCTCCTACAACTCCCATAAGCAAAGGGGGAACAAAGCCATTGAAAATGACAAAGAACTTGGACATGTTTCCAAAGAAGTCATACAAATGACAAACTAGTTTATGAAAGGATGCTTAACATCACTAATCACCCAGCAAATACAAATCAAAATTAAAATTAGATCTCTTCTTATACCTGTTAGGATGGTTAATACATTAAGGGGAAAAAATAGAAAACAAGTGTTTGTAAGGACATAATACTGGAACCCTTGTGTAATGTTGGTGGGAATGTAAACTGGTATAGACATTATAAACCAGCATGGAGAATTCTCAAAAACTTAAAATTAGAAGTACCATACAACCAAGCAATCCCATTTCTTGGTATATATTCACAGGAACTTAAATCAGGATCTTGAGATATCTCCATTCCTGTGTTCACTGGAGCATTACTCACAGAAGTCAAGAATGGAAGCAACCTAAGTATCCACTAATAGATGAATAGGCAAAGAAAACATGGCATATACATATAATGGACTATTATCCAGCTTTAAAAAAGAACATTCTTACATACCTCACAACACAGCTGGACCTGGAGGCCTCCATGTTGAGTGAAATAAGCCAGTCAAAGAAGGAGAAATATTGCAAAATTCCTCTTTTCAAATTATTTAAAGTAGTCAAACTCATAGAAGCAGAGAGCAAAACAGTGGTTGCCAGGGACTGTGAGGAGGAAAAAATTGGGAATTGCTACTTAGTGGGTATAACTTTTCAATTACACAAGGTGAATAAATTCAAGAGATACGCTAGATCTAAGCTAATCAGATACAACATTATGTCTTAGGTAACAACAGCATATTATATACTTAAAACATTGTTAAGAGGTAACTCTCATGTTAAGTATTTTTACCACAACAAAGAGAAAAAGGAAAACTGGAAGAAGTTAGGCCTTCTTATAAATTCATACAAAAGTAGAGAAAAAAATAGAAGGAACATAGATTTGCCGTCAAAGAAAATAGAGCTGAAAACCCAGCTCAGATGCTACCTAGATATTCAAATATTCCTTAGGCATATCCCCCTTATCAGGACTTCTTAGGACTGTGCTCAGGATTAATATATGCATGCAAATACTTTCCAAAGAACCTATACAAAGTGGGCAATAAACACTGGTACCCTTCCTTTATTACAGTATACAAATTTCCTGAACTTCTTCATAGTTTATAAAGATACTAGAGTAAGTGCCTCTGTTTAAGAATCTAATGTAATAAGAATAATGGAAACTGAGACTAGCAAAAATAAACTGAGTGCAGGTAGCAAGTAACATTTAACTTGCTTTAAAAATAATCAGAGCTAGCTGCTCTCTAGCCTGCTGTCTAACTCTAGTCCATAAAATGGTGCAAAGTAGTTCCATATCTTACATCTGTTCAGCATCCTACATGAAACAGCAACACTCACAATCCAGTTCAGACTCTACTGCATAAGTCATATCACTGAGTTCCACTACATTTCAGCAGCAAAAGGCTGCTGGAGGCTGTCATTCAAATGAAAGGAAGGATGACAGAGAAGAAGGTTTATTTTTTTTTTTTTGAAGATTACTAAATATTTGCTGTGCTTCTTCCTCTGCTAGTCACTGAAAGTGCTAATTATCAATTCATGTAATGTACATGAAAGGAGACAGGGAATGCTCAAGGACTCTCCTCTTTCCCTCTATCCTTCACTCTTTCCTGCCTTCAACACTTGAGAGCACAATATTATGCTCAGTGCAACCTCACACTGTATTAACTCTGCCTAGAGTTGGATATTTTAAGATATAATGATGGATATCTGCTTACTAATTTAATGTTGGACCATTCTTTTAATAAGAGAGGAAAAGAAAGAAAATTCAAATCCGTATAAAGAATTTATAGAAGTGACTCCTCCATTACAATCTTTACACACACACACACACACACATAACACACACACTATTATGCTCTTAATGAGTTTAATACCTCTCATGCAAGAGGATTACCATAGTTACCACCATTGATAGTAATGTCCTTTCAGTCATTTGGAAGAAAGATGTTAAAATGCAATAATAATTATGAAAATACTAACAATTTTATTACAATAATAAATGCAGAGTTTTCTCTTCTGCTGATTAGTTCTAAATATGTGCTTTAATAAAATGCTAAATAATTATATGCTAAACCACCTTCTATTATGAGCAAATGTAATTTACAGTTATAGTAAATAAAGTAAATAGCAAAAATACTACCACACATGTTTTTTGTTCATAAGTAGCATATACTCTGCTTAGCTACAGTTGTGATTGTATCTTTGGCAATGCACAGTTAGTTCTAATAATCAAATATATTACCTCTCATAATCTTAGCTTATATGCCTATTGCTTCACAATAATTCATCAACAATTTCACTAAATGCTACTTATAACTAATTCTAAATGTCATGTTATAAAGTTTCAAAACACAATTACATGCATGTATTTAAAAGTATAGGGGAAAAAGCATTTCAAGATCACTCATTTGTTATTTCTGAAAATCATGCAAAAAGTTGTGTTAAATATTAAGTGTTACAGGGCCTCCCTGGTGGCGCAGGTGGTTGAGCGCTGCTCTGTGAAGCTGTCTGCAGCCTCTGCAGTGCTGGTTTGATCCCGGTCGGCAGGCAAGAATCCCACATGGCGCAGCAGACCTCTCCTGTCTCACCCGCTGCTCCCCTCAGCAATGTATTTCGTCAGTCTCCCTGTTCTGTTCCCCGCTCTGTCTCTGGTGAATTCTCTCACCCTCCCGCGCATAGGGCCTGTACCCCGGTTCTTGTATAAAAATAAATAAATCTTTAAAAAAAATTAAGTGTTACAATGTTAAGATATCATAACTAAGTGGCTTTAATCAATACAGATACACAATTGCACATCTACAGAAAATGCGTCACTAGAAAAAAATGTTTAGTGTTAGTGTTGAAAAACTACATATTACCTTTAAAAAAAAAAAGCTACACTCTTGTATTATGCCAACTGACATTAACAAGTTCAAATCTACAATCATAAAATGTTCCCTTAAATACATTGTTTTCCTGATAAATTGGCTCTAATAGCAGTCCCTTTCAATTCACAAAGACAATCATATGGTCATATTAAATCTATAGTGTCAACAGGTTTATGATCACAAACACTTGATGAACTGAACACTGTACCTACCCTTCAACAATG
Source organism: Talpa occidentalis (assembly GCF_014898055.3). Lineage (NCBI taxonomy): Eukaryota > Metazoa > Chordata > Mammalia > Eulipotyphla > Talpidae > Talpa > Talpa occidentalis. The sequence goes on from NW_023601653.1 coordinate 29,809,451, forward strand.
CTTGCACTGTGACAGGGCCTGACGGTTACCATAGTGATCATGTGGCAGGTTCTGATTTATTACCTTGTTCCTCAGGGCTGTGACGGTTCTTTGGCTCTACCTTCAGCAGCTTTTGCAGATTTGAGAGCTACAATATGATAAATGTCCACTATCTGAAAGACATACTCAACACAATGTAACCTTGGAGAACAATGCTTTAAATGCAAATTGCCAGATTTGCCTTCCTTTTGGAATATGAAAGAGTGATTCCAAAGCCATGAAAAAGGGAGACCTTTGCCCTGTGACACAGGGATTCTCCTCCTTAGGGACTGTCATTTTCAGAGATGCCACCCAGTGAATAGTTAAGCAGTCTGAAATTGAAAATGAGGCAATAAATTCTGCTGAGGCTAGCCCTAGTATCACATTGATTACAAAAGCAGGCATGCATCTGAGCAATTAGGGAGGCATTTAGTTAGGCGGTACCAAATGTTCAATGTATTTAGAAAGTTATCACCACCGGTCAATATATTATGTCATTTCATCTCAACTAACTGACACAGCTAACATTTGTACACGGAATTCTAAAAAGAGCATTTCAGGAAATAAATCTCATCATTAAGTATCCATTTGCCAATGCCTTCTAGTAATACATGCCAAAGGATGTTGAATTCTTATTAAAAAAAAAAATTACCAGGCCTTATCTGATTTTTGCTTTAGGAAAATACACCCCACACAATACCAGTGATTTGTCACAGAGAGCCTGTCACTCAACTAGGTAGTACATTGATGTCAGCAGTTGCCAATGCACACGTGAATTAGGATCCTAGAAAGATTATGACATACATCTTTTCATTCCCTTACATTGTTTCTCTTTATTCTCTCATTTGACAGCATGGCAATAAATACTGAGAGAATATAGCCTTTCAGGCTTATCAAGCTCATAAACACCATGCACTAATTTGTGTATTATCAAGTCCCAAGCGGCAACCAAGTTATTGATTTAGCCATCTAAATCCCTTGCTTTGACAGGAAGGATATTGCTTTTAGGATAAATAAAACAATCTCCACAATCATTTATGTTCAGTTCTTAGAGTTCTATTTGCAGAAATATTTTTTAAGGACAAAAACACACACAGGATTTTCACAGCATAACAGATCAGCACAAATGAAACCAGTTTACATTGTCTTTTGCAGGATTGATATTAAAACATAACCATGGCTAGGGATATGCTCTTCCAGACTCTCAAAACCCAGAGGTGGGAATCTATTTTCCATTTTCTGCTTTGTTGATTCATCAAATCTGTACAATTCCTGTCCGTGCAGTGCTTTAATGGGCTCCCCATAAATCATTGCTGACTTAACCAAACATTTACTTGATAGTAAGTCTTAGTTGTGTTATTGCTAGATGTGGGAGGAGGAGAAGATCAAATAAGTCAAAAAGATCTCTCACTTTCAAATAATGAGTAAACATATTTTCTGAAAATAGTTTCAGAAACTATTTTCAAATTTCAAATCATATATCCCAGTCTAATTGCATTGCTGTTGTTGTTGCTTGGGGGAGGGGCAGAAAGGAAGACTTCATTGCTTTTAGACGAGCTATAATATATGATTTTGTACTAGGTAAAGAAAACCTATCAGATTAAAAAAAATCTCCATCTCTTCACTATGCTCCCCACCCCCAGCTCTTCATAGCAAATGGTTACATATCAATAAGCAGAACAGGCTATTTAATTGAATCTGATCTGTGCGTCCCCACATGTAGAAATGTACAGATATTCACCTCACACGAGACCAGTCTGGGATTAATATTTTATTTGGAATCAGATACACAAAGAGGGAAATCATATAAGGTTTTTAAAAGTCTCAGAATATATTTCTTTACTTTAAAAAATTATATTCATGTACTGATATTAAGTCCCAAAGACAGAAAGGAATTTTTATATGCCTTATAGCAGTTCTGTGAACAGGAATAAACAAGGCAAACACATAATTTGCAAGGGTGGCTGACCTTATTATGCTAGCAGTGAACTAGTATTTTTAACATGTCTCTAGACTGCTGATGTCCTTGAAGCTATGGCATCAGTCCCAATGCTCCCAGAATGTGGTCATCGAAAACCTTTTTCCAGGTTCTAACCTCAGCACTAATACACAGTGGTTCCACCTCCACATCACAACCAGAACCCATTGTCTCAGGGGAGAAGAAGGAAAATGCAATGGTTCTGACAGCATGTTTTTATCTGTTCTCTTTCCTCCCTGCCCCACTATGGCTTTCAAAATAGTGAAGACAGGTGATTAAAAGAAAATGAAATGCAAATGTACCAACCCCTTCCTGTCACCTAATTCTGAACCAATTAGATCACCACCCGTCTAGACCCAAAGCTAGAAAAAAAAGTGTTGACAGAGGTCTCCTTTCTTCAACACCTTCTGTTTCAGCAGCTCCTGTGAATTCTTATCATTTCACTTTTCTTACTTACATGGCCCTCTAGGAGTTAACAACTGTCAGCCCAGCAAGAGTCATTCTTGCCCAGAGGTCAGCAATCTTATTAAATCCCTATGCCACCATTGGGACAAAGTAATACCCACACTGCTCTGTACAAGGCCAGGAGGGAAAATGATTGAAGAGAGAAAAAGTTAGAAAAGCCACTGGCAAAATGGAAAAAGAATAGGAACTGGGTGAGAGCAAGTGGCAGATAGAAAACCAACAAATACTTCTACACCTAAAACCATTCATACCTATCAAGTAGGCATTTTATTTAATTAAATAACCATTGCAACTGGGAAATTTCTCTAAAACAGAACACATTCTTACATTTTAGCGATTGATGTAATTCTACTGTGAATACACTGCCCACATCCAGAAGGACTGGTGTAGTCATCCTTTGGCATTTTGTAGACAAGTGCTAAAATTCTACGAGTACGAAACATATTGACATTTATTTTTATAATGGCAATGCTCCAAAACAGAATGAACTGTCTTTCATTTTCATGAACAAGAATTGGGCTGAAGCAAGTGCACATGATACAGCTTTTCATTTTCAATCTCATGTATGTATGCTAAATACATTATTAAACAATCTTTCTAGCACTGAGTCTCAGCAAAGCAATTACAGATCTATATCCTTTCTCCTTGTAAATGTTTGTATTTGGGGAAAATCCCCAAATACATTGAGTTTGTTGCAAAGATGACAATATCAGATACAGAGACATGGTAACCATATTTGCAAATACACTATAAATTGAAATGAGGTTTATTTCAAGTAAAATTTTTACTTCACAGTGCACAAAACTTCACTATTTCAATAAGGTTATATATAAGATTATAAGTGCATATATGATTATGCCCATGAATATAACTTACTCTGTTCTCATGTCCAGAATTTTTTTTTTAAAAAGCAGGTACCAAACAAGATACATCTAGTCCAAAGACATCAGGATAATAAAGAAATGCAGCCACAGAACCTGAGAAGCAGCTCAAAGTCTGTGCTTCAGCCTAGGGAACCTGACTAGGCTGAAGAAGGGATACATATGTGGGGAAATTACAAGAGCTCTTGATGCTACCAAATATCAAACTAGAAACAATGAGTAAGAGTTATAGGCAAACAGATGATAATCAATACAAGAGGAAATTTTTATTTTGAAAAATTAGCATTATTTAAAGATGGAAAGAGCTATGTAATTTAATGTGTAAAGTTTATCTAAAAAGAACACTTGGGAAAGTAACAGAACAAATTCAAGCTTGAGAAAAAATAACTCCATAACTTTGCAGGTCCTTCTAGACCAAAAAAACTTATGATATTTGATCACTGGAAATGTTCTTAACCAAGAATATAAAAATTATATACTTTCCCCTGAAACACTCTGAAGACTAATTAACCACCCATTACTTGCTGCCAATGCCAAATGGTCCGCTACAAAATTTAAATTATTGATATTTATTTCCTTTTCTACAAGTATGGTTTTAATCAAAATAGATCTAAGCAAATGAACCAAGAAAATGTTGTAAGCCTTCAATATGGCACCAAACACAGCAAAAATAATTCATTTCCCTTTCCTTCTCCTAATCCCAAGGCCATTTTCCACTGGCAGAGAAGATGGAATAGAAACAGACTGAATAAACACAACAGAGGAATTGGTTCTGATCCCTCGAATCAACAAGAAGCCACTTTTGTGCCCCTTCAGCTGACATCACAAATCACTTTACTATAATGTAATTTTCTGCAGTTCCCATATAAACAATCCCTTAAGTGGTAGGCTAAGGGGGAACATGCTTGAGGAATCAATCTTTTCTCCCTGGTGTTTCACAATCATATGCTCCCTGTGACAATTTCTGAAATAATATTCTTCTTACTGGTGTCTATGATATTTACTCCTTAGTTGTTTTGTGGTAGAGAAACTGGTCAATATAGCTTTAAATTCCCTTCCAAATCTAAGAGCCTCTAAATTCTTGCAATTTGGAAAGTAAAGCTAAACCAAATTGTAAGCAATACTCCAAATATGAAAATTTTGAAATACTGATTTTTCCCCTCTCCCCAGAAAAGCAGAGTACTATAATTATTCATTTATTCAACATTTATTGAATTCCCACACTATGCACTATGCATCATTCTAGGAACCAGCGTACATAAACAAAGATATCCAGTCTCCCTCCTGAGCTAGTATTCTAATAACATATTTGCATAGTTGGAACATACTTAAAATTGAAAAATTTAAACAATTATTAACATGAAATTATGTTGAAAATCTATACAATGTATATGTGTGTGTGTATTTCATGTATAAATTTTTTTAAAGATTTATTTATTTATACATACAAGAGCTGGGGTGTAGGCCAGAGGTGCTGGGTGGTGAGAGGATTCACCAGAGACAGAGTGGGGAGCAGAACAGGCAGATTGACTGAAATACACTGCTGAGGGGAGCAGCAGGCAAGATAGGAGAGGTCTGCCTTGCCATGTGGGTCACCTCCCTGGCCAGGAATCCAACTCGTCGTGCTACAGTAGCTGAGGATTGGTTCCTAGTGCTGACACTTAACCCCTTCGCCACCAAAGAGGCCCCTTATGTATAAATTTTATGTTAAATATGACCCTAGAAGCTGAAAAAACAAAATTCAACAAAATGTTAATGGATGTATCACACAATAGATGCGTCAGAAAGTTAAATAACCAAAAGCCAAAGAACATTGTTCCAAAGTGCAGGTCATATAATCAGGGACCATTTCCTGTGCGTGTTTTTCTCTTTGAATCCTTAATCATCAGTAACCCCTGAGTACTTAAATAGGTGCTAACTTGATCATCCATTCTTTCTGTTTATTATGGGTAAGGTACTATGAAGGAATATAAAAATAAAGTCACAGTCCCAAGGTTAAGGACTCAGGGAACACTAGGGAAAATTAGACAAATACACAAGTACAGAAATCATATGATTTTTAAGAAATTTACCATATAAGATGGAAAGTTTGATAGTATTGGTTAGTGCAAAATTGTTGGAAAGAAAAGTTAGAAGCAAATTTTGGAGAGTTTGAATGCCAGGCTACGGCTGAGCAGGGTAGTGTTCAAGTACAGGTGTCTAATGTCTGAATCATAGTCCAGAGTGAAACAGAGAACTGAGAGCACAAACATGATCCAGACCCCTTATGCAACAGGCAGGGCCAGGTAATGCCAGTGGAGATAACGAACAAAGTCCCCAATGAAAGGTAGGACATGGATCCAAATGTCTAGCATCAGAGAGCAAGTATAGATAGAGGACATATAAGTCCTATTGTGGGGAATTAAGACAGCAGGCCTGGGATCTGGAAAACAAGTAAACATGATAGAGGCTCTGGCATGGTAAGATAACACAAACACCACTCGTAATACTAGGTGCAAAGTGTATTCACAACAGAACCAGGTTAACAGAACTCAGACATTGTAAAGAACAGGACCAGAATCACGCTCATTGCATGCTAAGCCAATCAAGCTAATCATATGGTTTTCTAATATTCCCCCTGACTGAGAAAGAGTACCCTCTGAAACAGGGGTGAAGATAAGCCTCCAACAAGAGCTAAGGCATCCCAGTTGTGGAACTGGGAAAACAGTAACTGGAAGAGGTCAGGAGTCTATGCATGTCATTTCAGCCATCCTCCTACTAGTCTGAAGGACAAAACTACTATATTCCATATAGAACGTTAGAAAATACAAAGAGAGAGGATTTTCCTCAACAACTATGTAATTTAAATTCATGTAAAAGTTAGAGGGTTTGCAGGTATCAACAAGAGAGTTATAAATAGCCTGATCGCCAAACTTACTAAATTGTTAAAAACACTATCTGAAACAAGAATTAAAATACAGCTCTAAAGACAAAGAAGGAAAGGAAATACTTGGAGAATAAAATCATATATATATATATAGCACAACAAGCATATATATATATAATCAATCAAACCCTATATATATACACATAATCAAATTTGGGTTGGAGGTTGAGCATTTCTCCCTTAATGATAGCACAAAATAAATGATAAAATAAATACAATCTGAGTTGTATTTAAAACACATGCCAGGGCCTCCCCGGTGGCGCAGCGGTTGAGCACCAGGTTGCGAAGCTGCCCGCAGCCTCTGCGGCGCCGGTTCGATCCCAGGCTGCTCCCCAGCTACTGGAGGAGGGTCCCACATGGCGCGCAGACCTCTCCTGCCGCCCGCTGCTCCCCTCAGCAGTGTACTTCGGTCCTCCTGCCTGCTCTGCTCCTCGCTCTGGCTCTGGTGAATTCTCTCACCCTCTCGCGCTTCTGACTGTACCCAGTGCTTGTATAAACAAAAACAAACAAACAAACAAATAAATAAAACATGCCTCTATAAAAAATAAAAAATAAAAAAAAATAAAACACATGCCAGAACATGGGATGAAGCATGCAAAAATTAAGCACTGTTAACTATAAAATATATCAGTGTACTATTAGGATCACCTAAAGTGAATATAGATGGCCACATTCTTCATAACAAACAAAATCTAAGAGTATAAAATCTGGGAAGGTGTACATTTGCAATAGGGCTAAACATAGGTGAAGTTTCATGCTACTGTTATTACAAACAGAAATCTCCCAGATGTTTCCTATTGTCAACATGGGGAACAACAGACTGGAAGTTCCTATTTCCTACTGCTTACTATGTATTGTGTAAAACATTTTATATTATCATATTTAATTCTCATTTTATTCTACTAGAGAATAAAATTATCTCATTTAATTCTCACTAGAATCTTTTCACTCCTTCACTCCCCATTTTACATTATCACGTCTTGAGAATCCTAGTACCTAAATTTCTCCTTACCATTCCCTCTCTCCATCCCCACGGTCACTATAGTAATTTAAGCTCTCACCTCCTTTAACATAAGTTGCTGATTGTTATTTCCTTACTAAAACCCTCCTGTCAAGCCTCAGTCCTCTTCTGACTCACTCCCCCATGCTCCGGTACTTACTTTCACAAAATGCAAATTTATCATTATCTCTCCAGAGCCACAGGTTCTAAGCCTACAATGTGAGGCCAGCATGGTAGGGTCCCCATCTGCCCTTGGAGAGCCAGCAAATGCCCCAGCCAACCAAGTGTTCTAGGCTCCAACCATGTAGTACAACAAGCATATTTGTAGTACCTCACACATGCTATACTGCTTCACATCTCCATGCCTCCTGCAAACTCTTACAGATCCTATAAGATTCAACTCAAACCTCTCCTCTGTGAAGACTTATAGGATATAAACCATCATCCATGCCCCATTGACCATTGTCTATCAAGAAATGACAACCCAGGACCTCCCCGGTGGCGCAGCGGTTGAGCGCTGGGTTGCGAAGCTGCCCACGGCCTCTGCGGCGCCGGTTCGATCCCCGGCTGCTTCCTGGCCACCAGAGGAGGGTCCCACATGGCGCGCAGACCTCTCCTGCCGCCCGCTGCTCCCCTCAGCAGTGTACTTCAGTCCTTCTGCCTGCTCTGCAACCCGCTCTGGCTCTGGTGAATTCTCTCACTCTCCCGCGCTTCTGACTGTACCCAGTGCTTGTATAAACAAACAAACAAACAAATAAATAAATAAACATGCCTCTATTAAAAAAAAAAAAAAAGAAATGACAACCCAAACTTAAGCATTTCCTCTTCCTGCTCCCACAGTGCAAGGAAGTCAGTCAAGGACTGTGGGATGTTGAACAAGAGAGGAAAAGGGCCTGGTTTCAGTCCAATGAATTCTGCCATAATTCAGATATGCTCCTTGTATAGCTCAATTCCAGCACTGGCAAAGAAGACCACACTAGTGAAGCTAATTCACCCTCACTATCCAAAGACTAAATGACACAAAGAGGAAGTCTGTAGGCCACCACCTAATACCTAATCAGGGCTCTGTGTGTGTGTGTGTGTGTGTGTGTGTGTGTGTGTGTGTGAGAGAGAGAGAGAGAGAGAGAGAGAGAGAAATTACAGTGTCAACAAATTTCTTCTTGTCTTTTTTATATCTAACTGATTTTCACTGGGTTCTGATCCTAGTCAAGCCTGCAGCATGTCTTAATTTTACAGCATCACTAAAGCGATGAAGATGATTGCTTTGTCTGTCCTGCCTTGGGAGATAATTTCCAAACAGACCAATCCTTATATCTCTTTCTCCTTTCATTTAAATCATCATAAAGACCTACTTTCACCACATCATGCCAGGAAATGAGTAACCATGATAACAGTACCTAAGAAAATATGCAAAGTACTAATGTTTCTGAAGCTGAGAAAGATTCTTAACACATTGTCTTTATCTGATTTCCCTCTAAAAACAGAAAATGAGTTAGTGTATAGCAGGAAGAAGGTTCTTAGTGGGTAAATAGCTATGTCTTATATATGATCCACTTTACTCCAGCTCTTCCAATTTCTTCAAGAAATTATGTACTCATATGAAACTAGTTATTATGTTTATTGAAAATAAATTCAACATTCCGGCAGCCATACACGTGAGTATCTCTGGCTTTTCCCTGAACTGTGAGTAATATCCAAATATTTCAATAACATCCTGGGTTAACACTTTGGGTTATTATCTGTTGATTGACATTAGCTCTCATTTTATGCCCCAAAAAGAGAAATCACTCGAACATTTTACATGAAAGCATACATTTGAGTGCTCCATTTTCAAATTTGCATACAATTCTTCTGACTAACAATACAGACAATGCCGGATGAACCAACCCCCTTGCTTAGAATCACACCATTTCTCTAGCCAAAATGTAAATACAGGGCATCCCCAGTGGCGCAGCGGTTGAGCGCTGGGTTGCAAAGCTGCCCGCAGCCTCTGCAGCACCGGTTCAATCCCCGGCTGCTCCCTGGCCACCAGAGGAGGGTCCCACATGGCGCGCAGACCTCTCCTGCCGCCTGCTGCTCCCCTCAGCAGTGTACTTCGGTCCTTCTGCCTGCTCTGCTCCCCGCTCTGGCTCTGGTGAATTCTCTCACCCTCCCGCACTTCTGACTGTACCCAGTGCTTGTATAAATAAAAATAAATAAATCTTAAAAAAAAAAAACCCAAAATGTAAATACAAAAATCAATTACCTCAAAATTTCAGACAATGCTGCTGTAGGGGAAAAAAATTAAAAAAATAAAGAAAGAGACATATTAAATTCTAACAAATGGGATTTGAGTAAGTTTCATCAGACAGATTAACAATTGTTTCAAAAATATAAAGTGGTATTGTTATTTGGATAATGCTAACCATGAGTAGATGGCACAATATACAAAGGCTGTTCTGAATTAGAAAAGTTACTGACTCCGTTAAATTACATACAATACACTGACCACTGGCACTTAAGGGATTGTGGTCAAACATCCAGTAAGCCAGCTGGGCCAGGAATGGGTCTCAAAATGTCTACAAAGTAAACAGTAGTCAACCTAGTTCTCGCATACCCACAGCAGGACTTTGTTCCTGCATACCCAGTTACTCAAATATGCTTTCTTTCAACTTTTTTGGATCGAAAGAAAATAGTGTAACACTATATACAATTTTGAATAGGCATATATGGTAGGAATCATCCTACAAATTCCATTCTTCAATAAGATATATCTTATTTGGTATTCTTTGGTGGGGGTAACAATGATTAATAACACTATATATGTTTTAGGAGTACAAGTTCATAACTCTTCAGCAATGTATGACACTGCAAGATACACACCACCAAAGCACCAGGTAAGAGGTATGTAACTTAAATAGTCAATATATTAGAAAGCCAAAAGCAGGGATGCCATCAAGAGTGGTTAAATATGCCTTTCCTAAATATTCTTGCTTACATCAATATCTTTAAATTACTGAAAACAAAACAAGGAAATGTATTCATAAGGAGTCAGAAGACCCAGGTTCTATAGCCAGTTTTGTCCTTGGGTAACTCACTTCTGGAGTCTCTTCATCCCTAAGAGGGGTATAACAGTCTAAGACTCTCTCCAACATATATAAAGAGCTTAGAGATACTTTATTATTAAGAACTAGACTCCACATTTTTTAAATTAAATAATTGGGATTTAAAAATGTCCTCTGCCCTGGAAGGCTGAGCTCTAGCCACTCCACAAAAATGATGGTCATTACTTTTCCTTAGAATTCATAATCTTCCTTAGTAATAAATTCATATTTAAAGAAGGAAAAAAGGCTGAATAAAATGCTGCATAAATTGCTCAAAACCAATGCACAGATGAAATCTTGGATAGCACAAACCATAAGAAATGCCACTTTCCAGTTTTATTGAGAAGTAATTGACATACATCACTCTAAGTTTAAGGCATATAGCACGATGGTTTGATTTACATATATTGTGAAATGATTACAATAGGTTCAGCTATTGTAAAATGAGAACATCCATCTTCTCATATAGATAAAATAAAAAGAAAGATGTCTCCTTGTTAAGAGAACTCTTAGGATATAGTCTTCGCTTTTGCATATACCATGTAGAGCAATGCAAGTATAGTCATCTAAGAGCAAATCCCCAGTACGTATTAATGAAATTTATACCTTTTTACCACCTTCCTCCAATTTCCCCTTCTCCTGCCCTCTCTATCTCTCAAAACACCACTTTAGGGCCTCCCTGGTGGTGCAAGGGATTGAGCACCGCACTAAGAAGCAATTTGCAGCCTCTGCGGCATGAGTTCGATATCCAGCCAGCCAGGGAGCAACCCTCATGGTGAGGCAGACCACTCCTGTCTCGTCCGCTGCTCCTCTCAGCGGTGTATTTCAGTCAGTCTGTCTGTTCCGTTCCCCACTCTGTCTCTGGGGAATCCTCTCACCCCCTGCATCTCTGGCCTGTACCCCAGCTCTTGTAAGCATAAATAAATAAATTATTTTAAAAATGCCATTTTAACATTTGGAGGGGGAAGCAGAGAAAATTCACCAACTCACAAAAAATAATAAAAGTATTGAGCCTACCCCATAATTCAATCACTACCTAGACGGGAACAGAAGGTGCAACCCTGACTTCATTTTCTTCTTCATTATTATTGCTCTAAAGCACCGATTCCTAAATAGCATTCTACGGGATATTCACAGATGCCCCACTGAAACCCCACTCCACCACCAATGACTAAATAAAACAGTCTGCCCCTGGACTTTTCAAGAGTCTTGGAATATGAATATAGATTCTGTATCTTCTAGAGTGGAATAAAGAATGCATCATTAGGGCCTCCCCGGTGGCGCAGTGGTTGAGCGCTGGGTTGAGAAGCTCCCCACGGCCTCTGCCGCGCCGGTTTGATCCCCGGCTGCTCCCCGGCCACCAGAGGAGGGCCCCACATGGCACGCAGACCTCTCCTGCCACCCGCTGCTCCCCTCAGCAGTGTACTTCAGTCCTTCTGCCTGCTCTGCTCCCTGCTCTGGCTCTGGTGAATTCTCTCACCCTCCCGCGCTTCTGACTACCCAGTGCATGTATAAACAAACAAACAAACAAATAAACAAATAAATAAATAAAAATACATGCCTCTTTAAGATTAAAAAAGAAAAAAAGAATGCATCATTACCCTGCCTTTTCTGGCTCTTCCTGAAACAGACAAAAACACACTCCTAGCTACTAAATACAAAACAAATTCCTTATGTTGGCCTTCCCTCAAATTCCCAAAAACCCATATCACCATTTCCCAACATGCAAACTTAAATTCTACTGCAAGATATTTATCATTAAGGAAATATTAGCCATTTATATTAGTGCATATAAAATGTTTCAATGAAAGAAAGGAATTCCCTCTTTGCTTGTATCCCCACACCTCTTTCTGATTATGTCAAATTTACTACATAAAGAATGTGATTAAATTTAAAATTATTTCAAGCATTTTTATGGGATCACCTAAGAATACTACTATGATACAATAATATTCTGCTTCAAGAATATGGATTTATCGTCTATTTATGTCTGTCTTTTATCATCTTCTCTCCCCCACATACTTACACACACACACACACACACACACACACACACAGATATATAATTTCCTGATAAAATAGCTCAGAATCAAAAAGCAGCACAGTCGCAGTGTTACTCTGGCTGTTCTCTTTATACAACCTGCAGCTTAAGGGAAGGTCAGCAGCATTAAAAAAAAAAAAGTGATGACTTTGAAATGTGTGTCATGAAACAGAGCTATTTATCAATATGCCTGACAAGAATAAGGTGAGAGCCTATTTCAGCTAGCCAGAATGACTGCTGTACTTCACACTCTGAGGCAGTAAGCCAAGACTGAATGAGTATTTCCAAGTTGTTATGGTAACTAAATTGTACTGGTTCCATAAAACATTAGTTTTCAATCGCAGGGACTGTGTTTAAAATTCAGTGTGAGTCAGGGTCTCTGCTCCAAAGGAGGCAGCAGTGATCACCTCAACCGACCACAAGCCATGCTAAGGTTAAACTCCACCTGAGCAGAATAGCAGCCACAGAGCAGGTGGCTAAGTTGCTCCAGGTCAAAGGTCTTCACCTATTCATGCACAGCCCCAGACAACAGGACCTAAATGGCAACGTTGTCCTCCTGACTTCACGGGCAAATAAACACTATTCAGAAAAGGAAATATAACAAAGGTCAAAAAATCACAGCTGAAAGCAAAAATTGGGAGTAGAACAGGGACTTGATATCAACTTTTTGCAAAAAGCATTTCAGATGGAGGCTTTGGAGTCAAACAGCTTTGGTTTGAATATTGACTGCATTACAGACTCTACCTGTGTGACTAGGAGAAAGTGCCCTCTTTCACGTAAGCCTGCCTGTTATAACCGTGGAATTGTGCACTGGCTAAGACTGTAGGCACTGGCAGCAAGAGCCTGGATAGTAACCCTTTGTCTGCAAGTCACCTAAATTGCCTGACTTCAGGCAAGTTACTTAACATCTCACAGAGGCTCTGAAGGTTAAATAAGATCTTTCTCCTGACTGGAAAAATAGTAGGAATTTTGTACAGTTAGCCATTGCTACAGTTCTGATGGTGGGAGCTATTACTATCAGTGGTATACAGTATAATGCACCCCACGAGTAGTCACATCCTAATCCCTAATCCCTATGACTATTACCCTCACATGTCAAAAGAGACTTTGCAGATGTGATTATATAAAAGATGCTGCATCTATCCTGGAACTTGGAATTGACATAATCACCAGGGTTCTTATCAGGATAAGAGGTAGGCAAGAGAGAGTCAGAGAAGAGACATGACAACAAATGCAGAAGTCAGAGACATTTGAAGATATCATGCCGATGATGGAGGTGACCATAAGCCAAAGAAGGTGGACAGCCTTTAAAATTGGAAAAGGCAAAAAAACAGATACCTTCACAGAACCTGCTGAGGGAACACAGATGCTAAAAATCTTGATGTTAGGACTTGGACCTCTAGAAATACAAGAAATGTGTTACATATTTTTTAATTTTTTTTAAGATTTATTTATTTATTTTATACAAGAACCAGGGTATAGGCCAGATGTGCGGGAGGGTGAGAGTATTCACCAGAGACAGAGCGGGGAACAGAACAGGCAGAAGGACCAAAACACACTGCTGAGGGGAGCAGCGGGAGAGACAGGAGAGGTCTGCTGTGTCATGTCGGACCCTCACCGGCCAGCCGGCCGGGATTAAACCACCACTGCAGAGGCTGCGGACAGCTTCACAGCACAGTGCTCAACTGCCTGCACCACGAGGGGAGGCCCTGCTATATATTTTTAATTTACAACTATAACAAATGTATTATGCTGTTTTTTTTTAAATGTGTGCAGTTTTTGTTTTTTTTTAATAGAGGCATGTTTTGGTTTTTATTTATTTATTTGTTTGTTTGTACATGCACTGGGTACAGTCAGAAGCGCGGGAGGGTGAGAGAATTCACCAGAGCCAGAGCGGGGAGCAGAGCAGGCAGAAGGACCGAAGTACACTGCTGAGGGGAGCAGCGGGCGGCAGGAGAGGTCTGCGCGCCATGTGGGGCCCTCCTCCGGTGGCCGGGGAGCAGCCGGGGATTGAACCGGCGCCGCAGAGGCCGCGGGCAGCTTCGCAACCCAGAGCTCAACCGCTGTGCCACCGGGGAGGCCCGTATTATGCTGTTTTAAGCTAGCATAATGGCAGTAACCTGTTACCACAACATTAGGATACTAATTTTACAATATATTAAGTGGTAAAGTATCAAAAATGCATGGTACATAGTAAGCGCTGAATAAATGATGGATATTGAATTATATCTGAGAGATGACAGTGACTAAGGAGACTTCATTCCACGTAGAGAAACCTCAGTCCACTAGGAATCCATTACAGCAAACATCTGTTACCTGTAGCCATTGTATGCCTCCTACCACATATCAAGCAGTTACTTACAGATATTACCCTTTACCCTTTTATTCTCAGATAATTGCACCTGAAACAGCCCAGATAACTAAATGAACCAAAAAGGGACGTGCGATTAACCAAGAAGCAGTTAAATTCCAAAGATGAGGAAAACCAGACAGGAATATTATTAGCCCAAGGCAATCTTGTAACTGAAAGGAAAAAAAAAAATAGTTAAAAAAGAAATAACTAAAAGCATGTCCACATGCCTCACGTCAGGTCAAAGACTATTGAGCTTACAAATCTGATGCTATCCATGAGGAAGAGCATCAAGATGGTCATTGAAAAGGGATGAGATGCAAAATTTCAAGAGTCAACCTACCCCAGTCAATAATGAGGGAAAACACAATACTGGGCAAATCATAAAAGATGATTTTCACATCTGCTGTTACATGACTGAGATGGGTGGGTAGTGTTGGCTTCTTTCGATTCCCTCTGCAAGAAGCCTGGATGTCTGCTACCTACCTGGTTGTTAAAGATCAAGAGGAAAAGCAGAGCCTCCCCAGTGGTGCAGCGGTGGAGCACTGGGTTATGAAGCTGCCCGCAGCCCCTGCAGCGCTGGTTCGATCCCCGGCTGCAACCAGACCTCCGGGCGAGGGTCCAACATGGGGCGCAGACCTCTCCTGCCGCCCGCTGCTCCCCTTAGCAGTGGACTTCGGTCTTTCTGCCTGCTCTGCTCCCCGCTCTGGCTCTGGTGATCTCTCACCCTCCCGCACTTCTGACTGTACCCAGTGCTTGTATAAATAAATAAATAAATCTTTAAAAAAAAAAAAAAAAAAAGAGGAGAAGCAGCTTTAACTGAGAGAACTGCATAGACACAGTGGTTAGATGTTTTAGGAACACAGTCCAGATGATGTGCAAAAGACAAGCATCTATAAATGAGTCTGGGACAGGAAAGCAATACAGCAGGGAAACAAGGAGACAGAGCACAGATGAAGGGCTACCTGGATATTCGCGCAGAAATACATGGGCAAGTCAGGGGTGCTCCTCTCTTGTGTAGCTTTATATTCCTTCCCAAAAATAGCCTTACTTTATATCCTATAAGACCTGAAGTCTTGACACTGGAATGTTCTTCTTGATGACTGTGGAGGAAACAACATGATCACTTTCCTGCACACACAGAAGAATTTCTGATGTGATACTTGTTTTTAAAGACTACATTTATGTTTCCACCCTCTAAATTTATAGTATGTATGTTCCAGTCTTTCAAAAACAGAAATACTAAAAACGTTAGAATAAATAAAATACACTAAGGTCATACTCTGGGTAGAACCAAAATATGAGTTCAAAAGGAAAGACACAAACAAGAAAGTAAAGCTCAAAAAAGAATACCAGGTTATCTTCAGTGAGATCAAATCCTTTTACTCCTACTAAGATTTGCATTTGCAAAATACGTATTAATTGTATATCTCCAATAACTTCTGTATATGAAGAAGTGGCATGGGATTCCAGAAGAGGGCAAAAGATGGGTAGAAAACATTTGCAGAATGTCAGTGTGTTCCAGGGATCCCTCAGAATCTTGGGGTGGAATGTAATAGACGGGAGGGTAGGGAACTGGAATCCTGCCCTAATCCAGACTTCAAACTGAACTTTTTTTCACATTTCTTCTTGGAGAAACCAATGCTTAAAAACATCTAATCTGATTCAACCATATTTCAACAACAAATATGAAAAACTGAAGAAAGGGTAACCAGATTGCCCAGGACAGTCTGGGTTTATGTCTGATGACCCAGTGTATTTTTGTGGAGCATCTCTAAAAAGTAACAACAAATTAGTAGTCACCTCAGTTACAGATGTTAAAAATATGCCCTAAGGTCCACATTCATAATATAGTACCAGAGGGCATCCTATAAAATTCTTTCTACTATGCACTTATGTACTATTCTCTTATGTTTTGCTTATTTCCTTTCTGTTTTTTCTGTTTGATCAACAGAGGAAAGAATTCCACAACCTAACAAAAGTTATAAGAAAAATCTAGATGTTCACATATTTCCGTATTTTATACTATACCAATTCCTGTGCCTTTAATATTAACCAAATGCCAACGAGTCTGTTTGTATCAACCTTTTGAAAAGTTATATAACATGGTTGGATTTTTTTTTAATATGTAAAGTCATAACTCTTGAAGTGTAAAAACCTTCTGAAAATGACCCAGAGATATGTAACAGACGATGTGAGAATTCCTAAGATAAAGAGTCATCCTTTCTATATTTTTAACTTTACTTGTCTTTTGATTAATATAGAAACTAACACAAAAATTAAAAAGTTGAATACAAAATATGCATTCATTTTTAGTATGACATATGAAATATAAGAGAAATTTCCAGC
The DNA here is from genome assembly GCF_014898055.3 of Talpa occidentalis. NCBI lineage: Eukaryota > Metazoa > Chordata > Mammalia > Eulipotyphla > Talpidae > Talpa > Talpa occidentalis. Next base: position 29,826,542 of record NW_023601653.1, read on the forward strand.
TTATTTCCATAAACCTGCCCTAAGAACCTTAGGCATGTATTTACAGTCTTCTCCCATCTTTAGGAGAGCAGAACTGAAAATTGATAAACATTACTATAGGAGCTCCTTGACAAGTCTTTATGTCTGATGACCCCGCCTGTGATGGCCTGCCATTGCCTTTTCAGAAGGATATACAGAGAATTCTGTTTATGGAACCTTCCTGATTTTGCACCTCCCTTAAACAGATACTGCCTTTTCTTTTTTTTTTTTTTTTAAATATTTATTTATAAGCACTGGGCACAGTCAGAAGCGTGGGAGGGTGAGAGAATTCACCAGAGCCAGAGTGGGGAACAGAACAGGCAGACTGACAAAGTACACTGCTGAGGGGAGCAGCGGGCGCTGCAGGAGAGGTCTGTCGCGCCATGTGGGACCCTCGCTGGTGGCCGGGAATCGAACCAGCGCTGCAGAGGCTTTGGGCAGCTTCGCAACCCAGTGCTCAACCACTGTGCCACCAGGGGAGGCCCAGATACTGCCTTTTCCACAACTCTTAGCACCAAGTACCACTTGAGCTATTAACATCCATGCAGAACTTCTTGCAGCTAAATTTCTGAAATTCACTCAAGGAGACTCTCTCTTGCCCTACAAACGCTGACCTAGGCACATCACCTCAGCATAGCCTGCTGCCTCCTCATCCAGAGGCCTGTCCAGAAAATGCAAATGAAGTGAGAAAAGAACAAGGATTATGGCAAGATCCTTATCAGTATGCTACCAATATTGTAGCACCCAAGTTCCCTGCAATACGCTAAGTTGCTGACATGAGAAAATCTTGCCAATCTCTGCCATTTTCCTAATAGCAAAATCAAACCCTACTGATAGCAGAAGGAAAACAAAATAGAAGAAGCAATAAACAATGGAAGAGTGATGAGAAAACCTACCACCGTTGTCCTGGACTGGAACGATATGTTATATTCTCAACTCTTGCAGCTTTAAAAAGTATTTATTGCATGCGCTCAGTGTAATAGATGCCTAACTGAGATATGACTTCCTACTGTAACTGAGACTGTACTGTAAGTAGGAAGATGAATAGATTATTTTACCTTGAAAATTGCCTTACTTGTGAATTTCCCAGTTAAGTATAAAGATCTAGAAGGAAACAGACCTACATTTGTATCTCTGCTCTAACACTAACCTGCTTATGCAAATCCCTTAGCCTCACTAGGCCACAATGAGGAGAACATGTATATTATTAACTTTGTAGGATAGTGGAAGTTCAGGTATTTCAGACACATCTAAAAGTATACGGCTTTATAGAAGGACAGAAGGAAGGCTGAATGCTCTTTTCTAAGAGCACCAGGAAACTGTCTCTATGTCAAACCAATGATGACACTGAGGAAACAGGTTGTGCTCTTAGCTTTCTGCGCTTAGGGACACCTGCAAGGCTTGGAGACAAATGGTCAATGCAAAAATGGAAAAAGGGGCAATTAGAGAATTTAATGGCAGGGTATAGGGTGGGAAAAGGAAATGTCAAATTAATTTCTTTCCTAAACACAATCAAATGTTTCCATATTCCCCCTAAAGTAATGAGAAACTCTTTCAAAACAAAAGGCACACACAACTTTAACCTTGTTAAAGATTTTCTCAAAGGACTGTTTTGTTGGGGAAAAAAAACATTCAGGGCTGTATGCTTACAGAATTATTCCTCCCCAGTCATTCATTTGGCAGGAAAACCTGGTTGGCTTTACACAATTAGCTGATTAAAAGTGGTATTTGATTGAACCCTAGCTATACAAAGTGAACTTGAACTGATTGAAGGACACATTCAAACCCTTTGATTGACAATGTTTGTGTTTGGGATAATATATTTTTACTCAAGGAGGAGATAAACATTCCTATTTAAACAACTGCAATACCTACAATAATGTATTTACTCATTCCAGAGGCAGGTTTTATTAATCCCTTTCAAGAATGAAAAAAATGATACTTTAAATCATAGGCTCCTGAGGAAAATGAGCAAATGATACACAATGAGAATGGAAACAAAAATTATACTTGATCCATTTATGACTTATAGAAGGAAACTAAGTGTAACTGTAATGCATCTCTATTGACTCTGCAGAAGCTTATATCAAAAGATGAGAAACAGGGACCCCAAAGTACAAATGGAAAAGAAGTATTTTGCAGATGGATAGAGCCTTCCTAATAAAGATATGGACAATGTTTTCTCCCTACCTCTTCAATGAACCATGTTCCTCCCTACCTTTGCTCAATGTTGCAGAGGCAAACTAAGACATCAGTGGAATTGGATTCATATTATACTCTACCACTAACCACTTTTGCAAATTCAAATCAACCACAACATTTACTCCAAGCCTCAGTTTATTTACCTATGTATTGGGGGTAAATACATATACTATGTACCTTCTAAGCTTAAAATTACCATAAACTAAAGCAGTTCAGAAAAAAGCAAAAGAATTATATAAATGCAACCATGCAATGAATACCAAGTAGGTATTTCCTATTAACATTAAATTGCCATAGGAACAGCAAAATATACTTTTATAGTCCCCCTAGAGATTTTCTCTCAACCAATTTGTAGAAGGAGGAAATGATTTATTGTATCTCATGTACTCTAAATGCTACCATTTTTAAAATTGTTTTTAACTAGAGTAGAAAATAGAATTTGAGCACTTTCTGTCACCAGGCCTTAGGGACTCTTCTATTACCTCTCAGAGATTGTCTGACCATGGCCATGGGCTATTTTAATTTACCCCCCATCGTCTCAGCTAGCTATCATGGAGACTCAGTCCTTGGTCAAATCAATCAGGCCCTTGTGCAGAATAAAACCACTTTGAACAGGCAGTGAATGAGTCTGCTTTAAAAGTCAGTTAAACTTACAAAAAAAAAAAAAAAAACCAGTTGGCTGGAATAGCATGTAATTGCACCTCTTTACACATAAAACTAATCAATTAGCAGTGAATCACTGAATCATTAGAACTTTGCCATTTGGCTTGATCATTTTGAAAGTTTCAAAGCCTTCCCCTCTCACATACAGCTGTGAACTGTGTTTCCACAGACATTGGCAGCTCAAGTCTTTCTTCCCTCTCTATTTTATCCTCTCTCAGTCCAGCAAGGCTGCACAAAATACTAGATATTACAATATCTGGCTACACACACAAGAAATAAAACTGCATATAACTAGAATTCTGACCATAAAGCTATTTGCCAAAATGGTATACACCATATACCAAAATGGTGCCCAAACAAAGGTGCAGTCATCTTTAGAGGTTAAAATGTAAAGGGCAAATATGTACTTGCTTAGCATGACAGGAAGGAAAATAAAATACAACACTAAAATCCTCAAAATTAGAACTCAAGCAGTTTATTTTCTGCTGCCTGGGTATGAATTTCAATACATTCTCCCTCTATAACTCACACATGCCATGCACAAAAAAAGAGGCTGAACATGTGACAAACACAAATTCTCTCACACTGATAGAAGGGAAAACGTAACAAAATATTTTTTCTGGGGCCTCCCCTGGTGGCACAGCGTTGAGCTCTGGGCTGCGAAGCTGCCCACAGCCTCTGCAGTGTCAGTTCAATCACCGGCCGCCAGCAAGGGTCCCACATGGCGCACAGACCTCTCCTGCCACACCCACTGCTCCCCTCAGCAGTGTATTTCGTCAGTCTGCCTGCTCTGCTCCCCGTTCTGGCTCTAGTGAATTCTCTCACCCTCCCGCGCTTCTGAACGTACCCAGTGCTTGTATAAGTAAATAAATATTTCAAAAAATATATTTTTTCTGTATACAAGGTCATCTTTCTAATTCATGCGAATCACTGAAACCTAAGGTCCAATTCAATGTCTCTTCCTCTGGAAATATACCTACTCAATGTCCTCATAGGAAACCTAAGACAAGGTTTGAAATGCAAATAAAACAACCATAACATGACCACTGGTAAATTGCTTCTTTTGGATAAATAACACAAAAAGAAGCATTTTTCTAATTTAAATACCTTTTAGAGGGCTATAAACTGCATTATCAAAAAATTAAACTGTAACTCTAAGCAAAAAATGAAATGAATAACATGTGCTAGAGGTTAATTTTCAAGGGCTTGGATCTATAATTTACCACCCACTTCTTTTCATTAACAGCACCAGCTCATCATTAAAAACTTCTCTTCCTTTGCTACTTGTGGTTCACATAACTAGAGGACTAACAATTACTCATCATTCAATCTCTATGTAACCACTCAGCAAAAAGGACAAAGGTCTGACTTCACCCTCCATTTCATTTAAGAGATTATTTGTGAAGTTACAAATATTTAAAAGCTCTGCTGTTTAGATCTGATGAAATGCAATGTTTCAATATTAACTGGAAAGTCAGTGGGATAAAATCACTCCAAAACCACAAATATTATTATGGTTATTACTTCAATTCCTGCTAGTAATAGGAAGGTAATACAAGTAACTGGTTTTAAAATATCAAAGAAAGTATAATTATCAATTAGTAAAACCATAGCTATGCTATGAAATATCAGTCTTCCCATCTTATAGATGGAATTTTTCCTAAAGGAAAGGCCAGTGATATGTATAATACCTCTTGGTATGCAAGGGTTGTGATATTGTTGAAATGTTCTTTCTCTGTGAAATATTTGCACTCAGTGACTAATGCATTTTTACCATACAAATATATATCTGCCTCCATTCTTTCCTGAAATTTTTTTAATTACTTTTAAGTAGTTAGAATCAGCTGAACCATAATATCTGTGTCTCATTCTTTCCTGAAAAAAATTTTTAAATTACTTTTAAGTGGCTACTATCAGCTGAACCACAATATCTGTGTATGTTGCATTAGTAATTTTCTAGTAAATAGTCAACCAAACACAGTTTCATAGTTATCCACATATCACTGGTAATTATTCAGCCTTAAAAGACCAACAGAAGCCACAGCAACATCTGACATATTATGCTGCCCCAGGCTTCAGATCACATTGTTCTGGACCCACTGAGTCATGGAAGAGGAAACTTTTAATCCCTTATTGTGCTGCTTTTGGTAGACTGCTTCATGTGATGATTCTCCCTTTGCTGATAGCAAGACAAAGTGCTAACTATTGTGGAGAACTTAACCACATCCAAATTTGACTAATGAAAAGCAGGGTCTCATATACTTTTAATGTCTACCATATCCCATTTTCTAATGATCCTTTCTCATGAAGGTAAACAAGACAATCCATTTGTCAGAAATATTTAAAATTCAGCTTATAGTTTTGGCCGTTCATGACAAAATTAAAACAATGCATACTGCAACTGACTTTTAAGGACCCTTTCAGCTCTCACATTGCCAACTTCTCATTAGACACACCTATTCATTAATCTTAATAAAATTAAAATGCATAGCAAAGGTACTTAATTATTGTGCATTTACTGTAATAGTCAAGTTCTTTGGCAACAACTTGTCAATTCTAAGGTAAGTGCTATTATCACCCCCAATTTTCAGATGAAGGGACTGAGATTTGGAGAAATTATATAATTTGTCCACTTTCACACAGCTGATAAGAAATATTACATATTATGCAGACCTGGCCCTTAGCTGACACATGGTGTGCTTCTACATTGACCAATTTCATATTAAGATGTTATAATCATGAAATTATATCTGCTCCCAAAGGGAATCATATAATTGGATGGATAGATGGACAGACAACAGATACATATCTATATTTATAGATATATAAATGACATCCCAGTTGAACATTATTTGATGATCACTGCTACCTCCAGAATAAAGTATAATCTCCTTATCTAAAATGTATGCACTCTCTGGGCTGACTACCCTTCCAGCTTTTTCATACTGCACCTGCCCCACACATGTGTTTTTGCTCCTCAGGACTAACTGTTCCTAAACTTTTCATGTTCCCTTATGCCTTCGCACACTTGCAGATCACAGCCTAGAACGCCCTCCTTCATTTTGTCCATCTGGCAGATTCCCACTCATCTTTCATGACTCACATCAGGCATCTCCTCTCTGGGCATTCTCCCCCACTGCCCAACAAGCAGGCAGAACGGTCACTCCCACCTCTGCTTTCCCAAGTACCTTCTCCTACACCATGTACCATTATGAAAGTTTCATACTAAAACAATTTGTCCATCTCTCCCCAGCATTAAGCTCCTTAAGAGCAGCTATTCTTTCTGCCCTCCTTTTACTTTCAGCAACAAACATGTTTCAAAAATAAGCAAGGAAAGGAACAAATGTTTGAGTGACATAAGTGAAGCTGAACAACAAATAACAAATATCCCCAAAATACATTCCAACAAGCTCTGGAATTCTAGGACTTTGAGTCAGGCAAACTGAACAACTATGAATGTGTGACTTACAGGGAGCAATTTCTACAACTTAAAATGAATTTTAAATACTCAACATGGAAATCTCATTGTACAGAAACTATACCTGTTAGCACAAGTCCAAACTGAAAAGAGCATGACACCTCTAAGACACCACAGACATCGCAGCACAGCTGAATTGTAAGGTGAAGATTGCCAGATGCAGAAAGAGGCAGGGACAAATCCTAGAGGTCCATTTGCCAAGAAACAAACTGAATTTTGCTTGATACTTTTCTATCCCATTTCCCAGTTAAAACATCTGTCCTTCTATCTCTACAGGCCCAAATGTTAACCTTCATGGTTCAGATGTTACTTTCTCCACCAAGAATTCTATATTTAACCCTCACAGAAGCAGCCTTCCCTCTTATCTGTTCCTCCATATAGATGCTGTAATGTCTCTAGAACTTGCCACATTTTCCTTTGCAAAAGTCTTACCAGCTGGACATAAACTCATTAAGGTCAAAATATACATTCCTTCTCTCTCATCCTATTCAACCCAAGAACCTAGCCCAGGACCCAGTAACACTGCACTATGAAGAAAAATTCATCTCTAGGTTCTGGAACTATTATAAACATATACTTAAAATTCAGCAGTATCAATAAGCATTAAAACAAATTTATGATTACATACCATAGCAACTCCAAGACAGATTTTAGATTTCAAGTGATAAAATTTCTCTACTGACAGCCCAACAAACTAGATTTTTCACTTGGGTTCCTGCTCTAGAGAAAATAATTTGAAACATTGCATAAATAGCCACCTCGTTTCTTAGAACACAGAGATGAGGTCTCAAAACAGTCACTTATCTAGAACAAGTTGTAAAATTGTCTTTAAATCATAATCACTTTTGACAAAAGCTAAGAAGAGACCTCAACTGTATCATACTGAAAATGTTAATGAAGAAAGGCACTATGTTATGGTAACAGCAATGTGGGTATTAGGCAAAGAGGAAATATGTCTTCAGTGAGGAAAAATGTCTACGTTCACAACTTCGATCATAACCTAAAGATCAAAACTTACCAATTATCTCGACAAAAAAGGAAAACCAATAACACAATCATACAAAAATACACACACACAGTTCCCAAGCAGAGTAAGACTCATTCTCCCAGAATCTGGACATCAAAAGAATCAATAAGACAATTGATGTTCCTGAAGATTCAGCTACAGATCAAGGGCAATGCAAGGTGCATGCTCAGAGTTAGCACTGTAATTTGAATCAGAGCTAGTATTGTCACTCTGTAATATTTCATTGAAATATAACCTCCCAATATGAATCAGATAACTACAATCAGTTCATAACAATAGAATATACTATAATGGCACAGCATGACAAGAAAAACAAGTACCACATTTTTTCATGTGAACCATTGCCCTGTATCTTAAAATACAGTTTATGCTTTATGGGATATTTTCTGGAAAAAATTTCCACATGTAGAATTTTCCCTGGATTCTGCCTTGACAAAGAATAGAACATGAATACTTGTTTCTCCCTTAAAATTTTAATGTAATTAAATAGTTGACAGTGAGATGATGAACCCAAAGGTATATAGCCTTTCTGTGCTGAGACAGCCATTCCAGATGCCACCTCCCTTGGCATAACACATACTGTACAGTACCGGAGTATAGAAAAAGCCTTTTGTGGCAGCCAGAACGAAAAGGCTATACTGCTACCACATTCACAAAATCATCCAGCCCCAACACCACACTAGAAGGAAGGAGGGGCAGAAGGCAAATGCTCAATAATAAACACAATTGATAAGGAGCAATGAACATTTGCATAATATTTAATAGCTTGAGCTCCTTCATATACATTACCTTAATCTGACTTAGAATGAACTAAAGTGCATTGTCAGCCAAGTTGGCCAGACCATCATCAACCAGTGTAAGATCCAAAAAGGCAATGGTAAACAATGCAAAGAAATCAGCAAAGGCTCAAGTATTAGGATGAAAACTAAATGTTTTTCTTCAAAGGAGCTCTTTCTTCTGTGGTTAAAAATTTAAACAAAGGGCCTCCCCTGCAGATGCAGTGGTTGAGCGCTGGGCTGCAAAGCTGCCCGCAGCCTCTGCAGCACCGGTTCGATCCCGACCACCGGCGAGGGTCCCACATGGCGAGCAGACCTCTCCTGCCGCGCCCGCTGCTCCCCTCAGTAGTGTATTTCATCAATCTGCCTGTTCTGTTCCCCGCTCTGGCTCTGGTGAATTCTCTCACCCTCCCATGCTTCTGACTGTACCCAGTGCTTGTATAAATAAATAAATAAATAAATAAATAAATAAACAAACAAACAAACATTTGAAAGCATGGTAAAGTATTTAATTAAAAAAATTAAACGAAATATGGTCATCCACATAAAACTTCAAAATTCCCGATTCCTTTTACAGGTCCACAATTCTCAAATGTAATTTATAATCCAGAAACTTTCAAAAATCCAAATATTTCTCATAACCAGACCTGAAGTACAGGTTACAGCCTTTATCTCACTGTGACAGTTTTCTATTGCTGCTGCAATAAATTACCACAAATTTAGTGGCCCAAACCAACACAAATTGATTTTCTTACTGTTCTGGAAGTAAGAAGTCTGACAAGTGTCCTACTGGACTAACATCAAAATGTTAGCAGGGCTGCATTCCTTTCTGGAGACTCAAAGGGAGAATCTTCATCCTTGCCTTTGCTCAGCTTCTACAGACCAGCTGGATTTCTTCACCCATGATCTCCTTCCTCCATTTTTAAAAACTGCTAGTTATCTATCATGTCTCTGATTCTGCTTTCATTGTTACATCTCCTCTGACCACCAGTGATAAAAATTCTCTAGATAATCTAGGGTATCTAGATTCAGATAATCCAGGGTAATGGCCCTATTTCAAAGTCCTTATGCCTGAACTAATCCCAAGTCAAAGTCCCTTTTGTGGGGGCCTCACTGGTGGCGGTGGCACAAGGGGTTAAGACGCAAGCTATGAAGCTGTCCGCAGCCACTGCAGCAGGAGTTCAATCCCCCACCAGGGAGCTAACCCACATGGCGTAGCAGACCTCTCCTGACTCGCCCCCTGCTCCCCTCAGCAGTGTGTTTCAGTCAATCTGCCTGTTCTGTTCCCCACTCTGTCTCTGGTGAATCCGCTCACCCCCCCATACCTGTGGCCTGTACCCCAGTTTTGTATATGCACAAATAAATCTTTAAAAAAGATAAAACAAAGTCCCTTTTGCCATCGAAGGTGACATATTCACAGGTTCTGGGATGTAAACATTTTGGGAGGGAAGCATTATTCTGTCTACTACTACCACTTTTTTCTGAATATTCATATATTTTCTTACATAGCTATATTTTTAATCAAGATCACATTTAATCAACAGCTTTTGCCCTGGGCCACAATAGGATTGGGGTGTGTGTGTGTGTGTGTGTGTGTGTGCACACACGTGGATGTGCACATGCATGTAGACACACGCACACATTTTCATCATTCTAAGAATATGGAAAATTCCAACTTCTGAAATACTTCCTTTTTTTAAAGATGTATTCATTTATGCATACAACTGCTGGGGTACAAGCCAGAGATATGGAGGGTGAGAAGATTCACCAGAGACAGAGTGGGGAGCAGAACAGGCAGACTCACTGAAACACACTGCTGAGGGGAGCAGGGGGTGAGTCAGGAAAGGTCTGCTGCACCATGTGGGTTCCTCCCTGGCAAGCCAGGGATCAAATTCATGCTGCAGAGGCTGCGGACAGCTTCATGGGTTGTGTCTTAACCCCTTGCCGGGAGGCCATGAAATACTTCTTACCCCCTAGACTTTCAGAGAAGAGATTGTGACCACTGCCATGATTTACCCACTGTTAGATCTCTGCCTTCTCTGGATCCAGAGCTACCGCTGTCGCTTCCCTTCGAGGAGGAATTGCTTTTCTAAATAGATCAAGTCCAAAAACAATGATTAATGGGCAGGGTGAATTATAGTTTAAAGAGCACAAAGTTAAGGTCTGTCTACCCCCTCAATCTTGTTTAATTTTCTAGTTTTATAAGACTGTTAAACTGAAATTTGGACCCGTCTTGGGGTGTGACCATTTTTTTAACTTCCTAAACTGTGGCTAGACCAGAGCATATTAAGGCTGAAGGCATATATATATTTGGACACAAGCCTAAAATAAGTACTCCAAACCACCTTCTTCCAAAGAGCCCTGCATCAAGAGAAACTGGCACCACCTCAAAACTATTAATAAAGTGGTATTCTGATTACCATTTGGCAGCCATTGCATGCAACATCTTCCCTGGGGTTCCTGCCTGGAACCTAGATAAAAGTAATTAGCAGGGCAGATTCAGGTATTCCTGGTACCCTAACATACAATTATCAAAACCCCACCTCCATTTTTAAAATATGCAATTAGAAAACTCTAAGAGTTTATTTAAAAGTTCATGAGATGTATTTCTACTCTGAAAGATTAAAATATACGTATTTCTAAAGTATGACACAAACCATGTGCCCTATAGGGAATACCCTGAGCAGTCTGTTGGCAAAAAAGGGAAAAAACTATAGGTGATGGCTTAATTTCTAATGCAACTTCCTGTGACTTCATTTAGTAGGCAGAAAATCCTTGTGATCATTGAAGCCATATATTGTAGACCTTCAAAAGAGCATTAGCATTCATTAGCGGTGTAGAACTCAGGATAACTCTCAATTATGGTACCATAATTCAATCCAACCTTGTGTTGAGCACAAACTGGCCATAATAAATTATAAAGTATAGCTATAAATAAGCAGCTAAAAACACTCTGAAAAATTTTTTTTAGTTTTAATTAGATACATTCCAACTTCCTCCAGGGAAAGGTACCTGTCTTACTTCTATACCTCTGTTATCCTCATCAACACTATATTTGTATAAACTGTATTTTCACTTAAACATCATGCTTACTTCATGGGATACATTGATGCAATGCCAAATGTGCAAATCACACAATATGGGACAAATTATCCAGCAAATAAACCAAAGCATGTTTATCAAAAGAAATCTAAGATAACACTCCTAGACTCTGTACACAACTGTCATAAATATTATTTTCACCAGTAACTAGGAGCAGTTTAATGTCTACATATTTCATGTAGAACTGCAAACTTGGATCTGTGTTGTTTAGTCTCAATTTTAAAGGTAGTTCTTATTAAACATTGTGCTTTAACATAAAAGTATCAAGAAGAACTAGTGACTTCATTAACTTTCTCCTGAGGCTTGTGTTGCAACTCATTCGTGATGCCCCAAAAAATAATTTCTGAATGACTGTTTATTGGTTTTCCGGAGTCCTCCCAAGGGATGATTGTTCAAATAGCAAATGTATATACCAGAAACCACCCCCCCCAAAAAAAAATCCATTTTAATTCCCAAAGAACATGATTTTGGCACAGGTCACTGAACATGATCACTGTTTTATACCAAAATAACCTTGTCTCCAAAAAAAATCGCTAGGGCAAGAATCCCTATTAGTTATCCAACCTAACAAATTAAATAGCAAAAGTACTAACAACTTACATTCCAAACCAAACAAGACTGGTGACGAATTTAAGAAAATAACCTAGCATTCACATACGTAAAGATTCGAAAAATTTACTTCTTAGTAAGTATTCTTTTTTGTTTAATTAATTTGTTTTTGCATAGAACTGGGGTGTAGGCCAGAGGTGCAGGGGGTGAGAGGATTTACCAGAAACAGAATGGGGAACAGAATAGGCAGATTTACTGAAATACACCGCTAAGGGGAGCAGCAGGCAAGACAGATGAGGTTAGCTGCCTAGCCATGGATTTAACTCAGGCTGTAAAGGTGATAGCACTGAGACTTAACCCCATAGGCCACAAGGGAGGACCCAATAATAAATATTCTTTAAGGTTCCTAGCACCTACTTAAATTAAAGGTTCAGTCCCTTTATACATTCTTTTCCTTCTAGATTCCCAATTCTTTTTTTTAATTGAGGTAACATTGGTCTACAACATTGTATATGATTTAGAGGTATTGGATCACATACACCTGAAGAATTTGATCATGACCCTTACACATTTTTATCAGGTGATAACTTACTTAGATAAAATTAAACAGATTCCTGAAGTTATTGTCTTTTTAAGGTTTTCTGATCCACACTATTTTATATGCAAAGGAAACCTTTGTACTCATACAGAATCTATTCTAAGATAATATTCAATTCTTAGGTTTCCTTAATAGAAAAATAGACTGATACATACACTCCAGAATCATGCTTAAGAAGGGAAACCAAGCAATATACACAAAAGACGGAAGCGTAAATTCACTAAGAATGTTTGGGGAAAGTTCTTTATGGGGAGTGGGCATTTTGAGGGTAAAGTATACATTATCTCAAAGTTTATGCAAATATCAATTAAAGCAAGCAGCTCATATCCCCAGTACTTCCTTTCCTTCAAAATTCCAAATAAATTAAACATGTACATTTCCAAAAAAGATAGGAACTAAGTTCCAGTTTAGTAAGTAATGAAAGAAGAAACATTGTGTCTTGTGCCCTCATTTAATTATTATGTCCACAAAAGATTCACTTTGAGGAGTCAGAAGAATAAAAGGCAGCTAGGATGCCAGTAATTTACTACAGTAAATGCAAATTTAAGTAGCATTTTGTCCAACAGAAAGAACTTGGTTAACTGGCACTTCTACCTACCTATACAGCAGTGGCTTATATTTACAACAACTCTGATATAATTTAAGGTTCTTGTAATGCTGTTGCATAAAAAATTACTCCAAAATTTAGCAGTTTCAAACATTTAATAATTTACATAATTGCTGTAGGTTAGGAATTCAGGAGCATCTTAGCTAGACGGTCCTGCTGTGGACCATCTAGGTGCATAGTGTGTTACCCAGGATTACAGTCATCTGAAGATTTTACCAGGGCTAGCAGTCTCTCCTCCAAGGTGGCTCCTTCATATGACTGGTAAATTGGAACTGGACTTTAGGAGGAGGTTTCATATTCTTGCCACATGAATCTCTTATGAATTTCTTAATGTAGTCACAACATGGCAGTTGGCTTCTCCCAAAATGAATCATCCAAGACAGCAAGACAAAAGAAGTAAAGTTTTTATAACAGCCTCAAAAGTCATACATTCTCAGAAGTCATATACCATCACAACTACCATATTCTACTGACCACACAGAACAATGCTGATTCAATGTGGGAGGGGACTTCACAATGACATGAATAGCAACAAGCAAGGATCACCTGGGAACATCTTGAGGTACCTGGCTATTAGGTTCTTGAAATAAGTTTACAAATGAAAGAAAGATTAATGTTCAACATAGTTTTAAAACTATTTGTTGTAATTTAATTTATTGAGAATGATTTTTAATTATGATCATATAGTATCAATCAGGCTACTAGATGGTCTGATAACTCTTTCAGGAAGGCATTTCATAAATGTCTGTTGAACTGAACCTACCCAGATTTTAACTATTACATTTGCTCACTTCTAACACACTTCTCATGTATCATTTTGTATTATTTTATCAACTTGCCATTAAATGTTCAGTGTTACACTTTAGTAACTATATCATTTTAGTTCAATATTGATGGTATTATCATCAGTGACATGATAGTATCATCAATATTATTTAAAATGCTGGTATTTTAGGGCCTCCCTGATGGCGCAGGGATTAAAGACAGAGCTATCAAGCTATCACCAGCCACAGCAGCATGAGTTCGATCCCCGGGCCGGCCAGGGAGCAACCCACATGGCATGGCGCAGCAGACCTCTGTCTCACCCACTGCTCCCTCTCAGCAGTATAATTCAGTACATCTGTCTGTTCTGCTTCCCACTCTGTCTCAGTGAACCCTCTCACCTCCCGCACGTCTGGCTTACACTCCAGTTCTTGTATGCATAAATAAATAAATCTTAAAAAAAAAATAAAATGAGGTATTTTAGATCCTAAAACCAGAGTGAAAGAATTTCCCTGGTCAGAGAATCACAGAATCAGGAAGGATTTTGAGACATTACTTAAGTTATCAAGGCTGGTTGAAGTTTCCTTGGGCATCCATTACACCATTTTTGTGTTTATTTGAAACTTCCCATAATTTAAAAAAGTGATAACAACAAGTACTAGTCCAATACATTGATTGTGCATAGAATAGCCCCTCAACATGTAAATAAAGGTATCTAATATAGATATTAGTATTTGAACTCACCAAAAAAACCCAAGAATGAAGCAGCATATCTTAAACCAAATGGCATCCTCTCATCCATGAGACTTCAAAGTATTCATCAACCTTCTTTTGCAAAAACTTGTAGTTTTAGACTACATTAGGGCAGGTAATAGGGCAGCTTATAGCTTGTGCATCAATAGCACTATAACACTGAAGATAGAATTTTGTCAGGGTTTTTTTTTTTAAGTGACATATTACTGGGGCTAGTGCTAATTTTGAGTTTCAATTTTTGAATGGAAAATTCATAAACAATCTTCATACATATTAAAGAGGTTAAGATATTAAAGAGGTTAAGATAAGCTTTTTTTTGTATTTTTTTTAATATTTAACAGAGAAGCCACCTGCCATAAAGGTATATTCTTATATGCCAAGCACCTGGTCATCATTTCAGTTTGAGAATATAGAAGAAAACTAAAGTATGAGTGTGTGTGGAGGGAGGGAGGAATTGATATAACTACTATGGTTCACACTGAGAATTAGAAGATCTAAATGGAAAAATAACTGACCTTCTGATATATTTCATGAACAGCAACACAACAGCAATAAGAGCCAGTTAATATGCAATGAATATTTACTACATTCCAGAAGTTCTCCTAAATATTATATAAATGTATTCTATCATTTAATCATCACAAAAAATCCTTCTTACCAATTATTTTACAGATGAGGAAACTGAGCAAGTGGCTGCACTGGGATTCATACTCAGATATTCTACTTCAGAAGTTACATCTTTTCAATGCTAAGCAATACTGCCTTAAAAAAAGATGGATATGATGTTAGATTTTAATGGATGTTGCCATTTTAATAAGGTAGAGTAAGAAAATGTTCAATAAAATAAATACCTCTTTTGTTTGGGGGGGGAAGCTCCCAAGAGGTATGATTGTGTGACCACATTTGTATTTTCATGGTTAGCATATAAAAGGTACCATTCCTTCCTCAACGCTTTGCCGACAAACCTACCAAAACCACCAAGTAAAACTGGGGATTTACTGTGGGACATACTTAAGAACTTTGCATTTTTCCCAGTAGAGAAACAAAGATGGATATATAAAGTCCACAGTTCTGAATACAAATATATATAAAACATGGACAAAGAAATATAATACCCAAGTTTTTAAAATCTTCCTGACTACCTGAACTACTATAAATCACTTCTTCTCAAAACACTGATTTTCCCTTCTATTCTCGAGAAAATTATGACTCTCTGTCACTGGCAGTGTTTCCAGACCTTGAAATCTCTTGGTCCCTGTTAGCTCAAGTGCTTACCAAACAAGCACAACTAACAATTGTTCAATCTGCTATCACTCTTATGAAAATGCACCATAGATTAGGAACAAAAGCATCTTTGTGTAAACAATGTATAATGTAATGAACAAAAACAGCAGCTATAATGTATATTATAGTGACCAGGCTTATATTCTGAGAACATTATAAAATACATTAAAAATATATCTAATCTTAAAGAACTGGGGCTTTACACACACACATACACACACACCCACACACACAATATCACTTTGTTACAAAATAGACTTGAGTATTGCATTGAGAATCTATACTACTGAAATTCTTGTCCTGAGACTACATCTGGGACAGAGAATAATGACGACCTATGGAAACATCACCACCAGAGGCTCATATAAGATATTATTGTTGACAGTCAGACTTGGGAGGAAAAATGAAGTCTGAGCAGAAAGATTGCTCTGGGGGATTTTTCATACCCTGAGGTCCACTTAACCTTCCAGAAAATTACTTTTCCTTACAAAATGGGGGAGGAGGTAGAGGTGATCTTAAATGGTTAAAAAAGAAAGTGGAGGAAAATTATTCCTGAATTGCATTCACATAAAAAAAAGGCGATACCTGCTGGGATTATTCAATTCTACATATTATGTTATATGACTAGTCACTGAGCATTTAGTATTTACGCAGAATACAAAAAGTGATATATTTGATTTTTCCAGAATGGAAGGAATAAATCAGCATCATTACCCATCCACCAATGGTACAGGAAAGATTTCCTTTCTCTATATATAAGTCCTGATGGTTGCCTCTGTGTATGTGTGTGTTTTAGTATCCACTACTGCTACACATGTACATATATATACATTAGATACATATACTCATAAGAAATCAAAAACCGGAAAAAGATTACTATGCCCATTTTCTTCTGGGAGAAAAAAAAGCTAAGTAACATCTGCGACATCTGCAACTAAGAAGGGCACAAGAATAACTCTGTGATGAAGTAAAAAGTAGGTATTTAACCTTGGCCTCTGACTCTCTACACAACTACCTGACCCTCCAACATTTCTGAAATTGACATAGACTCTCATGTTTGACTTAGTGATATTCTCATGCTAATTATCTCAGTCACATATAATCAGACACACATGCACACTTCTCCATCAATTCTTTTTTTTAAAAAAAGTAACCTTCAACATGTGTCTTCTGAGAATTTTATAACATTCAAGTAAATAAGCTAAGGGAAATTGGAAAATGAGGCCTGTATACTGCTGCTCTCTCTAAAGTCGAAAAGTTAACCTATACAAAGGAGCAGGCATACTAATTTTTTTTCATATCAAGTGCCTGGTTGATCACAAAGTGTGGATCTATGTTCTCACTTTGACTTGTACTTAGGACATCCATTTCCTGTTGCAGGGGTTACAAGAATGAGACGCTGGGAGTCTCCAGACAACCTGAGAGACACCTTACCTTGTATCAATTTCAAAATTAACAAAATAAATTCCTGAAGATCAGCAGTGTGCAGCAATACAGTCTATTAAAATATCAGATCAAAAACATTTGCTAATCCCTATGCATGGAAAAACATTTGCTAATCCCTGAGGTAAGTAAACTTGAGGAATGTTTTTCTATTATAAAACAAATAATTCATCATTGTCGACCTTTCATTAAATGAGCCATAGATGAATGTAGTCATAAGAAAGGAAAATAATTTCAGTATCCGTGTACTATAAATAAGAGTAATTCATGGTTTGTCACTAATTCATGTCTTAACCTCAAATCATAGAAGGCTTAAATATAACAGACTTTATGATAAAACACTTCCTATAACACAGACAAAAAGAAGCAGTCACACCAAAATATCAATAGCAAATATCTAGAAGGGCATGACATTTCTTAAACAACAAACCCGAAAAATGAACATTTTATTGCATTAACAATTAATTGTACATTCAATTATGCAGCCTTCCAGGAGTGTCTTATAAATGTGTCAGGAGAAACCCACCCAAGCAGGAAACACCAGAAATCAGAAGTCAGGTGAAAACAATTATATAGGAACATTACTACTCACACTGTTCAAAGGCAAGAAGAAAATGCTGGAAAAACATGCTGTTTGAATTTTGTGTAAAGATTCATCTGAACTGGATAAGGATGACCTCTGGTATGAAAAGTATTAGATATAGCATGAAGAAGATGAAAATACAACTAAAATCTATAGCTTCATATTTCTAAAAACAAAGATAACAGTGTGGAGGAGTATGACAATAACTATCTTTTATTGGTCTGGGTATATCTTCCATTATATCTGTAGTTTCTCTTCTTCCTGATCCATTCTCTGTTCCAAGAACCTTTATTTTATATTAATAGTTAATTTAAAAACATGTGCAGACAAAGGAAAGACAACAAGGGAAGCATTCTAAACTGGAGACCTTTTTCAATACAAACTATGTACACCTCTGAAAGAGTGGAGGAAAATCACTGATGAGTATAATTTCCATCTATGAAATATTTTGTCTTAAAAACTTGAGCGCATAACCACCAGATATTTTGAGAAAGAAAAAAATCCATATAAATCCTATTTCAGGTTAAACAGAAGTCATCCTCTGTGTTTTCCTTTTGTTTTCACATGATACAGATATCTTACATTTCAAAGAAAAATAAAACCACAGTGAGAAAAAGCCTCAATACAAATAAGACAGAAAAGGCTTTACACTAGAACGACTCAGTTTTAACTAAGTATTAACTTACAGCTCCTTAGTATAGTTACAGGAATGCCAAAAACCAAAAGTCTGGTTTTATAGTATTTTCATGTCTTCAGGATTATACTCTGAATGGAGTTATGCATTTCACAGAGTTGCAATGTCTTTTCTATTCTTTGGTGAGGTCTGCCCCCCAACCCCCCCCCCCTTTCTCCTAGCACCTTCCACCAGAGGTTGCCACTTAGCCAGTTTGGACTTTGGAAAGCAGGCTTCTGCACCTCAATTATGATCTACTCATCCCAGAGACTGGAAAGTGAAAAACTGAGCAAGGTGCAGAGGAGATAGTTAAGGCAATAGAAGTTGCATGTTCCTCACAAACTGGCAGAAGAAAAAGAAAGAACCTGTCTCCCAAGTCCCCTAAAATTAATTATCAAAGAGGGGAAGAGTATATCAATAATTTAAGGGGGAAATTTCTCTAGAATAAGACTAAATTTTTTTAGGACGGATATATTTATACCCATGGCTCATGTGGATTTAAAACATATGCAGCCCTTACAATACATGTCATACTTGGAGCCAGGAAGCGAGCTGCGGAACTCTGATTCTGACACAGACGCCCAGCCTAGAATGCATTTCTGCAGAATCGAGGGAGATCAATAGACTCAGGAAACAAATCTGTTGATGGATGAAGACGCGTCTGGAAACGACCAGGTTGAGGTGGCCTCGCTGCAGGTCTGACAGCATTTCCCATGTTGGCTGAATGAAAGGGTTACAAACGACCCCCCCCCTTTTATTTATAAGGAAAAGGAAACGATGTGGAGCAAAATAAAGGAAGGAAATTGAATGGAGCTGGTGATGAGGGAAGGAAGAAAGAAATGAGAACCGGGAAAGAGAGAAACCCAAGAGGGCGGGGGGAGCAGGAAGGGAAGCAATGATGTATGGACTCGCCAGCCACCCAGCCGAGCGCTCCATCACCCCCAAACCTGCATCCTTTGCTCGCTCATCTAGAGACGCGGGGCTCTCGGGTGCCGCCACCCTGGCGCAGACAGCCCCCCCCAGAAAACCCCAGACCCACGCAGTCAAAGCGGATAAGCCCAAAGTAGCCCACAGCAGCCAGTCCAAGCAGCCCGCCACTCCCTGGACCGCGCTCGCCACCCTGCCCCCGACTTCTCCCCGCGCCCCCATCCTAGTCTCCGCGAAAAAGCCAAGAAGAGCGCACAGCTGGGGCAACCAGCAAAAAAGGAGGTGAGGGAGTAGAACCAAAAAAAAATAATAATAATTAATAAACGTGACAACGGGTCCTGGGGGGGGGGGCGCAGCAGGGGAGGGGAGCCGTGGCACGAAAAAGAACACGCTGTTGCAAAATACCCGAGGCTGCCTTGGGCGATTTTCCACAAAAGGAAGTTTGCACGGAGCGCGGCGGTGTGTGCACGGGCAAAGAACGTGCTCGCAGCCTTACCTGACCGAGGTCAAGGCGCCGCGCCGCGCAAATCCTCAGGTTTGCGATCCTGAGCCACTTGAGCAGGTTACTATGGAAATCTTCTTAAGGACATTCGGGGGATGCAAATGCAAAAGCGCAAGCCAGGCACATCCTCGCCACCCCCAAGCAAAGTGCTGGCGCTGCGAGCGCGGGCGCGGGACCGGGCGCGGCGCCTCTCCCGGCCCGGCTCGCTCTTTCTTCCCTCCCCGGCCGGGCCGCGCCTCCGCGCCTCCCCGCCCCGCGCCGCCGCCGCCGAGCAGCCCGCGGGCCGAGCGAGCCCTCCGCGGCGCGCAGCCGGCAGCGAGAGCGCGGGCGAGCTCGCCGCCGCCGCCAGCCGGCCTGGGCGGCGAGCGGCGCTGTTTCCCAGCTGCGCAGCAGCTGGATTTAAAGAGACAGACGCGCCCGGCTCCGGGGCCCTGGCCGGCGAGGGGCGCGCGCTGGACGCCCCCCGGCCCCCGGCTGCACCGCATGCACCGAGCGGGCCCCGCGAGAAAGTTTCCTGGGGAGGCCCCGCGGGAAGAGCGCCTGCAGACCAGCCCCAGCGTCCTCTCCCGCGTGCAGATCCCTGGCTGCAAGGAGAGAGTAAGAGGGATTTTTTTTTTTCCCTCCCTAGGAGACGAGGGGGAAATGATTTGTATGCTCAACAAGTCGTGCACCTATTTTCAGCCGCTCTCGTTTCTGTCCTTGGACGCCGACTTTTTTTTTTTTTTTTTTTTTCATTGAAAGCACAGTGAGACAAATGGGGGTTCGCTCCTCGCCTGCGGTCAGAAAGAAGTAGACATGGGCTTGGAGGGAAGGTGGTGGCGGGAAGATACAGCTGTCTAGTAGCTGGGAAAATCTTTTTCTCTGCTTCCACTGTCAAGGAATCAGCTCGTGTTCTCTGCCCTCTCAGCTCTGGAGAACAGGCTTGAAGGTATAGTCCAACCTGTCGTCCAGCGGTGTCGGACAGATCACAGCCCCCCCTACGCTTCTCCCACCACTGGCACCTTTTCGACACAGCTATGAATGCAAGCCTGCTTGTGATGCGAAGAGTAAGAAGGAATTGAGCAGAAAGAAGCATTCGGTCTGGCGCTTTTCCATCGCTAGCTGAAAACCAGTTTTTATTATTGCAAATAAGGCTCAGATGTGTGCTGTTCCCAGCATACAGCCCAAACAGAATGTGCTTATAAATTTACATGGTTTAATGCCACCATGTATTTATTTAGAGTGCAAGAAATTATGATCCAATAATGTAGCATGGTGCCATTTTAACCATCACCTTTCACACCTTTATATCCTAAACAGCCTTTTCGTGGTTACTGGTTCAACTCAAATTTTCGTGGGGAGTTGATTTGGGGAGGCAGTAAGGGGACTTTCCCTGTGGTTTTGTGTAGCTAGATCAACCAAGCCAAATTATCACTCATGCATGGAGTAGTAGATCATAAATCTAGATGGTCCTCTATTAGGTTGCCAGATATTCTCAGAAAGAATCAGCGTCTAGATTATCAGCACCTTGTGGGCAGAAGCCATGTATTACTCCTCCATCTTGGGCCTTATATATTTTTATGAACCCTGCCCAAGAAGAAAGGATACCACATTCTAACTCATCTTAAATTTCTCCCACACTTCTCCCTACAGACTTACCTCCAGTTCTCACACCTGCTCTATGAATCCATCTTGCATTGTCTTTTACCTTGCTTCCAAAGTAAGTCTACAAAACAATAAAAATCATCATCATCATCTTATCTAAAATCCTTCCAGAGTTCTCCATTTGTCATTTTCTACTCTCTATACTGGGCGTGCTAAGGGCAGGGACTGTGTTTTATTTACCCCTGTATCCCCCAAACACCTAGCACATTGGCTGAGAAGTTATAGCTCAGTAAATGTGGAGGGGGTGAGGAGAGGGAGAAGAGATATTTTTCGTAGCTGATGAGGTGATGATGACCAAAGACAAAGGAGAGACATAAGAGAAGCAGTAATACTATCAGCAAAGACAGAAGAAGAAAAGGAAGCTGTTATTTCTATACTCCCAGGATATATCAGATATTGGATTGAATGCTTTGTGACTACTCTAGAATGAATGTGCCTCCCCCCACCAAAAAAAAAATCTATTTTGAAATCTAATCCCCAGAGTGATGGTGTGTGAATGTGGGGCCTTTGGGAGGTGATTAGGTCATGAAGGTATAACATGCATAGATGAAATTTAGCACCCTTGTAAAAGATCCCCCAGGGAACTACTAGCCCCCTTCTGCCATGTGAGGCCGGTGAGGACACGGTGAGAAGATGATCGTGTCTGAATCAGGAAACTTGTCCTCACCATAAATCAAATCTGCAGACACCTTGATCTTGAAGTTCCCAGACTCCAAACCTATGAGAAATAAATATTTGTTGTTGAAGCCACCCAGCCTCTGGTTTTCTGTTAGAGCAGTCCAAAAAGACAAAGACAATTTTACCTTATCTATTTCTCAAAGAAACCCTGCAAGATAAGTATTACATGGCATGTGAGAAATCTAAGGCATGAAAAAAAGTGAAGCCGCTTGCTCGGTATCACACAGCTGTTGGTTGGTTATTGTAGAGCTAAGGAGGATATTCTTTACTAGATGAACCACAAAGCCTGTTTTCCACACTTAGAAGTTTTGCATATTTTCTGTTAATATTCACCAGAATTTTGTTACATTGATAAATGTCACTTGATTTCTCAGGCCCCTGTCCCTTCCAGATGGGGGTCAGACTCACAGGCTGGGAAAGGGACCTCTGAGAGCTCCTGATGCCTCCCCCACTCAATAGTCCTCTGGTGTGCAGTGGGCTTCTCTGGACGCCGAGTGTCATCTCTTTCCAGTTCTGCTCTACCAATGTACCAATTTCCCAATATTATATCAGTTTGTAACCCAATCAACCAAACAAGACACATCAACATCGTTATAATAATAGAACCAAGAATCCTTCCTTTGTCTATATTTCCTCTAGACATTTTATCAAAACAAACAGGAAGAAGGGGGGAGAGGGGATTGGGATCGAGCCAAGGGGGGGTAGGAATTGTATGGAGGGGGACTATAACCAAGATGAAAATGCATACATTGTACAAAAATGAATAATGATGTAAAAAATATGTGAAATAAAATTTTTAAAAAAGACATGAGCCACAGCACAAAAAAAAAAAAAGGGGGCAAGAACACGTGTGAATAAATTAAAAGCATGATAAATAACATTATTTGTTCTCCCTGTGGATTTGTGTCCAAACAGAAATAGCTATGTTTTTGAATGAAAGCGAATCTTTTTGGAAGCTCCTGGATTTTAGGGACTGTAGGGGCAGGACGAGACAGAGCAGGATCTCTATGATCCGAGGACTTGGGTGAAGAAGGAGTTCTGGAGCCCCTGGTGTCCTTTCCAGGGTTTTATTGAGTTTTCCAGGTGCACAGCAAGCAGGAATGTGGGGGACAGGAGGCTGCCAGGCCTCCCAGCCCCCAGCAAATCTTTACTCTTTCTAGGCTCTCTGATGTTCTCTTGTGGCCTCTGCTTCTCTGCTGCTTCTCTTCCTGTCTCTCGCTTGTTCTCCTTCTGGTAGCTCCATTCCTCATGACACTGCCCTTATAAGCCCAGTATCTCAGCCCAGGTGAATCCCATCTACATACGCCCATACCTGGCTCCAGGTACCCGGGCCATCAGGCATGCAATCAGGGGCACAGGGATCCATCATCAATCCTAATGGTGGGAGGGCAGAAAAGCTTAATAGCATTTACCCTACAGGGACATTTGGGATCACTTCAATTCAAAATTTAGTTAATTTGATGTAAATAAACCCACTCTGCCTATGAAAGCAGCTCATATAAACATGGTGTGTAAGGTAAGGTAAAAAATCAGGCTTTTCTGCCCTCCCGCCATCAGGATAGATGAGGGAAACCTGTGATCCTGAATGCATGCCTGATGGCGGGCACCTGAAGTGGGTACACCTGTGCTAAGACTGTGGTTTTTTAAGGGCGGCGTCACAGAGACGCCAGTAGAAGCCGAAGGAGAAGAATCCTGAAGCAGAAGCAGAGAACGCCAGAAAGCCCAGATAGAGTGAAGATTTGCTGGGGGCTGGGAGGCCTGTCAGCCTCTCAGCCCCCCAGCACCCCTGCCTGCCACGTACCCACTGAACCCCAATAAAAGACCTGCAAAAAAGCCACTGAGGACTCTGACTCCTCCTTTACCCGGTCTGCATGGGATCAGAAAACCTGCACTGTGTCCATTCCTGCCTTTACACATGGAAACCCTATAATGACTCTAAAATAGGTATTTCTCTATAGGAAGGTTTGTTTTTCTTGAATGTTGTATTCTTTACAGGGGATTATGCTAAAAACAACATAGCTAGAGTGTGTAGCTAGAGTGTATCTTCAGGGCAGCAGTTAACTTTTGTTATATATTAGAATCACTTTTTGGAGAGCTGTAGGGTAGGGTAAGTGAAAAATTATCTGGCGTTTTCCACCGCCCTGCCATTAGCATTAATGATGGATACCTGCGGTCCTACGTGCATGCCTGATGGTGGGCACCTGGAGTAGGGTGTGGGCATGCATAGGTGGGCACAACTGGGCTAAGAATGGGCTTATAAGGGCAGTGTCACGGGAATGCCAAAACAGTAGAAGCAGAGAGAAGTAGAATGAGGGAGAGCAACAGAATGAGAGCAGAACCAGCAGAGCAGCAAGGGAGAAGCAGAGACCATGAGTGAACGCCAGAAAGAGTTAAGATTCGCCAGGGGCTAGGAAGCCTGCCAGCCTCCTGGCCCCCCAGCTATCCCTGCCTGCCATGTACCTGGTTGCCGCACTACAAATCATGTAAAAAGCACTCACTAAAAGCCTGAAAAGCCACCAAGGGCTCCAGGACTCTCCTTTACCTGTCTGCCTGGATCATAGAGATCCTGCTCTGTGCCTTCCTGCCCCTACAAAATCTCAAAATCACAAAGTCCATGTTGCACTTAAAACCAATGATATCAGAACATCTAGAATCAGTGTCTAGGAATCTGTGTTTTTAAGGCCTACCAGATAATTCCAATGAGAACCAGACTCAAGGGCCCTTCTTCTGAGACTATGGGCTATGGAATTCAAAGGGGGCTGCTCATTAGAATCACCTGGGAATTTTTTTTTTTTTTAGAGGCATGTTTTATTTATTTATTTATTTGTTTGTTTGTTTTGTTTATACATGCATTGGGTACAGTAGAAGCACGGGAGGGTGAGAGAATTCACCAGAGCCAGAGCAGGGAGCAGAGCAGGCAGAAGGACCGAAGTACACTGCTGAGGGGAGCAGCGGGCGGCAGGAGAGGTCTGCTCGCCATGTGGGACCCTCCTCTAGTGGCCAGGGAGCAGCCGGGGATCGAACCGGCGCCGCAGAGGCCGCGGGCAGCTTCGCAACCCAGCGCTCAACCGCTGCGCCACCGGGGAGGCCCTGGGAAATTTTTTTTTAAAGATTTTTTTATTTATGCATACAAGAACTGGGGTACATT
This sequence comes from Talpa occidentalis, assembly GCF_014898055.3. Taxonomy (NCBI): domain Eukaryota; kingdom Metazoa; phylum Chordata; class Mammalia; order Eulipotyphla; family Talpidae; genus Talpa; species Talpa occidentalis. The sequence goes on from NW_023601653.1 coordinate 29,851,959, forward strand.
CCAGACGTGCGGGTGGTGAGAGGATTCACCAGAGACAGAGTGGGGAGCAGAACAGGCAGATAGATGGACTGAAATACTCCGCTAAGGGGAGCAGTGGGCGAGACAGGAGAGGTCTGCTGCGCCATGTGGGTTTCTCCCTGGCCAGCCTGGAGATTGAACTCATGCTGCAGAGGCTGTGGATTGCTTCATAGTGTGGTGCTTAACCCCTTGAGCCACCAGGGAGGCCCACCTGGGAAATTTTAACAGCTACCCTGCCCACGTGCACCTACAGAGTTCTGTGTTATTTGGTCTGTGATGGGCTAAGTCCCTTCTAGTTTGAAAAGATACCACAGGTGATTCTAACATTGGGTCTGGGCTGAGAATCACCATTTTATTTTTGTTAAAGATTTATTTATTTATGCATACAAGAACTGGGGTACAGGCCAGAGGTGAGGGGGAGGGGGAGGGGATTCACCAGAGACAGATTGGGGAACAGAACAGGCATATAGACTGAAATACACCGCTGAGGGGAGCAGCAGGCAAGTCAGGAGAGGTCTGCTGCACCATGTGGGTAGCTCCCTGTAGGGTAAGGTAAAAAGTATCAGGCTTTTCTGCCCTCCCACCATTAGGATAGATGACGGAACCCTGTGGTCCAGAATGCATGCCTGATGGCGGGCACCTGGAGTAGGGTGTGGGCATAGGTAGATGGGATTCACCTGGGCTAAGACAAGGCTTTTAAGGGTGGCATCACAGGGACGCCAGCAGAACCGTAAAAGAGAAGCTGAGAGAGAGAGAGAACCATGAGAGAGCAGAGAAGCAAGGCCACAAGAAAACGCCAGAGAGCCCAGATAGAGTGAAGACTTGCTGGGGGCTGGGAGGCCTGCCAGCCTCCCGGCCCCCCAGCACCCCTGCCAGCTGTGTACTTGGTAATGCAAATAAAAGCCTGCAAAAGCCACCATGGGCTCCAGGACTAGGACTCCTCCTTTACCCCATCTGCTGGATCAGGAAAACTGCTCAGTGTCCTTCCTGCCCCTACACCCCTTGCTGGGATTCGAACTCGTGCAGCAGAGGCTGCGGATAGCTTCTCGTATCCCTTGCACCATCAGGGAGGCCCTGAGAGTCACCATTTTAGACCAAGAGCTCTCATAGCACAGCAGGAAGCTTGTTAAAAATACAAATTCTCGGGCCTCCCAGGTGGCGCAGTGGTTGAACACTGGGTTGTGAAGCTCTGCAGCCTCTGTAGCACCAGTTCAATCCCCGGCTGCTCCCCGGCCACAGGAGGAGGGTCCCGCATGGCGCGCAGACCCCTCCTGCCGCCCGCTGCTCCCCTCAGCAGTGTGCTTCGGTCCTTCTGCCTGCTCTGCTCCCCCCTCTGGCTCTGGTGAATTCTCTCACCCTCCCACACTACTAACTGTACCCAGTGCATGTACAAACAAACAAACAAATAAAAAAATACATGCCTCTTAAAAAAAAATCTTTAAAAAAAAATACAAATTCTCACTCCCTCTTAGATCTTACCAGATCAACTGAATCAGAAACATTGGTGGTGGGCCCAGCAATCTGTATTTCAGCAAGTCTTCATGATCTTCTGATATGCACTAACACTTGGGAATCACAACTATACAGCACGATGTTAGTGGCATCATTCTTCGGAATTAAGAAATCAGCATTATCTCTAAGAAACATCTGCTGAATTCCTGCTACATGGTTCTGGCAATCATTTGCAACAAGTTCCAGGTGATACTGACGCTATAGAAATCACAGTTTTAAAACCATTGTTGTATCATGTTCCAGGTCCTGAAAGTGAAGTATTAAGAATTTTCAGATGTCTAATTTTTTGTTTCCAAAAATAAACATATCTCCAAATAAAACCATTATGCTGTGACCCCATCAAGAAAATAGTTCAAAAAAAATTCTTTTACCGGGCCTCCCTGGTGGCACAAGGGGTTAAGACGCAACCTATGAAGCTATCAGCAGCCACTGCAGCACAAGTTCGATCCCTGGCCAGGGAGGTGACCCACATGGCACAGCAGACCTCTCCTGACTTGCCCGCTGATCCCCTCAGCAGTGTACTTCAGTCAGTCTGCCTGTTCTGTTCCCCACTGTAAGGGGCAGGACAGGGCACAAGGCAGGTTTTCTGATCCCATGCAGATCGGGTAAAGGAGGAGTCAGAGTCCTCAGTAGTTTTGCAGGTTTTTTATTTGGGGTTCACCAGGCATATGGCAGGCAGGGGTGCTGGCTGGGGGGCTGGGAGGCTGGCAGGCCTCCCAGCCCCCAGCAAGTCCTCACTCTATCTGGGCTCTCTAGCGTTCGTTCTGCTGCTTCTCGGCTTCGGCTTCGGCTGCGGCGGCTGCTGCTGCTGGTGCTGGTGCTGCTGCTGGTGCTGCTAGCGTCCCCCCGTGACGCCGCCCTTAAAAGCACAGTCTTAGCTCAGCTGAATCCCATCTACCTATGCCCACACCCTATTCCAGGTGCCCACCATCAGGCATGCATTCAGGACAAGGATCCATCATCTATCCTGATGGCGGAAGGGCAGAAAAGCCTGATATTTTCTTTACCCTACAGTCCACCCCCTCAGGGTTTTCTGCCATACAGTCTATACATATATACACAATTTTCTAAGCAAACAAACAATGCAGCCATGGCCCACAAAAGCAAATACATCAAATAACAAAATACAACATAACAAAATACAACAGAACACAAATAAGTCCAGGCAGGGCACCAACCAAGTGCAAAAGACAATTATTGGTACCAGCAGATGAGCCACCAAATCTGCTGCCGAAGGCACTGCTCATGCGAGGGAGGGGAAATCACACACGGCATCTGCTATAACACACCAGGAGCCGTCAGGCTTCCTGGCCTTCTCTGGCTGTAGTCTCGGCTACAAGGCATACACAGCATCCACCCCCAGGATGCACTAGCTCTGGGATTGGCAATTTTATTCTGTTGGGGGTAATCGCCAACCCTCAGGGTTTCTGTCTGCAGTCGCTCCAACACTCGGCCTTCATGGCCACCCATGCGACTCACAGACCCCTGCTCTCAAGCCAACCCACTGCACAAGCACATGGGTTGGGGATCCAAACTTTGCATTTGGCTTGGGCTCCACCCCAAGCCACATTCCCCACCCGTCCCCCAAGGACGGGCTCCTCAGCTCCTCACCCTCACTCAAGAATGAGCAGGGCATCACCCACAGGTGATTTTACGAGACTCACAGGGCTTCAGCATACCCAGGCTGCTTAACAGCCGCTTTAGGGCTTCTCAACTTAGCATCAGTACCAGCTTTTGCCACCTTAGTTGGCTTTTCTCCTCCACCTGGCCACTGGGCATACACAGGCTGCTTTTGGCCATCTAGGCCCACTGGCCACCCCCAGATTCTCAAAAAATAAACATAACCTGCTAAGGTCCTCCGCCTTCTGGCGGGATTGTCAGTCCAAAATCATCAGTTCATCAGTCTATCAGTCCATTGGCCTCTCCCTGCTTCAGCAATGGCCTGCTGCCTCAGGGGTCATTGGCTGGTCCTTTCCGGTGTCGTTGGCTGGTCCTATCCGGTGTCGTTGGCTGGTCCTTTCCGGTGTCGTTGGCTGGTCCTTTCGGGCGTCTCCCTCACGCCAGGTCTCATCCTGTAGCTCGTGGACGTATCCATCTTCTATACCGCCATGGCGCCTCCAGCGTCGTCACAGGCAGTCTTTTACTCCTTAGTCCCTCCAGGCCTTTGGAGGGCTCCAATACCCGTCTGCATGGATCTTGCCGACTTACGCCAATTGTAAAGGCAGGACAGGGCACAAGGCAGGTTTTCTGATCCCATGCAGATCGGGTAAAGGAGGAGTCAGAGTCCTCAGTAGTTTTGCAGGTTTTTTATTTGGGGTTCACCAGGCATATGGCAGGCCTCATATGGCAGGCCTCCCAGCCCCCAGCAAGTCCTCACTCTATCTGGGCTCTCTAGCGTTCGTTCTGCTGCTTCTCGGCTTCGGCTTCGGCTGCGGCGGCTGCTGCTGCTGCTGCTGGTGCTGTTGCTGGTGCTGCTAGCGTCCCCCCGTGACGCCGCCCTTAAAAGCACAGTCTTAGCTCAGCTGAATCCCATCTACCTATGCCCACACCCTATTCCAGGTGCCCACCATCAGGCATGCATTCAGGACAAGGATCCATCATCTATCCTGATGGCGGAAGGGCAGAAAAGCCTGATATTTTCTTTACCCTACACCCACTCTCATGAATCCTCTCACCCGCTACACCTCTGACTTCTGGCCTGTACCTAAAAAAAATTCTTTTACCTAGTTCTCTAAAGTTAAGGATGGGTTGTATGTAATATACTTTTTTACCTACTTGGACATACTTGATCCAAAAAAAAAAAACCACCATTGCCATTCAGATCTAATGCCTATTCTTTACTTGTAAAGAGTTCCTTCACTGAACTAGCTTTTGGAAAAATCTTAGAAGAAAAAAAATCACCCATCTTCCTTGCAAGAACCACCAGCTCTTGAGCATAAGAAAAGGGCTGATGAGGGGCCTCCCTGGTGGCGCAACGGGTTAAGCACCACACTGTGAAGCAATCCACAGCATCTGCAGCATGAGTTCCATCCCCAGCCAGCCAGGGAGCAACCCACATGGCGCAGCAGACCTCTCCTGACTCGCCCGCTGCTCCCCTCAGCAGTGTACTTCAGTCATTCTGCCGTTCTGTTCCCCACTGTCTCTGGTGAATCCTCTCCCCCTCCCCCACCTCTGGCCTATACCCCAGCTCTTGTATGCATAAATAAATAAATCTTTCCAAAAAAAAAAGACAAGAGCTGATGAAAAGCTTGCCATTACTGTTCTCTTCCTGTAGTTAATGTAAGAAATAAAAACCTGGTGATTCTCAAAATGCAGATGTGGGTCTTCTTGGTGCCTTGGTGTGAATGTAGGTATGTAAACCCTGTCCATCTTAACCTAAAGACATTGAAAGAAACTCTGGTTCTCGCAGGCCCGGATCCCTGCCAGGGAAAAAGCACTGAAGCCCGGATCACTGAAAGTAAGCACTGTGGCATTAATCTTTGCCTCTAGTCAGGCATCCAAACAAACCCCCTGACCACTGCACTCAAAAGAAGACACCCCAAACCATGAAATCTGCTTTCATCCTTTTAGCTGCTTGAATTGATTTCAGGCTACTAACCTGGATCCTTGAGGGAAGATCTTTCAGGGATAAGTTCTTTTTTTATAGTATGAGACCCAGTCTCTACTTGGCAATTGCTTTCAAAAAGTTCTGAAATAGACTGTTAAACTGCATTTTCTTTCTGAGACTTCTTTAGGATCAATGGCATTTCTCCACTTTAACAGATGAGAGCTCCAAGGAGAAGATCCTAAAAGAGCTCTGAGTTACTAGCCAAAACATCAGGTGCCGATTTGCCGACAAGAGAAAAAGCTTCTAAGAGTATCGACCAGCCTGTGTTTGTTTACCTGTGGTTTTTCAAATAGCCACAATGTAATTACTACATCAGCTACATAACTTCTTAGTCTGCAAAGGTCTTAAATTCAAGTGAAGTCTCCTTCTACCAAGTTGGAGGAGTAACAGTCACCACCAAAATATAAAATGTCACCTGGATTTCTTTTTTTAGGCATATACACTTAAATAAGCAATGCAGCTCCAAGAAATGTAATTAAGTTGCTTAGGTGAATAGAGATCAGCACTAAGTGGCCTTTAAAAATAGCAGTTGTAAAGGGAAAATGCAAGAGGGCCAAAAAGTACATAAAAATGAAAAGAAAGGGCGAATAAGAAAAATTGAAGAGAGCTGCCATGAGTGCTCAGGGATCCTTCATTTGGAGAGTGTTGGTTATAGACAGACATCTGAGGTTGTTTTATTATGGAATTATCTCCTTGAAAAAAAATAATAAAAAGCTAAATTTTCTAATCAGAGGTCTCGTAAAAATAGATTACTTCCTGAATTTGAAAATAGCATTGAGGTTACCTAAGAGAATATCCATCCCCGTTCTGAGATTTCAGCTGAACTTACACTGAAATGACTACCAAAAAATGCTGTTACAGAATCAGAATGTGTTTGTTTCTCATTCTTAAATGAGAATAAATGTCTCCATATACATATAAATATATAGAGAAAGAGAATGTCAAATGTTAATGAAAAAAGTATTTGGAGAATCATAACTTTTTTCCAGGATTAAATTTTTCAAAAAATAAAATACTAAGTTAATTTTTAAAAGAAGAGATTAATAAGATTACAACAAAGTTATAGGCAAAATGTAAGAAAAGCTTAAAATGAGGGTCTTGAAAGTGGGACTTCTGTCTGCTCTGAAACAATTAACAGCACATTGGTGACATGTTTCTCTCTTGTATCACAATGGACATTAGCGGTATGACTCATCTCTGTTGCATGTAATGCAGCAGCTATTCTATACATGGTGACCTTTTTAATATTCCGCAAATTGATTTTCACGTCATTCCTGTTCCCCCTTCTTTATAGCCTTGGTAACCAGAAGAAAATGAGCAAGACTAGGCAGCTGTGAGTCCTGCACTTCTGTGATCATCACTGTCCAAATTCCCATCTCTCTCTATCCCAAAGGCATCATGACAACTTTTATTGTTGGTCTGAAGTACAGAAGCACCAAAGACCTTCTAAAAGGACACGTTTAGGAGATATAAGTAGTTGTGTGAGCTCCTTAGAAGTACTGAGTTGAATACCAGTAGCAGCAGATTTGTACTTTTCTTTGTTATACCAGCTATGACAGTACAATTATAAGCCTCTAGAAAATGTAGAGTGCATAGAACCCTTTAAACCATGGCATATCTTGATTATTAATTTTTCTAGCATTAAATCACCTTTACCTGTTGTTTTTATGAACTTTTTTTTATCCATAAAAACTGTCCTTCCTTATGAGAAATTTACATGGATACTAATCTCACTGACCATGGTAAAGGCTTCCTTTAAAATCTCTGCAACAGGGCCTCCGTGTTGGGGCAAGGGGTTAAGCACCGCACTATGAAGCAATCACAGCCTCTGCAGCACGAGTTCAATCCCAGGCTGGCCAGGGAACAACCCACATGGCGAAGTAGACCTCTCCTGTTTCACACACTGCTCCCCTCAGCAGTGTGTTTCAATCAGTCTACCTGTTCTGCTCCCCACTGTCTCTGGTGAGTCCTCTCACCCCCCGCATCTCTGGCCTGTACCCCAGCTCTTGTATGCCTAAATAAATAAATCTTTAAAAAAAATATCTCTGCAACAACCAATCCTTTCCCCTAATCATATCCAGATCACAAAATAAAAGGAAGTAGGTGTCTCCCTTAAGCTCTAAGACTTAGAATTCCCCAGCAGACACACATCCCATAAAAAGTCAACAAGAATTAAATACAAATAAGTCAGGTGTATTCAGTTTCTTCAAGGAAATGGCCCTGTTTCTGTTAGAACTATCCTAATTTTCTCAGTGGTGGGGAGAAAAAAAAGATTTTGATTTCCAATACTCAGTCAAACTTTACTTGCATATATTTCTTGTCGTTTGGGGAAGACAAGCTAAAGTGGAAGAATTAGCTAACTTGAAAATATAATGGAATGGAGTAAATTTTTTTGCACAGACCAAAAGGTATAGAAAAAAGAAAGTCAGAACAAGTTAATCGCTTCTGCCACACTCTGACTGCACAACTCAAAATCCAAGATGTGCCTGCTAGGTAGAGGCACCAAAAGAATGTTCTCCTTTCAGAAATAGAGAATCAGGTAAGGGAATTTCTATTTGAGTAGTTAAATAAATAGAGAGGAATTACATATTCAATTGTTCTTAAAGTGAACACAAAGCCACATTCTCAAGGGACACCCAATAAGTAGATTAAGTCATAAATGGAAAGCTAGTGTCACTCCTTAGTTATTCACCCCTGGAGACAGTCTAATTGAATATGTAAAAAGTTCAGAAACATCAGAGTTTTGCTCCTCAAATCAACAGGTCTTGTAAAAGATCTTGTATCTCCCCAAAAGGGAATTCAGTTTATTTCTATGTATTCAAAGTTCCAAATCCTGAACTGGAAGTTACATGGAATAGGAGAGCCAAGGAACAGTCCTGGGCTCTGTTAAGTAACTGAAGGTGGATGGGTATCAGATGAATTTTATTCATTTCTATTCCATCAAGCTTGGTAACAGAACTGCACCTTTTTCTCATACCAAGGAATTGACTGAGGCCAGTTTAGGGAGAAATTTCATTGCCTTCCATCTATGGGTTATTGGTTTCTTTTAATGCTTTTTTTAAAATTTTATATATTTTACATCATTTTTCATTTTTTTGCACAATGAGTGCATTTGCATCTTGATTATAGTCCCCATACAATTCCCAACCCCCTTGTTTTGACGCTATTCCCGCCTCCCACCCCCACCCCCACCCTCACCCCCTCCCTGTAGTGTGTCTCCGGTTTATAGTTGCTTGTTGATTTTGATTTTTACTTTATTATAATTAGTCTTTTTCCTGGCAAGGTGCCTTTAGGAACTAAGAGACAAGCACAGACCAGTTTATTAAATATTCCACCGACAGAATGCCCCCTTAACCAAAGCTGTTAGAAATTCAAACACAGAAAAGTCAACTTATTGCAATAATGTGCGTAATGGACCAAGAACAGACAAAGCCCTCAGACAAAACAACTAGTTAAAAATAGCAGGATGACAGCTTTTTTCCAAGACTCCATTTAATCTAAAGCTAGTTATCACTGCATGCAAGCCCAAAACACTCAAGATAGAGAGATCAATATATATAACATAGATCAAGATATATAATTGTTATATATAGAGATATTGGTATGTATGTATGTATATATGTGGTAGATAAAGATTTATAAAGGTATTTGAATCTATGCAATGTCTGATTTATGACATAAAAAGCATTTTCTACCTCAGAGCTCCTAACATATTAGGATGTACATGTAAATGTTCAGGTTACATGTTTATTTTTTTTAAAGCTTTTTTTTTTTAAAGATTTATTTATTCATGCACAGAAGTACCAGGGTACAGGCCAGATGCGTGGGAGAGTGAGAGGATTCACCAGAGACAGAGCGGGGAGCAGAACAGGCAGACTGACTGCAATACACTGCTGAGGAGAGCAGCGGGCAAGACAGGAGAGGTCTGCTGTGCCATGTGAGAGACTTGCGGCAGGCCGGGATTGAACCCATGCTGCAGAGGCTGCGGAGAGCTTCACAGCGCTGTGCTAAACCGCCTGCGCCACAAGGGGAGGCCCCAGGTTGCATGTTTAACGAGAATGAACTAACATTTCCTGATTTATATGTGGTCCTTTAAAATATACCATTTTAGGGGCCTCCCTGGTGGCAGAAGGGGTTAAGCGTCAGCACTAGTATGAAGCTGTCCCCAGCCACTGCATCACGAGTTCAATTCCTCATCAGGGAGGTGAACCACATGGCACAGCAGACCTTTCTTGTCATGCCCACTGCTCCCCTCAGCAGTGTGTTTTGGTCAATCTGCCCATTCTGTTCCCCATTCTGTCTCTGGTGAATCCTCTCACCCTCTCAGCCCCACACCTCTGACCTGTATCCCAGCTCTTGTATGCATAAATAAATATTTAAAAATAAATAAGTAAATAAAATTTACCATTTTAATGCTTCCTCACTGGCACTTAAATAGAATCAAAAGCATGTATTTATATGAGGACTTTAATTTGATTTCCTATTCTCAAAAAAATCTTAAACATTTTCTGTTTCTTAAAATGAGTATATTATTTAGCTCACTAGGACCTTGCTCTGTTTATGAGAGAGACTTCATTTGGAAAGCCCTGGCATTTTATTCACTGTATAAGTCTTCTACATAACCACTTGAGTCAAGTCACAATCTGCAATCTGAGGTTCTGAAAGGGTGGGTAGGGACTGAAACATGTGCTATGAAATGCAGAGCCGAATCTCAGCTCCCGTAATAACTATCATAGGATAGCAGATGTGAAATGCTAATGTCTGACTCCTTGATGTTTTGCACACCAGTGAGGTTTTCTTAGTAATTTATAAACTGCTTGAAGTCATAAGCACTTAAGCAACCAGTTTTTTCCCAGTTTAATCAGCAGTCTTACCTAAAAGGATGACACTTACTAGTCCTATCAAACAACTATTTTCTACATTAATATCAGTTATTTTTAATCTACTTGAGAATCAACCTTAATTTAATTCTCCCACTCTTAGTTGTACTTAATATCCAGTTATGAGAATGGCTCCAAGTGTTGCTGAAGACAAATGATTAAATTCTCTACAAGGAAATTTCACTATTATCTCTAGGAACATCTGGATAAGAACATTTCTTTCTTAACAGTGCTACCAAATAGGGTATGAGTGGAGAAATATAAATTGAATGCTGGTCAGAACATTTCATTAATTTAAAAATGAAGCAAAATTGAACAAAAATCTCATAGAGAATGATGTGTATATGATGTGAAAATGTATGATCCTTCCAATTTGTTTCCTGGACTCTGAAATCCTTAAGAAGTGATGATATTTTCATGAGGAAAAGCTTAAAGTTACTACAGACACATATTTGTTCTATTGAAGGCAAATGCAAACCCTTGGCAAAGCACATACGTTGAAACATATATATCCATAAAATGTACTCAGGAGCACTTGACTTCCTTCAGGAGTGTTAAGAGACGTCTCAGTCAATATATTCATTTGAAAACTGAGATCTTAAGTCTGTAGTCAGGATTTATGACCTTTTTTATTACCTTTTTTGTTCTAAAATGTTCCCCAGTTTTTCTATGAACTGTTATATCCTAATACCTGTGGGCAGTTTCCAACACTTTTTCAAAGCATGTTATCTCTGTAGGTTGCCAAACTTTTGAAATCCTTTAAAACTTGGGTGCCCTGACGGTATGTGGTATGGTAATACATATCTGAAAGATGTGAAACTATGTCTGTCAATCACAGACATTCTTATAAATTAATGTTACCACAATAAAAAGAAATACATATGACAAGAGCAAAAACAAAAATATTATTCACCAAATCACATTCTGTAATAAACTAATCACTATTTGAGATATTAGAATTTTAAAAGTAAAAAAAAAAAAAAAAAAAAAAGCTTTCTGTCTACTGGGAGGACAGCATATGAGAAAAAAACATTTAAATTATAACACTAGAGGGCCTCCCCAGTGGTGCAGCGGTTGAGCGCTGGGTTGCGAAGCTGCCCGCAGCCTCCACAGTGCCGGTTCGATCCCCGGCCACTAGCGAGGGTCCCACATGGCACGCAGACCTCTCCTGCTGCCCGCTGCTCCCCTCAGCAGTATACTTCGGTCCTTCTGCCTGTTCTGCTCCCTGCTCTGGCTCTGGTGAATTCTCTCACCCTCCCGTTCTTCTGACTGTACCCAATGCTTGTATAAATAAATAAATGAATCTTTAAAAATAAATAAGTAAATGTTTTAAAAATAAATAAATAAATTATAACACTAGAAAACAAGTTCAAATGAGTGGACTGTGTTAAGGACAACCAAAGACAATTTTGCAAACCTTAATTTGCATAATCTGGAGAAATGAGGTTAAATTGCATTAGAGACTTTTAATAAATCCTTATAGTGATTTGACACTCAAAATGTGGTCCAAAGGATCAGTGCCAAGCATCACCTAAAATCTAGTGATAAATGCAAAATTTCAGGCCTCAACCAGGTCTTGAATCAGAATCTTCATTTTTGTTGGATCCCAAGATCAATCACAGGCCTCTTCAATTTGAGTCTATGCTGTTATGGAGGAAAGAATCCTTGTTCTGTGCCTGAAAGAACAAAATAGTTAATAAGTGAGTCAGCAACAGAGTCCAGGTAGCACAGGGACTTGAAAAGTTCAACTTACAATTTTGTGTCAGCAGTAATGTATTATATAAGAGATGTGAGGAAGGGCGTCCTCGGGACACAAGGGGGTAAGACACAACCTATGAAGCACTCTGCAGCCACTGCAGCGTGAGTTCAAACCCCTACCATGTTGCTGCCCACATGGTGCAGCAGACTTTTCCAGTCTTGCCCGCTGCTCCCCTCCACAGTGCATTTCAGTCAGTCTGCCTGTTCTGTTCCCCGCTGTCTCTGGTGAATCCTCTCACCCCCCACACCTCTGGCCTGTAACCCAGTTCTTGTATGCATAAATAACTAAATCTTTAAAAAAAATAAGAGAGAGAGAGAGATGTGAGGAAACCAAGCACACCAATTAGGAAACCATAGCCTAAAGAAGGGGCACAAGAATTCTGGGGATTGTCCATGCAAGTACTATTCTCATATAGGAAAGCTGCTAATGACAACATTTTTTTTAAGTTTGCACAAGTCACCCATCTTTGGGGGAAAAGAGAAAGGGAAGGCAGAAGATGCCTGTGTTTCCATTCTTTGCCTTCAATAAAAATAGACATTTGAAACTGCCTCCTGGTCCTGGTTGGAAAGCATGTTAAGATTCTTGTTGGTCAAGTAAAGTCAAAATACATAGGGTTTTGGGTTTTGTTTTTTGGGTTTTTTTTTGGTCCAATATCTAGATTCATTTCAGGAGGTAAAATGTCCCTCTTCGAACCAAGACCCCAATAATGGGGATTTATAGGAGTAATTACAAAATGTATCTTTCAAACTAGAACACATTTGAGGGTAAAAGAGAAAATTATTTAAAATTATATCAGAGTAATAAGTGTAAAAGATATTATCCTGAGCAAACTTGTGTTACCCAATAATTTTTACTTGCACAAGAAACTGATACAAAATGTCCTTAAAATTCAGGACATAAATATATTAAAATATTTTACTTTTCTGAATTATATCTTGAGACTAATTTCATTATTAGTAGGTAGTTGTGACTTGCTCATTCAGTTGGGAAGAACATTAGCATCTTGTGCATTGCCTCCTGCTTCTCTGTGGTTGGATCTATTGAAGAGGATTTTTTTTTTAAAGATTTATTTATGTACACAAGAGCTGGGGTACAGGCCAGAGGTGGGGGGGTGAGAGGATTCACCAGTGACAGAGTGGGGAACAGAACAAGCAGATTGACCAAAGTACACTGCTGAAGGGAGAAGCGGGCGAGTCAGGAGAGGTCTGCTGCACCATGTGGGTTGCTCCCTGGCTGGCCAGGGATCGAACTCTTGCTGCAGAGGCTGCGGACAGCTTCATAGGTTGTGTCTTAAACACTTGTGCCACCAGGGAGGCCCCTGAAACAGGTTCTAAAAAAGTCCAAGACCTAATAATCCAGATTTAATCTTAGTCAATTGTGGTTGTGCAAGGAAATAGGAGCCCTGCCCCTCCATGTCAGTGTCCCTCCATGCTAAACAAGGGCATTGCCCCTCACTAGAATTCCCAAGGTGGAAGCTCTTAGCTCTTCAACATTTTGGAGTCTGGATTCATTCAATGTCAGCTACATGGAGAACACTTTAATTTCCCTACCCAGAGTGTTAGATAGCTTTTTATCTTACGTTCTCCAAACACAAAGTTCTGTTTCCTCTAAAGAGGATAACATGCTGAATCATAGTTTCACCCTATTGAAGAGACCTTGTATCTTTAAAGGAGGATGAAAGTTGACAAAACCGCTTATGGCTTTAGGGCAAATTTTTGGCACTTCTTTTTTTTTTTTTTTAAAGATTTATTTTATTCATGAATACAAGAGCTGGGGTATAGGCCACAGGTGTGGGGGTTAAGAGGATTCACCAGAGACAGAGTGGGGAGCAGAACAGGTAGAAAGAATGAAATGCACTGCTGAGGGGAGCAGCAGGCTAGACAGGAGAGGTCTGCTGTGCCATGTGAGTTAGTTCCCTGGCTGGGGCTTGAACTCATGCTACAGTGGCTGGCAATAGCTTGATAGCACTGTGACTTAACCTCTTGCATCACCAGGGAGGTCTGAGTTTTTTTTTTTTTTAAAGGTAAATACTAATGGAATATTCTTATCATAGATTAATACAATTGAAGTGTCTCCTATTTGCCATATGAGTGTCATTGTGATTTAACAGAGCTGTGGAAAAAATGTATTAGCATTGGTGTTAGGGATGAAAATGGCTGGTTATTGACTAGAGGCATTTCCCAAGAAAAAACTTTACTGATCCTAGCAGGCTTCTTAGTAGGAAATAAAACAGGGAAGGAAAAAAAAATAAGTCAACTGTCAAACAAAGCTTTAAGTCTGAGCAATGAGAATATTGATGCCATTGAGCAGGGGGGAGTTAAGTCAATGGTTTAAGATAAAAGCTGATTAATTCAGTTGGAGAAATAATTGGTTTTGAACTAACTATGATCCCCAAGGGTAAATATCTAATGGATAAATTCAAAATAGAACATGGTAAAGAGATTGTGTTACTCTACAGAGTTGGTAGTGTAACAGGGTGGTCCCCAGTATTTTACTTCTTAGAGGATTGTTACAAGCTCATGGATGAACTGACACTAGGGTAAAGAGTGAGATGAAAAAGGTAAGTCGTCAAAGATGTTAAAAAGGAGTATGGCCAAAAAGAGTTAACTTGGAAATGGAAATGAATGTCAGTGTAACACAGAAATCTGAAAGAAGAGAGAACATGGAAAACCTAAAGAGAAATCAATTGAGTGGAAATGAAAAGTATTAAATGTCATAGAGAGCTCAGAGGAAACAGTTGGAAAATAAACTCTTTAATTTTATACAAAGAAATGGTACACATATTTGAATACCAACTATATGCTAGGGGCTTTAACTTAAATGAAATATTTCAAGAAGAAAGAATTCAGCCATGTCCTTGGGTATGGAGACCAGAAACAGATTTGGGCAGGGAAAAAAAATGGAGAAAAGCAAAATGGTGCCTCAGGGGAACCACAGTGTCAAGTTAGAAGTTGTCGGGTATTTTGTTGTTTTGTTTTTTTTTCCTTCATTCTCTTGTATTAAAATGGAGCAAACCCCATTAGTTAGCAAGCAAGGAGGAAAAAATCCCAGAGGGAGAGAGACTCAAGGGCTTATGACAGTAGTTCAGTGGTTGTGCTGGGGTAAATGTCAAGAAGCTGACCATTAATCAGCAACTTTATATTCTTAAGCAAAAAGTTAATTGTGCTTAATTATGCATAGACTAGGTCTATATTTCCTTATCAGCTCTCCTTGTCTCCCTGCCCTTTGTTTTTATGGCTTTGCATTCCTAAAAAGAAAGCCTTTTTCATTCCATTACACCCCTGTGAACAGTTAACTAGTTTTATAAAGAAATGTAAATTTTGAGTAAACAGCCTAATTGTTGACCCTACAACTGTAAATTATTAAAAAAAATCCATCAGGGAATTTCAAATTTTCCTTAAAAATCAACCAAACGTTGTTTCCGTTATTTATTATAGCAGTTTTTAAAGTTTTTACCTCATAGCAGTTAAACGCCTACTCTTCCCAAGCCGTCTCGCCTCATGAGCCATTGATATATTCTAAAAATTACATAAATGAATCTGTAAAGTAGAATAACAACTACCCAAAAGTAATTTCCTTGTTTCTTTCATTACTAATCTCTTCCCAATACCAAGTATTATAATGCAATATTCCCAACTGGCAGTTTATTTCCTGTATTCAAAGTAAAATACTGTCTTTGAATCAAAAGGCAAGTAATATAGTACTCATCATTCCTAGCACTAGCAGCCCAGTTCTCTAGCACTGAGAATCAGTATCAACTGTATTACCTTCTCCTTTTATAATCTCTTGACTCTTCTCTTGGCCTAAAAGTCCCTTGGGCAAGATAAAATTTCAGTGTGCTAGACATTATCTTCTCTTATAGTTAAACACTATCCTAGACATGCAGATACAATAGCAACTTCATCTCTGCCAAGAGCTAACGATTTTTGGGTGATGATTACTTTGAGTAAGTAAAGTTACTTTCTCAAAAACAATAAATAGACTGTCAAAGGAATTACCCATGGTTATTTGCTTATTGCACACAGAAAGGAGACAAGTGGGCTAAAAAGTGAACAAGAACAGCAAATTTTATTTTCTTTGCTACATAAAAATATAAAGCAAGGCCTCCCTGGTGGCGCCAGGGGGGTGAATTTATTAAATTCAAACTGAACTAGTGTCAAAATATTTATTAAATTCAACTGACTTTCTGGCTTAAATATGGTGAAAATGCAAGTGAACTGATAATTGTAAAAGAAGAAACACAACTACAGCTATTTCACACATTTGTTAAATATCATAAGCTACTGTTAGGGGGAAATGATGTCCTGAGCTAATCCCATACAGGCTTTGTGGACTCCACCCCCACTCCAGACTAAAGCCATCAGGACATTGGGAAAGACAAATCCCATCACCACCAAAAGGAGGGTGGCTGGGACCTGAGGGTGGAGTTGGGCAGCCAGGTTGGATATAAAAACCAAACACGTGGGCCTTGAGGGGCTCGCTATCGCTTGCTTTCTGGCTTCACGGTTCCTGGCTTGTGGCCAGCTCTCAGAGCGCCATTTGGGATTCCAGATCAGCGGATCGGGTAGGACTCATTTAAAACTTTGTCTCCCACTTTTCTCCCTGAGCTGTACATTTCCTCATTTCCCCTTCCCTTGTAAATAAACCTTTTATTAACCTTTCGCGTGTGCCTGCAGTAGAGCATTGATAAGTCCTTTTAAGCGCGCGGGTGAGGACCCACAATCAGGCATCGGGGTTGCTCTACAACACTACCAATATCTGAAAATATAACATAAAATTTATAAAGTGCAATACAAATTTTTTTCTTAGTACTACAAGATATTTTTTATGGCGGACAGGAATAGAAAAAAACTGAAAAGGAGGTGCGCCACAAGAACAGAACCTGACTCACACAAGGAGGTAGGGGTAGAGGAAAATAACACGACCATTAATCCAGCTGTAGAGGTCGGACCTTTCAACACTATTTGCCTTATCACAAGGCATGAGACCCAAGCAGGATCAGATGCTACAGGGAGTGAAGCACAGATCTGAGGGTAAAGATATGGAGATTGGGCCCATGCAGGAATCTCTGATCCCTTTCTAGTTTTGCCTAGTTAGCCAAAATCAGCAACAAACAGGCCACTGCAAGGAGGAGTGAGCCCCTCCCAAAGAGAAAAGGACTATATCAGTGCAGTTTCTGCACTGCCCACCTGTGACTCTGCAGGTGCTTCTTTTCACCAACTCTCTCTGCACGGCAGCAGCCTTCCTGCCTGCCTGTGACCTGTCAAGGCTGCCTGCCTGCAACCATGCAGACCTCTCTCAGCAAATCTGTTCCTTCTGGGGCCGCTCTACCTGCCTGCTTATGTCTATGCAAGTGTCTTTCACAGTTTTATCCCTTCCCTAATAAACCTGCTCTTTAAATTTAATTAATGTCTCTTTCTCGTGGAGAAACTTGCCTGGGAAACTTGCCACATGTCGCTGAAAAGGGAGCTCTGGTGAAGCCTTTTCCAGAGTGAACCCAAGGACCCCACACTCCAAACCCACAGACTCCAAAAACGACAACAATTTTTATTAAGTAATTATTACTATTAGCCACATTATATAATATAAACAGTTATATAATGTGAACAGTTATATAATGCCCTCTATGTAAATGTTAAAATGTTTGGAGTTGCTTATATTGGATCTATAAGGTTTATTTATAAATTCTAGAAATATTAGTAAGGTATAAGGATAAGCAGATGTCAGTTGTGGTATATTACTATTTAGAAACTGGTTAATCCAAAAATTTTCTAGGAATACAAATTTCAAAGCTAATTTTTTTCTTCTTGTCATTGCAAAATTATTCACCAAATGTTATGCAAAATTCTAAGAGAAAAAAACCTTTGTTCCAATCTGCCTATTGTGTCTCTCCTGAAGTATTAATGTCAAATAATTATAAGGTTCTTTTGTATTCTTCTTCAGTAACACAAATTATAGGCAAAGACTTCAAAATATTCTAAAGAAGTGGTTCTCAAATTTAATGTGCATACAAATCACCTGAGTTGCTTGTTGAAATGCTCATTCAGATTCAGTAGTCTGAAGTGGGGCCAGAGGGCCTGAGATTATGCATTCCTTTTTTTTTTTTTTTAAATAGAGGCATGTTTATTTATTTATTTATTTGTTTGTACATGCACTGGGTACAGTCAGAAGCGCGGGAGGGTGAGAAAATTCACCAGAGCCAGAGCAGAGCAGGCAGAAGGACCGAAGTACACTGCTGAGGGGAGCAGCAGGCGGCAGGAGAGGTCTGCGCGCCATGTGGGACCCTCCTCCGGTGGCCGGGGAGCAGCCGGGGATTGAACCGGGCTTGAGGAGGCCGAGGGCAGCTTCACAACCCAGCGCTCAACCGTTGCGCCACCGGGGAAGCCCCTGATTATGCATTCCTAATAAGTTACAAGTGATATCAATGCTGCTGTTCCAGAACCACACTAGCAAGAATCTATAAAAAATTAGCACTCAGTATGTTGCATTAGTCAGTGTTCTCTAGAGAAACAAAATCAATAGGAGACATACATATGTATCCACTCAAGTAACCTATATCCTATAAATATAGATGAAGAGAGAAGGACTTTTTTTAAGGAATTGACTCATGTGACTATGGAGATTGAGAAGTCACAAGATCTGCAGTTGGCAAAACTGGAAACCCAAGAAAGCCAGTTGTGTAGTTGTATAGTTGCCAGTTGTGTAGTTCAGGTCTAAAAGGGGTGAGGCTTGCGATTTACAAAGATCCAGTGTTTCATATTATAGCAAAAGACAGGAAAAGACTGATGTCTCAGCTCCACAGTCAGGTAGAAGTTTGTTTTCACTTGCTGGAAGGCAGACTTTTCATTCCATCTGGGTCTTCAACTAAATGGGTGAGGCCCTCCCACATTGGGGAGGGGAAATCTGCTTTGCTCAGTCTAATTCAAATGCTAATCTCATTTAAAAACAATGCCACAGTCATACCCAGAATAATATTTGACCAAATAGCTAGGCACCCCATGGCCCAAACAAGTTGGCCTATAAAATTAGTCATCATAGTGCTATTGTTATAGGGCAGCCCCGATATTCTCCCCTAAGGGGGGAAAGGATGTCCTAAAGCTAATTCCATACGGCTTTGTGGACTCCACCCCCACCCCAGGCCAAAGCCAAAGACACTGGGAACTCCAAATCCCATCACCACCAAAGGGAAGGTGGCTGGGACCTGAGGGTGGGGTTAAGCAGCCAAGTGAGTATAAAGACAGACATGTGGGCTTTGGGGGGGTCCCCCATTTTGGCTCTCCACAAGCTAGCAGCGTCTGGCCAGCTGGGAGAGTGACTTTGGGTTTCCAGGTTGGCAGATCGGGTAGGACTTATTAAAGACTTTATTTCCCTATTTTTTCCCTGAGTTGTACATTTTCCTTTTCCCTTGTAAGTAAACCTTTTATTAACCTTTTGTGTGTGCCTGTAGTGGAGTATTAATAAGTCCCTTGTAAGCGCGCGGGTGAGGACTCACAGCCAGGCAACCCGTTCAATATCGGGGCTGCTCTATAACATTACTACTCTAATACATATGTTCTTTACTTCAGTAAAGTATTAATAATCAAATTAAAATAATTACAAAGAACTTACTTAAAATCCCTAATTTATTATGAATTTGACCCATGACAAGTTAAGGAGACAAATAATGAAGACCCGACTTTTAGAAGAAAAATTGCCCTTCTTACTAATGAAAACAGTAGTTATATTAAATAAATGCAGTTTTTAAAGTTAAGATAGATCTATAGTGCATTCTTTATCAAAGTTGTATTATGAACTGGATTGAAGAATACATAATTAAGTCATCTAAGGCACAATGATTATTTATTTATTTATTAAACAATATTTGCTTTCCCCCACCCCCTCAGGTTGAGTCCCCATAGAATTTCCTTCCCCAAGGCACCCTCAGTCCCCTGTGCTCCTCCCTCCCTCCCACTGATCCCTCTCCCTCCTCCTCCCCTGCGGGATGTCTCTGATTTATAATGTCTGTTATTGCTTTGTTGTGTTTTGTACTGTTATTATTATTTTTTTTACACTGATGTCTTATTTGGTACCCCTGTATTCCTGTTATAAGTGAAACCATACAATATTTTTTTTTCCTTCTGGTTCCATCCATGTTGCTATGAATGGCATGAATTTTTTTTTGGGGGGGGGCATTTGGGTTGTTTCCAGTTTTACCTATTTTAATAGTGCTGCAATAAACATAGGTGTACAGGTGTTCTTTTGTATGAACATTTTTGTGTTGTTTGGGTAGATCCCTAGGAGTGGAATTGCCAGGTCCTATGGTAGCTCCATTTTTAGTAGACTGAGGAAACTCCAGGCAGCTTTCCATAGTGGTTGGACCAGTTTGCACTCCCACCAGCAATGTAGGAGAGTTCCTTTTTCACCACATCCTCACCAACATTTGTTGTTGCTAGTTTTTTTTTTTTTTTTCAAAGAGGCATGTATTTTTATTTATGTATTTATTTATTTATTTGTTTGTTTATACATGCATTGGGTACAGTCAGAAGCGCGGGAGGGTGAGAGAATTCACCAGAGCCAGAGCGGGAAGCAGAGCAGGCAGAAGGACCGAAGTACACTGCTGAGGGGAGCAGCAGGCGGCAGGAGAGGTCTGCGCGCCATGTGGGACCCTCCTGTGGTGGCCGGGGAGCAGCCGGGGATCGAACCAGCGCCGCAGAGGCCGCGGGCAGCTTCGCAACCCAGCGCTCAACCGCTGCGCCACCGGGGAGGCCCCTGTTGCTAGTTTTTTTGATATGTGCCATTCTTACTGGTGTAAGGTGGTATCTCGGTGTGGTTTTGATTTGCATTTCCCTGCTTATAAGGGATGTTGAACATTTTTTCATATGCATGTTGGCCATTTGCATTTCCTCTTTAGAGAAATGTCTTTAAAGTTCTTCTGCCCATTTCTTGACTGGATTGTTTATTTTGTTTTTTTGAGTCCTGTGAGTTCTTTGTATATCTTTGTGATCAGTCCCTTATTAGTTGAATGGAGTGCAAAGATTTTTTCCCAATCAGTGGGGTGTCTCTCTGTTTTGGTTAATGTCTCTTTGGTTGTACAGGAGCTTTTCAGTTTGATGTAATCCCAGTTGTTTATCTTTGCCTTTACTACCACTGCTTTGGGTGAAGAGTCTTTAAAGATGTTATTGCAATGTATGTCTCGTAGTGTTTTCCCTATATTTTCTTCTATATATTTTATGGTTTCAGGTCTTATGTCCAGTTCTTTTATCCATTTTGAGTTGATTTTTGTGCATGGTGAGAGGTAGTGGTCTAGTTTCATTTTCTTGCATGTGGAGGTCCAGTTTTCCCAGTACCATTTATTGAACAAACTGTCCGTGTTCCATTGCATATTCTTTGCTCTTTGTCAAAGATCAGTTGTTCATACAAGTGTGGCTTTATTTCTGGGCTCTATTCGGTTCCATTGGTCTGTGTGTTTGTTCCAATACCAAACAGTTTTAATTATTATGGCTTTGTAGTATAGCTTGAAGTTTGGAAGTGTGATACCACCTTTCTCCTTTCTTTTCATCAGTAGGGCTTTGGCTATTCGTGTTTTTTTTGTGGTTCCATATGAATTTCATCAGTATTTGTTCTATTTCTTTGAAGAATGTCATTGAGATTTTTATTGGAATGGCATTGAATCTGTATATAGCTTTTGGGAGGATTGCCATTTTAATAATGTTAATTCTTCCAACCTATTAGCAGGGGATGTCTTTCCATTTCTTTGTAAGGCATAATAATTTTTATAGGAAGAGGGTTATCATAAAAATGTGTGAAAATTAAGCCATTTTCTCAATTGTAAAACTTCTTAGAATCTTTAATGTGCTAGTTATTAGCATTTCAATATGTTAATTGGTAATAGATATCCTTCTATGTATTCCAAGTGGGAAATATATCATATATCATTTAATCTAAAATGCCATCTAACATTAAGACATATCATTTTAGATACCACTAAATAGGAAATAATGATACCAATTAAACACTACACAATATTTTCTAAGTTGTGATTTTTATAGATAGTTACTTATAGGTATATAGGTAGCTTTAATTATATTTCACCTAATTCACATATGAGAAGAAAAATATAAGTAAAAGTCATTGATTAAAATAGTAAAAAAAAAAAATCTTCACATTCAGTCTTCTCATCACTTTGCAAATGAGTTTCACTTTTTTTTTTTAATACAATATGTTCCTCTATGTTATCTAGAGCACAGAAAAATTTTTTTTTTCTAGAATATTCTCGCAAGTCACTTTTACCTTTCGGAAGTTTTGATGTTGACATATTCTTGGTCAGAAAATGTCAAAAAAAGTTTTCAGGGCCTCCCTGGTGGCACTAAGGGTTAAGCACAGCACTATGAAGCTATCTGCAGCCCCTGCAGCACAAGTACAATTCTGGCCAGCCAGCCAGGGAGTTTTTCACATGGCACAGCAGACCTCTCTTGTCTTGCCCACTGCTCCCCTCCCCTCAGCAGGGTACTTCAGTCAGTCTGCCTGTTCTGTTCCCCACTCTGTCTCTGGTGGATCCTCTCACCCCCCCACACCTCTGGCTTGTACCCCAGTTCTTGTATACATAAATAAATCTTTCAAAAAAAAAAGTTTTCAGAGCTCAAAGAACAACCCCTCACTATTTAAAGAACTGTCTCAAAATAAATAGGTAAACATATAAAATAAAGAACTATCTCAAAGTACTACTGTTTCATAAATCTTAATTTTAGAAAATTCTTCCTTACATGTATTCCTTCTCTACACATTACCCTTTGGCATAAATTGATTTAATGATTTATTTTTCCTTTGTATAGAAGTGTCTGAATAAGAAATTATGCCTAGTTCTTTTCCCCTCTGTCCTCCCTCCTCACAGGTCTAGGGATCCTTTCATTTTACTTTAGATGTTCAGTAAAAATTCTCAGATGAAGGTGCAGGAATTAGAATCACAGCTTGAAAACAAGTTTAATTTTTATATTCTATCTTACAATGAAAGTATTCTTTCTAGGAATATCTATCAAATAACTTCTTGCTTTTTGAGTTCATATAAATATCCACTTTCCTAACATACTTCAGTAGTCATTATCATGCCCCTATTCTGACAAGTGTTGGTGCTTGCAGACACTTTATAGTAGAACAAGGAAGAGAAAAATCTGAGTTCCGATCATGACCTTGTCATTTACTCATTAAGCACATTGCTCTTCCAGTCCTCAGTTTCTGCTTAAGTCAAATGAAGATAACACTTGCCCAACTAGCTCATGTGAACATTGTAATAATCAGTAGGGGAAAATACACATCAAAAAGCATTTTAAAGGCCACATAGTTCTATTTCTGCTTTTATTATACACATGACATTAAAATTCCACTCAACTTTCAATTTGGCTTCAGTTTTGTCATTCATCTGACATAAATTATAAGCTTCACAGAGAAACTCTATGAGTCCTTCCAAAGTATCTTTGCCACTGAAAAACATCATTAAACTGTAATAGTCAATGAAATTTCTGAGAACTATTCTATTTGAGATGATAACCATAAACGTGTAGAAGTGAGTCCCCCTGTGGCTCAGTGAATTCATTCACTGTGGACTGCCTAGTATATTAATTAAAAATGAAAGTTTTGCTTTTGCTTGCACTAGAGAAATACAGAGATAATAATAACTAATGCCTCTTAGTTGCTATTAAAGGATTGTTAAAGTATGAAATTCTTTGACAGGCATTATCTCATTGAAACTTCATAAAACCCTGTCAGGTATTAATATCATCATTGTTTTACAGATGAAAAAAGTAAATCTTCAAGAGGTTTCCTGCCCAGAGTAAATTTTCATGCTCACAAATTCATGGCAGAGCTAAGGTTTTAATCTTAAAAGGCTAAGCTTTCCATATGTTGGAATTTTTCACCCTTGGCGTTCTTTTTTGTGGGGGCCTGTCCTGTGCATTGCAGAATTAGCTGCATCCCTGGCTCCACAGCTCACCCTGAATCACATGATCAATCATATTTTAGGTCAGATAACACTGTTGACTTAGAATTAGAGGTATTCATTTCCTGTGGCTACCATAACACATCACCACAACTTGATGGCTTAACACAAGAGATTTATTTTCTCACAATTCTGGCATCCAAAAGTCTGAAATCCAGGTGTCCATCAGTCTCACTTCCTTTGAAGATTCCAGGGGAGAATCTTTCCTTGCCTCTACCAGCTTCAAGTGGCTCCAGGTGTTCTTTGGCTGGTGGCTGTTTAGCTCCAGTCTTTGTCTCCATTTTCACACAGCCTTCTTCTCTGTGCCCTCTCTCATCTTTCAAAAGAGCACTTTGTAAGAATAGGGCTTAACAGCAGCCATTTTAAAGTACAGCAGCCATGTTAGTATAGCAGCTATTTTAAGAGCATAGCTGACAGTGAGGTTGCAATTCCTAGATTCTAAGAACCAGCGTCTGTAACCATTATGTTGTAGAGCAACCGCGATACAAAACGGGGTGCCTGACTGTGGGTCCTCACCAGTGCGCTTAAAAGGACTTATCAATACTCTACTGCAGGCACACGCAAAAGGTTAATAAAAGGTTTATTTACAAGGGAAGGGGAAATGAGGAAATGTACAGCTCAGGGAGAAAAGTGGAAGACAAAGTTTTAAATGTGTCCTACCTGATCCGCCGATCAGGAATCCCAAATGGCGCTCTGAGAGCTGGCTGCAAGCCAGGGGCTGTGAAGCCAGGAGGTGAGCGACAGCAAGCCACCCCAAGGCCCTCGTGTTTGGTTTTTATACCCAACCTGGCTGCTTAACTCCACCCTCAGGTCCCAGCCACCTTCCCTTTGGTGGTGATGGGATTTGTCTTTCCCAATGTCTTGACGGCTTTAGTCTGGAGTGGGAGTGGAGTCCACAAAGCCTGTATGGGATTAGCTCAGGACATCATTTCCCCCTAACAATTAGATTACCCTAACAGTCGGATTCCTAGAATCCACATCTGAAGCTGTCAGATTATTCTGAGGGACCCATTTTCTATGCCTATTTAAACTGCCTAATTATGGTGCTTGGGGTCCAACTCTGTCTGGGCACCGCCGCTGTGTGGGTTCCACTCCGGGAGTTCGGACCCTACCTCGAGCTAGCAATAAAGGCCACCTTTGCTTTTGCATCGAACTTGGGTCTCGGTGGTTCTTGGACTCGGCACCGGTGTGCTTTAACAACTTTCATTGGATGCGGGACCCACAGGCAAATTCAGAATGATCTCATCCGTGAAAGCTTTGGCGTGGTAAAGAGGAGAGGCAGGCCAAGTTTCTGACAGGCAGGAACATTATTGCGCTCCCAGGCGAGGTTTGCCGACCACCATGGGGGTCAGAAAAGTCATGCCCATTGTTGGGGAGAGATGTCCTTTTGTAGGGTGAGGAAATGTTAGGCAGAATCTGGGTATGCGGAACCGAAGTTGTTTTTTATTTTTTGGCGGTTTTTGGTTGATCGCTACAGATCCTGTTTGTGTCGGGTGGAGGCCTCTGGTTCCAGTAGCTGAGGCAACCGTGGAATTCCCTCTGCGGTTTCCAGGCCCCTCCTTGAGCCTGCGGCCTAGGGCCTTAGCAGGCCCCTGCACCGACCTTACAATCCGATGATCCTTAACTTAATCTTACCTACAAGTACAAATCTTTTTGTAAATAAGATCTCATTCACAGCTTTTAGTGAGTCTATCTTTTGGGTGAGAAGGGATAACTTGACTTGATTTCACAGATTACATTTTTTTCCTAATTCAAAAATACTTTGACTGGATGGTGTCACTTATATGTGGAATATAGAGAAACCAAAACAAAAGGTCAGACAAAGACAAACATTAAAGTTAACACTTGAGGGCCCCTCTGATGCACAAGGGGTTAAGCACAGCTCTATGAAGCTTTCCACAGCCTCTGCAGCACCAGTTCGAGTTCAGTACCCAGTGGTCAGGGAGCTACCCACATGGCACAGCAGACCTCTCCTGACTCACCTGCTGCTCCCCTCAGTAGTGTATTTCAGTAGATCTGCCTGATGTGCTCCCCACTCTGTCTCTGGTGAATCCTCTCACGCCCTCCCCCAACATCTCTGGCCTGTACCCTAGTTCTTGTACGCATAAATAAATAAAATCTTTAAAAAAAAAGAAAAAAGTTGACCCTTGAAAGCTGACCATGGATGTGAGGCATCCAGAGGGGGAAGGGTGAGAACTGGGTGGGGGGAGGCCAGAGGAGGGGAAGATGAGGGAAGGAGAGGACAATGGCCATCATGGACTATGGGTGATTTGGTGGTGGGAGAGCTACAGTGACCACACCTGACGGGAGAAATCCTATACTTTCAAAATACTAACATGGGTGTAGACAATGGTACTTCATTAAAAATATTTAAATAAAAAACACTTTCTGGGGAATCTATCAGTTCATTTATTTCCCAATGCTTTAGAAACTAGACAGGGATAGGTCAGAAAATAAGCCACAGAGAAATTAGGGACAAATTTGCTAAGGTCAACGAGTTATAGATTTGCTAAAAAAATCTTCTAGTCCATGTCCAGGGTCTTCCCTATTAAGTCTATCCCAGGATGGCTGAGAGAACCAGTTGAACTGCATCCTGCTTGATGAAACATAAAGTTTACAGTTGAGTTCTGATGGCAAATTGAAAAGCAAAAAGTGAACATAACTGAATTTTAAGATCTTTGTTTTTTTTTTTCTTTTTTAATCAGCTGTAGATTTTTAAAATCAACAAGATTTTCTGGAAACTGGTAAAAGAAAACAAAGATGGAAACTCCATTTAATAAAGCTCTTTCTCAATGTCTGTCTTTTAAAAATCCATCCTTGTGTGTGCCCTGCATGTTAATTAAAAAAAAAAAAAATCTGTGGTTATAGAGTCATGAACAGAAATACAGAGCATTAGCTTTTATAATGCACAATATTACTCACACTCATATACAGAGACTGATTCCGCAAAAAAACATGAGATCATGCTCACTAACACAGCTTGGTCACAAAGTAATGGTCTGTTGATTTCCCCAAAATATTGCATTTCTTTTTTTGATATCTCTGCATTTTTATTCTAAGTGATGTTGGCATTTTTAACCAGAGTATCCAGTAAGTCATGAATCACCAGTAGACACTGAATGACTCAGTTATAGAATTGAAACCAGGATTTGTATTAAAAGTTTTTTAAAAAACACTATCATAACTGTATTATCCTCCTTTTTGCTTTCTCTTGCTATAAGCATACTCCTTTTAATGGTTACACAAAAAGTTCAATCGCTTAGACTTTTTTCTGATCTCCACTGACAATTCAAAACCGTTTTCACCTAAATTATACCCTTAATATGTCCTTTGTTTCATATCTTAATTTTATTTGAAAATTTTTGTGTATTAAAAAGTAAGATATTCTGGGCCTCCCTGGTGGCACAGGGGTTAAGACGCAACCTATGAAGCATTCCACAGCCACTGCAGCACAAGTTCAATTCCCGGCTGGCCAGGGAGCTACCCACATGGTACAGTAGACCTCTCCTGACTCGCCCGCTGCTCCCCTCAGCAGTGTACTTCAGTCTGCCTGTTCTGTTCCCCACTCTGTCTCTGGTGAATCCTCTCACCCCCCTCCATCTCTGGCCTGTACCCCAATTCTTGTATAAAAATAAATAAATCTTTAAAAAAAATAAAAAGTAAGATATTCACATGGTTTAAAATTTTTTTAAATAGCAAACAGGGGCATAGGATGCAACGTGTAAGTTTCCCACCAAGCTCAGTTCTCTGTGCCGGTCTTTGGAAGCAATTAGCATTAACAGGGTTGAGGCCATCTTTTCAGAAATATTTTACATATACTCAAATCTCCTTTTAAAGAAATCCCTTTCCACAAGCACAAATCATTCTTACTTAATCAAAGAGTTCTCACATTTTTATTTTAGGTCATAATCTCTGATAGGATTAACACTGCCACACATCTTCCGAGCAGATTTCATCAAATCATTACATGCAGTAGAACCATCTTGCAACTTAGAAAAAGAAGTGCTTTTAAAAAAATGTATTGTTAATGAATTATGCTCAGTAAGCTCTATCCTTAGACAGTTGCCATAATCAGCTCTTTCAAACTTTACTCTGAGAAAAAATAATATTTCTTCTTAAAATCAGATTTCAAATTACAAATCTGTTATTTCAAAAATAAAACATCCCCAGGTTTTTCTATTATAAATTCCCTGGAATGACTCAATCATTATCTTATAAGGGGTTGAATTTGTTAATAAGCTTATCTATTAAGGAAAAAGTTCTAGAGGTACTTTTTTTTTTTTAAATAAAGATTTATTCATTCATGCATACGAGAACTAGGGTACAGGCCAGAAGTGTGGAGGGGTGAGAGGACCCACCAGAGACAGAGAGTGGAACAGAACAGGCAGAATGACAGAAATACACTGCTGAGGGGAGCAGTGGGCAAGTCAGGAGAGGTCTGCTGTGCCATGTGGGGACTGAACTCCTGCTGCAGTGGCTGTTGATAGCTTCGTAGGTTGTGTCTTAACCCCTTGCACCACCAGGGAGGCCCCTAGAGGTACTCCTAAACTAGATTCAGATTTTCACTCTATCATTATAAACAAGATTACAACTACAGAAGCTAACACAAAGCCTGAAAGAAATTAGGCAACATTTAAAACAGATGAACATTTTAATTAAATATCATGAACACATAAGAACTGTACTTCAGCTACAACTTCTTCATTCCTTCTATAATAGATTTATTGTACAAAGGAACATGAGAGGACCTCGTGAATGTTTCAGAAGGTTGTGAAGGGCCATGAAGCTAAGGATTCTATAAACCCAGGTGTAAGCAGCAGAGATGGGTCAGAGAGTTAGGTTTAGTTAGAAAGTTCTGCAAGATCCTGATTCCCTCTCCCGATTCACATAAACACATTAACACACTTGATTTTAATCAGATCCTTCAAGAAGCAGACACCAAGATAGAAGATATATTTAGAAATTTAGTAGGGACCCACAGGTTAGAAACAATCGGGAGAGACTGGAAAGACAGTAAGACCTTGATACTGGTCTGTTAAATAGAGAGGCACAAAAAGAAAGTGGGGTGGGGGTTGGATGAAGGCAACTTGTTCTGCTGTGTATTCTGAGGAAAAGCTTGGCATGTTCGGGGGAGGTGGGAGTGGTGAGGAATGGGAGAAGGAGTTGCCTGTCAGAGTTGCTCTACATCTTCCGGGACAGGACTACCTGAGTCTCTCAAGTGTGCCCAGTAGTTGACTGAGAGCAGCCTGAAGGAGATGTGACCTCAGCACAAACTTGGTGATGAATTTCAGTTGCACATCTGGGGGCACCAGTTATTCATGCCCCCAGTAATAGGTGATCTGAGAATATCATTATGTTCTACACATGCCATCCCAGATGAAACCTATCACCCAAACATAACTTAGGCTCATCTTTAGGGCCATACATGTATAAAATTGAAAATTTTTGTTTTCAAAGTTTCAGCATGACCTCTCAATGCCAAGATTACCCTGAATACAAATGTCTCAGGAAATCAAAATAGTGCAGTTGGTATTTAAAAAAAAAAAAAAAAAATTAGGGCCTCCCTGGTGGCACAAGGGGTTAAGCCTCAGCACTATGAAGCTATCCACAGCCACTGCAGCATGGAGTTCTATCCCCTGCCAGGGAGCTACCCACATGGTGTAGCCATTCGAGACCTCGCTTGTCTTGCCCACTGCTCCCCTCAGCAGTGTATTTCAGTAGATCTGCTTCTCTACTCCCCACAATGTCTCTGGGGAATCCTCTCACCCGCCACATCCCACACCTCTGGCCTATACCCCAGTTCTTGTATGCATAAATAAAGAAAATAAACCTTTAAAAATAAAATAAAATAAATTTAGAGGTCCATTAGTTTCTGTGGCCCACAAGATTTGTTGAGTGTCCAAAGGTGTAAGCAACAGTTTAGAAGATAATATAATTATTGGTAAGAATATTGTGTTGCACAGAGCATAGCCCAGTCAAAAGAATTCTTGTTAAAATAAAATGCCTTGAGAATTGATGATTACTTGCTTAGAACAAAGGGACACTTCTGATGAATCACTATAAAATACATGTAAAATAGAAAGGATTTAATTTGGAGAAAAAAAAATTACCAAATCTGGAAATAGCAATTTATTTTTGAATATATATAGTGTTTAAATAGAGCAAATTTTACACTTTTTTTTAAAGATGAGCTTCACCAATAGCACTCATGACATACTAAGTGAAATAAACAAGAATCATTTTAAGAGAAATGTTTCAAATACTAGTTTTTCCTTTGTCAATAAAGCAATTAACATTGAACTATCCCTATGGAGAAGGTTAAGATCACTTCTTTAACTTGTCAAGTTGCTTTAACTTTTCCAATTGAATAAATCTTTAATTGGTGGACATTTTTATTAAGCTTTACATGCAGTAAGATACCCAGGCCTTCAGTGTAAAATTTAAAGGATGTATAGAATTGACTTTCAGTAGCAAGAGAGCTTCTCTACTATGTATGAAACCCCAACCCAAAGCAGGTCATTTACAAAGGTTTGGCACCAGTTTCCCCATAAAGATGCACTGAGTGACTGACTGGCAAGGGGGCAAAGCCACAGTGTTCTAATTTCTATCATAAGAATAATTTTATCTGTTTTGAATTGCATGTAAATGAAATCATACACTTCTTTACACCTGGCTTTTTCAACTTTGCAAAGTATTTTTGAGAGTTATGTTGCCCCAACTACATTCAGCAATTCTTTCTTTCTCTTGTTACTCAGAAGTATTCTATTGCATGGATATATTACAATTTATTATCCATTCACATGCTGATAGACACTTTGTTTGGCCATTCACAGGTTTATAGATATTTCGGTTGTTTCCAGTTTGCTAGTATGAATGAAATTGCTCTGACCATTCATGTAGAATTTCTTGTGTGGACATTTTTGATGGTCAGTCTGGGTCATCAGGTAGGTATATACTTTATAAGAAAAGAGTTCTATGGTGTTCATATCATTTTAAGGTCCCCACTAGTGGAATTTTGAGAACTATCAAATGATATTTTAAGTTCTCAAATCATATTACTCAACCCCCTCCAGCTAAATAAAAGATCAACTCTAGCAGGTATAGAAAAAGAAAAAATTCATATGCCCCCTTCTTTTTTTAAAAAAAAGATTTATTTATGCATACAAGAACTGGGGTACAGGCCAGAGGTATGGGGGGACAGGGGACTCACCAGAGACAGAGTGGGGAACAGAACAGGCAGACTGACTGTAATACACTGCTGAGGGGAGCAGTGGGTGAGACAGGAGAGGTCCACTGCACCATGTGGGCTAGCTCCCCAGCCCCGGGGATCAAACTCTGCAGACGCTTGCACCATCAGAGAGGCCCCATATGCCCCTTTCTTTCAGCCAAAGCATATAGATATCCCTGTACTCCATTCTAGTTATGAAAAAAGAGTTCAGGAAATATTAATACTTGTTCAAAATCAAAGAATTGATAAGTGCAATCAGGACTAAAAATAATTACCACTTTTTTTTTTTTAAACAACAGCAAAACCAATGATTGTTACCCAAATAAACTTCCAAAGCATGGCACTGGAGAAACCCCAGCTCTATTCAGAGGCCAGAGCAGAAACCCAAAATATAGTAGCAAACTCTTTTCTACTTACTGCAGAAAGAGAGGGTGGGATGCCACCAGCTCTTCCTTATCACTGTATTTATATCTAGCCTTTAGTTTCATCCTCTATCTTAGAAACATGGGAACTATGTTAAACAGAGGTTTCTTAGTTTCCTATCTGAGAAGTGTGAAAGGAGTTTCAAAAGAATTCTGTCTACCTCTTCCCCAATCTGACCCTAAGAGTTTATTATTATTATTATTATTATTATTATTGTACTGTTGCCAATAAGGAAACAGTCTCTCTGTTTACATAATTTGACTAAGATCACACAGATTGGTGTGTATTTCTCCTTAATTTATGGCTTCTTGAGAACAGATATTGCTTTCATACTTTAACACACTCACTGCCAAGCATCATAAAGAATGAAGGTAGGTAGTGTATGAAAAACCAATGAATGGATGGATCACACACAAGTCTTCTGGATTTGAAGAAGTCTTTTCAATAGACAGTATATACTAGAACTTCATTTTATTCATTTTTAAAACAGTGAGGCTGGACAAGAAGATCTCTAAATTTTGTTCAGTTTAGGAAGGCTAGGATTCCCATGTGTCTGCACTCAGTACTAACTTTTATAGGATAGGAGTCAGCATTTTTATTGAACAGTAGCTTAAATTACTAGAAGGATATCTGAGCTCTTGAATGCCAAAGGGGAACCTGCTTTGATTAATGAGTTGAAAGTACTATGTGATGAAGTCTATCAAGGAGCGAAGAGCCTATTTGGAGGTGACATTGAACTCATTCCACTTTTCTTTTTTTTTTTTTTTTTATTTTATTTTTAAGATTTATTTATTTATTTATTTATACAAGCTCTGGGTATAGTCAGAAGCACGGGAGGGTGAGAGAATTCACCAGAGCCAGAGCAGGGAACAGAACAGGCAGACTGACGAAGTACACTGCTGAGGGGAGCAGTGGGCGGCAGGAGAGGTTTGCGCGCCATGTGGGACCCTCGCCCGGTGGCCAGAGAGCAGCCGGGGATGGAACCAGCACTGCAGAGGCTGCATCCAGCTTTGCAAGCCATCGCTTAACCGCTGCGCCACCAGGGAGGCCCTCATTCCACTTTTCAAGGAACATGGCTTGGAAATCAGATTTCTATTCTTTGTGGGATAACAGAAGTTCTGGAAAAGTCATTTTCATGAAAAATATAAGCATTTTATCTGCATGTGTAACATCATTCTAGGAAAGACAGAATCAAAAAATATCAATTAGAGAAAAATGGAGAGATTAAAAAATAACAAAAACTATATGTTACACATATAAGTCAAAATATCAATGAAGAAAAACAGCTATTTCTTAGCCATGCATATAACCCCAGGCTGCCCCAGATAGTGTCAGGCTTTTCAGTTTGGTGCTTTCCTAGTCTCACTGTTGGGTATTTCTAAGCCCTGGAGCACTGCACCCTGACTTGCATAGATTAGGCATTAGGCTGAAGACATATAGTTTTGCCACATTGTTGTATCTGATGTCAGTCAAGTATCCTTTTCCAAGGCACAAGCTCTCAAAGAAACAAAATCCTCCACTTCCTCTTTCAAGTAGAAATCATGCCACTACTGTCCTTCCAATCCATGTTTGATTTTCAATCCAGTCGGTTAAATAATATCTGATGAAAGCCACAATCTTTTTATGCAAACTGTCAAGAATTCACTATTCACTCTCTTTATTCTATTGCACATGTAGCAACAAAATTTAATCTATGAGGACAGATGACCATGAGCAGGAAGCTTTCCTGATATGTCATTTTTTATAATTTAATGGAAATACTATATTCCACTGGGGAATATATAATTTCCCAGTGGAATATAATATTACCATCTTCAAAGTGTTTTTTTTTTTTTAGACACAACATTCAATCTCTCATCAAGCTGAATGATCTTACCCAAGATAATAATGAAAAGACCTCAAAGGTCCTTCAAATAAGCAATTAATACTTTTAGAACAAATTGTTATCTCTGTTTTGGGGAAGATTTCACTGTGTATAAATTGTGCCTTCATCCTTCAATTCAGAATCCTGTGGTTTCTGAAAAGAGAATATGCTTGCTCCTATAGAGAGTTACATTGACCTTATTTTTATGTTCAGGGTTGTTCCTATTTGGGTACTTAAGAGTCTTTTACTGTATGTCATGACAGGTTATAGTATAATTAATTTTCTAACAAGTATTGGCTTGAACTGAGAAAATAAGCCAAAGACAAATTATATCATTCTAAATCTCTCTCTTTCCCCAATTCCCATCTTAATTATATCAATGGTTTTTCACCATTATTCGCAGAATGAAACAACCCTGGTACTGCATGACCTCATAGGCCTTAGGGTCCCCGACCCTTCTATCTCCAGCTCTCTGTGATCCACCACATGTCCCCTCGAATTTCTCCAACAGTCCTTGTGTCTTTCCACCTCAGGAAATTCAAACGTGCTGACAATCTACCTACAAATCTTACTCCTAGATCCCCTGGCCTGGGGATTGAACTGGTGCTGCAATGGCTGCAGATAGCTTCATAGGTTACATCTTAACCCCTTGAGCCACCGGTGAGGCCGGTGAGAAATTTAACTCTTAAAGCATTTTTCTTTCTTCCCCAATGTGCTGCCTCCCTAGACACAAAAAGTACTGAGGAAAAAGCAGTTCCAATGAATGTAAGTTTCCTGGACTAATTGCCCTTGCGTCTCAAAAAGCTTAACTTCCATTCATATATTTTCAGCTCTCTTGGGTGGTTAGCCCAAGCCTTTGCACTCTTTTCCAACCAGAGAAATCAGAACTATACTATAATTGTATAATTGTATTCCAATGATAAGAAAATTAAAGTTATTTTATAAAGCCCTTAATATGGTTTGAAATCTCAACATTTTTTTTTATCATCTGAAATAATTTTAATGGATTTTCCTTAGTACACCATTAATACAAATCCGTTTTGTTTTATTGAGGTCAAATTCCATTCCCTTGTCTTGTTCTCCAGGAGAGATAAATTAGGTAAAAATTAGTTCTCTGTGGTTGAATTTGCTTTATATTGCTACACAAAGAAGAGAACTAAGTGGCAAGCTGATACCCAGCAAAGATCAAGCAGTACATACAGGCTAGAGTCCCTGTGATGTTTGGAAAATAAGTGGGAAAGTCTATGAAAAAAAAAAAGGAGTGAAATAACCATTGAAGGCAGAGGTTATCGACTTTTGGAAGCATTTCTAAAAAATTAGCATATGTTTTATGTAAAATACATTAGTGACTTAAGCCACACCAAAAGTCATTGTTGAGTACTTCATTTCCCTTTGTGACAAACAGAACTAACAACAAATACATATTTTTTGTTATAAGTGTTAAACTCCTAAGAGTTTAAGCCTACTTTACTATTTCAGTTACAATTAAATACTACACACACACATACGTATGGTACAAATACATGATACACAATTATGCTTTACATGGTACAAATATATAAATACATGATACGTATACATGACACAAATACATAAACATAACAACACACACACACAAACACCACACATATACATAGGGTAGATACTGGAAATTAGCTTTAACTTTCTTTTTTTTTTTTAAAGATTTATTTATTTTATGCATACAAGAGCTGGGGTACAGACCAGAGGTGTGGGGGGTGAGAGGATTCACCAGAAACAGAGTAGGGAACACAACAGGCAGATTGACAGAACAGGTGGATTGCATCATAGTGCAGTGCTTAACCCCTTGCGCCACCAGGGGGGCCCCAGATATAACTTTCTTAATTTCCATTTTACCTTCCTTTGGAGAGGCAGGAAAGCTTATAATTAAATATTTAGACCCCATTTTAATCTAAGATTTTTGTTGCAAATTTAGTTATGCAAATAGGACATACTTTTGTAAAATTTGGTAGATGACGCAAAGTGAAAGAACTCTCCTGCTGGGAGGAGGGGGCTTCCTGGTGGCGCAAGGGGTTAATACCTATGACGTTATCCACAGCCACTGCAGCACAAGTTCCATCCCTAGCCAGGGAGCTACCCACATGGTGCAGCAGACCTCTCCTGACTCACCAGCTGCTCCCCTCAGCAGTGTATCTCAGTCAATCTGCCTGTTCTGTTCCCCACTCTGTCTCTGGTGAATCCTCTCGCCCCCCCACACCTCTGGCCTGTACCCCAGTCCTGTACACATAAATAAAAAAATCTTAAAAAAAAAAAAACAACTATCCTACTTGGTTCTTTCTGCTGGCAAGCAGTGCCATAGAAATGGGAGTTACTTTCTGCAGCAGCGACCCAGGGTCAGTTCATCTGCTGTCGAGGTATTAAGAATGACAAGTCCAACTCTCTTGAGTCTCTGATCTTTGCATCACAATTTGGGGCTCAATCTCTAGATTCCAGGTGATGAGAGGAAGTTGTCTGCGGCATCTTTAATCTAAACCAAGTCTATTCTAGATAATTTCGGGATCATAGTTAGAGTGTGTGTTCTCGAACTTACAGCACCACATATAGTCGAGGAGGTGGTTGCTCCCTTGAATAAATAGTAACTCTCTGAAAGTCACTCTTGGGGGCTAGTCTTTGAATCCACTTCTTTCCTCCTAAAAATTTAGGAGCATCAAATTTCACAAATTAAACCCCTTCCTATTTAAAAGCATTAGATTATTTCAATTCCTTGTGCTGAACCCTGACTGATGCAATTTATAATATTTTATGTAATTCGTCAGTGCCTTCAACTATTTTCTATGTATCCTATTTTTCAGTTAAACCTAATGCAACTTCCTATGGGTTTGCTCAAAATTTCCCTCAGGATAGTTTGGTCCCCTCCAAAGCTGTTGGGTTACTATCCAAGGAAACCCAGGGATATCTTTGTGAGCAAAGTTCCTTGTTCCAAGTCGTCCTAATTTTGGTTAGTATCTCATATTTTTGCTGTATTTCTGTTTATTTTCCATCTGTCTCAACCCTAATATCAATTTCACGCTCAAGATATTTAGTAATATGGATTTCCTGCAATTTTGATGGGGTTATATTTCCCCTCCTTTATCTTGGGTAGATATAAATTTTACAATAAATCCCTCTGCTTCGGGTTTATGGAAAAAGAATAACAACAACAACAAAGCAGCAAAACAAAGCCCTTCAATATGATCTCCATTCCCTTCATGCAAGGAATGAACCAACTGAAAAGCTGAATCAATGATAGAGAATTAGATTCAGAAAGCCTATTTTTAAAATGTCTGCATTTCTTGCTGCTTTTCTCTTCTCTCCTTTGACTATCATCCTACATTGTGATCTTTCCCTTCTACCCCTGGCAAGTCACACAGAGATCAAGCCTGCCAATTCTGTGAAATAAGATTCTGAGGACAGACTCTCAGAGAGAATTGCCCAGCAGAGAAAAGCCAGGAACATGGGGTAGCATTTCAGTGTGTCTCCACGACAGCAGAGTGAGAGCAGCGTGGCCAGGGAGCAGTGGTAAAGAAGAAATAGGTTATGGCTGCCTGAAAACTTTGCAACAATTAAGCCATTTAATTAATAAATTAATTAATTTTTAAAAAAGATTTTATTTACTTATACAAGAACTGGGGCACAGGCCAGAGATGCGGGGGGGTGAGAGGATTCACCAGAGACAGAGCGGGGAACAGAACAGGCAGACTGACGAAATACACTGCTGAGGGGAGCAGCGGGCACAACAGGAGAGGTCTGCCGTGCCATGTGGGACCCTCGCCCGCCGGCCGGGATCATACCGGTGCTGCAGAGGCTGTGGACAGCTTCACAGTGCTTCAGTCAACCACCTGCGCCACCAGGGAGGTCCCATTTAATTTATTTAAAGAAAAAACTTTTTCATTGTGGGCCTAAGTATCCTTTGGGTGGTGTGGGGAGGAATTGTCTACTACCCTTCCAGGCACCTTGTTGGAACCAGCCCTCACAATAGTTCACCCCATTCTACCCATGATCTTTGATTCACACAGGGCCAAGTTACCCTTCCTTTCCTGGATGTTTGAAAACTGAATGGAGCCCCAAAGGGACTAAAGACATTGGATTGAGGCCTCACGGTCAGGGCTTTTCAAGATCTCCTGTGTTGCTTTGCTCCCTTCTCATCCTCAGGTCTGTTTGCTTTTGTATTTGTTTCGAATTTGTGTGTGCCCTAGTATATTTTTAATAAGCCCCCTTTAATTTAAGGAAAAGTTGCTTTTTTCTATCACAAAATAGCATTAATAGTTCACTTAATTATATTTCCTACTCTGTATCCAACTTAAAGAAACAAAACATGCATCATCGCTGCAAATAGTATTGTGTTTGACCTGTTTTTCTCTTATTACAACATTTAAATATTCTATTTCCTTTTCACCTGCCTATGTTACAATGATTTGTATTGTTCCTGAGTGATGTTTTCCATAATAAGTGGAGGAAAAAACATAAATTAAGAATTTCCTTACCAAGGATTTTAAAATAACAGAATGTTTACTGAAGATTGGCTCACATTTGCTGGCATTCTGACAAGTTTAATTTAGAAACCGTCTACAGCATACAAAATCATATTGGTGACTTTTTGTTGAACTTTCTCAGCAGTTACCAATTAAATGCCATTTCTACTTGATGGACAGGTGAGCTCAGACTTCAGTGAGCTGATGTGGAAACATAGTTTCCTTCTCTTAATAGTTTGAGACAATCTAGATGTAAGTAATCAAAACAAATATTCATAGAACTTTTAAGTGGCATCTTCAGTTGACAGTACATAGAAAACACACTAGACAGCAGACACAGATGTAATTTCTCATACATAGGAGTAATCAATCTGCTTTCAATTATACCCTCATTGAACTACCAACAAAAAAATGGTGTGAGGGAGATATATACATATTGTCATGTCAGTGCACAGAGGTTTTGGAGCTATGAGCATTGACCATATTGTAAAAATGAGAGATTTGTCTTCATTCCAGATAAAAAAATAAATAACCTCTTCTATTTGTGACTTTCTACTCGCAACACCAAATATTAGGTTTGGGTCAATGTCTATCTCCTTAGGAAAAAAACCCACTACAAGAATGCAATATAAGATCTTATGTATATTTTACATAATAATGTTGTGTTCTTATTTTCAGTTAGCATTTCATGTTATCTGAGAATTTGGTCAGGCTGTAGATTTTAGTAGACAAGTTGTATTGATCAACGTATATATTGACATATGGAATTGATGATTCCATAATTAAACCAGTCCAAATGAGAATCATAATTCTTTGATCTAAGAAGAAAAAAGTTGGGCCTCCCCTGGTGGCGCAGCGGTTGAGTGCTGAGCTGCGAAGCTGCCCGCAGCCTCACCAGCGCCGGCTCAATCCCCGCTGCCAGCGAGGGTCCCACACAGCGAGCAGACCTCTCCTGCCGCCTGCTGCTCCCCTCAGCAGTGTATTTCAGTAGATCTGCCTGTTTTGCTCCCCACTCTGTCTCTGGTGAATCCTTTCACCCACCCACCCCCACACCTCTGGCCTGTACCCCAGCTCCTGTATGCATAAATAAATAAATCTTCTAAAAAAGTGTATTTCATAAATGTCAGATATAGTTGGCAAATGGGGCTGATCTTTTGGTCCACTTTATGTAATTAAGAATGATTGTATTTTTCTATATTACTTATAAATAAGGCTTTTAAGATCTTTAAAAATTGTGATAAAAAAACATTTGGTTGAAGTCAGCATAGTCTTTAATAAATATCCTTTCTATATTAGAAGGCATTCTATTTGTATGGGAATGTATTGTGTTTTTTTGTTTTGTTTTGTTTTTTGAAAGATTTATTTATTTATACAAACACTGGGTACAGTCAGAAGTGCTGGAGTGTGAGAGAATTCACCAGAGCCAGAGCGGGAACAGAACAGGCAGACTGATGAAATACACTGCTGAGGGGAGCAGCGGGCACGGCAGGAGAGGTCTATCAGTGCCATGTGGGACCCTCGCCGGCGGCGGCCAGGGATCGAACCAGCGCTGCAGAGGCTGCGGGCAGCTTTGCAGCCCGGCGCTCAACAACTGTGTCACCAGGGGAGGCCCGGGAATGTATTGTTTATAGATACTTTCACCTACATGTTCTCATTTAATCCTCACAATGATGCTATAAGACATTTAATTTTCTCTCCTTTTTACAGATGCAAGAACAGAGGCTCAGTAGAGGTAAGAAGCTAGCCCTAGGCCATCTAAATAGAAAAGTGACAGAATCAATATACAAATCCATTTCTTCTTACTCTATAGCTCTTTCACTAATGAAACAAAGTATCAGTCTAGCTGGTAACCAAATTATCACTGATTTTTATTTTTTTATTTTATTTTTTTTTTTTTTATAGAGGCATGCTTTATTTATTTGTTTGCTGGTTTGTTTGTTTTGTTTATACATGCACTGGGTACAGTCAGAAGCGCGGGAGGGTGAGAGAATTCACCAGAGCCAGAGCGGGGAGCAGAGCAGGCAGAAGGACCGAAGTACACTGCTGAGGGGAGCAGCGGGCGGCAGGAGAAGTCTGCACGCCATGTGGGACCCTCCTCCGGTGGCCGGGGAGCAGCCGGGGATCGAACCGGCGCCGCAGAGGCCGCGGGCAGCTTCGCAACCCAGCGCTCAACCGCTGCGCCACCGGGGAGGCCCCTATCACTGATTTTTAATTAGTGAAATGAGGTAATGAGTTTCACTTTATCATTCATAATTCAGAGATGCAATTCTAAGGTCCATGCAAAAATGATATGCAGCCATTATTAGGGTACTACCTTACACTCATGGCTTAGGACTTAGAGGAAAAATTTATCTGTTCTTATTTTTCATTAAGTATTTTAATTATGATTTGAATTATCTGGTTGCTTTTAAGACATTTAATGCCCTCAAAACATTTTAAAGTGAAAAATTCAATTCACTGACCTTCATTGCTAATGATTTCTTCCACCTCCTCCTCAACCACAAATTCCTCCTGTCGCCATGGAAGCTGTGACTCAGAACATGTCTCATTCAGGCATTTTGCTCTTTGGTTACAACTTTCCAGACTTTCATATTTTTCATTCAACTGTCCCTTCTATAACCCTTTAACTTCGTTGGGTCCTGAAGTCTATCATTCTACAGTATCATCCTTGCTAGTATTCTGCAATCTCCTGCCCTCCTCTAAATTTTTCCTGCACAGCCTGAAGTAATGCCAAACTTACATACCCAATCATCTGCTTTTTTCTGTGTCTTCTGGTATTTATGTGAGCAAGACCAGAGAAAGTCATTTAGCAGTACAATCTGTACCATTCTAAGTTCATAGTTATTCTCAAATTGACACTCAATATTACCTAAAATTCCTTCTGTATTCTATGGCCTATTTACTCTTTCAGTTTCTGGACTACTTAAAACTTCTCCTCCCACAAACCATCTCCCCTAATTTCTTTTTTTTTTTTTAAGATTTATTTATTTATGCATACAAGAACTGGGGAACAGGCCAGAGGTGCAGGGGCGTGAAAAGATTGACCAGAGACAGAATGGGGAGCAGATCAGGCAGATGGACTGAAATACACTGCTGAGGGGAGCAGAGGGTGGAGACAGGAGAGGTCTGCTGCACCATGTGGGTCAGCTCCCTGACTGGCTGGGGATCTAACTCATGCTGAAGGGGCTGTGGATAGCTTCAAAGTGCTGTGCTTTAACCCCTTTGCCACCAGGGAGGCCCCCATCTTCCCTAATTTCCCCTGTCCTTTGATATTAGAAAATGACCTCCCTTTTATTACCTGGAAATAAAAAAAAATAGCACCCTTCTACCTTTTCTATCAAATGGGTGAAGATAGACATATCTGTATCCATTCTTTTATTCTTTCCTTCAACAAATGCTTATTCCACTCCCCTATTCCTTGATTTGACACTGTTCTCTGGAGTTACTTACCACTGAACAAATAAATAATTTCAGGGAGGGAAAAGTGCTATGATGAAAAGAGAATAATGGATTAAGCTCTGAGATAAGGATAGTAATAGAGGGTGGCAGCTTAAGATATGATGTCAGCTTCTTCAGGAGATGATATTTGAGTTATAACTCAAATGAATTGAGTCAACCAAGAGAAAATCAAGAGGAAAAGCAAGACCCATGATCCTGAATAAAAATGAACTTATTCCATGTTTACAGAACACAACAGGGCCTCCCTGGTGGCACAGCAGGTTGAGTGCAGTGCTGTGAAGCTGTCCACAACCTCTACAGCGCAGGTTCGATCCCAGCCGGCAGTGGAGATACCCACATGGTGCAGCAGACCTCTTCTGTCTCGCCTGCTGCTCCCCTCAGCAGTGTATTTCTGCCAGTCTGCCTGTTCTGTTCCCCACTCTGTCTCTGGTGAATCCTTTCACCCTCCACACCTCTGGCCTGTACCCTGCTTCTTGTATGCATACATAAATAAATCTTTAAAAAAATAAAATAAAATAAAGGACACAACAGGGGCCTCCCTGGTGGTGCAAGGGATTAAGACACAACC
This sequence comes from Talpa occidentalis, assembly GCF_014898055.3. NCBI lineage: Eukaryota > Metazoa > Chordata > Mammalia > Eulipotyphla > Talpidae > Talpa > Talpa occidentalis. The sequence goes on from NW_023601653.1 coordinate 29,893,738, forward strand.
TATGAAGCTATCTGCAGTCACTGCAACACGAGTTCGATCCCTGGCCAGGGAACTACCCATAGGGCACAGCAGAACTCTCCAGACTCTCCTGCTGCTCCCCTCAGCAGTGTATTTCAGTGGATCTGCGTGTTCTGCTCCCCAATCTCTCTGGTGAATCCTCTCATCCCCCCCACCTCTGTCTTACTCCCCAGTTCTTCTATGCATAAATAAATAAATAAATAAATGTTTAGGGGAAAAAATGAACTTGTATTAAGCCACTTACTTTTCCAGGTTCCCCTACCCAAGGAAACCATCACTTATCCATCCTATTATGGAAGTCAGAATCTAGGCATCATTCCCAAGACCTTCCTCTCACTTACCATGCTCTCCCCATCTAAAACTGAATTTTTTGCACTTTACCTTTTAATCTCCTTCCATGAATGTTTGTGACTCTCTATATATTTCATTACCATTCCTGTCCAAATTGCAATTCTCTTTCCTGGGTCACTGGTTATAGTGATCTTTTTGACTTCTCCCAATTCATTCTTCAAACATAATAATGAATGATTGTCTCAAAAGGCTTATCACACCCCTCTGACTAAATTTCAATGTTTTTTCCATTGATTTATAGTATAAACCTGCATGCTCTGCTGTCTGCCTATGCGTCTCCATCACGTTTCAGTTTGCTGCTTGCTCTCTGCCATACAAATATCCTGGTTCTCTGTTTCTTGAAGCACTATGCTCCTCGGGATAACAGTCTCTACATATACTTCCTTTCTAACAAGAGTTCTTTTGAATTCTTCTAGAATTCCTAGTCATCCCTCATATCTCATTATCACTTTCCCCAGTCAAGTTCAATTTCTTCTGTTAAAAGCTTTTAAAACACCATTTACCTTTACTTCAGGCAATATTCACAGTTTGTAAATATACATTTATTTATGTGAATGTGTCATTAAAAATCTGTCTTCCTCTAGTTTTAAACTACATGAGGTCAGGGAGAGAGTCTGTATTTTCTCACTATGACATCTCCAGGGCCGATCTACAGTATGGAAAGAAGACCCTCAATAAATATGTTTTGAATGAATAAACATCAATAAATGAGATTGACTATTTACTTTTAAAACAAAGAGTTTATCCCTGTTTTCCTAGAGGACTTTGTTCTGAGCCTTGGGGGTCCTTCAGCATCAGAATTTCATTAGCTGGTATCAGCATCTTGGTTATTGTTATGCAAAAGCTACTAAGTGCATATCCCTGAAGGCTGTGTTTTGCTAAGACTCTCCTAGGAGATGTGAATATGTGTGCACAGACTGTGGATATTTAATATTAACTGACCTCCTACTGTGTTGCTCAGAATGCAACTTGTGATTTGCTACCATTCTAATTTTCTTACTAATATTGTATCATGACTTCCAAATCCTCGGTGAGTTTAGAGCAGCTGTTAGGGAATATAAGAAGTAAAATTTGATTGTGCATGGAAAATTGGCCTGCATATGAGACAAATAGCTTTGGTTTCTCTACACCATTTACTGTACTGCAATTATCTAAAATCTCAACCTCATTGGATTGCAAGAAGTTGCACGTTTTAATTAATGCTTTGCCACTGCTCCTATTGATTATTGCAAAAGTCTGTCTCTCCAAATGTAGTCTTCTGAAGGTTCTGGGAACTTCAAAAGATCTCCACTGTTGCTGCAAGAGAGAGATTATTAAAGCTTATGTAATAAATGACCCCTCTGCTCTTTTATTTTCCGAGCTTAACATTGCCAGGACCCATGCTGGTTTTAGATCCCTTTCCTGTCCCTTGTTTGCACAATCTGTGCTTTTCTACAATTTAGCTTTGTGTTTCTAGTGATCAATTTAAATTTCCCTTGCAATTACATTGTTTAGGTGATACATGGTGTAAGCTTTTCACATGTGCTATATTCAGAATGTCATTTTAAGGTTTGCTAAGTCACATCCTCAATTACAAAAAAAAAACCTCAATGGGGTTAAGGCTTTATGTTTTGAAAAGGCAAAATTCAACCCTGTTTTAAGACCTCTTTCTGCTTTCATATTTTTTTTTGTAGTTCTTGCTGACATATTTAGAAGGAATATATAAGAATAAATGCATTATTTAAATTTCCAGGTTGTCTATAGCAACCCTTTTCTATTCTAATTGGGACCAATAGGTTGTGAAATGCCTAAAGCAAATCCATTAACACTTAACTGCTTCTCTTCAGGATCTGTACTGCATTGACTCATAGAAGAAACAGGCACTACATACTTGAAGGAGCTAATGATTTGGTAATATATTCATTATGTCAGATATCAGGAGGAGAGCAGGACTGAGTAGTATAAGGAAGAAAAGAGGAAGCAACATGGCTGATGTCTTTCTCCCTCCTCTTCCTGTGGTAGTGTCACCAGTAGATCAAATTCCAGCTCGTATTGGTGGTGACAGATGAAGGACCCTCCATGATCAAGGGCACCTTCGCAATGATTTCTATCTTCAGTCATGAAGAGTATTGTTGATCTGTTTTGTGTGTGAGGATGGATGTGTGTCAGCATAAGCTTTTATTTATCAGTTCCATATTCATCTTTGTCTGACTAGGTGGTCAGGGGTCTCTAGGGAGGGAAAAGAAATGATTACGTTTATCTTAGCTCTCCCAATATCAGGTGAGGTACTCTCATGCCATGGTATATGACATGGTAGGTGGTGTTTAATGAATGAATAAAGCAACTTCCTAGAGGAATATCAGTGCTGCTTTTTGTTTGAAATTAGGACACCTGATACAAAAACAAAGACAGATTGCATTAGAGTAGGATATAGAACTGCCCAACCACTCAAAAACAGAAATGGGGCCTCCCTGGTGGTGCAAGGGGTTAAGATGCAACCTATGAAGCTATCCACAGCCTCTGCAGCATGAGTTTGATCCCTGGCCAGGGAGCTACCCACATGGCGCAGCAGACCTCTCCTGTCCTGTCTCGCCCACTGCTCCCTTCAGCAGTGTACGTCGGTCAATCTGCCTGTTCTGTTCCCTACTTTGTCTCTGGTAAATCCTCTCAACGCCCCCCCCACCACACCTCTGGCCTGTACCCCAGCTCTTGTATGCATTAATAAATAAATCTTGCAAAAAAAAAATAGAAATGAAGAGTATATCTTTCTCCCACTTTCACACACACACCCCCTTCCTTTTCCTGTGAATTATTAGAATATAGGTACGCTAGTCAATCTTATCACCTTAAAGTTAGAAAACACAAATCAATAAGAATTATGAGCTAAAATTACAAAGTAAGGTGGTTGAATTTTTAACAAACATCACGGAAGCTTTACACTATGTAAACAGGACTTATCCTGTTTAAGAAAGAAAACTATCCATTTAATTCAATCTTTTGCAAACTCATATTTTGGAATGACCTTCAGCACTTGTGATGTGTTCTTTTGAATATTATCCAGAGTGGCAAAGCTTCATTTCTTTGGGGTACATCTAATTTGTGAAAATAAACAAAAGTCATTTAGAGCTAAATTCACTGATTAGTAGTAGATGACCAAGCTGGGTGGAATTATCTGGATTTCAAAGTAAGGAGAAGTTTTACATCAGTGCACTTAATTATCCTATGTTGGCTCTTCTGTTTATACCCCTGCCCAACTACCAGCTTGTCCAGTAGGAAAACAGACCCCTATTGGTGTCCATTATTATCTAGTAATACCAGATTACTTATTTGAGTTTAGCAGCATTTCTCATCTATAGCTCTACCTACTCAACCTCTACCTTACTTCCAACTCCTAGATCTTGAATTTAGAATTTGATTCCAATTCTGAGTCTTTGAACTGAATATTAGTCATGATTTCCCCCAAATTTGAATTACTTTTCCAAATAGACTCTGATTTAAAACTTTCCTCTTGCCTTTGAACACACTGTATCTCCTGACAAAGGACTCCCTACTCCACCTTGCTCCCAAATTCTGACAAAGTTCTTATGGCCCATGTCCGGAAAATTCCAGTGTTAAGAGCACAATTTCAACAGTTGTATTTCAAAGTTATTTTAATGAGTCGGGTTACTATTGGAATAAGTGTATGATAGGCATTCAATTATCTAAAATAACTACTTTTAGGCACTATTCCCTTGAACGTGTGCATTCTCACACATGCTTTATTGTTTTCTAGATTTTTATTATGGAAGGTTGTGAAATATTTTTGTCCATTTTCCATCAACTTTCCCCTATTCATGTTTCATCCATCTCCTTCAAATATTTTCTGGAAGATTTTAAAACAGATTTCATATACTTTACCATTTAAAATATTTCAATATTTACCTCTAAAAGATAAAGATTTTTTTAAAAAAATTTCTATTATTATACCCAACAAAGTTAATAAAGTCATAATGCAGTATACATTTAATCCATGTTCAACTTTCCTAGTTATCTCAAAAATGTGCTTTTAGACCTGATTGTCTGAATCATGATGCAAGAGTCTACACAACACATGTAATATTGTTATAGGACAGGGTGAGGGGGTATACCAGGAACCCCAAACCTCTCTGCTCTAAATAGGCTCTGCCATTTACCTCATCAAGACAAAATATACTCTAGAGCATAAGACCTCTAATGGAAAGGGACTTTAATAGAATTAACTTGCAATAAAGAGATGAGAAGGAAATGACAAAGAATATAGTTTCCAAATCAGGCACCTAAAACTACCCATCCCCTCATGGGTGAATGTCCAGTCAAACAGGGTAGGCCAAAAGCAAGGATGCTGAAGCCTGAAAACCTGTCACTAGTCTAAAGCACCTTCTGGTGGGGACCTATATGAAATGCGTAGAAGGGGCCCAGCATGTCTGGGACAGAAGGAGCAAAATCAAAATCAAAATCAAAGCTGCCATTGTTAACCTCCTCATGGGTCTCTCATCCGCATCTGTTTCAAACAGTCCAGGACCAAGAAGCAAGTGCAGCTTCTTCACATGTCTCTCGGCTTCATGTGCCTCCTCCAGCTCTCCTTCTGGCTCTCCATCCTGCTTCCTTCCTTCCTCACTCTCTCCAGCTTCTCCTCCCTTCTCAGCTCCACCCATCCTTGGGTGGGGCAGAGAACCCGAAACCTCCCCTTTTACTGGGGACCATCCTGTTACAATATCTCTGAGAGTTCATCTTGTAGGCATTTTTACTTTAAATAATATACATGTAATTATATAACACTGTTATAAATGTATCTTCCATAGCTAAATTATAAAAGGTTGTTTTACATTGTTTGTATATAAGTAAGAATTTTGTAATTGCACTGAGCATCAAATTCTACTAAAAACCATGGAATTATCTTCAACAAAAATTAAAGAAAGGATTCAAGTTTACTAACCATCTATATAAACGGTGTAAGCATATGAGGCAGTGGGCCTGATTTTGAAGACCTCAAAATCTCTTTTCTTGACTTTGGTTTGATTTCATAAAAATGATAATTCATCGTTTTTTTTTAATAAATTTAGTGCTTATAGATATTGTTTATATCAATCTGTCTCAGATTTTCCAATTATTACAGGGCAACCCCACTGTGAAATGGGTTGCCTGACTGTTGGTCCTCCCCCGTCTACTTGAAAGGGACTTAAAATGAGACTCAACTGCAGGTACACACAAAAAGAGTAATAAACGGTTTATTCACAAAAAAAAAGGGGAAATGAAAAGACGAATAGGGAGAAAGAGTGAGATAAATTGGTGAATGTGTCCTACCAGTTCTGCTGAACTGGAACCCCAATAGCACACTGCAAGCCAGTGAAAAACCAAGGACCCCCAAAGCCCACATGTCTGGTTATGTACCAAACCTGGCTGCTTAACTCCACCCTCAGGTCTCTGCAATCCTCCCTGCAGTGGTGATGACATTATGGGATTTGTAGTCCTTGGTGTGTTGGATCTCTTTGGTCTGGGATGGGAGGGGGGTCCATACAACCTGTTTGTGGGGTTTGTTCAGGACATCGTTTCCCCCCAACACAATGAGTTTTCAAAAAGAGAGCTTATTTCAATGGGAGATTGTTTTTATCACATTTTTCTACTCCTTGATTGCTGCATATGTCTGTTAACTCTTAATATATAACATAGGCAGAACATAAAGATTCAAAAATAAATGGTAAACATTTTCCAAAGTAGTGTCTAAATGATATAATATCCTATAATTTATAAAATAAAAGCACAATCAAATCCTAATTTTTTGCAATTAGCTTTATAAAAGATACACTGTCTTTATGTTATGTAAATATCTTTGTGTTATATAAATATCTCTGATTTACATTGCCTACCCTTGGATCTTTACATTAAATCCTTTTTTTTATTTATTGTGATTTCTTTTCAGTAGCATAAGTATGAAAATAGATTCAGAAAAAAATGTACTATAAAATTCACAGTTAGAAAAAAATTATAAACCATTAAAAGATAATCCTGGTTTAAAATTTAAAAATAATCCTTTGTCATGAGTTGCAAATTCATCATTGAATCATTTTAAAGGTAGTATATAAAATGTACAAATGCAGCCCAGAATAGGTTAATATAGCCTGCTTCAGATGGTATTAATTCTATGTTCAAATTATTCTCTGGTGGGGGGAGGCAGGGAATGAAGAATTTAATTGAGCATTTGGAATAGCAAAAGAGAAAATTAATGTATTTAGGAGTAGACTGACGCAAATAGCATTCCACTGCATTAGTATTTATTTGTACAGCAAACAGTCTCCAATTGAGATCCTGTGCCTTGGCTTCTTAAGATAAACATCTTCCTTTGCATTCAACAAGATTTGGACCTGGCTTCAGAAAGCATTCCAATTTGGCAACTGCTAATTAAAGACTCAGTTCTATAGCTCACATTCCCATTCATATACACCTCAGTTTTATGAAAATCCCCAATCCTTATTTTTATTTACTGAGGAAATATAGCATTGTTATTCCCACTCAAATAACTACAAAAATGTGTGTTTGTGTGTGTGTGTGTGTGCATTCGTGCATACATGCAAGCCCATGAGCTTAGAGAATAAAAAAATTATGATTGACAGTACAATAGCTTATAGGAGTAAATAACATTTATAAGACTAGTCAGCAGACAGTCATCAGGTTTCTTCTTTTCATATTACAAAACCAGTAAATCATTCCACTAAAAAAATCTAGCAATTACTTTCCTAGACAAAAATCCATCATTTGGTGGTAACAGAAAAAATTCAATAGAGAAATGCATATTACTAAATATTTAATATCTGGAACTAAGATTCTTGCTCAAGATCTGAATGACAGAACTATAAGGATAATAATTTTAAGAATTTCTTCAACTGCAGTCAAAACTTTATGTCTAAAAACGTCTACAAGGAATTAAATTTACGTACCTTCTCAATAAGTACTCCTGAAAATTCTATTTAAAAAATACGTGGCAGTCAATCTGTGCTTTATTGCAAGTGGGAGATTGATTTTTGCAGGAATCTCAGGGTAATTCCCTTTGTAAATCACCGACCCCCATCCTCTATAGTGTGGATAATGATATGTGAGATTGCTTTGTGGGTTTGTCTTTGTAACATAGATTTTCCTAAAAGAAATAGGAAACCTCTGCTAGCTGAGAGCCTGCACATTGTCCACAGATAGATAATGAATTCTGCAGATTATTTGGTAGAGCTGAGCAACTGTAGCTTCTCCACCTGAGACCTCAGCAGGTTACCAGGCTATGGCAGAAACAAAAAGTATCAATGGACTCAGTCTGACCAACAAGAGACATGAATGGCCTTTTTTGAGGCATGCACCCCAATGCTTTCCAAAAGTAAAAGCACTTATTTTATAAGTCATATTGTATTTAAAAATCTAGCCTAATTTTCCTCCTTCTCACAGCCTTTTCAAGTAATATTGACAAAGAAGAGTAAGCCACACTGTGTCCAATGGAACATTGTTCTCACTCGTCTACTAATTTTGCTGTCTTTAAACATTTGAAGTGTAAGGTTGAAATGCAACAGGATTTTAATATTCTAAAAGTGACAGAGATTAAAAGGTATTTATGGAAGATTATGCACACTGCTTATAGAACAATAAAGTTAAAAGAAATTAAAGATTTGTAACACTAGTGTTAAGTTTTTGTTTTGTTTTCATTTTAGAAAATTAGTCATAGTCACTTTGCAACGACTATAAAATATTAATCCTCACAATCCTGCAAAATGAAATAATCTCTTTAGCAACCACTGAAAACTGATTTTATTTTCCAATATTGTTTGGACAAAACATGACCTTTCCCCCATTTGTCAAAGATTTGGTTTGCTTGTTTAATTTCTAACAATACTAGAAGGTGCTTAGAAATATCACTATTTGCAAGAAAATAATTTCCCACAATAGCCTAAAACCTTCACCACCCATATGCCCCTTTCTTGGGTGGATAAGAAATCAAAATAATCATTATCCTTTAACACTTTATCTGCTTCTACTCTTAATATCCTTGGAATGAGTAGCTATTTACAAAGTTAACATGGACTATTTACTATTTCCATCAGAGATTAAAATATTTTTCTTATGGGGCCTCCCCGGTTGCGCAGTGGTTGAGCGCTGGGTTGCGAAGCTGCCCGCAGCCTCTGCAGCGCCGGTTCGATCCCCAGCTGCTCCCTGCCACTGGAGGAGGGTTCCACATGGCACGCAGACCTCTCCTGCCGCCCACTGCTCCCCTCAGCAGTGTACTTCGGTCCTTCTGCCTGCTCTGCTCCCCGCTCTGCTCTGGTGAATTCTCTCACCCTCCCGTGCTTCTGACTGTACCCAGTGCATGTATAAATAAATAAATAAATAAATCTTTTAAAAAAATTTTTTTTTCTTTTTAAAATATTTTTAAAGATTTATTTATTTATGCATACAAGAGATGGGATACAGGCCAGAGTTGCAGGGGGTGAGAGGTTTCACTAGAGAAAGAGTGGGGAACAGAACAGGTAGACTGACTGCAATACACCGCTGAGGGGAGCAGCGGGCGAGACAGGAGAGGTCTGCTGTGCAATGTGGGTTGCTCCCTGGCCAGCTGGGCATCGAACTTGTGCTGCAGAGGCTGTGGATTGCTTCATAGTACGGTGCTTAACCCCTTGTGCCACAAGGGAGGCACCCTAAAATATTTTTCTTAAAGTTACCCTGGAAATAACAATATTAGGTGTACAGCTATCAATTCACTCACCCAATTAAGTTTGTCATATTAAAATTTCATTCAGTTGGATGCTAACAACATACAACTATGCTTAAAAGAAAATCTTCATCGAAGAATCATAAACCTATGTTTCGGGAGGACAAAGTATACAAAATGGTTTTTGTATTATCCAATGAAACAGAATTCACAAAGAATGGCTAGAATGTCTGAAGGAAACTCCCTTCAGTCAAAGGCTATTTCTCTCTCAAAGGCCAGTTCTTTCCTTCTGCTGACAGATGGCTAGGCTTTCAGGCCTTCCTGGTGGGCTGGCACCAGTCATGGCCAACTGTGAAAAAGAGACAATATTATTTTGCCTATAAAGACTCACACCAGAATACTTGCTATTTTTATATATAACCTATTAATAAACTTCCCATATTAAAATTCATACAGAAATATATAGGAACTGAATCTTCCTAAATATATAGTATAGAAGCTGTATTCACAGTGGTGTTATTCTAGGAGTACAGAGAGCCACTGGAGTGTGTTAAGTGCTCAGATATACAGTGCATAATGACACTTCAACATGAGAACATACATAATAACTGAGGCAAAGCAGAGCACTGCCCAAAAACTACATTATCACCCAGTTCAAATGTTATCTTCAAAATTTCTGGACAAGCTTCTTCATTCTCTGGGTCTACATGAAAGCATTAGACTTCCATTAGAATTCAGATGTGGTCTGGAGTAAATGACATTGACTTTGCTTTCAAATTCTGTTCAAAGAAACACAAATTGAATGCCTATTTGGAAGAAAGGAGTACAGTATTATATATGATGTCATACAAAAAATAATTTCCCACAAATGCTCTGTGTAATAATAGTGTATGAAGGTGTTCATGCCATTTGACATATTAAAAGTGAGAATCATGCTGAATCCAATGAAGATAAAGTCCCTTTAACAAGTTATTCTCATTAAAGCCTTCTTCAACAAAGAGAGCTTGCTATGTTAGTTTTTAACTTAAAGTCACTGCATTTCCACTTAAAACAGTCTGTTAGATTACATGAAAAAATAGAACAGGACAAAAGATAAAGAAACACCGAAAACACATCCTGATAATCACTCTCCTTTCAGAATTGAGAAATTATCCACTTCAAGATCAATGGAATCAGAATAAAAGAGAAAATGAGTAACCTACCCATTACACCAGGGAGAAGCAGGATTGTTGCCTTATAAGTAGTAGACTATAAATATTCCATCTTCTATCTTTCCCAGGTTCAGAAACAAAGTTTATACCACTCAGAAAATTAAGCCATTATCTTTATAACATTTGAGTGGACAGAGGCAAGGAAAGTGTCCGTGTCCTTGTTCCCACATCTACATATCCTATCCCATGTCAACTGGAAACTGTAAACATCAAAACACTTAGCAGAATGGTATGGACAAAAGTCAATATGGAGACAGTCCAAAAGATAACTCAAAATCAAGAAACCAAGAAGATACTAAAGAGAATGAGAACTGACACCAGTTTAACTGAGTGTTGCAGACACATACCACAAATGCTTACAAAACTGATCTAAATATCAGTGATAACTTTTAGAAGAAAATACATATTATTACAAATATTATACATAGAATTGGGGTTTTGAACTCTAGATTTATTTTACTAACAAAGAGGTTGGCCCCCACAACTTGGAAATACCTTTTATAGGAAGCATGTATTATATCAGGAATTACTATGTACAGGTAATTTGAACATCTATATTGAACAATAAAGATTCAAATAATTCCCTAGCCTATAGCTGATAAATAACAAATTCCTTTTTTACTTTAGTGAGAAATTTTGTGGTGTCTTTCACTTTTAAATCTTTTGTGACATAAATTATTTTAATTTTAACTTTAGTTACTTGAAGGCATTTGTTACAGTTTAATTCTATTAGTTGTTGACTTAAAGATATGCCAAGTAAAGATTTCCAATACATACTAACAAAAGACATTCCAAACAGAAAGACATAGAAAGTTAACAAATAAAATTATGGGAATAATAAGAAAATCAAAGAACAAGAATAAAAATAACAAAGCAAAACAGAAAAGTATGATAAAAAAAACAAAGCTAAAGTAGAAATTAATGGCAATACAGCTAACAATGTAATAAAAATAAAACAAGCACAAGAGCTGATTCTTAGATAAAAATAATGAAAAACTGTCAAATATAAATTTAGAAAGGGAAAACAAATGTACAATAAGATATAGAATAAAATTAAAGGCCCCACAGACCAGGTCACTGGAGCACAGAAACAACCCGACCTGATGCTCAAACTATGGCTGATCTTGGATCCTCTCCCGATCATAAAACCAAGAGGCTAAGATTCAGTAGCCACTATAGGGACAGGAAGCATGGAAGGTCGGGGACCTAGCCAGGAGGGATTTGTGATTGGGACTATTTCATAAACCTGGCCAGACTATTCTCCAGGAAGCATAGTCCAGAAGATTTCCTACTATCTGCAAAAGACAAGAAAACATTTATATCCACTCTTGAGCTCTGAACAGTGTGATAGCAATAAAAAGAACCTATTTTTAGCACATTACTGCACAGGCACAAAAACAAAGAATCTGCAGGTCCCCAACTCATTGAAAATTTAAATCCGAAAAGGAAAGTGAGAACAAAATCGACTATTGTCCTGAATATTTCTGCTGCTCCACTGTAGACCTTGAGATTTTCCTTAAATTTCTGCATGAAACCCTCAGGGAACAGAAGGTAGAATCTTGGCCACACTAGAGTTAGGGAACCCAATAAGGAATCCCAGGTAAACTGACTACCCCCTCAGTATAATAACGAATTAGAAATAAGCCCATCACACAGAAGAGGAAAGCTAGAAAACATCCCTAATTCAGCCTTCCCTAATTTAATTTTGGGGAGGAAGAAAATGTTCTCTCCTAAAAATTAGTATCCATAAGCCAGCACGCAAGCAGATTTTCTTTGCCAATTTATATTATTTATATGATGACAGAAAATTCTTAAATATAAAAATTAAAGTGGTTCTGGGTTAAAAATGTCCCTGAGTGACTGGCAAAAGCAAAAGAGAATCCTCTTTGAGAAATTTACTTTTAACTGGAGTCTCACAAATTTCCTACTAATAAAGTTTCAGAAATAATGCAGCTTACACTGATGTCATTAAATACATATTTTTTAAAAAAGGTTACCATAAGAGTGAAAACAAGTAGAAATAAAAAATAAGCCCACAAAATATATTAGATATTGATGATGTCAGTATAAAAATTACAATTAATACATTTAAAGAATTGAAGGGAAGCTTAATATATGAGCAAAAAATGACCAAAAAAAAACTTGATAGTACTTATAGAAGTAAAATACACAATAGCTGAAACTAAAATACTCAACTATGTTTAAAGAATAGATTAATCAAATATAACCCAAAGAGACAAAGATAAACCATGAAACCATACAAGAGTATTAAAAGACATCAAATTTAGAAAAAGATGGTCTAATGTACATGTGATCAGAGTTCCAAAGGTTTAATAATGGGAAGAAAGAGAAAGAGGATATCCTTAAAGATATAATGAATGAATTTTCCAGAATTCTTTTTTTTTTTTTTTTTTTTATAAATTTTATTGTTATATTCCCCATACAATTGCCGCCCCCCATTCTGACCCCAATCCCTCCCCTCCCGCCCCCGCCCCCCTAAAAGTGTCTCTGGTTCATAGTTTTTTGTTGATTTTGATTTTCACTTTCTTATAGTTTTTCATTTTCCTGGTCCATTATTTAAGTTTTCTAGATTCCTGCTATGAGTGAGACCATCCGGTATTTTTCTTTTTCTTTTTGGCTTATTTCGCTGAGCATGATCCCTTCCAGCGCCATCCATGTTGCAGCAAATTGCATGTGTTTATCTTTTTTGAATGCTGAGTAATATTCCATGGTATATATGTACCACATCTTCTTGATCCAGTCATCTATTTTTGGGCATTTGGGTTGTTTCCAAAGCTTAGCTATTGTAAACAGTGCTGCTATAAACATAGGGGTGCAGGTGTTCTTTGGAATTGATGTTTCTGTGTCCTTTGGGTAAATACCTAGGAGTGGAATTGCTGGATCATATGGAAGCTCTATGTTTAGTAGGTCCAGAAATCTCCACACAGCTTTCCACAGAGGTTGGACCAGTTTGCACTCCCACCAACAGTGCAGAAGAGTTCCTTTTTCTCCACACCCTCGCCAACATTTGTTGTTGCTAGTTTTTTTAATATGTGCCATTCTCACTGGTGTAAGATGGTATCTCATGGTAGTTTTGATTTGCATTTCCCTGATGACAAGTGATGTTGAACATTTTTTCATATGCCTGTTGGCCATTTGCATTTCCTCTTCAGAGAAGTTTCTTTTAAGCTCTTCTGCCCATTTTTTGACTGGATTATTTTCTTTGTTGTTGTTGAGTCTCATCAGCTCTTTGCAGATTTTTGTGATCAGTCCTTTATCATTAGTGTTGGGTGCAAAAATGTTCTCCCAGTTGGTGGGGTTTCTCTTTGTTTTTGTTATTGTCTCTTTTGCTGTGCAAAAGCTCTTTAATTTGATATAGTCCCAGCTGTTTATCTTTGCCTTCACTATCACTGCTTTGGGTGATGTGTCTGTAAAGATGTCTTTGATGTGCAAATCACGTAGTGTTTCGCCTATATTTCCTTCTATATATTTTATGGTTTCAGGTCTTATGTCTAGTTCTTTAATCCATTTTGAGTTGATTTTTGTGTATGGTGTGAGGTGGTGGTCAAGCTTCATTCTTTTGCATGTAGCGACCCAGTTTTCCCAGCACCATTTATTGAACAAACTTTCTTTGCTCCAATGCATAGTCTTTGCTCCTTTGTCAAAGATTAGTTGACCATAAATCTGTGGGTTTATTTCTGGATTTTCTATTCGATTCCATTGGTCTGTATGTCTGTTCTTGTTCCAATACCATGCAGTTTTGATGATTATGGCTTTGTAGTATAGTTTGAAGTCTGGGAGTCTGATGCCTCCATTCCCTTCTTTTTTTTTCAGGAGAGCTTTGGCTATTCGGGGTTTTTTGTGATTCCATATGAATTTCATCAATAATTTTTCTATTTCTTTGAAGAATGACATTGAAATTTTGATTGGAATAGCATTGAATCTGTATATTGCTTTTGGAAGGATGGCCATTTTAATAATGTTTATTCTTCCAATCCATGAGCAGGGGATGTCTCTCCATTTCTTTGTGTCTTCTTCTATTTCTTTTAACAGTGTTTTATAGTTTTCTTTGTATAGGTCCTTTACCTCTTTTGTTAGATTTATTCCCAAATATTTGATTTTTTTTGTTTCAATAACAAAAGGGATGGTCTTTTCGATTTCTTCTTCTTCAGATTTATTGTTTGTGTATAGGAAGGCTACTGACTTTTGCGTGTTGATTTTGTATCCTGCCACTTTACTGAACTGATTGATGAGTTGAATTAGCTTTTCTGTGGAGTTTTTGGGGTTCTCTATGTATAATATCATATCGTCTGCAAATAGTGATAGTTTGACTTCTTCTTTTCCTATTTGGATTCCTTGGATGTCTTTCTCTTGTCTTATTGCCCTGGCTAGGACTTCCAGAATTCTTAAAAGACACCAAAACTCAAATGAAAGGAAACTTAAAATAATAAGCATTAAGGCATAAAAAAAGAAATATCTTTTTTCAATGTAACAAATAATATTAAAACATATTGTGACTCAGAGAATTTGAATATTTCTAAAAGAGGAATAGCAATAAAAGTAGCTTTTATAGTTTTCTGACTGGCATTCTGACTTTCATTCCAAAACTCAAATGAAAGTCTTGTATACCTTAAACTGGGGTCGGGGGGGGGATCCACACTGAGACAGACCACAGGAGAACATAATCTTAAAAGAGAAGATCTTAAAATCATCCAGAGGATAGTGAGTGATTACTAACAAAGAAATGACAATTAGGTTGAATGTTTACTTTTTGAAGTTAACAGGGGAGGCAGACAAGATTAGAAAGATAACTTCAATGCGTTGAAAGAAAATAAATAGAATTGAACATACTATAGCCAAAAACTCTTAAAATGTAATTTTAGAAATTTCTATAAAATAATGTTTGGACAAAACATAGAGTTTATCAAATAATCACCTTCATTAAGGAAATTCTAAATTTTACATGTATCAGAGAGATGAAAAACCATATTGTTTGAGCAGCACTATCAACATAAACATATACGTGATTTAATATTCACTAGCACGGACATTTAAAATAAGTGGATGAAATTAACTTTAATAACAGGTTATTTAGGGCCTCCCGGTGGCTCAGCGGGCTGAGCACAGCGCTGTGAAGTTGTCCACAGCCTCTGCAGCACGCAGGTTCAATTCCGGGCGGCCAGGGAGATTCCCACAGGGCGTGTCAGACCTCTCCTGTCTCACCCGCTGCTCCCACCAGCAGTGTTTTTTGGTCTGTCTGCCTGTTCTGCTTCCTGCTCTGTCTCTGGTGAATCCTCTCACCCTCCTGCGCCTGTGGCCTGTACCCCAGCTCTTGTATAAAAATAAATAAATCTTTAAAAAAAAAAAAACAGGTTGTTTAACCAAATGTATTGAAAGTACTTTCATTTTTAATATATATTAATATAAAAATTGATGATTATGTACTTTAAATTCAAATTTGCATAAAGCAAATCTATTCACAAAGATGTCATTCAACAAACAAGTAGTTTTACCTTGTGTTATAAAAGAAAATCGGCCCACCCTTTCAGCCTGAGCAGCTCATTTGCCCTTTTAGAATATATTCCTCTAGGAGGCCTCCCAGGGGGCCTCGCTGGTGGCGCAAGAGGTTAAGACAGTACTATGAAGCTATATGCAGCCCCTGCAGTATGAGTTCAATCCCCAGCCAGGACGCTGACCCACATGGAGACCTTTCTTGACTCGCCTGCTGCTCCCCTCAGGAGTGTACTTCAGTCCATCCGCCTGTTCTGTTCCCCACTCTGTCTCTGGTGAATCCTCTCACCCCCCACACCTCTGGCCTGTACCCCAGTTCTTGTATGCATAAATAAATCAATCTTTAAAAAAATAGAATGTATTCCTCTACTATTAAATAGATTAAAAAAAAAAACTGCCCTGCCTATCTTATAACACTATTAGTATCAAATGGGATACTAACTATAAAAACACTTTCTATTAGAGAGAGGGATCAAACTGAGGGCGGGAAGAGTACAAGGAACTGTGATGATGGTGCACAGGTGAATTGGTAGTAGAAATTCTATGAGGACTACACCTGAGAAAAGAAAGCAAACACTGTAAAAAAAAAATGACATGCAATATATATAAATAAATAAATTATAAAAAATACTTTCTATGTAAAACAGTCTACGTGAAAAAAATAATAGACTAGCGAGTGTTTCATAAATATAAAACATTATTAAACCATTTGATTCTTCTGAATTTTAGGTTATTTATATTTCCCATGTATTGAAAATATAGTATCAGTTCAGTTTCCTTATTATAGAAGAGGTACTTTGTCATTTTAGATGATAATAGCATTTCATTGCTTATTACTGATAAAATTGTTTCTATTGCACTTTTTGTTACTACATTTCCTTTGTTATTCTCCTCTCACTACCTTCTGGAATGCCAGTCAGAAAAGTATAAAAGCTATTTTTATTGCTATTCCTCTTTTAGAAATATTCAAATTCTCTGAGTCACAATATGTTTTAATATTATTTGTTAGATTGAACAAAGATATTTCTTTTTTTATGCCTTAATGCTTATTATTTTAGTGAAAGGAATATTTGTGTTTTTCTTATTAAACTGTGACTCAGTTCAAAAAATTTTAAATATACACATAAAATATATAACAATATTTATTATCTCAATACCCAGAAATGACTAGTAACTTTCAAAATTTTAATAAAAGAGCTATTTCATGGGATATTTATTTTACAAAGTTTTTTCGCAATTAAAATCATCCTTCCAGGGCCTCCCTGGTGGCACAGGAGTTCATGTCTCAGCACCCAAGCTATCGCCAGCTACTGCAGCATATGAGTTTGTTCCCTGGCCAGGGAGCTAACCCCCATGATGCTGGGGACCTCTCCTGTCTTGCTCACTGCTTCCCTCAGCAGTGTATTTCAGTGGATCTGCCTGTTCTACTCCCCACTCTGTCTCTGGTGAATCCTCTCACCCTCCCCGGCACCTCTGTCCTAAACCCCAGTTCTTGTATGCAGAAGTAAATAAATCTTTTAAAATAAAAGATGTTAAAAAATCATGCTTCATATTTTTATAGGGTAAATTCCCAATTACAAAGGATAACTGGAGTCTAAAATTGGGGTTTTTTTTGTATTACAACAAAGGATTCTTTAAGTCATAACTTAATGTAGCATTGACTGCCATCACTGTCCATACTTTATTTAACCTAGGACATATCTCATTTTAGAATATAAACTTGGTTTCATATGAAAGGGTCACCCACATGAGACTGCTCCTAGTGTTTACCAGTTCTAGACATGTGATATAAAAATTTATGAAGGAGGCCAGGTGTGAAAAAAGAAGTACTAAGGACTTCAATCGACCTATCATTACATCTGACCAAATATAATACCTTTTCAAATTTTAGGAGGGACAAAAAATAAACCAAACAAAGCAAAATTCTTTGCAGCTTTTGGCTCAAAAACACCCAATTTTAGAGTTCAATTATCCTTTGTAATTTACCCTATAAAATTTACCCCATAAAAATTCTAGAGAATAGAGACCAATGATTATTTTACCTACATTGCCTAAGAAGCAAGTTATTATTACCTTAGCTTCACATAGTTATAAAATGTGATAAAATCTGAATGACAGTAACTTCATTTTGTGTTTCCTTTAGAATAAGACATACAAGTACAGTGTCAGTAAAATTTACTGTAGGGCAGTTTCAGATGGAACAATTCTATGTCCTGCAAGCTTATATTTTTAATTTGTATTTATTTATTTTTTGAAGATTTATTTATTTATGCACACAAGAACTGGGGTACAGGCCAGAGGTGTGGGCAGGGTTTTGGGGGGGGGTGAGAGGATTCACCAGAGACAGAGCAGGGAACAGAACAGGTGGACTGACTGAAATACATAGTTGAGGGGAGCAGCAAGTGAGACAAGAGAGGTCTGCTGTGCCATGTGGGTAGCTCCCTGGCCGGCCATGGAGCAAACTCATGCTGCAGAGGCTGTGGATAGCTTCACAGTGCTGTGCTTAACTCCTTGCACCACCACGGAGGTCCAGCTTATATTTTTTAATCATAGATGAATGTTATGTGGCCATCAGTCCTCTCAAATATAACATTCATTATCTGAAGTCAAGTTATACATATCCACTTGGGCATATTGGAAAAATTCTACTAATGCAACAAAATTCAGTTATACTTTGATCCAGAAACCATCAATGACTATTTTAGGGATCCCTCAGGGACATCCAGGTGTACGTTGATGCCTATCTCATTCCATGTGCATGTTGACTCATTTTCCTAAGCAATGTTGTCAAATTAATGATTTATCAATTCTACTTTAGATTGACTATGTCTCTAGGGAAGTCATCAATTGGTAACAACTCATGGCCAACTGCATGAAAGACTCTTGCATGGACCAAAATGAAAGTTTCCTTAGGCAAATTGATCTTCAATTTTTTTCACTTTCTGAAGCATCATCAACATTATTATTAAAAATTACTAGGTCAGGGCCTCCCTGGTGGCACAAGGGGTTAAGACGCAACCTATGAAGCTGTCCACAGACACTGAAACAAGAGTTCGATTCCCGGCTAGGGAGCTACCCACATGGTCAGCAGACCTCTCCTGACTGGCCCTCTGCTCCCCTCAGCAGTGTATTTCAGTCAATCCACCTGTTCTGTTCCCCACTCTGTCTCTGGTGAATCCTCTCACCACCCCACAATTCTGTCCTGTATCCCAGTTCTTGTATGCATAAATAAATAAATCTTTAAAAAAATTTAAAAAATAAAAAATTTAGACTACAGAGGGAAGATCTTGTTTTTACAACAGGTTCTCTGTTAATCCTCTCTGACTTTTAGTTTCCTCACTGTTTAGATAGGGGAAAATAATAATACATGTCTCACAGTTTGAGTATTAAATGAAGTAATTGCATGCATTCAGCAGAGTTGCAGTGATTCAAGCAGAATTAGTGGCAATAAGTAGCCTGGCAGGAATTCTGGAACTACTGATTCTTAGTTCTATTTTTTAAAAGTATTCTCAGGAAAGTGGCAATTTATTACAAACTTAGAATGTGGTAACATTAAATGTGTATATCTAACAATAGATTGATTAATAAATATTTACATTAAGAATACCAGGCTCTTAATTATAAATTGTTCATCAGTTGCATTGATGACACTTGACATAGTTGTTCAAGAAATGGTGCCACAAATAAATTATTTTAATCAAATTTCCAGCAAGATCTTCTCTCTGACAGGACAAAACATAGAAAGAGAATCCATGGAAAAATCCACCATCTAATTATTTTAAAGTTAGTAATATTTTGAAGTTCTTTAAATACTACCCTGAGATCTGGTGTGGAAGTTGGTATTGTTCTGCTATTCATCAAGCAGACTTGGGGAACTCATTTAGTCTTTTTGTAGTCATTTTCCCCATGTGTCAGTTGAGAGAGTTGAGTAAGGTGGTCCTTTCTAGCTTCAAAATGAACAGAATTCTATGATACTGTTGCTGAATGTCATTAAATAGGGGTAGATAACGCTGGTACATATTCATACTAATCAATTTCAACTGAACCCTCATTGCTGCTTAACAATCCTTGTATGTATTCCTTAGTACATTCTTTATAGCAATTGTCCTGAAGTTTCACCAATGTCTTCAAGTCCTCATTCCACCTTTCCACCCATGTTGAACAAATGTGGACCCAAATTAATGAATACTTCAAGCAGAGACTGACCAGCTACTAGAAACTGGTTTATAAGGAGTGAGCAGATAAAGAGGAGACTTCCCCAGAGAGTTTGGCACTCTCTATTAGATGCTGAAGAGCTATCTCATGTACCGTGATGATGAAAATCACCATTTGGAATGCCATGCTTTTTCTACATTTTGATTCATATGTCACTTTTTCCACATGCATCTGTTTGAAGATCAAGAGTTGGAAATATATATAAATGCCACCCAAAATGTTGATGATGTATCCATTTTGCTAATTAAATTCTAACCCCTTATTTTTTTCTTCTAAGAAATTGCTAAATGATTTAAGTGCTAAAATTAAATGGTTGGTCTTAAGAGTAGGGCCATTTCACAGTAACAGTGTAATAGAAAGAATATGTTAAAATTAGAATAAGCTTAAGGAAGAATTACACACTCTGACCAAGGTGGGAAATTAGCTGAAATATCTGCCAAGGGAAAGTGGAAAGTTCTAATATACCAGATGTCTCTGTGGGTTCCAAATTTGGAATTCTTTGTCGCCTTTTAAATCTTCCTACAGAAGTATCAAGGCTTACAATGCATGTGGTTTGGCATATGGGCTGTTATTTTACATTTCTAGACGCTAAGTCTCCTTTTCAATCAGTATCCAAGCTATTTTGCTAAGTTCTATGATATCTTGGGTTTTTGGCTCGCAAGAACATGAGGTAAAGAAATAATGACTTGCTATTTCTTCCTTTATTCCATTACAAAGCTCTGCAGACAAGATTGAGGCCACAAGAAAGCATAACTGCTATCTTTACTTGCTGGAAGCCCTTTGGAATGTGGTTTTTTTTTTCTTTTCTTGTGGAGGAATAAAGGATAAAGATAGTTCATCTACATAAAAAAGATCTTAATTTTTTTAAAATACTAAATTAAGTATACATAGGGAACAAAAAATTTGGACTTTTCCTCTATAATCATGTTTCTTTCTTCAATACCAGCCACTCCTTGTGAACCAGCTAGGACACCTGTACTTGATTTCAAGACAATAGGACAATGGAATATTAAAGCAAATTTTTCATTTAGTAATGATAGTTAAATTGAAGATAAATAATTGGGTGATGGGAGAAATAAATAATTACGATCCAAATGACAAAGATCTCTATATTAAAAAGAGGAGGGGAAGGCCTCATTTCAAAACAGAAACATTAATTTTTTAGTTGCATCTCATTTTTCTTCATCTTAGATTATAGGAATTTTTGCTAGATGGATGTATTATGTTCATGGCAAATCACTGAAATGTAAACATTAGATAGCACTCTTAAATGTGAATAACTTACCAATTTGTCAATTATTTATAAATCAGTTGTTAAAATGCAAATAATGTTTATATGGAGAGTTTCATAACTTTCAACTGAACAGTAATCTATGAATAAGGTGAAATATATTTAAAAATATATGAATAAGGTGAAATATCTTTAAAAATACCCCTTTTTTTGTGAAAAAAGCATGATGCAAAATTGAGTTTATAAACAACTCAGTTGCAAAAAAGTACCTTTTATCAACATGCCAAAATACTGTTTTACAAATAGTAACAAACTTCTTTGGAAAATTAACTTTATAATGAAAAATAAATGATGGCAAGATCCATTCATATGTATGTTAAACATTCTTTGGAATGGTGGAGCAACCAGCAGCCAGCACTGTGCTTAGAAGTAGAAACAAGAGAACACGGATGCTCTACATCACAAATCATATCCTTATCTATAAGCAGAGGTTTATAAGACCTGACATCAGAAAGTAACCAAAAGTTACCAGATAATGAGGCTTTTTTCCCCTCTCTTTTATTGTATACTCAGATAGAGGCAGTCATGATAGAGGGGGTGGGGGAAAGAGAGAAAGGCATATTTTGAAACTGGACCCTCTAGGTTTGAAAAACTTCAGCTGAGACAGCTAGGAACAAAGTTCTGAACAATATGTGGAAAGTTATGAAATAAATTAGACCTGCCTTTCACTCTGAATCAATAATGAGCAGGTTTTCCCATTGGTGGACTAGAACCCAAGGAGAACATTCAGTAGACTCCCACTGTTGAATCCTACAGGGACTGAGGAAGATTTCATGGAAGTCACAGCTAGGAAATTGGCAAAACTTAAACAACAGTCCTTCACCTTCCCTCTTACCAAACGAATCATATTGTTGAACTGGAGAAAGTGTTGGTGTGCCCAACCCCAGGAGATGACTAATACAGTCTTACAAGCTTATTCTCCTTGGCTAATTAATCATTTGCCCAATATTCTGTGCATGTGTTGGGGGTGAAGATGGGGGTACATGTAATCCAGTTCTTGCCAATGATCTACGAAATATAGCAGGAAGCTGTAGGAGACATTTGTTTTCCTGACATACCAAACAGTTTTTTTCCTCTGACCCATTCTTCAAATCAAACATGATGTCTGGAGGCTGTTATGCATCCTCAGCCATTTCATAGCTTAAAGATCAAAATGCCAATAAGTTGAGGGCAGCAGAGGAGAATTAGAGAAAATTCCTATTTTCTTGGTATGAACGTTGAGCTTGTATATCAAATCTAGGCCCGCCTACTCCCAGACTTCTCACTCTGTAGGAAAATGAAAAGCTTTCACTTTGTCTCTGTTAGTTGAGAATTGTGTTACTTGATGCTCAATGATCCTAACTGATAGAAAGACTTTGGTTGTAAAAGTAGAAGGACTCCATGATTTTATGGCTAATCATTGCCTACTTTGCAGTGATCACCACTGAGAGGAGAGAGGAAAACAAGAGATGTCTGCTGGCAAAGGAGAGGAAATCCAAACTCAGGGCTACATCTCTGATGCTATTACCACCACTGACAATGAAGTTTTCCACAAGTGTGAGATGACATATGTTCTTTATTAATTGAAGCAATACTAGAGAAATAAAAACCACTGGTATAGTAGTCAACAAACTCTTCAATCAGTTCTGTGTCTTGCCTATGACATTTTGTTTCATTTGGCATTTATATCAATAAGTTTAATAAAAGCAAACATTTTGTTTCTAAGAGACACCAGGGAATTCAGTAAAGCCTAGAAACTTCCTAAATGATGATTTATAGATATTGAAAACTACATATGTTTTATGGCTTCACTTAAATATGTCTGTGTTTACACACTTTCACACTGAGACATACAAAAGATTATTTTTATAGACAGGAATTAAATTTTAAATTCCCCCAGTTCCTAAATTTTCCAAAGGCAGTGAGAATCAACAACGCGACACATTTACTAAAGAAATAATATTAATTAACAAAAAGGAAATTTTAAATGTGATATTCATGTTATACTTCCCAGGTCTTTCTGTAACTTTGCACTCTTAGTATAACTGTTGGTGCTTCTTAAGTATTTCAGGATGCAAAGGAAAAAATGATGCCAATATAAATATAAATGCAGCAAATATGTAGCTGTAATTTGAAGCTTTATTGTGTCATCAGGCTACCTCTGATTATGACATTATCATGAGATATATTTTTTTAGGTCTTCCTTTCCTTGCAAAGACTCTACCAATGTCCATCTCCATTCTTTATACTTTTGCCTTTATTATGAGTACAAAACTAGACTGGAGCATCTTTTTTTAGAGTAAAAAAAGTTTTCACACTTACATAACTCATGCAGTTTAAATGGCCTAAAATCAGTCCCCAGAAAAGCATTTTTGAAAAGACACCAAGGCTGAAAATCAGTACCTGCAAAATACTTTGAAGAGAAGAGTAAGGGAAATCTACTGTGAAACTGTACTGAAAAGATAAAAATATCTAGAATGAGAAGACATTCACTGGGGAAACTTTATTATTTTCAAATTTTTACATGTCTGAGTTTTTTTATCCCTAAAGTTTTCCTGGGATTACAGATGTTTGAAGTTTCCTGAATTGACTATGCAATTCTTGGTAGAAAAATTAGATTTCCAGGATGGCTTTTGCACTGTATGAAACAAAAGGATAATTATTTAGATTGCAGAAGAAATGAACTAGAATTATGTCCATGTCATCCAGAAAGGGTAAAGCAAAGATTAAAACAGGAAAAAAATGAACAATTAAAGGAAAAGGAAAATCTATTGGAATGGAGGAACAGGAAAAATAGAGGGACCTAGGGATTTGAGGACTGAATAAGAAGCTCTAGGATAGGGGAAATTCTCTCTAAAGATGAGTCTGAAGTTCTGAGAAGTTAGATCTTAGCCCTGTATCTTTCTCCCACGTATAATCTCTATTTCTCGATTTGTCTCTGTCACACACACACACACACACACACACACACAGAACATGGAAAGACAATCTCTACAGGTGCTAGCCTAGAACAAGGAAGGCCTTTAGTGTCTGTGTGGGCAGTTAAGGGATGCCTTTGCATAAGTGAACATTCCCAAGAAAGCACGATTGCTAATAAGCTCATGGGTTCCCCTGGGATAAGGTCTTGGCATGTTATTATCTGAACGTTGCCAGTTACATCCTTTGCATTCCCACTCAATGCCCTCAAGACCTGTGGGAATTTGATGTTCCTTTTTTCTTTCTCTTTCCCATCTGGAAAATATTGCAATGTCTGGTTCATTTCCTACCACCCTTCTTTCATGAAGCTGACCTCTCAGTTCTGGACCCTTTCTTTTTATACAGGTCTATAAGATATACCTCACCTCTGCCGCTGGTTGTTTAGGACACAGAAATTTCCTTTGTTATCTTCTTTACTACAAAGACTTCTTTGCCTGAAACTGGATAAGCTCTTATAACATCTTTGAAACTCTGAGCCCTTACTACCCAGGGTGTAGTACCACTCAGGTGTACTCAGATATGAAAACAAACCAAGGTGATCTTCAATCATTTGAACCAATCTAACAAAATGCTTTGTCCATGAAGCTATGGGTCACTAACTTTGAGCTAGTGTGAGACCCCTTGGCCAAAACAAATTTTGCCTAACTTAAGAAATGCATGGAAAAATATTAGGGATTAGGATGAATACACACATACAATATGAACAGGACATAGAACAAGGCTCTGTTCTGGACAGGAAGGAGAGTTTTGAGGCCCAAGAAAGAAATCAGGGATGAGGCCTCTCACACTAGGGACATTCATGTCCTCATAAGCGAGTGCCAAAGATTATTTCTGTTTTTGACTCAAGTAGTTAAGATTCCAAGGGCCAGTAAAAATATTCCAGGCAGCTGACCAGAAGTTACATGCCTTATCCTGGCAAACAATGGTGAGGAGAGTCTCTAGCCCTGTTGAGCTCCATAGTAAGATACAAATATGGATTTTCCTGCCCTGCAAAAAAAAAACCCTATACATATCAGAGAGAGAGAACTAATTCCCCAAAGCAAAATTATAGTGATGTTAAAAACTATGAAGGGGACCTCCACAGTGGCGCAGTGGGTTGAGCGCTACGCTGTGAAGCTGTCCGCAGCCTCTGCAGCGCCAATTCGATCCCTGCTGGCCTCAGAGCAGCCCTCAGAGCAGACCTCTTCTGTCGTGCCTGCTGCTCCCCTCAGCAGTGTATTTCTGTTGTCTGCCTGTTCTGCTCCCTGCTCTGCCTCTGGTGGATCCTCTCACTCTCCCATGCCTCTAGTCTGTACCCCAGCTCTTGTATAAAAATAAATAAATCTTTTTAAAAAAGCCATGAAGGAATGCTAAGCAGCCCCAAATTGTTTAGGCATATTACATGAAGATCCTGTTTCCTGACATTGTACAGCATCTGGTACATGTACATAATAAATATTTGTTGAATGAGTGGAATACTCTAGCCTCCCAGATGTCCTGATAAAAGGATGATCCAAGAATAGATTATTCAAGTAATTATTAATCTTCAGGACAAATACTGTGTGGAGCCTCAGCCTACAGTTAAATAAAAATGTAGCGAATGTGGTATAAAGGTTTGAGGTAAAATGTGGATTAACAGGAAACTGGAAAAGATGGAGATCAAGGCCAGAAATAGGCATCCATTTTTCTCTCTCTTCAACTCTTTGTCAGATATGACTTTTATGGCCTGCTATTAATGCAAGAAAGAGTCTTAGTTTACTTATTGTAGACTATTGCAATACCACAGGTATTTATAAAGATCACAGTACACTTAGTACTGAAGAACTGAAAGAATTATTCACACACCCAAACATCCATCATGGGGAAACAATTCATATTACCAGAATAGTGAATTTTCTTTAGTGCCCCTCAAAAATTAATTTCATTTTCTTTCTATTCTTTGGAACAAAGAGTGTGACTATACTTAACAGTAAGCTCTATGGATCAAGAATTGAAAGAAGATTATATATCCCTCATTATTTCTATTATATCCTGTCACTTTCTGGAAAATCATTCAATTATGTTTTGGAATATGATGTTTTATGTAAGAATTATTTTAGATAAAGAAAACTCTCCTAGTTTTGTGACTAGCTTTAGCCACTACATAGAAGATATCTCTTCATTTTCTCTTGGAAACTGATTATGATTAGTAGTTTTATTCCTATTGCCTTTTCCTACCACTATTTCTCCAAATGTTGAAATAAATGCTTGAAGATATTTTGTCAATAAGAATCAATACTAGGCATCTTTCTTTCTAAGCAGTACTATACAACCATTAATAATGGGTGAAGAAAGCAAAAGTGGAAACTACTAAATTTTAATTATTTTAACTGTAATTAAATTGATTCTAACACAATTTGGAAATTTTGTACCTTAAATATGATGAAAATAGATGCTATAATCAGCTGATAAAATGAAGAATATAAATTGATAATCTAATTTAAAATTATTAACAGTTTCAGAGAATATAATGTCACCTTACTGATACTTATATCTTCTTTCTCCTTTTTAAGCAAACTCACCTGTTACTCAACTCTTTTTTTTAAACATTTATTTATTTATGCATATAAGAACTGGGGTACAGGCCAGAGGTGTGGGGGGTGAGAGGATTCACCAGAGACAGAGTGGGGAGCAGAACAGGCATATCTACTGAAATATACTGCTGAGGGGAGCAGCAGGTGAGTCAGGAGAGGTCTGCTGCACCATGTGGGTAGCTACCTGGCTGTCTTCAAAATATATGAAAAACTTTCAATGGAAAAGTCTAGATTACATGTTTTCAAAATTGGGCAGTCTGCCATGGCATATATAAACCTACCCAGTGGCCAGTTGGCTGGAAAATACCTGCTCTGTAGAAATAATTTAGTCATTGTCCCTGGGAAACCTCTGGTATTCAGAACCCTGTAAAGTTGAAGGAAATAATGCTTACAACCTCTTTGCTCTGCAGGCTTATTCTGTGGATATTTTTAAAGGTTCAACTTTCAAGAGGACATCATAAAAATGAAATCTGATTAGTTACCCTAATCCACTTAGGTACATTAAAATGTTCTGAGTACTTCCACACATTTCTTTGTCTAAAAATCACCATCAGTGGGGACTCCCCGGTGGCGCAGCGGTTGAGCGCTGGGTTGCGAAGCTGCCCGCAGCCTCTGCAGCGCCGGCTCGATCCCCGGCTGCTCCCCGGCCACCGGAGGAGGGTCCCACATGGCGCGCAGACCCCTCCTGCCGCCCGCTGCTCCCCTCAGCAGTGTACTCAGTCTTTCTGCCTGCTCTGCTCCCCGCTCTGGCTCTGGTGGATTCTCTCACCCTCCCGCGCTTCTGACTGTACCCAGTGCTTGTATAAATACAAACAAATAAAAAAAAAAAATAAAAATCACCATCAGGTTGAAAATAATCCTCTTATAGTCTCCATGAATACCATGGTAAGAACCACAACCTTAACAGGGGGGTTCCCCTCAGGAACAGAATCAAAATAGGCATAATTGATGGTGTCAATGAAGACAGACTCATGCAGAGTGACGTGTAGTTTCCTCCAGATTCATAAAGGAAGATTAACCTGAAATAACTAAATGTCTGAGAAATATAGGCTACTATATCTTAATATATAAATGCTGAAAAGTTGGTATAGAGTTAATGATAGGCATTCAAGAGTTAAAAGTTGATGTTTAAAAGTTGATTAAATAAACTGAGCAGGGATTTAAATTGGATTCCTACTTCTACTCTATCCTATCATGCTTTCTTTAGTTGGGCATGTTATATTAAAAAATTTAACAGGTTTTTTTTTTTATGTTTTTTTTTTTTTAATTTATTTGTTTGTTTGTTTGTTTTGTTTATACGTGCACTGGGTACAGTCAGAAGCGCGGGAGGGCGAGAGAATTCACCAGAGCCAGAGCGGGGAGCAGAGCAGGCAGAAGGACCGAAGTACACTGCTGAGGGGAGCAGCGGGCGGCAGGAGAGGTCTGCGCGCCATGTGGGACCCTCCTCCGGTGGCCGGGGAGCAGCTGGGGATCGAACCGCTGCGCTGCAGAGGTCGCCGGCAGCTTCGCAACCCAGCGCTCAACCGCTGCGCCACCGGGGAGGCCCTAACAGGTTTTTATTTTTGCAAGAGGGAGATAAATCTATAATCTTATGTTATTATTTACTTTTTGACCCAGTTATGTTACAACTCTACATATATGGGGTATAGATAAATAACATGTATATGTTGCTGAGCTGGTTACCACTGGACCACTGTCTGGAATCTACTTCATGATCAGTCCAGTGTTCTTTTCACAATATCATTCTGCTTTCCAAATATAGATGTAGGGAGAAGAAAAGAGTGAAAATATAACACGGAAAAATTCTCTCCAACAAATGCTAACTATAAGCAAAACTAGAAAGAACATTTGTCCCTCTGATGATATATAATAGGTAAAGGAAAATGAAGGCAGAAGACAGCAGTGTATTTCACAGGTATGTGAGAAAGTTCCTTAAAACTTGAGAAGAGTTGAGATGCCAAATCTGAAAGATGTATGTGCCAACTCCAGTATACACTCAGTTTCTCTGTTGAACAAAACAAGAAGTTTTACATAGTGAGATGATAATCTTCTTTGAGCCTGTTAAACTCTTCCTTACATGATCCTGCTTATACTCAGTATTTCTTATTTCTTTCCAAATCTATTTTTTGAGCTTAAGCTACTTTTCCATATTTTCCTCATAAAACCTCCATACTAATCAAGTAGGAAATAGGTTACTATCCTACTCTCATTTCATTAGTGAAAAAACTGAAGCCCATGGCCCATGGGGGTGACTCAAATGAGTTAGAGTCACATAGGTAGCATATGGCCCAGCTGGGATCGTGGAGATGTGCCAACTCGTTCTATCGCTGACCACCTCCACTCTCTTCTTAAGACCATAGGATAATGTGCTACAAAGAACTTCAAAAGCCATTGTAGTAGCCATATGCATGTCTTACATTACACTTCTTGTTTTTTAAAAGATTTATTTATTTATGCATACAAGAACTGGGGTATAGGCCAGAGGTGTGGGCAGGGGTGGGGGGAGGGCAGTGAGTGGATTCACCAAAGACAGAGTGAGGAGCAGAACAGGAGGACTGACTGAAATACACTGCTGAGGGGAGCAGTGAGTAAGACAGGAGAGGTCTGCTATGCCATGTGGGTAGCTCCCTGGTTGGGGATAGAACTCATGTTGCAGAGGCTGAGGATAGCTTCACGGTGGTATGTTTAACCCCTTGTGCCACTAGGGCAGCCCCCATTATATTTCTTTATGTACTAAAATTTTCAAAAGAAAGAAACCAACAGTATTATAAATATCACATTTATTTTATCCATTCCAAGTGTATTTTTATTCCTCAATTTTATCTTTTCAGGTAAGTGAATGGTTAAAAAAAGACATATTTGGAGACTATACCATTTGTAGATTAATTTATGTGCTCATATGAAGAAAAGATTGCTTTTACAATTATAATCACAAGGAAATAGGAATAAATATATGTAATTTTAACATTGATTCTATGGTATATCCCAATAAAACATTATTTTTAATTTCATGTTTTATTTTGTTTATCAATATTCATTTTTCATGTACCTATCTATAATTAAGACTAGAGACAGGAATTCCCTTAAGAGCAATGAAATAGAAATCATGTACATGACTAAATCACTACCTTTAGCTTACAGCCAGGAGAAACGTACAGCTTTAACAATGAATGAGCACCAAGAAGGCCATTATCATCTTTTTTCCAAAGTTCAAGGAATCCAGACACCCTAATAAGTGGTAAGGGAAGAAAAAATGGTTTATATCAATTGGAGATGGCAGGTTAAAATTCTCTCTTCAACCTATTTCATAGTTTGAGAATAGTAGCAACTTTGAGTGACAACCTCCCTACTCACCTTGAATTGCCAAAGCAAACATACTGAAAAGAAGGGAGCATTTTTGGATTATTTCTTTTGTCAGCAGAAAAGGCATTTCTTGGACATAAAATCTAGAGATGACAAAGACTAGCATTCAGAGAAAAACTGGGGGGAAAACTGCTTACATGCAAAAGAAAGAAAACATTCTATAAAACAATTTAGAAATGAAGAGTCACACTGAAATTTTAAACGTTCATAACTGACTGCAAGGTTATAAGCTAATTCTAATATATTGGATACATGCTTTCCTGAGGGTAAGAAAGGGGGTAAGAAAGGGGATATAAAGGACAACCTTGGGACAATAAAACCAACAGTGTAAAAGCTGGGTTTCCAAGGTAACAGCACAATACATGCTCCAAAAAGCTGGATTAAAGCAATAAGAAAGGGGTAATTTCAAATGAGGTAGTGCCAAGGAAAAAGATACTACTCAACATGGTCATAATTGTACATAGAGTCCTCTCCCCTTTAAAATAAAATACTCCAAGAAGAAAACAGACAAAATCTAGCAAAAAAAAAAAAAAAAAAAAAAAAAAAAGACCAAATCTACATTGTGGAATAATTTATTGGGCTAAAAGGCAAGAAGTAAAAAGTGTATAATTCTCCCTGTCTTCAAAGATAATGAAATGAAGGCTCTCCAGGGCTCATTAACTTCCCAAGATTATGTAACTGACAAATGGTAGAAATCCTTTGATGTGGCCCTAACCAGTGTCTGTACTCTTTCCACTGTGATGTTTCCTCCTAGAATTAGGGCTTAAATATATCAGGACTCAAACGGGCACTTGTGTAAATGGAAATAAACTTATTTGTTTTAATGGCTGCAGTTTGGCCCCAACCATTCTGCATAAGGTTGATTTGCATGATGCCATGGTTGAATATCTAGACCCCACAGCTCAAGAGAAGGGTCTGGGATCTAGAAACAGTCCTCAGGTAATAAACCTACAAAAGTGCTACAAGCCATGAATTTTGAGTATACTAGAGATTGCATTAATGGGCACTATTTTATTCCTGGGAAATGTGGATAGTAAGAGGTTTGACGAGGGAGAAACCTGGAAGGTACTTAAGTTTCCAAGAAGAAAACCAACAAAGAAAGACCCAAATGCTATAAGGAAAACTTGGAGAAACTGGTGTTATAGAAGTCCAATGAGGAAACAATTTCATGGAATGAGGAAGGAGTCAATTCTGAAAAATATTATAGTAAGGTCAAGTATACAGTATTTATAAGTTTTGGAGTATCTATAGAATAAAGTCCAAGCTCAGAAAGAGTTCTAAAGTTCAAAAAGAAAAAATAGACTAGATTTTAAGAGTCTGTCTGGGGGCCTCCCTGGTGGCATGGTGGTTGAGCACAGTGTTGTGAGGCTGTCTGCAGCCTCTGCAGTGCTGGTTTGATCCCTGCCAGGCTCAGAGCAACCCACAACGGGAGCAGACCTCTCCTGTCTCGCCTGCCACTCCCCTCAGCAGTGTATTTCGTTAGTCTGCCTGTTCTGTTCCCCTCTCTGTCTCTGGTGAATCCTCTCACCCTCCCGCACATCTGGCCTATACCCCAGCTCTTGTATAATTAAAATAAAATAAATTTAAAAAAAAGAACTCTGATTTAAAAAAAAAAAGCATCTGTCTGAGGTAGAAGAGAGTCCATGGCGAGGATTTTTCATACTAATGCTTATGAGGAAACTACCACATCTGAGCCTTTGGGTAGGGAATGAGTAACATAGGTCTCTTCAGCTCTTTGTACATCATATGCAAGACTCCCAACCCTCCTCAAACTTACTTTCCTCAATTATTATAATTTACAACTCCTTAGAGTGTGTCTTGCCTAAACTTCCCAATGCCATCCTTTCATCTCCAATGCAGTTCATCATTTTCCTCCTTTGTCCCTCATTTATAGGGTGAATTCTGATCCAATAATGGTAATGATAATGATGATGATGATGATGATAATAATAATAATAATAAAATCGACTCCCATTTATTGAGCACTTGTTATGCCAATTACTTGATGTGCATTATTTTTATTGTTTAGACAACAGGCTCAGAGAGGTGAAGAAAGTTGCCCAAGGAATTTTAGTCCAGGTTTGTCTGGCAGCCCAATCCAGGCACTCCAATACTGTGTCATACTTAGAAGCCTCTATGAACATGCCACAGTCAATTCAATTTCTAGTGGAAGAACTGGCACAGCGGTGGCAAATGCTATGTGCTTGGCCTCCTTGTTTTAATGTGAGGAGACACTACTATCTTCTTGTATGTCTAGATGTAGGCTAGAAAGCATCTTCCATAAAGGCTACTATGTTTACTCTGTTCAAAAAATAATTCCAAATGGCACATTTACTTCCCATCACGGGCATAAATGCAAGCTCAGTTCTTCATCAAAGACTACCCAATCATTGTATGGGGACTATAACCAAGATGAAAATGCATACATTGTGCAAAAATGAAAAATTATGTAAAATATATAAAATTAAAAAAATTAAAAAAAAAGACTACCTGATCACTTTATGAAATAAAGCCCTTCTGAGCCAGCCCCAAAGGACTCAGGAACTCATCTAGGTATGTCTTGAATCCAAACTAGACACAGTTTAGACCCAAACTAATCCCCCACATCTAAATCTGCTGGAAATCTATTTTGTAAGTTTGAAATGCTGAGTTTCAAAGAAACCTCATCTTTCAGAAAGACAAGCTTACAAAACACAGCTGTAGGAGGAATAGGACGTCCAGAGGCAAATAGAATAAATGTCCTAAACTTGGGATGGTTGACTGGGAAAAATTTAAAAGGATTTTTCCTTTAAAAAAAATATCTTTAGATTCTCAAGGAGCATTAAATGGTCACTGGCAATTTGCCTTGGGGAAGGGAGGATTGATTCTAGATCATCAATTTAGGTGATTTAGAAGTTACAATGAAAGATAAGCAAAACTTAATCAAAACAAAACTTCAGTGAATCAGTTCATAACTTAAATAGTGATGGTTTCTTTGTTTTCTCAAAATAAAAGAATTAGGTGTGAAGTTGGGAGGATGATATCTCCATTTTTTTGTTCTTCTCAGGAATGTATTCATTAATTGGTCTTTTATAGTCCCAAATAAATTTCATGATTATGTGTCCTATTTCTATAAATAATGTCCTTAGGACTTTGATATGGAGTGCATTGAATCTGTATATTGCTTTAGGTAATACAGTCATTTTAATATGTTTGCTAGCATTTTGTTGAGCATTTTTGCATTTATGAAAAAATAATAATCTGAGTTACCAGTCTATAGTTTCCTTTTCTGTGATGTCCTTGTCTGGTTTAGAATCAGTAATGTTAGCTTCATAAAATTTTGAAGTTTTTCATCAATTCCAAAGAGCACCTGCACCCCTGTTTATAGCAGCAATATTTTCAATAGCTAAGCTTTGAAAATAACCCAAATGCCCAAACATAGATGACTGGATCAAGAAGATGTGGTACATATACACCATGGAATATTACTCAGCATTCAAAAAAGATAAACACATGCAATTTGCAGCAACATGGATGGAGCTGGAAGGGATCATGCTCAGCGAAATAAGCCAGAAAGAAAAAGAAAAATACCAGATGGTCTCACTCATAGCAGGAATCTAGAAAACCTAAATAAGGGACGAGGAAAAAGAATAACTATAAGAAAGAAAATATCAAAATCAACAAACAACTATGAACCAGAGACACTCTATGGGGGGTAGGGGGTGGGGAAAGGAGGGCTTGGGGTCAAAATAAGGGGGTTGTAATTGTATGGGGAATATAAAAATAAAATTTAAATTTAAAAAAAAAATCTTAAAAATAAATAAATAAATAAATAAAATTTTGAAGTTTTCCCTCCTTTTCAATTTTATGAAAGGGCTTGAGAAGGATAGGTATTAATTTTTCTTTGAACGCTTGGTACAATCCACACATGAAGACATCTGGTTCTGGGCTTTTGCATTTTGGGAGGTTTTTTATTATTGTTTCAATTTCATTTCCTCAGTGGGGTTGTTCAGGTTATCTATTTCTTCCTGATTCAGTCTTTTAATGCTTGAAATTTCTAAGAATTTGTCCATTTTTCCTAGGTTGTCCAGTTTGTTGTTATCTAGTTATTCCTAATACTCTTACCTTTCTCACATTCTCTTATGAACCTTTATATTTCCTTAGTATCTGTATTAAATTCTCCTCTTTTAATTATGATTTTACATATTTGTGTTTTCTCTCTCGCCACTAGGGAGTCTGGCTAAAGGTTTGTTAATCAAAGAGCTAATTCTTGGCTTCATTGATCTTTTAAATTGTCTTTTTGAAAACTATTGTGTTAATTTTTGCTCTAATTTTTGTTATTTTCTTCCATCTACTGACTTTTTCTTTTTTCTTCTTTTTCCAGTTCCTTTATGTGATGATTTCCCTCATATGTGGTATGTAGCAAAAACAAACAAACAGATGAATTAAATTAAAAAAAAACTTTTAGACTATAAAACCAATTAGTGGATACCAAATGGGAAAGGGGAGTGGATAAATCAGGACAGAGGAGAATAATTGTGTGGCGAAGGGTGGATTTGGACTTTTTTTTCTTTTTTAAGATTTATTTATTTATTTGTACAAGCACTGGGTACAGTCAGAAGTGCAGGAGGGTGAGAGAATTCACCAGAGCCAGAGCGGGGAACAGAACAGGCAGACTGACAAAGTACACTGTTGAGGGGAGCAGCGGGTGGCAGGAGAGGTCTGCGCGCCATGTGGGACCCTCTCCAGTGGCCAGGGATAGAACAAGCGCTGCAGAGGCTGCAGGCAGCTTCGCAACCCAGCGCTCAACCGCTGCGCCACTGGGGAGGCCCGGATTTGTGCTTTTAGTGGTGAATGCAATATAGTATACACACATGCTGATTTTCAGTGATGCACATCTGAAACTTATATAATGATAGATCATAATTTTTTAAATTAGGTAACTGATGTAGTTTTTCACTTCAGTTGCACAAGTTTGACACCAAATTTGAAATTTAACTATAGCAACAATAATTAACAATGTGGGTCTTTACAAACCATATATTTACGTACTTTACCCTTTAGAAAATGTATGTTTTCTTTATTTTTAGAAAATGTATGTTTTCTAAATTTTTACTTGTATTTACATTTAACCATTTTACTATATGTAAACTTTTTGGGGAAATTTTTCATAATAAACAAATAATGGTGGATGACTGATAGATATAGACACATACATAAAACTCCCCTACCCCCACACACACGTAAATGATGAGTGATAGATCATAGACAGATGGGTATAGAGTAGGAAGAAACCTTACTACTTTGATGGTTCATTAAATGTGGGAGATTAAAGGAGTAAAGGAACTAAAAATGACTCCCAGCTCTTTAGTTCTAGTAACTATAGAGAAAATGGTGTCAGTGGAGACTGAAAATATATCCTGAGAAGTTGAAAAGGATGATGAGTTTGGTTTAAATATGTTGAGTTTGAAAGGTTTGAAAATACCCAGAAGAAACATGAGAATTAAGGCAATCACCCATGTAGAATGTTTTTTTTTCTTCCAGAATTTAGCCAAAATAAGAGTTGTAGCAACTCAAGTACAGAATTCTCGTAAATACCAGCACTGAAAGGAATAATAATATAGGAAATAGGTAAAAAGTTCCAAGTAGAACAGAAGAGACAGTGTTTGGAATAGAAAGGGATCAAGATGCGAAATGAAGAGAGATCCAGTAATACTAAAAAGTTTGGGCATTTAGAAGATTCCTCAAGACCTTGTGAGGAGTGGTCTCAGGTGCATGGTGGGAACAGAAGATACTCTTCTAAAAAGTATAGATAAGAAGGAAGATGCAAAAGGCAAAGTACTCCCCCTGCCTACCCCCCCCCCAAATCAGAGGATTAGAAGGGAAAAAGGAAAGTTAAAAGCAGAGGGGGACTTGTGTTTCACTTCCTGGATGGAAGTCTTTATGGAAACATTTTGACAGGGATTAGGAGGAGCCAAGGAAGGTAGTTGGCAAGTCAATAGCACACTGCAGCCCCATGCAGGGTGAGCAGCTGAGGGTTCCCTGTCTTGCTCCTTAACACAGAAGTGCTGAGAGAACCAGTGAACCAGAGAGGGCCTGAGGTGGGAATGAGGTCACAGAACACAAGGCCCACAGGAAAGGAATTGTTACCAGTTCCCCATGGCTCCATGAGGCTGCAGGGCAAGGCAGCTTGCTAGGGCTGAGGCACGTCATCCCTAGCCCACTGCCTGTGGACATCCCCCCTCCTCCAGCCCCAGTGAGGCCAGCTCAGGCTGTGGCCCCTAGAGTCAACAGGCCTACTCGTCTTTTCTTTTTTTTTTTTTTTTTTTTTTTTTTTTTAAGAAATTCTTCAAGTCATAGGTTTTATTTATTTTTTTTTATTATAATTTTTTTTGAAGATTTATTTATTTATTTATACAAGCACTGGGTACAGTCAGAAGCACAGGAGGGTGAGAGAATTCACCAGAGCCAGAGTGGGGAACAGAACAGGCAGACTGACGAAGTACACTGCTGAGGGGAGCAGTGGGTGTGGCAGGAGAGGTCTGCACGCCATGTGGGACCCTTGCCAGCGGCGGGGGATCGAACCAGTGCGCAGAGGCTGTGGGCAGTTTTGCAGCCCAGCGCTCAACCTCTGAGCCACCGGTGAGGCCCCTACTCGTCTTTTCTAAGTGCAGGCCAGGATGGGCTTTTCCTTCTTTTTGTATCTGTCTCTGGGATTGTAAAATGGACCAATCAGGTGTAAGCTAAATGGACCAGTCAGGTTCAAGCTCACTTCATAAGTTTATTATTCAGATTGAAAAATGGAAAATGAGCTGACTGATTGGGGCTAAATGGTCTAATCAGATGCTTAGGATTGAAAATGGTCCAATCAGGCTTGTAAGGGGGACACTGAAGGGGACAGCTTGAAGGAGTGTGTCAGTGTGCAGCCAGCCTTTAAAGAGGAAGCATTCATCGGACCATCTTCAAAGAAAGGTTCTCCTCCCAGCCTCTGAATAGAGAGAAGCGAGAAGTCCACTTCTGTGGGATTCTCCAGACCTTCGTAGATATCATAGACTTTGTAGACTTCTAGACCATCATTCCTCCGTAGACCTTTGCAGAGACTCAGTCTCTGCATCTAACTCCTGCCTTGTCTTTGACATCACCTGCAAGGAGCATCATTATCAAAATGCTGGCCTCAGCCACTGCTTCATTGTCCAGCATTCAGACTGTTGGTGTGGGCTGATGCACTGTCATCTCATCTAGCAGCCTTTGTTTGGGACTTCTGGACACTATCTGAGGTGAGCTAGCTTGCCACTTGTGGCCTCAAAAACACTTTCCTTTTCTCCAATCTCTTGTTTGTTAAACAAACCCTGCTGTTGGACCCTGAGCCTGATTGGTCTTGCAATTGTATGCATAAGTTAGAATCCATTGACAGTGACCTGCTCCCCACACTGGTCACCGTCTGGCACTATTTGAACTCTATTTTGTACCATCTCAGTAAAGTTTTAGAATCTTCTGGGTGTCATTGAGTTACATAAATACCAGGATAACATCCCTAAAGACCCAGGTGTCATCAACTGCATCCTAGCCAACACCAATTCCAGGGATAAAATCAACAGAGCCACACTTATATCTAAAAGCAGCAATAACCCAGAAATGCTCAGAGAGACGGTCTGTTCACTTCCCCCTATGCTCCACTTGAGAAAGAGGATAGGGAATTCCTCTTAAGAGAGGCGAGAAACTGCCCTGCTAAGGAATATCCTTGACTTGATGGATCATTAATTCAAATGATAAATCTGAAACAACACAAAAATATTTTTTAATGTTTGAAAAGACTCCATACTTCAAAAGGATAAGCAAGATGTGAGGTATTATTTTCTGGTTTTTTTTTTTTCCTGCTATGAAGGCAATGCAGGTTAGAGTACAAAATGAGATCAATTAAAGACAAAAGACACTCTAATTTTTGCACATATTAAATTTAGAGAATAAATTTTTGCACTTCCATGCTTGTAAACACAAAGTCCTAGCTAGTGTAGCCAGGAAAATGGCAGGATTTGTGTTGGAAAGGATGATGGTGACAGAGTCAACCACATTTTTAATTGACACCAAGGATTAACCAATGGGAAATTAGATGATGGGTATTAGGTGGGACAGAGGATATTAATTCCACATGGCAGAGTCCTCAGAGTGGCAGAATCTTTTTTTCATAAAGGGGGAAGAACAATGGGATTATAGATGCCATTTTGTACAGAAGGCAGGAAACTGACAACATCCTTAAACTCAGTGTTTCCCAAGCACTTGAGGACACATAGCATAAATAACATATTCATGGAAAAGTCAAATTTGAGTCTGGTAAAAATAACACAAACACTCTGTAAAGAAAGTGTGGTGTAGGAGAGCTGATTTATCAAGGAATGAAGTTTGGATGGGGGGCAATGGAGTTTAGTATTCTTTCATACTGAAAGGCATAGATCACGATGCCAGGCAAAAGATATTAGAAATAAATACATTTGGGATAAAGAATAATCTAAGTTTGATATTTCAAAGATAATTCTGGTGAAAGTGATTCAGTAAAAATATCTGTTGAGGTCCTAGATTTTGTTGGAGACCTTGTGAAGTAAGCAATATTTGACCTAATTTGAAATCACTAAAGTCAAAATCCCTCTCATAGAGAGAAGCCTGATCTGTGCCATTTGAGCCAGTTCTGGCAAAGGTTCTGATCAGGCACTGATGCAAATTTCTGAGTGGAATTTTTGAACCAAGGAGTAGTCTCTGCAATCCTGAACATTGAGCCCAAACTACTTCAACTTTCACCAGCTGGTGGTAACAATCTCCATCAGTGACCAAAGTAAGTCATTTTCTAAATCTCCATCTCTTCAACAATCCAAAGTCTTTCTTATTCTCTTCCCCCATCAGATATGATTTTATAAAACTTTACCTACTATTGAAAATAGATGAGTGGGAAGCAAGTATTTAAGAGGTGGAAAGGCATCAAAGCTTTAAGTGGTAAATTTTGGAGAAATGTTGCAATTCAGCCAGAATTTCTACAGCAAGAGCCAGACTTTGTGGCGAGAAAAGAACAAAACAAAGAGTCAAGTGGCAGAAATGGGGAGTGGTTTGCATTATTTTAACCTCAAGAGTGAGAGCAGCCAAGAACAGAGAGTTTTATTGAGTAGAAGCAAAAGACATCCCCAAACCCAACTGTGCACTTGGGGTTGTCCCACCTGGTCATAATGGCATTACACTAAGACAATGAGAATTTAGAATTAATTATAATTAGAGACAGGTTACTCATGACCTTGTTAACTCAAACTTGAGAGGAAGATTAATGAGTGGTGATCAACTTGGCTACCCACTGGCATTATCTGGAAGCGTTTAAAATGCAGATTTTATAGGTTCCCAGGAGATCTAATGAGAGTCCAAAATTTAAAATTTCTAATCTTGTTATTTTTGTGAGGAAAGTTTGTATCCCAGATGAAGAATGTTGTCCCTAGGGGAAGAGTATGACTTATCTATAAAGGATTTAAGTTAGTGCACTTCAGTCTCTACTGGCTCCGTGGTAACTTTGTTTTTCCTACTGGTCCTGGCCAAGTAACAAATCATGCAGTTGTCAGCTGCATCACCACCAGGAAGGGAACTGGAGAACTCTGGAATGGGTATTAGGCTACTTTCCTGGCATCTGGGCTTGGGGAATTCAGAGGGAGGGCATGGCTGCTCTCTCTGCCCATTCCATTTATCCAAAGGATCAGGCCCAATATAAATAGGGGATATGATAGGGAGTCCCCATGTAGTGAGTAAATGTTCATCCATTCATGTGTTCTGGTTTGAAAACCTAGTTTCAGGGCCTCCCTGGTGGCACAGCAGGTTGAGCGCAGCGCTGTGAAACTGTCTTCAGCCTCCGCAGCGTCAGTTCGATTCCCGGACAGCCAGGGAGAATCCCACATGGCGCGGCAGACCTCTCCTGTCTCACCCGCTGCTCCCCTCAGCAGTGTATTTCGTCAGTCTGCCTGTTCTGTTCCCCACTCTGTCTCTGTTGAATCCTCTCACCCTCCTGCAACTCTGGCCTGTACCCCAGCTCTTGTATAAAATAAAAAAAAAAAATGAAAACTTAGTTTCATGATAAAATAACCAGTATCCCACTGTAAAAGTGATGTGTAGAACTGAGACTAAATAAAAGCACTGAAGTTTCAGGGTCAGACAATGCAGTAGAAGTGATATGGTACAATAGGAAAATGAAGCTAAGAGCAAAGATAC
This sequence comes from Talpa occidentalis, assembly GCF_014898055.3. Lineage (NCBI taxonomy): Eukaryota > Metazoa > Chordata > Mammalia > Eulipotyphla > Talpidae > Talpa > Talpa occidentalis. The sequence continues at coordinate 29,934,097 of NW_023601653.1, forward strand.
AAAGTTCTGTCCCAGATGAATATGTGTAAAATGTTCTTAAAAAAATTAAATTAAATAATCTCTTATCCTATTAATTTAAGGATGTTCAGAACACAGATAACCCAGGAAGGAGCATCTGTGGTGAGGGGAGAGAATCAGCTGCATGACAGCCAAAGACCTACTGGCCTGGTTTAATGCCAAGGTCAGGCTCCTCCCAAATATTGGTGTTAGGCCACGTTTCTAATGCTCTGTCATTTCATGACTTGGTTTCTTATATGTTTGTTTATAACTTGCTATTTATTCTTACCCTGGCAATGTGACTTGTTACATTATGTTAGATGTATCCTTCTCTGCATGGAAGAAGAAAATTAACTATAACAGCTTCCTCTGACACCACATCTAAATCATACAGGACTAAATTTTCTGATATTCTAGGTGAGACAAATGACTACGCAAATATTTCACACAAGAGGATTTAGGAAATTTACACATGACTTCTAAACTGTGACAGTCTAAGCTATTTCCTTGTCCAAGAAGACAATTTAATCCTCATAAGAACTGATGTATGGGAAAGTTACTAAGCCAGTATATGGTGGGTGGTGGGCACACAATCATGTTAATTCAATCTGAATCTGAGGCTTCCTCGTAGGAGAAAGCAGTGGACATGATTCTGTCCATCAGAATCGAAAGTGAGAACATTTGGGAGAAGATAACTGCACTTTCAAATTAGAAAACACCAAAATAGGTGGATGGTAGACTTTGTACCATATGGTTTGACTTTCAAGAACTACTTAAAAGGAATATACCAGAATATATTCATGTGACTAGTTCTTGAGCAGGTTTCAATTTACTAGGCTCATCCTAGACAGCCTCACCTGGCCCCACCTGTAGTACTTTCGTTTATCTCACTTTCTGACTATTTTACCCTTTCACTCTTGTGAGACTCTCAGCTCCAGACCCACTTGTTGTACTCCTAAACTGCATTTTACATTTTCCACCTGACATGTATTGATGCCTTTCTAGTCCTGGTATTTGATCATGGACCTCACTTGGCCCAGTCTTGGCAAGTCCCTTTATCTAGTAACACTACTACCACTCAACTTCACAGTATTGGACCAAACAAATTGAATCAGACACTGCCTTTAGATTTTATTTATTTATTTATTTATTTTAGATTTATTTTTATTTATTTATACAAGCACTGGGTACAGTCAGAAGCGAGGGAGGGTGAGAGAATTCACCAGAGCCAGAGCGGGGAGCAGAGCAGGCAGAAGGACTGAAGTACACTGCTGAGGGGAGCAGCGGGAGGCAGGAGAGGTCTGCGCGCCATGTGGGACCCTCGCCTGGCGGCTGGGGAGCAGCTGGGGATTGAACCGGCGCTGCAGAGGCTGCGGGCAGCTTCGCAACCCAGCGCTCAACCGCTGCGCCACGGGGGAGGCCCATATTTATTTATTTTTTTATTTAGACAGTAACCTTTATTCTTCCCCAGTCCCTCGGGTAATATGTATCGACACCTTTGTGGGTATTTAAGAATGTATGAACTAGAAAAGTTAATACAGTAACTGAACTTCTAAATTTTTTTTTTTTTGCTTTTTTTTTTTTTTTAATAGAGGCATGCTTTATTTATTTGTTTTGCTGGTTTGTTTGTTTGTTTGTTTTTTGTTTATACATGCACTGGGTATAGTCAGAAGCACGGGAGGGTGAGAGAATTCACCAGAGCCAGAGCGGGGAGCAGAGCAGGCAGAAGGACCGAAGTACACTGCTGAGGGGAGCAGTGGGAGGCAGGAGAGGTCTGCGTGCCATGTGGGACCCTCGCCGACGGCCGGGGAGCAGCCGGGGATTGAACCGGCGCCGCAGAGGCCGCGGGCAGCTTCGCAACCCAGCGCTCAACCGCTGCGCCACCGGGGAGGCCCCTGAACTTCTAAATTTTAAGAAGCTTGCCTAGTATGAAGTCTTTAACACTTTTCCACCCTTTGAAAAACATTTTTATAAAATTGAAACTCTAACAAATGTATTAAATATTTTTAAGTATTGGCTAAAAGGAATTCATGGAGAGGGGCCTCCTTGGTGGTGCAGGGGCTGAAGACACTGCTATCAAGCTATCCCCAGCCACCAAGCATGAGTTCGATCCCAGCCAGCCAAGGAGCAACCTACATGTTCCAGCAGACCTCTCCTGCCCCTCCCGCTGCTCCCCTCAGCAGCATATTCCAGTGGATCTGCCTGTTCTGCTCCCCACTCTCTCTGGTGAATTTTCTCACCCACCTCCCCGCACCGCTGGCCTGCACCCCAGTTCTTGTATGCATAAATAAATAAATCTTTAAATAAAAGAATTCAGGGAGAGATTGGTGTTGCTAGCTGTGTACGTCTCTTGCCTCTAGATTTTAGTCAGCAATTTTTATTAAATTCTGAAAAGAAATAACCATGCTCCTTGCCAACTTCAAAAAAATAGCAGATCAACAGGGATGGTGGCTTTTAAAAATTATAACTGCATTGATGCATTTAAATATTATTTTTCCACTTTTTTTTTTTTTAAAGATTTATTGATTGATTGATTGATACATACAAGCACTGGGTATAGTCAGAAGCGCGGGAGGGTGAGAGAATTCACCAGAGCCAGAGCGGGTTGCAGAGCAGGCAGAAGGACCGAAGTACACTGCTGAGGGGAGCAGCGGGCGGCAGGAGAGGTCTGCGCACCATGCGGGACCCTCCTCTGGTGGCCGGGGAGCAGCCGGGGATCGAACCGGCACTGCAGAGGCCGCGGGCAGCTTCGCAACCCAGCGCTCAACCGCTGCGCCACCAGGGAGGCCCTATTTTTCCACTTTTATTTCCTGTACTTTATATGTTAGAAAGCTCTGGGTTTGGTCCTTAGCCATTTCTCTTCTTTAACTACATTTACTCTTTAAGTGATTTTATTATATCTCGTGGATTTAAACATACTAATTCACTGTTGATTTCCAAAGTTAAATCCACAGCCCAACCCCCTTCTCTGTGTCCCTGTCTCATATATCCTGTGCCTTACACTTCATTTGTAGCTTTGTAAATTTTTCAGAGATGACATGTCTATATTTGAATTCTCATTTTCCCCTGCAAAGTCTATTCTTACTTTCAGTCTTACCTATGACACTATCTTCCAAAGAGGAAAGGTAGGAGGGTAGGGGTGAGGAAAGAGAGAAAGGAAGGAAGTAGAAGAAAGAAAAGAAAGAAGGAAGGAACGCAATGATGGAGTAAGGTAAGGTTGGAGAGACGATCACTTACTAGAAGCACGACACAGTATATAAGCAGAAACAAAAGTTTAAATTTTGGTGGACAAAACACTTGCAAAAACTGCCTTTAGAATTGTTTATGTTTTATTTATTGATCTAAATTTTATTTTTTTAAAGATTTATTTCTTTATGCATATAAGAACTAGGGTACAGGCCCGAGGTGTGTGGGGCGGTGATAGGATTCACCAGAGACAGAGTGGAGAGCAGAAAAGGCAGATTGACCAAAATACACTGCTGAGGGGAAGCAGCGGGAGAGACAGGAGAAGTCGGCTGTATGGGTTTATCCCTGGCCGGCCGGGGATCAAACCGGCACTGTAGCATCTGCGGACAGCTTCACAGTGCTGCGCTCAACCCGCTGCACCACCGGGGAGGGCCCTATTAATCTAAATTTTAAACTAAATTTTAAGAATGAGAGATAGGTCCTCCCTGGTGGCGCAAGGGGTTAAACACTGCACCATGAAGCAATCAGTAGCCTCTGCAGCTCGAGTTCAATCCCCAGTCAGGGAGAAACCCACATGGCACAGCAGACCTCTCCTGTCTCGCCCATTGCTCCGCTCGGCAGTGTACTTCAAGTCAATCTGCCTGTTCTGTTCCCCACTTTGCCTCTGGTGGATCCACTCACCTCCTGCATCTCTGGCCTGTACCCCAGCTCTTGTATGCGTAAATAAATAAATCTTAAAAAAAAAAAAAAACGAATGAGAGATAAGTGTCCTAGAAGGTCAACAATTTAAAAAATGAATGACATAGTTAGCAAATGCCATTTAAAATAGCTCTATAACTTAAAATGCGTTCAAGTTCATCAATATTCTGCTCAAGTCAAAAAAAATTCTACAGAAAACATACAGTTCAGACCAATGTATTTGTTAAGTAAAGTAGGTTTAGGGCAGAGTCTATTTGTGAGCCTTTGTTCATATAAATGCATGTTGGGAGATGTTTGCTTAATTTAAGATAGGTTTTAGGGCCTTCCTGGTGGCACAAAGGGTTAAACACAGCGCCGTGAAGCTATCCACAGCTTCTGCAGCACGTGTTCGATCCCCAGCCAGCCAGGGACCTACCCACATGGTGCAGCAGACCTCTCCTGATTCGCCCGCTGCTCCCCTCAGTGGTATATTTCAGTCAATCTGCCTGTTCTGTACCCCACTCTGTCTCTGGTGAATCCTTTCACCCCCCATACCTCTGGCCTATACCCCAGTTCTTGTCTGCATAAATAAATAAATCTTTAAAAAAAAGATAGGTTTTAAATTCAAATATGATGAGCTAGAACTCTAAACCAGGATTAAAAGATGTGCTAAGAAAGAAGAAAGACAAAGAACCTCTAACAGCTTTTCCTTCTCTCTCTTCACGTGTGCATGATCAGTACTGAGTGCATATTGCTACCATAAATTTAACCTGAGATGATCACCAACATCTGACTATGATTAATATTTCTACTCATTTCTTGAGAAAACAATGGAACAAGTTAATTCCCTCATTTGCCCTCTTGCAACATCAGTCAAGTCCACAAACATTTATTGGGTACCCGCTGGTACAAGATCTTGTGCTATTTCCTGCAAAACACTTTTCTAACTTTGCCCTTTCCTGGAAGTTGGCACTGTGTACTGTTTTTATTGTCATGAACTTCTAACTATGAGCACTACAAAGCATGGGTTTTATAAGAAGATACATTGTTAAGAAGAGATTAGTGATTTGAGAGCACTATTAAAACTTGTTAAGTGTATGCTTTGCTTACCTCTTCTAATTCAAGTGTTATTTTTCTTTCTTTCTTTTTCTTTTTTTCTTTTTTTTTCTTTTTGCTCTGTCATGCAGTTGGAGTGCAAGCTGACTCCAGCAATTTCACCAGATACCACAGACTAATGGCTGTGGGCCGGCTGCCAGTTGCCCTGTAGACATGTGCTTCCCATTGGCTTATCTTTACTCATTATTCTGTTCTTAATATCATTGTGCAAAGAATCTGAAGATTACAAATAACAAGGTTTCCAATATGTTGCTGTGCTTAAACATGTGATAAATTAACTAGGGTATAGTGCAATGAAAGCATTTGCATTTAATTTCCATTCAAGACAGAGTTAAAACAGCGCTAGAGAGAGAAAGCTGTCTGGCTTACTTTCAAGAGTTTGGGTGAGCACAAAACTGAAGCTGCAACATAGCACCATAGGATTGATTAAATCAGCACAACCAAATGGTAACACCCTATACAGGAACAAACTGCCTTTCCCTCCTTTCAAAGTGCAGAAGCACAAATGCAAGATTTCCATAAGTCTAGCAAAATATCACAATGAAAAAGCATTGTGTGTTGCATATTTGAAAGTTGCTAAGAGATCTTAAAAGTTTTCATCACAAGAAAGAAAATTTTTGTAACACTGTATGGTGATGGATGTTAGCCGGATGTATGTTAGGCGGATGTTGGACATACGGTGGTGATCATTTCACAATAACTACAAATACTGACTCATTATATTGTACATCTGAAACTAATAAAATATTATATGTCAATTATACCTCAACAACAAAAAATTATTTTGTGTGCCAGTATTCCACAGATACATATTTTAAGGAAAGTTTTTATTAAAAAAATGCTAGCAAGAATTACACAAAGAAAAGAGGAGAAATTTTCATCTTATCCAGTTTTTTCCCTCAGTAAATCATCTTGGTCAATTCATGTATTCTGCAAGGTTTTATTTGGTACTTGTAAAAATATTGCAATAAAAATCCCAGTTTTCTATTCATCTGATGGTAAAGTAAAAAGTTTTCTGAAGTTATTTTATACAGCACATTTAACTTTCATAAGAGCTTTAAAAAATATATCATAAGAACAAATCGGTTTCTCAGTGGTGTATTAGTAATTCTATTGGAAAATCAGCATTTACTCACTACAGGGTAGTTTGTATGGGATTAGTTAGATGGCTATCACTGTTTTGATAGAACTAGGCACAAATCCAAGAAAGAGATTTAAATCTTAAATATGAAACAGTCCTTTGTTTTGCTTTTCTCATTCTTTGCAAAGCTCATTTTGTGGCTTTAAAAATATTTACTCAAGGGATACTATCCTCAGGAACTACAACCAAGAAGTTGCCAACTTGATATTATTTGAAGAGTTGCCAAAAACACCCTTGCATAAAACATCTCCCCATCCTCCCTGATGCCTGAAATTTCTTGTGACTCACTCAGTTGTACAAAGGTTGACACCTTCCTGTAGTAACATTTTGAGGGAGGGGGGATTGGAAGGACACTCGACTGCCCAAACAATCCAGGATTGCTGCACCATTCCAACACTCAGTCTCCATTCCTCCATAATATTCTCAAGACATCTGGATATTTTTGAATGGTACTGAAACCTATCTATTTATTTATTTTTAAAAGATTTAGTTATTTCTTCATAGAAGACCTGGGATGTAGGCCAGAGGTGCGGGGGATGAGAGGATTCACCAGAAACAGAGTGGGGAGCAAAACAGGTAGATATACTGAAATACACTGCTGAGGGGAGCAGCGGGCAAGTCAGGAGAGGTCTGCTGCGCCATGTGGGTAGCTCCCTGGCTGGGGATCAAACTCATGCTGCAGTGGCTGTGGCTAGCTTTAAAGGTTGTGTCTCAACCCCTTGCGCCACCAGGGAGGCCCTGGAATTTCAGTTTTAGAATGAAGCTGAAAAGCTTCAGCATCCTTAAATCTTCTTTCTCTTTTATGTTAGCCTACAATAGACTATTATTTAGGTTGCTTAATAAATATTTTCCTGTTTTAAGACCACTATTTATGTTATAGAAAATAGAAGCAATGCAGGAGTTAATTGGCTCTGTCTTCTTTTGTCATCTGTTAACATTTTTAACATGAACAACTTTACCCAAATTGAGGTGGAGAACTGAAGTCTTTGCTAGATCTTAATAAGTTTTATAGGATTAATTGATTCATTTAACTATGCACATATATACATTTGATTCTTAAATACTAATCAATACCAAAAAATTTATTAAAACTTATTAAAATTTAGTCGCCCCAATTTTATATCATTCTGAAGACTTAGATCCTCCTGTTTGGAGAGAAATACTTTGATATCCATAATGTTGTTTTCAGGTTTGAAATTAACTTTATTCTAGTAATGTTCCTTAAGTTCTGGGTACATACAAGTAATTGACAATTTTCTAAAACTATCTTGATTACTATAAAGTCCAAGATTTTATTATCAAAAAGCCTCATGAAATTGTTTTCTGTAAAGGAACATTGCTCTAACAAATACCCAAACATGTGGAAGTGACTTTGGGACTGGGCAATGACATGGCTAGAAGAGTTTTGAGGTGCATGCTGGAAGTATGGACATTAAGGGCAATTCTGGTGAAGTCTCAGATAGAAATGATAAGCATGTATTTGAAATTTGGAGGCGGTCAAGGGGCAGGGTCACCCCAAAGAGTCACAGGGGTGACAAGGTCAAGACAGTGGGCCTGGAAGGAGGGATTTTGTGCCTAAGAGATTGTTCTTAAGCCTTAAGATTCAATTTGCTGGGCCTCCCTGGTGGTGCAAGGGAATAAGTCGCAGCGCTATGGAGCTATCTGCAGCCACTGCAGCACACGTTCGATCCCCAGCCAGGGAGGTGACCCACATGGCACAGCAGACCTTTCCTGTCTTGCCCACTGCTCCCCTCAGCAGTGTATTTCAGTCAATTCACCTGCTCTGTTCCCCACTCTGTCTAGTGAATCCTCTCATGCCCCTGTACCTCTGGCCTGTATCCCAGTTCTTACATCATAAACAAATAAATCTTAAAAAAAAAAAAGTCAATTTGCTTGCTAAATTTTGGAGTTGCCTGAGGTATGTCCCCTGTATTTCTGCCTTTTGGATTGGGAATATCTATCCTAATCCCATTTTACCAATTTATTTTAGAAGCACATAACTTGTATAGCTTCACAACTAGGGAGGAAATTCACTGTGATGAGTCATACCTTAGTGTCATATATAACAGATCTAGATTTCATGAGACTTTGGGATTTAAACTTTAGAGCTGATGCTAAAAAAAAAAATGGGACTTGGGGGTCCTGTTGATATGAAATCAATGTATTTGCTTTTGAAAAAGACTTGAATTTTGGTGAGCCAGAGATAGAATGCTATGGACTGAATTATTTCCCACTCCCAAATTCATGTTAAAACCCTTACAGAGAGTGTGATGGTATTTGGAAATGGGCCTTTCTACTAGGTTTAGAGGAGGTCTTGAGGGTAGGACCCTCATGTTTGGGATTAATGCGTTACAAGAACAAACATCTGAATCTTGTTCTTCCTTTCCACCATGTGCACAAGAAAAAACCCCGTGAGGACATATCAAGAAGGTTATCAGAGGGCCTCCCCGGTGGCGCAGCAGTTGAGCGTTGGGTTGCGAAGCTGCCACAGCCTCTGCAGCGCCGGTTTGATCCCCGGCTGCTCCCCGGCCACCAGAGGAGGGTCCCACATGGCGCGCAGACCTCTCCTGCTGCCCGCTGCTCCCCTCAGCAGTGTACTTCGGTCCTTCTGCCTGCTCTACTCCCTGCTCTGGCTCTGGTGAATTCTCTCACCCTCCCGCGCTTCTGACTGTACCCAGTGCTTGTATGAATAAATAAATAATAAATAAATAAAAATAAATCTTAAAAAAAAAAAAAAAAGAAGAAGGTTATCAGAAACCCAAGAGGTAGCTCTTACTAACCAGACACTGATCCTGCTGGAACCTTGATCTTGGACCTCCAGTCTCCAGAAATGTGAAAAATAAACTGGTTATTTAAACTATCAATCCTATGGTGCTTTGTTATGGCAGCCAGAGCAGACAAATCAAGCACCGAAGTATATTTCTTGCAGTTCCTATTCTCATCTCAAGGAAAAGTGGGAAGAAAACTTAAAATTATAGAGTTAAATACTAAAGTCAATGGGTGATTAAAAGTGATTCAATTATTCTTGGAATAATTCCTATAGCATGTTTTCCTAATGACGTATTTACCTATAAATTACTGAGCCATTTCTTTTTGTTAGCACAGAAAAGATTTAAAAACTATACTCATGGTGATCACTCTTTCCCTTCACCAAAGGGGACTTTTCATTTTGGCTGCATGCTCACTGTTCTCTGGGGTATGAAAATCTGATAGGGGTCAGAATGGATAGGAAAACTTAACTTCAATATTTCCCTGCTGAGCTTGACAGAGCTTTGCACACCTTAGCAAGATGAAAATCTTAGCTATAGCATCAGAAAGAGGACACCTCACTTTATCCCTCCCTAAATTCCTGTCTGTCAGGGGCATAGCTCTAGAGAAGGAACTGATAAATAAACTCAAGGTAGATTTCCCTTCATGCTTAAATGGATTATCTCTGAAGGTAAGTTTTGGTTGCTTCCTTCATCATATATCTTTTTTAAAAGATTTATTTATTCATGCACACAAGAGCTGGGGTACAGGCCAGAGATGCGGGGGTAAGGGTGAGAGTATCCACCAGAGACAGAATGGGGAACAGAAAAGGCAGACCGACCGAAATACACTGCTGAGGGCAGCAGTGGGAGAGACAGGAGAGGTCTGCCTCACCATGTGGGCTTCCCCCTGGCCGGCTGGGGAATCAAACTCGTGCTGCAGAGGCTGTGCATCGCCCCATAGTGTGGTGCTTAAACCCCTGTGCCACCAGGAAGGCCCCTTCATCATATTTTCATAAATAAGACAACACCCACCCCCACCCTCACCCTGATGTCTCCTCTTAGTGACTGTCCATCCACTGACCCTGATGATGTAAAGCCCCGCTTGTCCAGGCCACTTTGGAAATGTAGAAGCGTTCTATACTGAGTTATCGTTTTCTCCTATTAAAATAGTTCCTGGTTATGCCACTTTAAAAAATAATATTAATACACCTTCATTAGATTCACTTTCTCTTTAATTCTGATACGTCGTTAGAAATCTTGAAAAATTTCATTTATTGACAACTTTCCCCAAAACGGGCTAGTGTGGAATACTGTTAATTATTACGTATGGGATAAATGTGTGGCCATGTGCCTGAAGTTTCAGAGGAAGGCTTAACTTGCACTCCCACGCCTTGACCTAGGAGGCCAGGAGGAAGCGCAGCAAGAGCACACCGGGCCTTTCCACAGATGGCTGCTCATGGCTGCGCCATAGTGTTAGCTGTTTAACTAAGTGAATTCACCTCGCCGAGGCCCAGGCTTCTCATCTACAAAGCTCATTACACTATAAACCTCATTAATTGATCTAAGGAGTTAAATAATTTATGAAGAGCTCCTACCACATAATATGTATTCAATCACTAGCAGTTGTATAATAAGAACAATAATATAGACTTTATTATGATTCCTCCACGAACATTCACTATTTGGTGGCAATTCTCTGTCATCTCCTCCTTATCTATTCGAACCTAATGGTCCCCTGGAAGAATCCCCCAGGACTGACAATGAACTCATAATGAGAGGGAAAAGCCTCTTGGAGAAAATCCTAAGTATCCAAAGAAGTAGCCCACCCCAAAGTGGAACAGTCTTGGGATGCTGAGAAATGGAAACAACTCAAAGGAAACTCTTTTTTTTTTTTAAAGATTTATTTACTTATACAAGCACTGGGTACAGTCAGAAGCACGGGAGGGTGAGAGAATTCACCAGAGCCAGAGCAGAGAGTAGAACAGGCAGACTGACCAAGTACACTGTTGAGGGGAGCAGTGGGCGGCAGGAGAGGTCTGCGCGCCATGTGGGACCCTCGCCTGGCAGCCAGGGATCGAACCAGCGCTGCAGAGGCTGTGGGCAGCTTCGCAGCCCAGCGCTTAACCGCTGCGCCACGGGGGATGCCCCCTGAAAAGAAACTCTTGACCACAGTGAATGACGCTCTTGAAATGTTCTCAGAGATGCTTATCAATGGGTAATAAAAACCTCTGGGGATGCTTATCTGAAATCATTCTTGGTAGGATAAGGGTAAGAAAACTATCAGAATGGGACCCGCCATACTTGGGAACCTGGGAAAAGAATAATAATGAAGGGGGAGTCTTGGGGGAAGACATCAGGGCCTTGGTTGAGGCCCTAATCAGGAAGGGGCAGCAATGGCTCCAACGAGTAGTCGCATCTGCCAGGAGGCAAGCCTGTAGTAGCGAGAGCCCATCAGTCATGTCAGGATTATACTGGAAGAGGAAATGGTATTCTAGGACAAGAGCTGGGAAAGGCCAGGCCCCCCTGGGAATAGGACTAAATTGTTGCTCTTGTTGCCAGACTATAAGCACAGGGGAAAAATTTCCCCACCCCACTAGGTTCTTTTCAGACTCGTTGAGCAAACAAATTAACATCACAGATTTGTAGAAGAAAAAGAATAAATTTAATTACATATGTATGGAGAATTTACGTGACCACAATGTCTACAGTAAGTGGGACAAACTGAGGGTTATTATTGAGATAATACATGGGATAGGGACATCAAGAAGAGAAAAGGGGGTTTCACAGACAAGGAGAGGGTTATTCTTATGACCAAACCAGATGCTTTAGATGTTTGCCCTGCCATAAGATAGGTATTTATAATTAAAGAATTGTTTCTGACTCATCACCCAAAGCAAAGAAAGTCAAGGAAAAGATAAACACCTGGGATTACATCAAACTGAAAAGCTTCTGTACAGCAAAAGAGACATTAACCAAAATAGAGACACCCCACTGTTGGGAAAAATTTTTTGCACTCCATACAACGATAAATGACTGATCACAAAGATGTACAAAGAGCTGACACGACTCAAAAAAAACAAAGTAAACAATCCAGTCAAGAAATGGTCAGAAGAACTTAAAAGACATTTCTCCAAAAGGGAAATGGTCAACATCCCTTATAATCGGGGAAATGCAAATCAAAACCACATTGAGATACCACCTTACATCACTAAGAATGGCACATATCAAAAAACTAGCAACAACAAATGTTGGCGAGGATGTGATGAAACGGGAACTCTCTTACATTGCTGGTGGGAGTGCAAACTGGTCCAACCACTATGGAAAGCTGTCTAGAGTTTCTGGAGATGGTCTTAATTCATTAAGGTAGTGGCAACAGTTTCTTGTAAAGTCAACAGGTCTTCAATTGACCTTAGCTCCACATGTCAAGGTGACAGGGATTGTAAAAAGCCTGCCCTGGAGATCTTGGAGAAAGTATCTAAACATTTTGGAGAGCCCTAACCTTCAAGGCTACTTAGGAAAAATTTCATCTATAATTAACCTCTCTGAGGCTCCTGGAGTCAAAGGCAAAAGGAGAACCACGGTGACTTTCCAAATATTCAGATAATGCATTAAAAATGCCCAAGAGGATATCACTAGTGCTCACCTTTCCTGACATCCTCTTCTCCTGAGCACATGGAAAATGATCTTTCTCGAAACCTCCTTATAGTTTAGGATGGACATGACACTAGTTTTTGCCAATGAATTGTGAGCAGACAATATGTGTCACTTTTGGATGGAGGCAGTGGCTGTGCCACTTCCACAGAGCAGAGACATGTATTGATTCAGAGGAGCCAACAGATCCAGGCAGCTTGAATCATAAAGGAAACACTACTCTGAAGAGTGATTTGACCCATAGAGGACTCTGTATGAGTGAGAAATAATCTTTATGTGTTATACCACTGAGATTTTGGAGTTTTCTATTACCTCAGCGTGAGCCTAACCCACTCTAAATAAAGTATCAAGTAGGGAGCCTGTCATTGGAGCTACTCTATTGCTCATCCCCTGAACCAGGAAAATAAGGTGTATGTATGTGCTTTTCAAAAGCAATATAGACTTTTTTGGGGGAGCAAAACCTGAGAGGAATTTATGTCATGCATTTTTAAGAAAAGAATGATACTCTATTGAAAAATATTTTCAAGAGCAGATTATAGAAAGGGTAGAGATATTTTCTTATATCTCTACCTTTTGTAAAAATCTAGGCATGTTATTGCATTGCAATATCCTCCGGAGGATCTAACGAAATATGGTCCTGCTAGTTCCTGGTGATATTAGAGGATGTAAGGACAGCACTGAGACAGGTCACATATGTATGGCCTGTGACCCAAATCTGTGTCACAAGTATTTTGCCTTGCCTGCTGTGTTTTAATAATTTTTGAACTCCTTGCCAAAAATGAAAATCAAGAGCGACTACATAAAAGTCTTGATTTCTGGTTTCTCTCTTTCTAAAAAATGAATTTTGGCAATACTAATGGATTCACATTCTCAAATGGCAAAAAGTCAGCTGGAGCTGAGTAGCTCTTGTCCTGTGAGCTGCAACTTGTTCGCCAAGTCCCCAAAGGCCTTCCCCTACCACCATACACCACTCATTTTCATTACTTGACTGGTCCTCTTTGACATTTGTGTTTATGACTCTATGCTTAAAGGATCAAGGGCACTGGACCACCGTAAAACCTCAAGGGCATTTGAGGAAGCTGGACTCCAGACCACACTGCTTTCTTTAACCCAATCAGCTTCATTTCTACATGTTTTATATATTGGGATTTTGAGAAGGAATTAGAAGATTCACTGAAGGTATGACAATTTGAGGAGGGTCTGATCAGGTGGGACAGAGCGTGGGGGCCTGGAAATCACTCTGAACCTGAAAAGGTAACAATGAGGAAGTGGTCACAGAGAGAGGTGTGTTGTATGAAATGGACACCTCTGACTTCCGAAAAAGGAATCAGTCAGAAGGCAGAGAAGGAATCTGGGAAAAGAATACCTCAACCTCACTACCTTTCTACCTCTGATCTCCTATAGTTCCTTCCCAACAGCAGAACCCAAGCAAAAGCCAGTAGACAAGGGGATTCATTAATTTGTTCATAGAGGTACCTCCTGGAGCACAGAGCAGGGAGGAAAGAGTAAGAAGAGGATCAGGGGTTAAACAGAAGTTACATTTCAGTAGAAAGAGTTTCATTGCCATTGCTATTAAATAGTAAATAGTAAGCAGATAGGTGATAGATAGGTAGGTAGGTAGATAGATAAAGAGATCAAGATGACTAGCTATCTCATTTTGCCAGGGTTGTCATAACAGAGTACCACATGCAAGGGGCAAACAAAATTTATTGTCTCACAGTTCTAAAGGTTAGAAGTCAAGATCAAGGGGTCAACATGGTGGGTTCCTTCCGAAGACTATGAGAATCTCTTCCATGCATGTCTCCTAAATTCTGCTGTAAATCCTTGGCAGTCCATGGCTTGTACCACCCTGATTTCTGTTTTTATCTTCAGATGCCTTTCTCTCTATTTACGTTATGGTCTGGATCCAAATTTCCTGGTTTTACAAGGACACCAATCATTCTGGATTAGGGACTTCCCTAAGAGAATCATATTAATTTGTTCAAATGCAAACATCCTATTTGCAAATAAGTTCACATTTACAGGTACTGGAAGCTAGAACTTCAACATTTTGGGGGGGCAACACAATTCAACCCATTGCATTAACTTAATTCTTAGACCTGTGGTTCTCAGGTACATTATCAATTGTGGAATGTGATGTTGACTACAGGCCCTGAAGAGTTTTCAGAAAATGTACTATTTCATTAATTTGAGTCTTCTTTAATTTCCTCCTTAACAATAAAATATATCCCAAATAACAGCACTGCAATTTATTGTTTTTGTTTTTGTCAAGTCACCATAGCATTCAATTGTGTGCTTGAAAGTATTACTGCTATTTTAAAACACAAATGTAATCACTGTTTTGGCTTGTTTGTGCATTAAAGTTTAACAATAACTCCCACCAAGTAACTGCAATGTTTATTTCCTTTTAAGGCATAAACTATATTTCTAATATTATAATGCCTCCTAACATGTAAATACTCTTTTGAAAAAAATGGAATTTTTAATCTATGATGGTAGTAAGCTCTATCTGAAGGTTAAAATCACTGCCTAAGATTAATTTTGTCTCTAGCTGATTTCTGTTATAATATTAAATATTAAGAAGTGAGGCTTCAGATGGATTCTAAACAACCTCATGCTTAAGAACATCTTTAAAATCACATATACAAGGAAGTTGATATCTAAAGATGTGGTAAAATTGGGCCTCCCTGGTGGCACAGCGGTTGAGCGCTGGTTTGCGAAGATGCCTGCGGCCTCTGGGGTGCCGGTTCGATCCCCAGCTGCTCCCCAGCCACCAGAGGAGGGTCCCACATGGCGCGCAGACCTCTCCTGCCGCCTGCTGCTCCCCTCAGCAGTGTACTTCAGTCCTTCTGCCTGCTCTGCTCCCTGCTCTAGCTCTGGTGAATTCTCTCACCCTCCTTCGCTTCTGACTGTACCCAGTGTATGTATAAACAAACAAACAAACAAATAAATAAAAACATGCCTCTATTAAAAAAATAAATAAATAAAGATGTGGTAAAATTACCAGCCATAAGTACCAGGGGTAATTTTATGAACTATATCCAGATTTCTTTTGAGGTATTGCAGCCATATTTCTACCTTCCTCAGAAAATATCCTGCCAATACTTCTCCCTAAGCCACATATAAATTGGGCAAGGATTTACCTGAAAAAAAAAAAAAAGCTGGAAAATTCCTATCACTGTGTCTGGAGTGATGAATGAAAGATCTCACTTGGAATATTTTAGTCATTTTAGCAGAATATACTATTTTGAGAAATAACTATGAGTACCTATCCTCATAGCTCATTGCCATGTTTCAAAGCAAAGTCAGAACCCAATTATTCCCTAAAAAGTATATTCTTTGTCAGTCTCCATCCTTGGTCCACTTTGAGAGGTCTTCATGGGTAGCACTTAGCCTGCCATTCATTGTCATTTCCCCTGATTCATGGAAAACCCACTAGGGCCAGACTCTCCTCTCCTTGCCAGAGCAGCTGTCAAGAACATTACTGCTAGGGCCTCCCGGTGGCGCAGCGGTTGAGCGCTGGGTTGCGAAGCTGCCCACAGCCTCTGCAGCGCCGGTTCGATCCCCGGCTGCTCCCCGGCCACCAGAGGAGGGTCCCACATGGCGCGCAGACCTCTCCTGCCGCCCGCTGCTCCCCTCAGCAGTGTACTTCGGTCCTTCTGCCTGCTCTGCTCCCCGCTCTGGCTCTGGTGAGTTCTCTCACCCTCCCGCGCTTCTGACTGTGCCCAGTACTTGTATAAATAAATAAAAATAAATCTTAAAAAAAAAAAAAAAAAAAGACTTAACTCTAAAAAAAAAAAAAAAAAAAAAAAAAAAAAGAACATTACTGCTAGCATTGTTCTCTTGGTCAGTCACTAGGAATGGCCTTTCAAAACATTAAAAGCTGCTCTCGATTCTTTCCCCACTCTGGCTTTTCTTTTGTAAAGGAGCTAGGAATATTTTAGAACTATGCAAATGCTGAACACCATGGGGATTTTGTTGTAATTGTTTTTTAATTGCTTATAAGAGATTTTACAAGATTTATGCATAAATAGCTTTGGTGCTTTCTAAAGATTTGGTTCCAACATTATGGCTGTTCATTCATCCTCTTATGAACCAGGATGCTGAATCAATTTTAGAAGAATTCTACAGTAATGTCCAATAGGGTAAAATGTTAGATATACATGATCCACTGAAGTGGGCATAAAAGTATAGGCGAGTCCTGGACAGAGAAAAAGGGGATTGCTGAGCAGTTTACTGAGGGAGAAATTAATTTACCAAAGCAAAGATCAAAATAAGAACTTGGGCTCAGAAATAAGGCAGACACTCAGAAGTGGCACTGGTGTAAGAATCATCAAGTTGAGTCATCATCTGATAAAAAACAGGCCCTTGATTCTCTCCTATCTTTATTCATAATTGACCTCAGAGCCCAGGTATATCTAAGCCTACAAGAGAGGAAAAAGAAGGATGGCAGTATAAGTTGCAAAGCAGGCCCTAACTGGCCTATGGTTTCATTTATTGATTATGGGTACCCAAATCTCATAGAAACACCCACATAAGGATATAGTTTGAGCTACACTTAGCACCACAGTCAAAGGAATACATTTTAGGCCCAGAAAAACATGTGAAATATTTGTTCATGCATTTGACAAATGTACTGAGTACTTGTGCTTGGCACTTTGCTGTGGACAAAGTGATGAGCAAGTCAGAAAGTACCTGTACTAGTGAGCAAATGGGAGGAGATAGGGTTGGAGAGGAAAAGCAAAAGAAAGATCATGAAGGTTGTAATAGATCAGAACAAATGCATGGTAGAAGGCAAAATTAACACAGAGAACTTGAATGATTTAACTTGACCTTGTATGTTATTGCAATGACCCCAGTGAGAAGTGTTGATGCCTCCAACTAGGTTGGATGCAATGGAATATTGAAAAGTTATGTATATATATTTGGAAAGAATCAGCAGGATTTGTTGAAAGACAGATGGATAGATGAAGGAAAGTAAAAGGTGAGTTCAAGTTTTTGAGCTAAGAAGTTGAATGGATAGTGACACCATAGCTCAACATGGAGAAGAGTAGTGAAGAAGTAGGTTTGATGAAAAATAATGATGAGTTCTATGTTGAGATATAGATATATCAAATATCCAAGTGAAGTTTATATAGGAAGCTTGGAGCAAAAGGAGGTCAGGGCTCAGAAGAACTTAAAGGTATGTCCAAATTTTCTTCCTGCCTATTTTTGACCTTGAAATGTCACTTAAATTTCTATTTAATTTATTTATTATTGAAACAGATATTCCAAAAATAGGTAAAATGGAACTTACTATACATTTATCAATGCTTTAAAATACTTTAAGACATCTGAAAATTTGACTTTTTTATAAAGATCACCACACCTTTGCCTTTATAAAAATAAACAAGTAAATTGAAAATGCAATGAAGATGAAAGCATAAATCACTCACCTTTTGAGTTCCAGCTTAAAAAAAAAGGGAAATCTTAAAAAATAATAATAGCCTAATGCTAATACATTTTCTTATGAAAATTGAGCATAATTTTTACTTGAATTGAAAGCATATTTTCACTTTGAGACAAAAATAGTTGCTGCCAAAATGAGACAATTATGGTATATAGCAGAAAATAAACATTTGAAAACAATTTGGCATCTGCCTATGTCCCAAATTTATACGAGCTCTGAATATTTCATATGCTCTTAAGACAAATGCATAGTTCATGTTGAATTATTCTCTCTTTACAAAGGTGCCTCTACATTTAAGCTCAGATCTGATAAAATATATGTGCCCCATGTGCAATAATGAATATTCATGTTATTCATGCCAAGGACACTAGAAAAGAAATTACATCATTCCTTTTTTTGATTCTTTTCCTTCCTCATGAGACATTCTGCTAATTGACCACATAGAGATAAGTGTAGCCTGGATGAGGCATGATACTCGATTTGCAGAGATTGATTTAACTGCTCTGAGAGGCAGATGTCCTCTTATTCCCTCCCGCTTGTTCATTGACCCAGTGTAGAAAAGTAGGTCCCTATCCAGTGCCCCAGACAATTGAGACCACCTTTCACAGCCGAGATGTAGAAAATGGGACTATTTCTATTGATCAGTAGTAAATGGAAAATAGTACTCCTGGAAACTGAAAAGCCCTCTTGTGCTGGTAAGAAAGTTCCTCTGCAGTGTTTGAGTAAGTGTAAGATGACATGAAAAATGTTAACAGTAAGAAACGCCTGTCCCGATGACATGTCAGCCATCATGGATAGCTTGAATAATAACTTACCACCCACCTGATTCAAGGGAATTCTTTATTTACCTTCATTCATCACAAGATGAAGCCATTTCATCTATATGTTATGGTCATGTAATTACTAGTCTCATTCTTCCTATGACTGAGAAGATACTTCTATCTTCCATACAGAAAACAGAGAATCGTGTGAATAATATGTCCATATTACTTTTCACTTGCTATAGAATATATTGTATTTATTTGCATAATAGTTTGGAAGATAATTTCCAGTGGGATATATTGCTATATCTAAGAACAACATTCAGAGATATTCCTTCTTCATTAGTTTCTAAATGATTTCAGGACTTAAAGTGTTTTATATTTTTATTGAAGTATCATTGTTTTATGTCCTTTCTAGTGTATTGACAGTATAGGATTTCCCCTCTCAGTCTCTATAGTCTTCATAGCACTTGCACCACTGAAGCAGCTATAATCCTCCACCATAGTCCATTGTGCTCTCCCTGCTCCCCTTCTCAGCCACCCACCTCTGAAAGCCGTAGATCTATGGTCAACTTCCAAGGCTGGTTTTAAAATTTATCTTTGACTAATCTTTTGTTTGTTTTTTCTACAAACACAAACTACTACTAAAACACTAGTAATTTTTTTTTTAATTTTGAACCCTAACTGTCCTGGTATGGTATGCAATCAGATATGAATAAGTTAGAGATTCTCCCCATTGTAGTAGTCAGCGGAGATCCCCTGGAAATTTTTGAGATTCACAATTACATTGCACCTTGGAGTGTCTGAAGGTCCCAAAAAGCAAGCATAGATTTTCTATTTACAGAGTTTTTATTAAGTTGCACTATTGTGATCCCAGAGACTAAATGATCAGGCAGTGTAATTGGGATGGTATGGACATCTATTCGTACCCCCACATTCTTCCTTTACCACCTGGTTCACATCTTTCCCTTTCACACTATAGAGTGATCTTGAATAACATCATTCATTCTTAGGGAATTGCCTACTATCTATCTTTTGGTTTCCAATTAATTACCTCTATAGACCTTGTAGACCAGCCTTATGTATCAGACATCTCAATTTGCATCTTCACAGGCAGAACATATCTTCACCAAAGTAGAACTCATTGTTCCTTCTCCAAATCTGTGTCTGTTTTTTCTGTGATAGCACATGTCAGTTCTGATAGAAACCTAAGAGTCATCCTAGGCTTCTCCAAATCCTTGGACCACCCACATCTATTCTCCAACTGAATCCTGTTGATTTTTTAAACATCTCTCATATCTGTATTCATAAAATCTACAATCATAGGATTTGTACTTATGGATACAGGTAGGTATAAAGAAGAACATGGCAGATCTGCTGGGGGCGAAGGAGGTTAGGAATGTCCCTGCGGAGGTGATTTTTGAGCTGGGTTTAAAGGGGGTAGGTATAGCAGTCACTCCAGGTAGTGGTGGTATCATAACCAAGGGCTGGACAAGATAAAATTTCAAGCCTCTCAGTGTGGCTGGAACATAAACTTGGGTTATTACCACGTGATGGGGAGAACTTGGCAAAAATGGCCAGTGAAGCAGTAGGCAAAACACAGAGGATTTAGGTTTGTTCTGTAGGCTATTGGGAAGCACTGAAGGACTGCAGGAATTAAACAGAGGAATGACAAACTATACTAGCCTTTTTGAAGACTTTTTCGTGACACAGGAAAAGTAGATGAGAAAGGAAACAAGGCAAAAAGAAGCTGTTGTTGTAGACCAGGTGGCAGAGAATCCAATGTCAACTACTTCTAGAAATGACAACAGATGGAGCATTGTTGAGGAAACAAGACTCCAGCCCCCCACCTTGGCCCTCACTAGAGCAGCTCTACCCACGTGTGGAATACATAACAGGTTTTCACATAGACTTTTCTTTGAAGAAAAGGTCCTGCAACTTGAAAACTGCTGATCTGCAGGATAAAGCTTGGCCACAGAACTCACAGTGGTCTGATGTCTGAACAGTTATGCCCCTCTTTGCTCTCCACTTTGTGCCTGACCCTCTACCTCCAGCTATATAACTCCTTGTTGTTTCCCCACAGCGTGTGATCTTTATTGACACTGTGTCTTGTTGCCTTACACTTCCTTCATTCTCCTCCTGAACTGGGTAACCATCACCTCTTCTAAGCCTTCTAATACCCTTCAATCCTAAACTTCCATCCCTGCCCATGCCACATGCTCTGAGATCAGAATCTTCTCTAATCTACTCACCTCACAACCATCTGAATGTTAACTACACTTCTTGCTTAATCCAATTAAGCAGTGCTTAATACACACAGGCTTTATTTTCAATGTGCTTTTCATTTTGTATAGTTTTTAATTCTTCCCAAATAAATTCCAACCCTGAAGACAAAGTCAATGCCTTTCTGTGTTTTGTTTGTTTTAGAGGAGGGAAGACATATCTTTTATCATGCCTGGCTGTACACAGTACTTAGCAATTACTCAGCTAAAAATAAATCATATTGATTTAATTATCTTCTCTCCCTCCCTTCTTTCCTTCCCCCTCCCCACCCCTTTGCTCTGTCTCTCTTTTCACACATATATGTAAGGAGTAAAAGCCATGTGAGAAGGCAGCCATCTGCAAGCCAAGAAGAAAGACCTCACCAGAACCCAGCCATGCAACCACCCTGATCTCAAGCATTTAAGCCTCCAGAACTGTGAGAAAACAAATGTCTGTTATTTAAGACAGCTCATGGTATTTTGTTATGGAAGTAAGAATTGACTAATACATACACCAAATCCAGGCTATTGGCAGTTTTAGGGTAAGGAGTTTCAGATTGTATAAACTTTGTCAAGAGGAGTCCATTTTAGAGCCTCCCCGGGGGTGCAGCAGGTTGAAAGAAGAGCTGTGAAGCTGTCTGCAGCCTCTGCAGCATGGGTTCGATTTCCAGCCGCCCAGGGAGATACCCACATGGTGGGGCAGACCTCTCCTCTCTTGCCCGCTGCTCCCCTCAGCAGTGTTTTCAGTCATCTGCCTGTTCTGCTCCCCTCTCTGTCTCTGGTGAATCCTCTCACCCTCCCACGCTTCTGGCCTGTACCCCAGTTCTTGCATAAATAAATAAATCAAAAAAAAAAAAGGAATCCATTTGGAAAATAAGCCTGGGCACTAAATACTATCATGCTTTCTCAACCTGACAATTCACAACCTATATACCCAAGACAAATAGAAACAGATGAAATTGTCTTAGATGAGAAAAAGAATAATTATGTATATATATATATATATATATACACACATGTGTGAGTGTGTATATATATATATATATATATATATACACTTTCAAATAGTAGTTAATGAAAATGATTTTAAAATGAAAGCTCTTGATAAGACAGTTATTCAGATGTACCCTTTCTTTGAAGGTCACACTGTGTTTTCATTCTTCCTGAATGACACAAATCAATGCCCAGGGGATAACAGGGCACTTTGTTACTTTCAAGATATTGGGGATGAATTTTTAATTCTTATGTAATAATATCATAGATATCCAAGACCGCCCAGAAACATAAATGATGTTGGAGAGTTAGAACTCCATTGCAGCACTAATTAAAACCACTCTCTTGGGTGTAGGCACAGAAAAAAAGAGAATGAAAGACAAAGTGTTTTTTTTGTGTTGACCAACTAAATTCTTTGTATACTTATAAAAATTTTTGTGCAAAGGTGTGATGGGGGTTATTTAACTACAGAAAACAGAAATGCCTGCTACAGTGCTCCTGGCAGATAATATAGCATTCTTCACTTGAATATTCTCAGTGACAGCAAACACCTTATCTTTAAGTCAGAAAATTCCATGGTTGAACAAGTAAATCTTAGACTCTTAGATTTAACTTAAACATATTTTGAAAGAACTTTCTTTTGCAAATTCCCACTGAAATAAAATAAAATGATGATTCTGTGACTGCTGCATCTCTACAAATATTCTTCAAAGATTTATAGATTTACAGATCTATTAATCATCTCCAGATTAAACAACTCTATTCCTTGTTTGCCCTCCTGGTCTAACTTTTTTGTATACTCATTCATAATGTCATTTTTTTTTTCAGTTTTATTATAGTGCAGAAAAAATTAAGCCTATGTATCATCACTTTAATAAATGAGACTATGAAAGTGATTAATAGCTTCTAAAACAGTTGTCAAAAAAAGATCAAGTTTGTTGTTGTTTAAGAAACTTGAAAAGAAAGAAAAGAGAAACAAGCATGGGAGAAGGAATATTCTCATTTTCTCACGATGTTAATTACAAATATTCCCTACAGAACAACTCAATATCAGGGTGGAGGCAAAGTAAGAACCATGAATCCCCCTGAAAAAAGGAACACAGGAGTTTATTGTCTCACCAGATACTTAAAGGTGCCTAAAACCTGAAAAATATCATAAAGTGGGAAAAAATCTTCAATAAACTTGAGAATCTAAAATCAAAAACATAAGTGCATTAACAGTCACCAAGTTGGCTTAGAGATAGAAATAAGGAGGTTTCAATGGACTTTCAACCTCTGCAGACAATGGAAGGTGTTTGTTTAGTTAGCTTTCCAAAAAATGATTTCCTGCCAAGCAGTGGGCAGCAGCACTTGCTCACAATGGTCTGCACTTTCCACACAAGCCACTGAGAAAATCCTGATTTCCGTGGACTGTTTCTGAGGAGTGCCATTATATTAGTGTTGAGAAAAGAGGTGGGAGGAAGGAGGGAAATACTGCATTCAATTCCCTTACAATCTATTATTAACATGCCTGAGATGGTTTCGAGCTATTAATGTAATGAGGCTAGATTCAAAAACAAAAAAGGAGCAGTAGGGCAGCAGAGGCCCACCGTGGAGGGAGTGATGTGATTGCTGATCCCCAAGGATTCTAACAGGGGTTCAATATCACAGGGGATGCTTCCTGTCCTCATCATTATACATTTCCTTGGAGGAAATCTTGATAAAAAGCAACTGTATGATATGAATGTGTTAACTCTTTCCCTGATATTTTTCACAGTCTATACTGGTATTTCATAACTCTTTGCTGTCATCCACCCATTGAAATTTATGCTTCAGAGGTTTATCAAGAGAACTTTCTGAAATCCTCTACCCTGATGGTTCTCGAGTTTTGTCTGTTTTTTTTTTTTTTCATTAAAGAGATATATAGATTTTATCACCATGATTGGGATTCAGGACAGGTATTGATTGCTAGAACTACTGAGGCACTTTTCAAAGTGAAGGTGTACTAAATGTTATGACACTATAGTAGCTCTATGATAATATCCTGCTATTAAATTCTAGAACAATGTAATCAATAGCTATCACAGTGCAAAACTGGTAACCCTAGGTATATTACTTTTAAGTTATTTTTTGTACTATTTACCAAAAGACCAGTTTGCTGACCTACCTACTGGGGAATAAGAGATATTAATCAAGAAAAGTAGAATAGTGGTAGCAAGTATAATACTGAGCTCTTTACAAATAGTATCTCCCTTAAACTTTGTTTTTCCCATTTACAGATAATGAAACTGAGGTCCAGAAAAGTTAATTACTTGATAAGGCAAAACTGCTTGCAAGTGGTGAAGTTAAACTCAAATTCTATCTTAATGTTCTTAACCACCATGCTATAGTCAAATTACACACACATATAAACTTATATCAGGCAGATAGATCACTTTCTTCTTAGAAAAACGTACCTGGTACTATGTCACAGAATTTACTGCTCACTCTCTGAAGTCTCCCAATAATAATAAGGATGGGGGTAGGATTGGGGTGGGAAGGGGCTAAGTGAATACAGAAACTTGTCATCCAGTGGCTCTCATCTTATATGATTAGCATCTGTTTGCATGGTCACCTCAGCCTTAGAACTACCAATCAGCCTAGGAGAAGCAACTGCAAGTATTTACTCTATTTCCTCTAAATAAAGCGTAGTGATCTATAAATACCAGGAGTTCCTACTAGAATTGTTACTGCCACTATCATCACATCAGAATACCTCCCAGTACTCTATAAAATAGACACTGACATTTCTTTTCTTTTTTTTAAGATTTATTTATTTATTTGTTTGTTTGTACAAGCACTGGGTACAGTCAGAAGCACGGGAGGGTGAGAGAATTCACCAGAGCCAGAGCGGGGAGCAGAACAGGCAGACCGACAAGCTACACTGCTGAGGGGAGCAGCGGGCGGCAGGAGAGGTCTGCGCGCCATGTGGGACCCTCCTCCGGTGGCCAGGGATCAAACTGGTGCTGCAGAGGCTGTGGGCAGCTTCGCAGCCCAGTGCTCAATTGCTGCGTCACTGGAGAGGCCTGATATTGACATTTCTTAACCTAGAGGTTATTTATTACATTCCTTTGTGTCTCACGTCTTTTATTCTCTTGATCATGTTAGATGTAATGATTCATTAAAATATCAAAAAAGAAGTATAACTTCAATTTGTCTTAAAGTGCAAGAACAATTAGAAATGAGAATACTTGTCATCACTATAATATGAGAGAGATAATGAAAATAAATGCAGGCTGCCTAGATTTGTACAGATTTTGAGAAGGATTTTTGGGATGAGATCTTTTATCTAGTCTCAATTCTCAGCTAGCTCAGCACCTCAGCTTTCTCTTCTTGGCCCACCTGTCTTCTGTTTTGAGCCATCTTCTGCTTACAGATCCTTATGCCATGACATACACTAGAACAAAAATTATGCTTACTGATAAACGGACAATCTCATTAATATTAAATCATCAGGAAATAATCCTGAAATGTCTGTCTAGTCAAAACAATGTTTACAGTTGTTTTGTTTTCATAAATAAATCATAAGTGTAAACATATTTTTATTTATTGTGAATAATTATGACCTAAACATATTATCTCCCCTATCTCATACAAAACTATGAAATACAGATAGGAAAACCATAATAAACACCCCCATTTCAAAAAGAGAAGAATGAGAGGGACTTGGGCAAAATCTGAAAACCCTTTGTAAATGTGCTGCCATGTTCCCCTAAGAGAATATGTTCTTGATTTGCCCATATCTGATTCCCGAAACTCTCTGGCTAGTCCACTTATTGGACTATTATTCTCTGCAACCCTCTTTTTTTTTTTGTGGGACCCTCGCCGGTGGCTGGGGATCAAACTGCTGCTGCAGAGGCTGCGGGCAGCCTAGCAACCCAGCGCTCAACCCCTGCGCCACCAGGGGAGGCCCTATTCTCTGCAACCCTTAATAAAGCGCTCTCTGGGTAAGGGAGTTCCTTCTATTTACATTCTCTGTCTTGGTTTTATGAAAAGGACATTGGAAAATATCTGGCTCTTAAATACTGAGTAGCTTCCACAACGTGCTCCCTACCTACCGAATGTGAATAAGAGGTCATTTTTATATCTTGCGTTGTTTCTGCTCCTGTTAGTCTAGTTTGCCGTTATTTTGCCAGTACAATTTCCTGAAAGACTTTAGGGGCTTTCTAGGTATTTGATTCTAATCAAAGTCACACCCACAGTTCCTCATGAGACACATCTTTCTTTTTAGATTCAGTTATAGGTATTTTGGTCACATAAACTTCCATGTGCAAAGTTCCTACACTTTCTCAATGACGGTTCCTCCACACATAATGCAATACAATAATAATCATTTATTTCTCATTCACAAGTTTGCAGGTCATTTCAGGCAGATACACATTATGTAGAAGTTGGGGTGGGCCTGCTCTGTGTGTCATTTATTCTGCTCCTGGGACCAGTAGGATATCTGGAGGTCATGGTTACTCATGGCAATGGAAGGAAGGCAAGAGTGACCTCCAAGTTCATCCTGAAGTGAATGAAAGAAGAGGAAAGGCAAGCAGATACTTTACCTCTTTGACTCAAAGCTACAGTACCTATTCCACTTTACCAGTGGCTCAGCCTGTCATAGCTGCAAGAGAGCTGAGAAATGCCATCCCTGGCTGGGATGTTACTTCCAACAAGCAACTCTACACTGTGGAAAACAGATCTTTGGGACTCAACAGACTTGTCTGCCACAACAGAACACTGTATCCCTATATAGTGTTATACAGAAAAAAACATAGTAAAGTGTATATGGTAGGATGTCTCACTTCTGTGATCTATAGAGCTCTCTGTGGAAGAAGATGTGTATGTAGCTATAGTAGTAGATGAATAGAGTAAAAAATCTGGAATTATATATTTACAGTGGTTACCATTGTACCATAAGGTTATAATTTTATTTCTTCCACTTATATACAAATATGAAAAATGCATACTTTTCAAAATAGAAATATTTTTTATTATGAGCAAATAATAAGGTACTATTAGCTCAAACAAATTTGTCTTTTAAAACACAGTGATTTTCACTGAGGATCTGTAGTAAGAAATTAACATTCTATAGCTTTTGCCTTTAGAATGCTTCATTTTGAAAAAAAATACATATCCATTTTAAATTTCTGTCATCTCTTTGGGAAAGACAATCATACTTTGATTTTTTGATCTGACACTGATGGTGGTCATTCTGTTGCAAATGTTCACAAAACCCTACCTTACTCTAGATATATTGTTAGTTGAAGGCATTATTACCTTTCAGTTACTGAAAGGTGGACTGTAATGCTATTTTTCTGTAATGCTAAAAGAATTACTTTTACAGGGCCTTGGTGTCAAGTTCTACATTGTCATATAGGTTTTCAAGAGAGAAGAGCTTAAGGAGCGTGGAAATTAAGGTCGTAATCTCTTACTTATAGGTTCCTGTTACGAACAGATTAGTAATGACAAGTAGATAGCCACCTTCCATTTGGTCGTCTCGACTCACATAAGGATGTTGAATGTGTTCTCCTCAAACCATTCACTTAAGTTGCTTCTCATGAGGGCAATTTGTATTCTATAGTGTACTTTATGATTTCACAGCAATAGTGAATCTGACTCTTTCAATTACCAGAAGCTTAAATATATCATGATTTTTTATTCCAAGTTTTTTCTAAATCTAATTTTCTAGGCCAGCATATTTTCTGTCACAAAACGCTTGACAATTCCTTTCTATAAGGGGAATCTTTTCAGGGTATTAGAAACTAGAGGTATGCAAAACAAATTAGCAGTAGTATATTTCCTGAAGGAGATTAACATCTAACTAGAGAAATGAAGCATATGCAGGAAATTACTTAGAAATTTTACAATTCTATTATGATCAATATGGTCATACTACAACTGATACAAAAGCAAGAAATATCCCTTAAGCAACTCCCAGTCTCCTTCTGTATTATTCAAAAATCCTGTAGTTTTACAAAGCTTAAGAAGGGATATTTTTGCCTATTGGAGAGATCATTTGTATCTACAAAATGAGTAGTGGCTAATAATGTAGTCTCTAGAGAAAGACTGATTTTTGAATTCTGGTTCTTGTCATTTTCTAGATTGGGTAATTTATACCTCTTATCTTCAGTTACCTCATCTATAAAATATATGGTAAGGGCCTCCCTGGTGGCACGAGGGCGTAAGCGTCTTTAGCACTATGACCAATCCGCAACTACCGCAGCGTGAGTTTGATACCCAGCCAGCAGGTGACCCACATGGTGCAACAGACCTCTCCTGTCTCACCCACTGCTCCCCTCAGCAGTGTATTTCAGTAGATCTTCCTGTTCTGCTCCCCACTCTGTCTCTGATAAATCCTATCACCCCCTCCCCACCCTGAACCTCTGGCCTACACCCCAGTTCTTATATATACACCAGTAAATAAATCTTTTAAAAAATAAAATCTATGGTAAGAAGTATTTAACTTAATTCATATAATGATCTTAGAAGAGCATTATACATAGTAAGAGATCAATAAACATCAGCTATTAATAGGTTGCTACTAGCTGCCACATAGGCTTCTTGTTGAAAATTTCTTCTCCAAAGCCTGTTAAGTGAAGCTTCTCACTCCGTGATGGCACACCACTAGCAATTACCATGAAGGTTACCTCAGTTCTCCAGTGTGGGAACATTCTACTAAGAGTGACAATGGATGCCCCATATTGGGCTATATTTTTTTTTTTTGACTGTATCAAGAAGATATGGTATATATATACACAATGGGTTGTAATCTTATCAGCAATTCAGAGACCACTCCTAGCCTTCTCAGAGAACAATAGTCAGCTTCATTAGTAATGGTTACCCCTTCAAATACCCTAATTGCTGCTTCTTTCTCTTCCTACAAGAAATTAGAAAAGTGCAAGGAATTTAGACTTTTTGAAATCGCAATTCATGACACATGAGGATGTGATTGTAACCTTTCCATGTAATATTGGGTTATTCACAAAACCTGACAGATCTTTTCCTCAGTCCTGCTAGGCAGACTGCCAGCTGTGATTCTTCCTAAAGAAGTGTCCCTTAAAGACCCTTCTAAGCATCCCATACCTTAATTTATGGGATGAGGGTTAGAAAGATGTGCTGTCTTTAGTGATTCCAATACTGTGTGCCGTCCTCTCATGAGGCAAAAACTCAAGTGTAATCTCTGGTGAGCTCTTTCACTACCATAAGAACAAATATTTGTTAAGTAATTATTATTTATTAGGCAACATGTTAAGTACTTCATATGTGTCCCCTCACCTGTTACTACTACAACCTTGTGAAGTAAGCCTTGTTTATTGTCCCGTTTAGGAAAGAAGAAACCGAGATAAGTAACTTAAAATCTTAAATACCAGTTCTGCTGAACTGGTATTCAAAGGCCATAATCTATCCACTCATATAATCTGAGTCATCCATAGAGTAAAGCAGTGACTCTGGTCTATTGAGATTAATCAAAGATGGCTTCCTTTTCAATTAACACACCATTTAGGTAGTGAAATAACATGGATTTTGGGGAAATTTTAGTGCTGATGTAAGTATTATATACATAGAAAATGATCTCTGTTTGGGAAATTCAGACTGAATTATAAAATTAATTCAATAATATCCAAAGAAGTTAAATTATTTGCTGTTTTCTTCCCAGTTTTGATTATTTCAAAAGACTGAAATTAATTAGTTTTGAAGTACAGATAGTAGTCATTGTCTCTTCCAAATACATTTCTGCCCAGTGCCTCCAGAATCCTGGTCTGAAACACATTACCTGCCTTCTTTGCCTGGTTACCAGTGTTGGCCTGGAACCAGCCCATAGGTTAAACTGAATAAATCATATATTCACAGTTAAAATTTGAAGAAATTTGGTGACTAAGCCAGTTGGTTTATTCACCTTAATGATAGAGACAGAGACTAAAGATCTATGTAATCACAGCATCCTTTAGCCTTTGTCTAGGTTTAGAATATTTCTCAGAACAGACACCATCCGATAGCTATTATCCAATCAAATGGAGTTGACTTGTAGGTTGAAACGTATTTGATATCCCAGCATTACATTACCATGTTCAAATTTTTTTGAGAATTGAGCCTCTGTAATTAATCACATTCTGTTCTGTTCATCCACCCTTGATAATTTTCTTTGGTTTTATCTCTGCTTTTTCCAAATCTGCCCTTTATTCTAGACTCACCTCAGACTCTTTAAATCATGAAACCTTTCCTCACCTATGTGGGTCTACAATGAATATTTATTTTTGTGAGATCCTATTCCATATACCGCATTCAAATACTTAATCTGTTCTACTTTTTGTTCATGAATTATGACTTTGACTCCCCAGATTGATAAGTGTCCTGTTTTAGGATTACTGCATAGTTCTTCCACTATGAAGCTGACAGCAAAACAGGAACTCAATAGCTACCATAGGTGATTTGTTTTCTTGAAATGGGAATGCCTAATAAAAAGGCCCCTGCTGATTGTGTGTAAATAAAGAATTGCATCTGTTTAATGTACACTAAACATTAAAAATACTCTGCAGCAACTAGTTCATATAGTTATATATTGTATATTTTTCTTCTTTTCCAAGAAATTCCCCATGTCTTCCAAATTTCTTCAAAAACCTCATATTGTATATCAAACATTGCAGATCACATATGTGTACCAGAAACAAAAAGATTGGAATAAAGTGTTGGCAAATTTACTGTGACATTTATTTTCATCTTTATTTTTTGTATTTTATGAATTTTGAACTATTATCACACACTAATTTTTATACTTGGAAAAGAAAAATTAATTCAAAAAATACTCTCACTCACTCCTCACTGAGACTGAGCTCCTTAGAAGTTAAGTAATAGTGTCCTATAATGGAGCTTTTAAAAACTACTTAGGATTCTGTGGTGAGAAGAAATAGAAAGATGAGATGGTGGTCATTTCACTAAAAGTCAAAGAGCACCTAGCACTTTAAACACACACACACACACACACACACACACACACACATGCACGCATGCTTCTTCAAAACTACAATGAGATACCATCCTACACCAGTGAGAATGGCACATATTAAAAAAACTAGCAACAACACATGTTGGCGAGGTTGTGGAGAAAAAGGAACTCTCCTGCACTGCTGGTGGGAGTGCAAACTGGTCCAAGCACTATGGAGAGCTGTGTGGAGATTTCTTGACCTACTAAACATAGAGCTTCCAAATGATCCAGCAATTCCACTCCTAGGCATTTACCCAAAGGACACAGAAACATCAATTCCAAAGGGCACCTGCACCTCTATGTTTATAGCAGCACTGTTTACAATAGGTAAGCTTTGGAAACAACCCAAATGCCCAAAAATAGATGACTGGATCAAGAAGATGTGGTACATATATACCATGGAATATTACTCAGCCATCAAAAAGATAAACACATGCAGTTTGCAGCAACATGGATGGAGCTAGAAGGGATCATGCTCAGCGAAATAAGACAGAAAGAAAAAGAAAAATACCAGATGGTCTCATTCATAGCAGGAATTTAGAAAACCTAAATAAGAGACCAGAAAAAAGACTAATCAATACAAAGTAAAAATCAAAATCAACAAGCAACTATAAACCAGAGACACACTGGGGGGTGGGGGAAGGGAGGGGCAGGGAAAGGGAGGGGCAGGACTAGAGTCAAAATAAGGGGGGAGTGCAATTGCATGGGGAATATAACCAAAATGAAAAGGCATACATTGTGCAAAGATGAAAAAAGATGTAACAATTATATAAAATAAAATATTAAAATAAATAAATAAATAAATATAATATAATATAATATTGGTCCTCCCTGGTGGCACAGCGGTTGAGCGCTGGGTTTCGAAGCTGCCCGCAGCTTCAGTTCAATCCCCGGATGCCCGGGCGAGGGTCCCACATGGTGCGCAGACCTCTCCTGCCGCCCACTGCTCCCCTCAGCAGTGTACTTCGGTCCTTCTGCCTGTTCTACTCTCCGCTCTGCCTCTGGTGAATTCTCTCACCCTCCCGCACCTATGACTGTACCCTGTGCTTGTATAAATAAAGAAATAAATCTTTAAAAATAAATAAATAAATAAATAAATATTAAGATATCTCTGTGGGACAATGACAAGTATTTGTATTTTTAAACCCCTCCTTTCATAAATTATGTGCATTGCCTTTTTATTTCATAATTTCTGCTATTTTCTTTCATTTTACAAATTTTCTCATCATTTTCTCTCCCTCCTCTGTGATTGCAAAGGACTCAGAATAATATGTTAAGTTTACTTGGCCAATATATGACATCACAATATTTTGCATTTTCAGAAATTGCAAAAGCAGATTTATTATGTCTTTTAATAACATCATGCAGAACGTGGAAAAAGAGAAAGATAAATAGATAGATACAGAGATCTCTGACATCAGTTGGCAAGTTTCATCTAATGAATCTAAACAAAATGAATAAAATTAATTTCATCTTGAAAATATACCAAAGTAATATTCATAGAGCTTCGTCTATTGCTCCACAAAGTTCAGAGTGGATTATTTAAACAGCAGTGCACAAATTTTTTTTTTTTTTTTTTTAAATAATAAATTTTATTGTTGTATTCCCCATACAATTGCAGCCCCCCCATTCTGACCCCAATCCCTCCCCTCCCGCCCCCACCCCCCTAAAAGTGTCTCTGGTTCATAGTTTTTTGTTGATTTTGATTTTCACTTTCTTATAGTTATTCGTTTTCCTGGTCCCTTATTTAAGTTTTCTAGATTCCTGCTATGAGTGAGACCATCCGGTATTTTTCTTTTTCTTTTTGGCTTATTTCGCTGAGCATGATCCCTTCCAGCGCCATCCATGTTGCTGCAAATTGCATGTGTTTATCTTTTTTGAATGCTGAGTAATATTCCATGGTATATATGGACCATATCTTCTTGATCCAGTCATCTATTTTTGGGCATTTGGGTTGTTTCCAAAGCTTAGCTATTGTAAACAGTGCTGCTATAAACATAGGGGTGCAGGTGTTCTTTGGAATTGATGTTTCTGTGTCCTTTGGGTAAATACCTAGGAGTGGAATTGCTGGATCATATGGAAGCTCTATGTTTAGTAGGTCCAGAAATCTCCACACAGCTTTCCACAGTGGTTGGACCAGTTTGCACTCCCACCAACAGTGTAGAAGAGTTCCTTTTTCTCCACACCCTCGCCAGCATTTGTTGTTGCTAGTTTTTTTAATATGTGCCATTCTCACTGGTGTAAGATGGTATCTCATGGTAGTTTTGATTTGCATTTCCCTGATGGCAAGTGATGTTGAACATTTTTTCATATGCCTGTTGGCCATTTGCATTTCCTCTTGAGAGAAGTTTCTTTTTAGCTCTTCTGCCCATTTTTTGACTGGATTATTTTCTTTGTTGTTGTTGAGTCTCATCAGCTCTTTGCAGATTTTTGTGATCAGTCCTTTATCATTAGTGTTGGGTGCAAAAATGTTCTCCCAGTTGGTGGGGTTTCTCTTTGTTTTTGTTATTGTCTCTTTTGCTGTGCAGAAGCTCTTTAATTTGATGTAGTCCCAGCTGTTTATCTTTGCCTTCACTATCACTGCTTTGGGTGATGTGTTTGTAAAGATGTCTTTGATGTGCAAATCACGTAGTGTTTCGCCTATATTTCCTTCTATATATTTTATGGTTTCAGGTCTTATGTCTAGTTCTTTAATCCATTTTGAGTTGATTTTTGTGTATGGTGTGAGGTAGTGGTCAAGCTTCATTCTTTTGCATGTAGCGACCCAGTTTTCCCAGCACCATTTATTGAACAAACTTTCTTTGCTCCAATGCATAGTCTTTGCTCCTTTGTCAAAGATTAGTTGACCATAAATCTGTGGTTTATTTCTGGATTTTCTATTCGATTCCATTGGTCTGTATGTCTGTTCTTGTTCCAATACCATGCAGTTTTGATGATTATGGCTTTGTAGTAGAGTTTGAAGTCTGGGAGTGTAATGCCTCCATTCCCTTCTTTTTTTTTCAGGAGAGCTTTGGCTATTCGGGGTTTTTGTGATTCCATATGAATTTCATCAATAATTGTTCTATTTCTTTGAAGAATGACATTGAAATTTTGATTGGAATAGCGTTGAATCTGTATATTGCTTTTGGAAGGATGGCCATTTTAATAATGTTTATTCTTCCAATCCACGAGCAGGGGATGTCTCTCCATTTCTTTGTGTCTTCTTCTATTTCTTTTAACAGTGTTTTATAGTTTTCTTTGTATAGGTCCTTTACCTCTTTTGTTAGATTGATTCCCAAATATTTGATTTTTTTTGTTTCAATAACAAAAGGGATGGTTTTTTTGATTTCTTCTTCTTCAGATTTATTGTTTGTGTATAGGAAGGCTACTGACTTTTGCGTGTTGATTTTGTATCCTGCCACTTTACTGAACTGATTGATGAGTTGAATTAGCTTTTCTGTGGAGTTTTTGGGGTTCTCTATGTATAATATCATATCATCTGCAAATAGTGATAGTTTGACTTCTTCTTTTCCTATTTGGATTCCTTGGATGTCTTTCTCTTGTCTTATTGCCCTGGCTAGGACTTCCAGTATTATATTGAAAAGCAGTGGTGAGAGTGGACATCCTTGTCTTGTTCCAGATCTTAATGGAATTGCTTTCAGCTTTTCACCATTGAGAATGATACTGGCTGTTGGCTTGTCATAGATGGCCTTTATGATGTTGAGGTATGTTCCTTGTATCCCAAGAATTTCAAGGGCTTTTATCATGAATGGGTGTTGCACTTTGTCGAAAGCTTTCTCAGCATCTATTGATATTATCATATGGTTTTTATATTTCTTTTGTTGATGTGTTGGATAACGTTGATTGATTTTCGGATGTTAAACCATCCTTGTGCCCCTGGAATGAATCCTACTTGGTCGTGGTGAATTATCTTATGGATACATTGTTGGATTCTGATGGCTAAAATTTTATTGAGGATTTTTGCATCAGTGTTCATTAGGGAGATTGGCCTGTAGTTTTCCTTTTTTGTGTTGTCCTTGTTCGGTTTTGGTATTAGTGTAATGTTGGCTTCATAGAACGTGTTTGGTATTGTCCCTTCCTTCTCAATTTTTTGGAAGAGTTTGTGAAGGATAGGCACTAATTCATCTCTGAATGTTTGGTAGAATTCATTTGTAAATCCATCAGGTCCTGGGCTTTTGTTTTTGGGGAGGTTTTTAATTACCATTTCAATTTCGCTAATTGTAATTGGTCTGTTTAGGTGTTCTATTTCTTCTTTATCTAGCTTTGGGTGATTGTAGAGTTGTAGGAATTTGTCCATCTCCTCTAGATTGTTAAACTTGTTTCCATATAACTGTTCATAGTAGTTACTGATTATTCTTTTGATTTCTGCTGTGTCCGTTGTGATTTCTCCTCTTTCATTGATGATCCTGTTTATTTGTGCTTTCTCCCTTTTTTCCTTTGTGAGCCTGGCTAGGGGTTTGTCTATTTTATTTATTTTTTCAAAGAACCAGCTCTTGGTTTCATTGATCTTTTGGATTGTTTTTTTAGTTTCAATTTCATTTATTTCTGCTTTGGTTTTTATTATTTCTTTTCTTCTACTGGTTTTGGGTTTTTTTGTTGTTCTTTTTCTAGATCTTTGAGCTTCGAAATTAGGTTGTTTCTTTGAGTTCTTTCTTGTTTCTTGATGTGAGCTTCTATTGCTATATATTTTCCTCTTATTACTGCTTTTGCTGCATCCCATACATTTAGGATATTGGTGTCCTCCTTGTCGTTCAATTCAAAAAATTTTTTAATTTCCTCTTTGATCTCCTCATTAGTCCAGTGGTCTTCCAGTAGTGTGGTTTTTAATCTCCATGAGGTAGGAAAGTTCCTTGCCTTCTTTTTATGGTTTATTTCTAGTTTGATGCCTTCATGGTCAGAAAAGATGGTTGATATGATTTTAATCTTGGTGTATCTGTTGATGTTTGTCTTGTGCCCCAGTATGTGATCGATCCTGGAGAATGATCCGTGTGCGCTTGAGAAAAATGTGTACTCCGTTTTTTTGGGGTTTAGTGTTCTATAGATGTCTGTTAAGCCCAATTGCTCTAGGTCCTTATTTAGAGCTTTGGTTTCTTTACTTATTTTTTGTCTTGTTGATCTATCCATTGTTGATAGTGGTGTGTTGAAGTCTCCCACTACGTATGTGTTTTCTCTGATGTCTGTTTTCAGAGAGGACAACAGTTGTCTGATATATTTTGGTGCTCCTTCGTTTGGTGCATATATGTTAATGAGTGTTATTTCTTCTTGAAATATTGTCCCCTTGATCATAATGTAGTGACCATTGGGGTCTCTTTTTATCTTTTTGAGTTTGAAATCTGTTTTATCTGATATAAGTATAGCTGTTCCTGCTTTCTTTTTTGGCCCATTTGCTTGTAGGATTGTTTTCCATCCTTTAACTTTGAGCCTATTTTTATCTTTTGTAGCTAAATGTGTTTCCTGTAGACAGCAAAAGGTTGGGTTTTGTTTCTTAATCCAGGCTGCAACTCTGTGTCTTTTTATTGAAGAGTTTAGTCCATTTACATTTAGAGTTAATATTGATATGTTAACATCTGTATTTGCCATTGTGTTTGTCTTTCCTTTGATTTTATTTATTTATTCTTTTAATAACTTTTTTTTTTTTTTGGCCTTCTTTCATTGTTATTCGTCCCTCTGAGGTTCTGGCTTTAGGACTCCTTGTAGTATTTTTTGGAGTGGGGGTTTAGTTGCAACGAAATTCCGGAGTTTCTGTTTGTCTGGGAAGGTCCATATTCTTTCTTCAAAGAGGAAGGAGAGCTTTGCGGGATAGAGTATTCTTGGTTGGCATCTGTTTTCTTGGAGTCTGTTGACTATGTCCCTCCACTCTCTCCTTGCCCGTAGTGTTTCTTCGGAGAAGTCTGATGTCAGCCTGATTGGCTTTCCTTTGAATGTTATCTGTTTCTTCCCTCTTGCCAGCTTCATTATTTTTTCCTTGTCCTGGATTCTTGGGAGCTTTACTATTATGTGTCTTGCTGTATTTTTTCTTTCGTCGTGGAAGTTTGGTGTTCTTCTTGCTTCTTGTATATCAATTTTCAGCTCCTTCTTCACATTTGGGAAGTTCTCTTCAATTATCTCTTTGAATATTTTCTCTGTTCCTACTTCTCTCTCCTCTCCTTCTGGTATTCCTATAACTCTTATATTTCCTTTCCTCATGGAGTCAGATAGTTCCCGAAGTCTTTCTTCATTCTTTTTACTTCGTACTTCTCTTTCCTTTTCTGTTTTGGTTCTTTTTATTTCTGTGTCTTCAAGAGCACTTATTCGTTCTTCCATTTCATCAATTCTGCTTTCATTGCTTTTCCCAGAATTCTTTAGTTCTTCCACTAATTCTTTGATCTCCTGCATTTCTTTTACTTCCCTCTTTAGGGACTCAATTTCATTCTTCTGATCGTTGATTATTTTTCCCTTATCATTGTTTTCCTTTATGACTTCTGTCAGTTTTTTAATCACGGCAATTTTAAATTCTCTTTCTGGAAGGCTCAGAAGTTCTTCCAAGTTACTGTCGTTGCCATCTGAGGGCTGGTTTTCTTTTTGTGGTGTGCTTTTTTTCTGGAGAGTTGCTAGGTTGCGTGTGGTTCTTCTCCTCCCTACTGTCTGTTTTCTAATTTGCCGTATGCGTTGGGACACTGTGTAGTTGGGACTGGCCGGCATCTTGGGTGAGCTTCTCTGCTCCCCTCTGGTTCCTCCAGGAGTCATCGGGCGGCAGGGGCTGTGTGCTGGGGCTGGGCTCCTCCTGGGCGGGGCTCTCTGCAATGGCGCCCGGAGCTCACCTCCGCGGAGGATCCTGCGGTGGTTCTCCACAGCTCCCGTTCACAGGGTGTGGTGGCTGCAATAGTTCCTTTCTACTCACAGTCCCGCTTGCTGCGTCCTTTGTTCTTGTTGGCCGTTTTAGTTTGTCGTTTTCCTCCTCTCTGCGGGTCAGAGAGTGCCGCCTCTGTGGGCGGGGGAGGGGAGCAGGGTTCTGCGCTTCCCTGCCTTCTGGTCCTCTTTTATGGCAACTTTCTTCTTCGGGCAGTTTGCTGGTGTCGTCCGTTTATCTTCCGTGTCCCAGTTCTCACTGGGACCTGCCGCTTTTCCTCCCTATTAACTTTTTTTTAATGGGAGATCTTACTCGCAGCGTCTCCTCGCCGCCAGCAGTGCACAAATTTTAATTTTCAAAAAGCTATCTGTGGTACTTTAAAATATTTTCATAATTTAGGTCATTCATATTTTGTGTTAATTGTACTAATGAAGTTTTGTCAAATAGTGATCTGTCTTTTAAACAATAACTGAAACCAAACAAACACAATTCTGCTGGACTTAATTTCATTTCACTACATTGACTTCACCCTCTTATATGCATATACATAATGTCTGCGCAAGTCTAAGATACTGAAGAAGTGAAGTGAAGGGACATTGATCTCGTTTGCCCAGTCTCTTTGTGCGGTTGCCTGCTCCACAGCTGGGTTTATGTCAGTTTATAATCTCTCTGTGAACAGCAGAATTTGCAACTTTTTGAATGATCACAGTAATCCCTTAGAGCTGTTGTTTACAATGATTTTTTTATTCAAATGCTGTCACTGCAGGGAGTTTTCTTCTCTAGTACACTGAACTTTTGACAGTCCATATGGTCTTAACGAATTTCCCAGGTGCTGAACACCATCGAACCTGTATTCTTGGCAGCCTGCAGAGGTACTTAAGCCTGCTTTTGTCATTCTTCCTAATGCTGCTTAAGACGTTTTTTAGAAGGGAAAGTTTGAAGTGGTTAGTGGAAATAACCAAATTTTAAATGCTTGTATTATCAGTGCAAAAGTATTGTCAAGGAGAACTCATGTTGGAGGAAGGAAACAAAAAAGCTGTTCACTTAATATCTATAAAGGACTTATTATCTAAGAGAATTATTATTACGTGTTTAGGATGGTTTTTTTGTACATGATTCTAGATTGTAGGGATATATTTGTTGTCTTCAATCCACCATAAAAAGTAGTGTACAACACTTTTTTTTAACCTAGCTTATAAATCCCAATAAGTTTGGAATGAGCACCAAGGCAGCCCACTGTCAAGTTCGCTTATAGGATTCCAAATAAACTTTAGAAAATCAGCATATATTTATTGGCTAGCTGATTTAAAGTAATGACTACTCAGTCAGTGATGTGGATGGATAGTTAATAAGACTACCTAGGTAGGAAGAAAGTAATTTAAATTTTTCAAACTATATTTAAAAGCTTTATGTACCCTTCACTTTCCCCCCAATTTATTAAGCATCTATTTCACACATGCTGTCCATAGGCTTCTGGGAGGTGGATGTTACGGGTACTCCCACTTTACAGAGTAATGATTAGGTGCCAGTTTGCTCTAACTCTAAAACCATGCGCTTAAGCACTTAAGCTATTTTCATCCCATTTGAGTAATCATCCATTATAGAACTTATTTTGGCATTTTAAAGAAATGGCTGCTAATAAAATGAGCCCCTTTCCATGCTTTGGGTTCATAATTGTAAGTCAATTTTTGCAGGAGAGTTTCACCTACAACTGCTAATGCCTAGAATGGCAGGTAAATATGCTCCCAGAGCCCTGACAGCTTGGTGCAGACTCCTGTGCTATGTATAAGAAATCTGGTGTCCCAACCTGGGATTTTGAGTCTGTCATGAGGACACAAAGAAGGAAAGACTGTTTAAATTCATTTCCAGGTTTGGTGGTATCCAGTGTCTAGTTCCCACAACAAAATCAAGAATCTAAATGTCTAAGGATCATGTCACTGATGGCATTATTAATAAGCAGATCGTGCCATGGTATAACTTGCATAAGTCTGTGGCTGCATTTTCTTGAGCCTAGGTCTGTGCCTGGTTCTTCAAACTTTTCATCAATTTCTATAATGTCTATCCAGCAAATATCTTTCCCACTTTATTTAACCTTAATTGGTCTGTGTATCTTATATACTTACAGATTGCCAGAACCAAAAAATAATCATCCACTTACCTCTGTACCACATTATTTCTCTACTCCCTCATTTTTAACAGTTGTGATTATAGCATTAGCGGTCATCTCCCCAAATCCATTTTTTTTTTCCTTCAATTGTAACTAGGCATGTTGTCTCTCAACCAAAATTATATTTCTTAACTTTCCTTGCAGTTACACTAGTTGGTATAACTAAGTTCTTGTTTATGAGACATGAATGGAAATAGTACAACTTCTGTGTCATATTAGTATAAGGAAGATTCTCTCCATTTCATCATCTTCTCTTCTTTGTTATCTAGAATTCAGACATGAGCGTGGAAGTTGAAGCAGCTATTTTAGACCATGACATTGGAAACTATAAGTTGAGAATGGTAGAATGACAAATTAGAAGGAATGTAGGTTTTGGATGAAGTATAGTCTTCAGCTCTGGTCTACTTACCATTGGACCAATATTCACAAAATAAATAAACGTTTATCGTTTTAAAGCCATTGGTATTTCTGACTTTGTGCAGAGCCAAACCTGCTCTCTAACTAATGTGGTCATTGGCATTTTGGACTACACAGCTTCATGCCAGTCATTTTCTTTTTTTTCTTTTTTTTTAAATTAATAATAAATTTTATTTTTATATTCCTCATACAATTTCAACCCCCCCCATTCTGACCCCAGTCCCTCCCCTCCTGCCCCCCACCCCCAAAAAGTGTCTCTGGTTCATAGTTTTTTGTTGATTTTGATTTTCACTTTCTTATAGTTATTCATTTTCCTGGTCCCTTATTTAAGTTTTCTAGATTCCTGCTATGAGTGAGACCATCCTGTATTTTTCTTTTTCTTTCTGGCTTATTTCGCTGAGCATGATCCCTTCCAGCGCCATCCATCTTGCTGCAAATTGCATGTGTTTATCTTTTTTGAATGCTGAGTAATATTCCATGGTGTATATGTACCACATCTTCTTGATCCAGTCATCTATTTTTGGGCATCTGGGCTGTTTCCAAAGCTTAGCTATTGCAAATAGTGCTGCTATAAACATAGGGGTGCAGGTGTTCTTTGGAATTGATGTTTCTGTGTCCTTTGGGTAAATACTTAGGAGTGGAATTGCTGGATCATATGGAAGCTCTATGTTTAGTAGGTCCAGAAATATCCACACACCTCTCCATAGTGGTTGGACCAGTTTGCACTCCCACCAACAGTGCAGAAGAGTTCCTTTTTCTCCACACCCTCGCCAGCATTTGTTGTTGCTAGTTTTTTTAATATGTGCCATTCTCACTGGTGTAAGATGTTATCTCATGGTAGTTTTGATTTCATGCCAGTCATTTTCAACCTAGTGTTTGGTTGAAAAAATATCGCTTCATATGACACCCATTTGAGATTTTTGAAATTCAATCACTTTGTTAGTCAAAGATAATAACTACTTGGTAGGAACAGAATTGAGAAAAAAACAACAGGGGGATTGCTTGGCCACTTCCACCATAACAGCAGAAATAAAAGTGCCAGTATTACATGAAGAGACACAGAAAATTCACATGAGCATAGAAAGGTCAAACCTTAGTTTCATAGGCTGACTGAAAAGTGGTGAGAGGCCTTTTGCTAGTCCTGAGATAATATTGTCATGCTGATTTTCACCCTGAGGTTCATGTCACACTACCTAACTTGAACAAATAAAAGAAAACAACTGTGTTCTGGTGTATGATGCTCACATATGTTATTGACAAAATTGTAGTTGAGGTTATTTTTTTATTAATCATACTGAACAAATGTTCCAGAAGTAAGTCTCTCTTTTTCCAATTAAACATGATCTCTATGCCATAAATTAACCTTAAGAAAGCCTGACGCTGCAGTTATGATCTTCCTTTATTTTCTCAGCTCACAGTTGACCACTTCCATGTGCATAAAATAAAAAGGTA
The DNA here is from genome assembly GCF_014898055.3 of Talpa occidentalis. Lineage (NCBI taxonomy): Eukaryota > Metazoa > Chordata > Mammalia > Eulipotyphla > Talpidae > Talpa > Talpa occidentalis. The sequence continues at coordinate 29,975,934 of NW_023601653.1, forward strand.
GGGAAGCAAATGGCTTTGCTAAACATTTTGGTATGTAGAGAACCCATTACAGCACTGATGCTATGGGACTGCAATCACACTCACATCTGAATGAAACTTGCTGGCTGTAATAAATTACTATGCATGTTAGAGCCTTGATCTGACCCAAATGGTTTCATAATGGGGTATTCCACTATGCCTAAATCTCTGCTTTCTTTGGGGTAAAAGGAAAAATCTGGAATCTTTTTTTTTCCTCATTCATGACTCCTAGTTTATAGCTAGAAGGGGAAAAAAATGGATATCCTCCTTCTGCATTTTTTTTAAGAATGTGAAATTGTATGACTGCCAGGAAGTAATATAAGTGTTTAGACATTTAAACACTATAATTACTAAAATTATTTTGTTAATTTTCCTTATTTATCAGAAATACTAGAATAAGTTTAAATTTAGTTGAAATTGTAAAATATATATATATATATATATATGACATACATAGAGTTATCTATCTCTACTAGAAATTGGAGAGATTTGGTAACTTCTTCCCTTTGTTTTGATACTTATCGGGGCAAGTATATCTTGGTAGCATGAAGATGTCCAACTAAGAACTCTGCTGCCAAAGATGATTACTTTATAGACCTTGCAATATCATTCAAAGGAAGCCCCAGAGATGAGCAAAAAAGATTAATCATAAAGCTTTGAACAGAAGTAAGTAAACCACAGCAAAATGGATAATGTTTCACAAAGAACATGTATTCTTTAGATGCTGGGGTTTCTTCTGTCACGTACATTCCATAATGGCTATAAATTCCTTTATCACTAAATACCCACTGAGCTCTAAACCAAGAAGATGGATGAAACCCTGTCTACACAATATCAATACAGCCAACTTATAATCCATTTGTTTCAACAAGTATTTACAGAATGCAGGTGTTAGGGTAGAAGATAATGATATTTCCTTAGAGAATAAGATACAATCCCTAAAGACTACATGCTTACACTCTTATGGTGATATAGAACCTAAAAAAGACATTTCAATGTGTAAAGAGTGCAGTCATCAGCACACAGGTAGTGAAAATGCCTGGGTTCAAATGCAAACTCTTCCATGTTGTTCAAATTCTCAGTGCCTCAATTTCTTCATCTAAAATGTGAATAATATCTATCATCTAAGATAGGAATAATATCTGTATCTGCCTTCAAGGGTGATTGTGAAGAACAAATGAGAAACCATATTTAAATCACTTAGAACAAACCCTGGTTAGAGTAAATGCTCAATAACTACAAGCTATGGTGACTTTCAAATATTGCGCAGATTTCTTTGGAAACACAAAAGTGAGAAACTTAGCTACAAATGAATGCTATAGGAACGCTTCCTGGGGAGAAGATGCCAGGCAAGGAAGAGAAATGTTTCTGGCAGGAGAAATAATAATAAAAGGCACTGGGATGTGACACCTCATGGTGAGTTCCCCTTGCCTTTCCCGAAATGTAAATTCAGAGGAAGTTCCTCAAAAGTTCAATGTAACCATTTGGTTGTATACATTAAAAGCTGGATGAAAACCTCAGGATTTATTTAGGTACCAGGAACAGGACTGGGGCACATCAGGTCATACAGGCCCCAGAAGCAATGAGAAACCAATGAAATGTTTTATGCAGGTAAATTGCGTGATCTAATTTGCCTTATAAAAAGATCACATTACTTCTGGAAAGGCTATGAGTTGAAGTGGAGTAAGAGCAGAAGTAGAGTCACTACTCAGAAGAATATTACAGTGTATTAGGCAAAAGACCTTTAGGTTAAGCTATAGATTATAGAATTAGATGAAAAGTGTGGATCCAAATAACACTTCAGATGTAAAATTCTCAAGACGATATTGGATTTATCTTTGTAAAGTAAAGTGGAAAGATACAAAATGAATTCATTTTTATATTTGAGAAATGGCTGGTATGGTTCAATTATTTAACCAAAAATATAAAAAACAAAAATATATCAAACCACAGGAACAAGAGATTCCAAGGGGGAGATCATGAGCCCAGACATTATTTGAACAAAATAATTTTGAAATGCTGATCACACATCCAAAGGAAGATACCAAGTGAGTACTTGTGTAACAGGGTGGTCCCCAGGAAAGGGGGAGGTTCCCTGCCCCTCCCAAGGGAGGGTGGAGCTGAGCAGGAAGAGGAGAAGCTGCAGAAGAGACTGAGGAAGGAAGCAGCATGGAGCCAGGAGACCTGGAGGAGGCACATGGAGCCTAGAGACACGTGAAGAAACTGCGCTTGTCTTTGGGTCGTGGACTAGGTGACACAGATGTGGGTGAGACCCGTGGGGAGGTGACAATGGCAGCTTTTATTTTGATGTTGATTTTGTTCTTTTCCTTCCGGGCTTGTCCAGTTGTTTGTGACCCTTTTCTGTGGGTCCCCACTGGAAGATGCTTTAGACTTGTAGCAGGCTTTGGGGCCTTGTTCTGGGCCAATCCCATTTGGATGGACTTTTACCCACGAGGGGACGGGTAACTTTGGGTGCTTCATTTAGAAACTAGACTCTTTGCCTTTCCTGTATTGTTTCCTAGTTTTATTAAAGTTCCTTCCCATTAAAGTCTCATGTGTTTTGTGTTGATGCGGCGGATGGCAGAACCCATTTAGAATAGGCAGGTTTGCGGGGCTTGGGCTGCCCCTCTCCCTGTCCTATAACACTTGGACATTTTTGTGAGGTTCTAAGGAAAGAAGTCTTGGATAGAGTCTTATATGTACACATAATATGGCAGATCCTTAGAGTGGAAAATAAATTGCCCAGGGAGACAAGAAAAGAGGGTCCTAGGATATAACCATAAAGGAGCTTCAGCATTTAAAGATTAGGAGAAAACAAGAAATCAACAAAGGAAAATGAGCAGTAGCCAAAGTGACAAGAAAATCATGGAATTTTAGTTTCATAGAATCCAAGGAAAACCATGCGACCTGTGCCAAACATATCAGAACTAACGAAAGTTCAAGCATGGTCTTTTGAAGACTTTAGGTCCTTGGTGGCCTAGCCAAGAGCCAATCAACAAAATGATATGAGTAGAAGTAGGTGGTTCTGAAATGAAAGGTCCCTGGGAGAAGAGGAAGTCTGACTATGAAAAGCAAGAACCTACTGGTGCAACAGCTGGAAGGTCTTAGTAGATCCTGGGAGGACTTGGGTGGGTTTCTTATGAAGATAGAAGAGACTAAAGCATATTTAAATGGCTGGCATATATGAATGGATTGCAACTAAGCACAGGCTTTTCAACTTTTAAGATAGTTCAACCATTCCTACTTTTGAGAAACCTTTCCTGATACTTGGAACAAAGTTAGGCTGTGTGTCCATGCAAAAATGTCTGCAAAACTCTATTACTATTGCTGAAATTACTATTTTATTTGTTGCTTCACTCATTAATATAAAATGTATTTAATTACTCATTAATATAAAATGTATTTAATATAAAATGTATTTAATTTAAGTAGATGGGGAATCCCATCTACTTCCATGACTGATACGCTCAATTCACTAGTCAAATGATAAGGTTTAACCCATGAACAAAGCCGATTCCACTTAATAAACACAAATGTCCAATTCTCTCTATTTAAAAAAAAAAAAAAGCCTGGCCAGAGAGAAAGATGATAGCCTTTCTAAAAGACCAAGATAAAGAGATTTCTATTTTATCCTTGAATATATTAAAATGTGTGAGGACAGCCTAAAGAATTTCTTCTCTTGGGACTCCCCTGGTAGTGCAGCTGTTGAGTGCTGGGCTGCGAAGCCCAGGGTCTCACATGGCGCGACAAAACTCTCCTGCCATGCCCGCTGCTCCCCTCTGCAGTGTATTTAGTCAGTCTACCTGTTCTGTTTCCCGCTCTGGCTCTGGTGAATTCTCTCACCCTCCCGCACTTCTGACTATACTAAGTGCTTGTATAAATAAATTAATAAATAAATCTTTAAAAAAAAAGAATTTCTTCTCTTTCCTGAAAGTACTATATTTTATGCATTTTTGTATCCTCCACTGACTCCAACAAGATACTGAACATAAACTAGAGAGATCAATATGTATTTATTCATAGATCTTTCTTTCAATTGCATGAATTTTTTTTCATACAAAACAAAAATCATTGCCAATGAATTTTGTGGTTAAACAGTTCTCTTTAGCATTAGTTGAACAGCTTGTATCACCCATCAAATTGACAAAAGAATGTTCACACAAAACACCAGGTAAATGAATCATAGTGGGTAAGACCATCCATTTGCCACATAAAACAGATGTATTGGTCTCTTTGCAACACACAATTTACTTTAACTGTTGGTTAATTAAATTGCCAACTTAAGTTCTAATTGTTTAAATTTGTTGGTGTTAGAAACTGATAATAAAGTTAATTTGTTCCCAGGAACACCTCTGATAGGCAAAAAAGTTAGGTAGTAGCATAGAAACATGACTTTTTCTAGGAAGAAAAATTTACAAGGTAACCAATCTATTATTGTCTCTGTGATGAATCAGAACAGGACATCTCCTTTCTATGCAAAGTACAGTCATTTTATTTTGTTTATGCTGCGCCTCCTGCCTCAGGCACAGATATACAAAGAGCTAAAAAGTCAGAAAAACAGCTAGAACTCCAGCATTGCAACCTTCAGTCTTTCCTCTCTAGCAAAACTTAGCAAAAATTGCCATTTCCTTTTCCAGTATATCAGACAAGTGGCACTAAATGAACATTTGTCTGGCAGAAGTCACCGATTCTTCTATATTGGTGTTTTCAGAAATAAAATAATAGTTTGTGAAAGAAAAAATTTAAGAGGGCACATTTAAAGCTATGAATCCAGGACAATTCTTCCTTTAAAGCATGTATCCTGTCATTAGGAGAAGGACACTTTTAGGTTTGGAGCAGAGAAAAGCCCTGCTCTCAGTCATTCTGGCACATCTTAGAACCAGAGGGAAGTTGAGAATCGCACCCTTATGTCAAGCTATGAAATAAAGCTGCTGTGTAGTAATGTCTGTATTATTTCTGGTAAAATTGGTTATGTGAGCACATTAATCTAGTTTTCCTTCCAAAGTTCCACTGAGCTGATCAATAGATATTCAAATTAGAAATATTGCCTTCATATGATTTTGTATGAACGAAATTTCATACTAACAGAGAGCTCCATTGCTTCATACCAGAAATGAAAAAGAATGGAAAGAGTGTGTGGGAATCAAAAATAAGTAAGAAGATACTTCAACAACCCTTATTAACTACAGACAAGATCCAGAGACAAGAGTATAAATCATGGCCATGGGTAGGCTGCTTCTTCTTTGCCTTTGCATACTAAAAGCACAGGACCCACATCTAACATTGGAAGATTTCATGGTTTGCTTCTAGAAAAGGCATAGCTAAAGCAAACATGGAAGTAGGCACATAGTGTATGAGAGACAGTCTATAAGGTAGAGCAGAGATATAGCTTCATGCCTTGGTGCCCTGCACCATCAGCTCCCTCTCTGATCCTTGCATACTGGTGATACACTGTGATATTTTTAATTTAGTTCTTTGCTTTTTCCCTACTTCCTTCTGCCTAGACTCAAAAGACCTCTGTGAAACATTTGGGGAGAACAGGAAGCCTACCAATTTCTAACAGAACCCACTCAACTCCTACAAAAGTTGGCAAGCATAGGCACCCTTCTGGAAGTAAAAGAAAACTGAAAAATTATGAGACCTAAAAATTTGTGGAGTATAAATGAAGGGAAGAATTTTGAAAAGTACACACTTATATAGAGTTTCAACAGGTATTTTTTGAGTACTTGCCAGATGTCAGTCATTGTGATAGTTTAAAAAGAGAAAACAAGAGTACTGATACCTTTCTCTTTCTGAGGAAGAAGTGACTGCCTCATATATTCATTATTTATCAAATAAATCTTTAGGCCTCCCAGGTGGCGCAGCAGGTTGAGCACAGTGCTGTGAAGCTGTCCTCAGCCTCTGAGCACAGGTCCGATTCCTGGCCAGCCAGGGAGATTCCCACATGGTGCGGCAGACCTCTCCTGTCATGCCTGCTGCTCCCCTCAGCTGTGCTTTTGGTCCTTCTGCATGTTCTGCCTCTGCTCTGTCTCTGGTGAATCTCTCATCCTCCCATGCCTCTGGCCTGTACCCCAGCTATTGTATAAATAAAAAAATAAATCTTTAAAAAAAAAAGAAAATATCTAATCCATGAATTAGCAAGGTTCCAGGGACCACTGAGTTGATAGTGAAGTAGATAATAAGGTAAGATTAAGAATTAGTTGGGAATGAAAACATAGTCACTAAATTAGAAAACAATGGACACAGATAAAAATGGAAAATCAAAACAATAAGCTACAAGATATGTTTGAAAAATTCATCCAGAACTCCAATAAAAATTCTAAAAAGTGCAAACTCTGAGAGAAAACAGGAGCAAAAGGAAGAAAGAGAGATATCCTTCAACCTACGATTAGCAGGAATTTCAAAAAGAAAGAAATCAATAACCAAAGCTATGACACAGGGAAAAATTGCTGACGTAAGGAGATCTCTATTCTTTGCGAAATTGATAAATTGTTTCTCATGTTCATATGAAAATTATAAGGACCTAAAAAAGCCCCCCAAACTTAAAAAACAGCAAAGTTAGAAGATTAACACAATCTGATTATAAGACTTCCTATAAAGCCATCTTATTCAGTACATGTGTGGTATTGATCTAATGATAGACAAATGCATCAGGATAGCAGGCAGACTCCAAAAGGGACTTAGCCTTCATGTTCAAAAGATTTCTGACAGGGCCTCCCCTGGTGGCGCAGAGGTTGAGCGCTGGGCTTCAAAGCTGCCTGCAGCCTCTGCAACACCAGTTCGATCCCTGGCCACTGGTGAGGGTCCCACATGGCTCACAGATCTCTGTTGCCATGCCCACTTCTCCCCTCAGCAGTGTATTTCATCAGTCTGCCTGTTCTGTTCCCTCCTCTGTCTCTGGTGAATTCTCTCACCCTCCCGTGCTTCTGACTGTACCCAGTGCTTGTATAAGTAAATAAATAAATAAATATATATAAAAAAGATTTCTGACAAAGGCAAAAAAAATCACTTCTGAGGAGAAAAGGAAAATCTTTTCAACAAATAGAGAAGAAATAACTGGATATTTATATGGGAAAGAAAGTCTCTATCCTTATGTGGAGTACCATAAAAAAAATTCAGAGTAGAATGCAGGCCCCAATTTATAAACTATCATCATAAAACTTCTACAAGAAAACACAGAACATTTTTCACAAGTATATTGAGTCAAGCAAAATTTTTATAAATCATTCATTAGCTATTAAAGAAAAGAATTGAAAAATTTTTATCAAAATGTAAAACTGATGCTCATCAAAAGACCCTATCATGTAAATAACTAGGCAAAACACAAATTGGGAAAAATGCAATACTAATATATAGCAAGATATATATATTCAGAATATATAAGACATTCCTAAAAGTCAAAATATAATCATAAATGAGACTAAAAAAATGAACAAAAGACTTGGACACTTCACAAATAAGATACATAATAAATGGCATGACATGTTTTGCCTCTATTTTCTATGTATTTTATGATTTCAAATCTTAGATCAACGTTTACCCATTTTGAGTTCATTTTTGTGTAAGGTGTGAGATGGTGATCTAATTTAATTTTTTGGCACGTCGCTGTTTAGTTTTCCCAACACCATTTGTTGAGGAGACTTTCCTTTCTTCATTATTTAACCTTGCCTCCTTTGTCACAAATTAACTGTCCATATAAGTGTAGGTCACTTCTATTCCATTGGCCTGTGTGTCTGTATTTGTTCCAGTACCATATAGTATAGTTTTGATTACCACAGCTGAGTATTAAAGTTTGAAGACTAGGGGTGTGATATAACTGCTCATTTTTTTTTTTTTTGGTCAGGATTGCTTTGGTTATTTGGGGTCTTAAGCCTCCATATAATTCTCTCCAATCATATTCTCCTGGCCTTTCACCCTTTCAGGCATCTATTCTGCTCCTCATATTAATTTTCTAGTCACCATCTTTCACAATGTCCTATCATCATCTTTCAGCCCTGGAGAACATGCTATTCCCTAGCAATATCCTTAACACATAACCAAAAGGGAGCAAGGCCTACATGAGAGTTGCTCCTTTACCTGTTAGACAGCCTTGGGCCCAGACTTAGAACATTGGTACACATGAAACCAAAAAGAGAGAGGAGTGAAAACCATGATGATACTCTTACAAATGGACACTGGATAGTAAATCTTCTGCTTCCCCCAATGAGGCCCTCCTGGCCATTTGGATAATGCAGAATCTTACAGTGAACACAACGTACACTTAGTCTGGTCTCCCTACCATATATTCAATCTTTCTTCCACATGACAGGCTTTAAAATACGTGATAGTAGCTATCATGGATCCTCTGTCTTCTTTCCTCTAGGCTAAGTCTCCCTTGATCCTTCAATTAGAAAGTAAGTATGCCTGAATGGAGCCATTTGAACAAAATTCCCAGCAGCCTCATTGAAGCAGGGAACCCCATCTGTAGCCATCAGTATAAACATTAAATATGGAAATCCCTTCGGTAGCATCTACAACACAGCCATCAATACAGTGGGTTCTGTTGAACAGTCATCAGCATTGAAATGATGCAAATTACACAAATTAAAAGGCTGCACTGAGATGAAAAAAAAAGATTGCTTTGTTTTGCAAATAAACTGTTTGGCATTGTTCATAATGGTTTTCTAGGTATTAGTCTTATTCTCCAGGAAATTGTAGCTCTTTGAGGATAGAACCAGTATATCCTTACTTCCAACAACCATCCTGCTGAGACATGGGCACACAGTTTGTACTTATACATCCTAAAGGAGATGTTGTGGATTGAATGCATGCTTCACTCCACCACCTTTATTTTATTTTTTTTTTTTGTTTCTCAAAATGTATTTATTTATTTATTTATTTATTTATTTATTTATTTTAAATAATAAATTTTATTTTTATATTCCCCCATACAACTGCAAACGCCCCATTCTGACCCCAATCCTTCCCCTCCCGCGCCCCACCCCCCAAAAAGTGTCTCTGGTTCATAGTTTTTTGTTGATTTTGATTTTCACTTTCTTATATTCATTTTCCTGGTCCCTTATTTAAGTTTTCTAGATTCCTGCTATGAGTGAGACTCCACCACCTTTAAAGCCAAGTATAAAGGTGTGTACCAAATCCTGCACTGGGGTATACAGTTTGTGCTAAAGTACAAGCAAAAACCAACATGATGAATGGTGGAAATTCAAGATGAAAGAAATTCACTTTTATGCAAAATTAATGTATGTTTTTGTAGGCTTGGTCATTATTAGATGTAGGTGGGGAAGAGACATGCTTAAGGAACGTCACTTGAGTTTCTAGGCTTGAATAACAGGAAATTATACAGAAATGGGGGAAAATGAAGGAGAGATTGTCGTTGTGATTAATTTCTCTAATGTATTCCTTCTGAACTATTAATCTAAGCCAGTAGCTCTAAATAGAGCATGATTTCCCCCCAGTAGGGGTTCTTGGGAAATTTGAGGTGGGGAAGTTTGGGGTTTTCCTATCAACTGGGAAGCACTGCTGGTATTTTTTATTTGATATCCCAGATGGTAAACATCCATAGATGCATTATGACAGTCTCACAAAACAGATTTGAATTGTTTTATCTGGGCACCAATGCACCCCTACTAAGAAATCCTGGTGTAGGTCTATCATCATTCCATTCCATTTGAAACAAAAATTGATTTACTTACATTTTAAGATATTAGGGAATAATAATAGGTATCTCTAACTGGATATTATGAAGTTTAATTGGATCTCCTATTTTCTTTTTCAGTGATAGAGTACTTCCTATTTTCGACTACATCAAGATAGTACTGGAAGAATTCATTTTTCATTTTTTGTGCCATCCTGCTGTTCTATTCACCCCGTTGCACTAACCAACCCCACAAGAGGCTAGACATCAGGATATCTATTTTCCATTCTCACCTAAGATTTACTAAAATAAAATGAAGCCATGCTCAATAGCTGTATTAAGCAACAATTGTAAATTTTCTTTACAGGGGTATATAGGGCTGCCCTCTTCTCAACTCTAGAAACTGTGTATAAAATATTCTTCTGCAAAGCACTATATTTAAAGGTGTTGTATTAACACCTAGAATATGACATTAATATAAAGAAAAAAGATTTGGTGTTTCTAACTGCAGAGAAAATAAGAAGCCAACTCTCCTGAGAGCAATGAAATGGACAAATACCCTCTGTGTCATTCACCGTAGGCAAGAAATGTAGTAAAGGAGAAATGTAAATCAGTTGCTCAGATGGTCGTGGAAAAATTGTGACTGTTATGGTTAGCCAATAATACAGATAAAAAATGAGATCACCACTACATTTGTCTTCAAAACCTTTTTCTCTCTTGAACATATAATATTCTGATGCCTTTATTGCACAGATATAATGCAATTCTTTTTATCCTTACTTAACAATGTGCTTAAAGAGGGGTTGTAATTAGAGACAGACAGGCAGCAGTAAGCAGTAAGAGGGAGAATGATCTTTTATTCATTCAAAATGTTAAAGATGTCTACCTTTTAAGATTATGTTGACTTGAGAATTTTTTTCAGCTCTGAAGGAATATGTTTAAATCATTAGAGTACACTAAATAGTTTTCAGATGTAATTATACCAAAGAACGATTACACAAAATAAAACTCAACTTTTGTATACATAGATACCATTTACTAATATATATTGAAAAGATATTTTAGGTTCTGCATTGTCTAAGCAGTGCGGCTAGAATGTGATTTGATTCATGAGTGCAACGTTATCCTGATAAGACTTCATTATTCTGCATTCCCCTTACATGCTCCCTTGAAGAGACAATAGAATGTCCAATAAAGCTTGAATCAATAGAATAAGACAAATTTGCACTGGCAAAATGCCTGCTTGTCATTGTTGCAGAAGTAAAATTAAAGCTTCAAGATGCTTACTTAATCTACATTTTGATAAATTCCACTCAACATCAGATTTTCTACTATTTTTGACCAGTTCCAATGTTGTCTTTAAGGTTCAAAAATAGAATTGGAATCACATTATTCCAAATTGCTTATTTAATCCTTTCCACATTTATTTGAAGAATATAAGTATTTACTTAGTATAAATAAAGTATAAATTATTCTATGTTATGGATGTAATCTAAAATATACGAGCAGCCCATTATAACTTTATTCTAGAATGAATTACTATATGGCATGCATAAATATATGTGCTCAAATTAAAAATTTGCCCTACAATTTCTTTGTAGAAAATTCTAAATATGGAATTGGGTTATTTAAAAATGTCAAATATAGGTAAGGGAAAAGTTAAAAATTCTTAAGCAGCAGGTTCAAAATTAAGGTTATATAATTATAAAAATATAGAGAACAGCCCATATGAATCAAGTACTTCAAACCTTTCAACCTCATTTAAAAATGAAATATGATGAAATATTTAAACTTATTCAGAAAAATTTCTGAATTCTCTTAAGCAAGTTCTTAATACTTTTATCTCTTTACATATTCACACTCATTCACCATTTATTAAACCCTTACTACACACTAGGATCTGATAAAAGTTTCAAAAAAAATAATTGAATGACTTTTTCATAATCATTATATATGTATATAATGTTAGATATTAAATGTCATATATAGCACACACTTTACTATTCTACTTTCTGCCTATTCATAAAAAACATAAAATATATATTGATATAATTAGTCAGCTGGCAAAGTAAGCATGATAATAGTGTCTGGCTTAGCACTTTCCATACCTACGAGAGAAAGCTTTGGAGTTGCAGTCTCCCTGGGGGAGATGCTGTCACACACGCCTTTCGGGAAGGATTAAGAAACTCAGAGCAGCTGGGACTCATTTTCAAATATAAAACTGGCATGAAAGGCTTACATGAATGACTAAAATTCTAAGTTCATATAAGCTGGAAGAGCCTAAGAAAGGGATGCATTAGCCTTGGTGTTAAACCAAAGAAAATTGATTAGATCATAAAATGGGCAGATTTACCTTCTGACTCTTGTAAGCCCTCGAGAATGAAAAACAAAATCTTTGTCCCTAGTTATCAGTCCTTTTGCATAACATAGTTGGGAGATGATAAGAATTAAAGGTTATGTAAGAAATGCCACAGGTTAAACTAAAATAATCAAAACTGTGATTTGTGTTAAAATCTTCCACAATATTAGACAACACCCCATATGGAATGCCAGAGAGCGGGTGTACATGGTGACTTTACCCACTCGTTACTATGAGCCAATGAAGGATTTCTGCTCCCATCTTACCAATCAAATATGTCATTCTTCTTCACAAAGAAACTAGTGTACAGGGAAAATTTCCTTTCAATACTGCCTGTCAGAGTTTTGGGCTCAGTTCCCCCCAAAAAATCAAAAGGTGACTAACTGTCCCTCAGAAACTATTTTTGTGAAAATTTATTAAATGCTTTCATATTGCTTATACATTCTTGGGGGGAACTATCATTTTTCCAGAATACTTTCCAAAATTAATAACTTGCCCAGATCAGACCACTCAGCCAGTTTCTCCCTTCCCTAGTGAAAGACACTAACAATTATGATGATGACATCAACCATCTGTTCTATTGACTTGATGGAAAGTCATCATAAGACAAATAAATTTTATCAAATATATCATCTCATGTGTGTGTATGAACACTTGTCTAGTGAGAACCTCTGTTGCTAAGTGGCAGTTCAGAGCATCCTAAGGGATACTGGCCCACGTATCAATGCTGAAGGAGGCTTTCTTACCAGGTTATTTCATGCCTACATTCACCCATCATATCCTAGGCAGAATTTAAAGCACCGGAGCAAAGGGCAAAGTCTTACAGACTTTCATTTTGGAAGGTAGTTATAGTCAACAAGCAAAAGAAACACATCAGCAAGAGAAGTTTGTGCAGCAATAGAATAATGGAAAACACTAAGGCTACTGGATGTGTTAGTGGAGATCACCAACTAGAGACAGGTGAAGGGAATGGCTTTGGATTAAAGGATGAAAAAAATCTTTCTAAGGAAAAACCATTTAGAGAGAGGAATATACTTCTAATATAAGCCTGAACAATAGCACATTAAAACTGTTAAGATACACAAAGGCCTAGAAATGAGAAATTACAGTTTCAGTTTTTATAGAAGCCAGTCTATTTTTTTTCCAAGAAAATCACTCTATAAGATGTTACCATCAGTTAAACAGCTTACTCCTTTGTAAATAACACATGGTAAACCAGTGGGGAATGGCATCCGACTAATGATGAATCCTGTGGTGTTGATCCATGATGAGGGATGAATGAATGAACACACACCCAGTGCCTACTAAATGCCAGGCACTAGTAAAAGGTTCTTTTATGTTCTGCTTATGCTGAACAAATACATGCATTGTTAATTCAGCAAATTTATATCACGTACCTCTATGTGCCAGTCATTTTACGTCAGATTAGATTCAGTATGAACCTGATACAGTATTATCTACAGAGTTTTAGTCCAGGCTTAGGGAAGTGAACAATTAAACAGGCAACTGTCATGCAGCCTGATCAGTACCATCAATAAATTATAGTAAGATTGAGGCACTACACGTGCATGTGGAGTTGCTCTTAGGCCACTTAGGATATATAGGAAATCCAGAAGATACATAGGAACTAACCAGAAGATATATAGGAAATACTTGAGAGTGGTCTGGAGAAGGAGAATCTCAAGGATGGTACAGAAAGTGAGGAAAACTGAAGAGTTAATGTAACCAGAGATAATGTAACCAGTCTGCACTGCATGGCAAAAATGGCATTTTTCTTATAGCTGCTTAAACAGCAGAAACTGTTAGAAAAACATGGTGGATTTACCCACTTGCACCAAAAGCTGCTACCAGTGGGCAACCCCTCCCTCAGGTGCCAGTCAGGTTAAATGGTCCAATCCAGAGGTAGGTGGGGTGGGTGACCTTAAAATGGATAATAAGGAATTACAGGAGCGATCCCTGGATCCCGAGAGCCAATCCCCATACTAGATTTGTTGCACTCTGTGCCTGACCTTGGCAAGAAGAAGGAAGAAGACTTAGTAATTGAGCTCCAAAGAGAGAGAAGCAGAAGAGTTTTTCAGGGACCGGGAGGCTGGGCCTGCCTCAGTTCTTGTCACTGCTGTTGCTTGGAAGGAGAGTTGAGGGTCCATGCCTGGTATTTCAGAGAGCAGTTTGTCCAAACGCAGGACTGTCATTTGGTGCTGCTGCACTTGCTGTTTTCTGTTTCAGCATCCAGTGCTGTTTATGCGGACTGTTGCTGCAGGCTGCTGCAGCATTGTCTCAGCTGCCCGCCTGTGAGTGCTGACGCCTGCTGTGTGCTCCATGCCCTTGTTGGCAAGTTGGTGCCATCTTGAAGGTGTGGCCTTTTGTTTGGGACTTCTGAACACTGTGGACTCTATCTAGGGTGAGATAACCAGCCACTTATGGTCTTAGTAACTTTTTGTTTCCCCTGTTTGTTAAATAAGCCCCATTATTGTTGTTCTTTGAACCTGAGTGGTCTTGCATTGTGCATGGGTGAAGAACTCACAGACAGTGACCTGTATTCTACTGGGCTTGTCCTTGGATGGTTACAGTACCTATCTAGCTCTGCTTCACTAAGACTACACAATCAGCAACAATAGATCACACAGAGTTTTGTATGTTGAGTTTAAGGAATTTGGATTTTAGGTGGGGGCAACAGAGAAACACTAAATAGCATTAAGCAGAAAAATGACATGACAGATTTCTTAATTTAAAGAAAAAAAGTCTCTAACTTCAACATGGAGAATCTAAAGTGGGGAAGAGAGGAAAGTTGAACACAAAGTGAACATAATCCATTCAAGTAGTTTGCTATGAAAACTTGAAAGCCTCCACTAAGCTGGATTTTGACCCAAATCTCACAGTGCATTGCTTTAAATGAGCTTAACCCTTACTTAAAAACTTTACTCATATTTTTAATCTGAGGTGGTGGATTTAATCACATTAGGCTGCATTGCATTACTACTTCATATATTTTGAAATGTGATTTTTTTCACTGAGTCAGCATGGCCATATTGCTTAGCTCAGGAAAACATGTCAATCCTTATGCCCCTCAAAACTGCCATTAACATGCATGGCATCAGATTTTTCTAGGTGATGTGAAATTGAATCATGACTCTTTGCCATGTATTCTAATCAACTAGCTACTCGGCTCACTGTTTTCAAATGGTAATCAACTCGGCTTCAAATGAACAGTCACATATTCAACTTGCTCCATGAATTCCATGAATGCATTTACCATTACAAGTTATAATTATATTACCTTCAGAAGTCATTTACAGCAACTGAGCAAACTAAGAAAAATTCTATGAGTCTTGTGTCACAATGCAATTAAACAATATGAACCACAAGTCTCTGCTTTATATTCTAGAATTTAGTTATGAAGTTATATTTTCTCAAAGATGCTATTTTGGGAACACATACAGACATTGTTCAGGTTATAACTTTATATGTTTAAATTATGGGCCACTAAACAAAATTAACAGATAACACATTATATTTTGTTATGTGACATATTAAATACATCTTTAACAGAGAGAAATCTGCTCTTTCAAATGAGAAGCAGGTAGAAATGTCTATAGGGAAATATGCTTGGGAAGAGGCAATTGATACTTCTGCAACACTTTTATGTGTTTTCACCTCTTTCTTTCTTTTTTTTTAAAGATTTATTTTTATTTATTTATTTATACAAGCACTGGGTACAGTCAGAAGCACAGGAGGGTGAGAGAATTCACCAGAGCCAGAGCAGGGAGCAGAGCAGGCAGAAGGACCGAAGTACACTGCTGAGGGGAGCAGCGGGCTGCAGGAGAGGTCTGCGCGCCATGTGGGACCCTCCTCCAGTGGCCGGGGAGCAGCTGGGGATTGAACTGGTGCCACAGAGGCTGCGGGCAGCTTTGCAACCCAGCGCTCAACCGCTGTGCCACCAGGGAGGCCCCTGTTTTCACCTATTTCATCTGTCATCCTAAATACTTGTTAGAAGAACCCATCTTCCTCTGATCAGAATCCTCCAGTTACAGAGAGTTAGGTACTCACAAAAGTAAATATAGTGTTAAATATTTCAATTATCCATTGCAGCACAACATTTCACCCTCAAAACTTTAGGAGCTTAAAACAACCACTATTTATAAACTTGAAGAATTCTGTGAGTTGACCTGACATTTCTGCCTCTGTGGTTATGACCGGGGCCCTGGGTTAGGTGGAAGGTGTACGGCAGCCTCACTCACACAGCAGAGTTGGTGCTCACTGCTGGCCAGGAGCTCAGTTTGGAGTGCTGGCCAGAGGATTGGTTCTTCCTAAGGACTCCTCTCTGCATGACTGCTAGGATTGCTCATAGCATATCAACTGGGTTTCATGAACAAGAAAAGTAAGAAGGGCATTCCAAAGTATAAACCTAGCATTTGAACACTTATTGTGGTAGGTAAAATAATATACTCCCAAAGAAATCCATTCTCTAATCCCTAAAACCTACAAATAGGCTACTTTACATGGCAGAAGAGATTTTGCAGATGTGATTAAATTAAAATAAGATGGGAAGATTAGCTTGGATTATCTAGCTAGATCCAATGTAATCATGGGAGTTTTTATAAGAGGGAGGCAAGAATAAGAGAGATTGAAAGGTATTATGCTGATGGCTTTGAAAACGGAGAAAGGGGTAATGAGCCAAGGGATGAAGGTAACTTTTAGAAGCTGGACAAGGCAAGGAAATAGATTCTCCCCCTAGAGCATCCAGAATAATGTGCTCATGCTAACACCTTGATTTTAGCCTGGTGAGACTTCTCACCTACAGAACTATAAACTATTAAGTTTGTTTTGCTTTAAACCAGTAAATTTGTGTAATTTGTTGAAATAGTAATAGGAAACTAATACATTTGTTAAGCTTCTTTCTTTATACCATTTGATTATATCACAAGACTAAAGACCAGGACCACTGAAATGAATTTATGGAATTCTGGCTCATTGTAACAATCCACTACCAAAATAACAATCTATCACAAGAATTATTTCAAGTTCTTCCTGTGATTTAGTTTTCTATTGCTGCTATAACAAATTACCACAAACTTAGTGACTTAAAATAACACAAATGTATTATCTCACAGTTATTATAGGGCACAAATCTGACTTGAGTTTTATCAGGCCTACAATTCAGCTGCATTGCTTACAAGAAGAGTTCAATTCCAGGCCTCCCTGGTGGCACAAGAGGTTGAGCACAGCACTATGAAACTGTCTGCAACCTCTGCAGCACAAGTTCCATCCCCGGCCAGCCAGGGAGCTACCCATATGGTGCAGCAGACTTTGCCTTGCCCACTGCTCCCCTCAGCAGTGTATTTTAGTCAATCTGCCTGTTCTGCTCCCACTCTGTCTCTGGTGCATCCTCTCACCTCCCACACCTCTGGCCTGTATACATAAATAAATCTTAAAAAAAAAAAAGAGCTCAATCCCAAACTCATTCATGTTGTTGGCTAACTTCTGTTTCATAGGGTTTTAACACTGAGGTCCCTATTTTTCCTCTTAGGGCCATACTTAGCTCTAAAGTTTTCTCTCCAGTCCTCGCATGTGACCCCCTGGATCTCACAACCTCCAACAGCACATTGAATCCTTCTCACACTTGAAATTCTCATTTTTTCCTTCTACTACATTGTCCTCTAGTTGGAGAAAGTTCTCTGTTTTTAAGGGCTCGTGTGCTTAGATTAGACTCACCCATGATAAGTTCTCTATCTTAACATCTGTAAACTTTATCTCTGCAAAGTTCTATTTGCCATTTAACATAACATATTAACAGTTTCTGGTTTAAGACACAGAAGTCTTTGGGAGTCATTATTCTTCTTATGACAGTTCTCTAAAACCAGAATCTCCATCCCAGGAGAGGCCAGAAGTGCAGCACCAATCTATTCTGTACCCTATCTAGAAATAAACCTCAAAGACACAATTAGCATAGACACTCATCATCATTCAGCTGTTCACTTGCTCCAGCAGCATCTCCAGGAGACAATTTATTTGAGATGTTACCCCTCTGAAATTAGTCATGGTTGGGCATTTCATAACCAACTCTGATCCATCATTAAAGGGCAAGGCTTCTCAAAATAGCAACAATACTCTTCTTCCTAAGGACTGGGTTAGGTGGAAGGTGTACGGCAGCCTCACTCACACAGCAGAGTTGGTGCTCACTGCTGGCCAGGAGCTCAGTTTGGAGTGCTGGCCAGAGGATTGGTTCTTCCTAAGGACTCCTCTCTGCTATACACATACAATTGCTCTTAATAATGAAGCAGAACAACTCAAAAATTGATTCAAAATGATCTCATGGGGGACCTCCCTGGTGGCGCAAGGGGTTAAGCACCACATTTGAAGCAATCTGAAGCCTCTGCAGCATGGCTCGATTCCCGGCCTGCCAGGGAGCAACCCACATGGCGAAGCAGACCTCTCCATCTCATCCGCTGCTCCCCTCAGCAGTGTGTTTCAGTCAGTCTGCCTGTTCTGCTCCCCACTCTGTCTTTGGTGAATCCTCTCACTCCCCACATCTCTGGCCTGTGCCCCAGCTCTTGTATGCATAAATAAATAAATCTTTAAAAAAAAAAAAAAGATCTCATGGCACCTATGATAGACTGTGTACCTACAGCGTTGCTTGCATTTTCATATCCCTGTTTACTTATAAAGATTTTGGACATTTTATTTCTGCTCTGAATTGACAAGTGGCTCCTTCGTTGCCAAATGTAATGTAATTAAAGCATGCAGGGTAAATTGTGATGATCCTGTGTGATAAACTTGAAAAATGTCTCATAGATACATAGAGATAAAGGTGTATTTGGTGGGTTGAAACAACAATAATTTTTAAATAATCCAGATATCTTATTGATTCATTTCAAAATAATAATTATTAAAATTATATTGGAGATTCAAGGACAATCTTGAGAAAACAAAGCCATGAGAATTAAGCTAAGGAATATTTAAAAAATTCCAAAGTTAGTTAGGAGAATTTTATTTCAACATGCATGTTAGCTGTTATTCAACTAGTAAAGAAATATATTCATGAATGAGCTGGTAGAAGAAGGAAAGAGCATGGTATTTCACAGAAACTTTCTTATCAGCGATGCAAATTTAAGTTCTATTTCCCCAGAGAAAATTTCAGAGCACACTTCTGCCACCAACAATGACAGAGACAATTTAGGGAATATTAGAGCAGAGTGGAAAGAACTAAGTTTGGAAGATTTTGGTCTAACTTGACAGTGAGGTGGAAGGGAGCCTCCTTCTGGTCAGTTAAATAGAAGAGAATTTTGTTTTTCACTGAAAGTTCTTTGCCTATTTACAGCTGAAATGGCAATTAATTCCTTTTATTGAAAAGATCCTTCAGCATTAATAAAGGAAGAGCAAAGAAAATAATTACTACTGCACTGAAATGTGCCCAGACACATACTTCCAAGGAGGTTCTGCACTGTTTTAATAACTTGGTAATCATTTTACACAACTATAAAATGCCAAAAACTAGGAATCATTTTACATAATTATCAAATGCTAAAAACACAGCCTACACATTAAATAAATTCTCAAATTATGGGTAGAATTAGGACAAATTCTATAAGCTAAACAACTTGAAAATGATTTTTAAATGACCTTTACTTTCATCAAATATTCATTAATATAGTGTAGATTAGATGCAGTCTTCATATGTACATATATTTTTAAATATGCAATGCTTCACAAATGTGTGAGTCATCCTAGTGCAAGGGCCATGTAATCTTCAACGCATCATTCCAATTTTATATGTGCTGCCAAAGCTAGTTCTAGATTAATATTCATTATAATAAATGTACTATTGGAGCATAAATCCTTATTTGTATATTTTAATTTACAAATACATCAATTTGATTAATGGAGTCATTTTTCTCTCCAATCACGTTATATCACATTCATAACTGAATCCCTGAAGTAAATTTTCAGCTCAATCAAAAACATCTTGCCAAAAGAGTGTTTGGCACACAGTAGGTGGTCAATAAATATTGAAAATAACAAACATGCATTCTAGCAAGGCATATTACAGTATAGATTTTCAGCCACCTACAAACTCTTTAATTGAAATGTTAATAGAAGTCCAGTTAGTCACTCATCCAACTCACCTGAGAGTTGCTTCTCTTTCATTAATTGAAATGCATTCTGGAAAGAGACATTAATTAATATCAATCAAACTTACTACAAAATTAAAGTAGTGCTATAGTTAATGTACTTTGAGACCATATAATAATAATTTAAAGTCACTGCATGCCTTGATCCCTCAGTTTATGATGATATTTAATTGCATGTCATAATGTGGAAATAATCCAGAAGAATCAAAGTAGATGGGGCTCCAGTGCATCCTTTTAACTAAACTGGGAAGGCTTCCTGAATTCTCATTCACAGATATCTAATAGGGGGTGTTCCCCTGTACTATGTCAGGCACTGGGTACACAGAGGTGAAAAGACAAATGATTCATCCTCAAGAAGTTTTATGCTTAATATCCTTAAGTATAACAAGGTATTATCTGTGCTGAGACAGAATAAAAACACAAATGATGCGGTTGTGGGTACAGAATTAGGTATAGAGGAGAAAAACTGAGGAAAGTATTCCCATTATACCTAAGCACATCAGTTCCCTGCTGCAAATGCCATCGTTCATGCAAACTGAATGCAGGAGAAGGCCCTGGGACTACCTGAGAATGAGTCATGATGCTAGCATTGTCTGTAAAAAGTCATTCCTTAGCCATGAAGCATAGACTTTCAAACACCAGAAAGCAAATAACAGACTATAACTTCCTACTGGGTGCCATATATGGGCACATCTAATCACACATGCTATACTGCTTTATGCTCTAGATATTGTTTTCACTTTGGTATTTATTCACCAGTGTCAGTAATACACAAGGTCTTGGGAATCTGACTCACCTGAATAAAAGCTCCCTAACCCTTACTTCCCCACCCAACTCTCCAAAGAGATCTGTATGTCCTGTGTAAATACATTCCTGGAGGTATGTTCCCAAATCCCAAATTATCTGAACTCAAGGAGTCACTAAGTTTTCTCTAACCACTGCCTCCCTCTCAGGCAACCCCCCCATTGGTTATGAGCATCATTTTTTTAAAAGATTCATTTATATATACAAGAACCGGGGTACAGTCCAGATGCGCGGGAGGGTGAGAAGATTCACCAGAGACAGAGCTGGGAACAGAACAGGCAGACTGATGAAATACACTGCTGAGGGGAGCAGCGGTCGAGACAGGAGAAGCCTGCCGTGCCATGTGGGTTGCTCCGTGGCCAGCACGGATTGAACCAGCATTGCAGAGGCTGTGGACAGCTTCACAGTGTGGTGTTCAACCACCTGTGCCACCAGGAAGGCCCGGTTATGACCATTATTATAGAAGGGCATGTCATCCCCAGCAAGGTTACACCCCTACTTCTATGTTGGTATGCTCTCTAGAACCTGTCATAGAACCTCAAAAGTAGCTCACATGAGATGACTGATAATAACTATAAACATAGAAATTCTTCACAGTTTACCAGAATGGTTAAGATCCCAAGAGTTTGCCATGTATTAGACATGGCAAGTGGACAGGATAGCTTATTAAATATGTTCTATGCCTTTTATTCCCATTCTCACTTCCCCACAGTATTTCAAGTAATAGACACGTGTGTTCTTTATTTTTGCTTCCCAGAAAGAACAGAGTCTCCTATTGGTACCAAATAAGACATTTTATCAGTTTCACATAAGCCACCATATGGAGCAGGTTCTACCTGAGGCTTGCCTGGGTGAAGTCCAAGTCCTAGTGGGCCCTTATGTCCAATTTACCCAGGGCTCTGACTTACAAGGTAATGCCCCAAAGTGCTCTTACGGATGCCAGGCCATATTTGTAGAACTAGACACATGAGTTCTAACCTGTAGCCAGTAAGCAGAGGGGAATCTTTGATCTCACTAGGAGGCCACCGTTCTGTTACTTGCATTCCCTTCTGGGCCCATAAAGCTCCTATTTGCTACAGGAGCATTTATTTGTAAAATTAAGGACAAAGGGCTTGTTTGCTCTAAGAAAAGCAAAGAATGAGCTCAGTAATTTATGGGAAGTTTTATTTGACTATTGGGTCAGTGGTTTGATTTCGCATATGTTCTCATAAATGTATCTGGCAGTGTTTTATGCAAGGATCATCTTGTAAACTAAATGTGTTGGCAAAGGAAAATTAGTTTGTGGCACCCAAGACATTAGGGATATTGGCAGTTTTGGAAAACACCTGCAATGCTCTCCTCCCTAGCCCTGTAGCTAACCACCAGAAAAGGAATACTCTTGCTCAAACACTCTCCTCTCAAGTGGTTAGTTCTGTCAACTGATTACCTTCTGGGTAAATTTCAATATGAAGGAGAAATAACAACAGCACTTACCCTGGTGCTATTTTGTTTAAGGAAAATATTATCTGACTTAGTAATCAGTCTCTCATGTCTCATCTACTCCCAAACAATAGCAAATTAAGGAAAAGCAAATGACAGAGAATCCCCCGAGTGTGTGTGCGTGCGTGCACGTGACGTGTGTGTACACATATAGGTTCATATGCTTTGTATTGAATGGTCAAGAAATTAAAGTCTCACTCATAGCAGGAATCTAGAAAACTTAAATAAGGGACCAGGAAAATGAATATAAGAAAGTGAAAATCAAAATCAACAAAAAACTATGAACCAGAGACACTTTTTGGGGGGTGGGGGGCGGGAGGGGAGGGATTGGGGTCAGAATGGGGCGTTTGCAATTGTATGGGGGAATATAAAAATAAAATTTATTATTTAAATTTAAAAAAAAAGAAATTAAAGTGTGCTTATGGGAAATTTGGAGACTTGTATGTTTCCCTTGCCTCTACTAGGAGTGGGAAATACCATAGTGTAAACAATTTCCATGTAAAGTTGCTGTCATTATGATGCAAGTTGGTGGTATGATTAAACTGACTCAAGACAGCCTCTTTATTTTGTGAGTAGTTTGGACACTGGGGTTCCCTAGTGCAGTTATCAAATGGTTAAGGTAGGACTTAGTTCTGTGATTAGGACCTAGCAAATAATAACATTGTACTGCATGACTACCTCTAACCCCTTTCCTATATTGCTGAAATGTTGCAAGACATATATTCTTAACCCAATTTTACAGATCATAAAATTGAACCATAGAGAAATTAAAAAGTGGGAAAAATAATATGTGAACCGAAATTAGTCTGACTCCAAGGTCAAGCTTGTTCCACTATGCACCCAACCGCTGACTTTACATACCTCTAGAATTACAGACAACCACCACCTCTCTTACAGCATGAAAGCAGTTAAGACAATGCACATGACAAGAGAGGAGGTGTACTGTGGGCCCAGTGGAGGTTTGTGGGCATCAATTTATAATTAGACCTATAAGCATTGTTGCATTTTTTTCCTTTGCCACATTCAGTTACAGTGATGCAGAGGAGGAATAGAGAGAAAGTTGAATTTACTAAGGGTTGGAATTTTGTCAGGCAAAAACAGTAGAAGTGCCAAGGTGAAAGAGATGAACTGTACACATAGAAATTATTTAACAATAGACTGAGAAATCTTAATCAGGTAATGATGGGTGTTTGGCGTGTGAGAGGGTAAGGTGGTGTTTGTTAAATGTACAGAACTAGTAGAGCAGAAACAGCAGAGTTAAATGACCTTGAGCTATGAAAAGAAGTAAACAAAGAATAACACACCTGAAATTTAGTTATTAGAGAAGACAGAAATAGCAGTGTGAAAATTTTAGTAAACGAATGGCTAAATCCTTAGTGCCTGGAGGAAGAGACGAAGAAAGAAGTAGACAAAAGTAATATAACTTATTTCTTTTTTTCCCCCAACTACGTTTGTTGAGGTAAAGATTTATATCATTGTGTTTGTTTTAGGAGTTATAGGTTCAAACCTCACCAACCCACCACCACAGCCCCACAGTGACCCTCCACAGCATTCCACTAGTACCCTCCTTCCCTACTCTCATCACCCTTCCCTTCTGGTTGTCTCAGTTTTGTAGTCAGATGTCAAGGGTTTAATGTGCCATCCTTGGTTTTGTCTGATTGACTCTTTGTTTTATTTCTCTATATTCCACATATAAGTGAGATCATTCAGTATTGTTTGTTCTCTTTCTGGCTTATTTCACTTAGCTTTATTCTCTTTCATTCTACCCGGGTTGTTGCAAATGGCAAGATTTCATCTTTTCTTGTAGCTGAGTAGTAGTCCATTGTGTCTATGTACTTTTTTCTGATATACTCCTCTGTCCTTTGTATTAGGTTGTTTCCATAACTTGACTGATACAGCCTATTTCTATGTGCTTCAGAGGAGGAGGGATTGGTAAGGGAGTGGCAGTAGTGGTATAAAAGTAGATAGAAGTTAAAGATGGGTTCCTGCCCTAAATAACTTTAGCCTCATATGGACAACTAAGAGACCAATGTTCACATAGTAGAGGCTAAATATAAATAGGGTAAGGGGAGTACATTATTAAGGTAATAGTAGCTTGCAGTAAGAAATAAATAAAGCCCAAATGGCTTAACTTGTAGAAGTTTATTTCTTTCTCAATAAATTCAATAGAAGTTTATCTCTTAGAAGAGGAAGGACTTTTTATCAAGTGGATATTCAAAGACTGAAGTTTACGGAAACTTGCCATCTTCAATACTTATTTCTAAGATTGCCATGGGTATTAACATCAGACAGTAGAGAGAAGGAGAAGAATGTAAGTTGAATGCCAAGCTAGGCAGCCCAAACCTTTATCCAGAAAGAAATAGAGAACCATTGCAGGTCTGAACAGGGAGTGATGGGACTAGAGCAGCAAAATGAATCAAGCAGTCTGTCACTGAACGGACTGTGAAGTAGAGAGAGGGGAAGCAACATGTCCAGGTAAGAAGTACAATTGCCCCGATAAGATATTAAGAGACAGAGAGAAAGCTAGGTACAGGTAAATTTAGGTAAAGATATCATTCAAGGATTGCAAAAGGTGGAGTTTAAGAAACTACCCTAGAAGAGATATTAACAAAATCAATGAAACATATTAGCTAATGACACACAAAATAAATACTGTATGTCCACTATGAAAACTGAGAATTGAAATCCTTACTTTAATTCATGTTTTATCTACCAGGAATGTTCATTTCAAATGCAAATGCCTTAAGAAAACACACAAATTCCTCCAAAATATGATCTTTACATGGATCTCCAAACTTTGCTTCCTCCCACATCAATTGCACACCCCGTACAATAGTCAAATAGCATTGTTATTCGTAATCAGTGAAAATATATTTGTAAATTATAAAGCATCATGTAAACATGAGGATTTCTTTATTATTTTGATAACTTTTATTTTCTTCACTAGAAGCCTTGCCTCACCCAGTGTTCTCCCTCTAGAAGTGCCTTTTTATCTACAATGTAAAATTTCACCTTGAGACTCAGCTGAAACACTGCTTTCTTCAGGCAGATTTCCTGTCTCTTCAACAACAGGAAATGAGCTCTCTCTTGTCTATACTCTCAAAGCACTGATATATTATCCTCATGCCACTATTATTTAATGCAAAATTCAATAAATGCTATTTGTGAACATGCCATCACTATGTCATTTCTCATCAATTTCTAAAAGTTGGAGTGGACCTTGATAGTTTACAAAGTCATATTTCATTTATATATAGAATAAGCTGATCCTTTTAACCACTTTCTGATAAAAAATACAGGAGTATTATTGTTACTGTCATTCTTTTTTTTTTTTAATGATTTATTTATCTATCCATATAAGAACTGGGGTATAGGCCAGAGGTGTGGGAGGGTGAAAGGATTCACCTGAGACAGAGAGACAGAGTGGGGAGCAGAACAGGCAGAGAGGGGAGCAGCGGGCGAGACACGAGAGGTCTGCTGCACCATGTGGGTAGCTCCCTGGCCCGCCGGGGATCAAACTTGTGCTACAGAAGCTGCAGATAGCCTCACAGTGCTGTGCTTAACCTCTCGAGCCACCAGGGAGGCCTTGTTACTGTCATTCTTGAAATAACAAACTATCCAAGGTCACAAGACTGGAAAGTAGCAACAGCAAGGCCTGTGCCTACATCCAGAAAATTTTCCACTACATCCTCTCCCACCCACTAATCTTCTCTTATGCTCCCTACCTGACCTCATGATCCCAAACCTCCCAGACAGTTCCCATGCTGTGCTTGCACTGGTCTAATGAGCAGGAACTCACAATGTGCTATCCTCAAGGAAGAATCTCTGTCATTTTCACTTTTCAGTTTCCAGGTCACCACTGCCTGACCGCCTGTGGCAGACATTACCACAATTACAACACTCTTTATGGCTCCAGCCCATCCATGACAGTGCCTGCAGTAGCCAGGAGCTACTGATCAGAGTAGCAGGTAAAATGAAGCCTATTTGCTACCCTGGATAAAAGAAACATGGAGAAATCATACTACCCATCACAACAAAGACTATGTCAGACTGCATGTATCTAACAACTAGTAACTTAGTACAAGTCTCCCAATACTCTGCTCATTGAACATTTTATCCCAATCCCACCTGATCAAGGAAGGAGGAGAGGGAAGGAGTCTTCAGAATCATGCATGATTTTATAATAATTTGTAACTTTATAAGCAACTTGCTTTTCACCACTCACTTGTAATGGATAGTTTGTCATTTTTTATTTTTCATTTTCTAGCTTCTAGGCCAAAATGGACATTCTAGCAAAGGGGAAAAATGATTTAGTGGTACAAGACAATAATTCATGCAGTAGAACATTTCTGCCAAATCCTGTCCCTTGTTAATTTTTTTTTTTTTTGCCAGAACCAATTGGTTATTTTTGGAATTGTTAAACATTGTACTGAATTGGGCAAATTACGCTACAAGTAATATCACAAATACTATTCAGAAAAAGAAAATAATACTTGATTGAATATCTCAGTGCTGTCTTTCTAGGATAGTGTTTTCTAATGAATTATATGATGTAGATATTTAGAAACTATTTTCTCTTCAGAAGTATGTTCCCCTATTGACTTAGATGAATTTAGAATGATGCCCCACACAAATAGTACAAATTCTTGTTTTTCAAATAAAAGGTTTTTATTTAAATAACTAATATACTTGGGGAATAATACCCAGTGATCTAATTTCATACTTCAAGCATTTTTCTTTCTGATTTTTAAAAATCTTTACAGAAAATCCAAAGCTTCATTGCACCTTTATTTTAATCTTTATTGCCTTTTCTGCTTTAAAGAATAATGCATACTACCATAAAACTTCAAATATTCCATAAAACATTACATAGGAAGCAAAGAATTCTTCAGTTTCTCAGAACTGCTGCTTTCCTAAAATCTCTAACCACAGCTTCAAATTTTCTCAATTAACCCTCCTCTGACCTCTTGAGATCAGCTCAGCTCCTTCTCCTAGGCTTTCTAGTCCCTGTGTAGCCAAGCATTCCCCATAATTTAAAAAATGTCCTTTGGCCCTTCAGTTTCTTGGAGCCCTACATCTTTTTTCTTCTTTTTCTTGTCATCTAAACTTCTCAAAAGTCAGGTATATTTGCTTTCAGATCACTATGATCTGTTTTCCCCCCTATTCAACTGAAGTCATGAGGTTCTAATATCCAAATATAATGACCACATTTGTTATCTCAGAAATTCTCTCTCCAACTTTAACGTTGCTAAACTTTCCCTGCTTAAATTCATATCCTGTTTCTCCATCCTAGTTCTCATACCGTCCCTGATAATACTTTATTTTTTTCATTATTCTCTCTCCTGCTGCTTGTCCTGCTTAGGTTGGTGCCTTGTGACCAATTTCCCTTCACACTCTATATGAGTTTTCTTATCTGAGTTATATAATTGACCTCAAGATTTTTTTATAACTACCTATTACAGATGGATAACTCCCAGATCATATTCATCTCCAGTTATCTGGGATAACTCCCAGATCATATTCATACTCCTTCTTCAGTCAAGTCTCCGATGAGATCCCTGTCCTGACCAATAATCATGATTTTTGACGTTATGTAACTTCTTGTGAGAGACCCTGAAACAAAGACTCCAAGCAAGCCATGCTTTATACCCCTAGTCACAAAAACTGTGAGCTAATAAATGTATATGGTGTTAAGCCACTCATTTGTAGCAATCTATTACATAGCAATAGATCATTAATATAGTTTCCAATGTCTCACATTTCCTCAATTATCTCTGAAGATAAGTGGGTTAGTCACAGACCAGTCCCAAGTTATCACGTTTTTAATAAGCTTCTAATTTGATAGGCTTTTGAAAGCAAGGAAAGAGCCATATATTACAGAGATCAATTTCTAATGCTATTAAATTTTGCCTTTTTTTTTTTTTATAGAGGCATGCTTTATTTATTTATTTGTTTGTTTGTTTGTTTGTTTGTTTTTGTTTATACATGCACTGGGTACAGTCAGAAGCGCGGGAAGGTGAGAGAATTCACCAGAGCCAGAGCGGGGAGCAGAGCAGACAGAAGGACCGAAGTACACTGCTGAGGGGAGCAGCGGGCGGCAGGAGAGGTCTGCGCGCCATGTGGGACCCTCCTCCGGTGGCCGGGGAGCAGCCGGGGATCGAACCGGCGCCGCGGAGGCTGCGGGCAGCTTCGCAACCCAGCGCTCAACCACTGCGCCACCGGGGAGGCCCAAATTTTGCCATTTTTGAATATCTGAAGCAAGTTGGTGACCAGTTAGTAAACTTCTAAATATTTCTTTTATTTCAATTGGCAGAGATTTATTCATTTTCAGATCCTGTGGCATATTGTATTTTCCAAAGATGACTACAACAACATGCTCCAGCCTACATGCTCTTATGCAACATGGCCATGCCACACGTCCATCAAGGGCAGAGTATAATATCCCTCTCTCTTGTATCTGGGCCAGAATTTGTAACATGCTTGTAATGTATAAAAAGTGTAGAAGCAACGTTTCTTGATTTTTGAAGCTATGAAACTTTTGTCTGGTTCAGTTGGCACTCTTGCTCTTAGAACCCAACTCCCTTTCAGCTTGCTTTCTCTCAAAACCCTGCTATCATATGAGAAACCAAAGCCAGATGGAGCAGCCACATGTAAGGACACCAGATGACAGATTCAGCTGAGCCCACTCTTTAAGTTACGTCCCAGACTCACGAATGACAAAGTCTCCTGATGGTCTCCCAGCCATTTGCATCTCTCCCAGCCATTTGAGTTTTCTCACCTGGATTCCCAAATATTTTGGAGCAAAGACCAAATGTGATGGTCAGCTCTGTATGTCAAAATTGACCCAATATCTAGCAATTCAATCAAACACTAATTTTAGTATAACTATAAAGATAATTTTATAGATATGATTAACATCCACAATCAGCTGACTTTCTTTAAATAAGATTATACTATATAATCTGAGTTAGTCTTATCTGATTACTGAAGAACCAAACTTATTCCTGAGGAAGAAGCTATTCTACCTGTGGACTGCACCATCAGCTCATGACCATGAGTTTCCAGCCCTCTCTGCCTGACAACGTGCCTAGAAGGTTTCAGAGTAGCCTAGCCAGTCACCAGAGTCAGGTAATTCAAACCTTACGATAAATTTTGATGTATATCTCTATTTCTATACTTCCCCCTATCCCTACCTCTATTTATATATCTACAAATTTTTTTCTCTGGTGGAACCCTGATAAAATAGCTGTTAGTCTTGCCCTTGTAGGCATTCCTTAACCATAGAATCCATAACATAATAAAATGATTATTTTTATACCAATAAGGTTGAATTGCTTGTAATGCAGAAATAGAGAACCCAAAGACTTCCTGTTACTTAACCATATTCTAAAGAATTCTCTAAATCACAGGAAGATATTGGTTGTGAGTATGCACTTACATATATTTCATCATTTAGGCAAAATAAAATGGACAATGGAGTACTGCTCCTGAATCCAAACACATTTTCATTCATTATATCACTGAGTTCTCAATCTAAAAGGTACTCTTTTTTTCTACCTTTAGTCTAAGAGTTCAGACTGAGACCAGCACTCTTTAGTCTGGGCTATATTAAAAATATACAAAACAAGTTTCCTAACGTATTCTTAGGGAAGGCAACTGAATTTATAACCTCTGTTTATCTATGATTATAGCAATTTACCAATCACATAGATAGTAGTTATGATATCACATTATTAGTAATGAATCTCTCTAGCTATAGCCCTCTTTTTTTACAGAACCTATATTTTCTAAAATCTCCGTTCCCTATTCCCAAATGTTACTGAGAATGTCCATCTAAGGGCATAAATATGGCCTTTCTGCTTCCACCTGATGTCCACCGTTTTACCCCACACATCTTCAGTACCCCTTTGGGATGTCTAGTGGTGAACCTCCCACTAAGAAGCCTTGAGAGTGTATTACCTCCGCAAACTGCCAATGTCTGCTGTCCGTGGTGCTGATTCATGTTCCTTGGGCACTCAGTCCTAATGAAATAAAGCACTGCTTCATGCCCCTGATGTAATCATTGTCCCCCAACATTAGAGCCCAAGACTCAAACATTGGAATTTTCCAGGTATTACCATGAAAAGTTTTGAATGTTTCCATGGTTCTGGAGGTAGGGTTTGGCTGAAGCTTCAAGTGTTAGTAATACGCCAGAGCCCTAAGTGTACCAGATCATATTTCCTTAGTCATCCCTCCATTTTTGTACCATGCTCTTTTTATTTTTTTAAATATTTATTTATTTATTTATACAAGCACTGGGTACAGTCAGAAGCACGGGAGGGTGAGAGAATTCACCAGAGCCAGAGCAGGGAACAGAACAGGCAGACTGACGAAATACACTGCTGAGGGGAGCAGGGGGCACAGCAGGAGAAGTCTGTAGCGCCATGTGGGGCCCTCGCTGATAGCTGGGGATTGAACCGGTGCTGCAGAGGCTGTGGGCAGTTTTGCAGCCCAGTGCTCAACAGCTGCACCACCAGGGGAGGCCCACCATGATCTTTTTACATACAACTTTTGAAGCTATCCACAGCCACTGCAGCATGAGTTCAATCCCCGGGCAGGGAGCTACCCACATGGTGCAGCAGACCTCTCCTGACTCACCCGCTGCTCCCCTCAGCAGTGTATTTCAGTCGATCTGCCTGTTCTGCTCCCCACTCTGTCTCTGGTGAATCCTCTCACCCCCTACACCTCTGGCCTGTACCCCATTTCTTGTATGCATAAATAAATAAATCTTTAAAAAATGCAAAAAAAAATAAATGAACACCAATGCAATGCTTCTTACTGTCTTGCTATATTAATAAGTTTTAGAGAAAATGGATTTTTTTTCATTTTTATCTTCAACCCTCAGTCTACTAGCAATGAATTTGTGAACACTGACCTGAAAATCAAATCTCAATATCAGGCAGCATGTCATACTTAAAATTGGTCCTCACTTCTAATTATCAAGTTTGCTTGTTAATTATTTTTTCTCTTGGATTAAATTCTTTCTCAAAATGTTTTTCAGGCCTTCCTCTAAACAAACCCTGAGTGAACTTCACTTGATGCGTCTAATTCTAAAGTGAGTAGTACATAGGTTTCAGCTGGGAGTGTCTATTCTACCACATTTCTTTAATGACTTAGTTTAGCTAATGGAAATTTCTTTTAGCTTCTTCAATTTCTCGTTCCATTCCAACAAGTAAAAAATCCAGAATGCCAATATTAATTAAAATATCTTATTTTGGTGTGTTGGCTTATTGGGATTTATTGATTCTAATCTTGTCAAGAGTACACAGTTAACACCTGGGGGAGGGAGGAAAGAAAACATTGTTTAAAAATGAACAATGATGTAAAAATATATATATTAATAAAAAAGTACATAGTTAAAGGATTGGTTGGGCTTTGGAACAAAACACTCTGAGCTTATCTTGGTGCCACAAATTACTAGTTGTGAGACCTTGGAAAGTTGCTTAATCATTTTCTATGCTTCAGTGTTTTTATTTATAAGATATAAATATTGATAATTCATACTCCATAAGGTTTTAGTGGAGATCAGTTCATATACATAAGCAGCATTGGCATAAAATGGTGATATATGGATTTTATAATATTATTTAACAACTGTTTAACTGCTGTAAGTTTACCAATCATCACCACTTCTCATTTAGTGACATTAGATAAGTGAGAATTGCTGTGGTCTGAGCAGGTGCCAAGGATTTTATTTATTTAACACTTGTGTGCATTTTGAATTGGGGAAAGGGAGTGTATAGAAGGAATTGTGCAAATGTTTGTACTCATTTGTAATAAGGCATTAAATTGTAGCACATGTCACAATTGGAAGAGTGTGTTGCTTGAGAGATAGTTTACAAGCAAATGTGTTTAATTGGCATATAGACATCTTTCCTGTGTAAATACAGCCGTGCATTTTAACTGGCAGCTGGCATGATATATAGTGTTAATACATTAAATATATATGTGGCTAGTGTACAAGTTATTGTATCTCAGGCTTTATCATTGATCTATATCCCACTGATCTAAATGTTAAAAAGTACTTCATTTTGGCCAATAATATCTCCAACAAAATCAGAATCTGTATTTACTGCTAATTTGTATATTTTCCTTATTCATTAGCTAAAAATACTAAGTACCTCAAACTACTAATCAACAAAATAAAAAATAAAGTGAAGTGAAAACAGATTCTCACACACACAAACACACACAAATCTGTACATGGATATTCATTGTCAAAAACTGAAAACAGGGCCTCCCCGGTGGCGCAGCGGTTGAGCGCTGGGCTGCAAAGCTGCCCATGGCCTCTGTGGTGCCAGTTCGATCCCCGGCTGCTCCCCGGCCACTGGAGGAGGGTCCCACATGGCGTGCAGACCTCTCCTGCCACACACTGCTCCCCGCAGCAGTGTACTTCGGTCCTTCTGCCTGCTCTTCTCCCCGCTCTGGCTCTGGTGAATTCTCTCACCCTCCAGCGCTTCTGACTGTACCCAGTGCTTGTATAAACAAAACAAACAAACAAATAAATAAATCATAAATAAATAAATAAAAATACATGCCTCCTTAAAAAAAAAAAACAACAAAACTGAAAACAACCAAAATGTCCCTCAACTAGTGAAAAAAAAAAAAAACAAGATATCCAAATCATTAAATTCTACTCAGTAATAAGAAGGAATGAACTATTAATACATGCAACAACTTAGATGACATTCAAGGAAATTGTACTGAGTGAAAAACAATCACAAAATATTATATATTATGTGCTTCCATTTCTACAACATTCTTGAAATGTCAAAATTATGGAGATGGAGAACCAATTAATGGTTACTAGAAGCAGAAGAAAGGAGGCTAAGTGGATGTGGCTGTGAAAGGGAAGCCCAAGGAATCTTGTGCTAGAACTGCTCTGCATCTTGGCTGTGGTGGTTTCATACAAATCTGCACATATGATAAAATTTCACAGAAATAAATACACACTCATACAAATGATAACATGTAAGGCTGGAAAGATAGGAATAATATTGATGGATTTTATCAATGTCTTTCTCCCATTTATGATACTGCTTAGTTAGGTAAGATAGTACCATTAGTATAAAACAGGTTAAAGAAACATGTACGTTACTTCTTAAAACTGAATGTGACTCTACAATTCCTTCAGTATGAAAGTTTACAAAAAGAAGGCTCAGCAAATAACTTTATGAGATATTATATAAATATCAACCAATAAAAGGGAAATCAATATTAAAAATTATGAGTTCATTATCTATAAAGTCACAATAGCTGCTACTTATAAAACAGCAATTCCATGAATCTGATCCAATAAATAGTCACCCAGAGGTTATTGAGCTCCAGAAATTTCAGCAAAGAAAATATAGGATCTTCAAGGATATTTTTGTGGTAGGTATTGAGGTCCCTATTGTACAAATTGAAGGGACAAATACAGTGATATTAACACACTTGCCCAAAGTCCAACATTCATTCTATAGCACAGTATCAGAGCAGCTTTGGTCATATAAAAATGCCCTTCACTGTAAAAAACAAAAGCTATTTAGAATGAATTTAGGAATTTAAATGGTAGATTTTGTGCTTAGTTTTCTATCATAAAGAGGTAACTAATTTTTAACAGCAACCATCCTTAAAATTTATTTTCCTCATCTCTGATGCCAAAAATGTCTGAACACTCCCTCATCAACATCTCCAAAACTTATTCCAGTACTTTTCCCATTCTCATACAATAAAAATATCAACCCTGATTCCATCATTAGACCCTCTTTGTTCATCCCAGTCACTGGGATGCTGAGCTATTGTAGAGAGGACAATCACAGAAAGAATCCAGAAAGAGGTTCACCAGTACTGATTCCCTTGTTGGGAATCATTCCTCTTCCTGCACTATATATTAGTTGGTCTCAGTCCTTGATTGGTGAAGTATAAGTCTAATCCCTTTTCTCACAATATTACTCTTATCCTTGAAATTATTTATCAAGTCACACACACACATAACACACACACACACACACACACACACACACACACACCATCCTTCCTCCAAGCTACTGAGTACACTCCAATCGGTCCACGTGTCTTTTAAGACATGAAGACCAGAGATAACTATAATATGACTGTGGGGACCGTAGGTAGTGTCTGTCTAAAACACAACAAGCTTATTCCTCTCATCCTTCTAAACATAGTGCTTCTTAGTAATGCATTTAAGTTTACATGAGTGTCCAGCTACTATTTATAAAA
The DNA here is from genome assembly GCF_014898055.3 of Talpa occidentalis. Classification (NCBI taxonomy): domain Eukaryota; kingdom Metazoa; phylum Chordata; class Mammalia; order Eulipotyphla; family Talpidae; genus Talpa; species Talpa occidentalis. The sequence continues at coordinate 30,010,615 of NW_023601653.1, forward strand.
CGAAATTTGACATGGTACTTCTAAGCCACAGTTCTCTGTTCCTATTCTTACACAATGGGTGTTGTTTGTTTCTCTCTTTGTTTTACTTCACTCTTTTATTTTTATCAAAGTGTAGGTCATCTCATACATTCAACAAAGATATTAAATGCCTATTTTTACCTGGCATTTTTATTGTGCAAAGGTTATAAAAAGTCTCTGACTTCAAAGAGCTCAGAGTTGAGGGAGATGGGGAGTGAGGGTAAGCAAAATAATTTTATTTTCTCACTGTGATGAGAGTAATAAAAGAAGTAGGCATAAAAGTGTTGCTGCCATTTGGTAAAGAATCCTCAGTCAATATAGGAGGGTAGAGGATAAGAAGTGATTTACAAATGACAGAAACTTTTAAGTTGAGTTTAAAAGAACAAGAAAATAGCCAAGGAAACTGCCATAGGGAAGTGAGCCAGGGATTATTCCTGGAAGAGTAGCCAGCATGGGCCACTCATGAGGCTGTGTGATCTCGGTGTGGCTCAAGTAGTCCCTGCTTGAGTCCATCCGATTAAGTTTAGAACTCGTTCTTTAAGTATCTCTGGTCTAGGGCCTCCCCCGTGACACAGAGGGTTGAGTGGCTGCACTGTGAAGCTGTCTGCAGCCTCTGCAGCCACAGGCTCGATTCCCAGCTGGCCAGGGAGCAACCCACATGGCTTGGCAGACCTCTCCTGCCTCGCACCCCCTGCTTCCCTCAGCAGTGTCTTCGGTCCTCGCTCTGTCTTCCTATTCTGCTCCCTGCTCTGTCTCTGGTGAATTCTCTCACCCTCCTGTGCCTCTGACCTGTACCCCAGTTCTTGCATAAATAAATAAAATCTTTTAAAAATATATCTTTGGTATAAATTCCATTGCTTCATATATTAGGTTCCTTGACAAACTTTATCCACATACTTGATAAGAAGGTCTTTTTTTTTTCTAAGTCTCTGACAAAAAGTCTGGTTGTTCTATTACACAATTATGTTTGTACTCTCTCCAACAGCCTATGAAGAGGGGCCTTGACAAATGTCTGCCAAAAAATCAGACACACTGTGACCATTGAGTTATTTTGATGAGTCAGACCAATAATTGTAAAGAAAGAAGAGGGAGACAAAGAAGGAGGAAAGGAGGGACAAAGAAGGAGGAAGGGAGTAAATTCATTTACTGATCTGATGAAATATAGAGACATTCAGTTGCTAAATGGGCCAGAAGAATTAAAAATTGGCTACTTAAAGTTCTTTAACTCATCCACGAGTATGGGTAAGTTGACCATTCAACACGAAGAATTAAAGATATTTAGGAAAACAAAATTTCAGTATTGTGAGCAACAAAAGAAGTGATATTAACTACCTACCTCCCCATTCCAGACCCAGGTGGCCTTACAGTTGAGACACCCTCCCCACCAAACACACACACATTCCAGTGCTATGATGTGCTTGCACTAGATCCCTGCCAAGGATCCTATCCAGGGAAAGCAGATGGGGCTGGGGTAGGTGTTTGCACACCTTTCAACTAAGACAGTGCCAAATAGAGAAACCTTACCTCCTAATTGACACAGTGTCAATTTTCTATAGTGTGGCCTCTGAATTTACACACCACTGCTACCCTAGTTCAAATTCCTGTTCACCATAACATGGTCTAATCTTCACTGATTGCTCTCTCTTAGGGTTCTGCAGAAAGACTGGTCATTCACTCCTAAGACTCAACTAGAGAAAATATCATGGAATTAATTGGTCAATGGTGGGAAACTGGAGACCAATAGGCTAAAAAAAATCATCAGAATGCCTTAATAACATTTTAAAAGTTTAAATTTCTGTCTTCTCTTGGAAAGCAGTATGTAGCAATAAAGGTCAGTGGTCCAATAAAGGTCCAGCTGAGTGGAAAACATACAGTGTATTGCATACAATGAAATACAATGCTCCTTCCAAAGAACCAGGCACTCTAGTTCATAATTTCAACCGGACCTGTTTTACTAATGTAAGTTATTGCCCAGCTCCCGAGTCAACTTTTACCTTAAAGAGGCATGCTCTCTCATTTTTTAAAAATGATACCTTCAATAATGTGTCATAGAGAATCTTTCCTGGGGCATCAATTTTGCTGTTCAAGTTTTCAGAATGTACTTTCTTATCCTTTGTGAAAATTCAAAGTATATCCTAGACTTCAGGAAGAGCAAAAATAAAGGGAAAAAAGATCACATAATAGAAAAACATTTCTAGTATAGAGTTTGGGACAAAGGAGTTAGGAACTTAAAGAAAAAAACAGGCTACTTTTACTTAGTGATCATTTGCTATGGCAAAGGGGCAGGCTAACAGTTCATATGCATTTGTTTCAGTGCTTCCCAAATGTGTTTTGTGTGTCAGGCTTCCCAGAATTCTCCCCTTGGAGATTCTGATTCAGTGAGTCTGGGCTGATCTGGAAACATTGTATTGTAAATAAATAGTCTGTGGAGATCTTATTATCTGGAATTTTGGTAACTGTTGCTTTATCTCATTTAACCTTACCCTAACTCTATAAGCAGATACTATTTCAAAAATAAAACCACAATTTAGGTTAACTAATTTGTACACTGACAGACACACTCCTAGCAAATCGGTATGAATCCAGAGTTCACAAACTATAGTTATGAACCAAATGTATTCCACTGCCAATTTTTCTTATTTTTTTAATTGTGGCAATATATATATAACATAAAGTTTACCTTTTTAACCATTTTAAGTGTACATTTCAGTGTCATTAACTACTTTCATATTGTACCACCATCACCATCATCCATCTCTAGTATGTTATATTTCTTCTGAATCATATACAGTGTTGCAAGCTAGTGTTTCCTCAATAAAAAAATTATTTATGGTGATTATCATTTTGTAGGCCCTCATAATAACATGTTGAATAAATGAAAAGACAAATGGAATCAAGGAAAATGTCAAAGGACAATGAAAACTGTATTTGTTCAAGATAAAGATAATAATTTTCAACTCCAGAAATATAACCATAATTCCCTCTATTTTTATCTAGCATTTCAGCCATTTTATCATCCTCTTTCCTAAAGGAATATAAAGTATTGCTTTTTTGGTAAGATATGAAATGGAACTATGAAAATGAAGGACTTTCAGAATTCAAAACCCTAATTCCAAAGCTGCTGTATTCCATAACTAATGTGAACCATATATCATCACTAATATAGATTCAACTATTTGAATGTGATCATTAAGTGTTAATCAGTAATTATTCACAGCTATATTTAAACTGTAAAAGAACCAGAGAATAGTCACTGCTTCAGTGTTATCATTCACTGACGCATGACATCAATACGATACCTTATTTTACAGTTAAATTCAAAATAATGAATGTTCTAATGAGAAGTTAATCTAAGCAACTTTTTTATCATAGCATCACAATGACACTATGTTTATCAAGTTTATCTGATGATTCTGTGTACCATTTTTCATTTTATCTACTAGCCTTCAAGTTATCCCTTTGTGTTTAAAATTTGAAAAACTCTGAAAAGGGATACATTTTACAAGCTCTACTAAGAATATCAAAGATTGCATTCTAAATTGGTTGAATTACAATTTTTCTATTTTATAATCAATCACATATTAGTCACAGACTGTATGACCTGAAAACGTAAAAGTCACAATCTTACAGGAATTTATAAAAATGTCTAACAAGCATCTGAATTTGACAGACTTCCTAATTTCCAATTTTATAAAAATTTTTTAGTACTTATTACTATATTCAATGAAGAACCACACAAACCCACACAAACACACATTATAGTCTCTGGACAAGTATCTATCACTGTTGTAAGCATGTTTTTATAATAATACATCCTTGCTCTCTCATTGTGGAGTTATATGTGTGCTCTTGTTCTCTATTCTTAAATATTTTGTCCATCTTCTTCATTGGATCATAGTCCTCTTGTGATGGAAACCATGTCTACAGCTATTTCTTTTGAAACTTTCCACAAAGGCTCACAAAGCCTTTGCTCATTGTAGCTACTTAATAAACATTGGCGCATTGCCTGGAGAAAGCAATTGACAACTCAGTCATAAAGAATTCACAGTGGTGCATAAATTTATCAATTTATTTTTTAAGTTCCTGTGAGAGTCAATGTACTAAAATATTTTCTAATCTTAGGTGACATAATCTCTAGCAAACAGATAAGAAAAAGAACAGTATCATTTATATTCCTGGCTGGCTAATTTCATGATAGCAAGCTTTTCAGTGTATAAAAGTTAAACTCATTTAAACAAAAGCAGACAAGGATGTGTCTATTGGTATTCATTTCTTTAATTTTCTCTTACTGCCTAGATTTGGAATATGTGACATCAGCTTAGAAGACATATGGATAGTCATATTTCACAAGAAAATAAAAACACTTTCTAGGGTAACACAAAAATGCAAAAGTGTATGCTGCATTTGTTGGTGAGGAAACAGAGTTGGAACCTGGATGTTCCTGTGTTCAAATCTAAGCTCTGTCACTCATTATGTGACTTTGTGTGGATTACTTATATTCTCAGAGCCTCAGTTACTTCAATTGCACAATACGAATAAAAAAAATCCCCAAAAAGTAAAATTATGAGGATTAAATGAGTTAGAGCCTTTAAAATGTCAAGTACTGAACTTAATTAATATTTTCATTAAATTTCCTATTAGCTTCCCTTTTTACAGTATCAGCTGCAGGAAGGGGAGCCCATGAGAGAAAGAAGAAATGTAAATTTTGGGGGTAATCAGGCAGCTGCTATAATAGATAGCAATATTTGCCACCCCAATTCCTCTCCTACTCAACTTCTTTATCATAATCAATTTTATCACCAAGAGTAATAGCTTAAAAAATCAAAACCTATAAAATGCCCTGTATAACATTTATTTATGTTGCTTTTCTCATAGTACTTTTATTCTAAAACAGAAGATAAGATTATGGCAACATCTGGGGACTATCCAACAATAAATCATCAATAATCACTAATAGACTTGTCAATTTCTTGTCTGGTCAATGACTCCCCACCTGCCCCTCACAAGGACAGGCATTATAGGCCTGTACATCTCCTGATTCTTTTACTTAGTGTGTGCAAATACACTTAATGAGTGATTATCCTGCATGAGGTCTTCACTGTTCTCTCTTGGGTCCCATAAAAACAAATCTCTTTTCTCTGTGTGGCCCCATAGTCCTCTGTAATTCTCTAGACTAACTAACCAACCACATTATTCCTGGATGTGTGGTTATGAGTACTTATTTGTTCCTTCCTAGGAGATGGTGAACCCCTGGAAGGAAAACTGGGTTTTCACAAAGAGAAGCTCCTGCCTACCTGTTTCTCTCTTAGCATTGTTTAGTGAGTATTATCAGGGTATTAGCATGCTTTGAATTACATTAGAAACATCAAAGAGTGCTTGCTCATTGAGGAGACACCCCTATTATTCACAAAAGTTAATACGTCTTTAATTTAATATATAAATCTAAACCAGCAGAAGTCTGCCAAAACACCCTAGTTAGGAATTAGAAATGGGCTGGTAGTCAAAGGATGGTATACCTTGGTATAAAACAATAGAGTACAATACACTAGTTTATCTAGAGTAAAGAGACAAACTTGACAGAGCTTTTGATAAAAAGCATTGGTGTCAAATAGTCAATTTTTCCTAAAAAAGCCACCAACAGGTATACTTTATAATAGCTCCAAAGGGCAAGAATCAGCAATAAGAAGCAGTGGATGAGGTTTGGTGTGATTGAAGGTAAAGGCAAAGACTGAACTAAAGATTTCAGAGGTGCTACTGTTTGGGTTCACCATGAGATCAGGCCGGTAGCTGTAATATTCATGAAGGTCAAGAAGTTTTGAAACTAAAGTGCTGGATTTATCATCCACTTAAATAGTAAAGTCACACAAAATCATGGCTGACTTGGAAGACTGTGATCTAGATGCCGAAGTGTTCAACAAATGAGGAGAGCTGACCTGAATAGGAGGAGGTTAGGTGATAGTCTGGAGAGGCAGTATCCAAAATAGAAAAGGAGCTTTGCTTAAACACGGAAGAGAGTCAGGGATAATGGATATATTTGAGAGTCCTGTGCTGTCTCAGCAACTATGGGCTCTAGACAGTGAGAGGAAACACTTTAAACAGTCTCAGAAAATATTATGCTTTTCTTTATATGTTTCACACACTTCTTCCTAAATTCAATAGTCATTGCAAGTGGTGGCTTGGGCAACTCTTCTTTCTCCACACTCAGCAGCCCTTGTGTGGGCTGCCAGTCTCCACTGGGGGTGGGCCTAGATGCCCCATCTTCATCCATGCTGGAGCTCTGTGTGCAGTCGCATCTGTGGAGCGCTTGCTACAGCTTCACATTGTGTTTTTATTTATATTTTTTCATGTAACACATCTACAGAGAGTGGAGAGGAGGTACCAAAATTTGAACTTAATTTAGGGTAAGAAGATGAGAGTTTAACTGCCTGCTTGGTATTTTATTATTTGGAGAAAAGTTAGAGATGGATATTAAGGGGGCAATGTTCATATCCATCCACCTGCATTTCCTTGAAAAAGTGGAGATGACCACAATGACCTTGAATCTCCAAATAAGTGGTGGATGCCACTTTAATGGTAGTGAGCCTGGAGCACATCTGAAGTGTTGAATAAATGGAGATGTCTTCTATCACAAATAGTAGCAACTGTGCAGTATTAACCAGGATGGGACCCAAGCTTTGACACTTGTATTTATTTAGAAGAGAAAGGAGAGAGAGGGGTGAATAAGACAACCACACAGTGAGAGTCTGATTTGTCAGGGTGGGCAAGGTAATGCTTTCAAGGCATTAATAAATTAACAGTTCTAATTAGAGACATGGAACACATAATTCTTTCCCTTTAGAACTCATGGGGAATGAAATGTGTAAAAGCTCTACTATCTTCCAGGAGGATGAAAACCTGAAACGTCTTTGTACCCTTTCATAAATCAAAGGATATCAAAGATACACATAACCGTCTTGCTTATAATTTTTGTTTCTTCTTAAAAAAATTTTTCATGTTGTGCAGGTAAAGAAAATACCTATTAGTAGTTGCAGTCACTTTGATGTTCTAATAATTCTCAGAGACCATTTTCTAATGAAATATAGAAGTCCATTAATGAGTCACATGGATTTAAACTCTTGGACATTTGCATAAAAAATTTCAAGCAATCAGATTATTTGGTAAAGATTACTTTGTATAGTATATCGTCACACACTTTAGAGAGTTTTAACTCAGAACTCTGAATATTGAACAATCTGGGAAGCAGCCAGATTGACACAATAAATCTTAATGTCTTAATGTTTCATAAATTAAAAAGTCAGTTGCTATTTACCAACTAAATTTTTGATTGGCTATATCAATTTTTGCATAAAAATAATACTCTACAATTCTACACTTTTACAGCTCTCTTTTTCATAATGTATAGTATCTAGTCAAGTAATATCAAGCTCTGAATATTTTGCTTTAATTATTTATATTTATGTAATATTCTAAGTGTGTAATTTTCTATAAAACTAAAAAGACAACATCAATGTTTATTTTCATCAGAATAAATGTGCATTATATAACAATTATTATGTAAAAAATTTTTCATTCTTTCACCCAAACAACCCACTTCCTGTTTAAAATGTGAAATAGGGCCTCCCTGGTGGTGCAGGCAGTTGAGCGCAGCGCTGGGAAGTTGTCAGCAGCCTCTGCAGGGCCAGCTCGATCCTTGCGGGCCTCAGAGCAACCCACATGGTGCAGCAGACCTCTCCTGCCTCACCTGCTGCTCCCCTCAGCAGTGTATTTCGTCAGTCTGCCTGTTCTGTTGCCCGCTCTGTCTCTGGTGAATCCTCTCACCCTCCAGCACATCTGGCCTGTACCCCAGTTCTTGTATAAATAAAATAAATCTTAAAAAAAAAAAAGTGGAATAGTCATGCTGTTCTGATATTGCCATTTTATACATTTGATTTACGATAGTTATGTTTTCCCTGTCGATATTACATAATTTTTTAAACTCTAGGCATGTTAAATACACAACTCAAAGTAGAAGCAATGATTTAAAGCAAACTTGTTTAACACAAATATTTCTGAAAATTAGAAAGCAAAGTCTGTTATAATCACTGATATTTTCAACTACCAAAGTGCAGCACTTCAAAACAGAAATCTGAACTGCTTTGCAAAAGAAATCAGATATAAAATTTTTAGTCTATTTAAACAAACATTTTCTGATTTACCATCTTTCTCCTGCTCAACCACTGTCTTCTGCCACCCATCATCTTAATTTTTTTTATGATTAGCAGCAATATTTGACAATGTTTTATTTTATGACTTACTGTACTGGTATCTTTTTTATTTTTTTATAGAGGCATGTTTTATTTATTTATTTATTTATTTGTTTGTTTGTTTGTTTGTTTTGTTTATACATGCACTGGGTACAGTGAGAAGCGCGGGAGGGTGAGAGAATTCACCAGAGCCAGAGCGGGGAGCAGAGCAGGCAGAAGGACCGAAGTGCACTGCTGAGGGGAGCAGCAGATAGTGAGGTGGCAGGAGAGGTCTGCGCGCCATGTGGGACCCTCCTCCGGTGGCCGGGGAGCAGCCGGAGATCGAACCGGCGCCGCAGAGGCTGCAGGCAGCTTTGCAACCCAGCGCTCAACCGCTGCGCCACCGGGGAGGCCCTGTACTGGTATCTTACTAAAACTAAAAATAACAAAAAAGACCATTCACACTCCAAGAATACTTTTAAAATTCTTTTTAATTTTTCTAATACTTTTTATTGGTATTTTCATAATTAAACATGTAACCTGTGCCATTTAATTAATAACGAATGTGAGGTAGAGTTCTAATTTCCTTCCTTTATTCATTTCTTCTTCCTTTCTTCCCACTTCATTTGTGTCTTTCCTAATGTAAATCCATTAGTCCAATGACCCGTTAAATATTTTTTCTCCAGCGATTTTAATGGCACCTTTCCATTACCTATCTATCTATCCATTATCTGTCCATTGTGTTACTACAGTAGCCCCTGGCCATAGGGGCTATTGAGCACTTAAAATGTGATCTATCTATCTATCTATCTATCTATCTATCTATCTATCTATCTATCTATCTATCTATCTATAATTCAAGCATAAATAACAGTTTACATTTCTGTAGTGCTTATAACAGATCAGGGATTGTTTCCTAAATACTGCACACATATTGCCTTATAGCAACTCCGTGCAATACAGAGCACTTTATTGCACCTTATTGGTGAGAAATGTGAAATACATAGGGCTTAACAATTTTCCCAAAGGTCACAAGCTCCTAAATGGCCAAGCTATGGTGTGAAAATTGGCAGTGTGATTCCATAATCCTTGCAATCCACCACACACTACTCTGCTCTTGTCTATGATATATATCTTGTCCCAAAATCATTCTGTCCCATGATCAATCCCTCAGCTGATATCACACATTTAATTACTGTAGTTTATAGTACATTTTGACATCTACTAGGGAACGTCTTCCTTATTCATTTTAGTCTCTTGCTATGCTCAGTCAATCTTTAATATAAATTTCATCATAAATTTGACAAGTTAAAAAATATATTTTGAATAGAATTGCAGAAAGTTTACAGATTTGGGGAGAATTAATGTTTTTACAAAAAGGAGTCATTCTCTCCAGGAATATGCCAAGATTCTTCCTTTATCTGCATCATCTTAATATGCCTTTCAATAAAATGTTATGGTTTTCTTCATATTTTCATACATTTCTTCATAAATTTATCTATAACATTGTTAAATTTATCCACAGGTATTATATTTTTATTTCCGTAGTTTTTTTACTATATTTTCTGGCTCTTGCAGATTAAACTATCAACTGGAAAACTCTTGATTTTTATATTTGATTTCTTACATCTTAATGAATTCCCTCCTTCATTTCCAATACATTTTGAGATGATTCAATTGGAAGAAATTGAAGAGAAAGTAACTGTCCATTTCTTTCTAATATTTGTACTTTTTATTTTTGCCATTTTATTGCTTTGATTAAAATATCCAGAACACCATGAAATAAGGTGGTAAGGCAGAAAGTGCTAATCATCTCTTGGAGTTTACTTTCTCTTTCATCTATGAGGAATATTAGTTCATAGATGAGCACACGCTTACTCAGAATAAAAAAAAAAAAAATCCAGCATTCCTTACAGCAAAGTGTGGCCATGTGACCATTTACTGGCTAGTCAGCACAAGCATCGTGTGGCAACTTGCTTGAGCATACTTTTAAAAGAGCAGATATGAAATTGGTCTCCAGATACAAAACTTCTATACCTATTTCCCTTTTCTTCATCCTCTGCTTAATTACAGATATGATATCTGGAATAAGAGCTGATATCTTAAAATATGAAAATGAAAGCCACATCCTAGGAGTGATAGGATTATTCTGGGTAACTGAAGAGGCCTTGGAACAGACCCATTTTACATTCTTAACTGCCTTTCTCCAATTTTATTGACCATGAGAAGACAGAGCAATGAAATAAATCCTATTCCTAATAGACATCACTGTCACAGTGATTGCCTTTTTCCTGAACATAATCAGAAATACCACTTGTGTTTCACTATTTACTATGATAGTTATCATTGGCTTCATCTAATACTATTTCTCAACTTGAGAAAGTTTTCTTCTAACTCCAAATTACAAAATTTTTAAATTAGAGATGAATATTACTTTTATCAAATGACTTTTCAGCACTTATTCACATTAGTACTGTTCTATGGAAATGTCTGCAATGATAGAAATATTCATATTTGTGTTACTACAGTAGCCCCTGGCCATAGGGGCTATTGAGCATTTAAAATGTGACTAGTAGTTGTCATCAGGGAAATGCAAATCAAAACTACCATGAGATACCATCTTACACCAGTGAGAATGGCACATATTAAAAAAACTAGCAACAACAAATGTTGGCGAGGGTGTGGAGAAAAAGGAACTCTCCTGCACTGTTGGTGGGAGTGCAAACTGGTCCAACCACTATGGAGAGCTGTGTGGAGATTTCTGGGCCTACTAAACATAGAGCTTCCATATGATCCAGCAATTCCACTCCTAGGTATTTACCCAAAGGACACAGAAACATCAATTCCAAAGAACACCTGCACCCCTATGTTTATTGCAGCACTGTTTACAATAGCTAAGCTTTGGAAACAGCCCAAATGCCCAAAAATAGATGACTGGATCAAGAAGATGTGGTCCATATACACCATGGAATATTACTCAGCATTCAAAAAAGATAAACACATGCAATTTGCAGCAACATGGATGGCGCTGGAAGGGATCATGCTCAGCGAAATAAGCCAAAAAGAAAAAGAAAAATACCGGATGGTCTCACTCATAGCAGGAATCTAGAAAACTTAAATAAGGGACCAGGAAAATGAATAACTATAAGAAAGTGAAAATCAAAATCAACAAAAAACTATGAACCAGAGACACTTTTTGGGGGGCGGGGGTGGGAGGGGAGGGATTGGGGTCAGAATGGGGGGCTGCAACTGTATGGGGAATATAAAAATAAAATTTATTATTTAAAAAAAATAAAATGTGACTAGTAGGAATGAGAAAACAAAATTTTAAAATAATTTAATTTTAATTATTCAAATTTCTATTGGAATAGCTACATGTGCTAGTGTCTACCATTTTAGACAGAGCAGACCCAGATCATATTAGTATTCTTTAATCTATTAACACATGATATTAAAATAATAGATAGAGTAATACTAAACCCCCTTTCATTTCTGGAACAAAATCTACTTAGTTATGCTAGATTTGACTTGCTAATATATTATTTATGGAGTAAGAGAAAATTGCATTCACCAAGATTCCTATTAGAGAAAGCACTATATTTGTTTAGAAGAAATGCTTCATAAGCCTCTTGGGATGCTATATAAGACCTTGAGGGTTTGTGCAAATAACAAGGATAATGAAATTTGCTCTCCATAATGAAGGAGTATGGAATTTTAAGTCTCAAACAGATAAACTGAGAGGGACAGAGTGGAGCCAGTAAGGCTGAGTACTGCATGAGGGAAGGAGAGCAAAACAAATTAACTATGGTTTGGGTAATTCCATAGGAAAGGAACCAGGAAAAGAGAATTTTTGGTCTCCACAAATTTTCAGTGCCATCCTCAAAGATCATTAGTATTGTGGCATGTATGTATATGTGTTTATGTTGTTGTTTATTGAATGTATTCACAAATATTCTATTTCTATATCCTGCCAGAAATGTTGGTGGTATTTTATTTCCTCAATATTTTTAAATTAAAAGTTATGACTTGCATTGACAAATTATTGTGAGTGAAGTAATTTGGGTCATTTGTAGACAGAAGCTGACTGTGCCCATGGTTCATTTCCACATTCCTTTTCCCATGGCCACTGGCCTGGTTCCATGTAGTGGATTCTCTGACAGTCTGTGTTCCCAGATGAGGAGTATATACAGCATAGTCTATAGTCAACTGTGATGAAAATAGTGTGAGCAAGAAATAAATCTTTCTCACCTTAGGCCATTAAAAGTTTTAGATTGTTACAGCAGTGCAATCTGGTCTATCCTGATATAGAAATTTATATCTTGTAATGGGGTATTTCTGACACAAAAATATTTGACACTTGGTTAAGGAATGGGAGATGGGTGGTAAAAAAAAAATTGTTGGAGCATGAAAAGATGTAAATCTATGTTATACAGTGGGAAATCGGTACAAGGTAAATAAAACAAAGACATATAGTATGTATAAAAACTATGTCCAGAAAATAATCATGGTTGCATCTATTGGTACCTGCTGCTGACTAACATAAAATAGGAAAGAGGCCATCAACGTTTTTGAATGATTTATACTGCAAAAGTAACACCTACTGAAAATAACTATGATTATTCTAGACTTAAAAACACAAGTCCCAATCTTCCAGTGAATAGGAAGTCTATTTGATAAAGATATTGCCCCAATAAGTGACATAGTCCTTGATTCCATTTCATATATGACCAAGGTAGACATTGGAAAAGGATGAATCTTTTATTGGTATATGCTAGAAATAATGGAGAATAATGAAAGGTCAAGGGAGTCAAATCAGGACTTACTCAAGGAATAATCCTCACATCCAGAAAGGGGTTCTTTTTCTGTTACCCAATTCTGTGCATGTTAAATATGCAAGGGATAGAGGAGCATTAGGGACTCAAAAACATTGGAATCTTTCTCTTTTATTTATGTCGATTCTCTTTGGAGTCTGTCTGTATGTGCATCTCTTTCTCAGTCCCATCACTCAGAGAGTTTCTATGTGTCTGTCTGTCCCACATCTCTGTGTCCCCACAAGCTCCCACCTCCTCTCCCTTCTCACTTGCCTCGCATTGCAGATGGACTAAATTTATGTGGGAGGTGTTCTCTGTGACTATGCTCACTTCTAAACTTACATCATCCCCATTTAGCAACCAGAGGAGCATTTTCCCACAGATGTGGACACATATTACATGGAAGGATGCCAATTAACTCTATATGGGTCAATGCTTCATCTTGAATCAATATGTAAAAGAATAGGTGCAAACATGGTTCAACATGATGTATTGACTCTTGTACATGTTTCCCTTGTTACACAAAAATAGGGTACGCCTATGAAAATTTTGGTAAGCAAAAAAGACATAAAGGGAAGAAGCAATTACCATTAATTTGTATGGAAAATTTTTTGAGTATTCCAGATTCAAAAATTTACCTACCAAAACATACCAGATAACACACAGACACACACACACACACACAAAAAAAAAAAATAACACTAACATATAGCAAAAATAAGGAGTGATAATAATAAATATATCACCTATATATAAAGAACTCAGCAGCACTACTCTTACTGCTCAGGGTGCCAGCTGCTTCCAGAACAGGTGCTGCAAAACAAATGCTAAATGCTAGCTTAGCTTTTCACCTTTTGTGATAAAAGCAAAAATCCTCTTTGGATTTCTATTGGTTAGTGAAAACAGATACTAATGTAGGTCTTTCATAAAAGTGAAGTGGTAAAACTTGAATTTTCAAAAATGGGGACACTTGAACAGTGATTATTTAACACTATCACAGCATTATTTAAAAGGGGCCAGGGAAGAGCCATATCCAATGAAAGGAGTAGCACTGACCGATATACAAAAGAGAGAGAGAGAGAGACAGAGAGAGACAGAGACAGAGAGAGAGACAGAGAGAGAGACAGAGAGAGAGAGAAAGAGAGAGAGAGAGAGAGAGAGAGAGAGAGAGAGAGAGAGAGAGAGACATTTGCTAAGCAAATAAACACAGTAGGTAATAACCACTCCCCCAGAATGGGCTTAGCTCAGGGGTGGGTGGGACTAAATCCTTTGACAACCTTTTCCAGTTCTCTCCAAGATCTATCCAGATTGGTCTATCCAGATTTTCCTAACTTGAGTCAATTTGGGAAATTTGTATTTTTTTTAGAAAATCACCTATTTTATCTAGATTTTCAAATCTATTGGCAAAAAGTTGAACACTTTTCCTCATATTATCCATCAAAATGAAAGGGAATGACATAGTGCCCAAGGCAATTCCATAAAAGAAATTCTCTAAAAATCTAAAACAAAAGTATTTCAGGTTGCAGTTCTCTCTCAGTTTGGCTTAATCCTGAAATAAAATGGAGTGTGTCTGGAGAATGAATGAACTGCATATCCTTCAGGCAATTCTCAATCTATATTACTTTTCACAGTTGAGCTTTTGATAGGTACTGGGCAGCTTAGACGTCTGTGTTATAACCTCTGACAAGAACTGGGAGTACAACTTCTTTTACCATGCTCAATTTCATATGTGTCATTGGTCAGTCAAAATGGAGAGAGTTGACATTCTCTTAAGAAATTTGCGACACCTAAATAGGATCCATGTCTGAAGAGGAAAGTCCTCAGGACCACACAGAAGTGGGTTCATGGAGTAAGAATGCATGCAGAGGGCAAGGCTTTTCTCAGAACAACTGAACAAGACACAAGACAGAATGAAAAATAGTATTCTTTAAAATGCTGAAGGAAGTAAAGTGCAGCAGTCACAGAGTATGGATTATGGAACCTGTTTTGAGTCAAAAAGACTCAATCTTGTCTCTTAGCTGCCATGCTGGAGACTTTCAGATACATTGTTGAGGCAGCAATTGGCAACTATGAAGAAGCAGGAGTCATCTGCTAACTACCACAATAGACCCCATATTACAGCCTTTCATTTGAAGACTTTTGCCCTCTAATCATAGATAGACAAATGTGCTTACAAACCAATCCAAAAGTTTTACAAGTGACCCAAGCTCAGACCACTCTCTGGTCTGATCCTATGAAACACCCTCATGCCTGAACCTATTGGTACACACCTAGGTACTGTGTCTTGGTTGTTAACCCAGACCATGATTCCGATTCTTAAACAATCCCTTTCCTGAGTATATGACAGCTTGACTATTTCTTTCAGGTCAACATAATATAGCAAGTGGAAAAGAAAGATGTCACACAGGTTTCTCCAAGAAAGCAGCAGTAGAGGTGGGCGTAGTAATATTCAAGAGGGACACTAAAGGACAGAAAATAACAAAGGAGAATTTCATGAATACATCATGTGTTTGTGTTTAGGGAATAGACTGAAGGCATAAAGTCAATAATGGATGACAATATGAACCAAACTATTATCTGGTCACTGTGACATAAGGAAGGCTAAGCTAAACACAGAATAGCGTAGAAGGTGGTCTTTAGAGACAAAAGACCTTTGCATGTCCCAGCTCCAGCTGAGCTCCCAGTTGAATTCAACCTCATGAATGACCTATATAATCACAAGAATCAGAAGAAAAGTACAGCTGAAGTGAAATCAATACTGAGAAATCATAAATTATTAGGGTTTTACACCTCTGAGTTTGAGCACAAGTGGTTCTGCTAGGTATTGGTTAGGTCTGGAACCGCTTACCTAGACTTATGCTTGCCATGTATAAAGTGAACAATGCAATGGTCCATATTGTGAATCTAAGTCATCTCTCACAAAAGACTCATGAACTTTTCTTTGTGAAGGAACACAGAGCGTGGGTACTGAATTAAAAAAGTAAATCCTCTGCCAATGTTAATTACACTTTGCCTATTTACATTCACCTTGTATGCTTTTCCTTTCATTTTCCCCACATTATAAGATGCTTTTTTATTATGTTTTCAACAATTACTGTCTAGATGGCCTAAATCCAAGATTCTCCATTTTTTCCACTAAGATACACATAAGGATTGACATTTGTATGAGTGATACACTCTTACAGGCTTATCTCAAGAGCTCTGAAAGCCCACAGGCATATAATCCTTTTGTCCTAATCCTTTGCTTACACCATCCCCCTCTACATAAAGTATGCTTCCTTCTCTTCCACCTCTAGATAATTCAAATTTTTGGTAGCTATTTGTCTTCTCTAGTTCTCTCTCAAAAAAAGAATCAATCATTCCTTCAACTCATTCTCACAGACTTTTAAATATACATCTATGAGACAGGACTGCATTTTATTAAATTACTTCTTTACATGTCTCCCACTGTGAGGACAGGTTCAATTATCTTCTTGACTCCTTTGGTTCTAGCCTCAGTGCACAGAAAAATCTTAGCAGAATTGAAATTAAAAGTGAAAACTAAAAATATTACCTGTTTAAAAATTTAAATAAACTTAAATGGGAAAACTATACTCATGATTAATTTGGCAAGATCTTCTTAGAAATTATTTGTGAACATTTTAATTATTTATAAATTAGTTATAAAAGTAGTGGCAGATGATAAAAATATATCAGAACAGCTCAAATAGAAATGTAAAATATGTGATTATTTTACATTCTAGAAAACAATGCAGGGATAAAGCATTCTCATATCCCCTATTCTTTCTAGAACTTGAATTCGGGTTTATAATTTGACCATAGAAACAATTTTTGTATTCCAAGTTATCTGAAAATATGTGGGGATCCTTTTTCATCATTCATCTAAAGGCAAGGTTTTACCTCACCAATTGGGAGAACATTTTTGCACACAACACTAATGATAAAGGACTGATCACAAAAATCTACAAAGAGCTGATGAGACTCAACAAAAACAAAGAAAATAATCCAGTCAAAAAATGGGCATAAGAGCTAAAAAGAAACTTCTCCAAAGAGAAATGCAAATGGCCAACAGGCATATGAAAAAATGTTCAACATCACTTGTCATCAGGGAAATGCAAATCAAAACTACAATGAGATACCATCTTACACCAGTGAGAATGGCACATATTAAAAAAACTAGCAACAACAAATGTTAGTGAGGATGTGGAGAAAAAGGAACTCTCCTGCACTGCTGGTGGGAGTGCAAACTGGTCCAACCACTTTGGAAAGCTGTGTGGAGATTCCTCAACCTGCTAAAGGTGGAGCTTCCATATGATCCAGCAATTCTACTCTTAGGTATTTACCCAAAGGACACAGAAACATTCATTCAAAAGGGTACCTGCACCCCTATGTTTATAGCAGCACTATTTACAATAGCTAAGCTTTGGAAACAACGCAAATGCCCAAAAATAGATGACTGGATCAAGAAGATATGGTACATATACACCATGGAATATTACTCACCAATCAAAAAAGATAAACTCATGGAATTTGCAGCAACATGGATGGCGCTGGAAGGGATCATGCTCAGCGAAACAAGCCAGAAAGAAAAAGAAAAATACCGGATGGTCTCACTCATAGCAGGAATCTAGAAAACCTAAATAAGGGACCAGGAAAAAACCAATTATAAAAAAGTAAAAATCAAAATCAACAAGCAACTATAAACCAGAGATACACTACAGGGTGGGGAGGAGGGAGTAGGATCAAAACAAGGCAGGGGGTGGGAATTGTATGGGGAATATAACCAAGATGAAAATGCATACATTGTGCAAAAATAAAAAATGATCTAAAAATGTGAAAAATAAAATAAGAAAAGAAATGGGGAAAAAAATAAAGGCAAGGTTTTAAATAGCAGGTCGATGGAGGAAAGGGAAAAACCCTGACTAGTTAAGTATTTACTCTTTTTGTGTTATCATTACAGACCCATTGGAAATAGAGATAAATCAGAGAATTAAGGTGTTTTCATAAAATTCCAGTCAGCATCATCAGATAATTTAGGAGTTATTTCATTAACTGACAGAAAAAAGGATGGCGATAAAAAGAACAGAGAAATTTCTAGAAGAGACTAGCTCTACCAACAATTCCAAAGTGTTCCTGACTGTGGCACCCATATTAGTAGCCATCTTCCCTAGGAGACAGTGTCCCCTGGTAATGCAGTACAGTAGTGTTAAACTAACCTGAGGACATCTGACTCTGGTATCTCTGCCCATCATTTTAATCAACTTTATTACAATATAATTTACACGGTGCACTATACTTATTTTAAGCATAGGATTAAAAGAATTTTGATAATTTATAACTACCAGATTTTGTAGTCATTATCACAATGCAGATATAGATTATCTCCTCACCCAAAAATGATCAATATGTCTCTGCAGCCAATCCTATCTCACTCCCGGAACCTTTCTGCTCCAGGAAGTTAGTTTTGCATTTTCTAGAATTTCAAGCAAATGGAATCACAGTACATACTTACCTTTGTTGCACATATTTTTTGAGATTCTTCCATATTGTTGGGTGTTCCTTTTCCTCTGCATTAGGCAATATCCCACAGTGTGGCTGTACCATGATGTGTTCCTTCATTCACTTGTTGATGGACCTTGGAGCTTTTTCTACTTTGGTGCTATTAGTTTGCTATGAATTTCATGAGAATATATATTGACATATATTTTTTTCATTTATCCTCAAGAAATAGCTATGCATGAAATGCTAGATAATATGATTATGGTGTGTGCTTAACTTAAACAGCAAAACTTTTCCAGTGTGTACACCATTTTACATTTCCTCCAGGTAAGTATGAATTATAGATGCTCCACATCTTTACCTACATTTGATACTGTAAATCTCTCTCATTTTTAAAGGAATTCCAGGAGGTCAGTAATAGTATATCACTACAGCTCTAGTTTGCATTTTCCTGATAGCATAATACTGGGAATTTTTTTATGTTAATTGACTATCATTTGTTTATCATTTTTTTGCAAAGTATTTGTTCAAGTCTTTTGCTGATTTAGACAGTGGAAGTTTTCTAACTTGGTTTTCATTTTTCAAAATTGTATTGACATTCTAAATAGTCTGTATTTCCATATAAATTTAGTAATAAATTTGCCAAGCTCTACAAGGGAAAGGCTGCAGGAATTTTGGTTGGGATTATGTTGACTCAGTGGAACAATTTGGGGAATTTTGAAATTTTAATTGCACTAATTCCTCTAACTCATGAATGACAAATATCCCCCCTTTCAGATTTCTTTTTATTTTCTCCAGCAAGATTTGGTAATGTTTTATGTATAGAAATTAAATATATTTTGCTGAGTTTATTTTAGGCACTGTAAATAGTACTTTTTAAATTTGATTTTCTAATTGTTCATTGCTACTATAAAAAATTCATTAGCAGGCTTTCTGGGTGGCACAGGGTTTTAAAGACAGCACTATCCCCGGCCAGGTAGCTGACCCACATGGCACAGCAGACCTCTCTTGCCCTGACCCTGTTCCCCTCAGCAGTGTGTATTTCAGTAGATCTACTTTTTCTGCTCCCGACTCTGTCTCTGGTGAATCCTCTCACCCCCACCCCCACACCTCTGGCTTACACCCCAGTTCTTGCATGCATAAATACATAAATCTTTTTCAAAAATTCAATAGGATTATGCATATTGAACTTGTATCATGTCATCTGGCTAAATTCACTCAATTCTAGTAGCTTTTTTGCAGGTTCATTAGGACTTTTTAAAATATATTATCATATCTTCTGCAAATTGAAAACATTAGTCCTTCCTTGCCAATCGGTATACTTGCTATTCTTTTCCTTGCCTGTTGCAACAAGTAGGATCTCCAAGACAAGACCGATTAAAGGAGATGAAAAGGAGTGAAAAACACTCTTGCCTGTTCCTAATCTTAGTGGGAAAGCATTCAACTTTTCCCTATTTAGTCTGATGTTAGTTGCAGCTTCTTCAGAACCTCTACCAAGTTAAAGAAGCTGTCTTCTACTTAGAGTTTCCCAAAGTTTGTTTTTTAATCCTAAATATATGAACAAACTACATTTTGCTTCTCCATTCATCTGTTCATGGACATTTGGGTTGTTTCTAACATTTGACTATTCCAAAGAATGCTGCAATAAACATAGGTGCGCAAATATCATTTGAGTCCCTGCTTTCAAGTTGGGGGTAAATAATTAGGAGTGGAATTTGCTTTCTTATTTGATACTTTTCCTTCTAGTGGTTGAAGATTACAATCTTCAATTGTCTTCAAGTAGACAATCAATCTACTCTTTATTGGTTATCTTTGAAATAACACATGTTTAATAATACATTAAACATTTTAAGTCCCTTCAAACTAGACAGGAGTTTTAAAATGACTCTGATATCCTCCCTCCTAGCTTAAACGTAATTGTTTTCCAGCGCTAAGTTCTTTTTTTAGCCCCACAAAGTTGTGCAAGATTAAATGAACCATGGAACACTTGAAGCTGCTGAAGGTATGGTGGAAATGGTTTTGCAAAACTTTATGAATGTTCTTAATGCCACTGAACAATATGCTTGAAAATGGTTAAGATAGTAAATTTTATGTTATGGTGCATTGTATCATAATAAAAATTTTGAAAAAAATAATGTTTTTAAAGAGTTTACATATAGTGAGAATGCAATAAAGTGAACAAAGAAACAAAACTAACATATTGCCAGATGGTAGAAATATTCTAGAGAAAACAAAATGGAAGAAAGTAAGCAAATTCTGCTGGTGGGGCTGGGGTTGAAGGTGAGAAGGTGGGTCAGAAAAACCCACCAGACCTTGTGGGTCAGAAAGGACTAGCAGAACACAAATATTCAGGCTTCCCTTCTTAGAGTAGAATGACTGCTAAGACTTAGCCTCTAAGGCGGGATTACATTTCCCATCCTCTCTTGCTTCTGGACGGAGCCACATAACTAATTCTCCCCAATGGAATTTGAGTAAATGTGCTTTATCTTACTTCTGAGCCAGGATTTTTATGAATCTGAAATACCATATCCACCATTTCTTTCCCCTTCTGCAGACTACAGCAGAAGACCCTGAGGCATTAGAACAGTGCTACCCAAGAGAAATGAATATGAGTTATATTTCCTATTTTAAATTTTCTAGTAGCCACATTACTATAAATAAAAAGAAATAGGTAAAATCCATTTTAGAACCCAATGCATTTTGAACCCAAGGTTTGCAAAAATTATTTCAACATGTATTAAACATTAAAAATATTGAAATACATTTACTTTTTCAAACCCCAACATGCTTTTTATACTTACAGCATATTTCAAGTGCTGTAGCCTCTTTTCAAATAATTAATAGTCACATCTAGAACTGCTTTGGATTAGAATATGGTGGACCATAAGATGAAGGGAAGTGGGTCCTTAAATCTCCATATGGAGGGCAGCCACCCATCAACCAGAAACCCACATTTTGTTATGAGAGAAAAGAAACTTCCTTTGTGTTAAACTTTTGAAATTCAGAGATTCATTTGTTACAGAAATTAATTCTTTGAAGTTTTATATTAAAAACAAAAACTGAAAACTAGAAATGTAGAGCATTTGGCTTAGCTATCAGGTAACAGGTAGCACAAAATATGTATTACAAGCTGGAGAGCAGAGGCCCATGTTGGGCAGATGTGCACACTTGTAAGCCAGAACAAGTAGCTGTGGCCATCCTACAACATTAAAGTTAGTGGTTTGAAAGATCCAGAATGTTGTATTTGTCTGTTAACTAGGATTGCCATAACAAAATACAATAGACTGGATGGCTGACATAACTGCTCACATTATTTCCTCACAGATCTGGAGGCTGGGAAGTTCAAGATCAAGTTGTCGGCAGGGTTGTTCTCTGGTGGAGTCTGTCTCCTTGACTTTCAGATGGCTGCATCACTTTGTCCTCGAACAGCCTTTTCTCTGTGCATGTGCGCACCTAGTTTTTCCTCCTCTTCTTAGGACACAGGTCTTGGTGGATTAGGGGCCTGCTTTAATGGGCTCCTTAAATTTTAGTTGTGTCTTTAAAGGCCCTATCTCCAAATTCGGGCATGTTAGAGATTGAATTGGGGAGGAGGTGGATATTTTAGTCCATAGAAGATATTGAAGCTTCCACTGTATTGAACAGAGTCCATGAAAAAAAAAAAAAATGTTCAGGAAACAATGGGCAGCTTTGAAAGCAGAAATGAAAGATAATAAAGTAGATCTAGAAATCAAGGTGAGTCTGGGAAGCTATGCATGTGGAAAACTCTGCTACTTTCTTTTTTTTTTTTTTTAAAGATTTATTTATTTATGCATACAAGAGCTAGGGTACAGGCCAGAGATGTCTAGAACTTTTAACATGTCACTAAAGAGAAAATACCAAATTTTTTGTACTTTTTTTGGTCCAAAATACAACCCTTTGTTATGGCATTTTTATAACAGAAATCATCTGGAGAAGACAGAATGAAAACTTAATTAAAGTAATTATATCTCAAAGTACACACCAGAAGAATGTATTATTTGTAGAACTTTGTAGGTCTCTGTGCTAGATGGTATCATTCTTTCTTTATATATGTGAGCCACTGAATAGTAGAAGAAAACAAATCTCTGTTCTACCATCTTGGCACTGGCAGTTTATTTAATAGTCAAGCTCTAATTAGAGATTTTAATCCACTGAAGATTTTGTTTATATCCTTCAAATTTTTGAAAGACTAATAATCCAGGAATCCCAAGCAAATCTGTTAAGTTGGTTGTGCAAGCCTCAGTTTCCATATTCTCTTCTGTATCTTCCATCAGGAGCCTCCTTCTCTTCCTACGTTATTTACAATGTAGAGTCACTCCCATTTAAGCTTTCTTCCCTGAGGAACAACTTCTGCCCCCAAAACTTACCTGACTCCCCTCACATTTGACCCCTCAACTATACCTGCCATGAATTTTCTCCTCTTGGGACCTTGAAATTTCTGGGTCCTATTTTATATAGCCACAGGGATACATTGATCTAAAGACAGTGAGGCCATTAGGGAATGCTCAAGGAATGGCCACCATATTTGAACTACCCGAGCTACCAAGTGCTGATAGTTTCATTGGCAGAAGGTAGCCAGACTACCTGGAGATGCCTGAAGTCACAGAGTCAGGAAATGTTGAAAGGGTTTGTTTCACAAATGAATGGGGCATGAAGATATGGTGTATATATACAATGGAATACTACTCAGCAATCAAAAAGATCAACTCATGCATGCCATTTGTTGCAACATGGAGGGAGGTTGATGAGATAATGCTAAGTGAAATACCTCAGAGGGAAGATCAATACTGGATAATGTCACCAATAAGTAGAATATAGAAAAACCAAACAAAAAACCAGAGGAAGACAAACTTAAAAGCTAACCCTTGAAAACTGACTATAGAACTGGAGCATCCAATGCAGAGGGGCTTGGGAAGGAGTAGAAATAAAGAGGGAAAGAAACACAATTTCTATGGTGGTGGACTCTTGGTGATTTGGTGGTGGGTACCCTATGTTGGTGATACCTGATAGAGAAAAATCCTAATGTTACCACAAT
Source organism: Talpa occidentalis (assembly GCF_014898055.3). Taxonomy (NCBI): domain Eukaryota; kingdom Metazoa; phylum Chordata; class Mammalia; order Eulipotyphla; family Talpidae; genus Talpa; species Talpa occidentalis. The sequence continues at coordinate 30,034,218 of NW_023601653.1, forward strand.
TAAAAGAATAAATTTTTGAAAAGAAAGAAAGAAAGGGTTTGTTTGAGAGTATGTGTAATGGGATGCCCAGCATCACTGGTGAGGCAAAGGTGAGTCTTTGACCATGGTTAGAAAGGACAGTATTTTACATAGGGTATTACAGAGAAACAATGCTTTGTACTTTAAGGTTAGCCCCATTTTCACTGCAGGTATAATCTGAGGAATGATATTTTTTTTTTTTTTTTTTTTTTTAAAGTTTTTTTTTTTTTTATTTTATTTATTTTATTTTTTTTTTTTATATAGAGGCATGTTTTCTTTCTTTTTCTTTCTTTCTTTGTTTTTGTTTATACATGCACTGGGTACAGTCAGAAGCGCGGGAGGGTGAGAGAATTCACCAGAGCCAGAGCGGGGAGCAGAGCAGGCAGAAGGACCGAAGTACACTGCTGAGGGGAGCAGCGGGCGGCAGGAGAGGTCTGCGCGCCATGTGGGACCCTCCTCCGGTGGCCGGGGAGCAGCCGGGGATCGAACCGGCGCTGCAGAGGCTGCGGGCAGCTTCGCAACCCAGCGCTCAACCGCTGCGCCACCGGGGAGGCCCCAGAGGAATGATATGTTAATGCGCTATGTGGGTGATGCTGGTAAATGATTACTCCTGCCAAAAATAGTTAGCATTTTATCATTGACTGCCTATAAACAATGCCTTAACCTTTGTACATAAGCACTTCCGCCTGACTGTTTAACAGAGGCCTAGGGTAATGAACTCCATTTGAGCCTACTTTTCCAGTCTTGCCAAGGTAGAAAGCCCACGTACAATGCAGAGGTCCTGGGTTAGGAAACAGTAGTACTCAGAATATTTAAACTTAACTTTTCAGTCCCTGATCTCCTAAACCCAAACTCCTCTTTCCACATCGCACATGGAAAACTTTCATTTGATCTGACAAAGTATCATAATGAATAAATACTATCAAAATAATGCTACTGGGTAGGCATAAATGTGACATTCAGCAATTTAATTCTAAGCTTAGAAAAATGAAGGTGACAAAGGTTAGTCTTTGACCCGATATTTTTTTAACATTCTCATTATTAATGTATGTATGTACATACATGGATGTATATCATATAATAAGTAGATATGAGCTCAAGTTTACCAAATATGGAAATAAAAGAGTTATTTCAGCAATATTCTCACATATCCACACTAAGTGATTGAAAGTCAGTAGCAAATAGTTTTAAAGGACATCCTAAGGATCCCCTAAGTATTTGGAATGACAAAATTAGCATATCCTTCAGAGTTCATTCAAAGCAACCCCGCCACTTTAAGACCTAGGCATGCAATACCTTTTCCAGGTCATCCATCAAGTTCATGGACTACATCTAGTGTCCATGGCTCTCTATTCTTCAAAGTGAATTCCTCCTTTTCTGGGTAAAGTTTGAGAGATTAAGGGGGCGCTTGTCTCCTATTTTCTACAGAATTTCAGTTCCTGGGCAGTGACTAATCCCCAAGGTCACTGTCCCACCCAAACTAGAAGTCCCCGCCTGAAGCATAAATGTGGCACCAACTAAAGAAGTGCCATTTATACATTCTCCAGTATCACACTTTTTCCATAAACATCCAGCCCTGCTAAAAATCCATCCTATCTGTTGTAATCTGAAATGTTTACTACAGCATAATCCCCTCCCAATATGGTGGCCTTTAGTGTACACACAAGTACATGCACACCAAATATCCCCTCTTAGCCCCAAATATCCTCTTACCACTTAGTGAGTACACACATCACACAATCATTAGAGAAAACTACCCCACTTTAAAGTCCTAAGGATGACTAGAAGTCTGTAAAGCGAAAGAATGGATTCCCTCTGCTCCTTATGGGACATGTAATCACAGTTCAGGCACCTCCTTTTGAACAGTTAGACATCTGGATGTTATTTGAGATGGGGGCAAGAACTATCTTTTGCTATTAATAAAATCTCTTTTTGTTGTTGTTGTTGTTGCTAGGTCATGAGCTGGAACTAGTCATGAACTAATTCTCCTTCTACATTATTTGTGGCCAGCCAAGAATACATTTTATGCCTTCTCTGAACTTGCTATGGGTTAGGGAAGCAAATGTATCCCACTCCCAGACTCATGAATGGCTAAAGATAAAAGTTATTCTAAACGACAACTTTCAGTTTAAGAACTGTGAAACCCATCTACCCAAAAAGGTTTGAGAATTACCAAGATACCTCTATTAACCGTGTAGTGAAAAAAACAAGTTTGTAATTCCCTTCTGTGACTACACTTTTGAGAAGAGATGCCGTGCAAGATGACCCTCTTTGCAGCAGTGAAAGAAAAGAAAAATATTTGAGGACCTTGGACAACCCAGACTATCTTGTGCTCAGTTTGACTTATATGAGTTCTATAGACCACCGCAGAGCATACTTTCTAAAAAGTGTGGGAAATCTCTTGTTTCTGTGAAGTGTGATAAATCTTGGGATTTGGAACCCAAAAAACATAAAGGACTATTTTCAAGTTTGAGAAGCAGGAGTGTAAGCCCTTTGGCTAAAGGAATATCCAACATCATCTGTGTATATCTTCCTAATCACAGCAGTATATCTTACTGTTCATTCTTATTATACCTCTGTCAGATTTCTCAATGAAATCTCGACTCCTAACAATCACTGATGTAGCTGTAATCCAGTGAGACCCAGCCTCTGGAGACTTCTGCACCTACTCCAGGGGTGACCAGCTCTTTTGTCCTCACCAATGGCCCTGAGGATCTACTGAAAATGGATACACTTGGAAAAAGGGTCTTTGCAAATGTAGTTAAGGCTCTTCATCGTAAGGCTCTTACAATGAAATCATCCACATTATACAGGTGGGACCTACATTTACTGGAAGGGTCTTTATAAGGGACACACAGAAGAGCACTAACAGGGAGAAGAAGAAGAGGCCAAGGGACCACGAAAACAGATAACCTAAGTGAGGCAGCCACACACCATGGATTACTAATAGCTATCAGAAGCCAGATGAGGCAAAGGATTCTCTAAGGTACTAGAGGGAATGTGGCTTTTCCTGTACCTTGATTTTGAACTTCTGGACTCCAGAACAGGGAGACACTAAATCTCTGTTGTTTTAAACCAGCTAGTTCAGAGTAATAGTAGAGCAGCCACAGGTAATTAGTAATCGTGGGTGGGGGGATTCCCTCATAGAAATTTTCTGCTTCCACATAAGTGAAAAATTTAATAAATTGCAATTTTATTCTTTACATGTTTGTCCTTATGTTTCTACCTACAAGAAATATTTCAAAATATTATTTCTATTATAAGGTATGTCAAAATCATATTACTAGTGTTATTTTTCTTTAACTCCAATGTTTCCCATGCTTTTTTGTCTTTCTAACTCGTGATCTAGCAGTGGTTTGACTTTTAGGCTACATTTATTAGCAATCTAAATAGAGTAAAAACTGAAGGATTTGATTGAGTATTCCAAGTTCAGCAGACAGTCTGTTTGTTTAAATACACACACATACATCTATGTATATGTTTCTATTTGGGAGGCAAGCGTGGCGAGTGGAGCACTTGCTACAGAAAAGATAGTATGAAAGTATATGGTTTATAGCAAAATGTGCTAGACATGCTTTAGGAAAAGGCTGCCTCAAATTCCAACAGCAGGATACCCTACAAAATCACTGACCAGTATCCCTCAAACCTGTCAAGGTCATCAAAAAAGCACAAAGTAGGAGAAATCCTTACTGCCAAAAGGGAGTCTAAGGAGTCATGCGGTTGAAATGTAAAGTGATAACCCTGGCCAGAAAAAGAACATTAGGCAAAAATCAAAGAAACTGAATAAAATAATGGCATTAGTTAAAAATTATTTTATCAGTGTTGGTTCCCTGATTGCAACAAAAATACCTTGTAAAATGCTAATAAGTGAAAATGGGGGCCCCCCCCAGAGGTGGGAACTGTTATCTTCTCATTTGTCCGTAAATATTAAACTATTTCACAAAAATGCCTGTTACACACACACACAGAGTTGCACGGCTGTCTCTATCAACATTCATATTCTAAAAGAAAAATTAAGCTGAAAGAAGTGAAACATTTCATACAAATCAGCAACGTCCAGGAAATTCTCTCGACAGCTTCCCAGAATGCCAGACCATATTGCAAAGGATTATTCAATCAGGCTTTTACTTTCTTCTCATAATTGGCGATGCTCTGAAAAGGGAGCACCACCACGACACGTCTCCAGATATGCAAAAAAAAAAAAAAAAAAAGGAATGAAAAAACAAAACAGCTGGCTCTGCAGCCCAGTTTCCAGGGCTAACTGGCGTGCCATCTGCTCGCAGCATACCCTGGTAACCATGGTTCACGTGTCACCCCAGCGATCGGGGTGAGGAAGTTTGTCCCAACAAGCCTGGACAACTTCGCTGGCGCGCAGGTGGGGGGCCGGGTGGGGGGCAGCAGCATCCAGCGTGTGCAGATCGTTTTTCCAAACCCCATCTGCTCTCCCCACCCCTGGCGGCGGTGCCCGCGGGCTCCCGGCGCGGCCAGCCGGGCGGACCTGAGCTGGTCTTTTCTGCATAACAAAAGCGCCCCCTCCTCCCGCCGCCCCGCGCCGCCCCCACCTAGGCTTCCCGCGGCCGCCCGGGCCCGCGTCCGCGGCAGGAATTGGCTCCCGGGCCGCGAGGTTTCCAGGTACCCGGAAGGGGGAGGGGGCCCGGCGGCCACAATTGGGCGGGTGCGGCCGAAACGCGCGGCCAGGAGCGCCAAGACGCGGGGGCGCGGCGAGCTCCGGCCTTGGCGGCCCGCGATTGGCCGGGCCCGCTCCCCCGGCCGCCGCTGATTGGTGGATTCTGAAATTCGGTCTCTAGGCGCCAGAGGAGGTGTTTTAGCGGGGACCGCGGGCCAGGGCTGCAGCCACGCTCAGGGGCCGGGGCGCTGGGGCAGCCTGGTGGCCTCGGGGTCCCCGCTGGCGCTTGGCGCGCGGAACCGGGGTCTGCACGCCTCCTTCTCCCCACCCGATGTCGCCGCCCGGATGCTGATCGCCTCGCCCTGCTGATCGCACGCGGGTGTGGGGCTGTGGAGGTCCCCCAGGAGGCAGGAAACACCCTTTGCAAAGCGGGAGTAAGTAGCGTGCAGCCCCGGCGCCGGCGGAGAGGCGGGAATTTGGGGGGAAGGCGACCTCTCCCTCGCTCCCTGGCTGCCAGTTTGCCCCTTCTGCCATCCTCGGCTGGAGGGGAGTCTTGCATGCATTTCTTCCTACGGCCTGTCTGGGGAGGAGACTTGCCCTTCGACACGATTGGGGGTTCATGGAAGAGTTTATCTTTGGGGGGTCTGCTCGGAGGCCGGGGACGGGGCTGCGCCAAGTGCTGGGTGGGTTTGGTCTAGCGATCAGGTTTCCTTCTACCCCCTCAAAGCCGAATTCCTTCCAGTTCTTTGCGCCAAAATTAACTGACCTAGGAGACCCTGTATTTGCTGACAGATTTGCCCTACACATTCTGAATCGGTAACTTAATTTTGCCCTGTTGCTTTGCTCAAAAAAACTTATTAATTTTGTCGATTTTTTTTTTTTTCTCTCTCCAGGTTTTCAGTATTGCTAAACACATTTTAGGTGTTTGTGTTCATTCATGTGCTATTTAGGGGGAGTTGGGGGTGACTACACTCTTAGTAAATTGCCAAGATTTAGGGAGGGGAAGTTCATGTTCACGAGCAAGAAATGGATATTGTTGTTCGAGAAGAACAGAGCCCAATTGTAAAATCATGTTCTAATAATGTACATTGTGTATTGCAGATGGAGGTAAATTGTTTAACACTAAAAGACCTGATCAACCCCAGGCAACCCAGACTAGATTTTGCAATTGAAGATGGGGAAAATGCACAAAAGGTAAGCACCCTTAAATACCTTTAACTCTTATTTATGATGATGTCTAATTGAGTGAACTGTTCCATCATGCCACTGGTGTTTGATGTATAAACAATTTTGATGAGCAGCATAGAACTGTATTTTTTATAAAATGGAGGCAACTAAAACCATATTGTTCATATTCTCAGTCATTGTGCAGTAGAATGAGGCTAGGTTTGAAGTAATGTTGGAAACAATTTATATGAATCAAAAATATATTGGACACTGCAATCAGAAGTTTATAATACTTATAGTTGAGACTGGAATTGCATAATAATTTTTTTGAATGTTAAACCTCAATTCCCATGAAAAGACCATCATTTTTGCGATAAGTGCTCAATTATTAAAATCCTACAAAATGTTCTTGACACCAACGAACCAGCTCCCACAGGTTGTTTCAGTAACTCACGAGTATGGCCTGTGAGACTCCCATATAGGGAGATATGGACCTTAAGACAACGAGCATAGTCCTTGAATATTTTACAGTGTTATGGTCAGTTTTGCACTGAGTCATCCTCTCCCTTTTTTGTGCCCCTTGTGATTTTAAGACCATGGTGTTATCTTCACAGAACATTACAAAAGGAAACTGGCTGTAGCAATGTCTAAACTATCACAGCACCCACATCAGCACAGTTGTGCTCCCAGCCAGTACCCTACCGGAAAGGTGTAATAATAGCTTGTTAGTAGCGAATGTCTACACATTTTTGGCAGAGACAAGTAGATATAACAAACCCGATTAGAAACTCAGAATGCCAATCTGTGCCCAGCAGCTTCCTTGGTCACTGAACTTATCTGCATTTCTGCTCTTATTTTTAGTTTTAAACTGCCTGTTTATGAAGCACCTGTTATGTGGCCCTTTGAAGAATACTTGACAACTTTTAATTTTGGATAGGAATGAAATGTTTATACTTTTCCAAGGAGGGTTTTTTCTTTTCCCTAACATTGAATTTATTTTTGTTAAGGAAAGAATATTCTAATTTTAAAGATGACTTTTGAAAAAATTACCTTGTGGGGATGAAAATGTGCAGACTTTTAAAGTATATAGACAGAGTTTAATCTTTAGGCGTTTCAGAACAAAACTTTTTGTTTACCTTTATAATTTGGATGGAACCACCTGGAAAGTATGTGTATACATTTATATAAAACCTAAGTCAGCGTCTACTTCTTTCCTTCTGGGTCAAGTGCCTTTAACAAGGGCACTTCTACCCTACTTAGCATCAGTAAGTGCCGTGTTCAGCTAAGCTTTCACGTTTTTAATGGGTCTGGAGAGAAAATCGAATGATTCAAAAGAAATTGGGTACGTGGTTAAAATGTTTGAAATACAGTATACAAGCAGGTCTTATTTCACCTCTTGAAGAGAAGACAAGGGATGAGAGAGCAGAGATAGCAATGGCTGTGGTGTGGTAACATACACTGGAATACACAACATAAACAATGGCTGTGGTGTGGTAACATACACTTAGTGGCTGTGGTGTGGTAACATACACTTGAAGTATGTGATCTTATACCGCTAAATCATATACAGTGTTATAAACTAATGCAATCTCAATATAAATAAATAAGTTATGGGGATGAAACAAAAAAAAACTTCATTTAGGATAGTGGTGATTTTGTACAGCAATGCAAATAGACTTACTGCCACAAATTATACAACCAAAAATGGTTAAAATGGTTAATTTTATGAAGTTTGTCTCTCTTTCACATTGCTCTGAAGCAAAGAAAGGTGAACATAGGATTTGGAGTCAGAAATCTGGATTTGATTCCTACTCTTCCATTTAGTAGCTGTGTAATCTCAGACATAGATATTTATTCAGTTTTTCAGCAACTATTTATGTCACAGATGCTGGGGCCTCAGTGGTCTAATAAGTCTCCTAACCTCTCTAAGCCTGTTTTTTTCTCACATATTGGAGCTAATAAGTAGCGCTTCCCTCTGGGTTTTTGTAAAGCACTCAGCAACACACAACTGTTCACACTATACTTAGTTGAACTGATAGCCCAAAGATGAATATGATGCAGGCCCTGCTCTGAGTTACCTGAGAAATATTCAGGATGTCAGGTGTAAAACTAACCAACTATACTATGATTTAGTAAGTGCTGTAGGGAGAGCCGGAGGCAGGACGGCCCAAGAGCACCTGTTTTGGTGGCAGAAACAACTTGATTTCCCCACCAGCCTGGGATGCCGAGGGTGGCAAGCTGGCAATAGGGAGGGAGATGTCCCTTCTCCCCTACCCCAGTTCCCACTTCTCCACCAGCTCTGGAGCTAGCAGAATAGAGAAGGAAGAAATAAATTCATGGGGCGTTCTTAAAGCATCAGGAAGCTTCACATGGAGGCAGTAGTTAAGGATGTTTAACATTTAACTTATGAGGAAAAAAAGAGGGAAGATGGATGTTGTAGGCATAAGAAAGAACATGAGGTGTGAGGATACAAGAAATGTTTGAAATATCCAGAGTGGCCAGAAATGGAATTGTGAGTTGTTTCTGAAATCTCTTTGAGGGATATCTGGAATAGTGCCCTTTGAGTCAGTTGGTATTTAGAGGCTTTTTCTTGACTGTCTTTACTTTGTTCAAGATCTATAAGTACTATATATTATGCATGTATCTTCTTTCCACGCATGGAGAAACTTTTTGCATGCATGAAGGTGTTTTCGTCTTCATTACCCAAATTTGCTCTGCTATGTTGTGGGATTATAAACATGACTCTCCTCTTAAGTTGTTTACAGTGCATTTGGGAATGATAGAAGTAGAAAATGATGATTTGGAATAAATTAAAAAATAAGGGGTTAGCTTTGGGAAGGCTCTTTGAACGAGATGACACGAGCTACAGCTTGAAGGAATAAATACCAAGATATATGTAGATAAAGAGGATGGGAATTAGTAAAGAAGTAGAAATGAACATGGTATATTTGAGGACAGTGTCTATACTTAGTGGGTATTTCTTTGAAGGTCATTTATCTCCCTGGGGAGCAGTTGAAAAAGAAGAGTTTCAAATTCAATGGGATATATTTGCTCCTGTGTTCATTGCAGCACTATTTACAATAGTAAAGTTATAGAAAAACAACTTAAGTGCTCCAAAGACAGATGAGTGGACTAGAAAGATGTGGTGTGTATGCACAATAGAATACTATTCAGCCATAAAAAAGATAAACTCTTGCTGTTTTCTACTGAATGGAAATAGAGGGAATGATCCTAAGTGCAATAGGTCAGAAAGAGAAAGACAAATACTGGATGTATCACTTATATGTGAAATACAGAGAAACAAAACAAAGGGTCAGATGAAAACAAACTGGTAACAAACTCTAGAAATCTGACTGTAGAACTCGGGCTACCAGAGGAGGTGAGGAAGAAAGGAGAGTGAAGTGTTGAGGGGGCATGATGGACTATGGTGGAGAGCTATAAGTGACTTAGTGGCTGTGGTGTGGTAACATCCACTTGAAGTATGTGATCTTATACCTCTAAATCATATACAATGTTGTAAACTAATGCTATCTCAATATAAATAAATAAGTTAGGGGGATGAAGTAAAAAAAAAACCTTCACTTAGGATAGTGGTTCAGCAATGCAAATAGAATTACTGCCACAAATTACACAACCAAAATGGTTAAATGGTTAATTTTATCTTATATATATTTTACCACAATTTTAAAAAACATTCTTTTTTGTCCACAGCACTACAATGACAACTCTTGCAAATTACTCAGTCTCTCAGACCCTCTCTGCAGTGGCAAAGGAGAATAAGTCTACCTACTTTTTAAAGTTGTTAGAGGGATTAAGAGTAAAATTTCAGAAGTCCCCAGAAATGCCTCACTAGGTGATTTCAGTGTTGTGTGAAGGTCAAGATTGTAATTACACAAACCTAGATGGCACAGCCTATTACAACACCTAGGCTGTGTGGTGTGCAGCCTGTTGGGGCCACTGTCATCTATGCAGTCTGTCATTGACCAAAACATCATTAGTGACACATGATTCTGCACCTGAGATATATATAGGTAAATAAATATTTATGTGCAGGAGGCAGCTGGTTCCCTTATTTTGGAATTGATGGAACATCCTAGCCACATATAAACTTGGGAATTATCAACATATGAATGTTTAAAAACCTTGGGTCAGCTACCCCAAAGAACAAATTGAGAGGCGAGGGCTTAGGTTTATAAGAATGGAAAAAGGAACCAATAAGAGGGAACAGAGGAGTAGGAAGAGAACAAAAAGACAGAGTGCTATCTCAGCAGTGCTGAGCATTTTACAGAGCAAAACATAGTCAGTAGTGTTAATCATTGCAGACAGGTCAAGGGAGATAGTTTGCCATTGACATGGTAACTGAGAGGCAACTAAGTGAATCTAATTGTGGTTTGAGAATCTCCTGGGAAATTGTGGGGGGCACCCTCAGTGTGGATTACTAATTCTAGAAAGTGTACTATGAAGGGGACAAAGTTGTTAGTCAATCTCTAGAAGGACACACTTCCTAACATGTCGCCATTTTTTTTTTTTTAAGATTTATTTATTTATACATACAAGACCTGGGGTACAGGCCAGAGATGCGGGGGTTGAGAGGATTCACCAGAGATAAAGTGGGGAACAGAACAGGCAGACTGACTGAAATACACTGCCGAGGGGAGTAGCGGGCGAGCCAGGAGAAGTCTGCTGCGCTGTGTGGGCAGCTCCCTGGCCGGCGAGGGATCGAACTCGTGCTGCAGAGGCTGCAGACAGCTTCATAGGTTGTGTCTTAACCCCCATGCGCCACCAGGGAGGCCCCCTAACATGTCGTCTTTGAGACTTAAACAATAGGTAGGGTTTCAATGGGCAAAGTTTAGCTGGTGATGGCATTAAAAACAAGGTGATGTCAGCAACAGCTTAGACATGATGAAGAGCAAAGCAGGTTGAAGAAAAGCCAGTGTGGAATGTATGGGCAAAATGTTGGATATGCATGAGAGAACTTGGAAAGAACTCATCAGAATATTGCTAAGGGCCTTGACAAGACCAATGACTGACTGTGTTATCTGAAGTAACGTGATCAAAGTTACATCTGAGACAGAAACAGAAGTAGAACCTAGTCCTTAGTCTTGTAGCTATGAATTCCTTTCTATGGACATAGAGAGCATGGTCATGATGCTAATAAAATTAATAGTAATAAGGAACATGTGCATAACACTTACCTTACAAACTGCTTTCACCTTCATTATTTGATCTGATCCTAATAGCCTCCTATGACAAGTCAAGGTACATTACTTCATTTGCATATGAGAACTGGAGAACCTGTTCATGGGTTATGTTCTCGAGGCTCTCCCTAACTGAGGAGTGATTTCCAAGGGTTTCCAACTTAGATTTCATGGCAAGCAGATCTGACTGGAAGTCTAGTGTACTTGTTCCTTTAGGGAGTGCTTTGGGGGTTGATTCTTAGGAAGGGGAAAGGGAAGGGAGCAGAATAGGAGAAAAGAAAAGACAGAGCTGAGTTTAGTCTCAGCAGAAGGCTGACTTTATCCTAAGGGGAGTTCTAGGATCACCTCTGGAAGTAGTTTTGAGTTGGGACAAAAGGGTCAGGCATTTACATGTCAGTGCTACTTCTACCAGCTCTTAAGTAAGCACAGGCTTCCTGGAAGTGATGTGATTCCTCTTCAACCAAGCCAAGAAAAGGCTTTCTGGGGACATTACTTCCAACAGCTAGGGGAATGAGTCATTCATTCCTGAAGAGATCTGGGTGCATCCCAGTGTTTACTGCACAGTTAGGCGGCCTTGCTGGAAAGCCCTGGAGATAGTCTGAACTCCTTATTTGGGGATCAGGAAACTTGGACCCAAACATAATGAACAGCTTGTCCGGTATCAGAAAGATATAAAATAGAAAGAAAACCAGGATTCCAAATTCTCATTGCCTTCCCTTCCCCATTGTGTTACAAAGTGTCAGGATTGGGGGGATAGACAGCTGAGTGGGCCAGAGTGTAGCTAGACTACAGTTGACCTGCCCACTGGAGACCTCAGAAAACAATTTGCATGGCATAGTTTTCTTTTCATGTAGAGGATCAGATACAGCCATAACCTACCAGGTAACCTAACTCCCCTCCTACTTTAAGAGTTACTTAAATTACAGTGAGCTATAGATCAAAGTATAGGAGGAAATAATCCCTCAGAATTGCTCCCTCAGTAACAAAAAAGTAAGAACTCATCTTCCCTGTAATTATAGAGACAATGGAGGCACTTGGGAAGGAGAGTGTTCTCTCTTCTACTTTAGCAAGCTTTGACCACACCCTCTTCCATGAGGATACCTTTTGAAGTAGCTGGTAACCAAGGTACAGTGTTCTCCAAGCACCTACAAGGAGCAAGGCATTGTACTAAAAACTGAAGAGAGACACATGAACTTGCTCCCTGGCTTCTTTAAGTGCCCAGTCTCACTAAGGAGATACGACACACACCCAGGAAATTAAATAGCAGTACAGTGTGCTATATTATTAACTCCAAGCGCCTGAATAAATGGTAATAGAGAACGGGAAAGGTATAATAACTAAGTTTTATTGCATGGACACTATATGCCAGGAACTAGTCTCATACTCCTTAAAGTTGGTATTTTTATGAATGACATAGTGAAGAGGAGAAACTTGCCCACAATCACATGTTTGAAAGGCAGCAGAAGCAGGTAAGCTGGCCTCAGAGTGTGTGCAGACCTATTTCCCATACTGACTCTTCATCGATGCTAGTGGATATCAGTGCTCTGCTGGGTATCTTTTGTTGGAGCTCTGAAAAGACACATTCCCATGTTATACCAGTAAAACTCATTTCCCTGGATCCTCATCTGAAAATGATCCCCAGTCTTAGAACCTTCCCCATGTGGAGTTTTTCTGGTGGTGGTTCGTAGAGTTTTGGTTGGCTTCCAAACTGGTCCTTTCACTTAGAGATTCTTTTCCTTTGCTTCTCTGGTCAAGTCAGCACATAGCTCCAACGATTTCACATTGCAGCTGGTTAGAGTAATTGTAATTCAGTGATTTGCCACCTCGGGCTCCAGATGTCTTCCTGGTATCTTTTAAAGTCATGACTGAGTTGTGGCTTCCTGCCCTACTTGTTCCTAGGTGAGAGAATAGTGAGTCAGGAGCAGGAGCCAGAGGGCAGGAACTCTGCTGCACTTGCAATCTTGTCTTCCACAAAGAACAGGATATAGGTATTTGGAAATTCAAATCCCTGGTCATTCACCATGGGTAATTTGAGAAGCATGCTTTGCGGGGATAATATTGATAGCTCCAGCATAAATGTGACATTTTGTTCGATGCTCTTCCATTAATTCCTGCTACAAATTGGTGAACATTAGAACTGGAGAACTACAGAGCGGAATGCTCTTCACTAGTTAGTATGAACTTGTAAATAGTGTTTTTAAAAATATGGATGGTTGGGCCTCCTGGTGGCTCAGTGGTTAAAGACAGCACTAACAAGCTATCACCAGCCACTACAGCATGAGTTCGACCCCCGGCTGGCCAGGGAGCAACCCACGTGGCACAGCAGACCTCACCTATCTGGCCCACTGCTCCCCTCAGCAGTGTGTTTCATTCAGTCTGCCTGTTCTGCTCCCCACTCTCTCTGGTGAATCCTCTCACTCCCCGCACCTCTGGCTTACACCCCAGTACTTACATGCATAAATAAATAAATCTTTAAAAAAAAATGGATGGCACTTAGAAGCAATATGGTTCAATTTACTCATCATCCTCAACTATTTCAAGAATCCAACAGAGATACACTCATGACTTCTTTCAGAGATGCTATGAAAAATAAGTTTAATGAGTAGCATATTATCATCAGTTTGTCACTGGAGCCACTCTTTAATTCCCAGGAATCCTTCTGATTTTGACTAGCCCTTTACTGATATTTTCCAGATATGGTCTGTGTGATTGCCATGTCTTGGTGAATGGCAGAAATAAAGTATAGTCTTAGCTGATAATGGTCTGTTCTCACTTGTGCTAAAAGGTCTCTTTCCTTAAATAGGAAAATATATTTGTTGATCGATCAAGGATGACCCCGAAGACTCCAATAAAAAATGAACCAATTGATTTATCGAAGCAAAAAATTTTCACTCCAGAAAGAAATCCCATCACTCCAGTTAAGCTTGTTGACAGACAGCAGGTGGAACCGTGGACGCCTACCGCTAACCTGAAGATGCTCATTAGTGCTGCCAGCCCAGACATCAGAGACCGGGAGAAGAAAAAGGAACTGTTCAGACCCATCGAGAACAAGGATGATGCGTTTACAGACTCTCTGCAGGTAAACAGGCTAAGCTTTTTGAGAATTTTAAAAATTTTACTTGATTATTGAAAGGTCATAGGCTTCTCAATTTTCCAGTTATTTTTGAACCAAAAACAGTACTAAATAACTGTATCTCATTTGTCATAATGAATGCTTTCTTTTCTTTATGATAGTTCCTTGACAGCAAATTTGAAAATGATATTTTTAAGCAATATTTGATAATTTTAATATATTGAAGAAATTTGAATTTTTTAATCCATTTTTAAGTGCTGTTGTGAATTATAATTTTGTTCCAAGTTTAAGGGTACTATTAATCTAAATATTTTTAACTTCTGAAATTTTATTATCCTCATATATGTTCAGTTCCTTCGTTTTGGGCTTTAAACTTAAATCATCTTTAAATTATCTGACCTTGGTGAACCAGCTGCTGAATAAGCAGCATAATTATTCTCTTTTAAATAGTTCATAGTCAATAATTTTAATTCTTCTATTAAAACTCTTCCCCAGATTTGCTAAGGAAAGTTACTCAGAGATGAGTATTATTTTTCCTCCATTTGGCTGATTTTTTAAGCTATACATATTGCCAAAATTAAGAATTTGAAAAAGAAGTGAAAAAGATGTCCTGTATCACAGCTTGAAATTAGTAGAACACAATGAATTGAATCTGCAGTATATTCATTGCAGTGATACAACTGATTCTTTCATGTAACTAAATACACAGTATGCAGTTTTGAGAGTAGTTCCTAAGCCAGAAAAATTTCACAATTTCTCTTTTCTAAGTCTGAATCATTCTTTGACTTCCTTTCTGTTTTATATTTGATGTGGAAGGCACAGGGACTTGGTTTCAGAGGTCTTAGGTTCAAATCAGTAGATAGCTCAAGGTTTTTAAATCTCTGCACCTCTGTAAATAGTGTGGTACCTGCCCTGGTCCCATTAGAGTTACAAGAATCAATCAAATCAAATTTGTATTTTGTTGTCCAAACTATGTTAATATTAGTTGCTTTTCTATTTTTTTGATAAAAATCAGCAACAGGAAAATCACCCAATGGGAAACTGCTAGTGACCTCTTTCACTTCTTGAGAAGGGAACACTATCAATAACTTTCTTTGGCAGAACAAGTTGTTTAATTTGCACCTAAAACAATTCAATTTTTGTTTTCCTACTCAAACATTACAGGGATATTTTTAATTGATCAGTCATGAGCCATGTTCCCTCCTCCTCGGAAGTAAATGCCTAAAATTTGAGTGGTCTTAAAACAACCTTTTAATATCTTTTTGAAATTGATTCTTTATTACCATTTAATGGAATATCTGGTTATATAAAATATACTTATCATATATGTAAGGTCTTTTAATAGTCATAAATCTACCTCCCAACCCCCAAACCAGAACAATACTACTAATTACATCTGCCTCCACCACAGAGTAACTTTCCTGAATTTATATTTATCAATTCCTTGCTATTTTTAAATCACTCTGTCACACATGTGTGTGTTCCTATATATTACTTAGATCTTTTGAATTTTAAACTTTTGTAAAATTAAAATTACGTAGTTTCTGGATCTTACTTTTTCAATAAATTTAGACCTTTAAGATTCACCTGGGTTCTTCCATATAATCCTCCCATTTTTCCAATGTTGTATAATATTCCATTGCATAACTATATAGCCATGTATCACTTAACTTTTTAGTCAACTACCTATTACATACATGTGATAACCCCAAAAGACTGTACCATTTAGATTTGTGTGATTGTACTCTCTGATATTTGCATAACCACAGAATCGCCTAATGATGCAGGACTCAGAATATATCTTCATTCCTAAACAACACCAAACTGTACTATGATTTATTTATCTATTTTCCTGTTTAAAGCCATTTGGATTATTTCCAATTCAGATCAATAGGGCCTATGCTTGCTCCCATCTCCTGGGGTGCATATCCAGGAGTTCTCAAAGTGTGGTCCAGGGACCTTAAAGTCCCTGAAACTCTTTGAGAGGGTCAAGGAAGTAAAAACAATTTTCATAATAATATATAGTTAAATATTTGCTCTTGAACTCTGAATATACATGAGTTTTCTAGTGGCTCCATGATGTGACTATTGTAACAAATACAAAAGCAAACATGACAATCCTGCTGTGCTCTGTTAAAGCAGACACAAAGAGATTTGGAAATTATATAAAACACTGTCCCGTTTTTACTAATCACTTAAGTGTCTCAGTTTTACTTTCTAATACATTAAATTATGATAGATAAAAATCCACGAAAACAAAAACCAGAAAGTTCTGTGGGGGCCTCAGAAGTTCTTAAGACTATATAGGGATCCTGTGGCCAGAAAATTTGAGAACTGCTGTTCTTGGGTCTATACCTTGTTGTGGAACTGCTAGGTTATTATATATGCAGATGATCGCAAGATAATACTAAATTGCTTTTCCACTTGCTATTTGCTTTCTCTAGTGCGGTGGATGTGTATAAATGTGTATAAACATGTAAGAATCCTCTATGACACTGGAAATGTGGAATGTATTAATTTCTGCCAATCTACAGGATGTGCAGTTACATTATTTATTTACTTGACTACTAAGGAAGTTAAGCTTCTTTTCACATGTTTACTGACTTATATGTATTACCTTTCAATTGGATACTTTTATGTTGCTTCTTGAAATTAATTTTCCCTGTGCCATTTTTTTTTTTTTTTAAATTTATTTATTTATTTTTATTATTTATGCAAGCACTGGGTACAGTCAGAAGCGCAGGAGGGTGAGAGAATTCACCAGAGCCAGAACGGGGAGCAGAGCAGGCAGAAGGACCGAAGTACACTGCTGAGGGGAGCAGTGGGCGGCAGGAGAGGTCTGTGAGCCATGTGAGACCCTCCTCCGGTGGCCGGGGAGCAGCCGGGGATCGAACCGGTGCTACCGAGGCTGCAGGCAGCTTCGCAACCCAGCGCTCAACCGCTGCGCCACCGGGGAGGCCCCCCTGTGCCATTTTTTCAGGCTTTCCTTTGCCCCCAAATTGACAATGTTACCTCTGTCACATGGCCTCTTCTTTACTCTCTGTTCCTCTATATATACTTTTTTTTTTTTTTAAGATTTATTTATTTATACATACAAGCACTGGGTACAGTCAGAAGCGCGGGAGGGTGAGAGAATTCACCAGAGCCAGAGCAGGGATCAGAGCAGGCATAAGGACGGAAGTACACTGCTGAGGGGAGCAGCAGGCGGCAGGAGAGGTCTGCACGCCATGTGGGACCCTCCTCCAGTGGCCTGGGAGCAGCCGGGGATCGAACCGGCGCCGCAGAGGCTGCGGGCAGCCTTGCAACCCAGCGCAGATTAATATGAGAAGAATTAATTTCCTTATGGTACTGAGTCTTCCTATCTATGAAGATAATATATTTCTCTACATTTTGAGATATAAATGTTAGAATTTTAAGCAAATAGATTTTTGTTAGACTTGTACCTAAAAATTTTATTGGTTTACAAATGATATATTTTCAATTTATGTTGTTACTATTGTATAGCCGATTTTCTAAAATATATTGTCTCTTCTTTCCAGTTACCTTACTAAATTGTCATTATTTTTAATAAGTTGTGTGAGATTTTATTGAGGTTTTTCATGTAAACAGTCAAGTGTTCTAACAAAGGGAAAATTTTTATTTTTTTTCTTCCTAATCTCTGTGCCTCAGTTTCTTTTTCTTCTCTTCATGCACTGGCTAGGATTTACAATATGATATATAGAAAAGGAAAAGTGATAAGAACATCCTTATCACTTTCCTGAGCTTAAGGGAATGCTTCCAAGATTTTCCCATTAAGACAGATGTTTGCCCTTGGGATTTTATGAATACACTTTATTCAAGAAGTTCTCCATTCCTAGTTTTCAAAAGCATTCTTGAAAATCATGAATGGGTGTTAAATTTATCAAATACTTTATCTGAAGCTATTGAGATAATCATATCACTTTTCTGCTTGAATGTGTTCATTGAAAAGCCTTTTATTTTTTCAGACTAGAATTGAGCCCTTTTCAAATGTGGGTTGATGAGACAAGGACACTAGTTTATTGTAATTACAGAAAGCGAGAATAAGATTTATCTGCCCTTGTTCAGTTCCATCAATCCTTAGTCAATTGTAAAAAATAAAGCAGTTTGATGACACAATGCAGGCCAGTGCATCTCGAAGTTCTCGTGTCAATAAGCATCACCCAAGATCTTATAAAAGGACAGATTCAGACCTATCAGTTCTGAGATTTTACTTCTTTAACAAGCTCCTGATGATGCTGATCAGCAGTCCAACATGTACACTAATGGCAAGAACGTAGCTACCTGTAATGACTGCATTTTTCATTTTTAAAGCTTTTAACCAGTAGAATCAACTTCAAGTTGCAAAAGAGAACTCAATATAGAGGGAACAATAGCTAAAACGTTAAGAAAATTAGATTAAGGTGTATATTTTAACCAGAATCTAGGATGCTGTGAATTGGGATGCCCCCTCCCACCCCAATGAATTGGTTGTCCCAGTACTGCCCATTGCAGTCTCTTATTTGGATTAACTGTGACATCTCCCCTCCCTTCTGTCTGCCCTCTGTAGCTTGATGTTGGGGACAGTGCTGTGGATGAATTTGAAAAGCAAAGGCCAAGCAGAAAACAGAAAAGTTTAGGACTCCTGTGCCAGAAGTTTCTAGCTCGCTATCCAAGTTATCCCTTGTCAACTGAGAAAACTACCATCTCCCTAGATGAAGTTGCTGTCAGTCTTGGTATGTATAATCAGATTACCTGCAGTTACAGTCGGAAACTGACTTCCTCATACAGAACGAAGACTTCAGATAGCCTCTTTTCTTAAATAAAGAGTGGACACTTCAAAAACATGAGGACAGAGGAGTAGGTAGAGCTTCCTTCTGTTATCATCAAATTCCTCATTGTTATGCATAAGATTCCAGTGAGCTGTCTAGGCCTAAGGGTCCAATAAAAATATTGACAATGAAAATATTTTACAAAAGACTCAAATTGCAAGTGAATACCTCAAATTTTAGTTTCATCTAATATCAGACAGACTCAAAAATATTAGGAATAGCCTGCTGTTTATTTTTAAGAATACATCTAAGAGTTCAGAACTGGTATTATTTCTGTTGACTTAAATCAAGATTCAAGAGCAAGAGCATTATGTATACTGTGATATTAACAGCAAGCCTATGAGACTAGAGAAAGCACATCTAGCCATAAGTCAAACAGGTAAACTTTAAAACAGAAAAACACATGTGTTTTATGGCATGGTCTATATAATGTATAGTGCTGTAGGGGCTGTCCATAAGCTGCTTCAGAATAGAGACCCCTAGTGGGCTTGGATTGCTATTGGTTTCAGGAGGAAAATAATGTTAACACAATGTTGAAGCAGAAATCATAATGAATTGAAGGTTTCAGGATATCCCCTTGAAAAGCAAGGAGGTTTTACATACAGAAAGAAGAAGTCCCAAAGAAATCAGCTAAATAGGTTTTATGGTAGATTATATTTTCAGTTCATTTATTAGTTCTATTTCTTCCTGTCACTCAGAGATATGTACCCCAGTAGATGATTGTCAGTGTGGATTATATAAACAGATGGTTTAAAAGATTTTAGTTGCTAGAAACTGAGATAATGATGAATCAGTGGGCTGTGATGGAAGAAAGATTATCGGCTCAGCTTTGGGTCTGACAGGGCTGTATTTGAAACCTATCTCTCCAGTTTACAGACTAAGAACTCTTAAAAATTATATAACTTCTCTTATCTATAACAGATACAGTAGTACCTACCTTGCAGAAACTTAGCAAACTTGGGGATAATGGCAGTAGCATGCCTAACTCAGGGCCTGGCATAGGTTACTCTTAATTATTAGGTGGAATAGTTTCTTCTTGCTCTTACTAGACCTGTCACCCCTTCCACAGGTTGTCCTGTCAACCTTTATAGTTAGGAGGGGAGGAGTAGTGTGTTCTGATTGGGAAGCCATCTTGGAATTCAGAAGCAGAACATGGTGTTTGGCATCAGTGGGAATGAATCAAGAAGGTGAAAGTGACCCAGGTGGATGGAAAACGCTTGATGTGACCCCAGTTGAGGCATAGGGTCCTGGGAACGAGTCTTATAGAGGATTAAGGTTAAGCAGCAATCATGTAGGGTCCTTCTCATTGGGGTTCATGAAACCAGTTCCCGTCAGGGACCTTGCACTGTTACCAATGTAAAGATAAAGAATTACATGTGAGAAGGCTATTTTACAGCTCCAAGAAGGACAGAAAAGTGAACTCCTACTTTCAATGGGTGCAGATCCTCTGCTATGATTGCCTGGAGCAGAACTTCATAGATTTTTGCAACAGCTTCCTACTACCATATGCTTACCCATGGGCTCCCTTCCTGGGAGTAAATTCAGTGGTGATCTTCTCTTGTGGTTAAATCTAAAATTCTGCTATATCTCAGGTCATAGCCATAAGAACATATTTGAACAAAGGATGTATAGAGCATGCACACTGCATTTTTCTGAGATTCTGGCTTCATGTAGATTTGACTTGGATATTATTGACAAGAATATACAGACTCCTTCTGAATCACATGCGATGCTGTAAACCAGTGTTACTTCAATTTTAAAAAAAAAGAATATAAGAATGGGAATGACTTTAGTACATGGAAAATAGCACCAACTGGGAAACTACTGGGCTGAGAGATGTTCTGGATAAGCTCCATCCAGGACTAAGGAAAACATGGTAACAACTGGGTAAATCCTTGAGGGCATAACTAATGCCATGACTAAGATTAATAGGATTGACTTCATACAAAAGAAAAAGTGAGTGCCAGAGAAAACCTTCCAGACAGAGCAAGCCACAGGGAAACCTGCAGGTTTTCAGATTTGTGAAATGTTACTTCTAGTACAGCAGCCAATGGACAGTTCAGCTCAGTCCATATTGAAGAAGTGAGTGATTATCCTACGTTGGCTTTACATTGACTTTTGTCAACACCACCAACTAAGCATCCATTATTGCATATTAAGCATTGTCATCCTTCCCAAATGGTCAGGATCTTCCTTTGTTTTTCCTTTTTGGCCTGTCTAGCCACTAGATGGAGATGTAACAGCTGGTATCTAATACAAAATAACAAAACAGCAGGGCATATGGCTGGCCTTGGGGTGTCTCAGTTGCATTCACATGACATTTCTAATGGGAAGGTTTATAAAATGTTATACTCTAAACAAGATGTGTTAATATCTGAAAACAGACTGGAATAAAGTACCAGGCAGATCTGGATAAGGGGCTGCTGACTGCCCCTGCCAGCACCTTCCAGCAGGCATCTGGCATGGAAGCCTGAGCTTCTGCGGGTGAGGAACCTTTCAGGGTCATGAGCCAAAAAGTTCTGATTGACTGTGAAGTGCCTCTTCATGCATGTGACAGAACGTCCTCTCAGCTCCAGAGGTCTCATTGTCATTTGGTTGATTTCTCATGTTAAATCTTTGAAGGACCAAAGCTAAATTCACTGAGTCTGCCTTGATAATGTAACAGCTCCCGGCAGTTGAATGAAAGGGTATTTCTGTAGCTGGGCTGGTTTTCTGGAAGGTGCCTGGAGGCTTTGTTATGGATACATGAGAGCAAAAGGAGCCACTGGATTCTGAAAGCCTAAGAGCCTGTTGCACAACAGGATGAGTAACAGATGGAGATATTTTAAATCTACTGTGACCTATCATGCTAGCAGGGACTTTAGTATCTTCAGTGCTGTGCAGGAAGTATTTTCAAAATAATATGCACACTGAAGCTAAAGCCACACCTATTAGACACCCTTTGTATTTATGGTCACAGATAATCCTCTTCACTTTACGAGATAAACACTAAGGCACAGAAAGGTTAAGTAGCTCCCAAGATCACCCAACTAGTAAGGGATAGAGCAGGGATTCAAATCCAGGCAGTATGACCTCAAAATCTCTACACTGAGCCATGTAAATATTTTTGGCATATTCGCTAGACAGCTCATAAGCCAAGCTGGTTGGAGAGTGTAGGAGAACATGGTAGGAAAATAATGAACATCAGGATCAGCCTGAATTCTGTATAGGTCTTTGTGCTTCATCCCTGGACAGTTTGGCAGGACATGGTAAATGGGAGTACAGTGGTTGCTGTGATGAGCAAAAGGATTCTTAGGTTGTCCCAGGCCTATATATAGCTTCCTTCAGCAACCTGAGAATGGCACCCGAGCTCTTGACTCATGAGTTTCCCGTACAAACCAGGAAACAAACCCCCTCACTTTTCCTTCCTGGGCTATTATGAGAATTAACAAGGTAATTTTTTTTTACATCATTCAAACTCCAGGAAAGGGTAGTATTGCCCAATAGCAAGGTATCAGTTATTGAACACAGTTTATAGTCTGCATCATTAAGAATACAAGTCAGAATCAACCATCCAGTATTCATCAAGCATTATACATCCTGTGACTTGGGGTGTTCAGTCCCACCAGTTTTAACACGCTGAAATATTTTTATGTGTTTTTGACTGACAGGTCTAAAGAAAATACATGCTACTGTCTATATGGTACAAATGCAAAGAGCATCCATCTCTAGGTGGATGTTTTATCCTAGCCCTATATCTTATTGAGGGCTAGATCCTGAGAAGAACAAAAATTAAGTTCTGCAGTTCTGCTTGCATTCTTTTTTTTTTTTAAAGATTTATTTGTTTATGCATACAAGAATGGGAGCACAGGCCAGAGGTGCGGGGGGTGAGAGGATTCACCAGAGACAGAATAGAGAACCGAACAGGCAGATTGACCGAAGTACAATGCTGAGAGGAGTAGCAGGTGAGACAAGAGAGGTCTACTGCACCATGTGGGTTGCTCCCTGGCAGTCAGGGATCGAACTTGTGCTGCAGAGTCTACAGTTAATGTCATAGATTGCATCTTAACCCCTTGCGCCACCATGGAGGCCCTGCGTGCATTCTTAAAGGTTGAATTTCTTGGGTATCAAGTAGTTGACAGACATGGTCCAGGTCCTCAAGGAATTTGTACTCAAAAATATTCATATGCATGACTGTTGGTTTCTGTTTTTCAAACAGGTGTTGAAAGGAGACGTATTTATGATATTGTAAATGTGCTGGAGTCACTGCACCTGGTCAGCCGGGTAGCCAAGAATCAGTATGGCTGGCATGGACGTCATAGCCTTCCCAAAACCCTGAGGAACCTCCAGAGACTAGGAGAGGAGCAGAAATATGAAGAGCAGATGGCACACCTTCAACAGAAAGAGCTAGACCTGATGGATTATAAATTTGAAGAACGTAAAAAAGATGGCTATCTAGAATCCCAAGATCAACAGCTACTGGAGTTCTCTGAACCTGACTATCCCTCTTGTGAGTACACTGTAACCACATGTAGTGGTAAAAAGAGGAGTGATAGTCCCTTCTGAAGAGTGATCTGATATTAGCGAAGATGTCATCTCAGCATGATGCTAAGCTAGGAAGCACCAGATTGACAACTCTGGAAGGAAATGTCCTCTTATCCTCTCTGGTGAAGAAAAGGAGACAGATGGCTCCCCACCTGGGCTGCCCACTTGATGTCACCTAAAGCCTTATCTGGTGGCTGTGCACTTGTAATTTGGTGTGCTTGGACCATAAGATGGCTAACGATGCTCCTGTTTTAGACTGACAGCCCCATACTGTCTGTTTGAGTCTTTAAGGAAAACATACTTATGAAAGAAGTTATTTTGTTTGACGAAATTAATTTTTTAAATTATATTGGAATCAATTCTTAGTAAAGAACTTTGTTCACAGAAAATGTTGATTAGAAAGAAAGCAACACAATCCTGCTTTCATTTGATATTGTTTTTTTACTTATATCTACATTGTTCCCCTCCCAACTCATACTTATTCTCCTAAGTTTTAATAAGGATCTTCATCATTCCCATTCTGCTCCCATTGCTGAGATGATAAAATACAAGTGGACCTGCCTCATTCCTTTTAATTCCACCCGTGAGCCAATTCTTATACTAATAACCAAAGGAGACAGCCATCTGTTGGGGATAATTTGCCTGCCATCCACACAAAGCACATTTAATCAGTGTCTCCTATTTACTTTTGGCTTATTTCTTCACCTATTTCTGAAAATAAATGTAAGGGGTGGGTGCTTATTATGTACAGGGCATATTCTAGATATTGTGGACACATAAATAAAGACTCAAGTCCTTGCCTTTGAAGGAAGAGCTGATAGTCACAAAACAATTAGTGATTCCGACCCTACCTATCCTTTTATCCTTCTACATTAATCTTTTCAAAATGTTGATTCAGGAAACCTGCCTCATGGAGTCTACTCTATAAAACATGAATGTAAGCCATTAATAGTGATTTAAAATATGCATTCCAGAGTTCGTGCCTACCAGAGGGGCGTTTTATGAGCCACAAGAAAATCCATGCTAGTTCTTTATGAGCCAACTTTTGTGATGTGTGTCCAGTTGACTCCTGCCTATAACAAAACTGATTTTTCCATCTGCTGGCAGAGTGAGTTAGTTCTGGAAAACTATAAGCATAGTCTTTCTTGTGGTAAATTCTATGTGTTGATGCTTTCATTTTATTTCTTTTTAGCATCTGCAAATAGTAGAAAAGACAAGTCTCTGAGAATTATGAGCCAGAAGTTTGTCATGCTCTTCCTTGTCTCCAAAACCAAGATTGTTACCCTTGATGTGGCTGCCAAAATACTGATAGAAGAAAGCCAAGATACTCCAGACCATAGCAAATTTAAAAGTAAGCATCTTCACCTAAACCCTCTTATCAGCACAAAAAGGGTGGGATTTCATGTGTTCATGTTTCCTGACTCAGAAAAAAAGAATGTTTTTTGGTTTGTTTGTGTGTGTGTTTGTGTGTGAGAGAAGTAAAGTTCTCCCTACAGTCATAATAAAGGTATTCTTGGTGTTGTGAGAGGTAAGTTAGTCACATACTAGCTTTCCTGTTAAAATTCTGTTAGGTATCTTTTTCCCAGCAGTTACAGTCTCCAGGGGAAGGATTCATTTCCCACCAATGCAGGTCAGGGAGGGTGTGAGGTACATTGCATTTCTCTTTAGTATTTCTGCATCCACAATGGAATGTCTGAGTTTTCTTTCCCCTTTTTTCCTCGCCCCCCTGCATACTCTTCTGATGGGTGGAGATGAAAGTTGTCTGCAGGTAAGAACCAGAGGAATGGCCAGGGTAGGGGAGGGGTGGTGGGACTTGGCTGCTGAACAAGGAAAGCATGTCCGGGTTTCACATCGAGCACATATTCCTTTTTGCTCAAGCACAGATTCCAGCCAAATGCCTTCTGCTGCTGCTAGCCCTTTCAAGCCCTAGGAAGCCACGAGCTCAGCATTCTCTCACTTGTTTTATTTCCAACTGGAATTATAATCACACTGTGGGAGAAATGACTAGAAAAAGTCCAGCTCTATCAGGACTGGGAAGAAAATTGCATCAGGGGTGAATGCTTGATGTTTCTGGATGATAATCAGAGCTCCTTTGCTTGATCTCAGCCCTGAGGTCAAGTGGGTTTCCTACCTGTAAATCCAGTTCTTGAACAGAAATTACTTTTTTGGCATCGTTGTCCTGCCTGTTTAATGTGTTATCTGAATTTCTCCTTCAACACATGCATTTTCAAATGACTCTCCCAAACCTTGTAAAATTCAGGGATTGTCCATCTCCACTTCTCCCCCAGGATATCAGGTGAAGAACAACGTGGCTTTGGCACAGTCGTGGCTCATAACCTTGAGCATGAGACACCCTGTGCACCCAGGAGTGCAACCTCATAGGAGGCTTTAGAGAATCCCTGTCATTTTCACAGGCCAGCTGCCTGGCAGAGCTGTTGCCACGACCTCCTGCTGGGAGAAACTGGGGCAAGCTTTTTGATGTGCCACATCTCAGAATTACATTTGCTAAGCCTTTAATTAAAACCCTCCCTTGGTGTGTTTGCCATATCAGTGCTTCCTGCTTGTCACTAGGTGCCTCTTGTAAGAGGTGTGAAGTTGCAGAACTGGATGGACACACTGACCTTCCCTTGATGTGATCAGATACATAAATCCTGGGTGATTGCATGACAGAGCCATTTGTCTATTTATCCCAACCCGCTGCTTTCAAATTGAGGTTTACAGGGTGGCCAAGAAAAGTGACCTGTCATATAAACTAAAACGTAATGGTGTTATGGTCGGCATGACCATAATTGTGTTTTATATCTTCAAGCAAAGGTACGACGCCTCTATGACATAGCCAATGTTCTGACCAGCTTGGCCCTGATAAAGAAAGTGCATGTAACAGAAGAACGAGGCCGTAAACCTGCCTTCAAATGGATCGGGCCTGTGGACTTCAGTTCTAGTGGTAAGGCGGCGTCGTTTAGCTAGGGACCTGTTTTATTTAAAATCCTCCATTCCTTTTCTAAATCATACATCTAGTCCATGTGAAGTTGATCTCCATTTCCCACAACCCATGTCGCATTCAAACAGGCCAGTGATGTCACTCTTGGAACAACAAACATTAGTCTCCAAATGATATGTGCTAGTTGGCTCATACACAATTTCTGTAACTATTAAATTATAGCTCTTCAGTGTTTTTTATTTTGTTCTGAAGTTTTTTCCTGGAGATTTAAAAAAGATACTTCTTATGAACTTTGGCTATTTCTACATTAAAAACATTGTTTTTCTTGGAAATTTCAGATAATGTAAAAATTATAGCATTTTCTATCATAAGACTGGTATGTGCTAAGATGACTTCTAAGTATAGTGTGGATGTCATGAACATCATTTTTTTTATAATTGATCTAAAAGGTTGCAACTATCATAATTTTACTAAACCAGAGCAGAAGAAAATGTTATTTTCTACTTATTTCACAGATAACATCTGAGCAATTGGGGACTAGATCTTATTGCACCAACTACTTTACATATAGCTATGCTGCCTGGGAAAAAGGCATTAAAGTTATTTTAAAATTATCTTTCCAGTTGTGGTGTCAGTGATATAAATTCCTGCCATTTAACCCAAGCATATCACAGATATAGCTCTCTATCTCCCTAACACATTATTCACTTAGGATCTAGCTGAAAGCACTTAAAATCAAGTATAACTAATTCAATCCAGTAAGTACTTAATGTGGACTGCACTGCACATGATTACTATACTAAATGCTGTAAGAGATTTAAAGACGTATATGACGCAGTCCCTGACTGCACGAAATATACATAGGTCTTCATTTACTGTCATGGATTGGCTCATGGAAACTGCAGCTTTTCTTTTTTAATTTTTAATTTTTTATATATTTTTTACATCATTGTTCATTTTTAAACAATGTTTACTTCCCCCTCCCAAGTGCAGTCCCCATAGAGTTTCCTTCACCAGTGCACCTGTGCACCATCACCTCAGTCCCCTGTGTTCCTCCCTCCCTCCCTCTGATCTCTCTCCCTCCTCCTCCCCTGTAGGATGTCTCTGGTTTATAATTGTCTGTTTGTTTTTGTTTTGTTGTGTTTTGTATTGTTACTATTTTTTTCCCCTGATGTCTTATTTGGGTCCCCTATATTCCTGCTATAAGTGAAACCATCTGATATTTTTCTTTTTCCTTCTGACTTATTTCACTGAGCATAATTCCTTCCAGCTCCATCCATGTTGCTGCAAATGGCATGAGTTTATCTTTTTGATTGCTGAATAGTATTCCATTGTGTATATATACCCAATCTTCTTGATCTAGTTTTGGGCATCTGGGTTGTTTCCAGGTTTTACCTATTATAAATAGTGCTGCAATAAACATAGGGGTACAGGTATTCTTTTGAATCAATGTTTCCACGTCCTTTTGGGTAGATTTTCTAGGAGTGGAATTGCTGGGTCATATGGTAGCTCCATTTTTAGTAGACCAAGGAACGTCCAGACAGCTTTCCATAGCGGTTGGACCAGGAAACTGCAACTTTAAGTGGCATGTAATGAAACCAGAGTCTCTAAAAATGTTATTTCTTTCAGCATGAGCTGGGATTTTTTTTTTTCCTCATTGACACTATAAAGAAATGACATCATTCGAGGACCTGCCGCACAACTTGGCCACTGTCTATTTCTCTGCCTTTGGCTTCTCCTACTCCTACCTATAAAGCCCTCTTCTCTTTTTCAACATTAAAATATTCTATTCAACCTTCAAGATCTGGCTCAAAGGTCATCTCCATCATGATGTTTACACTTGTCATCCAGAGCAGCACATCTCATCTGCATTATTGCGGTATCAGTTGTACTTAGTGATGTTGAGAGTATTTCCTTGTACCTGCTCTACACACCTGAGTCCAGATGCTATCAGTACCTTACTTACTTTGGTTGGTCAATGAACTTCTATTGAAGATGTATCACTAGAATTTGAAAATTAGCTAATAGTTAAGCACTACACCTGGTGGTACTGGCCCTGTAGAAATGCAGAGAGAATATGGGGTGTTCTGATGCGCTGTTGTGTTGTGGAGTGATGGAGAGCTTTTTAGTTGAAGAAATATACTTAAGAACGAATCTAACTAGAGTTAGAGAGATCTTAGGATAGAAAATAAGGACAAAATGCGATTGATTGGCATCACAGACTGGAAAGCCTCAAATGTTGGGCCATGAAATTTATACTTTATGTAACAGAAGTGACAAGGGGTATTTAGGTCAATTAAAAAAGAAGAGGGATTTAACCGTGGTGTAGAGAAATCAAGTTCCTATTTGCATAAAATTGGGGAGAGCTTTGATCTGACTGGGAAAGAGGCCTTAGACCAAGGTTAGGAACTTGCTTTCTCTATTCTTCAAATACACGGTTCTCTGAATTCCCTAGTTCCATTAACAATACTGTCATCATCAACGCAGCAATGCAATTTGGAACATCAAATCACCTTTGATTCCTTAAGTCACTCTCCCCCCTCACCTCTTGTTTGATAAGCAGTTTAAACTTCTTTTTCCTCTCCACCATCATCACTCAGTTTATGCATGAGTTTTCTTTTTAACAGCTCTGTAGAAGTAGCGTTGACATAATAAAGTTATAATTTGATAAACTTTGCATTGTCTGTGAAATAATCACCACAATCAAGATATTAACCTATCACCTCCAAAGTCTCCCCCTGTTCCTTTGTAATTCTCCTTCCCTCCCCCAACCCACATCCCTGGGACAAATACTGACCTACTTTCTCTCACTCTAGATTTGCTTGTATTTTCTAAACATTTCTATAAACAAATCACATACGCAATGCTTATTATTCTCAGGTTCCATATTTGCAAATTCACCTCATTAAAATTGGTAACTCCAGAATCATACTGCATACTCCAGACATTTTCTCATTCATGGACATGCCAAGTGGTGAAAAATTTTAGTGGTCAATGTACATGTTCCCAGCTGAAGTTGAACAAGGCAGTGTGCTCTTCCTTCTTGTCTCAGCTCTCAGCCCATAAACAAGTATCCTTTTAATCGTCTTTGTAGTGCCATATTTTCATATTTTTGCACTTTGTAATGGTGATTTTGTGATTTGAAATGGTCCCTGACTGTTTCATTTGGTAGAATTCACATGATTCATCTGTGTGAGATTTTAACAACAGATTCCATTTCTTAATCATTAATAGGTATAGGACTATTCAGGCTCTTTTTTAGTTCCTTTCTCCTACTTCAATTTAATTTGTTCTTTTTCATTTTTCTTAATGTAGAAATGGGTGTCATTAATTTGAGAACTTTTCTTCCTCTACAAACTGCTTTTTTCTCTACCCCCCACAAAATTTTATATGTGTGTTTGTTTTCATTGTCTTCCAATTCAAAATATTTTGCAAATTCCCTTTTGATTTCTTCTTTGGTCCACAAGTTATTTAGATATGTTTTATGTACTAATTATAATTGCAGATTTATCTCTCATTTTGAAGTTCTATCAAGTTTTACTTTATGTAATTGAAGCTATCATTAGGTGCACAGAACATTTAGAATATATCTTTATATCTTTTTAAAGAAATGACCTTTTCTTATTATAAAATAAAGTCTACTTTATCTGATAGTGATAATATAGTCATTTTATCTTTCTTTTCATTAGTTAGCATAGTACATATGTTCATCCTTTTAAACTATTTTAAATGAGATTCTGGTAGACAGTATATAATTGAGGGTTTTTAAAATATCTCATGTGACAATTTCTGTTTAATTGGGTTGTTTAGACTGTTTGCATTTAATGTGATTATTGATATATTTGTATTGTAGTCCTTATTTTGCTATTTGTCTTCTCTTTTCGTCTGCTCATTCTTTGTTTTTACTTTTTCCTTCCTTTGGATGTTTTTGTTTTCGTTTTATTTCCTTTACTGGCTATTAGCTGTAACTTTTTTATATTTAATCCTTTATTTCCTATGTTATTGATTTCATTTATTTTTTCATTTTTAATTGAGTTAATAGATACCTTCATCAGGTATTACTGCCATAGTGCACCTACCACCAACTCACCCATATTCCATTAGCTGTAATTATTTATGTGTTATTTAATGGTTGCTTCAGGAGTTATGGTTTGAACCTTTATGATAAGTTATAACAGTCTGCCTTCAAGTAACATTATACTAATTTTATATAAGAACTTTATAATAGCATACTTTCATTTCTCCCTGCCTGACCTTTGTAGTTGTTGTCAAACACTGCTGCTCTGTTATAAATGCCATAATGCAATTAATTATTACTTTTGCTTAAAAGACTGACTTGCATTTTGAAGATGTTTTAATAAGATTGATAACTACCCATGTCATAACTATTTCCAGTGTTCATTCCTTTTTCTAAATGTAAGTTTCCATCTGATTTTTCTGCTGCTTGATGGACTTTAACATTTCTCATAGTTAATATCTTCCAATGATGAATTCCTCCAGCTGTTGTATGTCTGAAACTGTCTTTATTTTGCCTTTGTTTTTTGAAGATAATTCCTCTTGGTAAGAAGTCTAGGTTGAAGGTTTTTCCTTTCAGTGCTTTGAAGATGTTGCTCCACAGTCTTGTTTTATATATGTTGTCCAGTACATTTAGTTTCAGGGATATGAGTAAATACCATCCCTGTGACTGTCTTGACTCGTTTTCTTCTTTTTGAGGCTGTAATTTCTGACTTTCTAAAAAGAACATTTATTGGTTTTTTGTTATAGCAAAATCATACAGGTGATTTTCTTCTACAGTTTTTGAATTTTAGAAAATGTAAGTGTAGAGGAAACTTTCAGTTTATTGTTAGTTTTATAATTAAGTTACGCATTCTTGAGCTTAGTAAAAATAGCACAGATGAACAGGGTAGAAATGACAATCTGAGCAACAGGGACTATTTCTACATAGAAATAAAGAAATATATTAAGGCCTGGCTGTATATAGAAAGTTCTATCCCGACTTCATATAGGCTCCTGTAAGCTTAAAATGGGTCTCCAAGTTCCAGGCTTCTGTTCTCACTGATCTGCATTGATCTCCTGGTATTTCAACCATGAGGCTTCTGCTGACCTTATTCCTTTGGTCACTTAGTAACTGAGCCTCCTACTGCATAAGAAAGAAATAATAAAGCATAGTAGAAATACAGATCTTTGTGTTCGTTGTCCTAGAGCTGTGGCATAAGAGGCTGATCTCAGTTAATGTTAAAGTCTGAAAATATGCATGTTGGGCTAAGCATGATTGGGTTTTCTTTTGATATTCTCTACCCAAAGAAAGCATCTGAAATGTCAGGTCCGTTCTAATTTGGGTTGAAGAACATCTTGCTTTACTTTTGTTGCATTCCAGATAATTTTAGAATATATGGATTCAATCTCACTTTATAGTTAATCCACTAACTTTCAAAAAAGATTAGTACATCGAAATAAATTGGGGTTTGAGACAAGGCTCATAAAAATCATTTGATTGTCTCAGTTTTTAATTTACAGTGTAGTTCCATTACAATTATAGGTTCTCAAAGCCATATCTTTAAAAAGTTAAAATTATCCTGAATTATAATTATATAACAACACTACCAATTCTCTCATTTATTTAGATGAGGAACTTGTGGATGTTTCTGCATCTGTCTTACCAGAACTGAAAAGAGAATCATATGGCCATATTCAGGTCTGTGCAAAACAAAAGCTGGCTCGACATGGTTCTTTTAACACAGTTCCGAGTTCTGAGAGGATTCAGAGAAAAGTGAACTCCGAACCCAACAGCCCTTACAAAGAACAAGGTATCTGCCTCTCTGGAATCCACATAATTGTCACCCTACCTGGACACTGGTATTTTATAATGAACTGACTCTCAAGGCCCTGCCTGTTATCAGTTACCTCAGGTGAAACTATTGTGAGGGGTAAAGGAGCTGCTATTGTCACAGTGTGGGACCATGCATGAAATTGATCCCAGTCAGCCTTTAGCTCAATTCACTATGTTTGCCTGATTGAGGCATCTCAGAAATTTATTAGATTTATAAATCAACACTTGTATTGTTTTCTTACTGATTCTTTATGAGACCTGAATTCTTCATGAAAAACTAACTTTGGGAAATTTCTAAATCAAAAAAGCAAAATGGATTTGAGATCATCTTATCACTCCTGAGCTGTGAATAATGAATCCTGCTGTATATAATTGCTATGTAACAGTCTCTTGCTATATTTGTTAGACCTTCATTTTCCTTTTCAGGATCAGGTGGTTACTCCTTAGAAATTGGAAGTCTGGCAGCTGTCTACAGACAGAAAATAGAACACAGTTCACAGTAAGTAGTCTTTAAAAATACCAAGGGTATTCCATTTCCTAGTGTTAAACTGGACTATATTGAAATGCTATCCATCAAAAGGTGGAATTTAGCGGTCTTGCTTATAAGTCAACTGTTTGCTTATTAACAATTTTGTAACTTTTCCTACCATGGTATGGGATGCTTCATCAGGGATACAAAAGCTAGGAAATTTTATACCCTTGTCTATGAAAGCTTAGAAAAAATTGAAACAAATACACTGAAAAAAGACAGTTTGCTACCAAATGACACTGAAGAATAATGGCTCATCATCCTGTGAATAACTCATTATCATCCTAGCAGACTTGGGTGTTAAGCTATCAGGCCCTGCTCCAAAAGTTGATGTATAGTCACTCATCTAGTATAACAGTAATTTTTTGAGGTTGGTACTAATCCTCATTTTAGAGAGGAAACTGAAACCCTGAGAGTTTAAGTAACTTGCCCCTGGTCATACTGCTAATAAGTGACAGGGCTGAGATTCAAACCTAGGCCATCTGCCTCCAACTTTAGTTCTGATTTTGAAGGAAATCACATTTATCAGAGGGAGCAGAGGAAATGCTGAAAGGGAAGAGTAGGTCTAATGACAGATCTGGGAAGACAGACTGTGAGGCAATATGGGAAGTAGGGGGACAAGGCACTGATTAGTTAGCTGTAACAGTTTGTCCAAGTAGGACAGTAAAAGGAAATAGTCATAAAAAGAGCTTGGGTGTTGGAGGTAAGTAGGTCATGTTAGCAAAAAGCTTTGAAAGGTAAGTAGAAGAATCTGGACTTATCACACAGACAGTACAGAACTCTTCCCTGGAGAGGAACATTCTGGCTGCTTTCAGCAGGTGGGATTAGGTGCTGAGAAGGGCTTCAGGTGAGAAGATCACAGAGCAGAGCATTAGCAGTCATTCTGGTCTGCTGGTGCTCGTCTGAGACATGTCAGCTGAAAATTGAAAGAAATGGGCATCAGTGTAAGACCGTGAGTCAGCCAGACTCACGAAAGCAAGGAGAGGCATCAAAAAGAACATCTGGATGTCAGATGATGGTGATATTATTAGTGACAGTGGGGAGGTGGATGGCTGAGGTAGGAGGGTGGGGGTGTGCTCAGTGTGGGCATGCTGAGTTGTACAGAGCTGAGTAATACCATTACTCACCCAGAGGGGACTGTGGTTAGAGAGATTTGCTCATCTCTGGCACCCAGTGCGCTCCATTTTACTCCCAGTAGCACAAAGGATGACAAAATTTGTAGATAAAAAATAGGCCTCAGTAATCTCATCACAAAGTTTGAGAGAAATCTCTGTCCCCCCTTAATAGTGCCTAAAGGAATCTTAAGGGTTTTTCTTCTCTATTTCTAAAAAGATACCCAGAATATATACATGTTGAATTTGGAAAGTTTTCTGTATAAAAGGTCCAGATGTATGTAATCTCATCTCTTTTTTTTTTTAAGATTTATTTATTTATGCATACAAGAACTGGGGTACAGGCCAGAGGTGTGGGGGAGTGAGAGGATTCTCCAGAGACAGAGTGGGGTGTAGAACTGGCAGATTTACAGAAATACACTGCTGAGGGGAGCACTGGGCAAGTCAGGAGAGGTCTGCTGCACCATGTGGGTAGCTCCCTGGCCAGCAATCTGCAGTGGCTGCGGATTGCTTCATAGTGCTGCATCTTAACTCCTTATGCCACTAGGGAGGTCCCTAATCTCATCTCTTGAGGGAACTTAATGTAGAATGTGCTGCCTTAAAGTTCTGTTGTGATACCAAACAGAATGGGACAAGAATTCTGGAGAAGAATAATTTTGTAGAAAAGTTTATTTTCTAACTCACTGCCCACTTCATTAATTTCATAGTGAATTTGAGACGAGCTAGATTTGTCCTTCAAGTCACAGTTTGGTACAGTCTCTGGTGTCCACCCAGAACCCCTCAGAGACAGTGTGAGACCCGGTCACTGTCACTGAGCTGGATGGCCTTCAGGTTATTTAACCTTTTCAGCTTCATTTAGTTTTCCTCCCTAGTAAACTCAGGGAGCTATGAGAGTAACTATTATAATTACATCATTATTATATTATGCTAATCATGAAAGCATCTGTATGCCTGGTAAGGGGTGTGTGCTGGGTAACTGACAACTGAGAGGCAGGAAAGGAGCCAGTATTAATTCTAACCTGAGATCCCGCATGAGTTCATCCCACATCAATTCCCCCACCCCATCCTGAACCATCTATCCATCTTATACCTCATCATCTGCCTCTGCACTTAGCTAACACGCAATCAGTGAGTGAATTTTCACATCAACCTATCTAGTGTTACCTCCTGTTTTAGTACTCCTCTGTAGGAAAGCAGAGTCAGGGAGTGGTAGAATGTGGTAGGTAACTGGATGGCCCCCACTGTTGCCTTTTCTTCCAGGGAGAAGCCATTTACCAGTAAGAAAGTGATGCCTCCATCAAGCAGCCTGGACCCTGCTCCTCCCATGCCTGTCCTCCCTATTGACTCAGATTATTGTGCTAATCCTTTAGCCAACCAAGTATTTTCTGTGGCACAAATGGACTTGCAGGCCTTCTCCACACACAGTGGTCTAAATGGACAAGTAGGCTCCTTGCTCACTTCTGCAAACTCGGATGTGGAGAACCTGAAGCCAGCCTTGCTGGCCGGCCAGCCCTTGGTGTACGTGCCCTCCACCTCACTGTTCATGCTGTATGGGAACCTACAGGAGGGGCCGTCCCCAGGGTCGGGGTCGGGGTCAGAGAGGGACAGCAGGAGCTCGGAAGTCCTAACAACAACAGAGTCGTCATGCACACCCTCGGTTCAGAAGCGCCTCAGTGAGGAGAGGAAGTCTCAGGAGGAGGAGGAGCCGGCCACCAAAAGACAAAGTCGGGACTATGAAGATGGTCCTCTGTCCCTTGTTATGCCCAAGGTAAGGGATCCTGATGGACATGTTTACTGACTTCCTGTTAGCTCTGACCTTCTCCCTGACACAGACTCACAGATAGAAATAAGCGGCTTGATTCTGGAAAATGAGGCTAACTCATGTATCACTTGTGTAACTGAGCTGGGAACTGACTCTCCCCAAAGATCTTGTCATAAAGTATACTGTAAGAAAAGTGATTTTTTATAAAGGTCTCCTTTTGCATAAACTACTGAAAAGATAAAACAAAAATGTCCCCATTATTGCACCACATGGAGGCATGTATATTTCCTCTTTGTCCTTTGACTATACTTATTTTTTTCAAAGAAGTTGAGATCACTGAAATAATCCTCTTAATACAAGATGCACTGAGTTCCAGGGCCAGGAACATGGCTGTAGTATCATTGCTTGTGCTCACATAACTGTTGCCCTCATCACTGCTCACAGATACTATTTCCCTTGTTATGAAAAGCACAAAAACAGCTGTCCACATCTCCCGCTTAGCAGAGGTTAATAAGATATGGCCAGTAAACCTCTCAGAAGGCCAGAGCAATGGCATTGCAGCACAGCAGCAAGTAGAATTAGGTCAGCTACACATACTTCATGGAAATCAGTCCATTCATTAAGAAACTTTCTCCTCTACTTTTTCTTGCCAACACACACACACACACACACGTATGTATGTATGTAAATGTATATGCATGTATGTATATGTATGTATGCATGTGTGTATGTATATATCTAGACTGGGGTTACAGAACAGAAGTGAAAGACTGACTGGCATATGTCTTAGGTAACCAATGTGAGCCAGCCCCACAGTCCTCATCAGATTCTTAAAAAGACGGTAGTACCCACACCCTTTATGAGTGGGAAGTTCAGAAATGTATTAAACACACAGCCTTTTCCCGTTATTAAAATCTTCATCACTTCTAGGCTTAAGAATCATGAGTCTACAGATACACGTGAGGTGACACTGATTTTCGGGCCCTTCCTCAACTGCCATACACAAGTCAGCTTGGCACAGTGCCCACTTTGGACTCTTTGTTTATCTGTTAGCAGTTTTGAGGAAGCTGTTTTTAAGATTTTGACTTGCTTGTCTGGTGCCTGGTTTGTTTGTGCTTAGAAACCCTCAGATTCCACAGACATTGCCTCTGCCGAGATCCTAGGGAGCAGGGGGTCTGCGCCCCTCGAAGATATTCACACGAATGGCCACCTTTCTGCTGCAAGGGAGTTTTTAGGAACGGCTACAACAAACGGCTTCGTTTCTTCTGACTGGGGAGATCCCTTAAGAAACACAGAGATTGAAAAGCCTTCCAAAGAAAATGAAAGCGCCAAAGAGCCCTCTTTGCTGCAGTATCTTTATGTGCAGTCACCTGCCGGTAAGGGACATCATCAGGCCACAGACTCCTTAGATAAGAAATTGAATTTAGAACTTCTTATGCATGTGGCCTAGTCTGTGGGGTTCATTAAGGAGCTGC
This sequence comes from Talpa occidentalis, assembly GCF_014898055.3. Classification (NCBI taxonomy): domain Eukaryota; kingdom Metazoa; phylum Chordata; class Mammalia; order Eulipotyphla; family Talpidae; genus Talpa; species Talpa occidentalis. The sequence continues at coordinate 30,071,303 of NW_023601653.1, forward strand.
TACTGATGGCCTGAGTCAGTTTACTTTTAGCCTCCTTGTTTTCTCCATCTATGAAATGCAGATAGAGGCTTCTTTCACTTTCAAGGGTAATGGAAAAGTAATTAGGCCAGGTGATTTTCTTTTGTAATGCATTAAATTTTAATTTTTTTTTTTTAAAAAGGCACCCCCCATAAATTCAAAAGAAGAATCAATGTTTATAGTTTAGCTGAATCAGGCACTGGTTCACCATATCAAAGTGTACTCACTGGCCAATCTGGGCAGCTAGCTTGCTCCTCTTAAATGTCCAGAAACACTGAGCATGTCCTCATATGGAAGGCCAGGTCTATAGGAAGAGGGCAGGATGTTACAACTACTTGTTGTCTTATCGTCTCATGAACTTATGACACCTGTTCAGCCCTCCTTCCAGGTAAAATGAAATAATAATAGCACCTGCTTCATAGGACTGCTATGAAAACTGAATTCAATTTAATAAAATGATATATCTAAAACATTTAGAATAATAGTTCCTGACACTAACACTTAGTAACTTTAGTTTTAAAATAAAACTAAAATATAATGGATACCTAAACTGTTTGGTTTTTTTTTTAAGATTTATTTATTTATGCATACAAGAACTGGAGAACAGGCCAGAGGATGGGGGGATGAGAGGATTCACCAGAGACAAGAGTGGGGAACAGAATAGGCAGACTGACTGAAATACACTGCTGAGGGGAACAGCGGGTGAGTCAGGAGAGGTCTGCTGCGCCATGTGGGTAGCTCCCTGGCCAGGGATTGAACTCACACTGCAGCAGCTGCAGACAGCCTCATAGATTGCATCTTAACCCCTTGCACCACCAGGGAGGCGATACCTAAGTTTTTAACATATGCACTGTGTAACAAAACCACCCTTGATACAGAGAAACTTAAACGATGTTCTTCTATTCCTGTTCACTTTATATCAGTATATTAGGGTAGGCATTTGTTATTCGTTTGTCTAGAAAACATTCTTTATTCCTATAGCAAATATTTATTCTAAGCACAACACTCAGGGTACCTTGATGAACAAAAAACAGACTAAGCCTCTGCTGAATGAAGATTACATCCCATCCCAGGGATTTTAGCTTTTTCTTGCCATGAACCCTTTGACACTATGGATTACTCCTCAGAATGTTTGCAAATGCTTAGAATTAAATACATGGGATTTTAAAAAAAGAAATAATTTGTTGAGTTGTGGTAATAAAAGGTCTGAAAAGTCCAGTACTCTCCTCACTTTAAAGTTGTGATGAGTTTAACAGTCCAGGCCTAATGGAAAACAATATGGAGGTTCCTTACGAGATTCAAATGGGTTTTTCATACAACACAGCAATCCCACTCTTAGGTATCTACCCAAAGAACACAAAAATACTAATTTGGAGGGAAACTTTTACTCCCATCTTCACAGCACTATTTACAGTAGCCAAAGTATGGACACAACCTAAATACCCAAAAATGGATGAGTGAATCAAGAACACATACTTATACACAATGAAATACTATTCAGCAATGAAAAAAGAAACTCATGCCATTTGTGGCAACATGGATGGAGCTGGAAGGAACTATGCTAAGTGAAATAAGCCAGGAGAAAGACAAATATTGATGGTGTCACTTATAAATGGCATATAGAGAAACCAAACAAAGTAATAGATAAAGCCAAACTTAAAAACGAACCCTAGAAAATTAATTACAGAACTGAGGAACACAGAGCGGGAGGAGTGAGAGTAACACTTCGGAGGTGTGAAGCTCTTATGCTCCCAGAATACCAACAACAATATATACCAACGTTACTTCAATAAGAAATCTGCCATAGCTGTAATGTGGATAGAAATAGCTGCTTTTTACTAGTGACATCGTCGAAGTACTGTTAATATAGCTGTGATTTTTTTGGCTGTGATCATAATTGAGGGAAATACAAATTTCAGTTAGAAGTTTTTTAAAATAAAGATATAATTTTTCTGATGCCAAATTTCCTCCACAATTTGGCTCCAGTGGCACTCATATTAAGAAACTCTTTCATGGGCCTCCTCTGGTGGCGCAGGCAGTTGAGCACCACGCTGTGAAGCTGTCCGCAACCTCTGCAGCTCGGGTTCAATCCTGGCCCGCTGGTGAGGGTCTCATATGGTGCGGCAGATCTCTCCTGTCTCACCCGCTGCTCCCCTTAGCAGTGTATTTCATCAGTCTCCCTGTTCTGCTCCCCGCTCTGTCTCTGGTGAATCCTCTCACCCTCCCGCACATCTGGCCTATACCCCGGTTCTTGTATAAATAAATAAATCTTAAAAAAAAAAAAAAAAGAAACTCTTTCAGGAGATACAGGCATCTACCAAATGATGAAAAAGGTAGACCAGGGCCACAGTTGTGGCTGTTGCTATGAAGGAGTGGTGTGGGGCTGGAGCCCAGAAAGGAGGCTTGAACTGGTACTCTGGGGTTGATATAATGTGGATTCTCATTTGCAAGGGCCATGAGGGATTTGTGAGCTTGAATGTTATCTTCACATTGTGTTGATTTTCCCCATGTTGTGCTTCATTTCAGGATTAAATGGTTTCAACGTGCTCTTATCTGGCAGTCAGCCCACCCATGCTGTGGGGCCATCCTCAGGTCAGCTGCCGTCCCTCGGAGTTCCTTGCATGGTCTTACCATCTCCGACACTGGGCCCTTTTCCTGTTCTCTATTCTCCCACTGTGCCAGGGCCACTTACCTCTGCTCCTGGCTCTCTCCCAAACACGGGACCTGTGAATTTTGGCTTGCCTGGCCTTGGATCAACAGCTCATCTTCTCATCAGCCCAGCAGCCATGGTTAATCCAAAATCATCCACACTCACTTCTGCGGACCCGCAGCTTCAGGGTCAGTGCTCACTTAACCTGAGTCCAGTGATATCCAGATCACACCATATCATCCAGCCCGAATCCCCCGTCTTTGGGGGACATCCAGCCTCTGTAGTAAAATTACAACAGGTAAGTTGGATACAAAAAGGCTCATCACTCTGTGATGCGATACGCATTTATTTGGCTTCAGTCTGGGTCACATGACTGTAGGTGGTGGTTCTATGCCAGGTTCTCTTTGGTTTCCATTGTAGACCCAGAGTGACCCACCTCTTTGATAAAGCACAGAGATATAGGTGAGGGCCCCTGTACTTAAAGACAAAAATATTTAGTTGTCAATCTGTTTCTTAGATCTAGAAGGACTTACTTTAAGTAGAGTTCAGGTGGGGGTTTTGATGAATGCTAATAGTTAGATGATTTCTCCAGGGTTTCATTTCCTTAGATTAATTAAGAAGATCACCCTGAATTTTCTTTGTACAGCTACAGACACAGTTGAAGGAAACAAACATCTTGATAATTACTCAAAGGATTTTAGCATCTGTCCTTTCTTGAATGCATTGTTTAAGAGGAAATATGTATGTATACACTCTCATAAAATAGATACAGATGTACACATATAAGTGTAAAAAATCAATATAAATTAGTACCCTGTTTTTCTGACCAACTCCCATTTATAGTTCAGTCAGGCAGTATTTGTTGAATAACTATTTTCCTTTAGACATTGTTCAGTGATTACTTTCTCTCCCAGAAAGAGTTATATTGTGGACAAAAGAATTTTAAACGAAAGTTTGCCAGACATTGAGATAAACATGTTGGCTTTTAAGCTTTTTGATCATCAGTTATGTGCCAGGCACTGATCTAGGCAGTGAGAGAGAACAATAAACAGGATAAGGTTCTACCCTTTTGGGACACAGTAGGTGGGCAAATATTTAACATTGAACATGAGAGGATAAATATTAGCAAGTAAGCAAAAAAGGGCCAACACACCTTATACTAATTATTTGTTTGGTGTACTCTAAATTGCTTTTATTGTTATCGTGCTTAATTTTTACAATCCTGTGAAGTTGGTACTTTTATCATCCCCATTGCAATCATGAAGAGCTGGGGGACACACCAGTTAAATAATTTGCCCAAGGTCACATCGTTAGTCATGGCAGAGTCCAGCCCTTAACTGCCACACTTGGAAATGCTCTTCTGCACACAAAATAATTAAGAAGCTAATTCCCTGGTGTGCAAAAGGAGGTAAATAGCAAGAATGTGATAGAAAGCAAAGAAAAGGGAACACCTGCGTAGGTGCATAGGGATACAAGTCAAGAAAGAGCTTCCATTTGAGAGCCAGAGAATAATTTGGCATCACTTTTGTTTTTATTTACTCCTTTTCCCTTTTTTAGTCACCAGTTCCAGTGACTCCCAAGAGCATCCGACGCTCACATCGTGAGACATTTTTCAAGACGCCTGGCAGCCTGGGAGACCCTGTCCTTAGGAGAAGAGAAAGGAATCAGTCACGAAACAACAGCTCAGCACAGAGGAGACTCGAAATACCCAGCAGCAACGGGGCTGATTAACCTGACATTTTGCCAGGCAGAGATGGGATTAAACCACCTGAATTTCCCTGTTTCACAGGTCATCTCCTAACACTGAACAACAGAGAATAAAAAGCACACTATCCAGTCTTCAACACACATCCGCCATATCTGTCTTCCACTGTTTCTAATGTTAACTTTCCATTATCATGAATCATCTATTTTCCTGAAAGTAATTGTTATTAATTGTGCATTTAACCCAGTTAGAGTCCAGCCCGTGCACGGTGTCACAGTGAAAGCACCAACTGACTGTTGAGGTTTTCCTTCAAGAATCTTCTTACTGCTACAAGTAGATCTGAACAGGCTGCTGGAGCCTTGCAGTTTTTCTGAAGGGGGCGAGGGCCTGTCTAGCACTTAAATAGGGTGAGCATTCTTGACATGTATTTCCACTCACCCTGAGTACATCTGTGGTGAGAGAAACTTCCTTTCTGAGGTTTAAAAGAGCTACTGCTTCCTTCGGCTTCATCAGGAAGCCAACTTCAGTTGTGAATCCTATGGTATTATTTATTTTGTTCCTGAAATGGGATTTAGTGCAAGAAGTTTACAGCTACAGCAAAACACATATTTTTCAGGGTATGACGGGTTGAATGTTTATACTTTTTTCTAGAAGTTGCCTTGCACTTACTTTACAACCTAGTAATAATGTGGATAAACATATATTCATGACAAAATGTCAAGACCAAAACAACTGTGAAAGACACACCTGCTATAATGAACTGTGCTAACCCTATTGGGGCATGAGAGCAAAGATGAATTCTAGCAGCCCAACAGCTGCCTCTCCAATACCTATGTGAGCAATGAGTTTTCCAATGCATTGGCAAAAAATCCTTCCATGCTCGATTCCCTTCACTACGTGCCCCTGTGGCTTTTTATTTAAATGTTAACTGTAGAGTATTAGGTATGGATGCCTTCTGACAATTGCTGGTTATTGAAGAAATCAAGATGGTAGAAAATAATTATATGGAAAATTGGAACCTGGATGGAACCTTTTTGTAGAATTCTGAAGAGTAACGATGTAGAAATCGCTATAGGACAATAGGTGGGTTTTTTTTTTTTTCTTTTACTTTTTTCCTTCATGTTTGAAGGATCAGAGGGAAAATGGACAATACTCAGTAACCAAGAATATTCAAACCAGAATGGTACTTCTGTAAAATAAGGAGTGTGCAGGGGTTCAATTTTCTATCATGAATACAATTCTGGAAACTGTTAAGCAATACCCTTCTGTTAAACCTTATTACTTTAGGGTTTCATTAAGTAGCCGAACTAGATCTATGTATTCCTAGATTTCTTGGTATTTACCTCACTCTTATCTCTTTCAAAGAAAATGGTTTCCTACCTCCTTCCCTTCCTACTTCCTCTCCCTTCCTTCCCCACTCCTTTTCTTCTTTTCTTTCTGTATTTCTCTTTAAAAAAACACTTAAATTTGGAATCTTGGTATAGGTTTTTTTTTTACTTTTAGACCCCATGAAATGTTATATGAAAAAGAATAAAAATATTAATTTAAGAGACTCTGGGAGTCTGACTAAAGTAAAGCTACAGGATAATATTAGCCTTATTACCCCCACAAGATTTTTTAAAACTTGAGGTAAGTACTCAGATTAAATAAATTTTCTATTATATAAAATTTTTATCAACACTAAACTTTTAAAGTTTACCAGATTTTTTTTTTTGCTTTTTTAAGGTATTTTCTAGAGTAAAAAAAGATTAAAATGTACTTCTAGTTATCAATAATTGCATGGTAATACTTATCCTGATTCATATGCTGGGTTCCCTATGGAAAATGATTAAAATATATGTGTTTCAGGTAGATGACAGCTATGCAGCACATAAATCTACACGGAGCGCATGCAATTTAAATACATCATGCTTAAGACCTTCCACAAAATATTTTCATCAAAGAGGTCTATATTTAGATGAAAACACAACCTGAATTTCCCCTCATTGTTCTTGCATGCTCTCCACTTTACCATCTTTGATGTCCCTTTTTATCCTGCTCATATGACCATATAAACCTCAGAGAATTCACGGTTCTTGAGGGCTGTTAAGAAGCAACCCCATAAATAAGAATATTATGTCTCTGGGACCATACTGAGCAGTAAGAAAACAAAACACAAAATGCTTTGTATCAGTACCCACTTCTTAATGTAGATTTTTGATATGTGAAAAATAAATAATGCAGTGGTTGTTTCTGTCACGAAAATGAATCTTTTTTTTACAGAATGAAGCTGCTGAGCTAGACTTGGATATTTGGGTAGTGAAGCAGCAATGGCAATCTTGAGTCTATCATTGTATAATTTTAGTAAAAGAAAACAGTAATTGTCAGCTAGCCTGCTAAGGAAATGCAGCTTTGAGTTGGCACTGAGGATGTGTGTGTACCCCACACTATTCCAGGGTTTCGGAAACCCTTTCATTCTGGTACAAGAGTTGGGGGTATAACTTTTATACTTGAATCTACCTACCAAGTTTACATTTCTCATTTCCTTTTTAAGGTGCTATTTCTGTAATTTAAATAAATTTTCTTCCCCAATATAAAGCTGCTTTCTGTTTATCTTATTGCACTGCTAGTTTTATGTAGGTTTTAATTTTATTGCTGCTTTCTGCTTTCATTTTCATATTACTTAGTTCTCTTTTTTTTTCCTAATGGCTATATTTTCTATGGGTGTCTACTTGTAACTTTACTACATATAAGTTGGTTTTTTTTTTTTCATTTAAAAAATTTTTTTTTTTTTTTTTTTTTTTTTTTTTTTTTTTTTTTTATTTTATATTTTTTTTTTTTTATATAGGCATGTTTATTTATTTATCTGTTTGTTTGTTTGTTTTTGTTTATACATGCACTGGGTACAGTCAGAAGCGCGGGAGGGTGAGAGAATTCACCAGAGCCAGAGCGGGGAGCAGAGCAGGCAGAAGGACCGAAGTACACTGCTGAGGGGAGCAGCGGGCGGCAGGAGAGGTCTGCGCGCCATGCGGGACCCTCCTCCGGTGGCCGGGGAGCAGCCGGGGATCGAACCGGCGCCGCAGAGGCCGCGGGCAGGTTCGCAACCCAGCGCTCAACCGCTGCGCCACCGGGGAGGCCCCATTTAGAAAAATTTTAAGCTTTATAAAATAGCAATAAAAATTAATTCATTTAATAAGAGATATTGGTTGTGTTTGTTGGTGGACTTCGTGTGTTCTTTTCAGTAACATCATTAACAATTGCAGCATAGCCAACCTGACCCTAATCAACCCAAGTCATCTTTTTGTTGAGACCTGGGGGCTCTGGGAAGTTTGAGAGATTATATTATAGAGCCTGATTTCTAAGTAAGAATCCCTGTGGGCTTGGAACTTCTAGAAGATTCTGATGTTTATCCACTATGAGCATCACAGGGGAATGCAGATCACCTTCCCAACATTTCATGATGTCTGCAAGGTTAAATACCTCTCAGTCTAGCAAGTATCCACCTTTAATTCAAAGCCAAATTCTCATTAATCTTCACTTTTAAATGAAGCTCCTAACAAACTGTTCTAATATTTCCCAATTGCTGTAATCTCCAAATATATTTGTTGTATTCTCAGGCTCCCCTGCTAAATTGTGAGGCGGTAGTTTCTGGAAAACAATAGCTTTTAAAACCCCAGTATCAAGCTGGTGCTTGGTATCTGTTGAATCCCCCAGAGTAGAGAAAGGAAGTGTAAGACCCTCCCCCATCAGGACTTGCCCATTTGCCAGTCTTGAGTTTGATTTGACTTGTGCCTCTCAATTGTATTGAGGCTTCTTCCAACACATCACTCATCCCAATCTCTCGCCTTCTCACAAGACATAAAACCATACAGGATGAACTTGCTTCTATGCACACACCAGGATTAAGATTTTACTAGCATATATCCAGTGGCACATTGTGACAGGATCCAGCTGTATTGTAGGCATTTACCAATATCAACTCACTTCATCTTCGTTGTTATAGCAGTGAAAACATTACACTGGACAAGCAGAACTCATGGGGTAATTACAAAAGCAATTTTATTCCCTAATGTCCCTTTAAGCCTGGCCAATGGGGTGACCCACTCACCCTCATAAGAAAATTATGTTAAGTGCTGTGACTTCTCTGGCTACTGTAAGTAATAGAAGTTCGTGTTATCTTAAGTTGCAGACAGTCTTGATTCATTATGCAAAATGAGCATTTGAAACTTATACAGCTGGACTTGCTACAACCTGGTCATTTAGAGAGATGAGGGCATGGTCCTTTGTCTTTCCTGTGGAGCATTTCTCCTCCCTTAATGTGCTTGGCTGGACTTCTAACCCCAGGACAAAGCAGGGCAGTGGGAGAGGTCAAGGCTGTAGGCTTTTCATGCGGTAGACCTAGCAAATTTTGAACTGATTATGTGGACAATACTTCAAGCCTTGAAGCTTGGAAACATTTTGCCTGAGCTTATGATGCAAGCAATGCATGTTCCTCCTGTTACTATTCTCCCTCATCTCCAGTTTTTCCTGCAGCTGCTGAACACAGACTCATAGGCCAGATTTAGAATAGTCAGAAGCTGACAGCCCACATCTGGTACCTGTGGTTGCTCTGATTTTTGAAGTGAGGAACCAGCAAAATCTCAACAACCTCTCCCTCTGCTGCTAAAGCTGCTAGTGCACCCTTATCTGCCAGATCCTTCAGGCCAGAATCAGATATCAGAACATGTCTCCAACTGCAGGAGAGAGAAGAGAGAACACCTCCCCTTAATGACTTTAGGGTGGCAGAGATCAGGAATCACCACCTAACTCAAAAGGAATCATCACAAAATCCTTTCTGGTTTCATTTGCTCAATACTTTCAAGGTCTTGGGTCTCCCTGGTGGTGCAGGAGTTAAAGTTTCAGCGCTGTCAGGCTATCAGCAGCCACTGCAGCATGAGTTTATCCCCAGGGAGCTAGCCCGCATGGGGCAGCAGACCTCTCCTGTCATGCCTGCTGCTTCCCTCAGCAATGTATTTCAGTCAACCTGCCTGTTCTGCTCCCCACTCTGTCTCTGGTGAATCCTGTTACCGCCCCCACACCACCCCCCTGAACTATACCCCAGTTCTTGTATGCACAAGTAAATAAAAAAATAAATCATTATAAGAAAATACTTTCAAGGTCTTGTGGGTGAAGGGATTCCCTAGCTGTGTAATTGGTTTGTATAACACCTCTGTCAATTCTTTGGAATGCAGCATTAACTATAAGACACGGTCTTACAGCATTAAACCCAGCAGAGTTGCTCTGAGTACAGGGCCTTGTTCAACTGCACTGGAGGTTGGCCTGGTTCCAGAAGTTGGGGAGCCGAACACTATTTAACATCCTGTTACAATAGTCTATTGTCCATATTTCCTCTTGCAAACTTAAGCCTCTAATTGATCCTGTAGTAAGAGAAATTAATGGCTTGATTTTGTCCATTGTCCATGATTTGCATTTTCTTAGGTGATTGATCAGTCATATCTCATCCTCACAATACTGATTTCTTATATTCATTCATTTGTTTTTAGTGTTAAACTAAAAACTATTCATTTGTTTTTAGTGTTAAGATCAGTTTGATTAATTTTATGTTTTTTCCCTTTGGGAAATGCATCTGAAATGAAGAAATAATATGTAAAGCTAAAATGGCTTTCTTCTTTTCATTCTCTCACATCTAAATTCTTTTTGTAAATAACCCACTGATAGTTTTCAGTTTGATTGCCTCTTCTCTACAAGCATCCAGTCTTTCCCCAACTGCTCTAAAGAATGCAACTATTAATACAATCAAAAATAGGTAATCCTGGTGAAACAAAATCAGTTGATTTTTCTTATTATAGGATTCATTGGAGATTTAAGTTTGCAAGAAGAATATAGCATATATACAAATTTTTAAAACTGATATGTGATAGAGGGACCACTTTTCCTTAGAACAGTTTACAAGACTAGGGTTTGGCAGAAACTACTATGAAAAACAACAAATTAAACCACCAAGCAACCCTTTCAAACTTTTTTAGTCTTCACTGAAAAGAAAAGGGCTCTATATTAGCTTCTTCAAGGTAGAAACCATCAATGATTTATAACTGTGTTCACAATACCTGCCACAAAATGTACACCTGCTAAAAAACTGCTTTCTCATTGCAATATTGTTAAATACATAATAGTTATTTAGTAAATAATTGTGATACTGTTTGGTTTTATTTTGTTTGTTTTAGTTTAGAAAACTAGCCTTCCCAGTGCCACCACACATTTGTTTTATATGCTTATAAAACAAAATGCATCATCACAATCCTGCTTTAAACTTCCAGTGGCATCCCTTGCAACATTTGCTTAACCCCTTTAGCATGGCTTTCCAGTCCCTTCAGTCTGGTCCTGACTTGACCTAGCAGGTATGTTAGCTGCTGTCTACTGACCTTCAGCACTCATTTCCACTACCCTTCTAAGTTCTCTTATCACAGGGGCTGGAACCTGAGAACTATTTTTCCCAGATCTCCTGGCTTTGAGGTTCTAGAAGTGATTTTGTCAGTAAGATATACTCGCACAGTACTTGGTAGAGAGAAAGGAAACTCATGGTGTTCTTCCTCTTACAGTGGGAGCAACTGATACAGATAGCCGTAGAAAGATTTATACCAACTTTCCTTCACTCTGTTATCCAGTCTTGGACTGTGGACCACCTCTGACAGTGGCAGTAGTTTCATGCTATTCCCAACCACAATACAGCTCCTTTCTCGAGATAGCAACAGTGGTGACAGGGTCTAAACCTTTCACAACGATCTCCTGACTTCCACTTTACATCCCTTCTAGAACTTAGTTACTACCTAATTCTCTGTATCAACACCTTCATATAGAAATATCTGTGTTTTCTAATTACTACACAAAACAGCGGTCTTATTTTCCACCACTCCACCATCTCTTTCCTTCTATCCTCTGTCAATCACTCCACATTCATTGTTCATATTCTTCATATTCTTTTATGCATATGTATTTTTGCACCAGTCAATTCCCCTACTGCCTACTCCCACTTCTTTTTATCAAGCCATTTCATGTTCATTTTCAAAATCTAGTTCAAATGTCCCTTACTTAGGAAGAATGAGTTTTTTTTCTCCACCACACCATAAGACCCTTCAAGGCAGAAATTAAGTTGTTTCCATGTAGGAACTAACACAGTGCTCAATGAGTTTGTGAATAGTCAACTAAGAAGAAGGATACGTAATAGTGTACTCTTAAGTTTTCAAGGAAGCTGTAGTTTAATATACAGCAGCAGCTTGAAACTAATGAGTACAGCAAGCAACAGCTTCTCACCATAATCAAATATTTATTGATGTTCACCAGAATGAAATCATGCATAGTTCTAGCCTGTCATGTCAGTCATTCAGTCACTCAATAAACACTTACTGTTATTATGCAAATGGAGTGGGGAACATTCTACCCCTTTGAGAATTATAGAAATGTAGTGCCCAAAGGAAACTTGAAACCTATTTTATTTATTTTCCTGTTTTACAAAGACCCAAGGTTGAGTGGCTTGTGCTCAATTGCACTTAACAGCAAATCCAAGACCAGAACATGAGACTCTCCAATATCCCTGCCCAACACACTTGTCCTTATGCCACACCATTTAGCAAGCTAAAGCAAAGACATTTGAACAAAATGTTGGAGTCATCCTACCCAATTTTCAGGATGTATGAATTTTATAGACCACAAACTTGAATACACAGAAAGTTATGAGTTTATAAACAGGCAGTCTGTCTTTGCACAGAAATGTGAGTCTGTAAAAAGGCCATGTGAGCTGGAACTGTAAGCAACATCAATGCAACATTTTTGCAGCCTTTATGCTCTCGAGGGCATCTTCACCCTTTTCATCACAACTCATTTTCTCACTCAAAGATAGATAAATTTGCCTTCATTAAGGTCCTCTAACTGCATTTCTAGACTTTCCCAAATCGAGCCAGTGTCAATACCCTCACTATCAGCTGTTTTTTCCTAACTGAATTAATGTTCCATGTATATTTCCCTTCCAGCATAATCACTTTTTGTTTCTTTTCTTCACTTTCATCTCTTTTTGGTCAATTCTCTCTTTTGAGTATTTGTTTTTATCAAAATTCTATGTGCTTTCATCACTGAGAAATAGGGAAGCAACAGAACTACATGCTTTGCTGTCTGCATGAATACCCATGAATTGCTTTGAAAGAAGCAATGTCATTGGTCATTGGTAACAAAGGGCATCTGTTATTTATGTCCTGATTTGTAGAGTGAAGCAGTGAAGTTTGCACTTCGTGGAACTGCTAACAGTTCATGTATCATAGTAATTCAAATTTGACCTCTGATATTGGTGGATGGTGATATTTAGCTAAACCATGGTAACTGATATGCACACATATCAGAACAGTGCAAATCAAGGAAACTGCTTACATATAGTCTGATTGAAATTAATTTCTATTTAAGCCTTCAGTCTTGTTATGGTAGAAATTAATCTTATTCAATACAGAATAATATTAATTAATTATTCATAATATCATCCATCAATTCAGTCCCCCCCGACACACACATACACTTCCTGCCACTATCGACACGCAATACTTTTAGTGCCAAGTATTTAAAAGCATAATTCAAACAGGCTTCAAAAATAAGGGACCTTCCAACCACTATGGAAAGCTGTGTGGAGACTCCTCAACCTACTAAAGATAGAGCTTCCATATGATCCAGCAATTCCACTCCTAGGTATTTACCCAAAGGACACAGAAACATCAATTCCAAAGAGCACCTGCACCCCTATGTTTATAGCAGCACTATTTACAATAGCTAAGCTTTGGAAACAACCCAAATGCCCAAAAATGGATGACTGGATCAAGAAGATGTGGTACATATACACCATGGAATATTACTCAGCAATCAAGAAAGATAAACACATGCCATTCGCAACAACATGGGTGGAGCTGGAAGGGATCATGATCGGCGAAATAAGACAGCGAAAAAGAAAAATACCAGATGGTCTCACTCATAGCAGGAATCTAGAAAATCTAAATAAGGGACCAGGATAAAGACTAACTATAAGAAAGAAAAAATCAAAATCAACAAACAACTATGAACCAGAGACACACTATGGGGGGGGGGGCGGCAGGGAAAGGAGGAATTGGGGTCAAAATAAGGGGGTTGCAATTGTATGGGGAATATAAAAATAAAATTTAAAAAATGGGACCTTGTTGACTTCATCACTAAAATTAAAGAGGTAAGACAATGGCTTCTGCTCATTTTCACTCCAATTCCTTTGGGTTCTGCCTTATTCCATGTTATCAGTTTATCCACAGTCAGCACCAACTACAGCTCCACACAAGCCAAATTCAGAGGAAGGAAAAACACCAGTTCTTCCAGAGGCAAAAGAAGAACTTTCTCAAAAGTTCCCTGAAAAATCTATCCTTAATTCTTATTGGCCCAGATTGGGTTACATGTCCATTTCTAAACCAGTTGTTGTCAAGAGATAGAGAATTACTGTGATTTCATTTTTATTTCATTTCATTTCATTTCATTTCTATCCCCAAACTGAAGCACAACAGCTCTATATGTGAGGGGCTGGCACCTCAACAAAACTCAGGTTTTGCCCTAGAAATATGAGTGGAGAATTGAGGCTAACAGAGGAGGAGGGTGCAGATGGGAATAAGGTGGAAGAGGACCCAATGGGCTAGGGTGAAGGACTATGGGTGCTTTGTGGTGGATGTGGCATGCTACAGTACACACAATAGCCCTAAATCACACACAGTGGTGTAAATGGGCATTACCTGAATTAAAAAATATATATATAAATATAAAATATTTATTTATATATAAATATAATATATAATTATATATAACATATATAACATTTATATATATAATTATATATAACATATATGTTGTATAATATATAATATATAATTATATAACATATATATGTTATATATAATTATATGTTTATATAATATATAATTAATATATTAATTTATATATTAATATAAAAATATATAACTAATATGTATTAATATATTACCTCTTTTAATTTTAATGTCTTACCTCTTTAATTTTAATATATATTTAATATATTAATTAACATATTATATATAAAATATATAATATATAATTATATATTATATATAAATATAATCGAATGTAATTTATATATAAATTATATATTCATATAATTATTTATATAACTTATATTTTTTATAAATATAATTATATTATTTATGTAATTTATTTATATTATAAATTATATATTTATATAATTTATGTATAAATTATAATTTAATATAATTACAATATAACTAAATTATTTAATATAATACAATTATATAATAGAATTATATAATATTATATATAATATATTATATATTATACAATATATATAAATATATATATACACACACATACAATCGGAAAACTTCAGGTTCTGTTAGAAAAGAAAAGGCAGGAAACAGACACTAGCTAGGAACAGCAATTTCACTATAGGCTACCCCCTCTCCCTGCAGACATGACATCAGGGTATGAGGAAGAGCTGGGTCTCAATCCTTACCTTTCAAGCTGGCATCAGCTGAGATGTACAATTTTTCTTCCACACTTTAGTCCCTATTATCACTTTGACATATACTGTGACTTCCTTGAATATCGAGTCCACCCTCTTGGTATCCCTGGCTGGGCCTTCCTCATTTGATCACAAGGCAGTCATCTCCAGATCTCCTAGTTTTCAGTCCCATGTTCACCACACCCTTCACAGAGCCTAGGAAAACAGCTAATTTTCTAGGATGTTGATCTTTCAACTGATTTGTGTTCAGCTCAGGAGCCAAGGAAAGCCTTATGAGATCGCTTTTGGTTCTCTCTGCCAAGAATATGGTTTCAGGTAAGACTAGGACATAGTCGTATCCCTGTTAAGTCTGCCTCTGGAGCCACCACTGATAAAGCTCAACTTGCTATGCAAAAACAATTAACTTTTTCATTCCCGTAGGTCCACAATGGTAAAGTGTTTCAAGCATTTTGAGGGTGCAAATCTTAAACTCTTACATGCAAAGATTCTAATGGTGTTTATCATTCCCATTGTTTGTAACAACAAAAGGCTATAAACAATTCAAAGTTTCAACAACATGGATGAAGAGTGACCTATTCATATCACATACTACACTGAATTGTCTAAGTAAAACAATTACATCTGTAAGCATTGACATGGATAGGTCTAAAACACAATATTGGTTGTAAAATATAAGACATCCAAAGATATGTACAACTTTTATCATGTAAATTTTAAAACAGTTCTAATAAATATATTAAGGGATAGGCTGAAAGAACATACACTAGCATCAAAAGAGGGTTACTTCTAGAAAGGGAGGTGCTTAAAAAGGGAATGAGATGGGATTGGCAGGGATGCTTGAAATGCATTTATAATGTTTTTTTTTTCTTTGTTAACAAAAGGATCTGAAGTCAATATGACAAATGTTAATAGTTGCTAGTTCTGGGGTATAAATACTTAGGTCTTGATTATTTCAATCTCTGTACTGGAAATATTCTGTGTTGGAAATATTTTACAATTTTAGAATTAAAATGAATGTGTTTGATATAATAATTTTATAAGATAATTACCATCTGCTGGCTATAAATCAGTGATTCCTAAATTTTGGGTAGCCATAGCAACAAGAGGCTGAAATATCAGTCAGAATCTCTGCTGCCTCTTCCTACAGGAAGTGTGTACATCCTTACCGTGTTGAACTTGGCGGAAGCCATGAACTCACTTTCCCCAAAGAATTGGTTGATGGAAATGATGCATGACCCTTTGGATAGAAGTTTTAAGAGGCTGCTCATGCTCTTCTATGTCTGCTTTTTCCTCTGCCAAGAAATGAGATGTCCCAGATGTCAAGGTCCTAAAGAAGATAAAAAAAATAAAAAATATAACCTTGTAGCAGGATTGGAAATAAACTTGTTCTTGTATCACTGAGAGATGGGGTTGCTTGCAACCTCAGCATGATTTAGGCTATCTTGGCTCGGTCAATTTAATTATGTGTCTTTGTTTGTTTATTAGTATCATCATCTTTTTTGTTTGTTTCAATGCAGAAGACATAAATAATGTTATTATAACGAATTACTTAAACTCAGTAAATGCAGTACTTTGAAAACTTAAC